>NC_059993.1:2400000-4800000 GCF_912999745.1 Papilio machaon | reverse complement strand
ACAAAATTAAAGCATAAATACTGACTCCGTGTTAATGTTTGCGTTCGAGTCGTGTTAAAGCGAAAAAGCGCACTTTATTGTGCTGTAAGCTAATCCAGTTCTTAATGCCATTGCATTTAAGGCGCCTTTTGCTTGAGGACGGGCCTCTTGATGTCCATTAGATCACAAATATCATTCCTTATCGGTCTCAGTTCCGCGACATCTCTTTCCCAATCCGTTTCGGCTAAAATAGTCATCACCTGGAAATGTTGAACGCATTGTTATTTAAGTTTAGTTAAATATCTCCATTTCTATTATAATGTCACACATTTTTCTCGCTTTTTTAAATCACATCAAGGCATACATACATTCTCGATAACTTTTGTGAGACGAAAACACTAAAACACCACATTCCAAACATCTCTTTTCCCCTACAGCGGCTTACATGCGACGGCGGACCAAAATCATCATTTAAAACACTCTGTCATTATCTTTAACATAACAAAGATAACAATATGGTTTAAACGGGGGTTTTGGTCTCAGAAACCCCCGGCCAATGTCTCACTCGTGACTTTGTAGCTTACGCGTGACTTATATGTATCTTGTACGTGATTTACACATGACTTATACGTGACTTACACATGAATTATAGGTGACATACACATGGCTTATACGTGACTTACACATGACTTATACGTGACTTACACATGACTTATACGTGGCTTATCGCCGTGTGTATTGTACCTGGTCGAGGTTGTGTTGCGCCGCAGTGCAAGTGTCACCGTACAAAGTTAGCGCCTCATAGAGTCTTGCGGCGGCGCAGCGGCGCACATAGCGGTCCGCGTAGCACAAGTAGATGACGAGCTGGCCCAGTGCCTTGCTGCATACTGTACCGCCAACCTGACATACACTTGCCTATTGTATTATCTATTCGTACCACACTTTAGAGGGAACATATACTAAATGTAAGTTTAGACTACGATATAAATCTTATTAACAAACCATTTAAATTAAAAACTAAAGTGAAAAAAATTGTACACACCTGTATCAATTGACACAAAACATTTATAGAGTCCAACAGCTTGTAAATATTTTTTCCTCCGCGCAGCTCCAGTTGTAAGTATTTCAATACGTCCGCTGCGAACGTCGACTCCGGGTCATCTAGTATTGGTGATATGGCACCTGTGACAAAACATAAGAGCGCCATTTCATTACTCGATAACTTAGTCGATAAAAATGATCGATCGCAAAATAGAAAGCTTTTTGCAGGGACTCAGTTGAAGCGTATAATAAATAGGCAGAATAAGAAAAAGTAAGGAATATCCCCCAACGCATGGGGACCATAATGACTAATAAAAACGGTTCACGCATGCGAGAGCTATGGTATGCTGAAACAATAAATCTCTCTCGTCAGGCATGCTATAATGACAGAAATATCGACTAATGAAACTGAACCTTTAGCTATTTATAATAGGCTTAAATTAAAAAGTACACACGAGACAGATAAAAGTTGTTACTTGTACCGACTTTCTAAATTAGTGGTGTTATAAAAAGACTACAGACCTGAACTGAGCAGTCTATCGAGGAAGTTGAACATTGGCCCGGTGATTCGCTTGACGTGCAAATTGTCCGCGAACACTTGCACGATCGTGTCGCACACACTGCGTAGCGTCGGCAAGTCGTCGTGCAATGTGTGCAAGTACGAGTATAGAGATTGTGTCGTGTGTTTCACCTTCAAATATACATTTTAATAATTGTAATACTTCTCTCAATTATTGCCATTGACTAAATGGTACAAATGTATTCACATATCTTGGCGGTTAACTTGACGTGAGTCGCTGTGAAGGACAAAACTTTAGGTGTAGCGGGGCAAGTCTTGATGCGGGGGGAGAGCAATGCATGACTGGACCGCCAAGATATTTGAAAAGAATTATACGCGATTATACACACAAATTTAAACGTCTTAATATTAACTATGTTTAGTATGAGCACCACAGTGAGCAATTAACGATTAATTAACGATTAAGAGTATATTGAGAGAGGATAAATCCCTGAAAAAATAAACTAAAAAATGATGTTAGTATAACTCACCAGACTCTCAGTGAGCTCCCCGGCGCTGACCACCAATCCTTTGAGCACGCTGTACCTGTACTCTGGGTACTGCAGCAGCTGCACGAAGCGCGGCATCGTGTGTCCCGGGAACAGCCACAGCACCACGTTAGAGTTCTCGCTCACCACCGCGTGCTCTCCGCTCTCAGCCTCCTCACCGCCCCCCCTCAGCTCCACCTCGTCGTATGGAAAGATGCGCTTTAACGCCTCGTGGTGAGGGATGTTGCTGATGATCGGATCACTGAAAATAAACTGGTGGTCTATTCGGTACGAAAACAATCTAATACGAAAAAAATTTAGTAAAACGTTAAATTTCAAGCGCTTTTAACTTGACTAGGCATATTTGTATGACTTACTTTTTTATGTAACATTCAATAATTTTCAAATTGTAAATTTCGTGACGATCAAATTATAAGAAACGCGTTCTCTCTCTAAATTGCACACAACAATTTCCTGCATGTTTGCTATTGTATATTATCAGGTGATATATACTTAAAACACTAGTATAGCGGTCTTCATGAAAATACAACAAACTTGTATATGAAGGCGGTGAATATCCTGCCGGCGTGCGCGCGCGTGCGATCGATCTTCTCTACTGCCTGCTGCGCAGCGCCGCGCATCGCTGCGCAAACTGCGCGCGCGCTGTTCAACTGCGGCGCCTCCACTGCGCACGCGCGGCACAGAGACAGCAGACCTACATCACGACCACGACATACCTCCATCTCATCTCTTGTACTCGCACGTGGACCACATATTGACAGCGAGTGAAATATTAGGTCCTTACCAGAGCTGGGCATTAACTCGTTAATCCGTTAATCGTTAATTAACGAAGTTAACATTTTGCTTAACGGATTAACTTTTAAGTTAACTTCAAAAAGTGTTAACGCTTTTGTTAACTTCCGTTAAACTCAACTTCCGTTAATAAAAGTCCGTTAATCGTTAAATTAGAAACTTGGAGACGTGCTATCATTTTGTTTAAATTACGTGCCACGCCACGCTCCTAAGTTCAACTATGTTGGGCGACTGTCGGCGACCCGAATGGTGAACGAACGAGTTGATAATTGATACATGTGAAGTTCGCGTGCAAATATGATGCATCAGAGCGTCCGGAAAAGACTCACGTCTTTCAAAGAAACAGGACAAAATCAAAAGAAGGTTCGAAATAGTATATTTCATTACTAGTATATAAAAGCAAGAGTATGTAATAGCCCACATTCCGAACGCTCTTCGTCCCTGCAATACCCTCCAATCCCTTTTTGAGCGACTGTATTAAAACTTTTTTTACTCGTGTTTTTTCTTTAGCTTTTCCAACCTCGTGCGTTCCCTTTCCCAACTGTCAAAATAATGTCTATTAAAAAGAAAAAACCAACCACGAAGTTTTTACAAAAAAAAATCATTGAATTTTTTATGATTCATGCAAATATTGCTAAAATAAGCTCCTAATTTGTTACAATATCCGATTTAATGATTTGATTCAATGAATTAGGTTATATTTCATTTTATTTCATTTCATTAAATTTCATATTCATTTCATATCAATAAAAATAATCTACTGAAGACTTCGCTGTTTGGGCAGTTCCCTTTGCCTACCCAGAATGGGTGAAGAAAACAAAAAAAATCCTGTTCATATTCTTTTACGGTTGGCGCCATTTTCCAAATATTTTTGTTACTTGAGTTTATTGTGTTTTTATTATTCTATTAAATTGCTTCATTTTTCGCAACTGTATTAAAAATAGTTGTTTGGTACTCGTGCGGAAATCCTGTCATTGCAACTTGTTCCTACTGTCAACCCTCACCTTCGGCTGCGCCTCGGGTCGGGTAGACATTTGTCGGAACTCTTTGCAATGACAGGCTTTCCGCACTCGTAATGAAATATACTATAATGCATTTATACTTGTCTCTAATACTAATGTGTCATAGAATGTATAGTCAAATTACTATTTTAAACAAGTGTCGCCACATAAGTGTAAAATTAGTATGTATAATTTTGGTATGGTTAACTGTTAACGATTAACTTTAACTTGCGTTAAATTTTCGAGAATTTAACGCTTTAACGATTAACGAAGTTAATTTTTTAATTAACGAATTAACGATTAACGAAGTTAACTTTTCGATTAACTGTGCCCACCTGTGGTCCTTACATATGAAATTGGCGTTTTTCGTACTGGCCACTTTAATCACGAATTTCTCCTCTTTGGTAAGGAATTCCAAATTCAAATTTGTACGGCTATAGACTCATGTATTTGTGGTTCGATGACCGTCATTCGTTTGTTTTTTTTCTTCTGTTTTTTTCTGTTTGCGTCACTCATTTTACAAAATGGAAAACTTAAAATATCGCATTATTTACGAGTACGAGTTCCGCCGTGGCACTAGTGCTGCGGAAACGACTCGAAGGGTGAATGATGTGTATGGCGGTCGTGTTGCAAAAGAAAACACAGTTCGTTTTTGGTTCCAACGTTTTCGTTCTGGAAATTTCGATCTGCAGAACAAGTCCCGTGGACGGCCTGAGACTCAAGTTGATAAGGAAAAGTTAAAGGCTATTGTGGAAGCGGATCCATCGCAAACCACGTCCGAGTTAGCAGCAGGCTGCGATGTTAGTGATAAAACTGTTTTAATTCACTTGAAGCAAATTGGGAAGATTAAAAAGCTTGAAAGGTGGGTACCTCACGAATTGACGGAAGCAAACCGGCAAACGCCTGTCGACTGTTGCGTTACATTACTAAACCGGCACAATAATGAAGGTATTTTAAACCGAATCATTACCTGTGATGAAAAATGGGTTCTTTAGGATAATCGGAAGCGCTCAGCGCAATGGTTGGATCCTGGCCAGCCAGCCAAATCCTGCCCCAAGCGAAAATTAACCCCAAAAAAGTTACTTGTAAGCGTTTGGTGGACTAGTGCCGGTATTGTTCATTACAGTTTTCTCAAATCTGGCCAGACTATTACGGCTGATGTCTATTGTCAGCAATTGCAAACCATGATGGAAAAGCTAGCGGCTAAACAACCTAGGCTAGTCAATCGCTCCACGCCACTGCTGCTTCACGACAACGCTAGACCACACACTGCGCAACAGACGGCTACTAAATTAGAAGAGCTTCAATTGGAAAGTCTAAGACATCCTCCGTACTCTCCGGACCTTGCTCCAACAGATTACCATTTTTTTTTCGAAATTTGGATAACTTCTTGCAAGGAAAAAAATTCAACTCCGATGGGGCAGTCCAAATCGCCTTCAAAGATTTTATTGATTCCCGTCCGACTGGTTTTTTTAGTAAAGGGATCAATGAACTACCTATGAGATGGCAAAAGTGCATAAAAAAAATGGTTCATACTTTGATTAATTAAATATATTATATTAAAAAATATTCGACTTTTTGTTCCTCCCATACAAAACGCCAATTTCATATGTAAGGACCTAATATTATAGATATGTATTATAGTATTATAGCCGTTTATATAGCAAACGGAACCGACATTTTTTTTAAATAAAGAATAAAAAAATTATCAAGTACCAGCAATATTTGAATTGAATAAAAAATGTGGACTAAAAAATAAAACTTACCAGTCATACTCGCTTCTCTCACCCAAGCACCGATATCGCCTCTCATATCAATAGTATACTCCGATAGACAAGCCAGTAGCGCGTCTATGATCTCTTCCACGTATTTCTCGACGCCGCCCACTATGCCCTGCGTGTGACACACCTCTGTCAGACCTATGACAGCGTCACGTCGAGACTCCGCCCACTTCTGTGTCGCCTCCGTCACTCTCGTACACTCAATCAGTGAACGAATCACCAGCGGCAGATGTTCGCTCAGCACAAACTTCGGCAAAGCACCTATATAGTATACATAATATTGTTTTAAATTTATTTTGATTAACATTTGACACCTAAAACACAAATTCCCGCTCTTTGGCATTATGCGTTATTTTCACGATAAACATTTTAATATAGCCCCATTTCTGGCAATCTTCTAACCACACCCATTATCAATTATTTTTTCAAGCAAAGTCACATTACTTTCTTTCCACCCTTCACCTAACCTATACATCTAGTTTATTTACCTATAGCCCTTGAATAGCCCATCCTGAGCAGCAGTCCGTTAGCACTAGTGCTGGCCAGCTGGTGACAGTACTTCTGCATAAGCTCTGCCCGTTTCTGTCGCGAGCTGTCGTCCGACAAGTACTGCTCGAATACCACAGGAAGCGCCTGGATTGCCTTCTCGCGGATGACTTGCACCTCATGACCCAAACATTCTTCTATCAGGTCGAGCCATTCATCTGAAATATAGTGCATATTAGGTGTTTGTAAACTCTTTAATGTATGCAAGACAATTTAAAGATATATAAAGTACCGATAATATCGGGATGGTGATGGCAGGGCGCGGCGGCCTGCGACAGTCGCGCGATGCACCGGCAGCAGGCCTGGCGCATCAGCTCGCCGCCCAGGCCGCGGAACTGCTGGCGCACGCGCAGCCTGCCCACCAGCTCCCGTACAGACTGCCAGATCTCCTCCGATATCAAACTGTCCGCCATCTTACCTAGTTATGTAATTTATTTTTCTTGTGCCATAAACGAAAATTGCCAACTTAAAGATTAACTTGAAGATCAACGTTTTTTGTAAAAATTATACATGTTTGTGAAATTATTTGATAGCATATTGACTTTGTTTTCCACTTTTATTCTATATTTGCAATATTTCACGAGTAATTTTTTAAGAAAATCTGATTTTACTCTAAATGTGTAATGAGTTTTTGTTAATTTGTTACAATTGCCAACAGTCTAATTTTAAGATATTCCCGTGATTGGTAAAATAATAACATACCATCTGATAATTTAGTCTTTGATAAAGCTAGGATGGCTTCACCAATACCAAGGATGGCACCATGACGTACGTTCAAATCAATGGAACCAGTTTTAGTCACCAATTTAGGAAGAACTTCCGTTGCTACATACTCTGGAATCTGAAAACCATTTTTTATATATAAATTAAAATTTTAGAGGACTTTATTTCTGAATATCCAAATGTCTGTCGTAAAAAAGATACTTACATTATTCATTTTAAAAAGAAAATTTTGTACGTTTTTGAAAACGGCCGGTTAAAATAAAAACCCCAACATGTAGTAATAAATGAATAAAAATAAATAAATTAAAAACTAGCTTAACCTACGGCAGTAAAACATAAACTGTCAGTTTTGAAAGAAATTATTTTACTTGACTTTTAAATCATGACGGCCAGTTTCAAAAGACAATGAATAATTTTCAAGAAAAAAGGTTTTTATGCACTAATGCACATGCATATGAAATAACGATGATACTGAAATCTTACTAATACGAATGTTTGGATGGATGGATGGATGTTTGTTTCAAGGTATCTCCAGAACGGCTCAACGAATCTTGATGAAATTTGGCACAGACGTAGAACATAGTATAGAACAACACATAGGCTACTTATTACATTGTTTTTTTTATTCCTCGCGGACAGAGTCGTGGTCGACAGCTAGTATAATATAAGCAGGAATGAAAATTGTAATATAAGAAAATATAATACTACAACCATTCTTTTAGAAATAAAAACAAAAAAGTCTATTTTTCTTTTTAAATTACACTTATGATTTAAAATCTGACCTTATCAGTGAGTTTATTAAGTGCCTGAGCCGCTAGCTCTCGTATCGCGTAGTCCCAATGCTCTATCTTGAGATCGACCACGTGATCGACAAGCGGCCGCGTGTACTCCGGGTAGCTGGCGATCTGCGGCGCTATCACCAAGTACGCGTTGTTCCGCGGACCCACAGAGTGGAAGTCCGCGGTGGTCAGCACGTCAATGCCGTGCGGGAACATGCCGTGACGACCCACGTTCTCTTGGTACGCTGCGGATGCCGCACGACGGCAGTTGATCTGGAAAATTCTATGATTGTCACAAAAAGATGTCGAATATTTCAAAATCGAATTTTACCCGAGACAAAAAAGAGAGAAAAAAGTAAGAAAAAGTTACTAGTTGTATTATTCCTTTCATATGTATTAACGGTCATCGGCGCATTGCGCAGTGCCCTCCCCCACTAAACCTAAAATTGATTTCTAAGCAGGGACTCGCGCGGATTCAGAGCCAGCAACATATCTGAAAACTATTATACCTCTCTATCGAAGCAGGCAGTCGCAATGAGTGCGTTGGCGAGGGCGGTGGCGTGCGGTGCGAGCGCGGCGGCGTCGTAGGCGCGTGCGAATGCCCATGCGGCGTGACATGCCGCGTCGCGCGCCGCACGGCCCCCCGCCCCGCCCGCTGTACGCGCCTCGTCCCGCGCCAGAGCTGCCACCACGCACCGCGCCGCACCGCTCAGCTGCATAGGGGACAGCAACCCGCGACGAGCTACGTAACCCACATTTAGTTAACTTAATAATATGCTACAAATACCTCTCAAGTCTGAAAATAGAAGTAGCAAAATAGATAGTTTCAAAATATTATAACTTCTACATCGCACTTAATGTGTACGTGGTAAGATCGTGGTAAATCTCACCCAATTCAGCCAAGGCCATGCATCCGCCATGCCATGCCGTCTCTCGTTCGTTCTCAGCAAAAAGCGTGAGAACAATCTCGCACACGTCGGCGGCGGCGAGCGCGGGCAGGCGCGCTCCTATCCTGCCCACACCCTTAGCTGCTGACCAACGCACAACTGTGTCGTCGTCACGCAAAGAACACAATAGTAGTTCCACTACTTCTTCAACCTACAAATAATAAAAAAAATATTATCATTCCTTTACAAGGTAATATGTAAACAAATCAATTCCTACCTACTTCACATGACTTTTAGATAGATTTTCTCTATTGGCTTTAGTCAATTTCCTATGATTTAAAAAAAAAGTTTTTATGTAATATCCCATACACACCTCCTGTGGTATATCTTGGTCATCATCATCAGGCGGGGCGGCTACGGGTTCGGTGTCCCCGGCCGCCGCGACTCCTCCAAGAGTTACTGCAAGGGACCTTGAGCCCTGCGTGTACCGAAAAGATGCTACGCGAGGCCGCAGAAATGTTAATCCTGTTACAAAAAAAATTTAAATAGTTCTTTTTTTAATATTTAAGTGTTGTAACAGTACTAATCTAATGTACCAAAAAAATAAATCTGGCTACATACCAATTCTTTGCACAATTTTAACTCCATACTTTCTAACGAGCATGGCACTGTGATGTTTGTAATTCTGATCCGTGACCCACTGAAGTAACTTTGGTGTGTAGGGTAATAAATCATCTCTCTTCCCATGTTTGAGTACTGCAGCCACTGCTGCTAACACACCATAATGTATTGTGTCCTGATCTTTCAAATTGGAATGTAAATCACAAGCCCAGTTAAAGAAAGCACCTAAATAAACTTCTTTAACATCAGACCTGTAAAAGTAAAAAAAAAAAAAAGTAGACTTCAAAAGGCTTGAAAGTTTCTTATTAGGGCCACATAAACAAAGTTAAGAGTGTTGGTGGCTCAGGGGTTAAACACTTGACTTGCAGTCTGCAGGACCTGGGTTCAAATCCCGCCATGTACCAATGTGTTTTTCGTTTTACATAATGTACATTTATCCGACATTCTTACTGTGAAGGAAAACAGTGATGCGACCTGAACAAATATCAGAAGAAATTCAATGATATATGTGAAGTCAATCAGCCCACACTGGGCCAGCATGGTTGACTATGGCCTAGTCACCCCTAACTTAGGGTAGGCTATGAGCCCCTCAGTGGGGATGTATAGTGAGCTGATGATGAAAACAAAGTTAATCCACACAGGTATATTTCAGGTTTTAGATTTATTTAATGTTTTGAATAAGTTTCCTTACCTGGTTAGAAACTTAGAGGCCAAATATGCACTAGCCTCAGCACAGGAATCCTTACTACAAGCGTATAATTTGCACATGTTGAAAATTCTCTCCATTACAGTTAATTTTTTACATGACTCAGCTGTGCCTGCGCAAAAATAAGTTAAACATTATAGCAATAACTTTAATTATTGAGATTGGGAAATTAAATATATAATTTTTCTTAGTCAGGAATCAAAATGTATCCAAATCAACATGATGTGATATTTCAAAAGTGTACAATATAGTGTTACCTGGTTGGTCTGGTGCAAAACCATCCAATCTGCTCATATGAAAAGGAATTATAACAACAATTGAGAGCCACAGAAGCAACACAAGTCTACTACGCCATGTTTCTTTATCCATTGGGTCTTGTGCTTCTAGGAATGTTAAAACAGTTAAAAGATCTGACACCTGAAATTTATAATTTTATAAAATTATTATGTTCCTTTTACAAGCTTTTTATGTATTTGCTTTAGTTTGTAATTTGTCAATATACCTCATGAGGCAAGTGCCTTACAACCACTTTGTATCCCCTGACTCTTATAATTTGATACATATAATTGAAAGTGGCATGTTTTAATCCCGTAGGAGATTCTTTATCCTTAATCAATGCAATAAACTTCGATAAAATCTTATCCAAGTGTGGATCAAGTAGGTGAGGTTGCTCATAATATTGCTTCAGAATACTGTACAATTTATCATAATCTACTTCCAACTGCGGGGTGTCATAGATATTTTTCAAATTATCTATCATGTTCATCACATCTTCGACCTCTGAGAAATGCTCTAATGCACATCCTAAACCAATATTATCACATTCGTCATCCTTGTTCAAGTCTGCCTCTAACCCAACCATTTTTGAAGGTTGAATCAGATTATTTTTTCTTAATATCGAAGTTAAGAATAATATTTCTATTATAACAGCTTTTTTTAAATGGATGATTAAATCAACTAAAATAATTAATTAACAACTAATCGGCCGGACAAGTAATGCCCAAACAAAACAATTGATAGAATTGACATTGACATTAATGTGACGACAGTGACTGTCAATTTTAATGTTTGACATTCTAAGTGAATGAATGATAGTATGATTATAAAGTAGAGTACGAAATAGTTGTAAGGTTTACAACTGCGGTAAACGAGGGATTCTGATTTTAGACTAAATTATTTTTGAATATTCACAATTCCCGTTTCTTGAATTTTTTTATATTTAAAGTAGTTAGTATTCAGTAGCTGTCTACCTTTTTTTGTAATGTGTATTGGAACGTTTCTTGTATTTGATTTTTTCAGTAAGCATAGCAAATGGTCATTTTTTTTCGTTCATTGAAAATGTGCTGTTTGTGTCGTAATGACTTGTAATAAAACTGTAAAGTAAACAAAAATTTATTTGTACTATAATTTTGTATCTCTTTTTCTATTTTCACTGCATTCAAGTCTATGACACGGTAATAATAATACCGTGAGTGAGAGAGATACAGTTATACACAATTCCTGTGACGTGACAAAGACAGGGATAACTATCTTCCGTCCCTTTCTGCGTACCAGGGTTTGGGCTTTGTTTGGAACAAAGGTTGTCCCCTACAAACAACCTAGGTTGTCCCTAACAAAGTTTGACATTCGTGCTATTTTTCGAAAATTGTGAATACTTAGTGGCTGTAATTGTGCAAAAATATTTTGATATTACAGTTTTAGTAAGGTAAAGTTTATAAAACATGGTATACTGCTGTATCGTCGGTTGTAAAAGCCGTAGTGAGCGAAAAGAGAAAAACATAACCTTTCACTCGTAAGTACTGAAACTACGCACTTATTCACATGTATTCATACAAAATAAGGAAGAAAATACAAACTAGTTGTTCTTTACAGTCTTTGTAATAACTAATATGTTAAAATACGGGTAAAATCAGCTAAAATAAAATAGTATTTTTCGAACATTATGCGCCCAAACGCAGATGTCATTTGTGTCAAATAATATACTGTAGATCTGGGAAACAAGCGGCCATATTAAACTTCTTTTCAAATTGGTTGGTTATTACCCGTAAAAATAATACCACCATCTTGTTGTAAAAATTACCCTGAATTTAGGGGAAATAAATTATAGTATGTATAATGTATATAAATGAAACAATTCACATTTTTTATACTATTTTCAACAGATTTCAAAAGGAGTTTTTAATTCTGGTATATGCTGTGTTTTTAAATATTTGATACTTTCTTATCCCGTTGATTTTAAAGAGTATGCTTTTTAATTTGTCCCATGTAAATTTTGTTTCTTAGAAATTACAATCAAAATAGTTTAATATTAAGTAGTTTTACATGTAGTGTTCACTGTAATGATATACAGAGTAATTTAAAATTATATGACTATAATATTGGTATGTTTTTTGTAGCTTTTTATGAAGACTTAGGGCTTCGTGCATATCGAAGAAAAATAGGACATCGTTTGAATGCTCGTCTAATGGACCTAAGACTGAAGAGATGCCGCGCTTTGTTGAAGCAGTACGCGGGAAAAAAATATCGGGAAATTCTTTTTTTGGAGTCACTCAAGACATCCTTGATTAAGGCAGCCGCCGATATTGACATGGACCTCGTTCGTGCTGTGATAGACGACTGGCCGAGCAGATTGAAGGCCTGTATTCAAAATCTCGGATGTCATTTTGAATAAACTTTAGTGTCATAAGAATCTATGTTTTGTTAAGTTCATTTTGGTATATAAATGGTCACATAATGAATAAACTTGTTTCAATTATTTTATATTAAACATGTAACAGAATTTATGACCTGACTAAGTATTACTAAAAAAATCTGTTTATGTAATCTTAGTCACATAAACAAAAATTACGCATTGTTTTTTATATTTATTACGTTTATTAATTACAATTTAATTGGGAATATATAAATTGGTCTATATTAAATTATATCGTAATTATTCATTTTCGGGACAAAACAAATAACTGGTAACCCCAATCCTTTTACTTATATATAGGTATAGTCTATAGTACTCTCTATCTGTCCCTTACGGGTGAACGCGCATGCCATATCTATATAATTCTTCATCTGAGACTGCATTGCAGCAGCATGACGTTTGTACCAATTCATTCACTCATTAATTCTTATTCCTATCCATTCCTATCCTATTATTTGACTTAACAAAAACTTAAAGCTTTATGTTAAAGTATAATTATAAAATATTACCTAACAGCTTGAATTAAACGTTTTCTTATGTCTTAGGATTAAGGGGATTTAATTAGAATTTACTTCAAAATGTATTTCATAAAATTTGGAATATGTAAGTTTATTTGGACCCTAATGGTGTACTAATAATTCAGTTATTTTTAACCAATGCCGAATAAATTGAACTTCCCTGTAATTTTAGCATTGATTTGATAGATATAAATATTTAGTGATATTAAATAAGTAAGATATTTATGAATTATGTGTCACTATGTAGAGCCGGCGTTCGATTGTTATCCTAGCGTCGTTCTTTTCAGGTTTTTAAAGAAAATTTGGTATTGAATAATAAAAAAAATATATATTTGGAACCACGATGAGTAACCGTAAGTTTACTATTATTTATGTTCTATAGTACATTACATTCTTAAAAGAGTAAATAGCAAGATATATAAATGGAATGTTTGTGTTGTATGAGACAGTCAATTTATTCTGTGTGTCAATTGATTTTTTAGCTGGTAGAGGCCTGGCAAAACGTAAAGTTAAGCCAGTTGAACCACAGTCATTGTTAGACTTTGATCTTGGTGAAGGGGAGAGTTCGGATGATTCAGATTTTAGGATTGAAGATCATCCTGAAGAGAGTGATGATTACTCTATAAACACAGATGATGAAGAAAAAAGTAAGTGTTTATAACAATATTGTTTGTGTTGCCAATTTTATTAATAATCGACATTTTTTGTGTTGCAATGAAGCTCATTTTTTTTTTTGATTTATTGATGAAAACTGTTTCATTGTATATACTTTACCCTATTTTATTGTTTTTATTATATTTAGATACAATTGTTTTTATTATTACAGAAGAAAATGCAAACAGTGGCAGTTCGGATGACCAATCCGGGTCAGATATTGAAAATGATTTTAAGAACTCTACCAATAAATTGGGTGTAGTGATGTGTGTTACAGATTTACTTGAAAAAGCAAAGAAAACAGAGTTTAAGGTATTAATTGCGATAAACATAATTCAGTAATTTTATAATTCTACTACTGTGGATTTAAACTAACTTTATATTAACATAATTTAAACAGTTTCCAGGTGAATTAGCTAACATGTTGATTTGTGCTGGTTGCTTGGGTTCAAGAAGTGATGACTTTAATGAAATTGTGGAATGTGATGGTTGCGGAGTTACTGTTCATGAAGGTACAACTATTTTATTAATATCAAAGCAAAAAGAAAAACATATAATTAACATTTTCACAATACATTGCTCTTTACTTTTAAGGCATGGTCTTAAGAATGTTTAGTGGTAATTATTGTCCCATGTGTAATTCCTTTGGGTAATAAAGAATTTGAATAAAAAATTATCCAAGATAAAAAGTTTACAAAATATAAAGTTTCAATAGCATTATTATTATTATTATTTATATATAATAAAGTATTAACTTTGGGAATACAACTACATCCCACAAAATTATTTACCATAATTTGACTGCAGGATCAAAAATTGTTTTTAAATTTAAATACATACTGTACTTATTTCAGGTTGTTATGGAGTGTCGGATGTGACAAGTGAATCAAGTACAGTTAGTTCTGCATCAACTGAGCCATGGTTCTGTGAGGCTTGCAAGGCAGGTGTTACTGATCCTAACTGTGAACTATGTCCTAATAAAGGTAATTTATTTAAACTATTCTCTATGGATACTATGATCTTGGTAACTTACAGGTAGATTGATTCAAAATCAATCTATAGTACACATTCTTTTGTTGAAATGAACTATACTTTTTTGTTTTATTGAATGTTTTGTTTGTATTGCAGGTGGTATATTCAAAGAAACTGAAGTAGGTGCTTGGGTTCACCTCGTTTGTGCTCTTTATGTGCCAGGAGTAGCTTTTTCGGAGGTAAGAGCTTATTTCATAGAATAATTTATCATCATTTCAGTTACTTTGAGTGCATTTGTTATTTTAAAATAATATTTTAATTAAAAAAATAATGATCAAAAGTTGTATTTTGTGGTGGAAAATGTGTGATGAATCAATTGTTTACAATATTTATACAGTGGAGTGTTAATTTTCCGAATTAGTGGATATGGGTGTTCGGAAAACCGGTTTGTTCTGATAATCGAATTTTGTTAATTCTGTCATACATACATATTTGAATATTAATGGACTGATGACATAGTTCGCACGGTGGGCAGTTGTTGGAAGTGGAAGGCATTGGGAAAGGCCTATGCCCAACAGTGGGCAGATAAAGGCTGTTGATGATGATGATACAAATTTACATATAAGCAAATGAAACCATCCAAGAAAACTGTTCATGTAAACCATTCCAAGAAAATTGTAATATACATCCAAACACTCTTTTGTAAAGTGTTAATCGCTTGTTAGATTATAAACGGTAGACATATTTACAAGTTTGAAACAACGTGATTTCTTGCTTTTACCATTTAGACAATGACACAAGCAATAAGACGGTGATCTTTGTTCATTTTAGGATCAGAATTCATTCGGTTGATCTACGTTCGGCAAATTGATGGCCCACTGTATTTATATTTAGCAGGAGTTAGTATATATTTGATATGTTGTAATTGTAAGGTGGAGCGGTTGTCTGGGGTGACGTTATTCGAGATGGCGTACTCGAGATGGGGCGCGCGGTGTTGTGCGCTGTGCGAGGACGCAACGCTCGCTCGCACCGGAGTCTGTGTCGGCTGCGACGCCGGCATGTGCAAGACATTCTTCCATGTCACTTGGTAAATTATTGCATTTTATTATACAATCGAACCAGGATAATCGAGAAAACTCTAAAAACGAGCGTCGGTTAGGAACTCAGGTTAGAGAGAGTAAAAGCGATAGTAATTTCAGTTCGAATGTACATGGTGTCTCAAAAGAAATTTCACATTTAAAACTGCATTTTAAAAAAAAGTAAGGAGTTTCTTGAAAAAAGGTTTATTACTTCTTAAAATACATTGTATGGGAATTTATTTTAAAAAAATCACATCGTCCAAATGTAAACCATTACGTTCACGGCATTCGTTTAATCGGAAACTAAAATTGCCTATGACGGCTCGACAGGTATGACATACGGTGACTTTAGGCGAATGTAGGGTGTCTGATGTTTTTGCTTTGGGTTAGTCTCACTCCAGTAGCGGCAATTTTGCTTGTTAACATATCCAGTAAGATGAAAATGGGCTTCTTCCGAAAAAAATATGTTATTAAACGTTGGAAAACGCTCAATCATCTGGTTTACGAAGTCAAGCCTCTGACCAGCATCCTGAGGCTTTAATTCTTGCACCAACTGAATTTTGTACGGGTGTAGTTGTAAATCTTGATGCAAAATGCGGCATAACGATGATCTGTGCACATTTAAGGCCACAGCACGCTTCCGAATCGAAAGGTTCGGATCGTCCAGAATAGACTCGGCGACACTGTCTACGTTTTGGACCGTTCTCGAAGATCGTGGACGCCCGGATTTTGGTTTGTCCAGTGTTGAACCAGTCTCTTCAAACTTCTCGACCCATTTTGCAATGAGTCGTGTGCTTGGCGCATTATTTAAGTGACGAAAATGCCGAATGTTGCAAAATTTTCTACGCGCTACAGTCGCTGAATTACCGTTTTTATAAAACTCGCGTACGCACAACGCACGGTCCTCTCCCCAGAAACGCTCCATACCGATTAAATTCCCAAGAGCCAGACTACCGATTGTCACCCTCCCCGCGCCCCTCTGAATAGTTGCGTTCACGCAATGACCAAACATAATGTGAACTTTCTTTTGAGACACCCTGTATATGTATAAAGACGAAATTTTTTAGCAAAATAATCTACTCTTTGTTCTGTTCCTTAAAAAAAGTCTTTCTGAATCAGGATTTAAAGGTTTTGTTCAAATTATTATATTTTGAATCTAGGCTTAACATTTGCAAAATCTATGTGTACGTACAATGTCTTCTAAAAATCTAGTTTTTGGACTTACGCGCATATAGACAATATGTCATAAGTCAAAAAATTTCATTTACGCATATAAAAAGGAACCACTATTCATTATGTATAGTACAAATTAATCTTTCTGTGATAATAATTTGTATTATTTCTCTGATATTTAGTGGTCAACGTGAAGGTTTGTTAGCGGAGGCTCATTCGGAGGAGGTGGAGCAAGCAGACCCGTTCTACGCGCACTGTAGACTGCACTCGGATAAAACACTTGTTAAAAAACGTAAACGCAACTGGCTGGCCTTGCAACTTAGAACTGAGAAGAGGTAACTTGTCGACTAAATCAATTTTATTCACAAATTTTATGTATATTTGTAAAAGGTGGAAGGTTTCACGATGGTTTCGAACATTTTCAGAAAAATGGAGCTTAAAATGAATCTCAGCACGGAAGAAAAGCTTCGGATACAAAGGAAATTGATTAAATATAGACGAAAGTACGCACAACAGAAGGAAAATAGAAATCCTCCGTGGGGTAAGAAAATAAACTTCAAATTAATTTCTATATATGAATTATTTATCTAATGGCTATTTCTATTTTAGTTCCTACTCAAAAGATGGCGAGAATGCTTTACAGTAGTGCTTCAGCTATGAGGAAGTTTCAGAAGAAAGCTGAATGTATGGGAATTGATACACATGCTTTAGAATTTCAAGATGCGCAAGTAAGTTGTATCTTATTTGGTTGATGATTTTAAATTGTGAAAGTCTACTTTTTTTTTCAGATGTATTTTTATTTGATTTGTTGTTAAAACTTTTAACCAAATTACTTGTAAGAGTTTTCTCGCATAAATATATGGGTTTTGTTTGTATATCACTTACATTTTGACTAATTCTGTGTCATTCGATTCATATTCTTCCATTAAATGTCATAATTCTTCCATTTATTGCTTATTTAATTAACAAATAATAATGTTTTTTAAAATATTATACTTGTTTTTTTTAATGTTATGTAGATGGCAGCACTGAAAGACGTGTCCCGCAGATGGCATGTGCCGCCCGCGTTCTCTGTAGAGTTCGTTGGTTACTACCTGGAGAGGAACAACCGCGTCACTTCACTGCGCAAGTCCCTCGAGCGTCTCACCAAGGAGAATGAGAAACTGTTGAGCGAAGACGACAAGCTGAGAGCTGATTATGATGAGGTATGTTCATTTGGAAATTTGGATGGATGGATGGATGGATGTACTACGTATGGTACGATGGTTACTACGTATTTGCTAAACGATTTAACGGATTTTGATGAAAATTGGTACAGATGTAGAACATAGTCGAGCAAATAGGCTAGTCACTGAGTTTTTTTTATTTTCGCGTGGAGGAAGTCGCAAGCAAAAGCCTTCTTACAATTGTTTTTTTTTAACTATGTCAACTCTGCAAGTTCATTTTAGTACCTAAAAGTCGTGGCGGCATGAAATGTGTTAACATAACAATTTAATAAATATTAACAAAACCTTGAAATAATCATCGTAAGTTTTTTTAGTGTCTTAAGTATCGATAAATCTATGTTTTTTGATTATTTTAATCTAGGCCGCACAAGAGAATACAGATGCTCTGAACGAATTAACTTCTACACGTCAAGCATTACAGAAGATTTACGATGCTATTGTTCTGATATCTCCAAAGAAGACAATACCAATTGTTATGGAAGATAAACCTTTACTGCCGCCTCAGTTGCCAAGGTCCACTCCGAAAGTCACACCACAGCAGCTACAGAAGAGGTAAGTTTTTTTTCTTATCAATGTATTACATTTTGGTATATATATTGTCTAAAATTTACTTAACAATGTTATTATACCTACTTTCTACTTGGAATATAATTTTTGATCTACCGGAGTGGTTTTTTTTCTTAATATAAATGCAATTTAGAGCATTTGTAATGTTTTTATATAAGAAGCTGGATTCAGCCACTAGGAAAAGGTTAGACATTAATATTGGTGATTGGTATTAGAGTGTTGTTAATGTTCCAAGTATATTGGGGGTGTGTGAGGGTGTGTGAGGGTTGAATCGGTCGTGTATTATATGTTGTGCCGGCGACAGGTCAATGTCTGTGCCCACCGCTGCCGCACTTAAGATGGGCGTTGGTTTTCCTCTTAGCGACAACCCGGACGCTCGCCAAGGAAAAGTCTTGTCCACATCGCTCGAAGGTTAGTACAATGTTTCTATCATATTAGTGAAATAATAGAAGGTAATAAGATCATGAATATTACAAAAATGAAACGTTCTAGGTTTATTAATAATGTTGTATTGTTTGTGTGTGAAGCTACGAGCGGTGGTCTGGCGGCGCGCGAGTGCGCGGCGTGCGGCCGCAGCAGTGAGCGACATCTGATGGCGGCCTGCGACACCTGCAGGCATCACTACCATCTGCACTGCCTCAAGCCGCCGCTGCAGCGTCCACCCAAGAAGAGCAAGCTCTACGGATGGTGAGTACCTACAGCACACACAGCTTTGGTATTACAAAAGGAGGTTCTATATGATCAATGTTGTCGACCCTTAAAGTTTTATATTTTCACAGGCAATGCTCCGAATGCGACAAAACTTCGGATTCCGAGCCAGAAGTATTGGAAAAGAAGGTGCCGCGGCGCTCGCGCATACGCTACAGCAAGGATGGCACCATCATCACCGAACCTCTGAGTCCCGGCGCCGCGCCCAACTCGCCGCCCACCAAGAAGGCCCATAAAACAGAAAAATTGAAAACCAACGGCCTCGGAATCCCCGAAAATATCTCTCCTATCAAAGTCACCATCAAACCGTTCGAATTTAGTAGCGACGGTCACGAAAATACGGAGGTTAAATCAAAGAAAGATAAAAAGGCGAAGTCGAAGCAAAGAGAATACGCGACATCTGGCGGCGAAGAACATCCCATGAAGAAGTTGCACAAGCGCAGTTTTACTTCTCCCACTCTTACAAACACTCCTCTTATGTCGATAACGCCTATAGTCGCCGACAGTCCCAATGACTCTCACAATGAGAACTCAAACGCCTCCCTCACCAACGCCTCGGGGAAGAAGGAAGACGGCTACTTACCACAGAATCTCTCATTCTCTTCTCTGCTCAGCGATGCAAAAGAGAGAGACTCGAAGACGATCGAGAGTTCGATAGAGAACACTCTCGCTAATCTCTCTTCCGACATCGCGACTTACAAAGCGAATAGAAAACGAAGGAAAGAGAAGCATAGATCCAGATACTCTCCAGACTTGTTGCGATCTCCATCTAAACCGCACAAACATAAGAGAAAAAAGAAGACGCAAGATTTGGAAAATCCCGAACTGCCTCATCCAAGAATTACTATCAAGGTACATACTTAACACTTAACAGAATGTATTTGAAGTATTTTCTAGAGTAGATTTTACTTATTTTCCCGCTTTCATTTCAGATAAAGCCTATTCCAAAGCCGGATGGTTCATTGGACACACAGATGTTTTATGTGCCTACTGACAGCAACGACGGACCACCTCCTGCTGTTATGAAAAAGCTATCCAAGGTAACATATTATACTATAGGAAATTATATTTTATACATATAAGGAAATGTCATCTTTCTATATCACTTCTTACTAATATTATAAATGATAGATGGATGTTTCTTTGAAGGTATCTCCAGAACGGCTCAATGGATCTCGATGAAATTTAACATACATGTAGATCATAGTCTTGAAGAACACATAGGCTACTTATGTTTTTTATCAATTCTGCGCGGTCAGAGTCGCAGGCGACAGCTATTTATTTCTAAATCTTTTTCTTTTTGTTATAGCAAACGCTACAAACAACGGTCCCTGAACCAGAAGCGCCGAATGTCTCGCCATCACAACCACAAGACTCCGCTGATACTTCCCTCACATCTGTTGTAAGTATATAAAATTATATTAAATAACCTGACATCTTAAGTTCCATATACATCTCCATCTTTATGATATTTCATCATTTTTCACATTTGTTTCTAAAGAGAGGTAGAAAATAGTCAAGAAAAGAAGTTGCACAAACCTAGAAGACAATTTACAATTGTATTTCTTAGGTATATCTTTGTATACAATCGATTTAATTTCTTTATTTTGATAAAATGTATTTTAGAATTGAATAGAATCTTGGACGTTATTACTTTAAGTAATGTTATTTTTCAATATGCAATCTGTTCGTTCGAAACTGAGAAAGGATCATTTGTTATTCAAATATATTGCTTCAAGTCAAACTTTCTTGGTGAAATATTCAAACTTCACTTTAAAGTTTGTGAACCAAGGGTAAAGTTAGAAAAGTTGATAATTCTCGAATACTGTTGAGTCATCTTTGTTAACACATTCTGTGCTTCACTCACCTTACGAGTTAACTCTTAAAAATAGCATCAGCATAGAAGGTGTTAAGGTTCACAATATGTTGACATTTTATGCAAGCAATCCACAAAGGAAGAGAAAAAGGACATCGCGGTAGCGTCTGTGTCAACAAAGCCCAAGGTATTTATTACAACAGGGTATAAGCAAAAAAAAATCAACTGTTAGTAAAATAACAAATTTCAAAATATAATTATGCAGTAAAATTTTACACTGTTACAAGTGTAATTTAAATGTTTTCAGCATATTGACAGATTCAATCAATATTGTGTACGAGTTTTGAGCGTAATTGGTAAGAGTTATAGGCCGTTTCAATCTTTTCGGCGGCTCAAGGTCAGCTCTGCAGCGTCCTTTACGTCCCATTACATCTAAAATTGTGTTCTCATAAAATTGACTCGTGCAAAGTTCCGAGCCGCTAGAATGTTTGGATACCATAATACATGTGTAATGATTGGGTCAGCGTGGTCGTGAGGCGCGCGGGCGGCGCGGGGGAGGTGCGGGGAGCGCGGGGGCGGCGGGTGCGCTGGCGCCGCTCACGCACTGCGACGTGTGCACGCAGCCCGGCGACTCCGCCAATCTTGTGCGGTGAGCGCCTCAATACATACATTATATTTATCTATTACGCACCTAATACATAATATACAATGAATTTAGACCCCTATTCCACTAAGTGACTGGTACGCGTTAGTGAAAAAAGAGTGTTAAGAGATGAATGATTGAATCACTGCCAACACAAGTGCGCTCCAGCTGTTTGATCTAAGGGTTGGAGTAACAAAATATATTAGTAATCGTTAGATATTTTAGTATTATTTGAATAAGAATCATTAAATGTACATTAAGATAATAGCTTTAAAAATATTATTGACGTAGGTCAGTCGCGGTAGGTCAGTTATAAATTAAATTAGGTTTAAATTGACGGTCTTAGGACTATGCTTCACTTTCCATTAACTTTCACCTATCGAGTATGAGCGTTAAAAGGTTAACAACCAACATCAACCTACTATTAACTTATATAGAAACGGCTAAAACACTCACGTATATATATCCGGTGTCGTCACCGACTAGTTTCGAGCCCTTCGAGGGCTCTTCATCAGGGTGAGTGGGACTGGTATTATTTCGCGGACGCGGCCCGTCGCTTACAGGACAGGATATATATACGTGAGTGTTTTAGCCGTTTCTATATAAGTTAATGATAATGTCTCACGAAAGTTTGAATAATTTAATATCAACCAACTAGGTAATATTTTTCAATTTGTTATAATATGTAGGTGTGACGAATGCCAGCGGCGTTACCACTTCACGTGTCTGGAGCCGCCTCTGAACAAGAACCCGAAGAAGCGCGGCTACTCTTGGCACTGCGCCGACTGCGACCCCACTGTTAGTGAATACATCACATTTTACGAAAACATTAACAACGCCAATATAACACTATCGCCACAAGCATGCGCTGACTAACGGACTAACACCGCTTTTGGATAACATGGCTTCACGTGATATATTATTTCCCAAAGATTTCTTTTTTTGTATATACTTCGTGTACTTTTTTAATCTTTGTAGAATTTGATCTTTCTGAAGTTCTGAAACCAATAAATATTTTCACAAGTTTTGGCTTTATTTCGATTTTGTAGTCTCGTTTGTAGACTTGAGATTTTCGAGGATACACTTGTTTATCACGTGACCCTTGCGTAGTATATAAATACGTTATAATTTTTATCTTACTAACCTTAAGTAAGTATTATGTAAATGGTTGGTGTTATTATAAATCTTATTTCCGATTTGTTTGATCGATATTTTTATACAAATGAGACATGCAAGATAATGCAGTGTCAATATTTTGTTATTCATTCATAACGTTTAATTTTTCAAATACAATTTCCACAATAATTTTTATTCGTCTTTTTGGATGAATTTATATTTTAGTATTGAAATTAAAATGAATGTATATTTATGCACTTTCTTCCCGACACTAATGTACATATTTTTGGTATTGTATTTGTTTTTACATTTTTTTTGTACAGTATTTGTATTCAAACTTAGCATGCATTTTATTAATTATATCTTAATTCGTAATATAAATGTGAAATTTTAGCTGTATGGATGGATGGATGAATGATGAATTTATCTCTAAAACAGCTCAATGGTCCTCGATGAAATTTGTCATATATATAGAACATAGTCTGGAAGAATACAAGCTACGAATTAAGTTTTTGTTAATTTCCGCGCAGACGAAGTAGAGGGCAAAAGCTATATAATGTCCCTTTTTAGTTTATGATTACAATTTTTCGAATGCAAATTAACATTGAAAAAGTTGAGTTAACTGCCACTTTTAGTTAAGCGTAGGATTAATTCCGTCTTTTACTTAAATATAAAGAATTTTCCATATATTTTGCGTTCAATAATGGGTAATGTAATGGGTATGGCCTAGTGACTCCTAACTTCGGGTACGCTCCGAGCTCCTCGATGATGATGATGAATGGGTAATGTACACGGTTATCGGTTAATATTGTTTATATATATTGTCATAACCGATAGAGAGATATTTAGATAAGAGAGGAAAATTTTTAATCACAGTCGTTGGCGATCGAAAATTAACCTTTTTGTTTTGAATAGCAATTATCGGTCAAGCAAATTGGACGTTAATTAAGTAAAACTTAAGTCGCTAGGTTATTTTTTTAATTCTATTGATTATTGCTATTTGTATACTAATAGCTAGTTACGAGTTATCATCTGTCACTGTATTTTTTGTCAATTTTACTATAGAATGTAGGATTATTTTGAGCTAGACATTATAAATTAGTTATTTTTACAGGACGTGGAGGAAAACAACTGAGCGGTACACACCGACATGGAGAAATAAGATGTTATTAAGTATTAAAAATCGTGCTATAAGCACTTTTTCTTTATAGTTCTATTGGCGATTTCCTCACACTAAGCATTTAGTGTAGTTAGTACTTATTGTATTAAGATTTAATTCTCAATTTCGAGTATTTACATTTATGTTTATGTAGTCATTTGTGAACATTTGTGGTATACTATCAAATAAATGTGTTAAGAAACAAACATTCTTTTATTTCTTAAATTATCACGTTTCTATTCCGTTTGGTTTAAACAATAAAAGCAAGTCTGTGGCAATAATACTTATTAGAGTATTTCAAAATAAATGACAAAACCGTGAAACGAATAGATGACTTTCATTTTTGTTCCGCAGAAGTAATTCGCTAGAATAAGCTCTGATTTCTTGCTCGAAGGAGTCCGAGAAAAGTTTGAGCAGCGAAGCGAGCCGAGCCAATCGAGTAAAAGAAAAAGATCAGTTCTCTATTATCTACTCGCATAGGCAAAGAGAACGTACGTTAATGCTTCATTTGTTACAAAAAAATTATGATTTTATCGCTTTCTTACTAATATTAATTAGCAGTTTCATTAATGAGGACACAATGTTTTGATATGTCGCATGGGGGTAAAAATTGAATTTTTTAGTACGAGAACATAAGTAAAATTATACTCGTTCCCGCAACAACACCATAAAACTACAGAGTAAAGATTAAAAATCCTAAAACTAGTTTTTTTAATTCACTGTTGTATTGTGTTGTAGTAAATATGCTGTTTAACATTAAACATATGGTAGAATAAAAACTAACATATTATGCGATGTAGTAAATACCTATTGTCTTGGCTTCATGCGGTAATTGAATCACAATATTAACACTAACTACGGGACACTAACAGTTCAACGTTTACATGTCGTCGTAAATTTTTACGGCACTAATTATTTCATAGCTTTGTATTAAAATATTGAATTATAGGGACCTTAATTAAACCAAGTAATGACTATAAATGTGTGTAGGAGTAATATTAAATATAAAACGTCTCTGATAAGATAACGAAAGTTCATTGTCTTCTTTATAAAGGTGCTAAAATATAAACCGATACCTTTGATGGTTACTGACCTGGACGATGGAAACTCAATGGTTTTAAACCCATAAAGGACGATGCACTGAAAAATAAGGTTATTTTTATTATTTTAAAAAGAAAAATAAAAACGTTAAAAGTATTGTGTAAAGTAATTAAATTATAATTGTAAAAAACAGATTAACGTAGTTAAAATAGTATCGAATTATATTGTCAGTGATTAAAAACCAATTAATTATCTACACAACAATGAAAATAATTTATCTTTGTGTCATTAAAGATTTCAATTAATAACATTTATCAATTCAAGTATAATTTTCTGATCTAGGGAGTTCTAAAGATCTTAATAGCCTTGACTCGATAACCTATTTGGACTTATTTACGTTGTTTTTAAATTATTTAACATTTCTTTCGATTTCTAAAATTACTGAAATAATATTCTACGATGTAATAAGATGATCTCGTAGCTTATATTATTTCTCAAAAAAAGAGTTGGTTATTTACATTCTACACATGTGCTTTGTTTAGTATGGTTAGTAAAATTACCGTAGACCTAGTTTTTTGACATCATAAAATGACGATAAGGACGTTCACCTCATATGTGATTCATCATTACGATGCCCAGACATGATTGTTCTTAAAATATAACATTGAACAAACTCGTGAATTTGAGTTTTATAGTTTCTTTATACAGATGTTGTCCTACCAGTTAAAATTAAAATTTAATAGTCGGAGAGCTTATATTATAATAAAAAACTGTACATCTATTATAGATTATATTTATATTATATAGATTATAACCTTAAAGAAAAGTAAACAATGAACCTGTTTATAAAATATGAATTGTAAATTTACGACAGAGTTTTGCAGTAAGATGTTGTGTCATACAATGTCCTCTTGTTTATTAAGACTTAGTTAAACATTAGTCGATATAATTTGTACTAAAATCATAATATTTAAAATTGTGAAGCAGTAAAATATATCCTACTCCTTTCAATGCAAAGCATCATGCTTTCATTTAAATCCGAAGCAATATAAAAAGTGTCATATTATTATTAACACTATTCTCCTTCTCCGAGGTCAGACTGCATGATAACGGTTACGTTAAATTAGTATTCTGTACTTATTTCGAACGTATTCATCCATTGCTTTTCCAATATTTACACCTAGCTTGTCCTCGAGTACAGTCGTGTACGCAGGGTACTCGAACGTAATTGTTTTTAACTCGATACAAGTTATTGTACAGGTGATCGTTGAAGTGGCCAGGCTTGTGATAATGACCTTTTGAATTTTGTGATCGGTGTTTAATTTCATTTTGTTACCTAAAGTGTCATCAGTGCTATTAAAATGACGGTGCCGGCGGGTAATATTGTCGTCGGAATTATTGAAGATCTGTCTCCTAAAGATCATCAAGTGAAAATAAGGAACAGACTACTAATTTGGTGTTTGCTGTGGTGGCGAGCCATTTTCGCCGAGTTCCTATCGACAATGTTTCTGGTGCTAATCGGGTGCATGGCATGTATACCGAGCGACGAAATTCACCCCCATCCGCCCATCTACGGTGCTCTCGGCTTTGGATTTGCTGTGTTGTTCACTGTGCAAGCTTTTGGACATATTTCTGGTGCTCATATGAATCCATGTGTTTCTTTAACTGCGGTGTTATGGAATAAGATATCTTTATCACTAGGTGTAGCGTATGTTATAGCTCAATGTTTAGGTTCGATTTTTGGTTACGGTATTCTAATGCAAGTGTCGCCTACAGATTTGATATCTAATGGTATTTGTACGACTCAGCCCCACGAGAAGTATACTGTGCTACAAACTTTTGGTGTTGAGTTGATTTTAACGTCGTCTCTTATATTTTTAGTCTGTGCAATATGGGATCCATTGAATAGTAATTCACAGGGATCCATTTCCTTGAAATTTGGTTTTGTGGTGGCGGGACTTTCGATTGCGGGTGGTCCACTGACAGGCGCTAGTCTTAACCCCGCGAGATCTTTAGGTCCGGCCCTGTGGACGGGTGTTTGGACTTTTCACTGGGTATACTGGACGGGTCCTTTGGTTGCCAGTATGGTGGTGGCGTTATTTTATAAATACACTTGGTTAAAGCCAAGTCTTGATGTAAAGGTAAACTTAGAACAGTAATTACATTTTAATTGCTTTTAGTGTATTCATTACGTGGATAAACGTTTTAATTATTGTTATATTATTAAGCAAAATATTCATCATCATTCATTTTACAATAATCTTGTCTACAGGATTTTTGTTCAGAATAGTAGATGCTATGTTATTCAAAATTTAAAAGCTGTTTATTAAAAATCCGTTGCTGTTAAAAAATACTTCCCCCTTTTTTTGAATACGTCTGTTAAAACTAAGGCAGTAGGCACGACGCTATACGCAAATTGTTTATAAATACACAGGATTCTGCTGCATATCCTTTGCTGGCACCTGGACCCTGACGACCTTACTAGAAGACTGGAGTGCTGATTCTACACTAGTTGGATCGGTATAACGTGGTACTTTATTTAGATTTTTCCTTATACGTATAGATAATGTTTTAAAGATGTGGATAATTTCTTGAGTATTGCAAATGTATATAATAAGAACTGATCATTATTATATGTAAATTCAAATATGTTATGTAGCATATAAAAATAAATATGTTTTTAAGAAAATATGAATGTAAATCTGTGATTACAAATTATGAATTGTTAATCCTTGTGAATTATTGGTGAGAACTATTTTTAAGACTGATAAATACATTTTTAAAATACAATTGCGTTTTATTGAGTTATGCATAAAATTGGTTAGTTTTTGTTTTCATATTTTTCTGGAGTAACTGGTTTTGTAGGTTTACTACTGTAGTCTTTATAGTTATGTTTTGCCAACTATGTACTTATATCACTGATGTCAGTAAGGAAAAAACATTTTGTATCAAAACAGGTTTTTTTATATGCAAATGTTAACTGAGGAGAAACTGATTTTTTTTATAAAGAGATCGTTGAAGTTTTCATATTTAGGAAATTAGTTTCATATTTCTACAAACATGTTCACGAATGAAGTGTGAAGTAATTGAACGAACACACTGTTACACCAATTATGATAAGAGAAAAGAGAATTACATAATAAGGAACATATATTATTTAAAAAGAACAAATATAGATTTTTAACGAGCAATATTGCCGTATGAATATTTTGAAACATCCATATAATCTGTTATTAAACGGCATTTATATTTTACCAACATTTCTATCAACGTGAAGTATTTGTTTATATAATTTAGACAAATAAGGATATTTTTTTCGTTTTTTAGTTTTATTCCGTTTTATAGAAAACAAAAAATAGTTTCTTTTTGAACACAAAAACATACAGAATAAATTTACCGTATAGACCGAAAAAATAATCCATTTTCCAGCCAATGTTATTCGTGTGATAAAGCACGCCTTGCGAGTTCGTGAGTACCATTACTGTCGATTTACATACCGTATTTATTTGAGACTTTTTATTTAAACAAAAAAAAAACTTTTTTTGTTGGTTTTTGGATGATATATTTTGAAAAAAAACTAAAGAAACTAAGCAATTTGGAAGTTGGCTATAAAAATATAACATAATTTGTGGTATGTCTATATCTCTTTAAGTCTTTAAAATGTCTTCTATCGTTAAAAACTAATTTAAACTTATCTGAATGGCATTGAAATTTATATATTAGACGTCTCGTGTTACAGAATCAGTTGCGTCAAGAAAAAATTTATTAAATCGGAAAATGAACCAACAAAGGACTAAAAGGGAAATAACAAAACAAAACAGTACATTTTCACCTATAGCAGCACCAACACGTTTATACTTGGATATTGTACTATGACAGAACCTTAATATTTCGCTTCTTAAGTTCTGATAGTTAGATCTTTGTTTTCCTTCCGACTTTCGATTGTGGTCATAGCTCAAGGATAGGGATTGTTTAACCAAAGGCCACAGCAATTTGTTACGTGACTTAATTTTTAATTCTTTTGGCAAGTATCATGTCAGATTGGCAATTAAATTCATGTCCTTTCTGGATATAAAATTCAACGACGTTTGTTGTTTATTTAATATTGTCATGTTATTGGTAATTTTTCCTACTTCTAGAACATTTATTTACCTACTAGCTGTCGCCCGCGACTTCGTCTGCGCGAAATTAAAAAAAAACTTAATATGTAGCCAAGGGATATAGGGATTCATTTTTATATATAGGTATAATATATGAGTCCTTTTATTTTTCATTTGAAGAATTTTATACGTTTTTCCCAATGGATTTGTATAATGGTATATTAAGTAAACTCCTACGAAGATATAAATGGGTAGTTTGTGTGGTGGCTTCGAGTTAACGAGGTCGCACTCTGTTAGCTTTACATTTTCTTCGGTAATTGAATCCGCGAGCACCATTCTATTGAGTTGCTTTACTTTATAACAAAATAAACATTATCTTTTAAAAAACTATATTGCAGGTTATAGAATTATTGATAAACTTCATATTTATCATATCTATTATAAGTTTAAATTATTCAGAAAGAGCAAGATTGAAAATGTTTTTATTTGAAATGAAAGCTTACTATTACCGTGGGTTTTGACTTACGTGCAATTTTTTTTGTGGTTCTTTTCATTCTTTATGAGTAAACAGAGATAACAATACTTAATATTTTGTATGTGTGCTCGGCAGTGAAAACTCACGGTTAGGAAATATAAAGCGAGACAGCTATAGCACCGAAGTGAGCAAAGCAATCAAGTCAGACGTTCAGTAATCCTCTATTAGCCCGCAGCAGACGACAGGATCCATTTTATTTTTCAATTACCTTCGTAGGCTCTAATACGCTATAGATTTTACTTTATTAGAAAAACTGTCTATTGTACGATACATGAATTTAATTTTTATATAATTATAGGTAAAAGGTTTGGTATTTTTGAATGTGATAAGTTTTTCCAACCATTTTGTTTTCCGGTCAGTTTGGTTAATAATTTTAATGAAATGTTAGGTTATTAAATTGTTACTTTCGCTAGTACTGATCAAAGATCAAACGCATTATGATGTGTTTAAAACAATACCTTTGTACTAGCACGACCACTACCTGATTGGCCTATAAAATAAATTATATGTATGTAATAAATATATATGTATGTAATAAATATATATGTATGTAATAAATTCTTGATAATTTGTAAAACGAACACGTATTTTTTGCATCTCACACTATTGTATGAGTCAAAGTTTTACTTGATATGTTGAGGTATGCCACATTTTTATTTCTGTTTTTTTTTCTTTTTATTAGATGAATGACTACAAATTGGAAGTAATGTCTACGTATCATATATTTTATAAGTTTCACATTTCCACCGTACTTTTTATCATAAGATTTTCACAATAGATCGAAGAGCTCTACCAATAAATGTCTAGTAGTCTTTAAAAAAATGCGGGTTCGATTTCTTGTTTAAATGTACTGAAGAAAAGTAAATGTCTGAAAGCGGGCAGAAGCAATCAGCTTGGAGGCAAGAGTAATTGTATAATGTTTATGATAGTTCTAGAATCTATTTTACTTTTCATCGTATCTCAATAATTATAATGAATCTGGATTGTAAAAACGATTATGTTAATTGTACAATAAAGTGATCTTTATAAGATTGCTGCTTACAGGACAGTTTCAAATAGCAGTTCGTAATCGTTAATCCATCCTTATAGCTCTATAGCTCTATGGGTCTTCGTTTGGCCTAACAATTTTTTACATTTTGGCCTGTCTCCAAATGTTATGCCTATTCATCCCAGAACGGAATATAAAAGGAAGCGCATGCAAGACGTATTATACTTAGTTTAAAATTGACGTAACGTAAATTAAAGTGTTAAATCTATATGTATTTTACTTCCAAGCTGTGATCTACAAATTGAATTTTATGGTAATTTTATTGCAGAGCTTTAAAAGAGGTGAGTCAGGTCGGAAGCGAGGTGCGGCGACGCTGAGTGATGCCCCATTTAAGGAAAATGTGCCCGGCCTCGAAATAAAATATATTGAACGAATTATTTGTTCTTGATTTCCAATTTAAATTATTGTACGCACATGAATATGCAAAGGAAAGCGTAATTAATTCTCTTTACTGGCAAAAACCCTACGACAAAATTGAATTTTAGCAGCTGTTGCACAATGGACTGCCAAACTATCCTTTACTTTTATAAAGGTTATTAATAAGTATGTCAAGTGACAACATATTGTTTTTTGCAAGTTTATCGCTAATGGAAATCCTCACTAACGTGGTATACTTTAATGTATAATGCAGAAAAAAATTACATTAAAAAAATTATAAAAACACAAGGTTATTTTGGATGACGCTGCAAGATGCGTAGTAACGACTATGGAATAATATTTTTTACCGGTAAATTGAATTTACTTATGTTGCATACTTATTTTCCTTGTTTATTGTATGATAATTAATCGAGCAGAAGTTGGGCAATTAATGTTATAAATAGTATGGAGATACATTTTAATCACAAGTGCATGGAAGTCCGGGGTTTTACGTTCGACTTTTTGAATTATTGTCGATCGTTGTTTGCCAACGATACAAGACTGAAGCTATACTCAAACAAGGATATCTAAATAGGTGAGAGAGGCGCTGTTATTGCGGTTGCACCTACATAAACAATGACATAAAATAAAAAAATGACGACAGCCACATAGAGGATCTTGTGACATTTTTTAATGTTGACAGGGCGCGATAATGAGCAATCATAATGTAGAAGTTTGTGGTTAGCTTGGTCGCTTCTTTGCCGCCTTGTTTATAAAAAATCACTAATTTGGAAAGTTTCAATGTTCATCAAAAAAAAAAACGATTTAAAATTGAACTTTGTGTTGGTGTTTCACAGATAGTGTTAAAATTTCTCAGCAACACTCTGTCGATACATCAGCCCGGATATTGCGCGCTAGGCGGGGCACACGTCATCGACAGTTCTGGTGTATTCTCTATTTTATATGCGACGTTTATTTCCAAAGTATTATGCATTGGATAATACACTCCGGCGTTTTAAAATAATATCATTGAGAATTTAATGGTAAAAGTAAGATACAACCATGGCATGCCGAGAGGTAAAGGGTTATAAACAAGAATGAGGATGGCTGCAAAGGGAGAGAAAGACCAAAGAAAGTAAAAGGAACTCAACTCAGATATGATATCCGCTTTTCTGAGCAAGCGGCCATCGATATCAATGCGTTCCCTTCTCCGTCACTTCTACTTCTCCTTCCTATAATTTCTTACAAAGTAGGTACAAGGTGCCATTTAGAATTAACAAAAATATAACTCAAAAAAGGATTCGTTAAAATCCACCTTGCAAAAAGTTAGTTAAATTACATTGTTGTTTACTAAACTCTTGCATTAGACAATGGCAACCATTTTACATTTCGCGCAACGTGTCTCACAAAATTGTTTTAAGACGAGACGAGCGCCGTGGAAGTAAAATTTCAAGTTATGTTTTGTAAACAGTTTCTACACATCTTGTAAGAACGGGAGAAATTCTAATTCTTGTATTTCTAATTTAATTAACAAAATGCTTAAAGCTAAGGGATTGTGGTAATGAGAACTGAGGCTGAATTTTTAAATGGAATATGTTAAATCCTATGCTATCAAGCTAAATACTAGTAGATTTTTTTTAATAAAATTATTGACGTCTTATTCACAACCGTCATTTTATTTTCTCTGTAGTCAGTTACTTTTTCGTATGAATTTCTATTTCCCAAATAGCATTGTAGTGTTAAATTAAAACGCGACTTTAATTCCCGACAATACAAAGAAATGAAACAAAAGTATGCTTTTGATTAAAAACTGTCGAAGTTCAAACAATTTCTAATGTTTAACTAACAAACAATTGTGAAATTGAATCTCAAATGAATTTTCACAAAAAATCTTTCATTCTTTCGTTTAATTTATTAAAAACGATTGTAAACAGTTGAAAGTTACAAAATATATCAAAAATGTTGTGACTTAATAATTTATCGTTGATGAAATATTATTTTTTTAATTAAAATACTGAGATTTTTAAATAGCTCATTAAAATCTTAATTTTGAAACCCTTCATCTTTAACTAGACTAGTTTTTTTTTAGTGTCAAGTCTGGAATAAAATAAGAAGGGTAATTTTCAATAATTAATTGTCAATGCCCCAGATTAAAATACACGTCACAATAAAGCCCATTAAATATGAAAACACAAAGTGGTTTTAATTATGAGCCGATTTAACTCAATCAGTATTGATACTTTGATAGAATGAGTTCACTTAAATTATGAATGTATTTTCTCTTAAATGAATTTAATACAACATAATAATATGTTATGTGCAACAAAGTATTATTAAAAACTAGCTTTTACCCGCGACTCCGTCCGCGCGGAAAAAAAATAGAAAACGGGGTAAAAATTATCCTATGTCCTTTTCCTGGTTCTAAGCTAGCCCACCAATTTTCAGTCAAATCGATTCAGCCGTTCTTGAGTTATAAATAGCGTAACTAACACAACTTTCTTTTATATATATAGATTTAAAATTGAACTTAAAAACGCGTCTGCACAACACTATTTCTTTTTTTAAACTCTTCCATATACTGTCATCGCAGTTAGTTAATTAATGTAATTGGTACTTTTTAGTAAATCAAAGTTTCACGTATAAGAAGACACAATTTCATACCTTTTAAATAAAAAGAATGTACCAAAGAATTCGCGTTTTGCGGCTCCGCAAAAAGCTTAAACAAATTGCTCTCTTTTCTGTCCCGGCAAATATATTTTATGTAGTGACATGAGAGCTTGTACGTGCTGGATGCCACAAATGCACATCACGAATATACAAGTGAACGACTTACATTTTCATTGCATAGCGAATTCCGTTAAACTATTCCTTTTGAAATAATAAATACATGTAATAAATTGGAGTTGCCGTATGTATGTCGATCATCGAAAAAAAAATATTCACGAACATGACAATGCTCTACTCATAACAAAAAAAAAACAATTTTTAAAATTTATCCCTGTCTGTCAGTCCGCAAGTCCGCGTTTATTTTGGGTAATCACGGAAACGGATGGGCCGATTTTGGGACTTTGACGGGAAGATAGTTAATGTCTTTTTTATTTTATTTGACTGCTCTTTGCTGCTGCTGCTCTTTGCTGGGCGATAGCGAGTATAACAATAATGTCTTTATCTTATTGTCATTCTAGTGACTGACTTTATCTAGTAGTATCGCTACAACATAGCACAACATTCGCTATGCATGATTTTTTTTTTCTAGTACAGTAGGTCGATTGTGACAAGAAGAACTTAAGTTTAATTTGCGTTTATGATGAATACGAATTTAAAGAATCTCGTCGCACTACACAAGTAACGAAAATTCAGTATTACACAATTATTTGTTTCACTGTTTCTTAAGGTTATGTCTTTATCAGAGTTCAGGCCATGAGTGGGAGTTATTCAGCCTAAGTTAGACTATGTTATCAAAGTAATTTAAGTTTGGCTACAGCGTAGTCGACGTACAGCCTACAACTTAATGCAGAGTAACTACTCGTAATTTCTCCTCACCCATTCAGAGAAAGCTGCATTGATAAATATAATTTTATTAGTTTTACGTTCACTCCCAGGCCATGTTCTCCAAGTAATAGCTAGAATTGAATGCCACATAAAGTTTCTAACATTACATTTGAATACCCTGAAACCAAACTTGTTCATTCAAATCGTGGACCTAAATCGGTTGCTTTTAGCCAAATCGATCGTATTCCCAGTCAAAGTTCTTGTTCCCCGAGGAGCTATAAGATTGTTTTGTTTGATCTTTTTTATTTTTAGATAACGGACGAATATATGGACGAATGGAACAAGATTTAATTTTGACCCTCAGTAAAAGTTTACAACTTATCATGCACTCAATTATAAACCCATGCTTATCTTGATACGCACAATATAATTGCTTATTTTTATTAATCAGTTTGTTAAACGCCTGTTATTATAAACGAGCAAAAATTACGCTACAATATGATTTCCGCGCATTTGCATCTTAATTCCGGTAGGCGTAAGCAAAGTTGGTGAATCCCACTTCTCAAATTGAATACTTTTAAAATAACATGGCCCAAGACTTAGACGCGACATCAAAAGTTATAGATTTTAAAAATAGGCTTCAAAAAGTTGAATGGTTGTTAGCAAGTTAATTGTAGGTAAACAATATAAGCACTGATCAAGTGACGTGATACCTCAAAATAAAAATAAAAAGACCATTAACAATCTACAGAATAATAATGTTATGTCACATAGGAAAATTATTAACTAAACATTACAAAGATAATATTTTAGTACTTTTAATATTAGTAATTTTAGTATTTTTAATTTTAGCTATTTGAATACTATTTCCATCCATCCATTCAGCCTCGTTTCGCCCACAACTGGGCATAGGCCTCCCCCAAAGATCGCCACAATGATCGGTCCTGTGCAACCCGCATCCAGGATATTATGATGTAATATTTAATTTTACAAAAAATTGATAAATATAATAATATATTTGTAAATGTATACCAATATATCAATGGTTTGTAATCATAGCGTAAACGTTATGAGGCAGGTAGTTATTTATAATATCTTGTTCACGTCCCTTCCCCGCAATATTGCACTCGTTTCTGATATTATCAGCTAGTGAATATGTCGAGCAGTAAATTTAATAAACGTCGCATCTATCATATTTTATCAACAAAACAACACTTGAAATTAAAATTATTTCACTTTTACGTTTTGAGGAGCATTCCAAAATTATATGAAACACTATTTAAAATTACTTTTTTTTCAAGAATCTAATAACAATATATCAATGTGCAATGTGTTAAATTCCAAATTAATTGTCGATTCATTAGCTTTTAACTTCTTTTGCCAATCTTCTTTAACTTTTTTCTTCTACCTATATAGGTAGATAACGTTAAGACAAAAGATTTACAGGCGCGACCAAATTAATTAGTTAATTAGTATTTAATCTGATTTGTAAGTCATCGTACTGAATAGTATTTAATCCTTTTAGTTGTAGCAGAACTAAAATATAGATAAGTTATTCATTGCGATTGGGCAAGATGGATGTAAAAATATTTTATCGCTACTGACTGAATATGTGACTTATTTATTACATTGTAGTTACCTTTGTTCGAATAGATATATAACCTATTAGCTGTCGGCCACTACTCCGTCCGCGTGGATTAAAAAAAGTAATATGCACAGGTGGGCACAGTTAATCGAAAAGTTAACTTCGTTAATCGTTAATTCGTTAATAAAAAAATTAACTTCGTTAATCGTTAAAGCGTTAAATTCTCGAAAATTTAACGCAAGTTAAAGTTAATCGTTAACAGTTAACCATACCAAAATTATACATACTAATTTCATACTTATTGTGGCGACACTTGTTTAAGATAGTAATTTGACTATACATTCTATAACACATTAGTATTAGAGACAAGTATGAATGCGTTATAGTATATTTCATTACGATTGCAGAAAGCCTATCATTGCAAAGAGTTCCGACAAATCTACTACTTTTTAAACTAAGTTTACCCGAGCCGAGGTGCAGCCGAAGGTGACGGTTGACAGTTGGAACAAGTTGTAATGACAGTTCCGCACGTGTACTAAACAACTATTTTAAATACAGTTGCGAAAAAATGAAGCAATTTAATAGAATAATAAAAACACAATAAACTCAACTAACTAAAATGTTTGAAAAATGGCGCCAACCGTAAAAGAATACAAACAGAGATTTTTTTTCTTCATCCATTCTGGGTAGGCAAAGGGAACTATGCCCAAACGGCCAAGTCTTCAGTAGATTATTTTTATTGATATGAAATGAAAATAAATTTAATGAGATGAAATAAAATGAAACCTAACCTAATTCATTGAATAAAATCATTAAAGCTGATATTGTAACAAATTAGGAGCTTCTTTTTAGAAATATTTGCATGAAGCTTAAAAACTTCAATGATTTTTTTTTTTGTAAAAACTTCGTGGTTGGTTTTTTCTTAGACATTATTTTGACAGTTGGGAAAGAGAACGCACGAGTTTGGAAAAGCTAAAGAAAAAGCACGAGTAAAAAAGTGTTTTAATACAGTTGCTCAACAAGTGGCGTATTGCAGGGACGAAGAGCGTTCGGGATGTGGGCTATTACATACTCTTGCTTTGATTTACTCGTAATGAAATATACTATTTCGAACCTTCTTTTGATTTTGTCCTGTTGGTCACGTCTTTCCCGGACGCTCTGATGCATCACACTTGCACGCGAACTTCACATACGAGGGGAGGTCCAAAAGTTCGCGGAATGAAAGGGTTGTCAATGAAATATAACAATAAATTTATTTTTCCTTTTCAATATAATCACCCTTAAGTCTAATACATTTATTCGATCTATGAATTAATTTTTCTAAACCATCGAAAAAATATTTTTTGTCTTTGGCCTCAAAATGGGCCGAAATTGCCTCCTTCACTTCATTATCGTCGGAAAATTTCCTTCCCCTTAGCTCTTTTTTTAAATTTGGAAATAAATAAAAATCGCTAGGAGCCAGGTCTGGACTGTAGGGTGGGTGAACAAGTGGTTCGAACCCATGTGTGTGCAGAGCAGCCATGGCAACTCGGCTCTTGTGAACCGGCGCGTTGTCTTGCAAAAGCAACACACCCTTGGCCAATTTTCCTCGACGTTTTTCTTTAATTGACTCCTTTAACTTTTCTAATATGAGTGCGTAGTATTCTCCGGTTATAGTGGTACCTTTTTCTTTATAATCAATGAGTAATATTCCCTTACAATCCCAAAAAACAGTGGCCATCAACTTTCCCGCCGATTCTGACACCTTGAATTTTTTGGGAGGTGGTGTACCCTTTTTGTGCCATTGCATGGACTCCTGTTTGGACTCAGGTTCAAAGTGATGAACCCATGTTTCATCTCCAGTAACAATCCGCTCCAAAATCTGCACGGGCTCGTCTCCACACAACTCCAAAAAGTGCTTAGACGCGTCGACGCGCTGCTGTTTTTGAAGCGGCGTGAGCATTCTCGGCACCCATCTTGCACTGACTTTTGTCATGCCCAGGTGGTCGTGCAGGATACGCAAAATAGTTGTATCTGATACTCCAACAAATGCAGATAATTGTTTCTTCTTCAAACGTGTGTCTTCGAGTACAAGTTTTTCGACTTTTTCGACGATGTCTGATGTGGTGGCGTCAGCTGGCCGCCCAGAGCGAGAGTCGTCTTCAATTGAATCTCGACCATGTTTAAAAAGACCATGCCACTTATAAACCATTGTTTTACCAGGGCACTGATCTCCATAAACGGCTTCCATTTCATTTAAAATGGTTTGAACGTTTTTTCCTTGCTTGGTAAGGAATTTTATCACAGCGCGATGTTCAATTTTCTCCATAGTTGCAGTTTGCTTCCGGATTGACTTGTTCAGCAGGCGAGTACTCGTAAACGAATGGCACTATAGGGTTGAAATGTTATATATATACTAATTATGAGTGCCCAATTAGTATGACACTAAGCGAGCTACCCTATCCCCACTCCATCCCCTCCATTCCGCGAACTTTTGGACCTCCCCTCGTATATCAATTATCAACTCGTTCGTTCACCATTCGCGTCGCCGACAGTTGCCCAACATAGCTGAACTTACGAGCGTGTCGTGACGCGTAATTTAAACAAAATGACAGCACGTCTACAAGTTTCTAATTTAACGATTAACGGACTTTTACTAACGGAAGTTGATTTTAACGGAAGTTAACAAAAGCGTTAACACTTTTTGAAGTTAACTTAAAAGTTAATCCGTTAAGCAAAATGTTAACTTCGTTAATTAATAATTAACGATTAACGGATTAACGAGTTAATGCCCAGCTCTGGTAATATGTAACCTATGTGTTCTAATGTGCCAAATTTCAGCAAGATCCATTGACCCGTTCCGGAGATACCTTCAAAAAAGCATCCATCCATCCATCCATCTAGACATTCCCATTTATAATATTTATAATTTTAGTAAGATAGACCTTATCCGCAGCACAAAAGTGAGGCGGACAATATGGCCACCGGAGGCCTGTTGTTTTGTTGGGGCCAATTCCCTCGACGTTATCATTTACAATACAAAATGTAATTTCTAAAATTGACTCTCTATTACACGTTAAACTTGAGTAAAACACTCCATATATACACCTTATATATCTATTGATATAAGTCTTGCCGAGAGACTCTGAAATTATGTTTTGATGTGCTTTTTGGAGGGAATAAAGAAAATAATCACGCATGTATTAATCTGTTTGATATATAATATGTACATTATTATAAACAGTGATTTGTATTATATCTATATATGTTAACATATTTTCTTAAGCTAGGCTATAGTTATATTATGCGATGTGTAATATAGCTTTAAATAATAATTGATATACACATATTTAATTGAGATTTTATATTCTGTTCTAAATATTAGGCAATGTTATAATATAATTAATAATGCATGTGAATATTAGTAATTTATCATAATATGTTTAATAAGTTAAATGGCCAAAGTAAAGATAATGTAACACAGTTCTAATACAAACGTTTAAGAAATATGTATATTATGAACAATCGTAGAAATACCAAACGCATGATAGTTTTATATTAAAATGTTACAATGTCTTTACAGATGGAAAACATTTGCCACCAAAATATTTCAAACATTCTACACTAGCTTTGTATTACAATACAGAGACATAAAAATAATAAGTAATATGTAAGTACCATAAATGAGGTATAATAAATAACTTAAACACTATCGAAGTTGCTAAATACTATATCTTAAAATACCCTACTTATCTTTCAGTTCCTTACTTGTATTAAGCCAAATGTATTTATAAAACAATGCTGAAATTGATCCGCCGATGATTGGTCCGACCCAGTATACCCAATGCGTAGACCAAGCCCCCGTCCAAACGACTGGGCCTAGGGATCTCGCAGGATTCATACTTGCTCCTGTAAGTTCACTACCAGCTATAGAAAGACCGGCAATTGTAAATCCAAATTTCAAAGATACCGATTCTAGTGATGCTTCATTTGCAGGATCCCAAATAGCACAATTCAAAAAGTTCAACGCCGCAGTTAAAATAACTTCGACCCCAACAGCTTGTAACATCGTCAGTTGCGCATGAGGTTGCGTTGTGCAAACTGCATCCGGTACTAAGTCCAGTGGCGACACTCCCATTAGTATACCATATCCGAGAATCGAACCAGCACACTGTGCTATCGCGTATGCTATTCCCAGCATAATCGACATTTTACCCCAAAGCACAGCTCCTAGAGTAACTACTGGATTCATATGAGCTCCTGATATATGGCCAAAGGCTTGTATGTTAAATAAAACGATAAAACCAAATGCAAATGGTCCGTATAGTGGTGGTTGTATGTTGAATCCTTCCAAGGGCACGCATGCCATACAACCGAAGAATACGAGAAGTAATGTCGAAATAAACTCGGCTAGGACAGCTTTACAATCAGCGACTAGTTTTCTTTTTCCGTCCGAATTATTGGCATCTTTTACTGATACACTTTCGATCACGTTTACTAAATGATTACCAGGTGTAATGGTCATTTTGTTTATTATAAGTTAAATTAATATATGGAAATCACTTTCACTTTTTGCCGTCACTATTATGTTCGCACTATTATGTTAATTCAGCATGGCCACTGTGTCTCGGATATTCGCTAGAATACTATATTTTCGGTGCCCTGGTGATAATATTTTATAGCAGACGTAATGTATTATTATAGAGATAGGCCGCTGATATCGAGCAATGTGAATTACTTTATCATTGAATATACTGTTTTGTTGATACGATACTGCAAAAGTAACGTAATTGTATCTTATACACATATTCCAAAAATGTAGGTAGGCTAAAATACACGACATTATCGACATTGTAAAACATTAGTAGATAACATTTCATACAATTTTAATTACCTTTGTTTTTACAATTAAATTCAATATAAGCAATATTTATTTTTGTTTCTAAACCATGGTATTTTATGACACATTAAAGATTTGTTAAAATATAGAAAAAACATTAAGCTGCTTATAATTAGCAACAAATTTCTAATTCCTTGACAAAGGAATTAATAACTTTTTCCTTAAAAATAAACTTTTCACTTCAAAATAACAGTTTTGATTGCATTCGGTGATTTCACAAATATTAACCCATCATGTTCTGGAGAAGGTAATGTAACATTCTTTTCTATACGAAAAAAAAACACACGAGACAAAATAATCCTCCAAGATAGCTCTAAACGACAAAAGATTAATTGTATGTGTACATTTCATACAATCATAGTGTACACATTGTACATGTCATTATATGTTTTGTATTGTTTGCCTACTACTGTTAATCTTGATAAATTTATTTTAAAGATTATATATTTCAAACATTTATTTCCAGAAAAAGAAAGCAAGAGAGCACATGATTTGTATAATGTAAGGTGCCTTCCTATTATTATGTTTATTTTTAGGATAAATTACAATTATTTGTAAACGTTGTTCTTTTAAAAGCGCGCCTCTTTATAGAATGTTTACACTATAATAGGAGTATTTACCCTTTTCCCTCTTTAACTAAGGATTGAAAAACAATTTTTATTATTATCTTAATCTGAGTCACAAGTAAATATATTTGAAATTTTACGAGTTATCAAGTCTTTGGTTTTTTGTAGATTGAAATGTTATCATAATTGGGAAATAAAAAAATAAGCATACGATAAGAAAAAGATAACCACTTAATCTATAAATTATCAATTAAAAAAATTGTACTATTAATGTTATAGATAAGGATGGTCTGTACATTAGTTAAAATAATGAAAAATAACTGTATTAACTATAACACGAAGTGTACAGCTGTTATTTGTGTAAATATGTAAAGAGTGTTTATAGTTTTTTGCGTATCACTAAAATATAATTATTAGTAGTATTGCCCTTGTTCTATATTTTTACAAGTCAGTAAACAAAGATTTGGAAATTCCAGTATTGTGGATGACAATGACATCGTTTAAAAGTGACGAAAATTATTTATTTTAGGTCAAAGGGTTGTGCCAGTCTGTGCATTAATAGATTGACTGCAAAAAGGTTAATCGTCGTTAAGTATTTTAAATATACGGCACCGGCTCCACTAACACTAACATAGGTTACAAGATACTAAAAAAATACGTTGCAATTCAAAGAAAGTAGAATCTTCTTTCGGGTTTTCAGAAAAATTTTCTTTCAAATGGACGAAGTCGCGATCTCTAACTAGTGAAAAATACTAATTTTACAAGTTTTTGGACCGTAAAATTCCAGAAAAGGCGGCTCTTACAATATTTTTTTGATAAATCTTAGCGTTTCGCCAAAAACGCGAAAAATCTATTTTCGGGAGTTTTCAGCTCTATATATTATTATTGTAGCTTGAATACCTTAAATTGTCCGGCCAGCTTGTTAAGTAACATTATGTACAATAAAAAAAATGTTTACTGTTGAAAAAGGGGCTTAAATAATAAGTGGTTAGGCGCACACCGGCTACAAGTGGCTCCCCACTAGACGCCAATCTTGACAACGTCAAGAGGGTCAGAGATAAATTATACCTATATCTTAGATTTATTTGTTATTATAACGAAGGTCAAAGATTGTCGCAAAAATCTAAATGTGAAAACTATTTTTTTTTCCACAATACATTTATATAAAAAAAATATTTTAAATAATTTAGTCTAACAGAGAATATTTGCAAATTAATAAAACTTAAGTGAAATTCTTTAGACTACAGAATAAATTGATTTATTGGTTGTATTCTACTGCAGCGCGATATTATAAAAGTTTCGACAAACAATTTTTTTCTTTTAACAAGGTAACATTATAACTTGTGTATCACAGAAACTCTGCATATTACATGCAACAAATGGTCGTAATTTATAAAAACGTTTTCTTTTTATACAACTACAAAAAGATGAACATAAAATATGGTGTAAGTTACTCACTGTCTCTCCGCAGACGTAGAAATCTCATCCATACACTTGTCTAGTTACATTGCTTCAAGGTTTTTTCTAATAAAGAAATAATTTTATACTTCATTTTAAAGAATGGTTTAATTTTGATACACTCTTAACTATTAAGATAAATGTTGGGTTCCAACTATTTAATGCACTTTTTTTGACGTTTTACTTTTTTATATGAGTATTTTTTTTCTATATACGTATGTACAAACTATGCTAACGTTCTTTCCTTTATTATAAGGTGTAAACTTCATTATAATCTCACTTATTCAAAATCTTTTCATAAAAGTCAGTAAATATTCATTATGACAAGAAAAATTATCATATTTTGTGTTGCGCGGCAAAGGATACTCAAATGTTATGAATTAGTTAAAGAAAACTTTGCAACATCGCTGTTGAAGTTCAGCGATTTCAACGGAACTTGTTTGGTTGATAAAAACTACCGCTATTTTTTTATTCCTCTAATAGTACACTATTTATGACGTTTAAATAATTTTCTTCAATTCTAAAAATTAATATTGTACTAGTGGTCTGTACTGTATCGATTTTATGCTTATTTCTTGTGTTGATACATAATCATAATATACAAGGTTAATGAATAATAATTGCAAATTGTACATACTAGTATCGATTTCTAACATTTTTCCGTATGATAAGATAAAATATGTAATTCAGAAATGCGTAGGTATACATGGCGAATTCGATACACAAACACAGCTGACATACGACATACCCAAGTACATACCCCAAGTAGAATACGCGCAATAAGTTGTTATCGTTAAAGTGAGTAAATCATCGACACAGTAAAGGTCGCTGCGATTTAGAAACTTTTGAATTTGCCGTAGTTTGTAGTTTGCAGCGAGCCCGCGTCGGCGACGCAGTCGTGTCGTTAAACTTTGCCTATTTGCAAATTTATATTTTGACAAAATTTAAGCTCTAAATTATAAACTCCCAAATAAGTTATAAGCTTCACAAAGCTAACAAAGTGATTATAAAAAATTTTGAAAAAAGAAATATAAGCGACCAAAATCCTTTAGCACAAAATTGTAATGTGGTAAACCAGTATTGAATTATTAAATGGACATCGAGTTTTACTTTAAAGAACGTCACTTCAAAGGCTGATTATATTCATGAGTTAATTCTATATTTAAAAATAGCCTTTATTAAAGAACAGCTAATGAAGAATAAACACCGTTATTAAAAAATAATAACGCTTGGATAAAAAGCAAAAGATTCTTTTTATTTCGTTTCTTTCCTTCATATTACAGTTTTAATGAAACATCCTTTGAAACGGAAGCTCCTTTTGCTTGTTATAAATTTCTTTAAGCTATTTACAGTTGAGTTTAAAACGTTGATTAATCGTATATTAAAATATACAACTAATAAATCTTAAGCGCGTCGGTATGCAAATATCGAAAAAATTAATCACATTTGGTGTACACGACGTATTTGCGTTCCTTATAACGATTTTTGCTTGTCTGTCCGTCCGCAAATTTTCTTTTAATCCGGGTAATTACCGAAACAGCTGGACCGATTTTGACCGTACTTTTACTAGAATCTAGCTTATGTGTAGCTGTAGTTAAAAATAGCCTATGTTACTCGTGCAGTAACATAGGCTATATTTTTTTAATCAGCTGACGAAGTGGCGTGCGATCGCTAGTTTTCTTATAAAACTGTGATGATATAAGTTTCCCGGTACTCAAACTTTTATGTATGTCTATTTTAAAAACATGCGTTTGTTTCATCTCAAATTATTTCTATCCATTTTTGTCTATTCAACCAAGTGTAATATTTAGCAAATAGAAATACCATCGCTGAAATAATTCCCGGAAAAAAGCGTACTGACGTCTTTTCATGTGTAAATACATATATTGAAGTTATCAAAGATTTATAATCTAAAGTAATAGTAAAGTATTTATATTAGACGTTATGTTGTAACAGTTCGTTTAACCTACGACTTTTAATAATGAATTTTTCGAAAAGTATTTGAACTGTTAATTTTGCAGACATGTCAATCATTCTGTTCCTTTTGTTCATAAATATTAGATAACTCTAGGGAAATACTTTGGACGAGAAACCCTTTCATTGTATTTTAAGGTTCGGATTGTACCGGAGGTACCGATGCAAATTGCCGGTTGTCCATTTGACTCTTAAATTTATTTCTTATCTTTTGTTCCAAAAAGGAATACTTAACCTATAAAGTGTTGTTATTTGAAATATTTAAAGCACTTAGCTCCTATTTATGTTGGTCGTAGTTGACCTTTTAGTTTGGACAAACAGATTATGAACACAGAGTAGTAATATAACAAAAATTAACATCTTAATTAGTAAAGGTGACCTTTCCGCAGTGTTAAAACAAACTAAAATAGAAACATTACAGTTGAGACTGTTCGATATGTCAACTTTTTGAGAGACAAACATGACTATTAAAAGGTAAATACATAAATTGTTCTGACATCGAGAAAACATCTGACTATCGGTTTAGTTTGTTGCGAAGCGAAGACGACCGTGACGTGGCCGTGATCCGTTCCTAACTAGTTTACAACGCTAAATAAGAACTGGGTTACCGATTTATCACTACAACTGCGGTAAAGGCAAACGGCAATAACTTTACCCTCTGTATTCTGAATCAGTAAATAGTAGTTTCAGTTATACGTGTGTTATTTAGCAAACATTCAGACAAGAAATGTTACCTAATTTAACTGAAGAATTTATTTGACATTTCATATAGTTTTAATCAATTAACATCGGATGAAACTCTGGCTAGTTTTTGTCATTTACCCTGAAAATATATCTGACCAAAATCTGTGTCATAAATTTTTTAATTGTAATTAAAATTGATATCCATGAATGTTATTATTTATTTATACTAGTTTTTATTCTTTGACTATAGATATATAGATAATAGATATAGATAAAAGAAAAAAAAAATAATTTGATTGAATCCAATACTCGTGAAGTAACATATAGTGACTTTAATGTTTAGGCTAGATTAAACGCGTAGAATAAAGTAGGGGCTGTAACATGTACATCGGGCCATGCATTATTCACAAAGGTACAATCTGCAGCGAAGAGCACTGCTCTTAGTTGCAAAACCAATTTCGACTACGTACGGCTAAAATTCACTCCTCTCTATTTCTGTGCGAACGAAACTGAATTATACGTTTCGCAGAATACATGACACTATTCTCCTTATAATTTCCATGCCCCTCCCAGTTCTCACTGGTCTAATAAATTAAATCTTCACCTGTAAAGTTGCAGCCTACTGTAGCATTTAGTTATCCTGATTGTTGATGATGATAATCATCAACATTATAACACATACTCCAGTTAAATTAAACGTAAAATAAGGTAGGTAAGGAAGGTATTTAAAACACTATTTAGTATACATGAACAGTGTATGTATGTTCAGCTCGTTGTAAATTATTGTACCTTCAATTGCTTAATTTGACCGGAGTAACTTAAATTAACGAACATTATTTCATCATCTCCCTGGCATTTTCCCACTCACGTGGGATCAGTACACGAGGTTTTGTAACCTTAAAGTTTTGGCTTAAGTTTTTGTTACGACCGGCAACCTGCCTGTCGCCAACCCTACTTGGGAGGAATTACTTAACATTAAATATAATATAAACTAAATAACATAACAATTAACGGAAATTATCTATTACTCAAAAAACATTAAATTATGACTTATTTTTCTATTCCAATAAACATGATACCGGCTACTAAGTGAAAATATATAATATAATTAAAATATAATAAACTATAATTGAAATCAGTTTAACTTTCAACGAAAAAGAAATCGTGAAAGTTTTGCGAGAAAATAAAACTACATAGATTCTGAAAGAAAAAGTTTGTTTTGCTTCATTAGAGACATTGTTAGTAAGTTTTTTGTTTATTTTTCTTATTGACAACTAACTTTATAAAACAATTTATATTTACTGTTTACTGATTTACTGTCATTATATACCAAAAATTACTTATGTTTAAACGGTACGGTGCTTACTTTGTGCGTATAACCTATAACTTTCGTATTGATCTTTTGTGAGATTGTCCCAGGAATATCTTCTTTTTGGGAAGCGCTTTCGAATATCTATTATTATTTCGCTTTTTGTCACTTGCGACTCAGTCCACGCCGAATTAAAACAAAACTTAATTTGTAGCCTATGTGTTTTTCCAGACTATGTTCTTTTCTACATCTGTGTCAAATTTCATCACGATCCATTGTGCCGTTCAAACAAACATCCATCCATCCTTACATCTAAACTTTTGCCTTTATAATATTAGTAAGATAGTTTTAGGATCAGTTAAACTTTAAATTTTGTGTTATACCAAAGACGTCAATCAGTTAATAAAATGTGACTGATAATAAAGTTCATAAATGGGAAATAGTATCAAAATCAGACATATCTCTCGCTTGTTATGCTAATAATAATATTAAGACTTCGTGAAAGACAATGGGTACAAATACAATGTTCGCAATTTATTATTATTCTGGGATCGTTGTAAAATATTCAAAATAAATTTGCTTACATAATCACACCGATTTATCATAAAGTCTGTCATCTAAATTAACTTTAAACAGAGCTTGTTAAAGTTTGCAATTTATTATCGACGAAACATAAGCCACAAAAAACACTTTTGAAAACCGAATTTTGTTTTAAGTATTTAATTAAGTCTATTTATGTCCAAATGAATGAAGGATAGTGTGCTAGTTTGTATTAATGTTTTGTAACATATTTTTTTCGCTGATATTCTGAAAGAAATATTTTGAACTATAAATACACATTGTTATAGTAAACTTTAATCGATTATTATCAGTCGATCCTAAAATGAGAAATGTTGTTAAATTTTTTTTTACTATTCTAAATTCAAATTGTTAATTATTAAAAAAAACATATTCGTTCACGTTCGAACAGCACTGGCCGTATATAAAATAATTGACCCGCAGTTGACACGTTTCTGGTATCTCTTTCGCATCATCGACCTTATTCGATAAACTGATTCTCGTTACAAGATATACGATTTTTTTTTTCATGTAAAAACTGAAATATTGTTTGCTTTTTTAAGAGTTTTTTTTTGAAATGTTAACAGAATTCATATGTAGTCTACTTAATATTAAGTTAGTATTCAATAAAACTTATATATGGCTTTGCTTTTAATTAAACTATTACATGTATTTGTTTGTTCCGAATAAGGTGAAAACTATGAACTGTTTTTTAAATCCTTAAACGTAAATAGTGCCTAAAAATTTAAATTAAAATAGATTAGAAAAGCTTATCACTATTTAGTTAGAAAAAAATTGTATACATTATACATTAGTATACATTTTTCATTTCATGATTCTAATAATTTAATTACAAATGTTCTGTGATGTGAAGTTAATACGTCTGCTGCTAACATACTGTGTGTACTATTCATACAAATGCGGGGATTTGTACGCCTTAGTTAACAAAGGATATTCTAATTTGACCTCTGTACCTAACTAAATTGTATGGAATTACGGACTGTGTGGCTTTTGTGATGGCCAAATTCAAGTTACGATAATGAAACAATACACTTCAGTAAATTAATTTCTCATTGTTGGTAAATTCATTAAAATTGGACTTCCTCAGTGATTTTGAATTGAATTACAGTGAAAATCGTGTAAACCGACTACTTGGAAAAACGAGTGAGTAGTTCGAAATATGTACCAATAAGTGTATGCAAATTGGCTAATTGCTACGAGTACAAGAATGATGTGACAGCAAATATTGCTTTCTATTGTTTTCTGTATTGCTGTCTCTTTTTTCTTGTTGAGAATATGAGCGATGACAATATGTTTGTGAACAAGTGTATCACCAGTGAAAACACACAGAGGAAATTACAAACTACAAAGCGCTACTTTAATGTTTATCAACATTCGTTGTGCCATTATGTCGTTTAAGCTTTATAAATTAATAAGCTTTGATTATAGCCCTTAACCAGTACTGCAACGTTTGCGTGCTGAAAATATCCCCTAACAATTTACGTCAAGTACAAAGGTAAATATAAACTCAAATTAAAACAAACAATGTTTCTGCTATTTTAAAGAAATGTGTTCCAAAAAGATTACATCAAATATTCTATGAAGAACATTAAATTTTTTTTATAATGATCCACGTAAATAAATAATTTAAATGTATAAACAATACTACAACATTATTGTATAGGTACTACATAACCTGTTTAATGTATGTTAAACTTTTATGTAACCTTTAGATAATAACTCATAACCCATTTATTTATGTCTGTACAGAGAAATGATCATATCTATTATCCTGATTAACTATGATGAGATGAGAAATTATCAATCATTATTGGTCTTCAAATATAAATTCGTCAAATAATATTTCGATAAAGTAATTGTGTTAAAAAATACATAGTTTTTGATATAAATCACATTGTGATACTTCAAGATGACTAAGAGAAAAATTCAATACATATTTGTACCCTGACGTTATTCTATTAAATTCAATTTCTATTATATTTTACTGAATAATATTGAAAAGATAATAACTTGTTAGTGTACTTAATGAATTGGAATAACAAAGCCTAAAACAGAAAGCAGTAATAAGCGTAGATATTTCAATTAACTATTCAAACATTGGTTTGAACGATATGTTTCAATATGTTTAAACAACTGTAAGATTTTCATGGAAAATAATTTAGAAATTACCCGTTCAGTTGAAAGTGTAGCGTTGTCAGATATTGCGTTACGATGAGAATTTTTATAGCTCTGCTTTTCGTGATTTGCTGCGCATACTGCGAACGTAAGTGAGAATCATTTATTTTGTAAGATTCTTGGTACATTATTGTTACAATATAATTATAAAATACATACTTATATCAAATTATCCGTAAATGTTACTTGACTAAATTAACAGTTCAACTTTTTTGTATAATATTGTAAATTGTAAATAAAAAAAAACTCTATCTCTGTACCATACAAATGTTTTTTTGTAGATTATTGTTTTGCAAATAATTAATTTAATTACATTTGATATATTTCCGTAGACATCGAATTAACATGTGAACAAATTCGTGCCTTCGTGGACGGACACAACAATCGTAGACTTATAGTTGCAAAAGGATTAGTTCCTGGTCAACCCGCCGCTTCCAATATGGAATTTATGGTATATGAAAAATATATTTTTCTGTTATTATGAAATTACTTATTATTAAATATTTAACATTATGATACAGGTGTGGGACGAAGAACTCGCAGAAAAGGCCTCCAAATGGGCTGAAAAGAACGAGTTTAAGCACAATCCTGATAGAACTATTGGTACGCATACTTTAACAACAAACTTTTGACAATCGTGGAACGATTCGATTAGTTTCTGAGATTAAAATAAAATATATCGTCATCCTTGTCATTATATTTGACAAGACATAGATAAAAATATGTTTTAAACGGGAATTTTAGTCTCGGCAACCAGATTCATTAACCGTTGTTTATAAAAAAAAATTAACAATTTTTGTTTTAAGATTCAAACAGGTGGAGTTTAGTTGGTGAGAACATTTACGTATACAACTATTATTCGAATATGGGAGATGAACCAAAGATTGATATAGAGAATGCTTTAGACAACTGGTTTCAAGAACATAAATTTTATAACTTTGTGCCTTTCTTTTTAACTTCAATCAACCCCTTCGGTCATTACACACAGGTAATATAAAGTAATAGAAAACATATAAATGTATAGCAATTAATTATTAAATTTAATTTCGTAAAGATGTGTCACGTGTTTTGGTATTTTTTTTTAATAATTTATCCTTTAGAAATTTTCTGTAAGTTTTTATTGATTTTTTTAGTATTAATATTCATAAACAATTATGCATTTATAAATTTTAGATGGTTTGGTCCAATACAAATCGTATTGGATGCGGTATTTCACAAACTAAGACACACAATCACATTAAAACGCTATTTGTTTGTGATTATGGCCCAACGTAAGTATATCACTCTTTTTATCTATTTTTTGCCAAGTTATTTCTTTATATTTTTTCAATCAGTGTTATTAATACCCTCTTTGATCTCAATTATAAAAAGCGGTAAAAAGGTCTGCAATTTCTTATACCGTATTTTAAAATACTTTTGTAACAAAACGACAATCAGAAATGTATATTGAAATATTATTTTTCAGTGGTAATTACTTTGAACAAAAACCTTATAAAACCAACGGACCTATAGAAAATCTTTTATGCAGAGATGGCAAATGTGACAAGCCCTATGGCCCGAATTGCTAAGAAGAAATGATGTTTGTATTTATTTAATTCACACGAGTAAATTTATAGTAATAGTGAATTTTCTTTATTATTATACATAAAACCAGCGCAGGGGCAGTTTAGTCTGTCCCTGCTTCGCTGAGCTGGCTCCCTTTTGCCACACTATTGTACCAAGTTTGTGCCTTGTATGTAATATGTGTTTTTTTCTTTTTTGATTCTATATTCTTTGTGTGGAAATAAATGTTTTTTCTTTCTTTCTTAATTCATTCATTCATTTCTTGTTATAAAAAAAATATCACATCTTTGTGAATTGTAAGATTTATAATAAACTAGCTTTTACCCGCGACTCCGTCCGCGCGGAATAAAAAAAAAAAAGAAAACGGGGTAAAAATTATCCTATGTCCTATTCCTGGTTCTAAGCTACCTGCTCACCAATTTTCAGTCAAATCGATTCAGCCGTTCTTGAGTTATAAATGGTGTAACTAACACAACTTTCTTTTATATATATTGACTAGCTTTTACCCGCGACTCTGTCCGCGCGGAATAAAAAATAAAAAACGGTGTAAAAATTATCCTATGTCCGTTTCCTGGTTCTAAGCTACCTGCCTACCAATTTTCAGTCAAATCGATTCAGCCGTTCTTGAGTTATAAATAGTGTAACTAACACGACTTTCTTTTATATATATAGATATATATTTTTTTCAATAAATGAATGTAAGTAATTTGTCTTATATCTTTTAACTTTTTACAAAGATAGGTTAGGTATTAAAGCAGTTGAACCTAACGGTAAAAAATTCCTAACATAAAGCTTTCTGCAAACGTAGTGCATTCTTAAACAAACGTAGTGCATTCTAGATTTTAATGGAGCTCATTGTTCTATCAGTCGAAATGAAAAGAAAATATGGTGAAAAAATATAAAAATCCTTTTTACGTGACTTAACATCGTAAAAGTAATTTAATAAAAAAATTAATGAGTGCAGGCAACTCCCGAGCCGTAGTTTCGCAAAGCTAAATGAATTACTTAAAGCGATACCGGAATGTGCGAGGAGGGAATAAAAATTCTTTACCTACTGTAAGTGTAAGGACATTTTATTCGAAAAACAAGGTGAAAATCTGATGCTGAGAGATAAGATATTATAACATTTTGAAATGAGTTATAGAAAAAAAAATGGTTGGTCTGTTTACATTTTTTTTTACATTTAACTAAACAAAATTCTTCCTTTTATTCTGCTAAAAGTTTATTCCAGATATTGTGTGGGAATTCCAAGCTAAGAGCTGTAATTGAAGAAATAGGCTTTTAGCTGAACTGTACTTGTGTGTTATATTTGCAAACCGTATTGTTATTTCTGAGACATAGGACACATATGGTTCTTTCAAAATTTATTACTATTTTATTAATGTATTTAATATTTAGTATTTAAAGCTGAAATTGTGTAAGATAGCAATTCTTCAAAACAACGTATTAAAACAGCTGCGCCGTCAGTTCTTAACGAGGCTTAAAAACAAAATAACTTCTTATCGTTCTTATAGTTTAGACCTTAGTTACCAAGTTTAATCTCTTTATTTTTAATAACTTTTAACACAACTACTACCTGCATTGATGAGCAGTGATTGAAAAAGTTTAATATTTTGTATCTAATCATTCTCAAACTATTGTTCAAAAATGTTTTTAATCCCTGCCACATATATACCTATATAAAGACAACAAAAGACTGACGATATCTGGTTATAGTTTTTATTAGTAACTATTATTTCGTCTTACAAAGAATTTGATTTGCAAAATCTACAGATCGTAATGTTAACACATCGGTGACATAATGGAATGTGCCATCTCTGGTACTATACCCAGATGTCCTACGTGACAATATCAAGGACCCGTCTGGAATTACATCGCCAGAATACTAATTCATAGTTTATAATTTAGGAACAGATTTTCTTCACAATGCGACTGAAAACTGTCGCATTTAAGAATAAATAAATAAATAAAACTATATAGACATGACAATAGAGTAAATGTTACTAATATTATAAAAGCGAAAGTTTAGATGGATGGATGGATGTTTGTTAGAAGGTATCCCGGAACGACACAACTCAATAAAATTAGGCACAGATATAAAGCATAGTCTGAAAGAACACATAGGGTATTCAATAAGTTTTTTTTTAATTCCGGGCAGACGGAGTAGCAGGCCACAGCTTTATATACATTTTTGAGTCATGTTTGACTTTGTAATTGGATTGTTCGTTAATTTAGAAAATAGAAATAGAATTTCAGTGCAATAGGTTTTGTCATGTCTCGTATTCCAATTTTAAAGACACATCCAAATTGATGGATCGTCTTATATTGTTGTTCAGTGCATCAGTCTTCTGGTGCTTACAATTTGATTGGATATCGCACATAGTAACTAAGTTTCTCGTAAATGCACACATTGAATATGACCTACTTTGTACGCCGCACCCACAGTCATAAGGAATTTCCTTAGTATACATTTTGCTATCATCGGACATATCGTCTGAAATAGGAATGTAGAAATTCTTTCCCTTATAAAACTATGTGCAAGAAGTGAGATAAAACTTTACACAAAGTAAAACTTCAAATAGCACAAGGAAAAGTTAGAAACAATCCGCTCGGCCTAGCTTTGATGTGCAGGTATCTAGAAATAAGCAGGATTCAAGAGCAATTAGTACTCAGACTGGATACATTTATTGTTTCTTATTTCATTTTAATTTTTATTTAGGATGCTTTATGTACCAGATTTACATAGTTTAACGTTAAGTGTTTTTAATAAATTTTTAGAGGGACAGATGTTTTTTTCTTTTTTTAAACTTTAAGGTTAAACTAACAGTTTTTGTAGTGTAAAGTCGATTTTAAATTTCCAAGGGTAAACTTATTTGTTCTGTAACTCGTACACGCCTTTGTCACAAAACTTTACGGGTTACAGCTTTATTTATTTTTGAACACCCTTTGTACCCTTTTCTATTTAGAATTGTAAACATCCCTTGTGCTGCTTAAATCGACTTACAATAAATATGTATAGTTGGTAATAGAAAATCCTTTATATAAATGAAAAATATACTTTATTGAACGTGCTTAAAAAAGAGTAGTCCCTACCTAAAATGTGCATCTCCATTTTTTTAATTTCATTTGTACCTTTATAATAAAAGCTTAAAAAACTATACTAATACAATATCTATGTCACAACAATGTACCATACCAATTGAAATTCCAAAAGATTGAAAGTTTGAATCCATAGAATGAATTTTCCCAATGGAAAAAATCCTATTGGCTTGATGGATCGGTAGGTCGATCGGCCCAACGGGAAACACACGAGTTACGCACGTGATTTGCTATTTATTTATTTTATATGCTTTTCTTTTGTTTCGGCGGGAATCTTTTGTATTCGAGGATATTTTTACATATATTTTTCACAGTTTAAATTCAAGTTTAAAACACGAGCATTTGAATCCCGAGCAAATGCAGAAACATTCTTGTGCAAACTTCGCCCGCCTCGCAAGCCCGCACTGTTTGAATGTGGCTGCATATCCTATGTAAAGTTTGCAAATCGTTTTCAGACCTTACAATTTTTTTAGGATCAAAATGTATGAATTGAACTCTTTGTTCACATGTTAAAAGATAAACTTTTGTGAAACGAAATATATACTGTTTTATTTGCAAATGGAAATGTTGAAATACTTGACTTATTTCATTCAAAATTAGACAGTAAAATTAAAATGAAATTTAATTATTGTTATCTACATATTTTATATCATTCGATAATAACAGAGACGTCGCGACGGTAAATAGGTTTTTTCATAGTATTTCACACCTTTTAATTCACAGATCGTAACTCAAAAATATATGTAACTTAAATCAAGTTATCTGCAAAATGATACTATTACTTTAACAATTGAAACAAGTTACCTACTTTAATAGGGAACAATTACTTAAAGAGAATTCGTTGCTTAGTTTATAATCGGATCGGTTTGAGAATCCCGCTAGGAAATTGGTTCAGTCGACGGAAGCTAAGCCTGATGCACTCCACGTAACACAGCGCAATGCAGTGCAGCTACGATTGTTTACTTTTCAACTGAGATAAAACCTAATTTTAAACTTTTTTAAGGTAACTAATTGAAAATTACATTTGTTAAAAGATACCTTAATTCTTGATCTATCAATCAATCGATTTCATTACTTACTTCATAGTAAGTTCTTATTTCACAGCTTTCGAAAATCAAACGGCTTATGGATCCGTAGATGTTGGACTGGTAGCCAACTAAAGGTCGACGCAGCGTAAGTGGACCTATCATAAGATTGACCGCAACCGAGGTTTTGAAAATGCAGTACTAGAGAGCGGTAGAAGACCGATCATTGTGACAGTTAGAGAAAACCTATGTTTAGTAATGATAATGATCCATAGTTGCATACAATGTTCTATACGTTCTGATATCCGCAATGGAACTTCTGGTTTGGGCGCAGTTTAAAAACTAAATATTTTTTTTACAAGTCTGTTTTGCGTCACTATAGTCTAACGTGCAACATCTTTTGAAATGTCTTCAAAAACATTTCTTAAATCTTTCACATTCACGAAAAAATATAAGGAAGTACTTTGCTTCTCTTACTTCATTCATTCTTTTGAAATAATTTACCATTTCAATACTTACTTGATAAATAAGGGAAAGCATTAAAGTACTATAAAATATAAATATTTGCGACCACCTTTTTATCAATATCATGCATTTAACGAAATGATAAGAGCAGCATTAACATTCACATTACTAAACTTTATCTTGGTTCCATATTTACTAATAACAAATCTTAGTTAAATATAGTTTAAATAAAATTTAATGAGAAGTGCAGAAGACCATACATAACGATATACATGAATAAATGTCATACCACGATCCAAAATTGAATTTTAAAATTTTTATTAACTTTAAAGCTTTTATCAGCACTTTCGTTGCTGCATAACGTGGGTGATTTTTGAATTATTCATACAAAAACCTTTCAGGGAGGAAAGTTAAAAATTATACTAAATCGAACTTAATAGAAATCGGCGAATTTTCCATTAAACAATTTATATTAAATTTTCTTTCATCTTGTTCACAATCAAATTACTACTATTTTACTTTCAAATTAACATGAACACTAATTAAATTATTATATTAGCGACCAAAATTTTGTAAATGTTTGCTTTAAATGCGGATTAATTTACGGCCTGGTAATCATTACTGAAATGATGCGATTCCACGTTATTAATGTATGTATTTGTTATTTAATTTTGAATTGCTCGACCTTTAATGAATTTATTTTGTAAAATACCTGCGATAATAATTCGGGTATGGAACATTCAAAAATTTTACCCCGTCATATTTCACTTTAAAAATATTTGTGTTGTGTATAATCTGCTATAGTTGTTTTAAATAAGAGAAATTGCCTTCACATTCTATCAGGGGCAATTAGGAATTGTATCTAACTTGCATAAACTATAGTAAATGTTCATCCCGGACATGACGGGTTTCGGATATTCTTGTAAACATAAACGGTCTCACCAAGCGGCTAATTAGCGACAGCCTTCGCGAGGAAAAAAATCCTACTTCCTACAAATAGATACGTAATCGTAATGCACACTACAACCGTTTTAGTTTAGATCTTTTAACTTTCTATAAACATTATCATTGAGTCAAAAAGAGTTGTTTAGCACTTAGTACTTGCTAATTATCGTAATTAATAATTAATTATAAGTAGAAAAAATTTAGAGTGCAGTTTATTAAATTGAATTACGAATCGGTTCAAATGGAAGCTGAGGGATATATTATGACCGCTAGAAATCACTCTTAATGTCCACTCATTACTAACGAGCTCTGTTATTAATCGAGCAGTCCAACTGAATAATGGTACTCGAGTAAATCCTATGAAATACTCTATAAATGGTAATGGCCAGTATTATGCTATCAATGCTTAGGCATTCTCTTAATTTCAACTCACAAAATAATTACTAATTAGTCTTAAATGTCAGAGAATGTCTTCATAATGGCGAGCAAATTAAATAGTAATATTAAAAAGTATACTACCGATCAAAAGATTATTTGAATGACAATCGTAAAAAATATGTTTATTTACTTCGTATATTATTATGTTCCCAATAAAAAAAAAATAATAAGTACTGAACACAAAACAAAAGCAATTCATTAGTATTAACTCAATAATGATGAAACATTTACTTCTGATTTTAATTACAATGAATTATTTAATAATTAATCGATACAATCAATATTTGGATACAACACTAATAAAATTAATATTAAAGTTAAATTTAAAACATTTTGGGAATATGAAATATGGTATGGAGTAATTACGATAGATATTTGAATTTCATTTATTTCAACTTCGCGCATTTATTGGGTTGAGTCAATCATTTGATTTAACAAATTAAAAGAAACCAACATCTGTATAGGAGCGTCGGTTGCTCAGGGGTCACTTGACTTGTAATCTGTAGGTCTTGAGTTTGAATCCTGCCATGTACCAATGTGATTTTCGATGTTCATTTGTATATTTATCCGAAGTTCCTACGGTGAAGGAAAACATCGTGATGCAACATATCTGCGAAGATTCCGCACTGGTCCAGCGTGTTTGACTATGGTCTAGTCACCCGTAACTTAGGGTAGGCTCCGAGCCCCTCAGTAGGTACGTAGAGTGAGCTGATTCTTTTGTTATTACTAAAGAAATTGAAATGTATGTAACTAATTTGGCCTATTTCATTTCATTAATAATGTTAACGTGGCTTTTATCAATCATTTTAGCCGTTCAAAATATTTCTCGCAGGATACCTTTTAAAATTCTATCCAAAATATCCACTTACTTTTATAAATAAAATATAAAATATATTTATTCAGCCTCGCTAATGTATAGTAATAAAGTCGTATAATAGAACAATCGTGAGAGTATAATGAATGCGGAGAAATGAGCTTTCATTATTTTTCTGAATGGGAGTTGGTCGCTAAGGTTAAAACATTTCATTTTCAACAATATATCGTAAGATAAAAGAAAGGGTTAAAATATAATTATTACTACGTGATAATATGAAATTTAATTTGATTTAAAATTTAATAGAACAGAAATTTCAACTAAGGTATTTCAATGTGTCCGTAAAATCAGATTTTTTCATGGCGGGTTTGAAAATGTAATTGAAAGGAAGATGTAAACGAGCTTCAACTTTCGCCACTTCACTTTGCAACAACTAGAGAACTAATTCAACTTTGGCCCACACTATCCGTGTCAATTTAATGGCTAAAGTTACATATTTTAACAATGAATTTTATTAGGAGAAAATGTTTTTCAAAAATTTTTGTTTAGTGTATTCAAATTGAAAACTTTACCCAAAATTAGATTATAAAATTATTGTAATTTTTTTTTGAAGATTGTATAAAAATGGTAGAAATTTTTTCACAAAATGTTAGAAAAATTTTTCGTTGTTTTTTTTATGTGACCTAACATAGACTTTTATTGATCGATTGTATTTTTTTTCGATAACTTAAAATAATAATAGTAACAGATAATATTTTTGTTGCATTAGACTATAAAAAAATTATTTACGTATGTTGTAAAGTCTATTTCTAAAACAGTTGTTATTTCCCAGCACAAATTGTCAACTTCAATCTAGACACAGTGTGTAGGTGCACTTTGAAATTAGATTTTTCGCTTTACTTGGCTTGGCTGCGTTTCCTTCTTAGAAAATCAAGTTTCTCGGAACGTATTTTGAATCTGTTAATATTATGGTCTCTATTTAAAACTTTTGCAACGAATATATCGATGACAACAAGATATTTGTAGAAAGCGATATTTTGGTCAAAAGTGTCATTTTAGTGCAATTAATATAATATTTAGTTTTTAGTCTTTATATGGACAATAAGCTATCACCCGCGGCAATGTCCGCGTGCAATTAAAAAAAACTTATAGCGGTATGAAAAATAGACAGTAGCCGATTCTCAGACCTACTGAATGTGCATATAAAATTTCCTATAAATTGCGGCTTGACCAATTTCGGAGGAGTATGGTAACTAACATTGTGACACGAGAACTTTATATATAAGATATTAAATATCATGAACATTGTTTATATAAACAGATTGTACTTGCGTGCTACCGCCCTTAAATAATGTGGAAACAATCGAAACTGTGATCAAAGTAATAATAAAATTATAAATAGTAACTTGAAAATAAATTAAAAATAAAGTAAATAAAGCTTTTGTTATAAAGTTATTACTTTTAAATTAGCAAAATCTTCTGAGACTAGAGTATAAAGAAGATTAGACAATAGATCAATTTGGGGATATTTATTCAAGTCATAATTGCTTAAGAGCCTTTTTTGCCAAAATGACAATGTAAAACAATGTTTTTACGAAAAGAAAGGACCAACAGGAAAGAACGCGAAGTCGTTAGATACAGGTGCCACAGAAACGTGACTTTTTTAATTTTTCCTTTGTATACAGTTTGTTTATATATTATATAGCAAGCACGGCAAGAAACCTAATTATTTTTGGTACGTTACCGGTAACGGTAACATATTTATAAAGATATTGCCAACTGTGTAATTTCCTTTAAAAAAGAAGAGACAAGAATATGTTGTAATAAAAATGTTAAAAAAAGAACAACAACAGTGGAATTTCACCTTTACACAACTTAAATGAAACTGAGAACTAAATAGGTAACATTTAATTTAATTTAAACGCGAAAATATTTTATGGAATGAAATAAAGTGGAATAAAATAATATTTGCTGACAGGATCATAAGTGACATCGCTCGTTTCATTTAATTAACATTGTCGATGTTATTTGTAGTCGTAATCCAATCAGTTTGGCGGATAGCTGCATGCGTTTGTACTGCGATAACGAACCCTTGATGAACAATGAATTGAGTTTAGTATTAACCTTATACAGATACATTTATCATTTGGAAATTTACACTTTCAGAGTAAAATACAATATAAAATAAATTCTAGATCTAACCAGTTCGAAGCAGCAGGCAAATCCAGTGAAAAATAATTTGTGTTTCTTTAATAATTTTAAATTCTTCCCAAAGTCGGTGTAGGAAAGTATATACGAGTATACATCATATCTGTATATAACGTATCTACGAATGATTCTTACATTCACTTTGTTATATAAGCAAATCAAAGCAATAATCTAGTAACAGTCTGCTGCGAAAACTGAAATGTGAATTCGATGCGGCGAGATTCTCAAATACAGCATGCACTTTGACTTACGTAGCTTGTTAGACGGTACTCGATTGTTGAAATTACAGTTCCCAGATCACGAGCAAATACAGTGCAAACGTTTGCTCAGGGAACAGATTCTGTATTAGTGTAGTCCTGATTCGAAATATATCATTCCATTGTTTGAAACCAAAATTTATTTAAGTTTTTTAATAACCAGGAAAATAAATTATCACAGTAAAACGAACGAACATTATTGTCTAGTATCGAAAATGTTAATTACGGAAAAAAAACAATTAAAAAAAAAAGAACTAACGCACTATAACACAAATTTGCTACCAATTTATTAATATTATATTAGAATTGATAACATAATTTTAGCGTTAGTTAGTGTCGTGTTTTATTCATGTCCATCCTGAATGTAAAAGTTAGGCGCACACGCTGGCCGAAAACATAAATGGCCAAATTAGCGAAGTTGACGATCACAAGTTAAACTTAAACTTGGGCGTCATACTGTACGACAAACTGCGCTACGAATTCGACACGTTTAACCACATCCCAGAATATCTAATTAAGTTTTGTTATATGTAGCTTTTACTAAAACAAAAGCGTCGGAGTCTCAGATGCTAAGCATTTGACTTGTAATCTGCAGTTCCTGGGTTCGAATCCCGTTATGTACCAGAGTGCTTTTCGATTTACATACTATCCGACGTTCTTTCGGTGAAAGAAAACATCGTGATGCAATCCGCATATATAATGCCAAGAAATTCAAAGATTTAATGTCGCAATCCCTTTCATTAATAAAAAAACGCATACAAGTTTTACATTAGCATGTTATGTTCTAACTCACGAGTTTAAGTTAACAAATAAGTTTAATTTGTGCAACAGTTATATTACTATTTATATGTATATATTTTTATATTAATAAATATGATAAACATATAAATATAAACATGAACTCGATTAACAGTTATGTTTTGCAGCTGTTAAAATTACATTATGGAGTACACGGATTATCAGATTAAGGATGGTTTACTATTAAATGTTTTGTATTCGATTTAAATAAATAGATCGCATGGTTAATATATTTTTGCTACAAAAAAAAAATACAAATAAAAGTGTAAATCGACTCGCACTGTTTCTTTCTTATTTCTTTTTCAGTTATTTTGTAAGAAGATTTATAGAACTACCACAGGATATTTAATTAAATAATTTATTACTTGTACAATTTTAACCTAATTTTATTCGCATCTATTGTATAATTTTATTACAATTATATAAAATAATAATTACGTATAATGCAAACGAAAAGCACATTATAAAGTTTGTTACAGTTACAGCTACTTTAGTACATTATTTAAATTATAAAGGTTACGAAATGCTAAATTGAATTTTGCACTTGAGCGCAAGTTCATGTTGGAAGTAAGGTCTGTGAAATTACCGGATATGTGGAGGATCCTACACTCTCTACGTACTTCCGGTATCACGCGGGCAAACTTTGCGGTTAATACGAATTGTATCCCCCTACTAATGTAGGGTTGTGTTACAAGCTCTTGTTATAAGCGATTTTACAAAGATTTAACCGCACTATTATACATATACCTAATTACAGCTGCTGAAAACTTTATCGATGTTATAAATCTGTTTTAGAATGTTTTTAAATCAAATTCGGATCCAGTTAACGTAAAAAAATTTAAATATATAATACCTAATATTGTGTACAAGTGGAAAGCTCAATAACTCTCCAACCCTCTAATTGGATGAAACGGTACCACTTCCTATATCCTACTACTAAATTTATATTATTCATCACGTACTGTGCGTCAACGTAGCAAATTGATATTATAAAATAAAAAATACGCATAATGTAAGTTTAATTAAACATAAGGATAAGTGCATAAAATGTGACATTTTAGGTAAGCGTTGCTTAATCAATGTATCTATAAAAAGAGAAGATATTCTCCATTCCTCTACGTTTTACGACACAAAATTTACAGAGACTTCGTCTAGATTTTCATTGGGGAAGTATTCCGGTCCTTGCATAATCTTCGTTTGATCTTCGAAAAGTTTGAGATTAAATAATTAATAAATAATTCTGTATTCATATAATATTTTAACCCTATCTGTCTGAAATAATGTAGTTGAATCGCAAAAAATATTCACCGACAGTAATTACAGTAGCTATAAAATACCAGTTATTAATGTAACTCTTGAAAGCATTGCTGTGTCGTAATTAACCTGTTTTTGAATGTTGGCAAGAGTAATTTACCGACCTTCTGTTGTTATGAAGAACGGGAACAAAATTATTTTGTATTACGTAGAAAAATAAATAATCCACAAATTACCTGGTAATTTTACGCTTTCACTCGTTTGATCGCGGTTTTATATTATTCAGATTTAAATAGACTAGATAGAACTAGAAACAACTAGATAACAGTATCAAAAATTTAAAGCGTTCTTGATTATTTTTTATCACTATTTCAAATTTACAAACTTTGTCGTCCTCATACCCTTTTCTCTACGCAGGGTCGGTATAGTATGCACTCTACCATACATCTCTGTCAGCCGTCATATCTGAATTCATTCTCTTCTTACGCATCTCCTCTTATCTTCTCTTTCAAAAAACTTGCTTACTTCAGCCTGCCTGTATCTTAGAAGCCATAAGTTTCAATCTCATAACTTTTGTTTATGAGTACTTTCCTATTTTTGCATCTCCCCGCTTACGAGAAATTATTGCATCAAAAATACTTGATGCTAAAAGCAACTCAGTTGAAAATTTAATTTCGAGCAATTACGTTGGCAGGTTTGCGGGCTCTATCCTTTTGTGTGAAACCCTTAACATGTTCATTATTTTCCTTTTGTATTATATTATGTAGATACGATAATAACTTTTGTCTAACAAAAAATTTAAATCTAACAGAAATTAAATTAAATTTAACTTTTAAAATCAGTTAAATTTAAAAATCTCTCATTTAATGTTTTATTCGCGAGAAAAGACACGTTTTGCTAAAACAGTTCTTCCACAAGACCCATAAATTTAATTTACTTATCAAACTAGTCTGCATTGAACATGAAAGATTGTTTTGAAAAAGATGGTGGTCGTGTAGTAGTTCTTCTAATCTTTTAATAAAATAATTAATTTACCTGAAGCACATAGATGTTAAGATTTCATTTTCAAATAAGTAGGCTGACTTTAGTAATACAAATCACTTTTGTAAAGTATTGTTTATGTACATCCTTTGTTATTTGGTTTAAAAAAAGAGATGATTATCCAATAAAAAATCGAAGGCGTCGTATAAGTGTTAAGTGTAGCACGAATATTTGCGACAAGCGCCTTAGTATCGTCATCGCCAATTATGTCAAATTTATTTTTGCATTATATATTGTAAATGCTTATTATAAATCCAAGAAATCTTAGTACAAGATATTAAACTTGCTAGAAATGTTGCTTTATTAATATTTAGTCCGTTGATTGTAACACAGTTTCTCATTCATTGAAAGACTTTCGAACGTTATCATGAATAATTAAAAGAGAAATATTCTTGAGTCCATTTTAAGTGCTTCTCAAAGCTTTAAAGTCAGCATCGGATCAAAGGTACTTTAAGGAAATTTACCATCATGCTTGTTTTATATTTATGTACATTTTTAAATAAGGATTTTTAATGTGCTCTTAATTGGATTATAATAACAAAGGAATATTTATTTATTTATTAATTTTTGCTAATAGATATATAGTGTTCATTTTTTTTTATAAACTTTGAACTAAGCAATGTGTAGCATTTGATCCGATTACGTGTTTCCTAATAATCAAATTGTGACGTATTAATGTCAGTACCGGACATATTTTGAAATAACTTTTCTCTAATAGAAGGGTTGATTAGTCATAAAAAGGGTGGTAATTGAATACTCTAATATTTCTTATACACGTATTAATAACTGGAAAAGAAATTGACAAGGTTCTGGAAACATAATGAACTTTAACATCGTTTGTAAATGATATTGTTCGTTAAAATGTTAGCAGATTATTGTTGCGGTCCCTAACTTTCGGTCCCCGAATGTGAATTTGATTTTATATTTAGCTGAATATTTGTTATGACATACAATTTGTTTCCGCCCCTAGCTATTTTACCGACGATATCGTGTCCATGTATCGTTGTTTATGGAATACGATTTAATTAAAATTATCTGTGACATATATAACTGGAAATTGGTTTTATCATATTGCCATAGCCCAGCGTGTAAAGGTTTAAATAATTTTTGATTAACCATTTAGAAACAGGAGAAGCTTGTATGCAAATAATCCTGGCTTTAATTATGAACATTTTAAAAGACGAATTAAGAGTAATTTGTTATTTTATTCGTTTTTAAATAGGAAAATTAAAATGATTTTACTCTCACTTAAGATAAAATTGCCTTATTCAAACAACAGTTCCACACATATTTCTCCGTTCTAATTCTATTCTTTTTTCAAAACACTGTAAAAGGAGATAAAAGTCGACTTCACTTTTTCCATTCTGCAGCCTGGCGCGGCGAAAGATTTTTATTGCAAAATGAAACTGGCAGCTTTTCTTGCTTTACTTGTTACTGTACTATCCCGTCTGTCTCTCTGTGTCTAATATTTGAAACACCCAGACACATTTTGGAATTTGGTAATATTTCATTAAGTTGTTATTTCTTTCATGTCCGGTTAATTATAATAAAAATATTGTATGAGAGATTTTTTAACGTGGCTCACGATTCCTTTCGTTACGGAAAGTTTAGATCCAGAGAAAAATTTGCCTGATGACAATGCGTTTGGTACTTGAAGTTAAGAAAAACTACATAAGTAAAATGACGAAACCTTATATAATGTAAATAAAGATATTAAGGGACGGAGATAAATTAGGACCATTCAAAATGGATATCCCTAATCCCTCCTCCTTTAAGTAATATCCCAAAGTACGTTTGTGTATTTCGATTTCAAATTACGCAACTTCATTCAACATAGTTAAGTAAAGGCAAATATTTTGCCCCAAACCATTTTGATATCTGAACAAATTGCTTTACAATAATATTAGCAGTAAGAGATGATATTGGAATTTACTTCAATAAGACGTTCCTTTTCGGGCGATTCAATTAAATAGATCGATAGTATATTGTGATAGGACGAAATTCCTATGATTAAATAACATTCTGCTTGCTTTTATTTATAACTAGCTGTGGCCCGCGTCTCCGTCGGCGCGGAATTAAAAAAAAACTTAATAAGTAGCTTATGTGTACGAAACTAGTCGGTGCCGTCAACGGACGATCACACGTGAGTTAAGCCGTTCTTAATTAATTTATTATTATGTCACACGAAAGTTTAAACAATTTAAACACAACCTCTTAATATGATGTTAAATTTAGCCGTAGTATCTAAACTAAAGTCGTAATGTCTAATTCTAAATGTTATAAGACACAAACAAGTGGTAAAATCAATACATAGTATAAAACAAAGTCGCTTTCGCTGGATGTCCGTATGTATGCTTAGATCTTTAAAACTACGCAACGGATTTTGACGCGGTTTTTTTTAATAGATAGAGTGATTCTTAAGGAAGGTTTGTATGTATAATAAATGCATAATATAGTAGAGAAACACTGATAAATTTAAAGTTTTCTAATGTGATGTCGTAAATAAGCACGTTTTTTTGCGCTTATATTGCAAACGCTGGCTGAACCCTACGAGATAGACCAAAATAATGTACTACAGTATTGTTCACCTTAAAAAGTTCAACAAAAAAGTCCGCGATGGTATATGTCTATCTCTTAGGGATAACCCAGCATAACCATTTTTATTCTTTTACGAAGTGATTTTAAACAATACAGCATTAATCCTTATCCATTTAAGTACCTTAAATAAATTGTGCATTTATTCTGTAGTAGGTATATTTTGCATTGCACCCGTGCGAAGCCGGGGCGGGTCGCTAGTTATTAATAATATAAAGTTATATAAATATACACAAAATTAAATTAAAATTACAAATAAATAATTGAACAAATTATAACGACTTAAATAATCATTATATTTCTGATCATGAATTTTCAAATAGCGATAAGGAGTAATGAAAGAGGGTAGTTCGAAATCATTTAGCAAATAAATAGATTGACAGTTGTTTACTCAAGCAGAATACAATCGCTCGAATAACAGTTTTAATGCCCGCGAGGATAAAATGTTTGTGAATTGGACAGCTATTTTGTTTCGACTTTTTATTTATAGGATTTTTTTATTAAAAACGAAACTTATTAATAACCCTTTTATTAAATTAAAATGAATCAATAACTGATATTGCTACTTCTAGAAATAGTTACGAAGAAAGTCTTATGTTAACGTTTATTTGAAATCCCCATGAATCCCGTAATACTCATAAAAAACAATTTCGTTGGAACGAACATGTTTCCCGTTGGGCCGATTGATCGATAAGCTGATCGGGAAAGGGGAAACACTCCAAATCTTGCGAAGCAATAGCAATATTATGTTGCAAGAAGAAACATAAATAATGTCCAAAATATTCTCCACTTTTTGACGTCAGCTTATACACGTCCCCACCGTGGAGAGCCAACCCTAAGTTAGGGTTCACATGATATTAACATCTAGATAAGTGATGTAATGATGATGATAATGATGATGATGACGATGATGATATTGATGTATTAGTTACACTACTGTACAAAACTGCAAATCGTCGTACCTATCTAAAGTACACGTACGTTAGTACATACGAGACTCCAAAGCTACCTCATGCAACGCAGTCGATAAATCAACCGGGAAATGTCGAAGCGGACGCTATGCATCCCTATCCTATCGTCACAGCTTTCCTCTACACGTTTAAATCGAGTTACTAACGTAGTTTGGATATGTTTTCTATTTTTTGTACATCAAATAATGTTGTTGATAGTAGGATGGATCTGACGCCACAGTATGAAATAATATTTAATTATTATATGTAATATAAAATTAATAACTCACCTTGGTTCGCCTTCAAAAATATTATCACACTAATCAACGTAAAACCACAAACAAGCATACTGCAACAAATAAGGTAATGTTTTATTAAATAAAAGATGTCTTAAAAGTTGTTTCTGAAATACCCTCTTATTACATTATTAGAAAGTACCGCTTTAGCCACTCCACAAGGAATATTTTACCAAACCTATTAAATTATATTGTAATAAGAGCCTGGGAGTTCTAACGTTGTTTCGTTCTTACTGCGATAAGCCATGTTTTAAATATTAAAGTATGATTGCAAGTTAGCAACCTGATTATATAACACCGCAAATTCAACATCCTTTAAAATACATTTTAACCTTTTTGTTAGTACCAGTTGTTAGTACCAGAGTTTTATGCTGGCAAGGAGATGAAACTGGCCACTCACATGCAACGCCTTATAATAAAAAGAAAAAATTAAATTTTCATAGTAAAGACTTTTTAATAATGTACTTTTAATCAACGAGTTTTATTTAAATCTTTTGTCAGCCAGTTATCACAATTCGTATTCATGAAATCTTTGTCTTTTCATTAAGTTCGCTTCAATATCGTCGCTTTGAGATAATCTGTGGAGCAAAGTTTCATGGTTAAGAAATTGCTCTGTGGGGATTACAAGAAAATATCAAAACTAAATGTATAATGTGTCTTTAATTCAAAGGGGGAACGCTGCCAGTATCTTCGGAACCTTGCCTAAAGGGACACCTTTTAATGACATATTTTAGTATTTATGTATTATATTTAAATTAAATCCATGTTTTATCCTATGATACTATGTTGTGGATGTATCAATTTGAAAATATACATCTCCTTTTGAGACGTTGTACATTCAGAAATTTACTTTTTCCGTAGAACTCAAGTGATGTTTTCAAAAAACAATAGCTCCGACTGTCTGTGTTGTAAAATTTGAAGCGCTGTTAGGTTGGAGCACGGCTTAATTCAAGATTATCACAAAGACAATGGCGGCTAAAGTGGTCTACGTTAAATAGGAAACTCATTATGAGCTTTTGGCGAGCAGTGAACTTGTAATGCTGGGATCAGAACTTTCAAGTTCTTTTTATGTAATATTTTTTCTTTATTTTTTATTTTACAATCTATGTTATCAAAACTTAGCAGTTTTGATAACTAGATAGTTCTTATGGTGTAAAAAATTTAAAAGATAGAATAACCTTAATTAGATATTCAAATCCTTTCATACTTATTACATTTGACGATAAAGAATTATCATGATATTTTGGGCGGGATTTCTAAATTATAAGATAACAATTCAATGCGTGTCGCATTTATATCGTTAAGAAAATTAAAACCGATTTGTAAAAATTACTAAATAGATATAAAGATTCCTTTACGTAAATTATTCCGTTGTGAATTGAAGCTATTTTTTATAGCAAACAATTAATGATAACAACATGCAAAATTTCTCCATGAAGATAATTTATGCTCATTTATTATAACGCAGATGATTTACGATAATATAAAATCAGTAATAAAATCGTATAGTCATTATTGTCATCAGGGGAATATGAGGCCGTTTTGGTGATTTTAATTTCATTTCAATATTGATGATGTTACCAAATTAATATGTATTTATGTACTGTATACTGTATTGAAAGAATAAATAATTGTTTTGTTCTGAATGACTATGAAACAAAACAATTAAATTACTGAGCCGATTCTATACTAATATGCCATTTACCATTTTAATACTGTAATGGAAGTTGTTTTTTATGTAATTCGCAAAGAGTAATAACAATGAAAATTTGAATGTTAATGATTAAAGTCGTTTCATATTTGACAAGATTTAAATTAGATACATATAATTTTGTTGCAAACGGCACTTTAATTAAGGTAAATGTTTGTGTTTTGCAGTGAAATGATGAAAGCCTGGAGCGCCATCTGTTGTTGCAGACACCGCTTATAATGTCTCCGTACTGCTGCTACCTATGACGCGTTCTGCATCTTATTAAAGTATTCGGCAAAGGGATCTTAGAATTTGTTTATTTGTATAGATTACATTAAATAAATGTTATAATTAAGTTAATATTATTTCTTTGTTGTTTCTGGTTGTTGAACGTTATTTTTATAGTATGACAAGTTTTATATAAGCAATATAGAGAAATAGTGAAATGTCAGTGAACTCGGAATAAATAAAACTGCGTTTTCGCGTTAAATGCACCTCATATTTTATAATACTCACACCAGAGAAGTATAAAATTGTTTTACATCCTTGTAAAAAAAAGTACTAGAAAATGTTACAAAGAATATCAACCTACGGCTGAGAAGATTGTTAAAAGAGTTCTCATTAAGCAGAGCGTCAGTTTTTCATAAAGACAAACGGTTCGCGGAATGCAGTTGTTTTTATTTGTTTCTAGCAAAACGGATTCGTATCATATAATCCGGTCTCGTTTGTATTATTCCTTTGCTACGACAAGATTCATTTAGATGCATATAAATGTGAGCTTTCTTAAGTGTGTCTGTATCGAGAAAAACTGAACTATGTGTCGACAGATATGGTAATTGTGATTCTGGGTACAAAACAACTTTTAAAAACGCAATTAAATAGACTAACTTTGTTTGAAGAATAAAACCACCAAGCTTCTATTGCACCAAGGTTCTAATGGATGAAAAAGCGCTATCTCTTAGCTGCATTTTAAGATAAAAATTTCAAAAATGTTACATGAAATAAATCAGCTTTCATTCTACATATTTTTATTTTTATTTCAGAATATTCTCGAAAAAATCAAAATAATTATTCAATATTTTTTTTTTCAATATTGAAAAAGTTATGGCGAGTGAGATGAGAACTAATTTTTCACTAATTTAGATTTTTTCTCTGTGTCTACTAAATGTGTTTGGTACCGATGTAAAATTGTCTTTAACACTTAGGGGAAGAAGACAATTCAAATGATACGTCTCTCGTCGAAATCCGTTGAGTCGTTTAGACTCTAGGTAATCACAAATTAATTTACATACATACAAACCCACAGACATGAAACAAACATATACACGTGCGAAAAACATTACCTCAGTTGGTCAAAATACTCTAAAATTATACAATGTTAATAAATTAGTTTTAGCATTTAATCCAGCTTAAAGGAGATTTCATGCCGTTAATAGCTCCTATGCAATATTGTATATTAATCATAGATTACTGAAGATTAATTTTACTTTATAGTTACGTAAAACATCCACGCTAATAATACTGAACATAATAACATGGATGGATGGATTGATATTTGTTTGAACGTATCTCCAGAACGGATCAACGGATCTCGATGAAATTTCATGTCATAGATGTAGGCCATAGTCTTTAAGAACACATAAGCTACTAATAACGTTTTCTTTTTAAATTCCGCAAAGACGGAGTCGCGAGCGACAGCTAGTTAAAAGACCTTTTGAGTCAGTGGGGTAAAAGGATAAAGAAATAAAAGAAAAGAAAGCAGATTAATCCCAAGCTAAATACTTACGTAACTTGGCGATGTAGCGATAAGCTAAATTCCTACTAACCTGCATGGCGATAAAACGTGAGCAACTATTAGGTACATATATGTTATAGAGCACGATCTCAAGCCACATTATTAATATTATCGGCTTGCGAATGCATTATTTAGACCAGTACCACGTAGGGATTGAGAGCATCGCATTTTCGACGCGTATATTTGAAATTGGTTTTGCAACTAGAAGCACTGCTCTTCGTACACACTGCACTACACCTGACTGAATAATTCATGCAAGCACATGTATTCACGATGTACAAAATGTACACTTGTCACAGTATACATTAACTTCATATCATCACTAAGATGTAACTTTGCCAATTTATGCCTTTTAATGATCTTATTATTGAATACTAGCTTTTATCCGCGACTCCGTCCGCGCGGAATAAAAAATAAAAAACGGGGTAAAAATTATTCTATGTCCGTTTCCTGGTTCTAAGCTACCTGCCCACCAATTTTCAGTCAAATCGATTCAGCAGTTCTTGAGTTATAAATAGTGTAACTAACACGACTTTCTTTTATATATAGGTATATAGATTAGTATTGTATGCATAACTGTGCATTGCCACTGTTACAAAACTCTCCCTGTCCCCTCCTCATACTACATATAAGGAGGGTTGTCTATGTGTTTTTAGTTATAGAAATATGTATTACCTACAATTCTGCAAATAATTATATACTAGTAAGCTATTCAGTGTCGAACATAGAAAGTTTGTTAAAATAATTAATTAATGATAAATCTTGTTCGAAATATTAAATTTAAATTATAAAACAAATAGAAAGTGTATAAAATTGTGTTAACATTTATCAAAGTTGGACACCGCTAAGTTCACGATTAATTGAAACTTTCGAAGTCGGACAGATTGTGTTAAAGTCCGTGGGCTAGTTAAAGCTTAAGATGTTATTAAGTTAGCTTAATAACTTACCTTTGAAGAAATTATAATTTAATTTCTAACTGATTTTGGACGAACTATTCACAGTTTTTTTATTTCTAACATGAAATATTTTGTAAATGGAAATCTACGTGGGATGGTATCAAAAATTAACCCTAGATAGATAACCATATTTCACCGTACACTAAAGATAACCATACGTCGACTCGACGTGAATGTTTGAGTGAAGATATTTTGGATTATGTATGTACTAGGTTTATGAATGTAATATTTTGTCCTAATGTATGTAATTGTGTCCTGATTTAATGAAAAACATTAGTGTTTATTTATATTTTTATTTAAAAAAAAATTAAGAACAAAAAAGGAACTTCTTACTAATACGAAACATAATCATTTGGAATCTCTCCATCAGACTTATAATTTAGTATCTAAACTTTTCAAAATCAACTCTTTGTAAACTTTATAATATAAGAAACCTAAGTAAATATCAAGTTTTATCTAATTTCGCTTCAAAGGCACTTAGAACAGGCGCTGGACCTGTGCTCTCCACAAATGGGATTTTTGCAACTGTCGCACATTTTCTTTGTCATCCTTCTAATTTTTGATGGACAAAAGCCACAATATTTTATTTTCTTTGGCTCTGGTACACCTTCACGTGGTGTGGTAGGTTCGGCTGGTCTTTTTGGCAATATACCACCAATTTTTTCTTTTATATCCGTCGGCAAAGTAAGCATTTTCTGCCTTGTCTCCATCCACGGGGTCACCAAGCTATTGCTGAGTTTTTTCCTGAAATCTCTACGTCCCAGCGGTTTTTCTTTCTTGGATAGAACATTATCACAGTAAATAATATATGCGTTTATAAATACCATATTCAATATACCATAGAACATAGCCATGGTGTCGCGAACGGACGCGAATTAGTTCGTTAAAAAACTAAGTATTTGAACTAGCAACATTGTTGTTACGCCATCTACATCCGCCTGCTGAGCCTGCACGTAGCAGAGCGGAGCTACAACGCCATCTACATCCGACAACTCGCCAGCAAAACGGAAGTCGTCGCTGATCAATCTTTAATGCCAACGATGTCGTCACATCCCGTGAATCTACCCTATATAAGCCGTTGCACTGACACCGCAAGTTCAGTTTTTATTCTGTCGTCGGAAGGTCAACATAACTTCAACTTCAGTTTACTTAACTTATGAACTCAGAACCAACCACGCTGCCGGTTGCCTGCTTGTTAGATAAGTACTGATTACTGATTCATTTCTGCCCTTTTGTCATTTTGTATTCGTGATGTTAGAATTACAGTTGGTAAGCAATGATTCAGAGAACCAGTTGGTAAGCGATTAAATATCAGACGTACAATTTATATGCGATGTTACTGTGTCGTGTATGTATCACTGCGGTGAGTTGTTTGTTCATATTTAACATAGAAATTCAGACCGTGTGGACAGGGATGGCTGTAAGGGGTGGTGGAGGCCATTGGCGGGGTTTTAAACCCCTGCTTGAGAATGTTCATCTTACATAGAGATCGACGAGATGCGTAGGTATCTCGATGAAGTGATGGATGCATTACGATTTAGAGTTATTATCGACGAGATACGTAGGTATCTCGATTCAGTGATGGATGCATTCCGATTTAGAGTTATTATCGACGAGATACGTAGGTATCTCGATTCAGTGATGGATGCATTCCGATTTAGAGTTATTATCGACGGGATACGTAGGTATCTCGATTAAGTGACGGGTGCAGCCCGATTTAGAGTTAGATCGACGAAGTACGTAGGTACTTCGATTCAGATTCGTGTGCACATGCGTGTGTAGGTACGTATATTCACAGTAGACAATTCGTGACTACAGCATACAGAGAAGTAGTTCACGACATGGTGGAGGTGCTGGGATATCTTTCAGATGGAACCCAGGAACAGATGTCAATTAAATCAGTTTGATATAATCATTTACAGAGTTAGCTATCTATTATATTGTTTTAATTTACAGATATCAATTCAATCAGTTTGAAATAATCATTAACAGAGTTGGTTATCCTTGATATTGTTTTAATTTAATGTCACAACAACCATGTAAGTGTACTGTTGGATGGACAGTTATCAGCCATGTAGATGTGCTGTTAGACAGACAGTTAACAGCCATGTAGGTGTGCCATTGTATAGACAGTTAACAGTCATATAGGTGACCTTTCATATGAACAATTTCAGAACAGACAGACCAAACAGGACCAAGGAACAGACCTTCCAACAATCATGTAGATGTGCTACTAGGTAACAATTTTAGAATTAATTTAATAAGCCATGAAGATGTACTTTTGTGTAAAATTTTGTGAAGTTGTTAAAGATGTTCCACTGTTAGATTGTATTTTTTGAATACTTCTGGAATTTCATTGTAAATCAGAAATGGGGAGGACCTTGTGGGTTCTATCTCAATCTAATATAGTTGTTTCCTTAAGATTGGCATTGTTGTAATATTCAACTCAGTTGTACAGGTTTTAGTTACCCCTAAAAATGAGAGACATGTTTAAAGATGTTGAGCGACTCCATGGAAATACTTTTGGTTGAAGAATTGTGAGTAAATAGCAACTGAACTTGAAACGATGCTCCTGTCATGTAAGTCTCCTTAATAAGCAGGAAACCAGAAATCATGTTGATGACTATCAGACGATGACTATAACATAGAAAACATGGTGAGCTCAATCCATTTTTATACCTATAACTACTTATTAGGAAATCATAGCCTTAAAGTACAAATGAATATCTTTAACCAATTTGTAAAGATACAGGTCACAGTTTAATGTACATGTGTAATGAGTATAGTCACCTAATGATGATGTTTTAGTTTGTGTTTGAAAGAAATATCTTTTGCTGGTATTTATTCCAGATTACACATTGATACCTCTGGCACTTTTTCATTCCACCAAAACTGTTGTATAATAGATATTATAGCTTTTACTTGTATGACATGTAATTTATATATTAGCAATAAAATTGTAATTGTAATGTTTTCTAGTTTTTCAGGATTACAAATAGCAAAATTTGACACTAAACTTCATTTTACTTGATGAGTTATTAGAGACAGTGTCTCCCACCACATATCCAAGAGTGCATTTTGTAAGACAGGGCCATTATACAATTTAATATTACCATTCAAAAGTATGGTAAAATATACATCAGCTCCTAAAAGTGATGAAAGCTTATCAGGTACATTGAAATTATCATCAGACAAAAATGCATTCTTTGGGGCGGGAGTGTCGCGAACGGACGCGAATTAGTTCGTTAAAAAACTAAGTATTTGAACTAGCAACATTGTTGTTACGCCATCTACATCCGCCTGCTGAGCCTGCACGTAGCAGAGCGGAGCTACAACGCCATCTACATCCGACAACTCGCCAGCAAAACGGAAGTCGTCGCTGATCAATCTTTAATGCCAACGATGTCGTCACATCCCGTGAATCTACCCTATATAAGCCGTTGCACTGACACCGCAAGTTCAGTTTTTATTCTGTCGTCGGAAGGTCAACATAACTTCAACTTCAGTTTACTTAACTTATGAACTCAGAACCAACCACGCTGCCGGTTGCCTGCTTGTTAGATAAGTACTGATTACTGATTCATTTCTGCCCTTTTGTCATTTTGTATTCGTGATGTTAGAATTACAGTTGGTAAGCAATGATTCAGAGAACCAGTTGGTAAGCGATTAAATATCAGACGTACAATTTATATGCGATGTTACTGTGTCGTGTATGTATCACTGCGGTGAGTTGTTTGTTCATATTTAACATAGAAATTCAGACCGTGTGGACAGGGATGGCTGTAAGGGGTGGTGGAGGCCATTGGCGGGGTTTTAAACCCCTGCTTGAGAATGTTCATCTTACATAGAGATCGACGAGATGCGTAGGTATCTCGATGAAGTGATGGATGCATTACGATTTAGAGTTATTATCGACGAGATACGTAGGTATCTCGATTCAGTGATGGATGCATTCCGATTTAGAGTTATTATCGACGAGATACGTAGGTATCTCGATTCAGTGATGGATGCATTCCGATTTAGAGTTATTATCGACGGGATACGTAGGTATCTCGATTAAGTGACGGGTGCAGCCCGATTTAGAGTTAGATCGACGAAGTACGTAGGTACTTCGATTCAGATTCGTGTGCACATGCGTGTGTAGGTACGTATATTCACAGTAGACAATTCGTGACTACAGCATACAGAGAAGTAGTTCACGACACATGGGCCACCTGTTTGTTTTGCGGCTGCACGACATTGACGAGCACATTTGGTCAAAAGTGTCAACTCCCCCTTTAGTTTCATTATAAAAATGAATCATATTTGGTTTGCCGGTGGTAGGATGAATAGTGCCCTCTTCATCACACGATGATAGGACAAACACCAACTTGCTCGGTTTTAGTTTGTACGACACTAACGTCAACGGCCCATCATAACAGAACATGGATGCTCCTACTCGCCTGAAATGCATTATTTTCAGCTCTTCAGGTATTTCCCGTTTGTTCGACCTAATAGTGCCGACCAAGGTCAAGTTGTATGGCTGCCTTAGCAAGTTTTTTATACTCAAAAAATCGCATTATCACCTTTTTTTAAAGTTGAAAAACTGACACTAAAGATAACCATACGTCACTTCGACGTACGGAAGCCAAATATTGAAGAAAGTATTGCATTTACCGAAGCGATTCGGGTGTGTCCTACAAGCTCCAAAGGCATATTGAGTTGGCAGGAATGGCCAGTTTAGTGACGCGAAAAACAAACGAGCTATATCGATTTATCAAAATCAATTACGTCGATTCGACGTAGGTTATCTATCTAGGGTTAATAAAGCTGAATTGGAAAATTGATTCATTGATAATAGCTAGTTCAATCGCTAGCCGGTGGTGCTACGAATACGGACTGATAAGTTTACGTTAACCTATGCTAGGCCTTACGTAAGTTTTGGTATAGAGAACAAAATCTCCGTTTAAATCATATTGTTTTGTTAAATATAATGACTTGAATAACGATATACTTTATATAGAAAAAAAAATCTCATAAACTCACGGTAAGTGAAATTTGGAAAGGTACACGTGGGCGGAGCAAACACGAGCATCGCTTGATTGATGTAATGTCGCAATCTAATTTGTTTGTTTATAATCGAATACTAAGGAACTACGTAGAGATTGCGTATTATGATAATTTATTTTTACATTAATTTATTAATTTGTAAGTATGGAAGACTCAATGGATTTCGATCCCTCAAAAGTGTAGTGAATAGACACTTACTAAGCGAGCGCGCGCCATTTAATGGTTGGATAGTGTAGCGATGTATGGATTGATGGTTAGATAGCTTAACATTGGGTGGGATCGTGGCCAGGCCCTGGATTCTTTATCTATATATATAAAAGAAAGTTGTGTTAGTTACACCATTTATAACTCAAGAACGGCTGAATCGATTTGACTGAAAATTGGTGAGCAGGTAGCTTAGAACCAGGAATAGGACATAGGATAATTTTTACCCCGTTTTTTTTTTTTTTTATTCCGCGCGGACGGAGTCGCGGGTAAAAAAGCTAGTTATAAATAAAACTCCACGTGCATGCATCTTAAAAGTAAATTCAAATATCCTAAGATTTGTTAATTAAACTGTCTGTAATATGCTCTGTAATGGCATTTACTGTTTTTTTTTTGTGAATTAATTAAATTATCTACATCTATCTATATATATAAAAGAAAGTTGTGTTAGTTACGCCATTTATAACTCAAGAACGGCTGAATCGATTTGACTGAAAATTGGTGGGCAGGTAGCTTAGGACCAGGAAAAGGACATAGGATAATCTTTACCCCATTTTCTATTTTTTTTTTATTCCGCGCGGACGGAGTCGCGGGAAAAATCTAGTATTTTATAAATACCAATTGCTTATTTAATGAAGATCTTCGAATGTCTATTTGATGTTTATTTAACACTTTATTTTCTATTCCATTAAATGTACCGCAACATCTGCTAAAAGGAAATGACATACCTCCGAGTTAGTTAAACATTAATCACGGCAGTTCCCTCCCCTGTCACCGGATGTATATTGAGGGTAACGGATGCCGACTAGTAATTTAGCCGACATTATTTCCCAGAAAATCGCACTAACAGGGGAAATTATGTGTTTTATCATGAACAAGTTTACAAAGATTGTCGTTTTCCTAATTAAAGATATACAGTTGTATAAAAATTAATATCAGCAGATTCTTTTGTATTTCTAATAAATGTATTAAAAAAACATTAAGTCTTCTGTAATATTAAACAAGTTAAGCTTGATTATAATTAGGAATTATTTAAATTCATAAATTACATTAATGCCTTAAGTATTTAAGGCAGGCGAGTACATTTCTTTTAATTATATGAATAAAAAGATAGTACTCGGCGTATATGATTTGTTATTATATTAAGTCGGCTAAATAGTACAAACTATAATTTAAAATTTTTATATGCTTCTTAGTTATAAATTCAAAGCTAACATTTTTATAACAACTGGTACAGAAAAACTTTCAATGTTCATTACAGCTAGTTGCCAAGATTTCTGTCGATACATATTTGTACAAATTTTGTTTCTCCACAAACGTTTATATTTTCTGAAAGTTTCTCCCAAGCTGAATACAGATTTATTCAATCTACTCAACCAAAGATTGGGTACTCAATTTGGTATCTACTACAATATTTGCTTGTGGCACAGGAGAAGCGTAATGAAAATTTTAATAAACTATGTTTTTTTCTTAATATTATAAAAACTTACAATATTGTAGTGTGGACGAGAAAATAAGCTTTAAAATTAAATACATTCGTTCAAAATATAGTTTAGCACTAAACTTTTTTTTTAAATTAGATTTAATGTCATCAGAACTAACGATGGGTACAAAGTTTCAGTTCAATATATCTACAGGTGAAGGTCTAATTTCAGTAACTAGATTTAACCAAAATAAACAAAATCAGTTAAATAAAACCGATCAAAAATAACTGAAGTTCGATACATAAAATTTTGGTTTATTTCTATTTCGTACGTAATTTATAAAAAATATAAGTCAAAGTGTACGTGCAAAATTTAAATTGCGGTTCCGTGAAAACCACTAACTTGATTTCCTCCGGCGGAAGGAAACAGAACAGGTGAAGCGAAAAATCTAATTTCAAAGTGCAGTTTCCACTGCAGCCTATTGCTATTGGAACTACTCTGAAGTAACATACTATTGCGCATACGATTTGTTTTTCTTTTTACCTTCTTAAAATTGAGACATAAATATAACTATATTTCAAAACTCGAACTGTAATATGTCTAAGGAATTATTACATTGCTTTATTGTAAACTAGCTTTTACCCGCGACTCTGTCCGCGCGGAATAAAAAATAGAAAACGGGGTAAAAATTATCCTATGTCCGTTTCCAGGTTCTAAGCTACCTGCCCACCAATTTTCAGTCAAATCGATTCAGCCTTTCTTGAGTTATAAATAGTGTAACTAACACGACTTTCTTTTATATATATAGATTTATACTAATTAATCAGTTTAGTTACAAAACTAAGATAAATCGGATACTGAGTCTTTATGATGATGTTATAGAACGAATTATTGAAAAAAAAGTCAAATAACTTTATTCGTTTAAAAATTTAAATTGTTAATCCATATACAAACTTCATTACTACCGCTAGTGTAATTGTGTACAATTATCGTACTGTAAGCATACAACGTCATAAAAAATATTATAGTTACCAATAACAATTAAACCTTGTTAAGTATTGCAGCAGTAGCAAATACATATTTTCGTGTGTAAAAAATTGTATTTTCGTGTACTCTGTAAAGCGACTAATTAAATTTGTTGACAAAGGTGCATTGTGATAGCAATTACATCGCGTAACCATTTACCTAACGTAATTTAAATCGTATCAGTTTAGTGCAGCAACAAATTATCTAAAAAATAAACTGTTAATCAAATTTTGTGACTTGTTAAACTTACATTGAAGTGTTATTGTTTTTCGTCATGTTATATAAATGACATTCAAAACAGCTACAAAATGAATTTGACCACAAACAGGTAATTACAAAACATAATTACTAGTGCGACGCAAATATTAGATACGTGGTGGATCAAATATAAATTAGTTTAGTTATACGAGCAAAATTGGGTTTTATTGACGGCACAGAATACCAACATACTCTATAGTATGTACATGAAAATATGACAAATTGATTTATGAATCAAAATATAGTTGAAGCGATGAATCTAAATTCTAAACAAATTATACATAATATACTATGCCAGCTAGAAAGTTAGGCTTACGTTAGTTCAAATTATAGTTAACTTGTCCATTAGACTTGACCTGAATTCAATGGAAATTACCTACATATTTGAATTACCTTGCCTGAAATAGTGATGTGGGTATTATTATTTTTTTTTATGGGCGGCGCTATGCCGCCCTCTCGTTCTCCCCCTGGCGTATTTTAAGCCAGAGACTTTGGGTGTCTTTATTGTAATAATCATAAAAATTCTTAAGCTAGTTACTTATAAAATATTACATAATTCCTTAATGCTAGTTTGAGACTTAGTGCTAACTTAGTGTGGGTATTATTAAGGTAGGCGTAACTTTTCACATTCGCTGTAAAATCAGTAGTTTTTGGATAATTGATATAATTATAATATTCAATGTCTAGCATTGCATAAGGAAGAAAATACAGTTTGTTCCAAGATAAAAAATGTAAGAAAGTACCTCATTTCCATTATTGCTAAAGTATTCAAATGAAGCAATAAATATCAACAACTTGAAAGCGCTAGTGCCAACATCGATTCCCAATAAATTTAGAATGTAAAGGATAATGCTCGCAAATTTATCACAATACCCTTATATTTTATTTTTATAAGATTTTTGTGTTTTATGTCCGACAGTTATATTTCTTATGTTCGTTTCCTTAGTAGTATGGACTGATTAATAGTTTACCAATATATGTATGTTGAACATACTAATTTACCACTAACGTAATGTCAATGAAAAAACTAAAATAATTGAAAATCATAAATTTTCTTCGTTTTTAGCATAACCGGCAGAGGAGCCACTCGAGGGTGTTCTTCGCCTGTCGCCTTTTTCGACTTAGTGCGTAATTTCTTACGCATTCTATGGTAACATAGACAAGGTATTTGACAAAATATGACAAGTTCCCGAACCTATTTAAGGTGCTTACAACTGTATTGTAAAGATAGTAAACAAGTCTTCGAGTTGAGTCGTGTTCTCTTTAAGCAGTAGTTTGAAAACTTGTGTTAAAATAGTCTACACAATAATAAAACTACAAGTCACGAAACTTCGCCGCCTGTAGTATAGTAAAGTAGTATTGTAGTTGTTATTTAATATTCATTTATAAACTTATTATTTATATAATAAAATTTTATAAATTTTATAAAAAAAATCAAATCATATTATATAAAAAATAGTAAACCACCGGCTGCGGAATCCCACGACTCAAGCAACCAGTGGTGAGGGCTGCAGAGACAGAAACTTTTTAGAGACAGAAGTTTTTAAATTAACTGTCTTTTGTATCACACCCTTAATCCAACTGTTTATTGAGAGCTTCTTAAGATATTGATTAGTATTGTAGTTTTTATTATAGTATTTCAGTTGTTTTTCATAGTTCAAATACCTGAACAAGACATGTTGAATCATTCATCATACAAAAGATTTTTTTAAAATAAAACATTGCTTTTGACACAATTTAACTTCATTAGTGAAAACCATACGCAAATAATATAAATGTGTAGCAAGATATAAATATACGAATGAAAATTAAGTTCACTGAACAATGCTAGGAAACAATGTAATTTGTGGCGCATTGTTATATGTTGCACTGGAGTTAACAGCAGCATAGCCGGAAAACACATTTATTTAAGTGAAATGTTATTTTTAAAATAATTGATAATAGGTTAAATTAAAATATATTAAAATATTCAACTAGAAGTTAAGAAGTTTTGTAAAAAAATCCGCCCTTCATTGAAGTTTCGCAACTAAATAAGTGGTCAATAGTGAACTCTCAATAGAAAGTTTAGAAACAAATGCTCTTTAATTTATGCAGTTATGACACTTCTATTGTTAATTGATTTCTTTTATCTAATTTAATATTTAATCAACGAATTAAACTTAGTTTAAAACATTCTTCAAGCCAGCTAACGATAATGAAAATTCTTTCGAGAATATTACCACTGGGTTTAGTAGGATTTTTTAGTTTTCAAACTTTATGATTACTACTCTACTGACTATGATAAAATATTCGTTAAAATTTAATTTATAGTTTGACATGTCGAATTGCAGCTGACAGCTTCAAGTCTTATTTTTAAATATTATTGAATCTGTTATCTTCATTGATTATTATTCAAAACTTTTAGACTTCAATATTTGGATTAAGACCTTTTTAGCGGGAGTTTTCTTTCGAAACATCTGTATAAATATATTTTGTTATGCATGTTTATGCACTGGACACAAAACGCATTTCATACCGCAATATTTTTATTACAGATGAACATGATTTAGATTTTCTTTCTAATCGATTAAACTAAACGAATTGACAAAACTTCATCATTATCACAATTTATATTAATCGCATTTCGAGTTAAATACAAGAATATTAAATGTTTTCTATTTGTCTTCTGCACGAACAACATCTTATGCAAAATATCATTTATTTTGTTACTCTCCCTGTTATCATCATAGCGCTGCGCATGTTACAAGACAGAAGCTGCCAACTTGTGTTAAAATGAGCAAAGAAGTTTGCATGTAAACTATCCAGCCTCAATAGGCAATCTGCCAAGTTTTAGTATATAGCTACAGTAAAATGCCGAAATATATACCTAATAAACTAATACTTCTGTTACGCTAAAAAGAACTTAATGTAATTAAGATTTCAGATAAACGTTAATTAACTATTCTAAATCCTTTTAATGGTTTAAGTACACTGATAAATAACTTTTAAATTCGATTTCGTCTGCTTTATTTCGCTACTGGTAATGAGGGTGCACATAATGTTCAGATCCACTTTGCTAAGCATAGAACCGCTGTTCTTGTGGAGTTGTAAACTTATATGAGATTTCTGGATACAAACAACGGTCTTCTCCTTACTTATTAGATGTATTGTGGCTAGGAACATATTGTACAATATCGCGATGACTATCTACTTAGTATTGTAAAATACATTTCGATATAAAGCAGTCACATTTTTAAAATAAATTTGGCAGTAATTTATCAAAATGTCACAAAAAATTGTGGATTTTTTTTTAGTAAAAGTTCATTTAATCGATAAAACCAAAATTTTTCAATAAGATCCAAAAAAAAATAGGCAATTGTATATTATATCTATTTTCGTATGAATTTAATATGCGTATAAATACAAACATTAAAGTTAATCTTATTTTATAACGAGCTTAAACAATTTCACGCACGTACCGCTTTCTGCGGGAATATAATTTCGTAGGATAACGCGATGTATGAATATGCAAATCGCTTCTCGTTTTGTTAAGAAAATTATGTTAAAGAAAACTTGTATACATAATACACATGTGTTATATACACATTGGCTACTTATGTAATATAGCTACTTATATCTTATATATTGTATACATATATAGCTACTTATGTCTTATATGTTGGGTGTACTTTAACTACCAAATTATTTGCTACTATAATTTTATACAATCATATACGTTGTTAAGATTGTTCTATTTTTTATTATATAGCTTGGTAAATACACATAGAATAAATAGGATTCCGGATAATAAGTTCTTGCGTGATATAATAAATCAGACAAATAACTATGAATCAGGTACTTAAATACTTTTTATACAGCATTATTATATAAGTATGCAAACAATATATAACCCAGTACTTTGATGAATAACAAATTATTATCAATACCAAAGTGGTATTTTTTTAAGAAATTGTTGATGAAAATGAACTTAATTTTCCATTAAATATTAAAGAAGATATCTCTTCTTTTTTTATATGAGTCCCATCAGCTTTTTTACATTTATATTAGTAGCAATAGAGCAATAGCGACTAAGGATACAATACCAAAGGCTCAGTTAGTGCGGTCGTTTTATTTAGAAGAGTGCAATGCTCTCCCACATTCGTTGCACCCAACAATAGGTGCATATCCTAATGAAGGAACATTGTAAAGATGAGTATTCACTGAATCATAACAGTGGTTAAATTTTTATATTTAACACTCTATCTTTCGTCTTCGCAATCTTCTGAATAATTCGGTTAAATAAATCTCATGGTAGCCGAATTTTGTTGTTAGGCACAATATTCAGAAAAATACATGTTGGAATTAAATGGCTACGAAATTTACAGTCCAAATTTATGTCAGTTTTAAGCTGAACTTACATCATTTAATAACCTAATCGTAAATATTCTTAATACACGGGACGCATTTTATATAGCTTGTGTATAATAATCGCTGAGCTTAGATAAAGTCGACACACACCCTTATTATGACTTTTATTTCTTACGACTGTTTAAAACAACAATATAAAAACCCCAAACTGTGAATATTTAGTGTTAAGATAGGATCTTTAAGATAATTGTACTTTCACAATGGTTTAATAATTTCTCAGATTAACTTAACATGGACCTCAATAAGGTAAAAACTAATACTATTTATATCACTGTCTATCCTAATATCTAAGCAGCCGTGAAAGCTTGCACACTACATAGTAAGCAGACAAAAATGTTTATTGCGAATAAAATTTTATAGCCCTATTCTAGAGATGCAATACTATTTTTATGGCAAGTGAACTGGTAGTGAGTTCTGCTAACGCCAATATCGATTCATATCTACTGCAAATGGAGCGATGTTTGTACTTTGAGTGAACAATAAAGTGAAAAGAAAATTTAATAAGAAATAAGACAAAAAATTATGGACCCAAAACTCGATATTAGAGATTCTTTTATTTGATCTGTCCTTATCTGAATCTTAATTTATTATCTATGAAACGATCGTCAAAATATCAAATTGTTTATGCTCGTCTTTGCTATAATCTATAAGTTATGCTATATAGTATATTTTCAAGCGTAAGCTATTTAAAATCTTTTTAGTACTATTTCCAGTGCTTTTAGATCTGACATATATAGTTTTACTGCACTAGTAGGGTAGTTAAAATATTCCTTACAATATTATTATATTTCCATTTTATACAATAATTAAAAAACAAACATGAACCGATAAAAACTACGTTAGAATCTTTAACGTAGTTTTTATCAGTGCGGAAATATTGCAGTGAATTTATTCGAAGATATAATGCGGAAAATATATTCTGAAAACGAACTGTGAACAATATTTATCTATTTGAAAACTATATTCGGAACAATATTTATCTATTTGAAAACTATATTCGAGTATAACGTTGATCTAATGTTCGTATTCTAAAATGCATTTTCTTTAAGTTCCATTATTCAATTCAAACTTTCCTATATATATTTTATTTAACTAGAGAAAAAACGTTTTTAAATAGATTTTAAAAGTCTCATTTTATCGACTCTACCATAAGGTGCCACACCAGTTAAGAAAAACAGCAGTTAAAATGAAAACCATGCACTACTTTTTTTTTATATTACAATGTGACAAACGAGCAAGAGGCCACATGAATTCGCCGAAACGGCAAAGCAACCACTGCCCATAGACACTCGCAACTACAGATGCGACGAAGGAGGAGACGCACAAAAAGAGAATATCCCCTTTCCATCCTCTTCTTATAAGAAGAGGGTGGGAAGGCAAAGAGGACTAAAATTAGGCCTCCGGCCCCACACTCATCAGACGAAAGGCGGAATTACTTCCACTTCACGACTGTCTTCTGTGTGGTCGTGGTATTTCACCGGGCGAGTCGGCCAATTCGTGCAACAGATGTGGTTGTTGCTGTCGTTTACCACTGTTACACTAAATTAATTCGCATCTGTTCGCGTATTGCGTATGCGAATCTTATGTTTAAAATATTTTCTACATAGTCTAAAACAATTTATATATTACGAATAAGAGTGGCTGTGGTAATTTTACTCCTGTGAATGATATGATACAAATGGGTAGTTTGGGTAATACACACCGCAAAATGTAATTCGTATTTCATCTAAGATAACATCTTATTGTTATGAAATTGCTTCATGTTTGCAAACATTTGTTCAAAGCAACAACAATGAGGGTGCATTGCAACTTCGAATAAATATGCACCCTGATCGTATGTACAATGTTTACAAATCTATAGTATTGTTTTTATCTCTAGATCTTTTCTGATTTACTGATTTGGAATACACGAGTTTGTTTCATTTTTGTAGCTACATTATTCAAAAGATTTTTGCAGTCAGATTTTTGCAGTTCTATCATTGTTTAGTGATTATAGAAGAAAGATCAAACTTAGATACATAATATATAGGTTCGATTTTTAGAAGACATTAAATGCTTGTAAGATGTTTTGATATTAAAAAATTATATGATGAGGCGGCGACAAATGTTTATATCCTTTTTGGTTGAAAACTTTTGTGAACGATTTCAATAAATTCAGCGAAAGAAGTTCAACAAAATCTCTACCAAGAAAAAAAAATAACAGAATATTTAATTACAATTATTAAAATTTAGATTTTGCAATGTAATTATTCATTGGGCTGGCTAATTGATATAAATAATATTTATTCGGAGAAAATATGCATAACTATCGTACGAATTAGCTCTTTCATATTATAAATCTTCCAAGTTTTTTAATGTCGGGTAAAAATATTATCCAGTACATTAGCATCGCTGTAAAACGGACGCCTCATTACGCTGCGCTGGTTGTAATAAATGCATGCATCACGGATATTCATTTAAATCCATTTTCATATAAGAGACTACACTAAAAGGACGTTGACCTGATATACGCCTACTCTATAATCTCGTATATATATATAAATCTATCTATCTCGTATATCTCTATAGACGTAGGCATTGGCCACCTACAAACGCCTAGGCTAAATGAAAGAAGAGTATTTTTAAGTTTATTTTAATGTTAAAAAGCTATTTTTAACCATAAAACCAAATAAGAAACTCGTAGTTTTCATCTCCTTATACAAAAATAGAGCCAGAGGCGCTCTACTAAAGCGAGCACTGTAAATGTAGTATTCTACAAAGTTCTAAAACAATGATAAGAGGATAGTAAATTATATTTTAGTTGGGAAATAGTGACGTAAAGTAAAAAAGCCACTCCTAGAGTATAATTTCTTATTGTTTTCTTTATTTTAAATATTATCTTACCTGTAAATAATTAATAATTGTACATTTGTTATGCGTATATATCAGGGCCTACAATGGAAACAGCTGCGCGATGTTCCATCATAATTTATATTGCGCGAATCCATCCGTAATCTCGATTATTGTCTCCTATAATTTGATTTGTCAGCTGCTATCTATTGTCCCTGTGACTATAATCATTAAACAGGAATTGTCTGATTTAATTCCCAGTAGAAATAACCAATAGATTAAAAGCTTCGATTCAATACAATTTCAAAATTACGTTCGAAAACAACTATTGAGTTGTTCATTTTCGTAATCCGTAACTTTTTTTAAATAATAGGAAAATGATTTGTAGAAATTTAATTAAGTCATTGACTATTAAATCGTTACGGTGTATTTCACGTTTTATTTATCTATGGGTGGAATAATTTATTTTATTAAAAACTAGCTTTTACCCGCGACTCCGTCCGCGCGGAATAAAAAAAAAAACGGGGTAAAAATTATCCTATGTCCTATTCCTGGTTCTAAGCTACCTGCCCACCAATTTTCAGTCAAATCGATTCAGCCGTTCTTGAGTTATAAATGGTGTAACTAACACGACTTTCTTTTATATATATAGATTTGTAAGAATATCAGTGTCGTGCATTCCCAGAAAGAAAAATAACTGAATGAAAATTTTAGAATGCATTTGTGCTTATAAATGTTCTCGGGATCTGCAGACTTTGAAATAACTTTGATTGCCGGACGAGTTTTCTCTTTGAAACGGAATCTCCTTTGTAGAATTTTATTTTACGAAAGGTAACATGAAATATTTTTTTTTACACGAATAAACTTTGTATTGACCATAACATTCATAAACCACGTTAATTATTTATCAAATATTTGAATCAACGTGGCTCCGTCCGTATTAGTCTACGTAATTAATATTACGAGTAACAAAATGAACAATTTAGTTTACTTTAGTTTTGGTCAGTTGCAAATAAGGAATGGGTAACAATAAAAAAAAAACTTAAATAACATTAACAAGTTATTAGACCAGAAAGGTATTTCAAATGTCTGGGATTCAAAATGTGTGTGTAAATGAAACAAATCCAAATGAAGCCATATTAACCTAGCGACTCATTCCCCTACGACAGTAAAAGCTTTTTAATTTTTAATACGCAATATTTCTTGCCGCCTTCAATATATTCATTTTGTCGAACAACTCGCAAAAAACTGCGCGGAATTGAAAAAGAATTTCGATTTGCCAATATAATAAAGAAGCGATGTGACGCTTGCGAAGACTTTTTCTTATTATTATTTACGAATCACAAAGGCTAGGAAACATTCGTTCTTCATAATAACGTTGATATTACATGTAATAGTACGTATGTATAAGTCGTGAATTTTCCGGGATTCGACAATTTGAAAAGGAATTTTCGAGCATTTTTATACGTCAAATAAATACAAAGTGTGTAAAGTATTCGTTTAGTTTTGGATTATATTTTATTAAGTAAAATAATGTGAAAATAATAATAATCGAAATTGTATATATAGGACTCGTGAGTGATCTGAGTTGTGCATTAGAAATAATGCGTTAAAGTTCTTATTCCCTTGTTTATGTTCAGAAAATAATTACAATGTTATAAATACATCTAACCTTATTATCAATTGGTTCAAGAAATGCGTGTCAGTAATTATAAATAATTCTTATATATAGAGAAGGAATATTGCACTTCTGATTATTTTCATTTCCTTTCAGTTGACTTTGAAATTTAGAATAGGTAAGCTGTGTTAGAAGCTTTACCTTATAAAGTGTTTCATATTATATGCAGATAGTTACACTTTTCCAGATTAATAAATATGAAGATTCATGTGATTCAAACTAAAATAATTTTAATATTATTTGTAATATTTCTACCTTCTTGTTTATCAAACGAAGAGGATTTATGTAATACAATAACTTCTTGTTCTGGATGTTTAAGAAAAAGTTTCTGTACATGGTGTGTGACTAAAAGTCGGTGTACGAAACAATCTTGTGGCAATGACAATGTTATTTATCCGAAAAACGTGGCAGCTCTTATGTCAGGTGAAACTTTCTGTCCAAGAGTCGCAGATACACAGGAGTTAGTGTTAAAGAGTGGAAAGAGACAAAAGTTATCTGTGAAAATAACTCAGATTTATTTGTATATGGCATTCACTCCGTGGAAATGTAGAATTAATGTCAATGGAAAGGAGCATGTTATAATTGCAACACTATTAGTGGATACAGTTTATTGCGAATCGTTTGAATTCAAAAATGAATCGGAAGAGCCTTCGGTGAGCGGCAGTGTGACAGTTTTGTGGGACTACAACAAAGCGTTTGACGGAAATCTTCCCTTTAAAGTGTGCCGCTGTGATTTGGACAGTTCGTGCATTGCTTGTACCTAGTCACTTTGTTTTTACATATATTACATATACATAATATAATGATACTCATATTTAAGTATATTTTATTGCCCAACAAATAAATGACAATTTTTCCATTTTGGGTATTTTTTTTAAATCCTGAGTGTCAAATATATTTAAGCGTAAACATACGTCAACAGCTAGGAACCGTCACTAAAACACTAAGTCCTGATTTTTATAAATCATGGTTATTCAACCATTATTATACGCAGGCTTGCAAAATGCGGTCTTGATCAATTAATAATATGAATGTACTTATGCTGAAATACAATTTTCCGATAGAATTTCATAGGCTTAATTTGTGTAATACTGATAAAGTTTTAAAATAGTACATACTAAAAAGTTAGCAATGATGGTATCCGAGTGAAAATATCTATGCGAAATCATAGTATATTCTTAAAAAATGACTTTGCAGTTTATTAATTTCTAAGTTCTATAGCATGAATAGGAACACAAAGTAATGGCAACTCTCGACAGGCGTCCGTGGCTTATCTGACATTTTTATAATGAGTTTTTATCTGACGAGTTCACAGGAGGAAGAGCGCAGCGTTGTAATTAACTGCTTATTAAACTGCCTCATTGTGAGGCTAAAGTACCATGAATTTTTTTTTAATGTAAAGTACTTAAATAAACAAACAATATTACCCTCTTGTCAGTCCTGTTATAAGTAACATTTTTTAAATTGTATATCAACAACATAAAAAACAAAGACAAGTTTTCATGTCATTTAATTTAACCGCAAAATCCATATGAATAGGTAGTTAAGTCCACTTTGAACTTTATTTCTCCGAGTAAACTTAAATTATTCTTAAAAATTTCTGTTCTTCAAGACTTTGAAGTTTGAGTTTTGGTTGAGGTTACATTACATTTTTTCCCAGTACATTTAACAATATTTAAATACAAATTAAACTTCAGTGAGTGATGCGTAATGCGTTAAATTGATAACTATTTGTTTCAGATTACACTTAACCCCGAGAGTTATCTATGAACGGTGTATCAAAGTTCATCATCATATCGGATATTATGTTATTAAACTTTACGATCGGGATCAATGATAAACTATTTCTACAAACATTTATCTATCACGCGAGCGAACCAACTATACCTTATGTGTAAAATGTAGGCGTTGGGAAGATATTATGTCTTGTCTAATATTAATTTTTTGAGTTTAATAATTTTTATGTAAAAGTACATCCCTAAATACGCAAATCCATACCTTATGTGATGTTTTTTGTATTAGTGAATATACATAAAAATTTATAAAATAAGAATTATCCAAAATTATTGTTTGACTCTAAAAGATGTTATAATTTTATAGCAGAAATGTAGGATTAACATTTATCGTAAAGCGCCTACAGAAATATAAACCGCAAAACTACAATTGGAGCCTATTGTGTATTTATTGCTTGCTATTTTATGCTACATTTTTTACGTACTATGTGTAAACATCATGTTATGTTTTCTTAACAATTTGTCATGATTTTCAAATTATGAACTCTTCTAATAAGTTTGGACTGCACACATCCAACTACGCTGGCTATTTTCGCAGATAAATTGTACATTTTTGCTATTCAAAAAATCAAGGGCCTTGTAAGTAAAATTGGTTAACAAATGAAAAAAAGGCTTTTGTAATTTTTTTATTTATTAAACACGATAGGTAGGTACATTTTGTCTTACAAATCTTAAATAATTTGACAATATATTGAAGTTTTATATTAATGTCGACACTTTAGCGACTTTTATTAAAGATTCATCTAAATGCTTCATAAAAATTATATTGTCATGATTATTACATACTACATTCAAACGCCTGAAAGATGAAACGATTTTATTCAACACCCAAGTAATATGAAAGCGATAGTCAATGCTTCCCTTACATTGTCCTTTATTTATTAAGATTTAATTAAGTTTAGCAAGTAATACATGAATAGCATTTAGCTTTGGTTTGATCCACACCTCTATTAACTTATTTTTTACTTAAACTAAATGTTAAAAGTTATACGAAATTATGTCACTGTTAAAGAAAATTAAAATTCATAATTTGAAATGTGAAATTACAATAAACATTTCTTTTTATATAGGTTTTCAATTTTATAATTACCAGTATCATATTTTTCGCGATTGTGTCTTTGAAACTGTTGATAATTTATAAAAATAAGAAATAATTTAATTATCTTGTCAATTAAAATAACTATAATCTACCACTAAACTTTAAGAGAGATAAGATTTCAAAAACGTTTCATGAATTCCGTAAAATAAGAATGATAAGAACATTAAAAATAACTTATATTAATTATTTACACAATTTCAATAAATCTATTTGATAGTCACAATTGCATTTTTGTCTCGAACACATTCTATATACAAATATAAAATTAATTAATTCACGAAAATTTATAATTCTTTATTCCGCAAAATTATTTCTATCTTCGGGTTACAACCAAAGTGACACTTGTTTGGACGCATATTGTAAACCCTTACATTCTCTTTGAAAACAATAGAGAGAACAATATGTATCAATACAAGTCTCAAAACAGTCGAAATACACAGTATTATAGACAAAGTTGATCATTTCTGATATAACGTTATAAATACGTGATCACTAAAGTTTTAAAATTAAATAAACAATCTCGTTACGTAATCAACATTATAGACATAATCATTTTATAAATACTTTTAAATACATTTCAAACATATGTATAACTTGGAATGTATATATAGCATAGATGAAACTATTCAAATAATATATAAATAAACCACTAGTTCCAATTATACGGCTTAAAATGATGTAAATAAATTTAGTACTTTCATTTAGTTTTTATTATTTAAAAAAAATCGTCTAAGTATCTATGTATAAATTAAATAAGCATATATATATCCGGTAATTAGGTACTTTTCAAAATGTATATAATAAATCTTTATTTACAATGAAAAATATTTCATTATATTTTTGAATCGATAAATATTCTAACGTCGAAATTGGAACTAGTATTCTGTATTAAAAAGATAATTTTTAACTATAACTTGGACAATTTTAATATCTATTAAACGTGTATACGCATTATAATTTTATAACCACATTAATATTTTTTTTATCTAATTTCATTATTTCAAATTCGTTTAACATACTACAGTGAGAACAGATGCAGCGATAAGCGATTCAAATGTTTACATATATGTATATTCAATGTTGTATAACTATATTAGAATTGCTATGAAATATCTCAATAAATTTTCCTGGCAGTGTATTATCTAGAATTGATAAGTACTTGTAACCTTGATTAGCAATGCCTTATTTTTCATTACAATATCAATCCCCCTACTTGTATAATATATTGGTAACCATTACAATAAGTTTGATAAAACAGAGCTTTCACGTATTAAAATTGTATAATTCAAAAATGGAATAAAACGCCAGAAGTCAGAAAATTAAATCCATTCCAAATAAGTGCATCCCTGTATTTAGTTGAAGTTGATATTTTTGATTGATTTCATAACGAATATCTTGTCTATGGTTTTCGATTGCTGTTTTATTTAAGAAAAAAATAAATTAGAATATAGTTTATTTCATTATTTAGAGTAAAGAAGAACCGTTAACTTAATTGCCTAAAATTTTAACGAATGTATAGGAAACGAAAAGTAAGAAATATGTGTATGCTACGCGGGTTTTCTCAGCACTGCCCGTGAGCCGTATGTCGCTCTCCAAGACAAAAGGTTCATCTATTACGTGAATAATACCGTTAGTGCACTCCACGTCGGGTCTGAACACGTGAATCCAGTGCCCATTCCATTCCACGTAATAATCTGTGGGAGAAAATTATATATGTAATATCATTATCTATCCTCCAAACATTACATAGCTATTCAGTTATCACAGAACATTATCATTACTAGAGAAAACTAAAACGTGAAAGCACCTCTTTGCTTACTTTAATGATGGAATATTAAGTGGTGAAGCTCGCATTAACTTAGGTGACCCCTTGCGTTCCCTTAGAATAAAAATAAAAACTCTGACGCAGTACTACACTTTAAAGTGGTACTTACTTTTGTCGGATTCCTTTACTCGCAGTTTAAGAGGATCTCGGGTGGTTGGTAAGATAATAGGATGAGTTTCGTTCGCCATTAGTTTTAAATCAGACACGGTGTAAGATCTTCCCGCTCTAATCACGTGTCTTTCCAAAATTTGCTTTGTCTGAAATATAATTCTGTTTTAAGGAATTTCTGACTTATGAAAAAAAAATATTGAGAAAAAATATTATGTTCATTCGCAGTAAAATAATACACAATCACGAAGAAAACTTTTATATTTAAACGTTAACTGTTTTATGATATGAATTGTTTTGTTTTCTACTTACGTAATAACCATAATCCTCTCTAAACAAAGCCTTGTAAGCGGACGGATGTCTAATTTGGAACTTCAACCAGGCGTGATCCCGCGGCACAAAGTATGTATATCGATGTTCCATTTCATTCAGTTGGTGATTAAACATTTGCCGCTTTCCCAAGTTATACGTTATGCTGTACAATTACACAGAGTTTAAATTGACAAATAAAGAGTATAAACAATGAGATTGAAATACGAGTACTACAATTGAAATTACAGTATTGTTTTTATTGGTTAACTCGGGGTTAATTTTATACTCGTTATTTTTTACTTTTTTTTTATAAAATTAGAATGAATTTAGTAATTTAAATAGAAATCGCCTCATCATGTTGCGTCACATATTAACCCCCAGCAGTGCTAAATTCTATGCAAAATCTTGAATCATAAGATTGAAAAACTTTCCTTTTCAACGAGATTTAAGTCATTTGTTTAATTTTAAAAACATGACTCACTTGAGCATTGGATCCGTTTTTATTTTTTCGAACACAGTTGTGTACGGTACACCTAGTACTCTGTCTATTATGTGTACAAATCCATTAGTTGCCGCTATGTTGGGCTGCGTGACTGTAGCGTTCACTCCGCCGCCCTCCACAGTTAGCGTCTGATTCGAATTACTGTTTACTACATTGAAGTAGAGATACTTTCGTGCAGCGGCGGTCGGTGCTTGGTATATCTATAAAAATACAATATTGAAACAATCCTTGTATAATAAATTACTATAAGTTTCCAATGTCTAATTATATGTATAAAAACATCTCATCGAACATCATCCAGTCACTATGTAAGAAACATATACGATAACATGTTCTAATACAAGATCTAGTTGCACAAATTATCGCATGCTTTTAGCGAAATAAAATAATAAGAGCCTAACCATATAGGTAAAAAACTTAGTGTTAGAATAACATTTTAGTTTAAACACATGTCAACCCTTGCATCGCACACTGATGCTGATATAAGACATTACTAGAAATCACGGCCAGTGAAACATTATTATGCAAAAAATGCGATCTAGTCAAATAAATAACAATTTATGAGATACATAGTCAAAGCTAAACATTTTATGATCTCGTTGACGTCCAAAATATCAATATCCGGCGGTCAAAGGGTTAAAACATGTGTTTAAAAAAACAGTATTTTTTGAAGTAATACAGTAAAGGTACATAGGTCATTTATGGTTCATGCCTACAAATAACGACACTGGTAACTGAACTTCGAAACATAAATATCACATAAATACTTTCATCTAAAACATTTATTGGATATTTATAAATACATATCAACATACAGATCCTGGAAGCTGTTCCGATAGCGGCAGCCGACAGAAAACAAATATCGAATAGATGAATTGCAAGATATTGTAATAATATTTAAATTTAAATAAATGTTTAAATCGATAATTCTACGTATGCATAATTATAGTCAAAGTTAATACATAGTACAAACTTTAATTACAATTGAAATTGTTACTGCTTTAAGAAATCTATCAATTTGTGTTAAATCAATGCCTTAAATAGTTATATATTAGGAAAATCTGTTCCCATGTTAAAATACAAAATTAAAATACTTTTTACAAACCTGATTCATATTGTTGTGAATAATAGCATCTAGTGGTAACCTTTCCCTTACTAAATGCAACTTTAATATTTCCCTAAGCTTTTGGTGATTTCTGCAACAAAAATCCATAATTAGTATTAAAAAAAACGTCAAATACAATGTACATAATCAAAATAGTTTGTTATATACACATCAGGACATTCTAACCGTAGAATTATATTGTCGTGACACTTCATAAAATTGCTGTCTCGTACATTCTTTTAGACAAAAAAAGAGACTACAATGATGTGTAGTAATACAAGAGTCGTAGAAATAGAGCAGTCGTTTTCTATGGTATAACTAAATTTCAATTACCTAATAATATTCTGAACACTATTCTCGTTCCAAGCCTCATTAGAAGGTGCGAACAAAGTTATATCCTTTGCCAAAGTTAACTCGTTCAGGAACTGATTATTTTCACCCAAGTCCATTATTACCTCGTAGAACTTGCAAAGGGGACCATCTTCTTTTTCCTGCAATAATGTTGCCATGTTATAATTTACATTAAGTATTTTCGTACATTTTTATTATATCTAACACTAGCAGTTGCGCGCGATTTCTTTCGCGTGAAGTTAAAAGTTAATCTAGTTAGTCTAAAGAAAGACATATAGCCTATAGCATTCGGGGATAGTGTACCTTCCCAAAAGAGAAAGAATTTTTCAAATTGGTTCAGTAGTTCACTGCGATGTGTTTTTAATGAAGTGATAAGTGAACCTAATATCATACACCGTGAAAACACCGAAGGCAAAAAGCAGCATATTGTGACGCGTAACACTAGCATCTAAAGTTAGAAGTTCACTTTTTTATCATTTTTATAAAAAAAAAATTTTTTTAAATTTAGTACCTAGGATTATAAATAATTCTCTCAATACATACGGTATCCATAGACCAGAAATATACAACAAAATATTTATAACAAGTGTATTGATTTTTCGACTCTCTACACATGTACTTACCTTATTTACACTATGCAATTTTACTAATTCAATAAAACAAAGTACAAACATGACAGAAAATATAAGTATAGTTATTATGCATTAGCGGGGATGCTGCGAAAGCTAATCATGCTACGTGATTTAATACTTACAATACCCTAAAGTTGTTAATGTCATGCGGGATCCACGGGTTAGGACGCATAAATACATGAAACAGAGTGATAAATATTGCTTACATAAAATATTTGTAAATAAAATAATCCACTACTACAAATTTATAATAATATACCGTTATATTTAGTTCTGAACTCAAGGCACTCTCTTGATCTCCCCATGCCACCAGATTTTGTACCTTTTACGGTTAAAAAGTAATAAATAAAAAATAACTTAATAGAACTAAAATTAAATTATAATAAAATGATTATAATAGTAAATGATAATAATAACTTAGGCTTTAATAATATTAATTGGTCTGGTATTAACAGAACACATCTAAAACAAGAAATATAAGACTGTGACTATGACCAGGTAAGTTAATATTTAGATACATACCTTTAAACGTCATTTGCGAACGATTCGGATAGAAGTAATAACATAACAAAAAAATAACGATGTCCAATAAACATAACATTAATGTATAAAAAATAATATAGAATGTTATTATTATTTGGAAAATGTATCAAAACTAAGCAATCGAATACAATGTACCAATATAATAAAATACTACTATAAAAATGATAATTATCGAAATATAAACCTGTCGTACAAGATTTATATAAAATCGTAGATAATAAATGTATTAATAAAGTGCCAAAATTATCGATGAAATTTCATTTCCATGAAACGACAAAATATTAACAAGTAAAAAGATAATCACAAAACGTGATAAAAAAGCAAACGTTTTCATGTTACCTTCATAGCCTGGTTTCCACATAAATGTAGCGATAAGTAATGACAAACGTCAAAAAAATTATCTCATATATATTTTTTAATAATTTAAGAAGCAACTAAAACTGAATCCTACTTAACAAAATAAAACAAAATATTGTAGTTAATAAGAAAATACTGTTGTTATAAAGTGTGTAATAGTGTTGTGTTTCAGTATCATAAATATTTATCATTTCTTTGACCCCCTGATACCTCACATTTTGTATATCATTAAATTAAATTCTTATTCCTTATCACCAAATTAAACAATTAGTTACTTCAATTATTAATATTTACTTCTCCATGCAACACACATTAGATAGCAACCAATCTTTCGAAACGAGTTACATATCTCAATACACAACTCATTTGTTCTATGGATCGTAGCTGCCAATGCTTACCTTCAGGAAATCAATAACAGAGGTATCAACGACCATTAAAGGTCTCTGAATGAGATGTACGACGCCGTTCTTAACTGGTATGTTCGCTCTAACGATATCAGCAAGTACCACGCCTCTTGTGTGTTTCGCATCACCAGCCACCGTATTAGATTTCACATAAGCTGTTATGAAACACAATAATATTAGTTTCATGAATTTAAAATACCATTAACGTTATATTTTTTTGCTGATCATGGATTCTATTCTCTTCGATGTTTGCAGTAAAAACCTACAAGAACAGAATAGCTTACATGTTTGTTCCTATTTTCGCCTTAACGATGTAACTGATTTACCGTGGGTTTCTGAGACTAAAATTTCTATAACATAACAGAGGGAACAATTTGTTTTAAACGAAGATTTTGGTTTCATAAACCCACGGATAGGAGGGTGTCATTCAATTAATTTTCTTTTATTTTACATTGTATTATCTTTGTAACAACTTACTTAATTCTTCTTGTCCATTAACAGCAACACTGAAGGATATGATCACTTTGACGTTATCACTGAATGCCAAACTCTCAAACTCCTGACCCTCGGGTGTCGCTTTAGTGAACAAAACGTGATGGGGGATCACGTGGCCGTCTATCACTTTTTCATCTATGAAATCTGACCGAGCAGTTGGCTATAACAAAATTTTAATTTTATTATGGAATAATAAAACAAAGTAGAATTTATAAAGTTATCATCGTTGGTAAAAAGGTTCTTTCATTTAAGAATCTTTAGGAACAATCGAATTATAAACGTTTTTTGGATGAAATTTCAATAAAATCCGGAAGTAATTTAATTTCATATCTCCTACCTTAAATCCTTCTTCCACGGGTATAAAAAATGTATGCCTCCCGTCAGCGTTGAAAACTTCCTTCTTTTGAAGTTGATTTACTTTTTGCCGAAAAGACCTGCGGAATACGTAGCTTAATGAGTTTTCTGTAATCTTTACGGTAAGGTTTATAAATGGCTACGACCTTTTGTAAAACTATTTTTCGTAATTATTGTTCTCAAATCCTACTTGAGTCGCCTTTATTAAGTGTTTTGTTTATTTCAAGTTTATTATTAAAATCCAATCAGTAGTTTTAAACTCTGTAATATTTTTTTAAGTTATATTTTCATAAAATACAAGAAAAGAACATTAACCCTAGAAAAGCGTCAGCTTGATTTTTTTTGATATGAAAATTTTAAGAGTTGAAAATTTTTTAAATTCATTTTCTTATATGTTACTGAAACACGCAAAATCAACATTAAACCTCATTGCTTATTATTTCAAGTATTATAATAAAAGCAATCTTTAACATTAAGGTTAAAGTTATTACCTGTTAATTGCGCGTTTATTCTAATTGTGACTTTTCAATGCACAAACATTAGAAATTGTTAAGATTTTTCAAAGCGAATGAAAGGAATAAAAATATATTTTTTGGATGAGTGGAAAATCAAGCTGATTAATATTGATATTTTTTGACACGATCATTGAATAATAATCATACTTCATACTAAGACTAGAAATGCGATTATTTAGATGAATGGATGTTTGTTTGAGAGTATCTCCAGAACGGCTCAACGGATCTGGATGAAATTTCGCATAGGTTTAGAATATAGTCTGGAAGAACACATATGCTACTAATTAAGCATTTATTAAACCACGCGGACGGTGTAGGCGACATGTAGTGTTCATATATATTGATTACCTTAATCTGTGCTGGCCTATATTGAATACATCGGAATGCTCTAAGAATTGATAGGCATTAGGATTGTAGACGGGAGTGGTCGTCGACATTGGTCCAAGCGGCTGCAGCGGTTGCAGTACTTGGTCTATTACATGGAGAACCTATGACAAAAAATTAAATAAAAAAAAATTACATTTAATCCAAAAATATGAATTCATTTTTACATACATTTTTTCTACATCATAATGTTGATAGTTATACATATCATCGTCAAGACTAAATATCGCACTCAGAGAACTGTAAGAGTATTTTAAACGATCATTTAACAACTGACTCTGATATTAAGTAGTATATGAATTTCATACATATCCAATACCTTTAACATTCTCAAACAGTAATTAACAATTCATATTTATCTAATATTAGCAGTGACTTTGATACCATCACGTTAATCCCTAATAAATCAATCCACTCCATTAAGATCGTAAGGCGTAAATCTGCCATTGTCTAATTATATCAATTAAACACATTAGGCTATGAAGATGCTTTGAAGATTTCCATTCACAACACACAACATCGGCTTCGTATAATGGCACAGAAATCACTAAACAAACTTTATTATTTAGCACAAAATTTGCATAATGTACTCGCTTTCAATCCTTTTAATGAACAATCGTGGAATCCAGCCATTTTGTCGCCCGAAATGATTTTACTCACTATCTGTCCTGAATATTAAATCGATTTATTTGGACAAATTGGACTCTTGAGTACGTATTAAATATAAATATTAATTATTAAAGTGCGTTTGTTTATATCAGATTTATTATTACTTAAGAAGTATATGAGCATATAACATATAAAGACTTCTCCGTATACGCCTAGTGTTTATTTGGTGTATACGTGCAACTATAATGAATAAAAAACTTTATAATGTTCGGCAGTTATCTGTGAATAAAATAATTTGTAATTAGGTGTTCCATTTACTAAAATACTAGACATAGATTCAGTTATCATTAAGCGATTATATCTTCATATATAATTTTAGTATCAATCATACCGTATTGACTGGTAATAAAACACTGATATTGTAACTGTTACTCGTAGTTCCTAATCGTAGAACTCCACTGATGTGCATTTGTTTTAATACATATTGTCATCCCTTTCATCATCTTTGACAAAACAAAGACATCAATATGTATTAATGTAATTGTAACGGCAGTGAAGTGTCCCGGTAACATGAACTTATTTGAATAACAATTGTTATGCTGTTTGATTTATCATTCAATTTTATTATGCTTATTTAATATGGAAAGTAAAATGTTCTTTGTTAACGTTATTATAAAATAGATTGAAAAATCTTACCTGTAGTTTACCTTTTCCATTAACAGCTTGATAAGATCTTGTGATATATACTTTGGCATTGTTCACGTAAATATCATCATGCATTGTATCACGACGACGTGTGATCCAAAGTGGAGGATTGCCGTCTAACTCTGATGATATCGCGTAATCTAAGTTCGTTAGAGTTGTAGCTAAGTTGGCTGAAAAGTCAATGAGAGTTAATACATCCTACAAGTGAAATTCTCCGCCGTGACATCTTGATATATCCGTAATAGACTGGACTTACATATGTGATACAGTACAAGATTGTCGTCCATTTCGTCGTTGTATCTCTGGAAGGCTTCGTTAGTTGGCGCGAACATTGTCATCTGTCGATACTGCAAGCTCATATTGGCCACCATGTTTCTATTCACTAGCGCTAGGAACTGAAACACACGACGACTATTAGAACAACGCTTGATAACTATTTCCATTGCCGAAGTACGAATATATATGGTGATCTCTTTTATTTTTTAAGAAAATAATAGAGATAAAACATTATATTACATGTTATTTTTCAATATAATAAAAAGAACACGACGGTGATCCTGAGAGAAAGCTCATTGGGTGAAGGAACTTTTAATAATTATGGTTTAATTAATCATATTTATACTCTTTTCCTCTAATCGTTTAAACTTACATCAAGCATTCTGCAGGGAATGCGTCTTAAAATATGTTTTCTTTTCAAAAATATGTTTTCTTTTCAAAAATATGTTTTCTTTTCAAAAATATGTTTTCTTTTCAAAAATATGTTTTCCCCATACTATTTTCAAAATATTAGTAATTTTGGTAAGAGCTCCAGCATACATTTAAAATATATCAGTCAGTTGGGAAAACGGAGAGGTGAGAGTTACGAAACAGGTATGTCAAGGTTGTGAGCTTTTATTTTTATTTAAAACCTTACGTCATTCGAAGTAAGGACAAATTCGAATAACAATTTATTCTTACTTATAACATGGCCTAGTCTTACACTTTGTTTTTCTTTTTTTAACGGTAAATAATTAACTGAAGGAATGATTAAACTTGTTTAATTCATTTTAAAGACTCATAAATTTACGACTTTATAAAAGTAAAAATAATTTATTAGTAGCTATAAATTGTTTTAGCAGATACTTAAACCTATTAAGTATCAGTAAAAATAAGTGGTAGTACTTTAGTAATTCTAGTGAATTATACATATAAAAAGAATCTGAAAATATTTCTACTGAAATAGATATAATGATGTGGAATTAAAGAAAAAGTCCTACGTAAACATGAGCGCTAACCTTCACACTGAAGGGGTGTGTTTTCTCTTGGCCTTTAACATTAAAGGCAAAGTCCGTCTATTTCGGCAACTCACGATTATTTTAAGGTCACTCAAGGGTAAAGATTTTAGATAGTAAAACTAACTTTATCATAACAATAATTAGAACCGTTCATCCAAAAATATTCAAGGATAGAAAAAATAGAGAACAATATCAAATGTTCATTGCTTGCAAAATAAAAATCCGATTAAGTACAACAAATTAAATATAGTAGTCCATTAAAATCGAAACCTTCAACCTTCGAACCGAAAAGGAATAATATAAAGTAAAAATATGTGTAGATTAAAAATATCCGTTAGTCAAAATTGGGCAAACACATCGGTGGGGATGTGACGTTTTCAGTTACGCTGCTTAAATTTACAACTTTTGCACTCAAATGAACTAAATTCCCGTTTAATGCAATATATAAGCTGAGAGTGCGAATGAAGCTAAAGTAACGTAATAAATAACGAAAGTGTAAAATCTCCTTGCTATGAGCATATTTGTTAAACTAGAACAAAATACATATTTTTTTAACTTTCATGTACGGAAAAGATAAAAAATCAAAATTGTATATTATAAATATATTTACTTCGATTCTTACCCGTTATCGTAAAATAATAGCCCTTATGGATCATTCTTGTCTAATAAATGTCCTAATCCTTATAACAGATCACCCGAAAAGACAAAAATATAAAGATGACATTCGATAAAAATAAATATCCAATCAAAGATTGGCATCTGAATTTATTGGGGTTACGTGTTTTCAAAAGATCGAGTAAATTGCCCGTAGACGTGTCTTCAAAGACGTAAAGGAAAAATCTTACATCACAACATACCTAAGTATTATTCGTATTCTCACATTTGGATGTCAGTTTATTTTCAGTTCATGCATTCCGCATGGAAGCATCGCAAACCGCATCAATTCGACTTCAGGCCGTGCGGAAAAATACGATATTTGAGTACATACTGTAAATATTATCATGTGATAAATTTAAACACAATTTATTTATTTAAAAACTCCAAATATTGAATAAATGTTCAATAACTCAAAAATGCCTTGTATCAAATAAATTGTAAGCTAGTTTTACAGGTTTTCGAAATTATATCGCTACAAAGATTATCTAGGGTGCTGAATAAACTTGGTCCGTTTTCGTAAAATTAATATTTATATTCATATTTACACAAAAATGTTAATGGATTTTAATTTTACCGATATTATGATACTGTGATAATATAGATAATGTAGATTTCCGACAGTTAGAAACTTTAAAATTGGGTTATATACTTTCATGATTTCAATCTTTTCGGTTTGTTGTAATATTATATTAAGACTAAAAATATTGAGGGTCAATTTAGAAAAATAGGGTGATCTGAGATTCGTGGCGACAACTTGGCGCCAAGTAAATTTACTATCTGCGTCGGCGTCCCCCTGTCGCGGCCGACATCGACCAGATTTGTCTACCAGACTCAATCGCCGCCTTCTTTATTTTACGTTGTATTGTCCTGTTAAAGGGCAATACGTTCACAGACAATGGACCAATCAAATCGGTGTACTAATTTGAATTTCGAAACAATTTTCATTTTGATTAGAACTGGACCTAAATAATTGGGCCCTTTCTAGAAGGCTGACAAATCCTTTACCTCGGTACAGAAAGGCAAACTCTATATGTATATCTGAAACTCTTTTTGATACAGCTTTGATCCAGGATTGAATCTTGAATTACAGACGTTTTTTTTCGATCGCTTTATGTTTAGTTTTTTTTTCTTTTTACAAAACATTTTGTTATTAATGAATTCCCTTTTCTTGCATCAGTGTGAATGTTATAAAAATGGTTTATCTTCACAACCGAAGTTGTTAGTAAATCAATAATGAGGTGGGAACTAGAAAAACAAGCAGACGCGGAAAGTGTTTCCTCAACAAACACTTGTCAGTCTCGTAACTAAAATGGAATCGGAGAAAAAAACTCGCAAATAGCTGGATGGGTCGACAACATGATTAATGTTTTCCGTTTTGTGTTTTCTTTCTGTTAAACAATAGATTTATGTACCTCACGATATTACTTAATTTTATATTGACTAGAAACATAATTTACATCATTAGTTTGGTTTATATTTTTGCAACTAAAGTCATTTTTAATAACATTTTCGCAAAACAAAAGTAGTGGTTAATAATATCTGATTCTCGAATACAGACGGATTAAACGGATTACGCAAAATCGGGGAAATTTGTTGAAAGAATACAACTTATGAAAATAAAATTTATGAAACGATATTAGAATACGAATGTTACCAAAAGAGAAATAATTATACTACTTGGAAAAGATCGTTTATAGAGAATCATACATTAGTATCGTAGCGATGAACCCAGAGAACGTACGCATCGCATTATAAATCTTGTGGTGCACATTTATCATTTAAACATTCAAAGCGCCACTCGTTCTTTGTCGGGCTCGTTAGTCATATTGCACACAATAACCACGATCATATTTACCGATAGTTTCCTTTCTTCGCCCGTGGTTTGCCACAAACCCTTCTAATTAGGAGGGACTAACTACGCAGCATGTGGTAAGCGCAGGGGAAACCGCAACGGCACGTTGTAGGGAAACAATAGCTCGGGCTAATAAGGTACGGCCTCTCGCCCAAGACCATTAATGGACATCCTTAAGAGTAGAAGCTTTTCCTTTTATTATAATTTCAGTTGATATTCAAGGTTTTTGAGGAATAATAACGGGATTTTTTTAATTGTTACGTCATTTTAATAATTGGATTGTAATAAACGACTGAATTAAAATGGTGCTTGAAATTAAGACTTGTTTGAAGTAGTAGATTTTTATGATACTTTGGAAGATCTTTTCTTTAAAAGAAATATGACAAACAGACATTTATCACGGATTATGGACGTGGACTGTAAATGAGCATGTACGGCAAATCATAAGTCATACTAATATTATAAATGCGAATGTTTAGATGGATGGATGGATGGATATTTGTTTGAAGGTATCTTCGGAACGACTCAATGGATCTCGATGAAATTTGGCATAGATGTAGAACATAGTCTGGATGAATACATAGGCTACTAATTAAATTTATCTTAATTGCACGCGGATGAAGTCGCGAACGACAGCTAATAATAAATAAATTACAAATCAATAATCGTTTTTTTTTATATCACACAAATTAGATCTTCCACGACATTTACACCTATTTGAAAAAAAATTTGCTCACAGCATCTTTCACTTACAGCACTTTAACTTTAAAATAATTACGCAATATTTACTAGAATATCGACGCGTACTATTTTCTCTTTACACAGTTTCATAGGCAAGTAACTTCGCCGAAACATCGATCGTTTTATAAAGCGCAAAAGTATTTACGCTCAAACTCAAGCTCGCTTGCCATATAATGTATCAAAGGAAATACAACATAAAACTTATTGGATATGATAAATTATATTCATACAGAAAAACGCGACAAAGAGCTTTTTCATTAAATAAATGATCCATATCACCTACACCTTATTCTCAAACAAATCGACATGATATCTTTATTAATAAAACAGTAATTTCATTGCTTGTTGCTTTACGAAATAATAATAGTTCAACAAACTTTTATAGTTATTTTCACGCGTACTTCTGTATTCACAGCAAGATATAATCTGTACAAAGGGTTGTAATGGACATGTGTGATTCTTTTATCCGAATAGGATTTTGGGGTCCCTTTTGTCAATACAAAATTTAAATGGAAAGAATTACTTTTTGTTACCCTAATCTTGATTAAAAAGCTTTCACGAAGCGTCCCGCTAGGCAAGTGTTAATCTGATTTAATTTATTGTGTAATACTTGTTCGACGGTAGCTATTTGACATTTTGCAAAATAAAAGGGGCCCTTTCGAATGACGAATCACACAACTGCTCTTTAGATTTCATTGCAATAGTGATGTAAGTTTAGAGCTTGTAATATTTATAATCCTCGATATTAAAAAACAGATCCCAGAGAACAAAATAAGGTAAAAAATTTAAGTTACAAAAAATAAGAATTTTAAAATTCATCTTTCTTAGTAAATGACTAAACTTAACAGACTTTTTGATCGAAAACTCTCAAAAACAAATAGATTGGTAAACAGAAACCTTATTATACTTTATCAAGCTTCGCCGACACATAAAATTGGTCGAGATGAACTCGATACTTATCGGCTTTACAGTAATTCCCGAGGCACTTGATTGTGGCTATATACACCGCAGTAAACGGTTTATTGGGAACACGTTACAATTCCGAAGGTTGTAAATATCGAACAAGTTCGCGAGCAACGCAAAGGTTGCCGCTGGATAATTTTTTACTTTCTAGATTCACTTCTTTCTAGTTTAGATTTCCTTTTCTTAGTATTTTATATAAAAAAGGTATTAAAAAGCACGGCCCAAAGGGGAATATTTATATTAAAAGATGTAAATAAATTGTCATAACTCTATCCTTTATTATTGAATAAAGATGCAAAACTGAACACATGGCCCTTAGTTAACGCCATTTCTAAAGAAAGGAGCCGATTTTGCGTCGACTATAAAGTCTTGTTTCGTAAAAACTTATCTATCTCTTAGCTCGAAGATATTTGAAATAGAAATGAACATGATGATGTAACATTAAAATTGATTCAATAAAACTCAAATATGTGCTTTTGGATGGAAATAAATACGATATCTCCGAGAATCCAGTTGATAACATTGTTCAGTCATCGCCAAAATTTTATTAAAGGACAAACGCCTAGACTAGACGCAAGACAAAATGTACTTCCGAAGTAACAAAAATACGAAAGTTATCAAACTTGTGAATTCTGTTATTTCGTTTGTGAGAAAATTGGAATACGCTTGAACAGTTAAGCATCAAATCAGGTACAGGTACAAAATGCAATGTCGCCGTCGACTATTATTATTATTTGTTTTTATATTAAATACGTTATTTAGACACATGGAAAATGAATAAAAAACTATGATGTACGGAAGAGTATTAAGGTGTACGAGTATACTTAATATCTTATTTTTGTGCCCGGCTGAGTGGCTTTTACTATTTCATAGCGCAGTATCTTTGCGCTCTTGCGTGTGTGAATAAAAAAGTACAGAGAATATGTAAGTGACGCCCGAAAACTCAAGTTACCAGACCTCGTATTTGTTTTACTGCCCGCGCTCTCAACGACACGTTTCAGTTGGAAAAAACTTTTACCTTTATAAAAGGTCTCGATAAAACTAAATAACATGATCCTGACTTACTGACTCTATTTTTGTTCACAACTGATTAGTTCCTTATGAATTGAAGTGAAAAAAAAATCTAACTTAAAAAAATGTGCCAAAGTTTGGCTTAATTATACAGATCTTCCCAGAGTTTGATTCAACCAATTATAGAGTTTATACAATCGTTATACTGTTTTCAACAAAGTTAACTTCTATGTAACCACTAAAGATTTTGTTAATCCGTAACTTCAGGTCTGTGTCAACTGATTGACTAACGTTAAAAAATCTTTTGCATTTGACAATTTTACTACCGTACATTATAGCCTACTTAACGTCACATTATAGCCCGATATTACGAATAATAAAACTGGATAAGAGAGCAATAAAGTCGCAAAATTAAACAAAAAACCTACTACAATAGATATATATTTAACATTAACCTTTAGATTTTATTACGATGTTGTCTAGTCGACAGGTTAACGAATCGCTGGCGCCACTCCGCCGCGACGGTCTCAGCCAGGCCGGCGCCGACAGGAGTCTGTGCTCTTTGTCTAAGTCTACTCATTCCCACCCCTTCGCATACATATTCGCACGTTGATGTTGGAAATGAAAATTCCCACTTGTAAACTTTAATCTTACATTGACTTGAAGTTTAGTAGAAACACAACATACAAACTTTTTACACGCCTTTGCTGTGTAATTTCATATTTACTATATTTTTTGGATATGCCCTAATTTTTTCAATGTCAATTAACTGACCTCTACCAATGCTCTCTACTACTATCTAAGAGTCGTAATTTAAGCTCAAAGTATTACACGTGATTATGCATATGATATTGTCCTGTGACTAACATCAAATGTACCATATGTGATGAATACAAATCCTTGTAGCTATTAATATTAAAGCTCTGGTTTATTTGCACCGCTAATTCCCCGGGTGTAAATCAGCCCTGCGCACCGACTACATGACAGGTACTGATTAATTTTGCAGAAGCAATCGTCCCGAGCTTTTGTAACATCTGCCCTGTGTTTTCGCGTAATGGCACACAAGTCCGTCGAAATTCACAAACCATATTTACTATGATAACTGACTGACCCGATATATGAATTACAATACAATGTTCTAATCAGTGTAGGTTAAATTTATTCGACTTATAACTTAACAAAGTTAAAATATGTACCGAAATAAAGTAACACTAAATAATTCTAATTTCCGTGTATACAGAGCCTTTCAGCTGACTGAATATAAAATATTTTTATTTATTAATAGATTTTAAGTACAAATCCGAAGTAGGAAAATTCAATATTATATTTGAATCAATAAAGCTTTTGGACTATCAACAAGATACTTATTTACTTTTTAATGAAAAACATTGCCAGTGCTAATATTTCAACGTTAGACGGTTGATTGATTCTATTTTTAAAAATGTCACTATAACGAAATAAAGGTTGGTGTACATGTCATTCCGGACAGTGACATCTGGGGTAGACGTCTTTAAGAAGGTTGGATATTGGTTTTGCGTGACAGAAATGATTACACTGAGCTTACGTATTACTTCGCAACGGAATTACTTCTGTTCGCTTGTAATTTACTAGTTGTTGTCTTCTATAACATAACAAAGAATTACCAAAACCGTAGCAGTAAAAGAGAAAGAGATTTTCTCTTCACTTCAATAGTCTGTACCTACAACAAATAAGTTATTCTTTACTGATTACAATTTATAACGTATAGAAAGGTTTTTTACATTTATTTGTACTTTTTAGTAAAACACTATATCTTACTAATATTACAAATGCAAATGTTTACATGGATGGATGGATGGATAGATGGATGGATGTTTGTTTGAAGGTATCTTCGGAATTTCTCAACTGATCTAGGTGAAATTTGGCACAGATGTAGAACATATTCTGGAAGAAAACATAGGTTCCTTATAATTTTTTTAAATCTGGACGGAGTCGCGAGCGACAACTAGTAATTTAATAATATTATTTATCATCTTATACATTTCTAATATTTGTATTGCTTCTTATTGATCACGCTAACAAAATTTAAATATCATTTTAAACTGCCTTAGCGAAAGTATCGAAGTAAAATAGCTGCGGTCAGCAGCTGCGGAAGCCATACCAGTGGAGAGGGCGGCGTTCCCCTCCAAAGCGGAACAGCCGCTTAAAAGGTTTCCTTTCATTTACCTAGTTTTTAATAGAATAGCACCGCAAATACGATACAACGCACTACCCGTTCGCTAATTTATTCCAAGAATTTACGTTGTCAAAACTGATATTTAATTTACTGAGATTGATATATGATACTGCTAAATATTTTACCAAAAATATTGACTATATACAAGAGTTTGTTTGTGAAACACAATGAACCCGGACTATTGTGTGAAAGTTCGTGCTCGCGAGCTAATGCACAACAAAGGCAAGTTACATAATAACCATAATATTATTATGCCCCTGCCATGCGACAAAAAACTAGAGATTACCAAAGCATGGTGCGATTTACTATCACAAAAATGGCGACGGATTACAACATTTTATATTATTACCCTACGTACGTTTTTTCGGATTATAGTCTAAGTTGTTTACGTAACGGTTTAACGGCTCTTAATAATGATGTGTACTTAAATTTTCTTTGACGAAGTGATTTATGATTCTTTATCAATTTTATCCTGGCTCGGCGTCACCCGTATAAAATACAATTTTGTACCTTGCATTTAAATTTTGTCTATGGTTCAAAGTAGTTCATTTGCTAACTATGAAAGTTTTAATATTAACTGCTGCTGCATTTCAAATAAATCAATTATAACACCTTTTTATTTATCGTCTGTTTTATTTACTACTACTACTTCATACATGTAACTTTCTAACTAATGTTATTAAATCTTCTCCGCAGGTCATAAAAGCTACTCCAAGGTTTAAGTACTTTGTGTCGTTGAGAAAGAGTTAATTTTAACTACGTCATAATATAACATTTTTATGATCCTCAGATTCTAAATATTATTTTTAATCTGACACATGGATAAGTATAGATTCATAGGTAAGTATTACTTAAAAAGTACTCAGAATTCGTTGAACTTAGTTATAAGTAAACTAACCCTTACATAAGCTCTAATGAACTTCACCCTAACTATTACCAACAAAGTAATTTCATCACAAAATTATGTTGAACGTTTATCAATCACCTCACCCTTTGAAGTCCTTAAGTAACTCAAGGCCTAATCAATATTCGGGGGATTTTTGGTTAGTGTTTCCTCACTAAATTTAAATGTCAAATTGATAATAGATGGATCGTTTCGCCCGCACCGAGACCGCATTGATGACGAATTGCTGCAGAGAAAATTTCATTTTATAAAATTTAATGAGCTTTCACGACAACATAATCCTAATGGAGTAGTCACAGATGTTATAATTACTCATTTTTGTGCATATTTTATGTTTCATAAATATTTCTTAAAGCCCTGGTACATAGGTGTAATGACATACACAAATAAATAACAATTATAAAATAAAAATAAAAATACACAAACTTCATCGTACTATATTACTAAAACGTGATGTCCAACCAAAAATAATAAGTAAAGCTATAAAAAGTTTTCTTTTATTAATTTCCTTTCAAGACCCAGATTATAAAGTTACAAAATGTGGTTAGCTAATAGTAACCTATAATTTTGTCATAAAAGCTTATTTTATTATTCGTTGGGTGCGAATGTTGACAACGTAAAATAAAATCCATTCCCGCATAAATGTTAACATGTTAAAAAACAGCAGAAGTAAAATAATAGCTTCACGTTCATAATGCAAGTTGCGTAGAATTTACGGTTTGAATTTCAGAAAATATGTTATTATGAACATCAGCTCGACTATGACTCTCGGTAGACAATGTCAACACGAATACTTCTAATAACATAATTCCTCGCGTAGCGAATATCTAACAAAATGTGCAGAAATTATCGCTAATTTTGATATATAGATATAACATAAAAAGTAGAAACAAAATGTCATTAGGTATAGTAACAAATGAAAATTCGAAACATAAAACCCTAACGTAATTCTTATCTTCACAATAGTATTTATCAATAGATATTAGAAGTACGCACTGGCATATAGCTGAGCCTAGTTGACGCATTTTTATTTGTTTATAAAAAAATATTATGTACAAAAAGTTATGATAATTAATATGGCACTTTTAGTGGACCATATACTTAAGTCTCAATTATCACTGGTCTTTCGATCATATCTCAATATACTAATTCTTGTTATATGCATAATATGTACCAAAATAGACTGTTCCGTCATTAAACTGCAGGTATTATCCGTAGACGAACAAAGGCTACGGTTCTACGTCGGACGCAGAAATAGTCGTCTAGAGTGGCTTTGTGATACTTTGACTAGAAATAGTCCATAGTATTTAAGCTAATATCTATGACACATATGGCGGCATATAGTAGGTCAGCGGGCTTCGTCGAGCTGGACGAAGCAGAGACGGAAAGAAAAGGGAAGACAACCTATAAATCTCCCCCCGATGACCCCATTGTTGTCGTAGCCAAAAGCACAAAGGTCGTTTTAGAGCATAAAGTTCTCGAGATGGCGGAAACCATCTTGAGCGCCGAGGACCTAGACAACTGGACTGTGCCGACAATAAGGTGGGTCCCTGGGTGCGGCAAGACAACCTGGGTGGTCAATAACTTCAGCCAACAGGGAGACATTGTCATCACCACAACAACAGAGGCGGCTAAAGACCTACGCGAGAAGCTCATGAACCGCATCGGTCCCAAAGTGAAATCCAAAGTGCGCACAATGGCCTCGCTACTGGTGAACGGGCTTAGAGATCATAAGACCTGTTCCCGACTCATCGTAGACGAGGCACTCATGAATCACTTTGGAGCAATCGTGATGGCCCAGCGGATCAGTGGCGCCAAGGAAGTGCTTCTGTGTGGTGACAACAATCAACTCCCCTACATAGACAGAGAAAACCTCTTTATAATGGAGTACACTAGCGCCCACCCTCATAACCGGAGTAAGTCAGGAATTGCTATGCACGCACCGAAACCCGTTAGACGTAGCATATGCGCTAAACGAGATCTACAGCGGCATATATTCGTCTAAAACCCAAGTGCGTTCGTACAAGATCGGAAGATACACAGGAGCGAAAATACCTACATCAGTACCCAACACCCTTTTCCTAGTGTTTACCCAAGAAGAAAAGGAGAATCTACACCATCTTGGTTACGGAACTGGTGAGGGATCGCGTCTGCTGACGGTACACGAAGCACAAGGGTTAACATACGGGACGGTTATCATCTTGCGTTCCACAGCACGGAAGCTGCAGCTGCACGACAGCGTACAGCACGCTGTGGTAGCGATATCCAGGCACACGGCCGAATGTGCGTATTACACGGACGACCGCCAAGACGCAACAGCAAGACTTATCCTGAGGGCAACGAACGCGCCAACCGACAAAATCATCGCCTATAACACAAAAATGGCGATGAGAAACCGAGACGCGGCGATCGTAGAAGGTCTCCTAAAAATGAGAAATACTACATCCGTCGCCACAGTTTAAATATATAAAAATATATACATATATATATATATATATATATATATATATATATATATATATAATATAAGTAATAGTATAAGTAATTTAGCTAGTAAGTTTAGTATAGTAAATGGTTAATTATAATTAAGTTAAATTATATGTATTTATAACCAAGCAGGAACAAACAATGTAGCACAGGGATATTAAAAAAAAATAAAAAAATAATAAGATAACTAAAACCTGTGCAGAAAAGAGTACGGACCAAGCGTCTGTAGATGTAAAAAAAAAAAAAGCTAATATCTATGTATATTCAGTCATAATATAGCATTGAAGATCTTAAGAAACTAATAGAATGCTTATATTTTAAAGTAAATAGGTATGTAAATTTCAGAGAAAAAATTAATGCAAGGTTAAATATTCTTTATTGTAGTAAAGATGCCTGCAACTTATTTCTGCAAGTACTATGCGTAACTTTTCGCCTTAATCCCAGCGTTTCATTGGTTTAACAAGTCTCATCTTCACAACTTTTAAGCTATTCATGAAATTTACTTAGTGCTTATAACAAAGTTGACGTACTTTAAACACCAAAAGCTCTTTCAGGTTTTAACTGAAAATAGTTTTATATAATAAAATATGCATATAAAAATAGCATGGTTCAAAAGCATTACTTTTTCTTAATTACTTTATGTGTTATTCTAATGCATTTATTCTACGACCAGCTTTCCCCCCGCGACTCAATTTACGCGGAATTATATGAAAACTTAATTAGTAGGTTATTGTTCTTCCAGATTATGTTTTACATCTGAGCCAAATTTCATCAAGACCCGTTGAGCAGTTCTGGAGAACAAATAAACATCCATCCACCTAAACATTCGAATTTATAATATTAGTAAGATTAGTAGGAAGTATAATAGATTTTACGTATCACAACTCATTAACTATAAATATAAGGCAAAGTCAATATCGCGAAAATGTATAACATTAATAATTCGTGTAAATGAACTTTAACATGATCGAAGTTGACTGCAAACGGTTCATTTAAATTGCAAATAGTCTAATCGGCAGAGCTATTTACGGCGTCGAACACAAAAGGTTACCGCAAGCCCGCGGTAAGCTTCGTCAAAATGTAAATAATGTGCTTAAGTATGTTATGTTAATGCCTCTTAAAAACAAAAGCAAGTTAGTTTTACTACATTAATTAAGCTCTACCCTCGTAATGTGCCATGAAAAATTAATATTTGCGAGTTCATACTTTACTCACTACTTTTATAATTTAAAAAAAGAGGTCTGGTATTCGCATTATGCCATAATACAACATTTATAATAAGTTTCAGGTAACCTGTAGGATTTCTACATAAAATGGTAACAAGAATTTATAATGCCTTTTGGTCCATCTGTCCGCGGTTATAATGCCGTTTAAAATTTGTATTATTTGTATAATTAGAATCTTTGTTTATGATTTCACGCATCTGTAGTTTTTTAAGCATATTGTACACTCTGATAAACTTTATCCAAACAATGTTTTAAGTTGGTTTTGAATTATTAAAACAAATTCGTATAAAAGAAGCGACATAAGAGGACCTGCTTACGGAATGCCCGTCGCTCGAGTACAAAACCTAATGGAATTTCAAATGCTCTCGCTCGTTGCCCGCTTTCCTTTGTAACAACGCCACCGACCTTGGTTATTATATTTTGAGTGAACGCTCCGTTGTACATTAAAAAGTAGAAAGTCAACAAAATTAAAAAGGAATTAGAATAAATCACAAGTAAATACATTAATTAAAAAGTTGTTGGCAAACAACATTGAATTAGCGATGTTAAGTTTAATTCTGGTAGTTACAATTTTATTGTGAAAATTGTAAAAAAAATATATATGTACAACAATCACAATGCTCAGAATATATATCTGTAAATGTAATTTATTAATTGTCGAGGGTAAACGAATTTTTTGTTAGTAAATCTTTAAACCACGCACCACTGCTTCTTGTTTGGAGAATATATGTATGAAATGATGCCAAATAATACTTACATTGTCCAAGTTTTGGCATACAAACCACGGCTCATCTACTTTTATTGAATGGGGCGAGGGCCATAAATTAACAACGATGACGTAATAAATGGTCCGTGTATCCATTCTGATATACTTTCGCAAGGAATCAAGTCGGGGTGCATTTGAAATAACTAGATTTATCTACAGTGGTAGACAATAAATTAAAATAATTAAAACAAATAAAAACTTGTATTTAAGATCATAAGTAAGTATTCATATAACTACTAAAATAAACAATTAACAATCAAACATAAAAAAAGTTTAATAAATTTAAATAAAGATTAATTTAAAGTTAGTCGATACTGTTCATAATTAAGGTAGCTTGAACACCTGTTTGCATTTCTTGGACTTCATAACGGTTAAACAAGACGCTTAAGGTCCAATTAGGCCCTCCGTACACAAGACAACATTAATCTTCACAATATTGTACGTTTGCATCGCGGGAATCGCGTTGCGCGCTCTCCGTACACACAACGTTGAATCGCCGATGGAAATCATCTATTCGGTTAGAAGATAGCATAGCAACTAAATGTCAATTGTATACATTTGTTCCACCATTTTGAAAATTTCAGTTACTTTTCTCACTACGATCTTGACAACAGGTTGCGAGCGAATGTCTTTGGCGATGACAGATTAAATATGTCGACGACGCGCGCTGTGTACGAACCTTTATGACATTGTATTGCATCAGTCGCTTAGCGTCTAAAAACGCTGGTTTACGAACATTTACGTTGCCTTAAGGGCCTATGACTACGAAGTAAATATTGACATTAATATCTGTACAGTTAAAAATTGTACGGATGAATCAAGAGACATTCGTGTTTATATAGAGAGTGTTCATATACAATTCGATGCAGACATTGTCGTAGCCTACTTATACGAAACATTAATTACAGATTTTGTCAAAAATTGTGCAGTTAGATACTTTCTTCGAATAAATCTACTACTAAGCCTACGCCTAACCCTTTGAAATCAACTTAAAAATTGTATAAAACACGTATGAACAATTCGATGTAAGAATTGCACATTTGAAGCATCACTCGATGTACAATACGTGACGTGTTGGCCGCTATTGTCTCGCGGGCATCCGTTTAGCTTATCGCCTTACCCCAACCCTTGTATGGCTGCAAAAGTGCGGGCTTGCGAAACGTTTATCATTTGCCTACAGTCACTGCTACGGTAAAATTTTACGTTGAATATTAGCAATTTTTTAACTTTTTATTATTTTTTTAACTGTAGAATATTAAATACTGCATATACCATATGTCTTCGAGTTAATTAAATAAGAGTAACCTACACTAAGCGACTGTATCAGGAAGTATTACAAGACTGAGTGGGACAGCAAAAATTATTTGTTCATTTTAATAAGTCCTGGACATAATTTTGAATTGATGTCCCGTTACCAGAGATAACAAGTTGAGTTACAGATCCTTATCTTTGCAACAGATGAAGAAAAAGATAAGATTAATGAGGGTGAAGGGAAATTGTCCGGCACCCTACTTGTGTTTACACAAGTAAATAACAATTATCCACATAAATATGCCTTGGTATTAAGATGGCTGTTATAGTAATTAATTCAAATTACAAATCAAGAACTCAAACTTGTTAGGCACCTAGCCGTATTTAATTTGAAAATTATTTTTTTACTTTTGGTCAGTTAAAATACAAAAGCTTTGTTTTTCAAAAGCTTAGTGTGGGCTTTAAATTTATTTCTATTTGAGTACGTGCTCAACCCGCGTATGAATGCTTACGTAACAAAGATAGACAGTTATAAAGGAAAATAGACAATTTCTGATAGATATTATCATCTAAGAATATCGTTCTTCTAGTATCTGATAACTACACTTTAGTATAATGCTGTATTGTACAGTATGAGTTTAACTAGATCTGGACTGAACTATGAATTTTAAGTAGGATGTCCTTTATGACTGCATGTTTATATTCGATATTTAAAAACAGGTGGTTTAGTTATTTACCATCAATGTACAAACTATCGATTTAAACTGAGCGTTTAAGCTTAAAATGTAAATTTAACCTCGATATCGGTTATCTTAACCGTGTATTTCCACTGGTGTAACACCCGTATAGAAACTTTTATTTTCATCATAAGGTGGCAAATGAGCAAGCGACCACCTGATTCGCTGAAATAGCGAAGCGACCGCTGCACATAGACATCCGCAATTGCAGATGCGTTGTCTACCTTTGATTAACCAAGGAGGGATGTACAGAAAGAGAATATTACCCCTTCCTATGCGTCCCCTCCTCCGACAAATCCTCATCCCATTCCCATTCTCTCCTATATAAAAAAAGGCTGGGAAGGCGAAGTGGACTAAAATTAGGCCTCCGGCACCATACTCATTAGACGAAACACGGAATTGCTTCCACTTCACTGTCTTTTCCACGTCCACGTCACTTCGGCTCCACGGTTCCACGTCACTTCGGCATTTACGTGCAACCGATTTTGTGTCGCTGGCTTCTACCACTGTTAAATATATCTTTATATCACATTTTTTCAAGAAGAATGATAGGGATAAGAACATGGTTTCTACGAGTGTTTCGTCAGCGGAAGCCCTCTGTTAAGTATGAAGCTTTGCCGCTGCGCTCCGAATCGTGCGTCGTGCATATAAAGATGAGGCTATCCCGGCCATCTGCCGGTGACAGGCACGTGATGGGGACATGCCTCTCCGCAATGTTAACACACATACGAGTACCTCCAGTATAGATTACTTGGGCATATACATACATATAAGCTGTACACAAATTCGTAAGTAAAGTCGTATTATGATAAAACCCAAATTTCACCGAGAAGATTGTACTGAATTTATACTGAAACACATTGTTCTCTCTATTTTTTATAGAGAATGTCAATACATTTATTCAAGAGTTTCACGCTATTTACCAGTGAAGTAGCAGTTTTGTGACATTTTTTTTTACATTTGCTTTACTTTTTGGTATTTCCTCTGATGATTAGTGTTAGGGCAAAATTTCTAAGAAAATTCGTTCAAAAAGTAAGGTTTTACAATAATAGTAGCTTACCTGAAATGTAAATAAATGTCTACAAGTGAGTATTGCTCTCAACTTTCAGGTAACGCACGTGCGGTATAACTGCGATTTATTTTAGAAAAGCTAGAATTTAATTAAATAATTTATTTAAGGCCAAACTTGACAAGAGATGAAACCACATCTTACACATTAAAACAACATACTTACGTGACTTCAAAGGATTAATTCAACCATTATGCGACGTCTGTCGCGTAAATATGTTATAACTGAGATCTGCAAAGAGCTTTTTGTACTACTACCCTTAAAATCGTATCGCATCATTCGCATCGGCTTTATTAAAAAACTAAAAAAATTCTGTTAAGAAAAAGACATTCTAAGTTGTTTGGAATAAGCAAATGTATACGAATACGTTAAAATACGTTACGATATATTTGTATGTGAACGTGTCAGGCGATGATCAGGCGTGGGTTGAATACGAAAGCACCGGGGCTGTGTCACCGTGCGGCAGCGGCGCGGCGCCCGCATCTCTCCCTTGTATCGAATTCCTCAATTATTATTTGTCGGCTCCCTCAGCCCCGGAAACAAAGGCGGGAAGTTGCTATGTAGGTAACATCTTATAAAAGCTTGATTAACCACTGCTTTAATAGATTAATAAATTATATCACGTCTTTAAGCCCACCAAGACAGAGAGGTCTTTTATAAAGCCGATATCGTAACAAAATATGGCCTATAGTTTAAAGGAAATATCTATAAAATTGTGCGATATTTGTTTAGTAAGAACAGCGGCCTCCTGTTTTAGAACGCACCTTAATAGTGATTTTGTGTCTTGGGACCGCTAAGCGTAATAAGAAAAGCACTAGAGTAAATGACCTATACATAGCATATCATTAAAAATATTTTAAATACATATTCGAGCTCCTCATATCGATCTAGTTTTTGTTTACTTGAAATATAATCTAAAATGGAAATGTCAAGAATCAAACCGTAGAGACAACTTGAAAAATCATAGCTTTGTACGTGCATCAAACACGAATATACTTACAATTACTACGTATTTAAATGTTTCTTTGAACAATATATACGTCAAGAAATACTCTCCGCACAAAAGAACGTAACACGTATGTTACTGAAGTTTCATTGTAGTAATATTTAATGAGAGAAAGAGATAGAGAGCATTCTCTATCTCTTTCGCTATGCTCAGCGCTTTCTGTCCTGTCATCTTACGCCCAGTAAAACTGTTAATTCTTCTTCTAGGGAAATAGTGACTACAAGTTAGTTACTAAAAGTTATAAAAAAAATACCTGCATCTTTCAGACATTGACAATGTGGGTTGTTTGTAACAGTATCAACACTCACACTTCAAAGCAGTACTGTCAAACTTCGCATAACAAAGCTCTTTGACATACCTAGGGCATAACAACGCCTCATGTTTAATTACAACAATACGTGTCTCTGATGGCTACTAATATTAGCATCAGTGATGTTGTCTGAGTCAACAGCGACAGTTTAATGCCATCCAACGCAAATGAGATATCCATCTGACTGACACATCGCAACGCCGAACCAATATACGTGACGCTGCTGTCAGCATAAGTAAAACCTTGGTTGGTAATAGTTTGGATAATAAATTCATTCCATTATTTCTATCTAGAAATTTGTAGTCCACAAAGCTTAATACTTTTTAACTTACTACATGACCTATTGACTCATTATTAATCTTTCCATTTAATTTAATTGTTATACTGACGTAAGAGATTGTTTATAAATCATACAAAAACAAATATGTAAAACAAATTAGTTACATTGTTATGATAACCACGTATTCAAATTACTTTCAGTAAAATTTTAATTCATTCAAAAAATAAAATAATTTGTAGTTTAATCATTCATTAATGAAATTTAACGTTATGTTAATATATGACGTATAGACATTAAACAAATTTATTATAAATTTTAATAACATCAAAGTAATTTCATTTAAACATTTTTTATAACGATCAGGGATCTCAAACGATATTAAACTGCTCGTTGATTGGATAAAGGACCCGTTGTCCGATGTAATTATTCCTTGAAGGAAGCGAGTAACATGAGCTTGGTTTGAATACTCCAAGCTCTTATATTTCCTGTTTGAATTTATATATTTCGGTGTAACTAAAAATGTGTTACTACGCTATGTATTTAAATGTCTCAGCGTGTTTTTATACTCAATGAACTGATTCTAACCTAATATTCAGAAGTAATCATTACTAATTTTTACTACTATAATGAATAAATTTATGTTTAAAAAAAAATCGAATTTCAAAGTTCATGAGTAAATTTATTTCAACTCATATTTTTCACATGAAAATTACAAAAATAATGGCCGCCATGATTGAAACTGACAATACTATATTTACATACTTTCAATATTCATTAGAAACGAGATATAGTTGCTAACATGCATCAAAACAGTACGTTAGTATCTTTTTTCGAAGGATTTTATGAAGCTAGTTGTCTTGAAGTTGTTACGGTACCGGATGTAATCGTTTGAGACGTCTGTCCAATTAAGCAAGACTGCGCGCTCCTCCATTCCATTATTCTTTACTAGGCTACCGTTATGTTCCTTTATCATAATTCTGTTATTAACTATTATGATTTAACTTATCTATTATTCCATCGTTATACTGTAGAAAATATGCAAAAACTTAAATATATAAATACAATAACAATTTATGTAAAAAGTGAATATTTAACTTTCCCCTAAGTAACATTGTATAACGACATAGTTTCGCATTAGCCTTATGTAGAGTACAGACTTAAATATTAGTCAGCTGAAGTCACTGCCCTCCCATGCGAGACAAATCTCTAGGCTTTATTACGTTTATATCTGACCCATTTCCCCTGTCACTAATCAGATTACTCATAAATCCAATGTACCATTTCTTTTTTCAATGAATAAACTAGTGTTCCAGAACAATCGCACCTGATGCAGTAAATTGTGGCTGGCACTGCGAACTACTACGATAATATTTATCTTCGAGTAGAGCTAATATAGACAAACATAGTATTTTCTGAGTTATTATAAAACCAAGCTTCTACTTTTGTGGCTTATTGAAAGAAGAACTCTTTCTAACCTCTTCCTTCTTACGAAAGAAACCTTATCGTTACCTTAAAATATCAAGAACAAACTTCTTTGATATTCCGAATATTACATAATTTACCGCATCTTTACCGTTCCCTGCTTGATATTCGAGCGACAAAAACTATACTTAATTTAATTCTAAATTTAAAGTAAAAATTGGAACTAAGTATAACCTCACTATCGTATAAGTAAGCATATTAAATAATATTGAAGTTTCTGTTTTTGTTCAATCAGACGTTTTACAAGTTCAAGTCATTCAAGTAGAGTAGTTATGTAATTTTTTTGAACGACGTGGAACGTTGCCATATTAAAATAAAGGTATTCCTTAAAAAAAGATAGAATTTTGTAAATAACAAAAGATATAGATAACTGCGCGTTTTTAATTAACAGGATTAGGATTTGATAGACCGGAAATGTATCCTTAATTCGGCAAAGAATGCGTTTTTTTTTTTTTTTTGAAAACAGAGATACATCATAGCTTTGTTTGAAGCGTTAAGCTTAGACCAGTTATTTGCCAAGCAATACCTACAACCACTGCCGCCCGCCGGCTGTGATTTTACGTGTTAAGATGCTTAGCATTTCATCAGCGGTATTTATAAATCATCTTTGGTGAAGATAAAATTAATTAAAATCAGTTGATAGACCTTCACTTAACCTTCTGTTAACAATAATTAATCATACCAAATCCTTATTGCCTAATACAACGTATATTATATACGTAAGTGTATATAAGTAGTTTTTTTAATTTTATACAGATCGAGTCTTTAAATATTCAGTTGAAAATCTTTTGACATTTTAATCCTATATGACAACACATTGAAGAAATAAAATATCATGAAAATATAACTCTGAGTATAACTAGATTACATGAAAGTCTTTAATTCTATTAAAGAAAATAATCTACCTATGCAGTGTTATATATACTATATATGCCAAGTTGTGACCCTCACATAATTTAATAAGCTACGAGAAAACTGCAGAAAGTAGGTAGATATATTATCGTAGGACACACCTAGCAACTTGATAATAACAATATGGTGTTTTCTTATTTAAAAGCTCATACTCTAGGCTTTCTAAGCTATTGATCATTTTATTACTTAAAACTTCACATCATTCATGTATCTTTTTTTCCCCAAATACAAAATACCGTAAAATTTAACTATATAAACAATTGGAATAACTTAATAACTAAGAAAAGGTACACAAGGGTGGTTAAGGACATTTTATCATAAATTAAAATTATACGTGGGTGGATATGTGATATGTGATATATGATATGATGGATGGATAGCCTGCTGGCTTAATTTGCAAAAGAATTGACGAGTTATTAATTTAATTAAGTTATTAATTAATTGAAAGTGTAAATTTTAACATTATATACTTATTTTTATTACGTTTATTCTACAAAACATTGTTTCAAAGAGTTATCAAGTCTCAAAATTAGCGAAACTTTCCAAGTTACCTGTGAGAGATCTGCGTCCTCTTGAAGTTTCTCTGCGATCGTCATTTTTGTCTCTGCGACAACCAGACTCGACGACATCACAAACAATAGCACAATACTTAGTCCACCCATGATTGCTGTACGAATCCAAAGTTTAACACTAGTTTGCACACGCGAAATACATTGAAGTATTGGCGTGATAGGCGCGCGTAACGACGAAACGCGCGGCAAGTTATGCCGCGGTATGGCGCGGGAGGCACTGACGCGTTGACGCAGACGAATGTTCCTCTCCCGCTCACGCACACGACGAACACGACCGTTGAAATGGTCACTAGCCAGTCGTATGGTCATCGACGATTTCATACAAGCTCGATTCAAAAATAACGAATTGTGCAACACAGGTAGCACCGCTATATCAACGGTCTTTACGTAAACAAAGATTTTCATAAACAACTATATTGGATTTTTAAAGATATTGAACTTTAAGTATATAAAGTATAAATTAATTTCGATACAATAATAAGCTCTTGGATCGTAAAATATCTATGAAAAAGATTAAAACGAAAACAAGAAAAAGATCAAATGAACAGGCTCGACGAAGGTCTTGGCATGGATTAACGTTTCTAGTATACTATTGTATTATCCGTGGCTTTACTAACAAGTGACTTTAAAGTATTATAATACCATTTAACTGTTGTAATCAATGTTATTTTCATCAAGATTAAGTATGACTTCGATTATCTGCTGCGAGGTACAAATACACACTCTTGTTTCGATTACTCACAGTCCATTACTGCAGGAAAAAATGTTTAATCGTAAAATTAAAAGAGAAATTTTATTAAATTCCTCGTATAAACATTGCGATCATCACCTACGAGGCATTAAAAAAACGACCCTTTACATTATACCTGCCTCGAACAATGCGTGTTTTCTCGTCCCGGCGAAACGTGACGGCGACAGATTATAACCCGTTGCGGTTTATCGTTATTAAATAAACCTTTTTTGCGAAGACTTTTAAGTTTTGAGTGTATATTGTTTTATATATTTTTTCATTTTATATATCACTAGCTTTTTCCCGCGACTCCGTCCGCGCGGAATAAAAAAAAAAAATAGAAAACGGGGTAAAAATTATCCTATGTCCTATTCCTGGTTCTAAGCTACCTGCCCACCAATTTTCAGTCAAATAGATTCAGCCGTTCTTGAGTTATAAATGGTGTAACTAACACAACTTTCTTTTATATATATAGATATATATAGAGAAGATAATAAAATACTATGATAGTAAGTTATGTTAATTTTGAATATTCAATGAAGGTACTATCAGTCTACTGTTTATATTAGAACTACCCAAATGACTTCTCTGACCAAATTACCCAAATGACTAATATTTTCAGCTCTCAATTGAATATTTTTTTCATATTTATTTTCGCTTGTTTTACAGTCTTATTAATATTATTAAAGCGACAGGATATTGCATGTATGGATGGATTTATATATATTTTTTAGAAAGTATCTGCAGAACCGTTCCACGGATCTCGAAATTTGGCATAAATGTAGAACATAGCCGGGAAGAACACATAGGCTACTAAGTTTTTTGTTAAATTCTGCGTGGACCTAGTCATGGACGACAGCTAGTAAATTATGAACATAAAGTATTAATATTTTTATTAGATTATTTTAATATTGATCGTACCTAACCTTCATTGACATTTCATCGTACCAATTATTTCGAGACCTTGAATATCCAACTAAAATAACGATGTTACATTTTGGTATCTATTAAAAATTCACGAAATTCTCACTAAGCCTGTTAATTGGCAGCGCGTGACGATGGAAGCATCATCTAATGAAAATGTAAAGCTAAAACTTGGCAAGTGAACTGTTGCTTATTTAGGTTAACACGAAACTGGGTAATGCATAATAAAGTTGTTAGTGAACGCAGCAGCCGAAACTCTGGCTTGCGGCCAATATGCGTGCAGCTAACGGTTAACTTTTCCGCTCTAAACTTTTCTCTAAAATCGATGTTAAATCAACCGACGAAATTAAATATTAATGGTTTACTTATTTAACCTATTTTTTCGCTCTTAATTTAATTGCAATGGTTATTTTGATATTTAAGTAAGCATAGAAACGATAAAAGAATTAACATAAGTTGTGATTTTATTATGTGGCAATAAAAATTGTTTTTTTTTAAAGTTCACAATAATTATTATTTTCAAGTAAAACAGTGTTCTGTTTATTTATCTCAATAGTTAAATAAACTGCTAAGGGTCTTCGTAAATGAGTCCCCCATGTTTTTAATTAACTTGCATAATTTTTCTGAAAAGGTTCCAACATTTAATTTAAAAATGTACTGAAGCTCTTTTTGAGATAGATGCAGTGGAAAAGCTGGATAGGTTTTGTTTTCAGGTTCAATCGATATTTCATCGTTTTCGATCCACGGTGCCCATGTGTAATTACGAAGCGAGGGATCTGCTCTAGGATCCCGCTTCGGCTCATACCTCGGTTTCATTTCAGACCACAATACTCGAACGCGTAGAGTCAAATAATGTACAATATCGGGCAATTTATTCCACAAATCATGCGCTTCTAAAGGATCGGCACTTATGTTAAAAAGACATCCTTTTTCTAAAAAAAAAAATAAAATAGTAAATACTTACAGAATGACATCATTAAAAACAAATAATTTTTTATATTGTATAGTCATACCTTTTGTAGGAATACAAATGTCTGCACTTTGAAGTACGTGCAGTCCTGATAAATTCAATTCCTTCCGTTTAGCTGTAATAGACTCCGGTTCAATCGACACCCCCAATTTATCTCGCAGCACGTTGCTTACTTTACAATCCAGTAACATATCTTCATACGATGGGGGATCTTTTCTCAAAGCTTGTAACTCTTTGCCGTAATATCCACTTGTTTCTTCATCAACTTTTCCTAGTATAATTTTTAAATCACCTTCTCTAAAAGCTACCCAACCGCTGAGATTGTCAACTGCCAGTACTATTTCTTTACGTTTTGATTTCTTGCCATCTTTAAGTGACAACCATTGGTTTACACCATCTATTGGTTTCTTGATGGCGCCACCTGCTGCGTGTACTAACGTTGGTAGCCAATCGGTTACGTGAAATACTTCATTCATAATTTTAGTAGGTAATATAGGACTCCATACGAGTGCAGGAGAACGTATAGCGCCTTCCCAAGGTGTGCCTTTAACGCCTCGCAACGGAAAATTAGAGCCGAAATTTTGCAAAGCTCCAGTAGTTAAGGCGCCATTATCCGAAACGATAACGATAATTGTACTCTGCAGCATTTCGTTTTCAGATAAAGCTGCAACAATGCTGCCAACGCTTTTATCTAAACCAGTAACCATACCTGTATGAATTTTTAATACAAATTGTTACATGTAAAATATTTTTTTCCGCGAAACAGTTTGGTCGTTTGGAGTTAGACATGTATTGCTCACTTACAATTTTTGATAACTGTCTTCGCTTAATTTAATAAAATGGTTCAACTAATCATTAAACAAAGGTCTCACTTTTGTATTTATTATCTTACCCGCATAAGTTCGCCGAGCGGAATGTGCGATGTGACTATTTGCCGCAATAGTATCCGCAGGCGTTTGAAGATTAACTAAACCTCCACCAGTGTGGGGGGCAGCGTGCGACAACTGGAGATACAAAGGTACTGTTCTATCATGGTTTCTAATTACTGAAAAAATATAAAACCCTTTATATCATATTATCTTTATGTATGTCTGAAACAAAATTAAAAATAATTAAGTTTACTAAAACGGATCTGCCATTTTAAACAACTCGTGAAACATATTTCGCCTCAAGAATACAATAGGCATATTTTGTATAAGTAAGGATAAGTAGACATTGGAAATAAGTTCTATATTACATATTTTTGCAATTTTAAAATCTCTACCAAATCTTAATTGAAATTAACTAGACTTACGCACTTTCAACGGCTTTGTCAGTAAATATTTCTGTGACATGACCACTTTGATCTTCCACGGGCTGTGTATTATTGTACAAGTTTAAACCAAAGGCAGTGGCTCCATTCCATTTCTAAAAAAAGAGCAATAATAAGAAGCTCCTGGTGTAATTGTGCTGTTTCAAAGTATTATTTCATTTATTATTTACGCTAAGTATTAGTAAATTATACAAATTTACTATGATCGATAGAATATTTTGGAACTTGTATTTGTTTGTGACTTTGTAGGATATAGTATAGCAATTTTACGGTTACAAAAAATAACTATTTTTTTCCAAATAATTTGTAGCAAGCGCTAACCGAAAAGTTTATAATTAGACTTTGCGTACCTCTATCAAATCGTGCGTAAAGTAATCTATAGACCCATCGAGGAAGCCATAAAACGTGTTAAAGCCTCTGTGAATAGGAAGATAGTGCTGTCTAGATTTACCGACGTTCCATTTACCTATCAAATAGGTTTCGTAGTCTAATTCCCGCAAATAGGATGGTAAGAGGCGTTCCGATTCAGGTATACCGAGATCTTCCGACGCCGATATAGAGATGCCTTGAACACCTGGAATTTAGATTATTAATAATGCTTTCTGTTATTATACTATTAATTTTGAACTGAACGATCATGAGTTCAAATCCACCATTTGACATCTCGTAAGCGTAATCTTTAAGTATAGTCGGATTGTCATTATTAAAAAATCATGTTACGAAAGAAAATACGTTAGGACTTTACCAAGTCTCATGGGATATTTTCCTGTAAGTAACGCACTTCTTGAAGGTGTACCAAAGGCATCTGTATAGTACTGATTCAATACAATTCCATCCGAAGCAAGCGTGTCAATGTTCGGTGTCCTTATGTCGTGAGAACCAAGGAAACTGACGTCATTCCAACCCTGTAAAATGTTACCTAATTATAACTTAATTATCTATAGCTTTATATAAATTCCACTCCACGGTCACCGAATTTATTGTTGTTATTGAATCAAGTAACAAAATACTTACCAAGTCATCAAAAAGTATGAAAATAATGTGAGGTTTCGATACTTCTTCGCCATAAATTTCATTCAGAAATATAAAGAGGCTAAAAGGGTTGAATAAAAAATAAATAAATATTAATTTACTAGTATTTTACAGTAATTTACATAAAATTTACACGTCTAAATAAATCTAACCTTAGTAATTTGATCAACTTTGACATGTTTCACGAATTAGTTGCGAGTCTTTGAAATTAATTCAATTAGATGCCTTACTCGTGATAGAATTTCAATATTGTGAGCCGACAGCGCTCAAGCAACCTATGAAACATCCAAAACTTGTTTGAACAATTGAACACATGCCCGTTAATCATATTTCGAGACACTAAGTGGTAATTAAGATACCAATATTGATACAGGTGTTGGATGATACAAGAAACTGAATCTTATATTCTACACTATTTTAAGCGTCTGTCCAATGGCAGAAAAGAGTTGTTAACTCTTGAGAAGAAGTAATGAAACGCCAAGGAAAGAGACGTCAAAACGAAATATTTTTCTTTCTACGCCCGTTTTTTCATCAGTCGAGTTACTTTAATTTTAACTGAAAACGTTACGTTACGATATCAAAAAACTGGGTTAATATTTTTATCAGGCGCTTCTAATCGGGGTGTTATTCTTAAGAAACCATAGAAAAATATTCTTATACAGTTGTTTGAGCGACGAAAGCCAGAAAATAAAAGCCTAGAAATGTTTTAAATCAATTTTCAGAACATTGAAAAGGGACTCTCGTCTATTTGAGAAATTACCATATAAATCACTCAGTACAGATAACTATCAGTCTTCTCAGATATAATTTATCGTTATCTACGAAACATCCAAAGTACTGTTCGATCGCTTGGAATAACTAATGAAGTTAAATTAATTTCTTTAAGTTATTATTTTAAAGAAATTTATTAAATCGTAAGTAAAAATTAGGTAAGATCAAAATGAAGGTTAATGAATAATTATTGTAGAGGATGGCGGCGGGTAGTTTAACTACAGTTCAATATATAATTAGTTAAAATTAAAACATATTATAGTTTAAAAGAAAAAATACGAGTTAAAAATTAATTTATGCCGGAAGTCCAATTAACATATAATCACAAAATATTTCTACATTTTCGTCCTCTCTGTGCCTATTTTTAGATTTATTCTTGTAGTTAGAGAGAATTGATGTTTAAGGCGGTCGTTATAAATACATTTCTACACCGCAGCGATGTTCCCGACACACTTGTTGAATTTAAATTCCGCAGATCCGTACTGAAACAGCTGCAGCCTGAATATTTTCAAAAATCCTTTTTGCATTTCACAATTTAAAACATCACTTTAATTGTACAATATGGACTTTATGCGCAGAATATTTCTTTTTATTTTTATTATTGAGTTATTTTTTATGCTTTGGGATACAATAACTCGAATATTAAATGTAAATTAAGTTTGACTGTTATAGTAATTGCTTTTTTTTTCTGAAATTTCAATTAAAATAAATTGAGTACATAAAAGATAAAAAAACCTTGACAACTTTCATCCGTAGTTTAGATACTTGCATAAAGAAAAGAACAAAAAGTCTATGATTTACCGCCAGGTGTAGTCTATTATATATATGGAGAGTTTTAAATAACAAAAACTTTTAAGATAGTAGAAGTATAAGTAAAGTAGATTAGTATAATAAATTCTTATTGGTTAAATAAATCAAAGACGTTACCAAGTAAAACTAGTAATCAGTCAGACAATAACATCATGTGATGTAATCGGAATGTTCTTGAAATAATGTGGAGCTTAATAAATGTCCGGAAGCGAGGGACGTGACACGACTATGAAGTTCAAATCCCATCCGATATTGCCACAAATACCTACGCTGATGCTCCATCCGATTGTCTGTCGACGGTTTTATTCGGAATTGATGTTGTTCCGACCCGTGATATGATTTTGTTCAGCGTGTTGCAATAATCAGTAATCGATTTTGAATTACACAATATAAATCCGTGAATGGAACTCAGATTCGTAATTAAAATACACAGATGTATTTGATTAACTGTTACATTCAATCTTTAAATGAATATAAATCAGTTTTACACATTTGAAATAACCCTAATTTGAAACGATTGAAATACATAGTTTTATTTAAGTACTGTAATGTCGAATAATTAAAAAAAATCCGAAAGTTTTAGTACCTTCATGTTAACTTTTTCAATGCAGAAAAATAGATGTAACATTTTCTGAACTATATTATTCATCCTAAGCATTTATTTCATATTTTAGTAGTCATAGAAACTACTAAATTTATCTTATTTTAACTTTAATATCGACAATGTAAAAAGATTCCCTATAAAATTTCCGCTAATAACAATATTATTTAGAGTCGAAATTAGTGGAAACTAAAATCTTTCCACTGCATTTAATAAATTAAAAATGATTTTGAACTGAGTTGAAAAGAGAAACAGAGGGAAAATCTTTCAAAGGAACAGCTTTCAATAACATTTTTATTTCAAAGTTAAAATGTTTATTAAGCTATTTCATTATAAATATATCAAGATTATTCAATGGACATTTGAACATATTTTTAATTGAAAAATAAGTCATTAAAACTTATAAATGAAGTAATAATTTCAAAGGGATAATATAAAAAAATATTTTAATTCAGTTCCAGCTTCTAGCCATTTATTTTTTGGTTTTTTGTTAATGTTTTTAATTGAATTTTACCACGTTGTTCTATTATTTAATACCCATATTTTGAGGCTAGTAAAAATGTGTCATTGTTTAATGGCGGCCATTCTGGATAATTAATTGTACACCTACTATACTCTAATAGTCAAGCCCCTTCATTTCATATCAATGTTGGGGTAGTACAATACGTTGTCATCCGCCATCTTGGATTATTCATAGTGTAACGTAATCTACTCTAGTCAGAAAAAAGTCGGACATTTAAAATTTGATATTACAGTAAAACGGTAAAAAGAGGATTTTTCTTAAATAATAAATGGCTACATTACATTTCAGCTCGTAAAAAATAATGTTAAGTGTATTTTTGTTTAATCCTTAAATAAAGCTTAAAAGGTTGCGAAGTTGTGCATGTCCGAGACAAATCATGATACTTCTTTGTATTCCATTGGCTTCAGTGTTAGAAAATAAGATCTTGAAAAGATTTATGTGAAAAACAACACGAGGAAACTTCCCGGAGAGAATACAAAATTATTACACACATTATACGACGCTTATGAACTAATTTATCATGATTATCGTTATTGAAAACAAATAGATTTAATATTTTAGTGGTGATTTACAATTACGCAAGCGGTTTTAATTAAGTTTAAAAAGTTTAAGTTTGACAATTGGGTTTATCCTATACAGTCGTATCTGGATAACCGAAATATTTCTAAAAGCATGTGTTATTTTCCGGTCAACCTTTATACGCGAGAAACTCTGGTTAGAGAGAAACCTTTAAAAGCGAGAAAAATCTCGTGATCCCTTGAAGTTTCATCTATACAAGTACAACTGTATTTTCATTTTCTAAAATGATTGATCAACAAGCTATACAGATCCTAATATTATTAAAAAACAGGACTGTTTATGCTTAAATAATTTGATTTTTAAACATAGTATTTTTCCTCCTAATTTGTGTCATATCAAAGTTCACTCGCTAAGAATAAACTCAGGAAATGTTTTCGACACGACGAAGTCGGAACAGAATTTCATGAATTCATTTAAAAGAATGTTTAATTCATTCATATTTTGTATGACAGTCACATTTTCTGAGAATTTGTATCATTTTCACGTTAGGGAACAACTTAGGGTGAACTAAAAAAATTATAACTTAATTTAAGTGCTGTAGTACGTAAGTCTTTGGTAGGTGATATCTTAGTAACAATACTTTTTACTAGCTTCTTAGTAATATTATAAATGCAAAAGTTTAGTTTAGATGGATGGATGGATGGATGGATGTTTGTTTGAAGGTATCTCCGGCTCCACGGATCTTGATGGAATTTGACACAGATATAGATCATAGCCTGAAAGAACGCAAAGGCTACTAATTAAGTTTTTTATTAAATCCGGAGGACGGAGTCACGGGTGTCAGCTAGTCTGTCATAAATGTAATATAACAACAATATAACGATGTATACACAAATACATATTATATAATGATTATTCTCTTTTTGTGCGTCTTCTCCTTCGTCGATTGGGTGTAAGCATCTGCAATTGCGAATGTCTATAGGCAGCGGTCACTTCGCCATTTCGCCGAATGCATGTGGCTGCTTGTTCGTTTGCCACCTTGTAATATAAAAAAAACATCTAAGTTAAAAACTAAAAGTTGGTGCATTTTCCTTAATATGGCTAACAGTTGAAAAGCCTAAACTCCGAAGTAAAACGAGCGAAGTCCTCTTACAGTAATATACACATCCTTGTACAAATATTTAGTTTTAAATCAAAGATGTCGGTTTTCCAGTAGTTTCAACATTATTAAAAATGTTAGATTAGTATTTTCTCATTTTCAAATTGTTAGTTAACAATATGTCGAATGTAGAGCTCTTTTTCTAAACGCCTACTTTTGTTGGAACTATTGATCAGAACAGTCGTAACAAGGCCATTATGTGAAGTCTTACAAAGATATTGCCTATTTAAGTCTATTTAAAGATACATTCCATATCTGTATAAGATACTTAACATAGTAGACATTAAAAAACATTTTGAAATTGGCTTACGATGAGAAACTTTTAAGATGTGGTATTGCAAAAATACCTTATTGTATGCAAAAAGATTTTAACAATGTATTTTTTATTTATAGTCTAGTTTGTTTAGGAGCATAGTTTTCCAAAATTCCACAATAAGCACGTACTTTGCGTAACAAAAAAGTTATTAGAATACTAAAATCAAATTAATTTAAACAAGTTCATAGCTAGAAAAGAGAGATGGGAATTTTATTATTCACGGCACTAAAGTAAATTAATTTACCCCGAGCGAGTGTAACACTTAACGGCGGCCCGTAAAGTGAAATGTGCCAAACACAGTGCCCTTGTTATTAGTTCCAGGCAGGGCAATTTGTAAAAACATACATCTCATTACAATCAAGAATTACAATTAGAAAAGAATTAACGTATTAAAATAACGTATGTTTAATGATATTTTAACAATTGTTTTTTTCAATCACTTCTATTTTGAATATATAGTAGAGTAAATTCAGGTGAGTGTTGTATTCGATCGGCAGAATGGGAATAAAAATTCGATTGATCGGTGGGCCGATCAGCCCAAAGGGAAAAACCTATTCAGGTTACATACGTGAGTGTTGATAGCCACTTTAAATATTAGTACATTAAACTGGTACTGGTTTGTAGTATTATACTTACCACTTCATGGAAACGGCCGTGAATCTCAACAGTAACATTAAGGCAAATAGTTTTATTTAGAACTGATTCAATCGTGTTAAGTATTTTAAAGGAACTTTGATAATACTGATTTAAATATCAAATGGCATTTAGACAATTCATCATATCAATTTAGTTTAAAAGAAAAATAGTTGCGTTTGTAAAAATGCTAAAATACCCAACGTCGAAACGTCGTTTAGACTTTAAGCAAATTGGGCTAGAGAAGTCTGCGAGCTAGTCGAGTTTCAAACGGCTTTGTAAGCCTCTAGTAAACTAGAAATATGTAAATTATGCTACTTGCAGCCGCTCTGCACGTATCATGAATTAGTTAAATATATTTTCTTGTTGTTCCTTTGTAAGTTTTCGTAGTTGTTGCAAAACATTACCATCGCTAATTCTTAAACGTCTCAAATATGCTTTAACAGATTGTTTATTAGTTTCACAGTCATTTTTCGAAAGCAAAATTTTCTATACTTTTTATGATCACTGACGTGACCAAAATGTTGTGTCGCGTGCCATTGGTTCGTCATCCCTGTGCTATGGATTTAATCCTGTTTACGTATGTTATAATGGACTGTAATAAATATGTCAGTATCGCAATTTAAATTTAAGTAAAAAGTTCATTTAGGTAGGCTGTACTCTTCTACGTTAAATGCTGTAACAGGACAACTTTCGTAAGTAAAACCGCAATCTGATTGTAGTGTCTAAACAAATAAATACTATAACGTTTTGATTTGAACTGTATAAAAATTCATGGTGATTAAGCCACAAAGAATTAAACTAAATATCGACCCGTTTGTCATTTCGTTTCGTTATACAAATAGGAATTATTAAAGATATTGCAAAAACAAAATTGCGTAACATTTTGATTACAGGCCTCTGTAACTTCACCATAAGCTTTCGAACATAAAAGGATTTCCGAACATTACGTTTTTTCCTCCTTCCGTTTCCGCGATTTAGACATAAATGGTGTTTCTGTCTTGTTACTGTGACCCATTTTATTGATTTGTACGACACGATTTTCCACCAACTTACTCTTGATAGAGTTTTATTTTTCGATTGACACGATGAGTATTAAGTTCGATATTTAATTATTAAACACATTTAACATCCAAAAATCGAAAATTAACTCCACTAAAATACGTATTAAATAAAATTATACATAAGATAAATATAGAACTGTTTTGTAATTGAGTTAAACGAAACAACAGCATAACGGTAAATAAAAATGTAACAATTTTTATTTAGAACTAGGTACATATAGAGTCTAGTACCTTAACAAATTGATTTAAAATCCGGTAATCGCTCGCCTCCGGTATTGCATAAAATGTACCAGTTGTTGATATTTTTTGTTTGTGTAAGGTGAGAATTTTAGCGCAATTCTCTCGTAAACAGGCAACAGCTTGCATTGGTGAGATAACAAAAGCCAATATTTACCAAACCAAAATCTAAGGTCATGATATAAAAATGCCTTTTACAAAATTAAAAACCAAAGTGAAACTTGATAACGCGTGTCTTTTGTTATTGTTAAATAGTTATCTACATAATCTCTTAATATTTTATACAGTGTAAAAATACATTTGCGTTCATATTTCATTATGAATCTTGATTGCACAGATTCTAAGCTATTAAATATATAATCAATAATGGTGCTTCATTAAAATATTATGTTGTTTCAGTTTAATATGGTATATGGCGAAAATTTAACGTACTAATGAAATATAAACTACAATGTTATTGAAGACTACGTACGGGAGTACTACGTACTCGAAGTTATTAAATTACTGACAAAGTTCCGTTGTTGGGTAACGATAGTTGACGGATCTAATGTTTGTTCAATTTATTTTGGCGGCAAACATTATTTGCTTAGTAACTTCACACTCATGCATAGACGGAGCAAGGTGAGGACGAAGTGGGCGATCGCCACGATGTCCTCGCGTATTGCAGTTATTCCCTGTAATTGCCATATATTGCGACAATAATTAAAAAAAATGAAAGGACTGAACTAAAATCTATTTGATATGCTAAAATTTAGCTAATGTTTATGGTTTTAAAAGCAAACGTTACACTCTATCTTCACTTCGGGACAACTAAAGTAAATGTGGAACGAGTTTGAATGCTGCAATAAACATCACATCTACAAAAATAAAACAAAGAAAACTAATTCCAAGGAAAGACAAAATAATAAGATGTAATTAATTAATAAAAGGAAAAGTACAGAAAAAATACAAATTATGATAATACTATAATTGTACTGTAATTGAATACCATTTCTTCTTAAATTTATCGTCGTATTTACTTACAAAATAACATAGGATGGTAAAAATCTGTCTTTATTCTCCTCATACAAAGAGTCTTAATGTTATTGTGCTCACAAATCCTTTCAGTCCGCGATTTGTCTGATTTAACGCTGAAACGTTACAAGAAATGTTCAAGCTTTTAGACAAGTTTTATAGTATTTAAGAATTTATGAGATAGATAAAGAATTAGTGGCATTTTTCTTTGTTTAAAAAAATACTTTACCTTTTTTTTAAATCTACTTATTAAGTAAATATAGGTACACATACGAACAAAAAGTTTGTTAGAGTACAGAGAGCTCTTGTTTTTTGGCTTAAATTGTTTACATTCTCAAAAATAAAGAGTAATAAAAGCATTCTATTGCATAAAATCTATCTTGAGAACTAGCAGTAGATCTCTGTCAACTAGTAACGTTAAAATTGTCTGAGTCGAAGTTATTCATATGATTATTGGACTGGTTATTGCATAGGCTTATTGTTTACTGTCAAGTGCACTTTAAATTTCTCACAAATAACTGTTAATTTCCTATAAGCTACCCCACGAGTTAACTATAATTAATGTCAAAATGTCTCGCTCGTTAATAACATGGCTTTTGTTATGTTTTGTAACAAGTCACTTATCTATCTATCGACTCTTCAACTTCACCGCCTAATGATGATGTGTAAAGTGAATGAAATAGATCGTGAGTTTCCATTGACAATAAACTTATACAAAATCATATTGTTAATCTTCTCTTTATCGTTGAAAATATGGAGATAACAATATATTTTTGTACATATGTTTCACTTATGGAAACCCAGGGCAAAGGTAACAAGTGTGTGCAAGTCTTTAAGTATAGCACAAAACATTTTATAAATTGTAAATCACTGAGCTTATCGTTTTTATGTCAAACACATAAAGTAATTCTCATAGAATTGACTACATTTTTTTAAAATGGCTTACCTTATTCGTTATTCTCAATTTCTTCAGTTCATCGTTGTTGTTCACTGGAAAATATATATTTTACAGTTATTTTAAATGATGTTAAAATTTGAAAATCAATTTAAGACATCAACTTGGGCTTTACGTTTCAATGGAGCCCATCCCTTTTTACAGCGCGATAAAAAATGGATTGCAAAATTTATTTTACTTGTCATTTTTACTACAGTGTTTTTTGTATTTCTTGTCAATTCAATTGTTTTTCATGATATTCCAGATGGGAAATATACGGAAGCCATCAAAAACGGCAGCCTAGCTACCGTGTACTTGACTCTTTACTTTAAAAACTATGTCCTGCTACGTTTTGCAAATTCAATGAGAAAATATATTGAAATTATCAATGAAGATTATGCCGCAGTTGAACATTACACACAAGATGAGAAGCAAATAATTCAGCTGTATTCAAAAAAGGGAACCAACGTTTGTTTTTATTGGTTCGTTGCAGCATATACTACCGGTGCTATGTTTCCTTTAAAAGCTTTATTTTTTATGATCTGTTCATTTTTTCGCGGTGAATTTAAACTAGTTCCAATATTCGATATGACTTACCCGGCCTTGATTGAAACTCGTAAAGAAATCATTTATGTATATCTAATTTTATTTTTATATTGCCTAATTTTCGATATGTATGCAACATCTGTGTACGTGGGATTTGATCCTATGGCTTCTATATTTCTATTGCACGTTTGTGGTCAAATTGAAATAATGAGTTTGCGAATGAAGAACGTAATGACGGATGTTACAGATCATAATGAGATCTGTAGAAAATTAAGAGATATCAACAAAAGACTGCAAGCAATTTACATGTAAGTATATTATTTATTGTTGTTGGACAAGTATTGGATAATATATTTTTTCTCGTACAATGAAATGCAGAAGGGAAAAACATCACAACCTTCGTATAGATTGCTTAATAAGGTTTACTTTTTAATTTCGTACGTAGTTACGTCTTCAAAATCTATGCCTTTAAACTATGAAATATAATTATAAAATGTAAGATATTGTCGTAAATATAGTTACAATCGTTTTAAAAATATTTCTTTTTACAGTTTCCATAATTCAGTTCAATCGAACTTTTTGGAATTATTTGAATTCAATATGAAAACTACAATGTTTTTATTACCATTCTCAGCTTTTCAAATCGTTCAAGTATGTACCCTATAACTATGTATTATATATAATTTTACTGCTTAAAATACCTCTTCTGTATATTAAATCCTGTTTTTTGCGAGACGAACAGTTATAGTATATATTCACAAAATTCCATAGCCGCAATTAAGCACTAGTACCCTTTTAAAATGTCATCTTTTTATTTCAGTCACTGAAGAATTTGGAACTTAATATAGAATTCACATGTTTCTTTGGGTCATACATAATTCACTTTTTAATCCCATGCTACTATAGCAACCTACTGATGGATAAGGTATGAGTAGGACTCATCTTAATACATAAATATGATTATAAAGCTAAACTGTGTATTTAGATTAATGTGTTTTTCCACCGCTGAATAAATATTATAACAATAAAGAAAGATTTAATAATTATTATTATCTGTGGTTCAGAGTTACGAATTGAGAGAAGCAATTTACTCGTGCGGTTGGGAGAACCAGCCGAATATTCAAATAAGGAAGACCGTGTTGTTTATGTTGTCAAGATGTGTCATACCGCTCAGCATGAGAACTATATTCCACCCAGTTAACCTCGCAACATTTGCCGAGGTACCGTTCATTTAAATATCAAAAATCTGTTTCTTATTATTCTGTTACGCTATTTCGCTTATCATTTGGACCGCTTCATGTTTACCTTGGGTATAGTAAAATTAATATTAGCTTAATATGGTATTAGTTAATCTAAACCAAATTGTAGAAATCAAACCAATTTAATTTTCACGACAAAACACATTATGCACCACTTTACTAAAGACAAAGCTTATTCATTTTTTATGTACAAGTTAGTATAAAATTCTATGTTAGTATAAAAGTCTATGCAGAAATATTTTTTTAATTTACAGGTGTGTCGTCAAGCTTATACCATATTCAATATTATGAATGCTGCATGGTCATAATCTACCTTTTATATTCTGTAGTTAGCTACCGACAGTTGGTATTTCAAAATATTACTAACACGTGCACCCTTGCAATATTAACAACGATAATATAATAAGACAAAGATATTGTAAACTAGACAAATAGAAATATAATAAATTAGTTTAAAATTAGTTTTTCTATAATTTTCTTGAATCAACACTGATTTTTCATAATAAAGTTATGTAGTTTAAACTTACAGTTGTTTTAATTTCATTTAAAGTTCACAATAAATTCAAGATAAAGAGAAGAACTTAATTAAATTAATGTATTTTAAATTGTTTCGCATTCAGCGTATATATTAAAATGTAAATGTCTTTACTGGAACAGGTGGCTGAGTCGAAATTAGAAATTCTAGGCAGCTTAGAGATTGCCCAATCAACTTGCATACAAATGAATGAAAGTCAAAGGAAAACGAACTAGTCTTTGCGAATTTTATTCACATCTATAATTTATAAAAATATTCAAATTAAGAACTTATAAATTTTGTCTTTTAAATATATTTTTCCCAACCTTAAAAACGAAGGACTTAAAAGGATCAAAATTGTGAAGTTCGACATGTAAAGATTATTTTTTGTCGATCACAATGATTTTTAAGTAAGGATTAAAAAGTATTTTTGTATTATTTCAGCCGTCTTATTTTTGTTGATGATGTTTAGGTATAAAAATAACATTATATTTAGTTCTACAACTACATAATCTGCAATAAAACATCCTTAACGAGACAAATCGTCTCTTCAAATACAATACTTTGACTTCCATTTTAACGTCGTCGTAACAAACGATTTCCGTCCAGAGACGTCCAATAAAGTATTGAACTTTGAACTTTTCAATAAATATTTCGAATTCAAGACAAATTGGGTGAAACTTGTTCAATCGTCGCTACTAAAAGTTGAACATTATGTCACTCGACTTGTGAGCAATATTACTATAGTGTTAGTCTTCTATCAATCAACATTGAAAATTAAACTTTAGATCAGAATTAATGGAATTTAATGGGGAATTATACAAAAACATAATAGAGATTTTCTTGTTTCATCTTTTCTCTTTAATTAGTAAACATAAACAAGCCGAAAGGAAGTAAACAACTGTACCCTAGAGTCTACTAATATTGACAACTTCTCAGAGATAATCAGGATGAAATGGCAAAGTTAATCAAAGCTACCTTTATCGACTTGCAGACTTCATCATAACAATACAATACAATTGTTTGATTTTGACTCTCCCTTTTCTGATTGGGCGTGTCGAAATTGTACATCTGTAGTTATTTATTTATTTCTATATTTATTTAGCTCTTAATTACTGTGATTGATTTATTTTCCAAACTTATTCTGAAATGAAGTGGCAGTAGTAAGTACATCATTTTAAATAGAATGAAACAGCACATTTTTCGTTGGAGTTGTCAGCTCTAACTTTTGATTTGGGTTCAAGTTACAACAAAAGTTGTTAGGAAATTCCCCTAACTTAACTATCGGCTTTCCAACATAAAACGATTTCCCATCATTTCGTCGTTTCTCCGTACTAAAGAATCAGGAAAGTGTGTTTCTGAGGGTAATAGATTATTTCTTTAGTTTTATTTTTAACAAGTGTATTATTTGTATCGCAACATACACATAATTTATAATTTTGAATTAAGTTACACTATATTAAAAAAATAAAACTAACTTTTTTTAAAGAATTCTAACATGACTTATATACATACCTATATCAAATAAAATACGTCAAATTTATCGGCTCCAATCGTCTAGTTAATACGATTTAAAAGTACCATTTTCTGACAAAGGATTTTCTGGATATAGACAACGTAATCCCATTTAATGTCATTAAATCATCCGCGATTACCGCCGCCATTTTATGCCTATCAAACTCAGTATTATCACATCTTCAAAAAAAATTAAATAGAAAAACCTTCGTCGCATTTTTTCGTTCACTGTTTAAAAATTATATGTCGTTTAAAATAATATGGCAAAATGGATTAATTTACGAGTGTCAACGCCGACAAAGAAATATATTTTTGTTCATATGTTGGGAGGGTAGTTGTAATTATAAATTGTGTAAACGGCAGGACTCTTTCTAAATTCGCGATTTAAATAAATGGCACATAGTCATCAAAATTTAAACAATTGGATAAATAAAGTTTGCAGTTTGTAATTACAATTAGAGTTCAATTAAATTACAATAAAAGATACAGTAAGAAGGTGAAATAGTGATATACGAATATACGAACTTTAACATATTTAAAGCAAAACGAACTCACATCAACAGTTTTCGCTATTTTGTTACAATCGTAACTTATACAACATAACATGAAAATATGTGCGACTGAAATATCATCGATACGATGGCGATTATCACTGAAGACTAGAAGAAATGGAAAATTCCTGTATGGTACTACATAGTATGTGAGTAAACAATTGTTTAACACCTATAATAGCAGTTTAAAGATAATTCGAGAAGAATAAGGACAAACTTCGTGAGAGTAATTTAACATAGTTTGTAAATGGCTTTAAACTGCTCTTAGAGAAGTTTAAAACTTAAGGACTTGCCGATCCTCCTATGCAATTTGCTAAGTTCACGGTGACACATTCCAAAGACAATGTAGAGCGGAACTAAAGCATAAAAGTATTGTAGAAGTTATAATAGAAATACTTTTATGTGAGACAAATCTTGCAAATATATTAAGTAGAGGCTGTAGAAAAAATATTTGTGTTTGCAGCTTCCGTTAATTGCAACTATAACAAACTACATTGTAGAATTGTAGAGTGATTAAAAGATGATGGAGTTTTCACTTTACATCATTGACTTTTGTAATTTTCAATGTGATGTAATTATAATATGTAATCAACATTTCTAAGTTTGCATTTATTTATACCGTGTAATAATTACACATACGCGAGATATGTTAATTTAGTTTACTTTTATAATATTATTTATTACCATTACACTTTTCTTTTGTAACCGCATTGATCTCTAAAATAAACTTTGTATACAATTTTTATAATAACTAATTCGGTTGGTGGGCTGCAGATAACAGAGGCAAACATGTGGCTTCAAAACAAAAATCTGTTGATACTTCGCGAGCGAGCCATCGTAAAGAACAACAGATAAGAACTCTACATCAGTTAAAGTACATTTTTATTTTTCATATTTTTATTTATCCGACCATTTGTGAATGTTGTTAGGAAATATATTTACTTACTAAACAAAAAGTATTTATACATATTATATAATAATTTTATAAATAGATTAATCAGTAAATTAGTTTTAAGCGGTAAACTTCATATTAGAACAAATATAATTTAACTGATAATCTGACACATTTCTATAATTATTACTTAAACAGCTCAAAGAAGGCCTAATTTAAGTCCCACCCTTTTCTTATTATGAAAGGATGGGAAGGGGAAGTGGATTTAGCGGAAGAGGGGACGCATAGGAAGGAGAAACATGCTCTTTCTGTGCGTCCCCTTCTCTGTTAATTAAAGGTAGGCAACGCATCTGCATTTGCACATGTCTATCGGCAACGGTCGCCTCACTATTTCGGCGAATCCAGGTGGCCATTAGCTCGTTTGCCACCTCTTGATATAAAAAAAATGTGAAGATGAAAAGAGAGTGAAGAAAGATTCTAGATAAGTGAAATCATTCGCTTGTTTGATTAGTCGCATTCACAAATTCAGTACAAGTATCCCAACAATGAGTTCTTATTACTTACACATTATTATGCCAGCTGTAGACTCTCAAAATTCATTAGCAGTAACTCAATTACAGTGTTTGCGAGTCCCTAACCTTGCTCGGTTACCTCAATCCTATTACGTGCCTTTAATGTTGCATTTTGTTGTAAAAATATTTCAGTTAATTTTAACAGTTTTAATTTAATTCTTATAGTCAAAGCTTTACCATTTTAATTATGATAAAACAGTTTCACCTTTACTTTGAACTGTTGATTTAACATACAACCCGGGTTTTCTATATTTGCATTAAGATTCATTTGTAATCTTACTAATATTATAAATGCGAATGTTTGTTTGAAGGTATCTTCAAAACGGCACAACGGATCTTGATGAAATTTGGCACAGATATAGATCACAGTCTGGAAGACCACGTAGGCTACTTATTATGTTTTTTTTAATTCCACGCGGATGGAGTAGCGGGCGACAGCTAGTAGTTAATATTTCTAGGATCAAAGTCAACAAGGGAGTATTATTACTGCCTACTACAAAGTACTATAAACTATATTTACATAAAAATATTTTTATTTGTAAACGCGGTCACGTTTTATTTTATCTTATCACGTACTCTTTATCGCTATCCTTTTCGAATCATCACAAATTTCCACTGACCCTATCTCATGTAATCTATTTGATTTATGATTTTTTGCTTATACAAGAATATTATATTTTACACCAAGCTGTAATTTAACAGTTCGGACAAATGGGCTTCTTAAGTATAATTTTTTTTTCTTTTCTAACTCAAAGAACTCTGGTAATTCCATTTAACTTAATAATTAATTTATTCCATATTAGTACTTGAGTCTAAGCAATGTGGTAGGCATATTTTGATTTCAGTCACGCGCCTCGTTTGCTAGAGCTCATTAAGGTCTCTTTTGTTAAGAACTTTTCCTCTACTCTCCTCTCTTACGTATTCTCTAGAAAATTTTATTGTAGTTTCTAAAACGTTTTAACCATATAACATTATGATTAATAATAATAATAATAATAATTTATTTATTTCAGATAAACATCCATTAATTGTTAGTACAGTGTTTTACTTAAAAACTATGTTAGTAATAACTTATATCTAAAAAAATAACTTATACATACAATATATTTTATATCAGCACATGGGCATTAACCCAGTGCTTCCACAATGGGCTATCCACGCGACTCGCAAACACCTCCAGGATAGTGTTACGGCTGCCGCGCACCCGCTCCATCAGGGAGGCAATGTGCTTGCGCCGAATCGCGGCGAAACCATCAACCCGCGCCTCTGCAAACATCCCCGACGCACTGCAGTGGCGCGGCAGCCCCAACAGTGCCCTGAAGGCGTTGTTATATTGTACGCGTAGGGCGTTGTACGCGCGTTGGGTAAAATTGAACCACAAGCTGCATGTATAAAACGACTGGCAATACGCTCTGAATAAGGTTAATTTTACATCCCTAGAGCACGCAGCAAACCTCCTAATCAGCATGTTGCTCCTAACGGACAGCGCCCTACGTTCCCTCTCCATGTCGTTTTCATCTGTTTGGGTCGCTGTTAGCCAGTGACCTAAATACTTATATTTTGAGACCATTTTAATAGAAACTCCGTTTAGGGTAACCGGCGGAACATTTGAGTAATATTTGTTACCAGCGTGAAAAACTAACAATTCAGTTTTGGTCACATTGTATTTAAGACCATGATCTATTGCAAAGTTCTCGCATATATGGAGAAGTTTTCGGAGCGCGCCGATCGACGGGGCCAGTAGCACCATGTCGTCCGCATAATTTATATTATTCATAAAGATCCCATCGACCGAGCACCCGACCTTCGCACCGCTGAGCGCACCAATCAGCCGATCAACATACAGACTGAAGAGCTTCGGTGACGTCAGCCCTCCCTGTCTCACCCCGCACTCCAACCCGTATGGTTCCGATAAAGCGCCCGCCCATCGCACCACGTTGCTCTGGTGATTGTACCAATATTTAAACAACTCGATCAACTCTCCTGGCATCGTGGTTGCCTCGTATAGCTTCTTCCACAAAACCCTATAGGACACCAAGTCGAATGCCTTCGACAGGTCGAGGAAACACGCGTATACTGGAGTCTTTCTATCAGTATAATATCTTACAGTATGCTTGACACAAAGAATTGCCGTTTCCGTAGATAGGCCGGCTCTAAATCCGAACTGAGCATCGTTGAGGGAGATATGTTTGCCGAGTTGTTTGTCAAGCAAACTGTCAAGTACTTTCGACACTACGGTGGCCAATGAAATGGGCCTATAGTTATTTGCATCAGAAGCATCACCTGATCTGTCTTTTACTATTGGCACTACAATTGTCCTCATCAATTCATCAGGCAGGTATGAGTGCCCAATACAAAAATTGATAAACATAGAAAGTACCCTGGGTAGATGAATGCCGGCATTCTGGAGATGTTCTATACTCAGCGAGTCATGTCCAGGAGACTTTCCGCGTTTCATCCCTCTAATAACTTCAGCTACCTCTTTTGCTGTAAATCTAATGTGATAGTGGTCAGTTGTTTGTGCCACTGTCTTGTCGTCGACTGAACTTAATGGAGATTTAACAAAAAATCTATTTTTAAAGAGGTTGGCGATCGAGGCGGGCTCACTAACTCCGTCAACACTCACGGGGAGGCTCGACTTGACATTTAAAGCATTGGTTTTTCTCCAAAAGTTGGAAAAATCTTTTTTATCATGACATGAAGCTATACTATCCATTCTTATCTGCTGTTGATTGTTGCTGCACCATTTAAGTTTGTTTTTAAAACATTTCTTGGTACTTTGCATATTGTCATAAACTAAACCCACTTTTGGCTTACCATACCAAACCCACACCTTAAAGCCCAGCCGAGCCTCCTCGTAAGCCTTCCTTACGTGTTTATTCCAGCCGGACAGATTTCTTTTTCTACTCTGGTTAGTTGTACTTTTATAGCTATGGCATGCCGCATCCTTCAAAACTTGTGTTATTTGGTTATACATTTGATCTAAAACACGTCTATGGTCTAAATTATTACAAATCTTATCACTACAAAATCTATAGTCGCGTGGAAAGTCAATTGTCTTCAGTCTATTATTACAAAATTCTTTATATAATTCTATCTGATTAATGTCTCTATTCCCCCAGACAATTTTATTACATTTATTCACACAAGCATCAAGTTCTTTTTGAAATACCTCTAAATTACAAGTAATTTTTAACGGGAAGTGGTCTGACCAAAATACATCATACATAATGCTAACATCGGTTATAGATTTCCAAGCCGTTTCCGACACTACACAATGATCTAGCCAGCTGTGAGAACCGTGGGCATCACTGACATACGTATAGGCGTTAGAATTAAGTCCTAATAATTCAATGTCTGCACATCGCCAGTTAAGTTCTGTACAAAAATTGATAAGTTCACTACCGAAAGATGAAGATGGATTTGCGTTAAAATCACCTAAAATATACACTGAGCTTACACAGCTATCATCGACAATGGCGGCGATCTCACCCATACACTCCGTAAATTCTGTGAGATGTTCAGGTGAGTCCGTTGGCATGTATACCGAGAACACCAGTGCACACCGACCAGCTGAGTTAATTTTAACCGCCGCCAAGCGCACACTGTTGCATTCTATGACCGATACTTCTGCAAACATGCTCCTCCGCCACAATATTGCGACACCTCCGTAAGGCCGGCCGCGCAGAATACCCAAGCTGGTGTCGACTGCGGATCTCCCAAAGTACCCGAAGGCAGGATCAATATTGCCAAGTGCAGGTATGTCGTGAGGCAATAGCCATGTTTCTTGCAGTGCTATTATGTCCGCCTCTCGGCATAAATGCCTAATACACTCTTGGGAACGCATAACCGATTTACAGTTAAAACTAATCATTTTAATATTATTCTTTATGTTGTCCATCATAAGCCTTTGAATTTGAGTTCACGTCAGGCTTAGTATTTTGCCTTTGATCATACGTGGTCCTGTTAAGAAATACAAAACGTCGGAATTGAATTCCTTCCGGCCATAAATCGTCATTTAGAAAAACTGATAGCTTGTTGTGTGGTACAAAAATTTTGTATGCGTCGTAGCGTTTTTGTCGGACCATGTTAATTTTCTTGACAGACACAGAGATATCTGTTTTTTGCAATATGTAGTCACTGATATCTTTTTCCGTTGTCGCCTTATCCACTTTGTTGATAAATAAAGGTATATGTATGTTCGCAACCTTAAAATTAGATTCAGGCTGTATTTGCGCCTTCCCTTTACGACCAATAAATTTATTTTTCGACCTTCTTTTCTGCACCGTCACCCAATCCTGGTCCATAGTATCCTTTTTTTCCCACTCTCCTTCATCACTTTTTAAAACTTCCGCCATCGTTTTTGACTTGGGCCACACGCTAATGGTTGATTTCGAATGTTGCACATCTTTTGTCTTCTTTTCACATGTTCTTATTGCACTTGTTATCTCATCATTGTCGCACGCGCATGCTATTGGTTGCGCGCAAGCTGAAATAGCATCATGCGTACCTTCTAGAGAAGAAGGAGATAAATGACTCGTTGATTCTAAGATGTTTTTAATGTTTGTGCTGTCTTTATTTGCAGTGCTAATTGGTGTCGTATTTACATCTGTATGCAGTAGGCCGATTGGCCCACTATCCAGTCCGCAGCTATCGATGATCCGACGTACCCCCCGTTTTCGGTTTACGTGCTTGTCAAAGATGTTTTCGTTCGTTATTTTCTTTAAATTATTAATTTCATTTCTAAGTTCTCCGAGTTGTGATTCAGTGACGAAATTATGTTTTATGTTTTTGATTTCGTTTTGGATAGTAAGTATGTCCTTTAACAGCCGACTCGCGTCTACATGGTCGAACGTAATAGGCGGCAAGCGGTGTAATTCTTTCGCCACAAATGTAGGCACCTGTTCGGGGTCAGTTTCTTTAAATAATGTGATCACATCATATAGATCTCGTTGTTGCTTCCCAGCTTTTCTTCTAGTGACGTTGCGCTTAGTTGTCGATACTGCTTCGAAAAGCAAGCACTTGGCAGATTCAATTTCTTCAACGGAAAAAGACGTAGTGCATAATCTCACGAGGCTTTCTTCGTCCATTACGTCAATTTTATTCTGTATGTATATTCTGTACGCCAACACCTCATTTATCACTATATTACACATTTTACACTTAATCACATTGGAAGACATTTTATTTTATTTTTTCTTTAGTACATCAACATTTCATGCGTGTTAGCGGTAACACGTCACGTGACGTCACTTAATAAGATGTTTGTTTTACAAATCAAATTTGTCGGTTTGAGTAACCGACAAATGGATTAGTAGAATGTTTTAATTCATAATTTTAAATTTACATAGCATAAATTTTGGATATTTTTAATGTCTCTGCAAACAAGTATACAAATGCTTTCTTGGTATGAAAAAATTACATTATTGACTTAAAAAAACATTAATTAAAAAATAACATTACATGACCAACTCAATAAAAGACCAAGTGTTCTTTGTAACAAGTCTAATATTTAAGAAGGCAATAAAACTAGGAATATGCTCGCCTTAGTAAAATTAATGGAACGTAAGAAAGGAAATCTATCTACAACTTCGTTTCTAACAGATAACAAGGTTCTGTCGACAAGAGTTTCTTAGAAGGAAATGAACTGAGCCGGGAAAATCTTCTAATTCCTTTTTCTTGGATATTCTCGTTGCCATTGCTTTTTACGCAACTGACAAGAGCAAGATATTTCGCGGGTATAAAAGTACAAGTATATTTGAATATTTGTATATCTGTTCCCTTGTGGCCGCCTTTAACATAAACGGATGAACCGATTTTGAAGAGTCAATCGATTCGTATATAGTATATGGATATTGGTGTTAAAAACTGATAGGTAATTTACGAATTGCACGATAGATGTCTTGAATATCTGCGCAATGTGTAAATTTAATATGACAGTAAATTTTAATAAAATCACGCTTTATTGCTTAATTTTATGACAATAGAGATTACTTTTGCGGTGAACAAATAAATTGAACAGGAATACGTTTGCATTTTGAAGTTACAATTTTTGTAACAGTTGAAATTAAAATGTACCATGTAAAAGACGGTAACAAAAGTTTGAAGATTGACAAATAACAAATCAATAGGTGCAATATTTTTATTATGTTGATTTGAGCAATTAATTTCTAAATCACAAACTCGAATTCATACAAATCGTATCTTTGGTGGTAATCAATAATAACAACTGTTTCTCTAAAACTTATTTAACATAATAATTAGTGGTGCAACGGAAATGTCTTAGCGGAACCAGAAACGGAAACAGATGTGAAAAGTAAATTTTAGCAGAAACGGAATCGGAAACGGAAGCAGAAACAGAAGTGTAAATAATATGAAAAAAAAAAAACAAATTTACAAATATATTTCTTTATTAAGCATCAAATACACCAAATCTAGATTAGAAATATTAGTTATCAGAACTAGATTAGAAAACCCGATGAGAGGCGATGCTATCGCGGTTTTTAAATCAAACTAGATTAGAAACCGCGATAGCATCGCCTCTCATCGGGTCATATATCCTTGTTTGATTATATAAATTAAATCATACGAATATTTAGATAGATGAATGGATGGATGTTTGTTCGTTTTTTAATTGCGCGCGGACGGAGTCGCGAACGACGGCTAGTCTGATTTTAAATTTTTAACCGGATGAGATTTTAGATTTTTTTTTCTAATAGGAGCGTTTTGCAGCAGGCAAGTTACAAGATAAAGTTTTAATTAATTTGCCAAGCATGTCGAAGATTGCTAGTTAAATAGTAAACTTTGTCAAAGAACATTAAACAAGTTAACACAGTGAATTTAATTATTTGGTCGAAGTTACTTAAGATTAACTTCTGATTAATATTTTTTTAACAGACTTTTATGTTTAGACTATAGAAATATGTATTTATTCAATCAATTTGCTTTATTAAAACATTTAGAGAAGTACAAACTTTAGATCCTATTTTCTTCCTATAACGTTCCTTTTTAGAATTTTACAACGTATTCCTTTAAAGTGAAATTACTCAGAAGAGCCAGATGTTCCTCTGCTTATGCAAATTACTTTTATAGTCAAAGTTTCATGAGTTCCTAAATTCTTATTTCACTCTCGTATCTTATCGGTCATTGAATTTTAATATTAATAAAAATTTGTTCCGCAACAGCAAAAATATGGTTAAAAATACTAATTTGTTCATTGTTCTATTACAATTTAAGTAGACGTAACTGAAAATCATGTTTACGTAGATGTATGACTAAAGAAGTGAGAAAAGTAAAGGAAATGGAAAAAGAAAATCCTAAAATGCTTTAAAAGAGATAGCTGCTACAAACTTATTCTAAATCGCACTATACCTTTTACAAAAATTTCTAGCTAAATAAAAATTATTTCAAACAACACGGATAAATTGGAAAATGTAAAAAGCATTTCCGATAGCATTTTAGCAACGGCTGTTACACTGCGGGTATTTGGAATTGAAATCCAAAAAATCGTGTTTCTCTACCATGGCTAGAATTTGTAGCGACAATTGCAGTTGAAACAAAATTATTTTTTAAATGATAACATTTGGTTTAAATGATCATGAATTTAATAAGAAATAAAAGATTGTTCATTAAAAAAAAACTGCAAATATAAGTACATTATAAATCAAAGGCGCTGGCAGTCTTGCAATTTTTTCACACTTCTATTAAATGTGTTATATTCTCGTCTCTTGCCAAATGTCCTATATTGTTATAATATGAAACATAAAACTGGTTAATAGGTCACTAAAATTAACCTAGTATATTGTGCACAAGTAAATAAGTAATAAAACATTACGTACTATAATGTCAAAATGTGCTAGTGCGAGACGCGAGGCGACCATGAAGAATTCAAAATAAACACTCGCCCTGAAGATGGTCCCCCAAAGGGTCCGAAACCAGTCGGTGCCGTCACAGATTAATTACTACTATACCTTTCCATGATTAAAATTCGCCCAGTCCTATGCACTCTATTTGGAATCGGCACAAAATTTTACTGTCTTTCCAATCGTTTTGGCATATCTTACAGTGGGTTTTCACTGCCAAAATACCAGTACAATAAAATTTTGCCATTTCTTTTTGTCAAGTAGATTATCTTTTATAAATTTTACATCTATCATCTTTTATATCTTTCCCATATAAACTTTTATTATTTAAATGTAATGACCAGTTTAATTATAGAGACAGAAAAAGTAATAATATTTTGAAAAATTATTACGAAGTTTAAATAATAATTTTAAGCTAAAATTAAATTTTAGTGTTAATTAAATGTAATGCTACGTCAGCCGAATGAACAACTGTCGCCAAATTTCCCCCTTTGCTACGCCATGATCAAAGAACGGCCGAGTGGACACAAAACGCCTCATTAGGTACTGAAGCTTGATATTCTCTTTTACATATAATTTTAACCAATTAAGCATGGCTTGAGGGACTGTAGAAATAACATAGGGAAAAGTGTTCACATACAGATATTCCTATTTTATTAACTTACGTTGAGTTGATAATGAAAATACTCAATTTATTGTATTCTTTATTTTTACAGTGCAATTTAAATAATGTAGAAAGACAAGTGTGCATTGAAACATGTTTTTTTTTAATTCCATGCAGCATTCATTAGATTAAATATCGCGTATGAATGATGAAAAACCTGGAAATGAAAAACAAAAATTAATTTTAATTACTACGAGTACATCAAGGTTATAGCAGGTCGTAATTTAACTCACATCAGTAAGTGCGACAAGACACAAAGGTCCGAACATAGAGCGAATGGCCACCGGTCTCTCCGTGCGCACCAGCGCAACAAGAAGTATTGAACGCACACGTTTATCCCAGTATATTTCCCATTTAGAGGAGTATAAAGCTAAACGCACACTTTCTCCCTATAAAAGTTACAAATAAAGGAAACAGTCTACTCGTACGTCTGTATCATATAATGGAGAATAATTTATTAATTAAAATAAAGTTCTTTAAAACAATCAAGAAATTAAATGGAATTTTAATTATATTTTGTTTTAAAAGAGTTATTTAAAAATAAACAAACATCTGAATCTTAAGATTAGTTTGGAGAGAACCTAAAAAAACCAATATTTAAATAGTAAAAAACCTAAAAACTTACCGTTTCCATTAATAAATCGCTATAGTAGCAAGGAATACCGCTTAACGTTATAGCTCCGATTATTATCGTTATAAATTCTAAACTAACTTCACCATCTTTAAAAGACTGTAACAGTAATTAATTTTAAATTGCACACCTTATAGCTTTAAAAGGAATATATTTTTTATTGCTTTAAAAATTATAAACGTAATACGCACCTGTATTACCAAAAAAAATGTAATAGGAAGTATTAAAATTGTAGCTTTCAATGTCATTTCATACAATAATTTAAAGCTTGACTTTAAATCTTCTACAAAACTGTAAAAAAATAAAATGCATATGAATAACATTTTACGTAAATAATAAATATGATTGTTCCAACTTACCTGTAAATTTTCTGCAAATGCACTATAATATCTTTAAAATTATTCAATACTTTCTCGTTATCAAATGAATTATTAGGATAGATCATTAACAGTCTATTTCTAACAAGTTCTAACTGACCACATACATGAAGCATAAATATTGGACCCAGTGGTGCAAATGCTATATACATGAACATTGAATAGAAATCATAAAATAAGAATGCTATGTATAGAATAGCAAATGTTCCCGGTTCATTTTTATGCTCTTCTAATCCTGCAGGATACGTCAAATCGTAAAGAAGAACGAATTTGAAATCGCCTATAATCTTGTAATAAATCATTAAAACTATAGATTTTACTGGAAAAAGAGAAGCTGTACAAATAGATACTATAAGCCACAGTTTCAAAACTCCTTTGCCTTTTAAAGCAAAGTGTAATACAATTTGTTGCTCCTCTAATGGTAATTCTGTAGATAATTTGTAATCATTTTTCATTATTTGTATCATATCTTTGAATAAGTTTTGATAATATAACATAACGCTGTACTTAAACGTGACAACAATGAATACAATGCATATAGCGCCATTCGAACACGCTTGTGTGAAATCTTTGCTTTTTATATCATAAAAAACAATACTGTAAACCAAAGCGCAGAACATTATAAAAAATATTCCGTGAACACAAATAAATTGCAGAACCCATTTCCTATCTCTCGCTATATCTGGATGGGATCTATTCACTCGCATTGCAAATATCATTATTCTAAACATTTTATTAAAATCAATTTCCATTATGTTTGTCAAATACAAACACCTTTTTAAGTTGAAAATAAAAGTGAATGTGGCAGAAATTGATAAGTATTTCTAAAGCCCGTTACACACTTTCAGTTTTACGCACATACGATTTAACTGAACACTCCAAAGGTATAGGTATAGTTAAAACTGAAGGTGTGTAGCGGACTTAAAAGCTTTGTTACAAAATAACTTTTAAGGCGAAGTGATATTTTTTTTGAATGAAGTGAATGGTCCAACAGGTTTTGAATACTTTAGAAAAAAATAAATATCTACAGTAAAATATCTCGCAATGACTCTAAAATAATCTTTAAAATAATCAAAGTAACATATATGATAACATTATATGTATGTATATATATATATATATATATTATACAAATAATACAGTAACAAGTTCAAAATACAATTGTAATTAAACAAATAGGTGTAACATTTTCACATGTACGTAAACATTTAAAAAATGCGTTTAGGGAAAAACCAACGGCGTCTTAAATGTGATTTCTTGACAAGTCTTTAATTATTTGTTTTATTATTTAGGAACAGTTGTATAGCTTTTACTTTAATTTTAACGTAAAAACCTTTAATTTGCAATAATTTAAAATACAAGCTAGTTATATCTTACGGTTCATAATTTTTTAAAGTATATGTTGACGACTCCCTGAAATATTAATGAATACAACATAACAAATACTTATTGAAGAATCATTGCTTTTGAAAACAAAGGATTTTTAAAATCCATTGAATTTACCTACTCCTTTACGAATAATAAGTTTCTAAATTTATAAACATTTGTACTGTTTGTAATTGTATTATGCATAATATTATTTTAATGGGGTGCATTTACTTCTTATACATATTTTACCGTACTAATTGTTCACCCATTTTAATTTAACAGTTAATTTCCTAATAATATTTAAGTAAATCGTCGTTATTATCTTAACTACTAACTAAACTTGGGTTAATGTCGTCAGCCCAGACGTCCCAAGTGTAGTTATGTAAGCGTGGCGAAGATCTAGGGTCCCTTTTTACTTTTTGTCTTGGTATGCTTCTGGCTATCTCCTTTTGTAGTCTATTCAACATGCTTCGAATAAACCCTTGGTTATTTTCGCTCAGGTTTTCCGTTTCACATGGGTCCTCTATAACATTGTACAAGCACCATAAAGCTAGAAAGACAATTATACAATTATGTATATGTACGATTGATTCAAATACATTTTTTTTTTCAATTAATATTTCATTAAAATATATTAAGCTAACTTTATTTCATATAACGTAACATAAAATCAATTACTTTCAGAAAACATAGACTAATTTTTATTGAACAATTTTATTTAAAAACAACACAACTATGTTCGAAAAGAATTTGTTATAATTGCAACTTACTGTTTTGTGGAAAGCAAAGGTGAGGATTTTTCTCGACTTCTTCGTGGCAAGTTAATTTTAATTTGTCTCGAAGCTTAGCTTTTTCAAAATCAAATGGTTTTCCTATACTGCAAAGCACGTCATACATGACACTGTTTTGTAGAGTATCGTTGTAGTCGGGCCCATTTCCTATAATAGATTTAAGTTCTTCACCACCTTCATAATCTCCCAACTCGGTTGGTACATGTCCTGTCACCAGTTTGTATTCGTTAAAAAAAATTGTATAGTGCCCTCCAATATCATCAAACTCATACATTTCAGTTCTTTTAGAGGGTTTGTTTTTAATAATGTTATCCCACAGATCAAAGCCATCAATTCCTAATGGCGGGTCTGCACCAACGGCTCTCATCAATGTCGGTAACCAATCAGATACATGAAAGTATCCTTTCCAAGAATGATTATTCTCGGTCAAATTTTGAGACCATATCAGTCCGTTCACTCTAATACCACCTTCAAAAGGGGACATTTTAAGACCTCGCAAAGGCCAGTTTGATGCATAATTCATTGAATCGCCCGATGTCATGCCACCATTGTCAGATACAAACACGATGATAGTGTTATTAATAATATTCTTTTCTAATAGTGTATTAACTATTTCCCCAACGCTTTCATCCAGTCTTTTGACCATTCCTGAAAAAGATTTATGGCGAGATTAAAACTATTAATTAATCTTTTCATTGAACTTCATCTAAATCTTTACGCTCTGTTTAAGCTGCGTACTCTGTATTACCTGCGTAAATTCTCCTTTGAGGTGACTCAATATGTCGCATGGACCTAACTGCATCAGGAGGTGCTTGCAATACAGCGGCTGTGTTAGCCGAATGTGGTGCGTTGTGTGCTACAACTAGGAGTAACGGCTGGGAATCATTGTGTGACATAATTACTGAAATGGAAAACATTTATTTGTAAATCAGGTTGTCATTATGGTCCATACAAATACAAGATGGGGTAATGTGCCAATTACTTAATAGTTAAGGTCTGTAAGGGTGCTCGATTCTTATAGACTACCGAACTTCAACATATTTAGAAGAAAAAATGGAAACGATTTAAAATGTAGGCTGGGCATTTAGGAAATACTATGCATATTACTTGATTTCGCCTCCTTTGTATAAAGATCTGTGATGTAACCCTCGTCATTCCAAGCCACACTTAAATTTCTGAATAGTCCAAATCCAGTCACTTCCTCAACACCATTCTGTTAAAAAGGTTTTAATATGATAAGTGAACTATTTGCTTGTTTTATTCCATAGTATTGAAATTGTTTAAACTTCAAAGAGTATTCATAAAATACCTCTTCCTGAAGTGTATATTCATAATAATCTATAAAACCTCCTCTGTGACCAAAATGAGTATCAAATCCCCGCATCGTTGGCAGGAAATCAGTGCGGGATTGGCCGACGTGCCATTTGCCGACCAAGTGAGTCGCGTAACCGAGCTCTTTGAAATATTGGGGCATAATTTTCTCAGTAACTGGCAGACCCCTATCTTCGCTGTTTGTTAGAGGATATCCTTGCATACCTACAACATGACATAATGATCAAAATAATGATAGAATACGCTTCTTGGTATGTTTAAGTTAGTTGCTAGTAACGGTTTCTATTGTACTATCTCCTCTACTCCTAGTATATTTTGGTCCATATTCCTGATTGTTGATCTATCATAAGCAATTGTGTAACAAACCTGTAACGTGAGCATATTTGCCAGTGAGTAGAGCAGATCGCGATGGCGTACATGCTGCATGACTGTAGTATCTCTCCAAAGCAACGCCCGTGTAAGCCAGCAGGTCGATGTTCGGCGTCATAATCTGATCTGAACCGTGAAAGCTAACATCATCGTAACCCTGAAGTATAAGTAGTATTGAATGCACTTATCAATTAGAATAACAAAATAGTAACCCGTAAACGAAGACGACGTGTAATAGTTCACTCTATTTTGATGTTTTCGTGGCACAATTTCGCGCCCTTACTAAGGTGAATTTGAATTCTTGAAGTAAGTGATTGATACAAAAATAGAATATTACCATATCATCCGCAATAATAAAGACAATGTTAGGTCTCTTCCATTCTCCTTCAACTTTTTGTACATCTGACAATAATATAATTATGAGTACAAAACACAAGCTGCCTGACCACATTCTGAAATAAAAAATACAGTAAGAACCAGCTGTATATATTGATTAAATTAATTGTTTGAATGTAATTAAACAAAAACGAAGAAGTTAGAAAACAAAAACAAAAGCAGGTATTTTATTTCTGTCATTGTTATGAAAAATACGGGGCCTTTTCTTTCTTATTCTTATTTCCTTCTCATGTTTCTTCTTCTTCTACTTACTTTATTCGCACTTCAAAATTACTCTTGACAGTGATCATTATACATCATATTATTTCAATTGAGTTTCCACTGCCGAAAGGTTCCTACAAACACATATCACTACAGTCAAATCTCCGCATTTTTAAGCGGTATGTTATAGCTACCAAACATTTTGGGCGTGAATACCCTACAATTGCCTACATTTTTAGTGCCCACGTATTGTGAAACCGCGAATAAGGAGATTTGGATGATTCTATCACAGTTTCAATGAGAGTATAAGGGATTACAATAGCTTTATATAGTTTTTCGATAATCATTAGCCATGATATGAAACAATCTATAAACCGACAAGAATATTTGTACAGGTGCTCTTGTCAATGTCCAAAAAGTGTCGAATCGTCCTTTTCGTACTGTAGCTGTAATGTCACGCTTTTTGCTTGTATGCATATTTTCTGAGAGATATAACCGGCAGCTTGTTTGATTAAAATCTGTTTTACACACGTTTATAAAACTGACGCGTATTTCATCTAACAGTCACAGCAATTGTATACATTAGCATGGTAATGTATACAATTGTCATCATCATCAACCTGCCCTTATCCCTATGGAGGGTCGGCACAGTATGTACTCGTACTACTCCTCTATACATCTCTATCAGTCATCATATCTGAATTTACCCGCTTCTTATGCATATCCTCTTTCACACAATCTATTCATATTTTCTTTGGTCTTCCTCTACCTTTATAGCCATCCACAATGATAACGTATACAATTGTAAGATTAGAAATTAATATAATATTATTAGTTATTATTACGCATATCGGTTAATGACCTGACCCGTAATGATATGGACATTTTTTATTAACAATTACGAGACGATACGTAAAAGACATTAATTATTCAGACATTATTGTGGTAGTTACTGTGATAGCTGTTGTAAAAGAACATATAAAAGTATAAAAATACGTGTAACGCTTCATTTCCGTGTTATTATCACGGAGCGCTTATTACAAGACGGCTTCGAAGCATTTTTTTTTAATACTATGCAATGTCCCAGGTCAAAGTATTACTTTGAATACGACATAAATAGACAATTCATAAATAAAAATGCATTCATAAATATATATACATATTTTCATACATTTCATAAATAGACAATTGAAACAAAACAATCTCCGTTTTATTTTATTTCGAGAAATGTTGATGTACTTGTAGAATTAAAATCTATCATTTCTTGAATAAATGTGCCAAATGTTATCCTCTACATGTCAAAGTTAAAAAATAATAATAAAAAATTTATATTGAGATAGAGAACGTAATAATCAATGCCCTTCAGTTTAATCATCTATTGATATAGAGTTCTAACATTCTAACCTTTGGTTTCCGAGACCAAAAAATATAAAACTTATCGGTATCCCTTTCATTATCTTTGTCAAAACAGAGATAACAATATGGCTTAAAACGGGAAACGGTCTTGGAAACCGACGATAAATCATGTAACTTTGATTGTTTGACCCATTCAACTTGAGACATCAGTAATATCGATCTATTTTATCGAGTTACAACAAAGCAACTGTTTAAATTGTAAAGACAGATTTAATAATAAGTTTAGTAAAAATTAGACTCTCATCAGTTTATGTAGAGATGAATCGGTAGATAGAGATACAAAAACATTTTATATTGAAAATGTACATCAAATGTTATTTTCCGATTTAACTAATCCGAAATTTAAATGAATTTTTTTTAATTAAAATTCCTACAAAAATCTAACGAAACCTTATTTCTCCGTAACCACCAGATGTTCATTTCATAACTTTATCATTACATTTTTTTATTGTGAAAAAATTTCGGCAAATTAAACTAGATGATTGATGAATTAAAAATAAGATAAATAATTTACGACTTTCGTCCTTTAACATAATAAATTATCTGAGATTGAGTAAAAGCTATATTACTTACCTTTATTTTATTTTAAAATGTCCAATACTGGTTAGAAAATTTAGATTCTTATTTGTTTCTAACAAGATGCCACCGCACAAGCTGTCTAACCGGTTGATACAATCTGACTTCAGAAAACGTACACAACGCTATCTTCGACGTATATATGAACTAATATAAGATGCTAGCACAGTTATGATTGAAATCAAGATTAAATATACACCAATACAAAATTGTCATTTAGCAACATTTGTCGATTTTGTCAATTAAATGAAAAAAAAAAATAATTATTTCATTACATCTATTACAGACATTGCAGTGTTATTTTACTGGTTATAGCAGAATTATTCTAAAATTGTTAATTTTAAAATTGGAAAAATAAAAACAAAAAAATTACTTACATTACATTATAGTCGCCTTAATTGAATTGATAATTCATAAGATAATTTTTATTTTAAAAATCTACAGAAAGCGGGAATTTAGTTGTTCCTGTGCGTAGTCAAGATGTCACGACCACGGTAGCCTTGCGTAGTGCCGAGGTCACATTGTTCCCCTTCAATATATCTTGTGAAAATGCATTGTTATGATTATTTTATTACGCAGGATCTCATTACCATTTCATCAGCTGAGAATGCGACTCCACTCATCTATATTTTATAAACAAAACGCATGAATAATTACGTTCGGAACCATCTCCGTCTGATTTATTTTATTTATTTATTTACATTTGCATACAGAATATGATAAACCTTAGTATTGTTTTTTCTCGGAAAAAGTAAAGTAGAAAACCTATGAACCAAGTTTAGCTTTGAGTTATTGTTCTCTAAGATATTTTAATTTTCAAGCAAAAGATTGTTTTAAATCTTATAAATATTATAAATGCCAATGTTTAGATGGATGGATGGATGGATGTTTGTTTGAAGGTATATCCGGAACGGGTCAACGGATCTTGATGAACTTTGGCACAGATGTAGAGCATAGTGTGGAAGAACCCACAGGCTAAATTAAATTTAATATTAAGCTATTTTTTTAATGCGCGGATGGAGTTGCGTGGCGACAGCTAGTTTAAGAATAAAAACCTTACATAAACACAAAATTTCATCGTTAAAGCCGTTTGGCTATTGTCAAATGTACAAAATTGCTATTAATTTCTGCTAAAAACGGTTATGTTTTTATTGCATGTATTTCCATGACAGGAGCTTTTGAAATAAGAGAAAGAACAAACAACGACTCTATTAGCCACTTTCGATGCTCACATCTAATTTATTTTGCAACTGATTACAATAACTGTTGTCACGACGTCAATTTTCTTTTTTTTTTTGAAAAACGTTAGTGTGTAAAAGCAAAATTACTCAAAATTAAGAAATCGAATTATTTGCATGCCTTGGTGCTTGACTTGATATGGAAATGAAACGTGGTGAATATGTCTTAATTTTTATTAAAAATTGTAACAAACCTTTGTAAATTATAGTTTTCTCTTATGCAATAAATATTTAAATGTCAAAGAAACATAAAAATGTCAAACATTATTTTGTACTGCTATTTTGTAGTTAACATTCACCATAAAAGCACAGAAATCTTTGAGGAAAAAATGGAAATTTTCTTATTACAACTGCTATTGTTGTTATTGATGAAAATGTATTGTTATCTACTTCGCATTAAACAATATTATTTGAAATTAAATATTGTATGAAACTACATCTTATTGGACATATTCATAATGAAACCATGCCTTCTTTTGTTTCATTTAGAAGAAAAGTTTTGATAAATTGGGATACTGAGGTCAAAGCTAGTCTCTCGCATAATTATATGAAGGTTAGTAAGTATTAGGTTATCGACAAGGAAACTATGAGAGAGGTTTTGTATAGATTATGTATTAATCTCATAAACAAGTCTTGACTTAACAAAGTAAATATCGTGAGGGATTTTTAAGAAAACTCTAACAATATATTGATATTTATGTTTTACATACAGTACTAATCAACAAAAACTTAAAATAATTGAACTAGAAAACACTTCTTAAGATACAGAAAAAGTTTTTAAGTATAGTTGTACCCTCGCAATTTACTACTGCTGAAAGTGTTAAATTTTTAACTTCAGTTCTTTTCCCGTCATCTAAACTTATATAAGAAATAGTATTTTTATTAGAATAATCGGATGTTGTTGCTACAGTTGTACAGTTACTTTTAATCCACGGCATCCAAATATAATTAAAATTAGCTGGATCAGAGGCTGCACTCAAAGCGGGCGGGCCCCTTCTCAGCTGCATCGCCCAAAGTTCTCTCAGCCTGTTGATCAGTCTTGTAGCGATGCTGTTTTCCCTCTGCCATAAATCATTCCTTTCACCTGGATCTTCTCGAACATTGTAAAGGCATCCTCGGGCTAAAAAGACGTAAATTAGTCGTTAAAAAATTGTATCATAAAATTACATCAACGTTGCCATAAATAAATTTACTCACTCAGCGTCGGTATGCACAAAGTTACGTTTGTAAACGGACCCTGTGCCTTTATTGTAGCAGCTCTTCTCATTGCCAATATATCCTCCTTTTGTCTATATATTCCCATTCTATCAAATATTCTTGAAACTACGCAAGATCTTAAACTTGGTAAATATTCTGGCTCTTTTCCTTTAATAGCTAAAAACTCTTCTCCATAATAGTCGTTACTTACGCCAGTTACGTTACCAATAACAATTTTGTAATCTCCTGATCTATATGCACCGTAGATATTTCTACTACTGTCTTCGACGGCTATTAAGACCTCATTTCTTTGAGAATTTGAATTTCGAATGATCGATTCCCATTGGTTGACGCCGTCAATCTTTTTATCGACTTTTCCTCCAGCTGCTGCCAGTAAAGTGGGAAGCCAATCTGTTATATGCATAAGACCATTCCATACCGTAGGTGTGAACGACGAATGCCAAATGAAAGCTGGCACTCTCACTGCTCCTTCCCAAGGAGTATTTTTCTTTCCTCTAAAAGGTAAATTAATGCCCCAATTCGAAAATTCTCCTATAGTTGGGGCGCCATTATCTGATGCGAATATAATAATGGTATCCTCTAGCATACCGTTTTCTGAAAGAGCTCTCACTACTTCTCCAAAACTTTGATCAATGTGTGAGACTATTTCTGTAAATAAATGTTTCGTGTAATGTAAAATCTATAATTTATGACGTATGAAACTATCCACCGATTTCACAAATTGGTACCTGCATATAGACGCCGATCGGAATTAGCAATGTGTCTATGTTTGATTGAGGAATACAAGGGGGGCTGGAGAGCGCCGCCTCCATTGCCAGCGTGTGGTGCATTGTGTGTGATGTGAAGGAATAGTGGACTCGATGAGTTGTGCCGTCTGATCACTGTAAGTATTATTAAAACGTATAAAAATTTGTTTTTAAAATAACTTTTAGCATCGGTTAATAGATGACATTGTACAATAATTTAATTATTTTAGATTACAATTTAGAGATGCCCAAAAATTGTTTGAATGTCATCAGAGTTATAGTTAATCTTGTAGTCACTAAAATTACCGTTAACAGCCCTGTCTGTGAGTGCATCTACGATATAACGTTGCTCTTCCTCCTGCGGTTTGTCGTTGTTAAAAAGATCTAAGCCAAACAGTAAACGTCCGTTAGGCCACTGAAATAAAAAATATGCAAAAGTTACATACAAGAGCAGAATTTAATGCATCTTGGAGGTGGCATTTAATTCACTGAAATTTACATTTCACTATATCGGCCTGTGTACCATGAAATAACGTTGGCATTACTGCACCATTGTATTTTACACGATTGAGAGATTGCCATAGTAAACAGTTATTCCATTTCCTGCAATCACGGTTCGTTGTTTATCTCGTTATCAAATCTAACAACCCCTCTGAACATACATTGTTGTATAGCGATATAACTAGTATTTGTCAAGTTATGTTTTAATGTTCATAGTAAAAGAAAATCATCAGAAATTTTCATAGAAATCGTTCAGACTTTGTTATTTTTTTTCAGAACTTATTGTTTTTAAGCTACTATGTTTTTAAGCTAGTCACTATACCAGACATATGTTTTTTTATCTGTAATGGTTCAGTAAAATGTGTCAAAACGGAAGATAAATACAAAGTAAAACCTTTTTTGCTAGTTTCATTAAATTTGCAACTCGCCCAGATGTGTGATTTAAAAATGCAAAGAATACAAACATAGAATAGAAATACTTTTTATTATTGTAAAAATCTTTTGTTTATTTTAAATTAAATATACATTTATTTGTCCTTTGATATGATAATTAGATATTGGATGATTTTAAATCATAATGTCACTGCGCATAACGTGCATTTTAATTGTGCGACAAACACGCAACTGGAAACTTGCAATACTCATATAACCAGTGGCCATGACCTTGTACCAATTTGGTCAGAAAACTTTCATAAAACTCTTAAATATACACAAGCAACAAGTTTCCCTTAATAAGAGATCAAAAACTCGTAAGTACTTTCAACAAGCCTATAGATCTATAGATTTTTAATTAACGTAACGAATTAAAAAGAAAAAGAAAACGAGTTTTGTTTTTTATTGGACTAATTAAGGTTCTGTCATTCCGTTTTTTTTTTTTTTGCAGTGGATAATTTAAAAAACAAGACCGATATTTTATCAGTTAACGAATAAATACATAATTTTTTAAATTGTTATCGCTATACTTATTTTGTAATTACAAATAAAAAAAATAAGCATTTTACTCACAGTTTCTACTTTATTGTAAGTGTAATAATCGATGAATCCGCCTCTCATTCCGTAGTGAGAATCATATCCTCTAGACGTGGGTAGATATTCTTTTTTCGACATACCCACATGCCATTTTCCAACCAAATGCGTCGCATAGCCCAGCTCCTTCAGGTAGGAGGGCAAAAGCCTCTCCGTCAGCGGAATGCCTCTATCTTCGGAGTTATACAACGGCATGCCGTGCATTCCTTTAACAAACATGTGTATTTAGAATACAATATAGGTATATTATTTTATAGAATCTCACCTATAAAATAACAAATAGATTGAAACTTATTAAATAGACTTTTATTTTTGGCAAGCACTACACTTACATATTTATCTTAATGCTCTTATACTTTATGCCAATACATTTTATACTGTTTTGTTTGAATACTAAGTAGTTAAAGTAACTGTAACCAAAGTAAGGAACAGTTTTTTATAGGTAACGTATCCATAACTAAACTTATAAATCTTGAGGTATAAATGTAATGTAATGTAATAAAATGTGGTTTAAGTTTGTTATTATTACTAGATACATACATACATACACATTACAGTGTGAAGAATTACATGTGACAATTAAATGGATTTATTTAGGGATAGGTAGGGTCAGATCAAACAAGGGATGTATGGATTGCGACAACGGTGACATATAGAATCTGGTGAATATCATCAGGTGAATAATATCGATATAAAATAAAATGACGACGAAAACCGGGTGCACCTACGTATAGTGCGATAAGGTCAGAGAGATGATGTTCATTTCCATACTCACCGAGTTTACTAGGATAGACTCCTGTGAGTAGGGCAGTGCGCGCAGGCGTGCATATGGCTTCGCTATAGTAACTCTGCAGTACTACGCTCTGGTAAGCCATACGGTCGAGGTTCGGCGTAAGTATCTGATTCGAGCCGTGCAATGATAAATCCCGCCATCCCTGAAAATATTTGAAACCATTTAAAAGGTTTCCACTATCGAAGGACAATAAAAGGAATAACAAAATAGTCAAACCAGATTTCTTAATCGAAGAATGGTTTTAAAGGAATAGTACATAAGTAAATAGTATCGATAAAATTAATGTGTAAAAAAAAACATACCATATCGTCGACCATAAAGAAAAGGATGTTTGGTGATCGACGGAAATACGGATTACGATATGCTGCTGACAACGATATTGAACATACTATCAAGCACCAGCATCGCCTAAAATAAAATTATAAAAGATTATATTCTACCCGAAGTTGTAGACAGTGATTATAAATTTCTTTTTACCACACATCCTGGCACCTCTCTAGCCTTTTAACATTCATACATCTACATATGCATGCTCATCTGTTTCAGCTGCTCTTCCAACCTTTCTTTGTATCACACCAACTTGATCGGTAAAAGTCTGTTTGATATAAACATATCACACATATAGAACGACACCTAGATATTTTAAACATTTAACGATTCTATTTTCAAATATCTAAATTAAAAAAAATCCGTAGCGAACATCAGAGTTGTTGATGTAACAATGACCACGAAATCTTATACAACAAAAAGTTTACGGAGCAAAAAGTTACTAAATGTAAACTATACTAAGAAAACAAGCGGTTGATATTTATACTACTATTATAAAGAAGAAATATTTGATTCTTTGTTTATATCCTAAACGAATGAATCGATTTGAAAAATTCTTTCATTGTTGGGTAGCTACACTATCATCGGGTCTTGTAAGTTATTTATTTTTTCTAATTCCGTCAAAGTCGCTAAATAAAGTATTTAGCGTTACGCGTATTCAGGTTTAAAATGAATAATTATTAGTATAAAATGAAACTCAAAATTAATATATTGTTTGAACAGAAAAAGAGATTGAATAATACGTTAGTCAATTTGCTTAGCTTTAGCGTTAAATGTTTTAGAAGAAATTTATTAATATCCAAATAGCTATTGTTAAAAGCTGCTGTTAAATTATTATTTAAACTTTCGTGAGACATTATCATTATGTTTTAGCCGTTCCTATATTAGTTGCTGCTGAAGTTAAGTTAAAAATAAACGAAAACTAAATTTACAATGCAAATTTTTTTATCTTTAATTAAGTACTTTTTGCGCACAAAATAATCATAAATTGGTATTCAAAACCCTGTATTACGAGTATCTTGATAAAGAATTAATTTGCTACATTTTGTAATGTCATTGACCTTTTTTAATTTTTTCCTTCTATTTAAATAATGTTTCTATTCGTTAATTGTGATAATGAAATGATTAGTCAATATTTATTTTAAATTCATTAACTTAATAAAATAAAAATATATAGATACAGCTATGTAAATTTTTAAATAAAAATAAAAGTTTCAAATATATGTTTTTACATACATAAGACCATTTATAATACTTTGTCAAGACAATGTACTCGAATATTTTATTTTAGTATATTAAAATTGTATTAAACTATGACAAAGAATGATTTAAACCTATATTTTAAACTTAAATCCTTGTTCTGTGTAACACCCTGTAATTTAGTTTGCGCAATTTTTAAACAAAAAAATCTACAAAAAGCGTGATACCGGATTTGTCGAAATAATGTTAGTAATATAACGAGTAATATAACGTAGAATAAACAATTATGGACAATTTTCATTTTGCGTCAGGTTATTTATTGTAATTACAGCTTTAATATGCGATATATTTAAGTGCACTTTAAAATAATGTCTCCGAAAATCTCCGAACTCCGAAAATATCTCTTCTCACATCTCTTTAACTTTCAAGAGGTCCTTAGTTTACATGTATTATCATTTTACCTTTTATCATTTGAGAGGAATTAAGAAGATCTTGGTTTCAATTAAACTTTCTAGAAGTTATATTTTAAAGAATGTAATGTCAATGTCAGCTTTAAATTAGGATCATGCAAACCTGTACCAAAAATCTCATACTAATTTTGAGATAATTGACCTAAGATATCTTTGACTATAACCATGGGTTTATGAGACCAACATTTCTGTGTAAATAAAACATATCGTCGTCCCTGTCATTATCTTTGACAAAACAGAGATAACAATATGTTTTAAACGCAGACTTTGATCTCAGAAACCCACGGTTAAAAAGATAAACATGAAATATAAATGAGCATGTCAGTATGACAACTGACAACACTTTATTCGTATTGAGGCCTAGGTCAGTTCGAGTTGACAAAGGTAATTCATTTCTTACTTGTTGCATGTTACGTTGTAGAAAGTTTCGTTCAGACTACTGCGTACATAATTTTATTTGTCTAGGCGTCTACATAATATGTAGACATATATTATATGTTAAAAAATCCGCGAGGAACATTTTCTTAAATCAAAATATAATACTATATATACTATACGATATCAAAATATATTTAAAAATTAACCAAAACGAATTCAAGTTTAAAATTTCATAAAAGTTGTGTCTAGTAAGAATTCCTGTTTTGTATCTGATATGTTGTTATTGATATTTAGTCAACGAGAGAGCATCAATTTTAGAGAAAGGTTAACTAAACTAGATTAAAAGCAAAACAATCAAATGTATGACTCGAGATGATTCATAGAAAATAATTTATTGCAGAGATGTAAAGTAAAAACAGTGCGGTTTAAAGTGTTTTCCTGATAGCCGCTTTTAAACACTACAAGTAAAAAAACTTGTACATGGTAATCTGTGTTTTTTAGACGTCGTGATATGTTAAAGTTGAATTCGTTCCAAAAACAACCGTAAAAACAACATTAAGATGCAATTTTATGCATTCTTATTTAATTTTATACAGCATGAATATATCAACATATCTTTATTCCAGAAGAGGATTTTATAAACCGAAATATCGAAGAGACCGCTTTTCGTAGACATTCGCAATTCTTACCTGTCTCCCTTAAATCTACAAAGGACGCATATAAAGATTTTCGCTTTCTATGTGTCCCTCCTCCGCCAAATCCACTTCCCTTTCCGATCCTTAGCTAGTAAAAAGCCGACTTCATAAAAAAACAATCTCAAACAAAATTCACTAAAAAGTAACAAAATAAAAGTTTTGAGTTTATTTTTAATTGATTTATTAGATAAACTCTTATACCATTCATTAATCAAATAATTGAAAATTTATCGAGGAAACAACAGGCCGTTACAGATTCGGATAACAGCTTGTAAAGTATTTAGAATGCCAACAGTGTCCAAATGCCAAGGACGTAGATAATTGGATCCAAATATCAAAAGGATTAAGAAAATTTTAAAATATTAAAGAGGTAAATTTTAGATGGAATAGTAATTTTTATGTGAATATTATTTGCATGCCGCGAGACCGAATTGTATCGTGTCAGGGTCAGATTCGAAGCGTGAATCTTAAGTCTGTTTACAACTCGCAATCTCTCCGTTCTCCATAATTCTATTTTTATTAAGTGTTTCTAACTTTTTGGTCATGACATTGGAACAGTTATTAGTAAAAAATCAATAATTTGGAAGACACGCCAAAAAAGCAGATCTATAGACAAACATTGCTTGTAGTTAACCGTCGGTGTCCACTGCCGTAACATTCAAATAAGAATATTGTCAACTATCACATTTAGTGATGAATGAAACTAAACTGAAATAATGGAATGTCTTGTAGAAATGTTAATGTAATAATAATAATGAAAAGCATTTTTTTCAGTCAAAAATTAATCAAACTGGAGTTTAAAAATAACGTAATACTTAGTATATTTTTTGTATACGTCTAAAAGTATAGTACATCTGTACAATTATTACGAAGAGAAGAGTAAGAAATATTTTATTTAAAAAAAAAAACATTCGATTAAACTCAAAAACTACTGAAACAATTTTTAACTATAACAACAATATATGAGTAACAACTTGTCAGCGAGTAATTTGAGAGCTACATTGTTTATCTTTTCGAGGAAATTATGGGTGGGTTGCTTGATTAGATTTATAATTTCTCAAAATATTTATTTGTTATTTTTGTGAATAATCGTCGTCGTAACGCTGAACTCACGAGTAGGGGATTTGCGGTCGAGATGTTTTTCTATTTAATTGTCATTGTTAATATTTTTTGCGCATACAATGTCATGGCCAACGAAAGCCACGATGGCTGTGTACTTAGATAAACCAATTAGAACCATGGATCCATGGATTGAATACCTATCTTAAAATATCTTAATACATATAATAAACTTAAGTTCTTCTTCTTCTTGTAGTGCCTCTTCGACTAGCGAAGGTTGGCGATCAGTTCTCCATATTTAACTTAAGTTACAAAAATATAATAAAGAAAAAATATTAAACTATTTCAACTTTCGTGAGACATTATAAACTAATTAGAAAGCACCATATTTTTACACAAAACATTCACACTCAAAATTCTTTTGTATGGAAATAACTCCTCTCGTCTTTTAATCATCCTGCAGCAGATGCAGCAAGCATCTGTTATCCCAATGTTACAGACCAAGTAAACATGGTGCAATTAAAAACGCATAAATTATTTTATATCCGAGCTCAAACCCTTTAAAAACCAATTAAAAAGCCTTTAAAAAAATTATTTAAAAAAAATTGTCTTGGAACTGAACCTGTAACTAATTAACTATGAATGTAATATGATCACTATCCATGCTACGACAAATACAGTTAATGTAATTTATACAAAATATTAAAATTGTAGATTTATAAAAGTAACATTTTTATCAGCCATTAAATAAAAAAAAATATATTTGTTTTTAATTCGTGCAAAAAAACTTACCAATTAAAAATAAGATTCGCGAACATGATTAAAACTTAAGTCCAAATAACTTGATAATAAGAAAACACTGTATTAATTTCACGCACAGTATATGACACCCATAGTACTATTTTAATTATTTTTCATTTCAATATAAAATAATAAAAAAGCAAGCGAAACCTTATTACATCTAAACAGCACCGTCCTACCCGAGCGCTGAACTAACACAAGACGCCAAAGGCGCCAAAAAGTTGTATTAACTATTGGTTAATATTTCACGTATTAATATTGACAACTATTTTGGAGGTATATACAAAGGATAAAGATAGAATGAACTTGAGACAATGATTGTCAATATTCTTATTTTAGTATTCAAAAACCTACGAAATAATTAATTGAAGATACATCAGTCCCAACCCACAAGTAATATTTATTAATTTGAAGACTAAATAAACATCCATCCTTGATTAGAAAAGATTTTTTTTTCGCATACTATTATCTCTAATTTCCATTAATTTCTCATTACTAACATAGCAGGAATTTGAATAAACTTTAAATTTACTACCGCATTCGAGTCGTTTTAATTTAGCATAGGAACTAAAATATATACATTTAATTTTTTAAAGTACATAAGTTCGTTTTTAAGTAAATAATAAGCACACTATTTCCACTTAACCAATTGGTCCTCAAACCATGTCGTAGTAATTAGTTAAACTTAAAGTTGAATGTGACACATTCAAAGGTTTTTTTTAAGGTAATGATCTACTTAGACACAATGACCTTGCCTGAAAACGCTATTCGATCTTTCCATCCGTGTGTGAGATGTGATTAACGTCCTAATCGTGCACTTTTGTTTTTACACATTTCTTAACTGGTTATTATTTAAGGCGTCTTACATGTTCATTTGTCACGATTTGTCTCAACATTGTAAAATAAAATACTAGCAACCAGTCTCAGGTTTACATGTATAAACACTTATTTTTTAGACATTTTATAACAAAAATAAATATAGCCTAAGTTACTCAGGGATAATTAAGCATTCTAACGGTGAAAGAATTTTTCAAGTCGGACAAAAATACAAACGTTTCCTCTTCATAATATAAGTGTATATTTTTATATTTTATTAAAATAATAGATGACGCCATATAGTGTTGAATTTTTATTGTAATCATGCCAAATAATTTACTTATGTATACTTCGTGATAATAGCGACTGTCGCCGATTCAAACAACATTTAATTTCTGTTAAACAATCGAACAATAGAATTTTCACACATGATACGAAATGTTTTCGAAAGTTTTACTTAAAAACCATAAATTACATTATTGTTGACATAAGTGCGAATCGAACAATGAAAAACGTATAATATGTAATTTTAAAATTATTACAGTTTTATATAATTTAATACTCTTATCATTTTTAATTTTTTGCATAATGAAGTAAATAATAAAAAATATTATGCTAAGGAAGATTGTAAATTTTTACCATGACAAACATGTAAAATACGCGCCAGTCTTGAAGTTGCAGAAACCATAGGAAGTATACCTCTACTACTATTACTTCTAACGCTTTGCTTCTGCTGCTACTTTAACATTACTACTAATGTTTACCACAAATCCAATATTTAATTAAATTTGATTCATCAGTTTACCAGAAATGCGTTATTTGGCACAGGAAAAGGATATTTAAATTATGTGAATGTATTTTTCGTGTGTTGAATATTATAATTAATAAGGTTAAAGATGTATGGAAAGGTGAAAACCTATGTCTTAGGTATATGTACTTAACGAATAGTTTGTGATGTTCAAGACGACCTATGAATACGTTTAAAAGTAATATTGTTTTAAATGTTAAATGAAACATTCTGTTCTTTAGATGTGAATGATGTTTAATCATACGACTACAGCTAAATATGTATTTAAAAAAATTGTCAATAATAAAAGCATTTTAAAAACCTACTGTCATAAGCCGAGTTTTTTCTAATGTCATAAAATAAATGTGGTTATCATTTTTTAATCGTTGCATAAATAATGAACAGTCATCAACAACAATGGTTTTGGAAATGTACTATCAATGTTAACAGCATATTGCTATTGTTAAAACAATTTGAAAGATAGGTAAATGATAATATTCTATTGGTCTATAAATTAAATGATCTTAAAGATTTAGATTATTTCTTAGAAAAAATTATTGATCAAAAACAGATGTATAGTTTTAAGTTTGATTGTAGAGACTTGTTATATAAAAAAACGTTAATATATTTATTGAGTTTATGCATTAAAGATACGACTATTATCTATTGCATCCGTAGATCCAGTTTTACCTAATTACTTTTAATTCTTGACATCGTTATTTAATGGTTTACAAAACGGTTGATAACAGCCAGCAAAATCGTAACGCCGCTTAAGAAATATTGTTGTCAAGGTCATATGTCACTGAGGCAAAACGTTGTTTTATATTTCTGACAAAGTATCAACAAAATCGGTAAAATACAAGACACAAAAAAGTACACAAAGAAATTAACTATTTCATGGTTAATGATGATATGATGATGATGGCAGGATATCCTTTTGATTCTAGGATACAGTAACGACAGACATATTGAGAAATTCTCAGAATCAGTTCTAGTTTACAGCTCTCATAACTTCAAGTTTGCTTATAAAATTATAATTACATGACACAGATGAATTTTTCTTTCATAATTATTATCAATTCGTATACATCTAAGTATATGTGAGTTATCTCTGCAGTTAAAGACAACAATAGAAGGCCTTGTCTAACGCTTAATACTGCGGCGTTAGACAAGTTAGACAATCTTAATTAGAGGTATGCTAATGCTGACCTACATTTTTATTATACACTGAAAAACATTACTAAACTCTACTTTTATACAATTGCATCTGTATATAACATTAGTAACACAATTTGTAATCTAAACGCAAGAGAAAAAAACTATGTTTTTATTAAAAGAGTTTCCCATCTTCTCTGTACCAAACGGTTGACAAAACTTTAAAATTTGCTTATTGGTTGGAATGAAATAATTTTTTTTTTGTAACCATACTTATTACTCTTACAAAGGATTGCGTCTATAACTGGGGCAATTTAAAACAATTACTCGGCAATCATAACCGTAGTTCCCGCTCCTCTAATTGACTTTTGATTTCTAAATGTAAAGCTATTATGAAATCCTAATGGGAAAGGTATCAATGTAAAACTATTACCTAAAACACTTTACGGTAACGTAAAATAAGATTTAGCACGCTATAACGAGGCCGAACACGCGTATCGCACGACAAATATCTCATAGACAACAAAGGTTCAAGAAAATACAGGACAGATTCTTAATTTTCGATGTTACGTTTGTGTGCCCCAGTTCCATTGTGGATTATTGCTCAAACGACTTGACTGATCTTTAAGAGCAAGGCATACCATACGAGTAAAATTCGATTGTTATTCTTTCATGGAGTGTTGCATGGTGTATTAGTCTAACCGTGGGTTTCTGAGTCCAAAATCTCTTATAAAATATATCATCATCCCTTTGACAGAGATAGCAATAACTAATTAAATTTTCAACGTAATCTTTTGAGTAGATTGACAGTGGTAGAAAGGATGTTATTAAATTAACAAATGACTATATTTTTAGAAAGTTTATAAATTTTTATTACGGATTTTTTTATTTCTATATCTTTAAGGATTTTAGCAAAAATATGTTCAATCTGTTCATTCGTTATGAAATGGAAAAGATAATAACAATAGATGCATTTAAAACCAATCCGTGAAAAATCGATTTTATGGTAAAACTACTTTAGAGATATCTCCGTGTCCTTGAGTTTAAGGTTAAGAAAAAGAGTCATGTTACCATTGAGACAATTTCTAAACTATTTCACACATTGCCATGCGTCGGATTATGTCAACCGTGATTTTAGTGTAATATGTGTGTGTAGTGTATTATTTTTAGTGTAAACTAGCTTTTACCCGCGACTCCGTCCGCGCGGAATAAAAAATAGAAAACGGGGTAAAAATTATCCTATGTCCGTTTCCTGGTTCTAAGCTACCTGCCCACCAATTTTCAGTCAAATTGATTCACCCGTTCTAGAGTTATAAATAGTGTAACTAACACGACTTTCTTTTATACATATACATATAGATAAAAGATATGATTTTCGCTACCCTCCTTATATTTTGTTAGTAACGCTGAATCTATCGCCTAATGTATGCTAGGAAAGTAAATTACAGAAATGAGGAAATTGTTAGATAGTGTGTTATTACAAGCAACCTTGGCTGTCGAAGTCGAGATAGACCGAAGCTCCGTCGGTTTGACAATCTGAATTGGAATGCCAAGAAAGTAGGAAAACCAAATTGTAGAGACTGACTGATGTCACGCATAGGCTCATATAAAAGTAGTTGATAAGACAAGGCCAAGAAACCCAATCCGGTAATAATAACGAAGTAACAGCCCGAGCCGAGGCTCCTGAGGGAGCCCTCGAGCCTAGTTACTCTTAAACGAGGTTTAGGCTAAGCGCCATCTGCGCCCGGCCACCTCAAGCCCGGTGAAACTGTAAATGCCTCCTCAAGGCAAACAGTGACTACTCAGTCACAAAAAAAAAAAAGGCCAAGAAAGCTTATAAGAAGAAGAAACAGTACTCTACGCGTAACACTAAATCGATTACATATAATATCTTGTGTGGTTACGGTACATTCTGTTTTACCTTACCTTTTAAGAAGGAAGACATTTTGTTCGTAAAACAAGTAAATACATAAGATTGGATTGGATTTAATAACTGATTTAACGTAATATTATGAAGGTCGCCTTTTTATTTATCTGTTTATTAAAGCTGTAAATGTTAAACACAAGAATGCCACATTTTTAATGTTAACATGTCTGGACCTTTTTAAACATATACTAATTATTATAAAAAAACAATCTTTAGATCTCGCTACGGTCGCTATATCGACATTCTATAGTTAGCAGGATTTTTGGTCTAATTGTTTTTTTTTTGTAATACAATTAATTTAGTAAAACCAATCTTATTGACTCACACAATAATAGTATTAATATGCACAAAAAAAAGCACTAAAGGTCTATATAACTTTATGTCAATTCACTTCCGCACATTCGCCGGGTGACTCGATCGCATAATATTTTAGACATAGTACCAATATTCTTAATAATGTTTTGTACAGATTAATTCTTATAACAAATGACTATCATTTATGTATTTATGCCTTACCCTTACCCCTATGTTACCCCAGGAAAGAATTAAAATCGTATGAGTTCCTACTCTTCTCAACCTCAATCTGTTTAGGCTAAAGGAGGTAACAATGGGATAAACATTCCTTTCCTGTCTTTCAAGAAGGTCAAATACTTAAGGTTTATTAATTTTAATTCACATTTTGAAATGCACCTTGATAAGAAAAATAATTGAAGTACGAATCAAGCAAGAGATAAAAACGTGGGACTTGCAATCACATCACGTATCGCTCAGTTCCGTAACAGAGGATTGAGCAAGGCTTCACAACAAAAGATTACGTCCGCCGCTTGCATTCTCCTTCGCCGAGATTTCCGTAACCTATTGATACTTTTTGTATTACTAGAGGTTTGTGAATTGCAACCTAAATTACTCTTATAAAGGTTCTTACAAATCATGTAAACCTCGACAAATTGCAATACATGTACTGTTGGAATGAAAAACTATAATTTCGCTATTAAGACACAGTGATAGCTAGGATTGAGGGTAAGGTAGGCCTGACTATTTTTTACGATTTTGTGGCCATCTCAGATTTTTCATAGTTTACCAAAATGACTTCGTGAAGGCCTTTCATTTAATAGTCACGTCGGCGGGATACTGTAAAAATAAGTTCTCACAATAACAATGAAAAAAATTACATTGTCTTCAGGACTAAAGGTGTGTACGAAATTTCTTATACAAATGCGTTTTATACAAACATATATTGTACAAATCTTGTATTGTAATTAGGTTACAAAGTGCAAGATTAGTACATATGTTACAAAATATATGTTTCCAAATACATATATAAAAAACAAACATAGTAAAAACATAGTTGAAAAAAGGTCTGGTGGATAAGGTTAGATTTTGTTGCGTTTATTACAGTGCTAAAAACTATTAAAAAATATTCAAATAAAATGGGTAAATAATTAGGCGTAAGGGTGGGGGTCGTCAAGATTAAATATTCCGTGAAAGCGTTATGACACAAAAATGTTTTAATAACAACGCATCTGTGCATTACCATGGCTTATAATTTTTACTTTATCCTTTATTGTTTCATGCCCCTTTACCGATGTCACCATGATTCATGTGACCGTTAATATTACACGTGAATACCTCATGGTCATATACTATTTTATCAATAGATTGCAAATTGAACGATTAACAATTATTTATGTTTTTATTACTATAATAATCCTAACATCTTTTTTTAAGATCCTGACGCCAGTCTTGGCTAACTTTTTGCATCAATATTAAAGTTTTAAAAACAAATGATACCTAATAGTGTGAAAATCATCTACCTATTTTCACAACTAGATGTCATAGGAAATTATGAAACGAACAGTACAAGAAATACAGTAGACAGTAAAAACCAACTATAGGCACTACAGACCTCGTTCGAAATTTTGCGCCAATTTTAGTATAACAGAGTTGCCAGAGCACACAAAAAAAACTAAAAATCTCAAACCTGTTTGGAATTGGAAAAATGAAGATCGAGTTAATATTTAAAGATGTTTAAATTATATAAAGGTAGTTAAAAGAAATAGAAACGAGAATACTTTTTAAGTTGACTTAATAAGATTAAATTAAATAAAAATAAAATTTAAACTTAGTGGAAGATTGCCAAGAAAAAATAATGCCATTCTACTTGTCAAAAGCATTGCTTAGGTAGATATGTATACTCTTTGTTGTCAGACGTCATGTCAACGTCAATGGCAAAATGCAGAAACCTGAACTTAGTTTTAAAGTAAACAGTGCATGTAATTATTGTTTAATTGAATTATCCGTTGTTTTACTATAGTACTTATAAGTATGGCAGTTTTTCACTAATAATATAATAGCTCTCATCATTTTCTTAAACTTAAGTTCCACATTATTTTTTAATAAAACTAATAATTCGAATAGAAATGTCGAAAATTTTGGAAGCACTTATAAATGCTTCGGAGAGAGCTGCTTGCATTGCCCGATCCTGTACTGAATCCACTGGGGATACACTGCTAGTTGCTGAAAAAGGTGAAACCGATGCGAACGTTCGCTTCGAACGAGATTTTAAAACAATTGCCGATGTTTTAGCTCAGGAATGTGCTAAAGTTGAAATAGCCTCATGTTTACCTAGACTTGCAGAATATGTAAGAGGTGAAGAATGTAATGAGATTAATGGAGTGACCATTGGAATTCAGGAATCTGAAGAAGAGACGGCCAAGTTACTCAGTTCTATAATACCAATGTCAACTGCAAACCGAATGGCTAAATCTGTTCATGATGAAATACACTGTACTACATGTTATGATTTACCTGAAATACCTACATTGGATACAGACAATTTAGGTGTATGGATTGATCCAATAGGTAACCTTTTATTCAACACAACCAAGCTTGATTAAAATTGAAACTCACAATTGATTTTTTTTTTGTTAGATGCTACAGCTGAGTTCATAGCTGGTGTGCGAGGAGAGGCAGAAGCTAGCCGCGGTCTTCCTTGTGTCACAGTTTTAATCGGAGCTTATTTGAGATCATCAGGTGAACCAGTTGTTGGTGTTATCAATCAGCCATTTTATAATGGGTGAGTGTAATTTATCTCTCCTTTATGTATTTTAGTTATTTATTCTCAAATTTCTTAGATTCTACAAAGTGAAAGTCATAAAATATTCTATTAACATACACAAGTACATCTTATATTGCTTGTTTCAGTGGGAAAGGCAGAATAATATGGGGAGTTAACTATGAAGGCGTCAAGAAATTTTATGTTGGTGACAAAGAAGTTGTCTCTGGACATAACACTATACTTATAAGTGGAGCTGAGAAACCAGATATTGTGGAAAAAATTAAAAATTCTGGGTTTGAAGTGATTTCAGTTCCAGGTGCAGGTCATAAACTACTAAAAATTGCATTAGGTATGTAGAACTTGCTTTTAATTTACCAAAGCTAACAAAAACCAAAAAGAAAGTTAAAGTGATGTACCTACTTTAACAGCAACCACATCTATTTAAAGTGTCATTGTAGAGTAGACCAATTTCACTGAGCACCAGGTAAAGGCAATATCTGTTTTATTTTAAACCAGCTCAATTCTTTAATATCAATAGTTTTGGTGTTTCAGGTGAAGCAGCAGGTTACATAGTTTCAAAAGGGACAACTTTCCGTTGGGACACATGCGGACCACATGCAATATTAAATGCAAGAGGCGGAGGACTAATCAGTTATACCACCCACAAACCAATAACATACAATGATGATGGTGGTCTTGAGCCAAAAGGATATTGCAACTCTGAAGGCATTATTGCTTATGCTGATAATGATACTCTTCAAAAGATACTGAATACTCTAAGTTAAAATAATTATTGCAGTAGTTTAACTAAAATAATAGCAAATACACTAATTATTATTTTTTTTGCACACAAAATATACTTATTGTGATGTGAAATCCATAAGAACAGTGTTAGATTGTATTGTTATATTTTAAAAAAAAATCTATTTTCCATTTTTATTTCATGCTAGCTATCGCCCGCGACTCCCTCCGCGCGGCATAAAAATCTTAAATAGTAGCCTATGTGTTCTTCTAGATTATGTTCTAGATCTATTCCAAATTACAGCTATATCTGTTGTGCTGTTCTGGAGATACCGTCTAGCAAACATCCATCAATCCATCTAAACATTTGCTATTGTGATATTAGTAAGATTTATTGTCCTATAATTGTTTTCTAATTGGAACACGTTAAAGATTTTATTGATTTTATGCAATTAATAACTTCAATTCCTGTTGTATATTGTCATGTGTACCTGATCTTGATCTCTTGTCTACAATTAAATGCTATTATATCTTTATCAATTAATCATATTTTAATTCTATAAGGTTCTCAATGTAATAATTTTGAATTAAACTATTTTTCTTATGTTATATTTTTAAATTTTAAACTTGCTAGTCATTATAGATTTAATCTAAAATAAAAAAATATATATGTCAATAATTATTTTTTATTTATACAAATTACCAATAATTAATGATTTAGTCACTTGATTCACTATCACTTTCAGACTTCTTACTTTTCTTCTTCTTTTTCTTTTTGCTCTTTTTTTCTTTATGCTTCCTTTTCTTCTCTTTGTGTTCTTTTTCCTAAAACATAAAAATTTTAATAATTTCAATTTTTTTTCTGGGAAACTGCTTCAACTACAACATTGGAGATCAGAGAATATTGGGCATGAATATGCTACCTGCTTAATAATTTTAGTATCCACCTCTAACTTAGGTGCTACAGGAGCACACCCTTCAGCCCTCACGGCAGCTGTCAATTCATCAACTTTTGACATATCAGCATTAGGAGCCCTATATTGCTCACAATGGTCAACACGAATTGTCCTATTAAGAATCTGCAATAGAATTTTAACATGAAAGTATTATTTAATTAGAACCAAAAATAGCTACTTAGATGGTGGCATTAAATATTTCTTGGCATCAGTTTAGCAATTTGCTGTACCTTAATTCCATTGAGATTATCCACAGCTAAAATAGTTGAGCGCTGATCTTCATAACATAGAAAAGCAAATCCTCTCGATCGACCAGTAGCCTTATCTCTTACTAAATTAATATTAACTATTTCACCATATCTGTAAAATATATTTTAAGAATTAATAGTAAAAATAAATATTGAAAACATAAAATAGTATAACCTTACCTTAGGATAAATTGGATGAGAATAAAAGAAATATTGTTAAGTTTTTGAGTTACACTTACTGAGAGAATACACAAATGACATCACCCTCTGTCAGATCATAAGGCATACCGCCAATAAATATCCAGGCACTGTCCTTGTATTGATCATGCCATGATGTCTTAGAGTTCCCAGTTAATTCCCTCTCGCTCAACTTCAACACATTCTTAACATTTCTGAAATAAACAATTTAACGCAAGAATGACACAGAACGTTTCTTGGTTCGTGTAAACATTACAAAATTAATATTTAGGATAAAATTAGATGAGCAGTAAAAATAAATTTATATTATATTAACTGTTGTATAAACTTACGTCATGGGATTCATGGTGATATATCGTCTTAACCTGTTTTTTTTAAGTTCTTTGGAAGCAAAACCTTACAAAATCCTGCATGTTATACTTATTCAAACCGGACTTTTAGTATACGAACATGGCTATTTATAGTATAAATAAAGAACTAAATAACCAAATACTAAACCGAATCAAAACAATAATTGACAAATAACGTCAAACGCCAATTAATAAATTTACATTTGACAGTTAATGTCTAAAATTTCAAAGAGTACATAACTAAAGATATCCACAAATAATACAATGTTTTAATTTTATTATCTGTGTTACTCTATCTGCTCTATTATAACTTTCAGCTGTCACGTTGAAAAATCGCCTTTGTTTTTGTTTATATTGCATTGTGATTGTGAAAATTCCAGAACAAATAAGTGCACTTCGTTTATTAGAGAATAGAAACTACAGTAACATAAAATAATGGTCACTCCGACACCGGATACTCCGGATCAGTTTGATCAAGTAATATTTAATAGAGATTGAATCGATCTCTACTTATAGTGTTACCCATGATTACGAAAGAAAATAATGCTATTTATTATTTTACAGTTTGAAGACGAAGAGAATGAGCAACAGCTTGGGGCAACTGCGTCGGGCAGGAAAAGGTTGTTTAGTAAAGAACTACGTTGTATGATGTATGGATTTGGAGATGACCAGAATCCTTATACAGAGAGTGTAGATTTCTTAGAAGATCTTGTAATTGAATTCATTACGGAAACCACACATAAGTAAGCATTGCATTATGCATATTTTTCATTATTTTTATACCTATCAGATTTCCACAATGTAATCAAAAAATAAAAAATTACATGCATAGTTACTCTCTAGCAATTAAGATAAAACTTTACAATAGCGATTCAAGACGAATCGAGGAAATGATCTCTTGTACACTGTTTTAAAGTTGTTTTTTTGTGATCTCTGATTAGTTCAGTCAGTTTAGTCAGTGATAATTTTATAATAATCTCATAGTTTTTTCCATTCAATTTAAAATGTTTCAAACCTAACCTAACTTATCTAGTTTGTTTATTTTATGTTATTTAAACCTATATTTTTTTCTTTATATCAAAGGTGGCAAACTAGCAAACGGCAACCTGAATTTGCCAAAAAAGTGAAGGGAGCACTTCCCATAGACATCCACAATTGCAGATGTGTTGCCTACCTTTAATAAAACGGAGAAACAGGATATTTCCCCTTCCAATGCGTCCCCTCTTCTGCCAAATCTTCTTCCTCTGCCCATCTTTTCCTAATGAGAAATGGGTGGGAAGGGAATGAGGACTAAAATTAGGCCACCAACACGCATCATCTGACGAAATGCGGATTTGCTTCCATTTCATGCCTGTCTTCTCTGTGATTGTGGCATTTCACCAATCGACCCAGCCCATTTGTGCATCCAAAAAATATTTATTTTATTATGTTCCAAATCAAAATTATCTGACCTCTGCAGTTTTTTACGGTATTTTGTTTTTTCTCCAAAATACATTACAACCTCCAAATACAACATCGAAACAATGTTAATGAGATCATTCCCCATAATTTAAGATCAATTTTATTCAAATTCGGCATGATTCGCTTTTGTAAAGTATTACCACAATTATTAGAATGGATACATGAAAAACGATAGCCACATATCTATCGTGCAAAAATGAAACAAGTTTATGAAAGTGGGGTATTTTTATTTAATATTTTGTTTATCATATCATATTTAGGTTTATGACTATCCTTTTTTTTTTTTTTTTTAAAGTCAGGAAATGCGTTTACGCACGCCTACGCCGGGCTGTGCAATGGCGTAGGGAGTGTGGGACTCGCCGGCCACAGGTGACCGGAATACCCACTAAAACCTGACTGCCCTCTAACGCATTATGGCGGGCGCCACGGGAACGCTTTAGCTTTCTTCCGTGGCCCCGCCTGCGTTATCGCCCTGAAGGGGCCTCCCTCTCACGCATGGTTTGTGGGGAGAAGTACGGCGGCGAAACCCCGCCTCCTTCTCCCCACTCTCCTGCGTCTGAGCGGGGGCGCGAGGGGATTATCCTCGCGCTCTCGCTCCCTTTCCTCCTTCTGCGAAATTGTAATTTCCGCGAAACCGCCTCCCTTGACCCCTCACTGCCCAGCATGGCGCGAATTACGCCTGGGAGTGAGAGGTCATCACCAATCGCCGCTACCAGAGTGCGGCGCTCTTCGGACCACGCTGTACATACCTGAAGGGTGTGTTGCGCGGTGTCCTCATAAGGTTTATGACTATCCTACACCAATCTACCTTGAGATTTTAGAAGAGAGAAAATTACTTTATCTCTACTATTACTTCATGTTCTAAACTTGTTTGTATTAACCACTAAATTACCATGCAGCAGCCATTTTTCTGTGGTTTGACAGATTTAAACAACAAAAATGTAACATGTAAATCAACTAAATTTTCAGAGCAATGGAAGTTGGTAGACCAGGCAGAGTTCAAGTTGAAGATATAATATTCTTAGTGCGTAAAGACCCTAGGAAATATGCTAGGGTTAAAGACTTACTTACTATGAATGAAGAGTTAAAGAAAGCTAGAAAGGCCTTTGACGAAGTTAAATATGTTGGTGAGTAATGAGGTCTTAATTTAATTAATATGATTGAATTTGCTAAATTAATGAAATATGTAATTTTTTTAACTATAAGCATGAATAATGTGATTTTATTTGCTCATAAATAAATTATAAAAAAAACTAATTATTATAAAGTTTAATTAAACATAATACTTAATAAGTTAATAACTAAAAGTAAACAACAACCCATCTGATGAAAAAGGTTATATGTCTTAACAGATCTCATTAGAGATGTAACACTTTTCATTGGCTTGGTTGAATTTTTAATTACTGATGTTTGTGACATTGTTTTTTTATAAACTTGTAGAAGACCAACAATAGCATATGTGGCCAAGCATCCAACACATCTAAGACTGATGCAAGTAACAATTTTAAACATTAGCTTTTGTGTTTGTACTTTGTACTAATTATAATTGTTTATGCTTTTTTGTCAACAATTTGTAATACTAACCAATTAGTGTTGTCATATAATTTAATGATGTAACAAATATTGTAACATAAAAAACTTGAGAGGTGTCAAGGGACACCCGGATGGAACGAAGTTCCTTTCGATTAATTAGTGAAGAAACCAATGTTTATTCTATGAATAAAAAACTTACTTAAGTCTTCACAAGAAGTACATTTTATTTCTATGAATTTTCGTTATATATTGTCACGTCGTTGCCATGGTGAAGTAGCGCTCATTCGCGTCGTTAACATACTTACTATAGCAAAAAGTGTCGTGACAACTTTTCGTAAGAATTTTTTCCGTCTAGCCCCCTTTCACAACGCGGGATAAGGAACTTCGTTCCAATATTGACTTAAAAATATCTAATAATTATAATAATGCACAAATTGTTTGGATTAAAAAAAATGTAATGTGTAATCTTGTTTAGCTTGAATGTAATAAAAGACCAGTCAAATCAGATTAGATGGGTATAAAAAAACTTGAGGTACTAACAATACCAACCTAGTTCAGATTAAACTGAATAAAAGCAATAAATTCTTAGGTAAATAACAATATTTGTTACATCAATAATGCACTTAAATATGGCTATCGCTAGATGTGCACATTTGCTAACATTGTCAAATATTTGGTATCTAATATCTTTAACAATACATGTATCTGATTAAGATTACAAAAATATGTTGGTCATATGTTTATTCAAAGTATTGAATGTTCTAATGTAAAGTAACAATTTATATAACTGTAGGACCATCCATTGATAACAATTAGAAAATTTCATACACTAGTTATAAATAAAGAAATGTCTATAATAAATATTAGTTTTATTACTACATAAACAATCCAAATTTCAAACCCTTGAGAATTCAAATTATTCAAATTTTCGTATGACATTATCATTGAATAATATAGAAAACGGCTAAAACACTCGTACATTTGTCCTTGAGAAACCTTGAGAATTTGTTTCGCTATTTCTTAATTTTATAAAACTACCATTTTGTAGATTTCTAACACACATTTTATACATTTACGGGGAATACCTTTGCCTTTGACCTATTTTTAATTTATCACAATTAAAAAACTCTTATTATTACAAGTGTTACTTAATTTTGTATCTTATGTTTTTTCAGAATGAACATCTTAAAAATGTAAGTACTCAAGATTTTCACATGTATATGCTAAACATATTTTTGGCTTGTTGTCATACAAGACCCTTTTAAAAAAAAGTTTATAGATTCGCTAATCGCAAATAATAGTCTTAAATAATAGGATTGTGTGATAATGTCTTAACAGTGGTAGACACCAGCAACAACGTCTGTTGCACTGATTGGTCGGCTTACCAGGTGAACTACCACGGCCACACAGAAAACGGGCGTAAAGTGGAAGCAATCCCGCGTTTTATTTGATGATTGTGAATGTCGGAAGTCTAATTTTAGTCCCCCTTCCCTTCCTACCGAATTTTACAAAGTAAGGATAGGAAAGGGAAGTGGATTTGACATAGGAGGGGACGCATAGGGATATATACTTTTTCTGTGCAACCCTTCCTTTGTCGGTAGGCAACGCATCTGCAATTGCGAATATCTATGGGCAGCGGTTGATTCCGTATTTCGACGTATTCAGCTGACCGCTTGCTCATTTGCCACCTTATGTTATATAAAAGAGTAGCTTTTCCCCGCGACTCCGTCCGCGCGGAATAAAAAAAATGCACAGAAGATAAAAAAAGTTCCTATGTCCGTCTCCTAGTTCTAAGCTACCTCCCCATCAATTTTCAGCTAAATCAGTTCGACCGATCATGAGTTATAAATAGTGTAACTAACACGACTTTCTTTTATATATATAGATTGTGATATTACGATGTAATAGTTTTTTAATGAATGCTCAACATTCTTTCAAACCTACTAACAATTCATGGTGTTACTAACAATAATAAGAAAATGTTCATTTGTTGCTTATTATTATTTTAGTTTGTTCATTTTATTTATTAAATGTTTTTTGTTATTTCTTTAGTATGGAGAATTTTAGTAAGATGGTGTACAAAACATTATCCTCAGAAGTTGCATGGACAAATGAAGGAACCATAACCGAAAAAAGCATTGCAAACATTAAATCATTGAAAACATTCCTGTTTAAATATATATCGTTCATTTACTATTACTTGTTTTATTATTTTGTTTCGTAATGTTTTTGATAAAATATATTTTAATATACAAATATTTTATTTAAGGTACTATGTGCAGATCTCGTGCCGTTGCTTTCTTTTCTATTTAACCGTCTATAAAAAAATCAATTCTAAAATTAATTTACAAAAAAAGTTATTTTTGTAAAGATTAGATGATGGAAAAATTAAACAGGGGTATGACATATACTTACTTATGTATAGGTCGCATAGATTGAATTTATTTCTATCCATAAGGGGACTAAACTTATTACACTACTTGTAGAAATATGACCAACATAAAGGTGAGTAGCACACACAGGTTTATTAACTGGGTTTTTCTTTTTTTAAAATACAATTTTGACCTTTGTCCGTGTTAGTAATAACCACACGTTTATTATGTCTGGGTATGTTCATATTAGTCGAAGTTGAAATTCTCATGACTCAGAAATTATTTAAGACTTTGATTAATTTCACATTACACTTCATTACCAAAATATCTTATATAAAAATCGTAGCAAATAGACTATCAGCCCTATTGTAAATTATCACAAAATTATATTATGACAAAATATGTTATTCCTTAACTTAGAGAAGTGCTTAATTTTACTTCAATCACAATGGGTTTATGAGTCCAAAATCTCCGTATAAAATGCATATTCTTCCCTGTCATTATCTTTGACAACACAGAGATAGCTTTACTCAGAAACCCATGGATAATAATTAAAACAAAATTTTATTTGTTTGTGAATGATTCAAAAGAGCGACTACTAGTAATTAATCTTTAGTTTAAATAGATTGTTGATGAAATGTTCATTAATAACTACCTCATGTAGCACAAAATCATTTTACCTAACTAGCTGTTCCCCATACGGCTTCATAATTTTTGTTACACCGAAAAACTTTTTTTTATTGTTTACATTGCGTAAAACTTTCAATTGAAAATTTATGCAATTGCTAATTCTGAAATGACTATGAAGGCCATTGGCTGATAATTACCGTTAGCATAGCAACCATCCATCTTTGCTGTTATTGGCTTTCTAATTTTTTATCCCTTTCTTGCATATTTTTTTTAATTTAATCCCCTAAATTTAATAGCTTGAAAATATATAGCCTAAAGAGTGTCGTAAGTTTAGGGATTTTTAGCCGACTTCAAAAAGAAGGAGGTTATCAATTCGACTGTTTTTTTTTTTTTTTTATGTGTGTTACCGCGAAACTCCGCCCCTGGTGGTCCGATTTTGATGAAAAATATTTTAATCGAAAGGAAGTTGCAGGTGGGTCCCATTTTTTTTTTTTTTAATTATTACAAAAATATGCCGTGATTGTTAACATACGTTACAAGAAGTGCGTGTTTACACTTTAGTATATTGATATATTTTGTAACCAAAATGTTATTTGTATAGTTAAAAAGTTAATTAAATATGATAAACATATTTCTCATAAATGTTAACAAATTTCAGATGAACAGGGATAAACGTATTGGTATTGTTTATAGACGTGTTACGCTAAATGCTATATTAATAACTCAAATTCATTGAATGAATGAACCTTTTGATAAATCATTTGCACATAGTATTTTACGAGAAGTAAACATATATAATTATATATTTTCCGTATAAGGTCCTTAAGCGCCAAGTGACGTGTCTAACCGCACGTCGATTTATGTTGCAGTAGGTCTTTGTGAACCTTTTTCGATTAAAAATCTCCAGTGAAACCGGTTAATTAATTTTAAACATGATGACATTGTTTAAAACGGAAATATTGTGATACGTATTCATGCAATTTTTGAAAATATTCAAATTTTTTTTTTTGCAATATCGCTGTTGCACCTTTTTTTTTATATATATATATATATATATATATATATATATTACTAGCTGTCGCCCGCGAATCCGCCCGCGCGCAAAAAAAAAACATAATAAGTAGCCTTTATGTTCTCCTATCTATGATCTACATTAATGCCATATTTGATCTAGATCCGTTGAGCCGTTCTTGAAGGTATCTTCAAACAAACATCCATCCAAACATTCGCTTTTAAAATATTAGTAAGATTAGATATTCTAGGTTATAAATGTGACCACTAACAAACGTCTTGCGTCTTATCAGTAATTACGTTCAAATGGTATCTGGATAAATTCAAATGTCATTTTGATGTTAATAAGCATGAGTTTCCACTGCCAAAACACCTGTTTAAGATTAACAAAGACAAAATGTTTTGTTCATGTGTATCGACAATCTATGCTTCAGTTAATATCCGGATTACATTATTCCAGTCCATATATCAAAATCAGCAATGGAATGTAAAAAACGTATACATATAACATTCTAAACAAGAGTTGGAAGAAGATTGTACTGAAAACTAGCAACATAATATAAGAGTCAAATGAATTTAATCTTTTAGATTTATCGAGCTATTATTATATCGTAGGTTGCTCATCGGTTGTATGTATAAAAGGATTGAATAAAAATATTTCTATTCTTAGCTCTCCGTCTGTCTAGCTGTCTGAAAGATTGGATTTTTCTATTGTGTCTACAACACTATTTACAAGCTTTTGTTTTTCTTAGTTTTGTATTCAGACCTGTGATGGCTCATCTTTTTTATATGGTGATCACTCATTATCTCTCATAGATACGATAGAATAATATTTTATACAAACAATCTTTGGGATTAAAATTGGCGCAAATTTAAAATTTAAACCACCCAATCGTATCAATAATAAAACTTTCAAAATGTTCAAAATTAAATAAACGTGTAATCTGCTACTTATTGTAATTGTTTTTTCGAAGTAATTAGGGAAATAAATATAGCAATTGATTAAATAAATTATGTGGAAAACAAGCTTCTCGCGTGGATTGCACACGTAAATATGGTCCGACAGGTACTTTATTAAAATCATTTACATGTGCAAATATGTAACAACCTCATTATTATACGGTACTTTACTTTTATTTAACTAAAAAAATAATACGAATTCATTTCAACAGAGATAAGTTACAATGATCAATTTAGGTTTTAAAAGAGATTTTAAGTTGTCTTAAAGGGAACTGAAGCAACGAGCTAAATGATTTTTAGATTCTCAAGTATCCCTAATATTTTTGTGTATTGTATCATAGATTGCTTAAAGTTCTTTATACGTATATATAATATCGGTGTTTTATAAAATGAAAGAAACTCAAAGGACTAAAACGACCTCACACGTATAACATCTAGACAAGGAAATTTATGTGCGCGAGCCATGTATAATCCTTGTAAAGTGTTGTGACGTGTGATTTTGTAACAATTTATGTCATTATAATGACTCAGTTTATTGATTAAAAAGGATTTACAAGTATGAATTCAATCAGAAGTGCGTTTAGTTCGCTACTGTTAGGTAGCGCAAGACGATCGTTTGAATCAAACGATCATTTGGATTTGTCGTGTGTTTTTGTGTTGTGACTGGCATATTTAAAGTTTATTTTTCGTGACAAAATGAAGTTTTCGTGTTCAATATTTTTTGTTGTGCTATTAAATTGTCACCGTGAAAGTGTTACCCTACCAATAAAGGGTAGAAAAGAATTTAAGCTCCCAAAACCTCTCACAAGTGACACAGCGATAACTATTAATGGAACTATGATAACAAAGAACAATTTGTAAGTATAGTTAATTGCTAATAATTAAGAAGACATATTATTTTATTAAATTACAATAGTATCTTGATTTTTTCCAATTTTTATTTCATAAAACTACTCTTAGAATTTGTCTTAATTAACATGCACTGTAACATACTTCATATAACATAGTCATGAATAGTTAGGTTTAGAGTTTTGTGTATTGATAAATTACCATTAAGTGAGGTCTCTTATATTAGGGGAATGCGGACGAATATAAATATTGTAATACCTAAATACTTGTGTTAAAACAAATAATAAAAAAAGTATTTGTTTGTATTAAATAATTGGCCAATGGTCACGTCCTTAACGACAAGCACGTTGTTACATTATCTAACACTACATGTTTTATTTACTAGAAGAAGAAGAAAAAAAAATTAAATGTACCCTCTTACACGATAATTAAATGTTAAGAGATATCTCAAATACCGGTAAATATGGTAACCATGGCAACTTCACGCAGTTATTTTTCCTTCAGCTTCAGTAACTAACGTTAAACAAAAGCCCGTTTATTGATGTTTATAAATGCACAAGTAACTGGAATAAATTTAACAAACAGATTAACTCCCCAAAATAGTGCACTATTCTTTTTCTACGACAGATGAAATAAAAACAGTATGTAATGTCTAATCACATAGTGTTTAGTTACTCATGTTGTATTTTGAGACATTTTTTGTATTTAATATGTATTTTTAGGTTAACGGTGACGTTGGCGGAAAAAGGAGGAAGTCACATATGTGAGTTAAGGTACAACACATCTGCAAAATTAATTTCTATGAGACAGTCAAAGGACCCAACTGTAAATACCGAGACTTATGAAGTTTCAGAATCTATAAGTAAGTAATTTATGATGTTTTATTTCATAAACTTGATGTTGAAAGTTATAAGAAAGACAACAAAATCTAAGCTTGTGGAGTCTGGAGAAGAGAGAGTACTAATTTAATCTGTGTTTTTCTCTTTTCGAATTGGCAACTTTTTGCCTACCAGCACATAGTTTCTTTAAGAATGTTCATTGTTATTCAAACTGCTCAAAAAAAGTTACGCATCGTAAAGTTATTCATAAAAGTATTTAAATTTAAAAAACTGATATTAAAATGTAAATCTTTTTTTAATGATAAACAAATAACTAAAACCTCTTTTATATTTCAGGGCCCGTAAAATTTGTACTGCATATAGAACCGAGGTTTTACTCGGAATATTCGATAAACTTCGAATTAAACATTAACGATTCCGGTCCACTGCCTATACAATGTTTGTCGGGAAACTTTGAAACCGTTAACAAAATTATAGTGAAAGGGGCAGAAAGCATAAGCAGTCTGCTCTTCCAATACAAAGATTGAAAAGGGACTCATTATTACGACGACAAATTCGAAGATTAACGAACGATATATCGTTTAAGAACACCAAGTAAACTAAGGGCATTTAACCCTTTTTACATTTCTCATTTCGTCAATTGTACTAGGAGTAAAAACTCCTCTACATTCCAAGAGTCGTTTAAAAAGAACAATTATTAATTGTTTGCATCGTTTACTTATCAACAATTATATTTCAATTAAGATTTGAATACCAGTTTTAAGCTCACAATTGTGTGTCGATCACATATTCAAATTTTAAGATTTTGTTTAAAAGTGCCTGGCTCACATTTTTTACAATCTAATATAATACATTAAAAGTTATCTTTGCTATGTAAATCGTGCAGGGTTAATTTTTACAAATACTAATAGGCTATTGAAGTCATAGTTTAGTACTCGACGACTGAAATCGTAGAAAACTGTAAAACCGTATACTTTATAAAAGTTTCTCTCGCAATTTTAACCTACGCCTTTTACGTACTAGTCATTAATGATATAATTTAGTAAATGTGACAATAATCGAGGGTTTCTGAGACTAGAGTCCCCGTATAAAACATATTGTTATCTGTGTTTTGTCAAAGATAATGACGTAACCCCTACGATATATTTTTATACAGATTTTGATCGCGGAAACCGACGGTAAATATCTTGTAATTTAGTGGTTAAAAACTTATTTTCTTAGCATTTTGTATATAAAGGTATCGTGTGTTTCCATTGCTAAAACATCCGAATAAAAATATTTTACTTTCTGAAGTCGTAGATAACAATAACTAAAGCGCAAGTTCTTTGAACTAAATGGCGAAGGATGAAAATAATCTTTTTTTACAGGCAATGGAAACACACAGTAAATGTATTCTAGTCAAGTAACATTTAAGCTTCAATCTGCGGCTGGTCCGTTATTTATATTTGTACTTTAAGTAAATTATTTTATATTTAAGTAATGCTGTAATAAAATGTTTATTTGTTATTTTTGTATTTTTAATTTAATCTAAAACCATCATAAAAATTACACCTTTTTTCGATATTACATAATGTAATGTAAAAATATAATTTGAACGTAATTAAAAAAAATCATTTTAAGAATTAGGTGCTTACTGCAATTAGAAAAGGTAAGAACAATAAAAACTTATTTAACTCAAAATGAATCGTTAAAATTTAAGATGAAAACTTACTACGCATTCAACGGATCAACGTCAATCATTGACGTATTTCATGACCATATTGATATCAAAAGTAGGTAAGTATAAAAATCTAGGTGGCGTTCGAAGCTACACGATAAAAACTGGGTTTTATTTGTCAACACCACAGGGATCCGTTCAATTAATCATGATTTCTGCAAAAAATGTTAGAAGTCATAGTTCAGAAGGACAGTCATTGACATAGTAACTGTAATATTCCAGAATGACACTTGTATTGACACACAGTCATAGACCTTTATAATAGGGACGCGACATATTGTTCTATACGTACAATTACTTATACAAATAGCATCCATTTTGAAGGAACACACATAAACATATATCTATCTCGTTCTTACTCAGCACTATAACTCGCAAGAAAACAAGATAACAGTATTTCAGTGCGGACATAAAGTGAAACATGAAAATACGTAAATACCTAATGAGGCCGAAAAATCCGCCATGTTTAGCGCACCAAATGTCATTTTTAGAGCCGTACTTGTGTTGTCGAAAAGTCGTGATATAAATCAAAATAACCAATTATCAATATTTTGCTTGTGATTTAAAATAATTGAAGCCAAATGTAAATAATTACGTCGCAAATATGCATAAGGAATGACGTTTGTAATTAAATAAATGTTCTGAAGGTGCTTTTTTTATCACGCGGTCCCTTGATATGTTCATATTTTGAATCACTCTCACTTATGATATACTAGCTGTCGCTATCGACTATTAGTAGACTATGTGTTCTTCCAGACTATGCTCTACATCTATGCCAAATTTCATCAAGATCCGTTGAGCCATTCCGGAGATACCTTCAAACAAACATCCATTCATCCATCCATCCGTCCAAACATTCGTATTTAGAATATTAGTAAGATAACAATATATTTATTTCCGATTAAAGTATAAATTCTACAAATAATTAATACTTAATAATATTTAAAATAAAATGAGCCAAGAACGTTTATCGATAAAACCTAATAACCTTAAAATCTTCTGAGCAGCACTAAACCGCCATGTTTAGCGGCCAGATGACGTCACAGTGGCACGCATTTTTTGTTGACGTTTCATTTCCATAGGTTTCATACTTCAATGCACACAGTACAGCGTTAGGTTAGGTTAGAGCGACCGCGAATAACACAGTCATACGTAACGCTGCTAACGCCCCCACTCCCTCAAAAATACAGGGCGAAATTTCGGCTAGGGCGTTGGTAGCCCTAAAACCTCACTGTACACATTTTTTTTTCGCTGTTGAGAAAAATTTTACGCCCAGATTTTGTCCATAAATGTCGTAAAACTTGTATTCGATATGAAAAATATAGTACATATTCCATATACTGAATATCGTTAAGTCGACTAAACACCATCAGTTTTAATTGTCCAGTCGGACTGTTCTGTTAGTCTTTTTTGCCTACATATACATTTTAACAGAACAGTCTGTTCAGTTAAAACTGAAGGTGTGTAGCTCGCATTAAATACTTAATCATTAAAAAAAAATTTGGCATCGCTCTATGGAGTGTTTGCACAAACATATATGTCACGACAATGAAATTCTACATTTATACAAATCAAGAACAAGCTTATTCAGCAATCGTGGGATAGTCATAAATAAAACAAAAGTGTTTATGAGGATAATAATTTATTTCAACTCGCAATTAAATAGATATGAAAAACGCAATACACATGTGCCATTAAAAAACAAAGCTCTAAACTTATAAAAGCAAATAAGGAAAGATCACATGAATTATGATTCGTTCCACAGGGTTTCCCCTTTTAGTGTAAATACGATATAAACTACAAATACATGACATGTAAAATAACTATATTTAAATGTATTTATAAATAATCTGCGATAATTACTAAGAAATAATTTAAATGAATTTCAAAATCTTTATCATCCGTTTTCTAGTAATCCAAGGAAACTACAATGTATCAAAAACACTATTTAATGCTCATACTCAAATAAACTGGCTGGCAATAAAAACTTTTTTTTTACATTTACAAACCTCAATTAATTGTGGTTTATTGATACTAACCCCTCGTGTGGAATTTATGTACCTCAAAATAAATTAATTACTTTTTTATCATTCAATCACCAGGGATTCACGAATCTCAAATTAGATTTATTGGGTGTTGTACTTCATCATTCACTCATTCATTAATTATATCTTAAAGTACATTCATTAGATCTCCAACTTGAACACTCACTCACTAGAGGTTCATGAATCTCAAAATTATTCATTAGAATGGGTAACTAACGTTTCAACAAAATTACGGGGAAGTCCCGGAAACAAATGCGAACATGGTGCAAACTAAAAAAAGAAACTTTTGATATTGTAGTACCAACTTTTATATATTCTAGAATGCCCTAAGGTAATTAATAAAAAAAAGGCTACTAATAGGCATTCCGCGGAAGTTGATTAAACAACCGAGTTTTTGAGGTTACTGGACCGATAGCTGAATCATATCGTGTTCAGTCACTTCTGTTTGGCAGTGCTCTCGCGAGATAAAATACCTCGTCTGGGGATTACCTTGTTTAACCGACTTACTCAGGAGGGTAAGTTTTTGTATACGTAGGTTTGTAAGTTACATTGGGACTGCCTGGTGCCTAAACGACTAAACCGATTTTGGTCACTGAGGTGTCATACGTATCGAATGATTCTGTCCTTGAATGTCATAGGGGTCATATAATCAGGGGGATTTGTAGTTTAAAAACTTACAAATAGTTATTTGGTTTTTAGATAATGTTTTATAAAAGGTATATTTTGTTTTATGCCAGATTATTTGAGTATGTGCATTATAAACTGTTAATCTAAGGCGTCTAGGCCTCCATAAACTTTTTAACTTTTTTTTAACTTTGGTTTAAAATACTAGAGTGATCTATAAAATAGGCCGTCAATGGCAGTGAATAATATTTTACTATAAATAATTACTATAATAAAATGCTTCTAAAGCGAATAAATTGTTAATAATAAATACCCTCAACAACTCAATTCTGTATATAAGGATCACTGGTCTATTGACATGGCAACATTTTTTGAGTTGCCATATCTTACGCATTAATATTTGGTAACTTTTTTTACGAAATCTAATATCATCAAATATGGCATTAATTACCACAGATTAAAATATCAAATCAACTTACGTGATAATTGTTTTTTTTTTTTTAAGTTGGTACTTTTCTATTAATATTGGTCAAATAACAAACATACTTAGGTTATACGGAAACAATTTAAATATTATAGTGTAACATAATAAAATATAATTATGCTTAAATTAGTCAATTCCTGGAACAATATTGTTATATCAGTCACATTTGTAAGGTAAAATTCATTTGATTTATTGAAAAAAAAAATCGAAAATCAGACTGAAACATATTAAAAGGGCAAAGGCACAAACGGTTTATGACATGTTAAGATACCATTTACACTGCCGAAACATTTTCAATAAATTTCATTTCAGCAGTGGAATTAATGTAATAACATTTAAAATTTAACTTAGAAAAACCTACTAGTATTTAAGTTTTGAATAACAAGGAGTAAAATAGGATTTTCGACTATTGGTCGAGATGCAAACTTAATATGGATGTACAAATGTTAACATCACAACCTAGTTAAAAAAAAATTGTAACTGAACGTTATCTGATAGTTATGTAAAACGATTTATAGGAAGACTGATTTGAGCCCGTATTGACTATGACAAACATTGTGGTTTACTTTCAAAAAGTTTTTTCTATACGAAATTACACCGATATTATAATATTAAATGTTATTGTGAATAGGATCTTCTTGGAGATCCAAAGAGATTGTTACATTATAAGACTGGCTGTTTAAGCAAGATAGTTTAAAATATGACATGTTTTTGTATTCATTCTTATATTCGAATATGAAAAAAAAAAAGGAAAAAAATATGTTCTTGAGATAGAATATTATTTAGTATTTTGTACGCTGTTGTACCATTAATATGTATTAGTTTTATAATAAACATTATTTAAATAGTTTAAAGTGTGTTATTCGCTGCGTTGACCAAATTCTAACAAAATGTGAAACAATATTTGTAGAGCATGTAATTATGTTTCATAAAACATTATTTTCACTGCAATAAAGAATAAAAAACTCGTTAAAAGTTTTTGAAAAATATCTCAACTGTCAAACCACAACATATAAAAATCTGTGAAAATGTTACATATAAATTGACTATTTTAGTCATCACATATGCAAATATTTGTAGAATTCCATACCAAAATGTACTTACTATACATAAAAGTGTAAAAAAACAGCAACATTAAAAAAGCATTAAATGTCTCACTATGTTTAAAGTCGACTACAATCTAAGTGTTGTAAATAAATCTTATTAATAATGAACATTTTCTATAACAATACGCTGTAACAGCCATCAATAAGGCAAGTGAATTCGCGTCCATTTATATGTATGTCTAACACCCTAATTACAGCGTTAACTCTTTATAACGCCCACTCGTTATAACGTCGCAAAATGACCGGATACTTAAATGACGTTATACAGAGTTCACTGTTAAATTGAATAAGTCACACTAACATGTAAGGATGAAAAACATTTATCAATGATATTGGGCCCTTGATTATTTTAACTAAATAGTTGGTACAAAAAAAAAACTGAAATAAGTTTGCAGCCTTCAATTTATTTATATTTAAATTAATAATAAAATATGTTATCTTTTTAACCGACTTAGAAAAAATCTTTATATTGTGATAATTATAACTGTAAAATATAAAATTAGGCGACTAGTCGCGTGGCTGGTCGCGCTAGTGGAAAAGTGGTCTTAGGGCGTGCCACAAATTCTGCTAGTAAAATTTCAGTTTGAAAACTGAATTAAATAGCACTCATAATAATTTAAAGTAATAAAAAATATTTAACAAAAAATTAATCTTGTTTTAAAATTTCATTTATCTCAATGATTCTTTAGAATCAACTTTCGCGTCATACATTTTTATAAATATATTTTAAATATTACAACAATGTATAATGTAACACAATAGGATATACATGTAAAAGGCGAATATATAAATATGTAAAATGTATATTTTTAAATATTGTATAAAATTAAAAACATAAACAATTAGTATTTTAAATGTCAAAATTGAACTCATAACCAATAGAGTTCTATGTACGTTTGAACGTTCTTTTAAATTTTCTATTGAAAAATCCTAAAACTAATTTGTAAATGGAGGAACCAGGTGTAGTGCCGTGTGGTGTAACTAGGGGGTGCTAATGACATGTGTTTACGGGGTGTTTTAGTCTGCGGGGGGGTCCATGGCGACAATGATGGCCTTCATGACGGCAGCGGCGGCGAGCGCGGCGTGTGCTTGCCACTCTTTGCCGCGAGTGCCATCACGGTAATCTGATATACCTGGAGATATCACGTGTAAAGGCTATAAGTATCTATTTCCACTTAACAGTCTTAAGCAATGGCTGTCACGTCAGTGGAAATAGGATGCAGGAATACACATAAATATGACATTTATCAATATTTATAGTCAAACAAGGATATCTGAATTCGTGAGAGGCGCTGCTATCGCTGTTGATTCTGTCAGAATATATATAAAATCTACTTAGCCAAAAAATATGACAAATACAGACATAGAAAGAGGATGTTGTGACATTTTTGGACGTCTTCGAGTGGATGTTAGTGGTAAGTCACAATTTCATTTAACTTATGCCCACCGGTTCAGAATTTTGAGTGTATTGAGTTAAATTTATAGTCAATTTGCGATAACTACAGTAAGCAAAGAGTAGTTTTTCTCCCCAGCGTCACAGTAATCAAATTGAAGAACAAGACTAATGTGGTAAAAGCTAAATAAAATTATTATTTATTTACTGTTGTGAAATATGAATAGTTAGATCCATACCTCTGATGGATATGAAGCAGTCCTTGCAGTTGCCGACGACACTGTCGAGCACAGCGTCCAGCTCGCAGTCGTATGCGCGTGCGTGCGCGTGCGCAGCGAACGCCGCGCGCACCTCCCCCCCGCCCGCCACCGCGCGCCCCCCACACACAGGCGCGCAGTGCACGCGACTGCGGCTACACACACACACATATAGTATTACTAGCTGTCGTCCGCGACTCCGTCCGCGCGGAATTAAAAAAAATTATTAAGTAAATAAATATTACGTGAAATAAAGTAATAATAGAATTTATATTCTAAGAAACAGAACACAGCGCCATCTAGAGTGTATTGGCAACATAGATGTCAAACAATATTGAAGAATTTTATAGATGAGTCAACGTACACCGCCATCTATGGCAACATACATCGTGACACAAGATTTTTATGTATATAAGATAGTTGTCAGATATCTTGGCGGCTCGTTAACTTCACACGAGTCGCTGCACAATACATCACTTTAAGTTGTACGGGCGCACGCATATTACCTTGAGCCGCCAAGATATTTGAAAATAGTTATACCAATGTTTACGCAAAAAAGTTCCGTAAATATACATGAGTTAAAGATGTTGTCTCTATTGACATTAGATGACCAATCACTGACTTAAATTATATAAGTATATGGTAATAATCAGGGAATCTTATATGAATTGAATTATAATTAATGTTTAAGTAATAATATATGATAGATGTGATACCTGTGATGTCCCTGTGGTGCGGGATGCGACACCTCAATGAAGACTCCGTCGCCAACGTCAACACTGAGGCGGTCGGTGGCGTCCTCCGGAGCCTCCCAGCGTCCTGGCACACCGCACAGGCGCTGCAGACCTGGTACCACAAATATAAACAAAAACAGATTAAAAATAAAAAAATATAATATTACTATAGATCATCTAAACGAACTTACCTTCGTTAACATATAAGTTCCAAGATGCTTCAGTCTTCATTAGACGTAACGCGATGTCTTGTAACAAAAAGTTGGCAGGTTTGTACGGTTTCACTTCATAGTCCCATCCGCCTTTGTCATTACGTTCAGCCTTCTCACAGAAAATGTAAACATACCTGCAAATACAATAAAATATATCAACAACCTATTCTCAATATGTTGTAATTATTTAATTGTAACTGTCGATCGCCATATTTAAATATTCCAATGGATAACGAAATGGACATCCAATGACATAATCGTTGTTTATAATTACACTATTGTTATGAGTAATATCCTAGTCCAGGTAAAGATTTAAGTCAAAATGGCTTTATAGCTATTAATTAATTAAAATCGTTGGTATCATATATAAATTAGTTAAATAAAATCGGTGTTATCAGACGATCTATTGACCAACTTGTAAAAAAAATTGTATCTAGGTTAAGTTTTTAAGAATTGAAATGAGAAGTTTAATAAATGGAAATGAGTTTTGGAAAACATTTTACTTATTTTTGTTTTATTTTATCAAGATTAAATTAATAAGTATGTTTTTAATTTTGTTTCTGGGAGGAAGTTAGCTCATAGAATAACAAAACAATTTAACTAAATTTGTACATAAATGTCTTAAAATGTTTACATTAAGTTTATATAAAAAATATACAGTCGAATTGTAACCTCCTTCTTTTTGACGTCGGCTAAAAATATTAATAAAATTAAAAAAAATACTTACATTAAACTAATGATTACGTAATCTTTATATTTAATTGACTACATAATTTAAATAGTGATATAATTAATATATTTCGACAGAATTGATGTGTTAATACTGAAGTCATGGTATCACTAAATTTGATTACTGCAGAGTCGTGTAGGTTCAAACTAATTATTGTCAATTTAGCTCATCGAACGAATAGTCTTTGACTCTAAAGGTCAGAAGTGTTTTAAAATTCGACTAAAGTGATGTACTCGATTTTTTTTATATTATAAATGCGAATGTTTAGATAGATGGATGGATGATTGATAGAAGCAAAATGGATCAACATTTTCGATGAAATTTGGTATAGATGTAGAGCATAGTCCAGAAGAACACATAGGCTACTAATTATTACTATGATCCTTAGTGTAGGTTAAGTATAAAATATTAACAGAATAAACAGTTTAGTATGCATCAGTTGACGAGTGTGTTAAATTAAATAATATATGGTTCTTAAATCATTTTGTAGAAAATCCTAGGGGTTATAAATTGATATACTAACTTGTCTTTCAAATCTGTCGCTGGCGTGGAGACAACTACGTCACCGAGGCGCACGTGGCGCGAGTAGTCTGTGTAGTGTGGCACGCCGCCGCCCACGCCTACTAAAAACACGTATTCTACCTGAAATTTTACAAAGTACTATTAGCAAGATATAAATCAATTGTATAAGCCTGAGGAAGTAAGTCCCAAAATTGTATATGGTCCCCTAAGGTCCATGTAAAACCCGGCCGAGATGCACGATGGCGCACAGTAAAAAGTACATACATAAGTTGAAGAAATGATTAAAATTTTAAAAGAGATCTACGAGAAAAAAGAATAAACTAGAATAGTACAGCCAGGGCCCTTCGCTGTGTACAACTAAACCGACTTTTTTCGTACTGTATCATTTAAAGGCTACGTTCTACCGTTATTGTTTCCACGTCGCTTGTGAAACGTTCAAATGATGATGATATATGGGTCGTCTCCGAGGGAAAACAATGCACATGAATCTTTTAGTAGAGCGAAGCGAGGATTTTTGTATTTACTCAAACGTGGCGGAAAAATATAAGGTCCCTCATCTTACACACAATCGAGTTCTCTTACCAGAAATGAAACACTTTAGGGTAGCCGGTCATAATATTAAGTAAAATAAATGGGTCGTAATAAATACTGAAGCGCGTCAGATTGGGGCAGGGTGAGTTTATTACATTCAGTAAAGTCTGCATTTCAACATTTGGTCCACTCGACAATGTCGTCGCGTTTTTTTCCCTTGCAACTTTGTGACTCTATTATTTCCTTAAGCACCATGCAAATTGACTATTACTAAACTAAACTGTACTACAAAAAAAAAACTGTACAACTATAACTGACAATTAACCATATCACTGTTATTAAGTCTAAAATAAGATCAAGTACCTACCTAGTAACTAACAGAAAATAATGTTCAAAGTCGTTAACTGATTCATAATTGTCTAATTTGCGGTTACACTGTATAATATAATTGGCATATATGACGTATGTTCCGATAATAATTTTGTTACTATAAATTTCCAATTGCAATACATTCCATTTAAATAATGCGAGAGAGCGAGCGTATCTTTGGCATTCAATTACGCACGGCTATTTTAACCCGGCTCATATAGAATTAGCATATTTCGAGTGCCAGCTTTAATATGTATTGTATAAACGTTTGGTAGTTTTCGATTTTATAGAGAACTATCGAAGTGGAATATACATACACATATCGAAAAATATAGAAAAGTAATTTAAACTTGAATTAATAACTTGAAGCTTCATCAAGCATTAGTGTCTATTTACGGAAGGATTGCCCAAAGTATCAAGTTTAAAAAAAGCTTAGCCGCACAATATGTGGGACCCTTTTCACCCTTTCTCCCACTCCCTCTGTATTTTCTTTTCTAGTGCTCAAAGGTTATATAAAATAAATTGTATATTTTGCAATTAGTTACAAAACTGGACGCTAGTGTGTTCAAGACCTAAGTATGTAATCAAATAAAATCTCCATAGTGGCGCTGTGCGGATGAAATAAAACGGGGTCAAGAGCGCGTCTTCTCTGCTGTGGAACAAATCGCCTGAGGCACTTTATGTTGCCATATTTATTTCTGACTAATATATGTACCGAAACTAAGTCGTAAAAATACAAAATGTTTTGGTTTCTTTCAATGTATTAATTACGTTTGATTTACAATACTACATATTTTACTGCCATTTTCCAGACACATGTAATACATCGTAGTTGTGTTGAAGCGAAACTATTTAGATAAATTGTACACAAGTGTTAATCACATATGCGCAACTTGTCTTAATAGACACAAGTATGTACATGAATACTTATATATGTGTCCCGAATTGACAGTCAGGGACATTAACTGTCGCCAGTAGAAGCGAATTTCTGATTACAAAATAAATACAGACAATACATTTCAAGTTGCTACTCTCTAAGTTGACAGTGGAATGTTACCAAGATGACCAAAATAATTGCAAATATACAGTATCTCCAAACTTCGTCTTCTAAACATTATGCACTAGCTGTCGCCCGCGACTCTGTCCGCGCGGTATTAAAAAAAATGTAATAAGTAACCTATTATGTATAGCTATATTGTTCTCATGTAAGTGACTTTTTGTTTGTCTTTTTGAGAATAAATTCTTTAAACCTAAACCTAAACCTACGTGTTCTATGCTCTACATCTATGCCAAATTTCATCAAGATCCGCTGAGCCGTTCCGGAGATACCTTCAAACAAACATCCATCCATCCATCTAAACATTCGCATTTAACATTAGTATGATTTTCCCATCAAATTAGCATTCACTGAACAATTTAAATCTTTGATGACGTAATTCTGCGAACGTTGTTCGCCAGACAGCAACAATGTACTTCCTAACCTACGTAGACTGACTCGTGTGAGTAAAATTTTGCAGAGGTATAATGTAATAAGCCATAATGAAATCCGGTTTTCCTGACAAAACGAATGGCAAATTTATAAATATCAAAAATACATTTATGACACATATTCATGTCTACGAACCTCGTTCGTAGACATTTAAAGTAACAGTAAAATCGTATGTAAGTAGATACCGAATTTATCACCCAATTTAACACGATTCTTCACTCCTGCGAGAGAAATATCTAAATACCAAAATAATCAAAATATTAACAAAAACAAAATAGGGTTTTAAACGACAATAGTAGGTTGTTGAATCTTTAAGATCCAAATTTGGAAAGACCACCAAAACCGTTACTTCCTTGGACGACTGAGTAAAGCTTACATTTACAGTTAATTCTCCAGATAAATTTCTCATCAAAAAATTTAATCTATTACTTTATCGAAGTAGAGATTACAGCATTTAATGACGTCATAAAATTCCAGACGCATACGCGGGAGTAATAGTCATTCAGCGTGAAAATATATATTAATACATGAATGAATATTCAGATAAAAGAACCGCATTGCAAAGTTTGGTCTCACGGTCTCCTTAATCACAACAGTTTTACTTAAAACACGACCTTCTTATATTTTCTACTATTCAACAGACGTCTAATTAAAAAATAAAATGTAAGTATTATTTCTCAATATCTTACTTAGTACATATCATAAAAGAGATTTCGTTTTAAATTAAACGATTTTCATCCACTTAACTTCTTAATAAAGCCTATCGTAACTCTATAATAATCAAATGTTTATTACTCCTTTGTGCGTTACAGAAGCATAAATCAGATTGGTACAATATTAATCAAATAATAATAAATAGTCTAGATTCTAGTTACTACATCTCTTTCTTTAACTATTGTATAACTTGGAAATCTTCTATATATTGTTAATCAATCATCGGTCTTCTATTAGAACTTGCAAATCTTAAGTAATTTGGTCACAGGTGGAAAAGTATGACATTTTTAAGTATATAGCTACAGCTTATATAAGTGTCCAGCGCAGCAAATCTATATAAATAGCATCGTGATAACACTCAACTAGAAATTTAAATGTATGACATCATATCTATCGGTATGAAGTTTACGTTGTACATATATTTAACCTGTTATATGTATTTACACATAATTAAACAACATATTGCAACCTATTTCAATAACTTCACAGTGTTTATGTTAAAAAAATCTGAGAGCAACCACACACTTTCACAGTACCGATTATCTTCACCGTTGTTTATTCAGTCCATTCCTATAAATATAGTTATTTCTTACGAAGGTGCGCTAACATACTGGTATATTATAGCCACTAAAATATAAATAGCTTTATTACGAAATCAAAAAAGTAAAAGAAGGATATAAAGGACGTTTATTTCAGCCCACTACACAATAAAACGTATTCACAAAATACTGTCGAGGATGTTTATTTCCTACCCATTTCGTTAAAATGTCATATGACGCTCACAATATAATTAAGCCAGCCAAAAAGTTGTCATATCCTCATTAGATATTAAAAATGTGATATTTGCTTAGTTATAGTTCTTATGTTTATTATTTGCTGTACGACATTCGATTACGAATGGTAAGCGAATTTAATTCTTTGACTGTATTTACCTTCTGGAATATTCCAAGCAGTCTTGTTGTAGTGTTGCCAGCTGCGGTCATCGCTTCCCTGGTTCGACCCACTGACGGCAGCTTTGTGGTCACCACTCGATGCGTGCCGATCGTACCCAGGGTATACACGTTAGACTCGCCTAAAACAAGCAACATTTATTGAATTGGCCAATAATCTCAGAAAACGATAAGGGTCGACTCGAGGTCGCAAACACATAAAATTTGCGTGTACGGACTATGTTAATATATATGCAGTTTTGTTGATCTTTTTATGGCCACCATTTTAGTTCTTCAACTACCAACAGTTATTAAAAATGATCACCATCGAATCGCGACAGTTTATTTCAGAAAATTACAGAAACTCTTATCCATATTAAACCAGGGATCACCTTACACTAGAAAACATTGTATGTGTGAAGTCTGAACAAACTCTGTAAATTCAGTCTACGTTCCTTGATATATTTGTACTGAGTACGGTTAAATTAGCAGCTGATTAGTGAAGAATTTTTCACCATACATACCTTGGATTTTAGCTAATTTTCTTGTCTTGTAGAATTCATTGTATTTGAATTATATAGTGTATGTAATTATAGTTATTTAGGCATATCCTGTTATCTTTGAAGCTAATTAAGAAGAATTAAGAAATTTGAATCTCATTTGTGTATAATTTCAAAGGTTTAAATGTTGATACTGCAGTACATATTTTTTATGATTTATAAGAACACAACCTTGACCTAGTGTCCTACGACGTTAATATTAGGGTGTATTTATTTGAAGGGAACACACAGATAAAGTAAGCAAATAGATTTAAACCTCTTGTCTCTTACCCTTTTTTGCTAATCTAGTGTGGATATGTAAACAAACTTTTTGCGTATAAATATCGAAGACGGTTTCAAATATTTTTTGTATGTTTTATGTTTATAACTGTGTGTTATTAAAATTGATGTTAAATTAACTATATCAAGAACTTAAAATGAATAAGTATCTCAGTATTCACAGGTAGGTTGATACTAATTAGTAGTTATAATTATATATGTACATGCATAAAATACTTTTTATGTTATCTGGAATACAGGTACTGCATTGATATATAGTATAATATACATATTATGTATTTTGTCGTCTATAAACCATATGAAAATCGATTATTTATTCGACTCCTATAGGTGATTACTACATGAATTGCATTGTGTTAGAATAACTGAATCATTTGTTTTATTTTATCTGAAATTATTTATTCCATGTACGTATTTTAATTATTAAGGAAGGTAATCATGACGTCAATGTCTGTTTTAAGTTAAATATGACTAATTGTAGAGTATGGATCCTTTAATTTGAAATTACATATTTATTATTTAACAAAGAGTAACAATGTATCAGTATAACAATTGGCGCAGGACGTGTTACATCAACAATATAGAAGTGCTTAAAAAGCTAAAAAGTGTCTTGGTTTAATTACTTCACAGCGATTTATCATAAAAGTTAAAACATTGGTAAGCAAAAACTTTTTAGTTCCGATTGGACATTACAATATCTGCCCTTCGTAATTATATTTTATTTCATTATTTCACTGCTTTTATGAGATTTGTCGTTTTCAATAGTCGATAGATTAGTTAAGTCATTCGAGTAAATTTTAACGTCTACATTAATAAATAGTAAAAATTATTATTATGCAACCCTACTAAATTGTGAAAGACATAATGAAATCGGTTTATGCGTTAACATATGTAAAAAATATTTTCACTTCGTAAAGTTTTATAACTTTAACACCATGGTATAATTTGATATGAATTCCTTTCCGTGATTATCACTTATCATCAAGGATATTGTACAGTCAGAGTCTTTCGCGACATACTCTGTCCTTTCTTAAAAAATAACCATTTAGGTAGTAGTGAGTTGCGCAAACGACGTATTAATAGTAAAAAGCAATTAGTCGTATAACACCGACCGACCTTTTTTCGTACATACACATTTTACAGTTTAGTACTGTTGGCTATTGTTTGCGCATCGTCGTCGTCTAAATATTTATGAAACGTTCAAACGAGCTTTTAAAGTGAAATACCGCCAGATTCCCCGATAGTACCTACTATACTTGCTTTATTTTTTGATATCCGCTCTAGGTAATTTGGACATAATTTAGTCATCGCTTAGTTCTTTATCTGTAGAATAAATAAAACAGCACAAGAAACCATTGCATTTCCTACAAATCACTAGAATTACTATTTCATGCTAATTAATACAAGGATAGGACACCTAAACGAAAATCTCCCATCATTACTTATTTAGAAATAGCTTAGAAGTTAAAACTTACTATTACTAATAACAGAAAATGACTCATATTATAGTTTATACGATTAAAAGAACTCACAGGTTACTCACACACTATACCTATATATGTATACGCAATTAAGATTGGCGCCTAAAATATGACATAGTATAAAAATATAACAATTGTATGTTTATGACCCTGACATTCTTATCTTAAATCTGGTTATTCCACGCACCCATGGAGGTCTTTGTATCTTTTTAGGTTAGTAAAACGGGTTAGAAGAATTTGATCGTCGTAATAGAAGTGAATATACCGCTGCGTATCAAGGGTTCCGCATGCTGACCTTTTCATTTTCGTAAGTCTTAAATATTTTTTTATTCTAAACAAAGAGTTTATCCAACCTTGAAATAGATTACGTAAAGGCAACCCAAATTAGCCCTATAAAGTTATAATTTACCTTTGTAAATTTAAAATCTATTGTCTGGCGGTTCAATTATCACCTTTTTCATAGAAAACATGAGACTGAAGTCCCAGAAAAACGAGGAAAATTTGCTATGTCTATCTACCGCAAACAAGAGAAGTGGTTATTATGCGATTCTTAAGTATTTGTAAATTTCATAAAAACATAGTCCATGTTTTATTATAAAGTATCACAAATATGCTAATTTTATTATTTCACGATTGATTTAACAAGCCATTGCTGTGTATACACCGTGTATAACCTCTGTCACAAGGCTAGTTTGTTTTCATGTCACGATTCGTCGAACTTGTTAATTCATTCCGAACGAAAGAAGAAACAAAAACACGAGGCATGGTTCACAGTAGTTTCTCCAGTTAACGGTAATAAACATTGACATTATAATAGGCGCCTACTTTATGGTAGGCGATAGAATGAGATATTGTTTTCCCTTTATGGTTTTAACAAACTACATACATTTAAGGTAGATGGTTTCAGGTAATCTCAGCGGTACCCTAATAATCTATAGATTTAATAACTATTTATAAGCGCTCTAAACTTAAATTCAATCAACTGTATCAAGCGATAGATCGTTTGTAAAATCCTGGTGTAACTTTTAAAAAAACTTGTCCTTGTTAACGAAACCGTGTTATCTCGTAGTCGACAGTTATATATTACCTACATTGTTTGTTGAAGTAAGTAAACAACAGGATTATGAAAATTCTCTTGATCGCGCGTATCATAAGACCGTAAGATCGGCGCGCCGGCGCAAGCGCCTCTTTCATACGTAGTATCAATATTACTTGATACGGAACTAGCGATAATGTGTAAGAACAAGTTTTCTCAGTGGCAGTGCAACGACAGCCACATAACAGTAGTGTATGTATGAATGAACAATCTGCTCCGCAATTCAAACTGAAGTCTCGCAGCTAACTACACGTACAGTGACATGCTAGCCGTTAAACCGGAGGTTTGTGTAGTGACACCGTGTTTGTTTTTTATGTTACGTCACCATAAATCCAAGATGCACCTTTGATTTGGTCATTTAAATCACGGCTTTCGATTGAAAAGACGCATAGTTTTTTGTGGAATCGTATCTATATCCAGAAATAGTTGAAGATGCTGAAAGCATGTTTGGAATGCATCGCTGGGTATGAAATAATAATTTGTTTCGAAACATTAATAAAATAACTTTCAATTTAAAATATGTCGTAATACAATTTTTGCTATACTTTCAAAATTCCTAGACGTCAATTTAAATGTCAATGTCAAGCGTACTCCGTGTACGCAGCGACATAGTTATTGTTTACTATTACTATTTATTCAAAACAATGTCAAGTGCATAATTTAAATTATATTAAAATACATTACTTACTTTACATTTAGCAATTTAGGCGCTGTTAATATTGTTTTTTTTTTTAAATGATAAAGGTGTCGCTACGCTACTATTATGTTAGGTTATAGTTAGAAGTAGAAGTACGAGCACTGATTCTCGTATTTATTTTCACGGTATAATTTATGCATTATCTTCGCGAATGAAAAATAGGTTACATAATTTTTAAAATTGTATTAAAACTCATCGACTTTAATAGATCTCGCGTTGACAATGAAGAAGTGGATGTTAGCAGACGCATGAATGGTAGCAGTCAGAGAGCTCCGCCTTGGCCAGTAACCCAGTTAAAAAACGAAATCATGTTCGTCTTACCGAAGCAATTGAGTGCAGGTGATGAGATCACTGTTGCTGGTAATATGATTGATAACCCACAAGTGTGAGTATATATATTAATTAGTTAAAAAAGCACAAATATTGAATAGATTAACATTTCAATTTAAACTTCTATGTAACCTGTTATTATTTTAAGTTACACATTGTCTGTGTATTAAAGTGTGGCTTATTTGGTTCTGTAAATGTCATTCAATTTTGCTGGTATTAGTTTTAACTAATACCATTTTAATGGAGAGAAATCTAATTAAATTTCAAAAGTGGTAATTTGTCTTTTCATTAGAATCAAAAATTTTGTATTTTGTATTACAGATTGACAGTAAGTTTACTAACAGGCAGTATGTCACCTGACTATCAAAATATTGCATGCCAACTAGAAGCATCATTTCCGGCTAATCCAACAAATCCAAACCGCTTGTTATTGAAAGTTATTCAAAATGGAAATGATGAAGCAGTTCTTGGAGACTATCAATCCTTTCTTGCTACAGAATTATTCACAGGTATGTATGCTTTACCATTCAATTCGATTTGAAAAATAACAATCAAACAACAAAAATATTTTTACATTTAACACATGGAAAAAAACATAATTTACACAAAAAATCAAAATGTAGCAAAGATTTTTGTATAAATTTTGAGTATGTGAGGGAATCATTATGTAAGTCGGTTGCACTGATCATGTTAACTTTGGAAATTTAGGAATTTTAATGTAAATTATAAAATAAATATAAAGATATTTTGGGTATTTTATGTGTAAAGTATTAAAACAATAGTATAACACATAATTAAACATAATTATCATAGTTTCATTTTCTTTTATATTTCAGATTTGAGCTTCAAATTTGGTTTCTCTATAAGAGTAAGTAGAAGTTATCAAAGTGAACACATAATAGATATTTATGTTGGCGAATCATTTTTGGAACAAATTACATTAAAACATAATATAGATGATATAAGATTCCTATCATTGAGTGGTGATGTTGCTAAAGTTGAAGTGTTAGAATTTAAGTTTGCATGAAAACTGGTCTACACGGTGAATATATTCTACTTCATGAGTAAGTACTCAAAGTACACAATATTTTAAACTTATGATAATTAATAATGTATAAGTTATAGAATGTATTTATATGCCTTCCACAAAGATGGAAACTCAGATGAGTTGTGTTGATGCAAAACAAATTGTAGTCACCAATAACATTTGAAATTAAAAATTGCTCTACTGAAATGTTAATTTTGATTCTCACAAAAGATACTTAAATTCTGATAATAATTTTTTGAAAATTCATTTATTTAGTTTTAATGCTGGCCATAATAATTTATTTAATCTTTGTTTCATGACTATGTATAAGGTATAGGATTATGTATTTATTTTAATGTACCACATTGTTGTATTGCCTTTTATATTTTCCATTTAATTGTTATGTATTTGGATAAGACAGCTAGTGTTAAGTTTCGTTTATCCCACCCACAGTAAAAACATTTAAGCTTTTTATTTATGCATTTAAGAAACTATATTCCGATTTAAAGTAGAACTTACTGAGTTTATTGTATTTTCAGTATTATTTAGTTGAATATTTGTGCAGCTATTTTTGTTTTCTCTTGATGAATATTTGTGTGTAACAAATTAGATATTGTGTTTACATCACTTTTTAAATTATTGTGACTAATTATTTATTTCATATTGAATAAATGGATATTATCAACTGGATTTTATTATTAACTAGCTTTTGCTCCACTTTTTTTAAAAAAAAAAATTTTAAGTAGTCTATGTGTTCTTCCAGACAATGTTCCATGACTAAAAAATTTCATCCAGATCCATGCAGCTGTTCTGGAGATAACTTCTACCAAACATTCAAACTTTCACATTTATAATATTAGTCAGAAGAAAGATATATAATAATAAATAAGACAAGCAGAAGATAGAATCTATTAAATAAACCACATGCAATTTTAATCAGAAACTATATAAAATTTGAAACAAAATTATATTCACTGGAGCCCTATTATATATGCAGTTTTACGATCAGAATATGTGGTATCATTTATAACATGTCACTAATATAATAAGTTTTAATTCAGAAATATATTAATATAATTTATATTATGAAACATTATAGCCCATATAGTTTGCACTGCAACCTTCACATCTTATTACAATATTACACAAGTATTACAGGTAAATTAAATCAATAGTGTATATTTTATAGTTAGAACAAACAGCTGCATAAATCTATAGGAAGAAATAAAGAACAATCAGGATGTATTTATTCACACTTAAGTCAATGAATTTGGGTTTCAGTCCTATGACTTTCTACAAAAAGCATGAACACAATGTAAATTTTCATGCTATTAATAGAAAGCAATGGTTAACACTCAAGTATGTCCAATAATTCTGTAACTTTGAAGCTATTCATTTGACGAAAATGTCAACACGTTATATTATTTTGGAGCAGTCAGAGATAGCAATTTTAAATTCATAAGGCGTAAGATAGGCAAGTAATAATTAAGTGTGATTTTACTCACCAACAGTGGTATAACGGACATATGTCTCTTGGTTATCCATCATGGCGTCGACGGCTTGCTTTTCACAGTACAATGCTGTGATGATAGCGATGCTTGGCTGCCGAGATGAGCACAGCGTGGGCATTTGTTTCACTACCTACATACAACAAACACAATTCAAAAATTTTCATTGCTCTGCAATTAATATTATAAATATAGCATAAAAAATAATAGCACAATTGATGGAAAGTGTTGGTAGATAAAATACTGAGATATATTTACCAACAGCCGAAGTTTGAATGAAAAGGACCAGTTTGTATTTTTGTAGGTTACACCAAAAAGAAACATGATTTTTTGACATAAATCTCACTCAGTTTTTTTTTGCTATGTGGGTCAATATTATAGTATATTTTAGAGATTTTGTGAACAGTAACATAGAACTAAAACTTCTAATTCCTTTATGACGTCTATTCCAATGTGAAGGACTTTGGATTATTAAATTAACGAGACCGAAATTAATCTCATGCGGTCAAGGGTCAAACATATGCTATGAACACGAATTTCCAAGTAGACTTCTTTCCTTTCTTGTAATTTCACATTTTGAAAATAATAATACATTTTAATTAAATTTTATGATTTTTATTACCTGTGTATCAATGCTATGTTGTCGTATATATAGACCTTCCGACATTGCTCTTGTCAGACCTTTTTCTTCCAAAGCTTCCAAAGCATCTTTGACCTCTGCTTTTGACCATTTTCCAACACTGTAGCAATATAATGACATTATTAATTAAAAAATGTTTTAATATACATTTTTGTATAAATTGGATAGAATTTAACCACTTAGCATGGGCAGAAGTACATAAAATAATCACGCCTTTAATCATTAGGTCAGGTACTTCAATTATTTTGCTTCATTGATTTGAATTAACTACGAATAATTCTAGATAAACATTCCTTACATAGGCAATAATCAATTATTGGATCCCATACCCATATGAAATTTAATATAGATTTGACATTGAAACTTACGTTACAAAATCTTCTACAGTCAATGGATTGGGATATGCATTTTCAATCATATCCAACACTCTTTGTTCAGATATAAATTGTGTTTGATTCAAAACACTGTCTTCAATGAAAGCTGAAACATAAATTTATTTGAGTTTGTCTGTTGTACAATATTTTTCTAAGTTAAACATGCACCTACATATGTATTTTTTTTGTTTTATGACTATAATAGGTGTACTAATGTTGCATTAATAATTTATGCTATCCAGAATCTAGATGAAATGAAATCTAGCTAAACAATAACTAGTGAATAAAAATATTCTCTATATCTATCTATACTTTAAAAAAATCTAATGGAATCTAAAATAAAACACTAGCAAATTTTGATACAAGTAAAAATTGTAATTTTAACAATTAATCTATCTATATATATAAAAGAAAGTCGTGTTAGTTACACTATTTATAACTCAAGAACGGCTGAATCGATTTGACTGAAAAATTGGTGGGCAGGTAGCTTAGAACTAGGAAACGGACATAGGATAAATTTTACCCTGTTTTCTATTTTTTATTCCGCGCGGACGAAGTCGCGGGTAAAAGCTAGTATATTATAAAATATTTCTGTGACAAAATTACAATTTACGATAGGTAACTACAAAAGCAAATTCATTTATGTATATGTATTCTTGATGCACTCTCAATGTGTGTTTGGGAAAATGTACACAATGTTTAGTTTTTAAGTTTATTGTTATTATAAAAAATAGTATTTATAAAATTATGTGAATGGCTGTGCCTATAAATAATTAGCTATGTAATCTTCATATGACAGGTCATTCTTAATGTATTTATTAAAAGTAATATTGTTTTGAGGACTAATTTTGTTAACATTTTTATGTTCAAGTGTATACAAGTGTTTCCTTTACTATATTGTGAAATAGACATTCATTCAATTCAACAATAAGCTTATATACAAGCACATAACATGTAATAACATAATAAACATTGGTATAAATAAAAAAAAAACAAATAAAAAAGTTGATGGTATTTTTAAATTAAATATAATTTACTCTTACATTCACGTCTTTTACATGCAGTCATTAAAAAAAAAATTAAAAGGTATAAAAAAAAGGATATATTTATTATTAAAATGATGAAATAAACATATAGAAGTGATTGGGATATTATATACAGTTAATATGTGCAAATGAAATTATAATACAAACTCACAATATATTAGTGAAGTATATAAAATAAAAACAATAAACAAACTACATGCTGTATGTAGTTGTTACCATACATACATCCATTAGAATACTTGTATATAAGGCCTTTACTGGAAATAACGCCATTTGATTCTGTCATCAAATTGAAGAGTAAAATTATTGTAATAAAACATGAATAACATATATACTATGTATATATAAATAATACATTGTTAGTGACAAAGAGATACTTTAAAATTTTTGTTTTGGAACCTATTTAGGTCTGTTAGGTAGATATTTAAATATTTCAATGTGGGGACAAAACAACATTTAATCAAATCTGTTGTTTCTATTACTGAGTAGAAAAATGTTTTGAATCATTTCACCTTTGCATTAATAATAAACTCTAATGTAATTAAATATTTTGTACATACCTTGTGGTGGTGGTCCACAAACCTCTTGTCTGAGTTCAACTTCCAATATTTTAAGTTGATGATATTTATGCTGCATTAGTTTCATGATTTTTTTAATGAAACCAACATAATCTGAAACCAATCTTCATATAAATTATATAAGAACCCTACTATTGTAGAATAATTTTATCACATATAGTTTGTAAGAAACAAGATTCTTACCACAATTTGCCTTTTTGATTTTTTTTTATTAAATTTGCTTGTATGTACATGAAATCTAATGAAAATAAAATCCATGCAATCAAAGTAGAATAGCCTACTTATAATTCATTATTTATCCAAAATATAATTAAATTACACAGTTCTATGAAAAATCAAAATTGAATTACCTTTAGGAAAGTCTTGTGGACTAACAAGTTCACGGAAGAAGCTTTGTGCCTCATGAGGACATTCATCCCGTGGAACTTCAGGTTTGAACCAGAACCTTAGTGCTCTCGCCTCGCGTGTATGTGAACCAGTGGCAGCTGACACCAAGTAGACACAGAACTCTAATTGTGCATGGCATGGCTCTGTTACTCCATTCTCTGAAATCATATTTTTATTAAATAAACTTGCAGTCAGCAAACTTGCAGCAAGTCAGCAACTTCGTCAGTGCGGTATGAAGTAAAATAAATAGCCTAAGTTCTACTCGCACACATTGGCTACTTTACCATATGTGGAACAAACGGATTTGCAGACAGTAAAAATATTTAAAATTACATTTTCGTTACAGGCAAAGCAAATACATCATGTCCGCAATTTTTTTTATAGACACTAATTATATCACTACTGAAGTAAAAGTAGTATCTATACACTAATAAATTAAACTATTTTTACTTCACAATCAATCATTATCGTTTTTTAAATTGACAAGAATTGTTAGATATTCAGCTAATATGTGTCCTTTTGAAGGAATATGAAAATTCAAATGATTCATCAAAAAAGATTCATTTTTCATCAATAAATTGAAAGAATTACTGACTACTGAATAATTTATTTGGTTATTTTAAATGACATGTTAGGATTGAACTTACCATATACTTTTTCCTTGTTTATTATGATACCAGTATGGTCTCCCCCTGCGACATGTATTTTGTCACTAGGTGCAGCATCAACCACCTTTCTTTCCACAACTATAGTGGTTGATGTGGGTGTTTTACATTTCGGTGTCATAATCACTTTTTCTTCTAAGTTTTCCATTTTTATAATTTAATTTCAACAGTCACTGTATTAACTAAAACAATCACGTCATTTATCAGTCACTAATTCCTGTTTGAATAGAATGAGTCACAGAGTGCCCTTGCTTTTTTTTATTTTGCCCACTTTGCATTAAATGCTTTATAAATATGCACTTACGACACAGTTATTTCTTTTAAAACTACAGTCAAATCTAAAGAATTTATCGTTGTAGTAAATGAATAAGAATGTGTGAGGCTTAGACAGAGATTATTAAATATAAATAAAGCCTATAAGCGTTATTATTTTATACATTAATTTTATGAACTTACCAATATAGATGTTTGTAACATAAACAAATATAACAAGGTAACGCGAAAAGGTAAACAACTTTCATAAATAAATCCAACATCAAGATTCAGGATATCAACTTGCCACAAAATAAAAACCATAAACCACAATCAAATCAAATCAAAATCATTGCTTAGGGTATGTTCCGATTTACACTGCGAGCACTGCACAGTGCTATCACTGTAGAAAAATTCGTTCCGTTATGGACTGCCAGTACACTGCCGCAGTACCCTAGGGAAATATATGACGTCATAAATCTCCGCCATATTCTACTGTGAGCACTGGCGTTTTCGAGGTAAGGTACTCGCAGTACTTTGATCACGTGATCAGTCAATACCACCCGAGTGCCTGACATCTTATAAACAAAACTACAGTTTAATCAGAAATGTTAAAGTTCTGTAATTAGTTTGGATTAATAAATAAAACAATGAAAGAATTGCAAAAATTAACCTTATTAGACTGTGTTGATAATGAAAAACATATTCTTTTTTTAAAAAAGTACTTATTTTTATTACATTATAAATTCAATTTATAATTAATATTAATTAAAATATTTTTAATTTGACAGTACTCCAAAACAGTTTTTTTTAATGTACTAGAAAACTTGAATACACTCATTTGAATGTCGCGTCAAAAAATGCGGCTGACAGTATACGAGATTACGTTCCGTTTTAACTCGTAACCAGTACAACTGGCTATAAAGGAACGGCTTCACAGTATACTGAATTGACGTCACACTCTACAGTGGTCGCAGTGCATATCGGAACACACCCTTAATAAATATTGCTCATAGACCTACTACTTTACTTTTAAAAATCGAATAAGAATCACTAATCACTGACCTCTAGACATATGGACAGGTTACTACTTGAAAATGATAGTGTTTCCTTCGTTCCAACTTAAAAGCGCCTGCTGATAATGTTAATGACAATTAATTATCTCTATTCTGTACTAGCGACTAGCGGTGGCTCGGGCAACGCAGAATTTAAAAAGTAGCCTTAAATATGCCCGTTCATCACCTACCTTCCCGTCAAAAATCCCCTAGCCGTTTTGTAGTTACCAGGAACAAATGCAGCCCTAACGTAGACAAATGATTTCTCTGTCTACAGACCATGCAGTAGAGATACAAAAATTTTAAAAAATGGTTTTTCGTTATCAGTAACGTAAATACTGGATGTATAGAAATATTATTTTTTTCTCGATATTACATACATACACTCGACATTTATTAATACAAGAATTTAAGGTGTTTCTTTCACAAGTTACACCTATTTGACTTGACTTTGACACTACTGTGGTGTTGTAAACTAAGCGTCATCTGTCATCATCATTCATCATCTTTTAATTTATTTTACAGTTATATTTATATTAACACTTCATTTTTGTACCTTTGTACAAATTTATCATGTTTATATTTAGAACTAAGTTTTAAAGTATTGGGTTTCAAGAGTTTAGAATACAATACACAAGACTTTTGAAAATGGGATTAAAAATTTTATTCGTTCTATTTTTGTGTACTTGGTTTGTTCACGCCGATTTACAGAATGTAAGCGACGAAGAGTTACTTTCATTAATTAAAGAAAAAGAGAAGCTTATTGTGTTATTTTGTAAGTACATAAAACTTTATTTTCAATCAATTTTAATAAGTAACCAAAGACCCTAGATATTAGGTTAATTCTCTTTAACAACAATAATCGTAAAAATAATTACGACTTTCATTGCAATGTAAAGTAATTACTTGTCCTCTTTTCCTTGCTTTAAAACGTAAAAAAAAAAAATCTATTTAAACTTTCAAGTCTTAAGATCTCTCATTCCTACCTTTTTTGTTTCAGCAAAAGCAAATTGTCCTTTGTGTGATAAATTTGATCAACAGTTAGAGAGTTTAAATGTAGACTTTAAAAAGCACCTTGATGCTTTGACAGTGAAAACAGAAAATAGTCACTTGGTACGTTTGTACAGTCCTAGTAAAGAACCCGCTGTGGTATTCTTTAGACATGGTGTTCCTTTGTTATACAGCGGTATGTAGTTGCTTATTTTGAATATTATAAAATTACCTTTGAAATATATATCATATTTGCAAAATAAGTATATCTTAAACAGGATATTTAAGTGTTCAGTTGTTTTTTTATAAAATACATATATAATTACAGGAGAACCAGATGAAAATGAAATATATGGGTTCTTTGAAAAGAATCAGTCTCCTGCTGTCAAAGAGCTTACTGATAAAATATTTGAGCATATGACTCAAGCAGCTACCGGAGCAACTACTGGTGATTGGTTTGTCATGTTGTAAGTCATGTTTAATTTCTTTTAAATAAATGTCCTTATTGGAAAAAAAAAATCTACAGCACCTTATGAAGTGTAACTATTACAGATATACTTAAAAAAAATATCTTAGGCTTCTTTTAAAATTTATACCGGTGTTAGTAATCCTTGCTACAGTTCTTTGCAAGTTATAAATCTTTATTTCTCACCAATCCCACGCCTGCCTGGTTTTCTGTAGTCCCTAGGAGGTCTATATTATGTTAGTAGACAATCAAGATATAACCATTAGTTTCACAAGAATCACTTCTCTTTACATCTTTTTAACATGTGTGTTTCTACATACGCAGAGTGAATGCCGCACACCGCACCACACACAACATTTGCACCATTACAATTTAGTATTAACAAACTTAATAAAATAGTAAAATGTCAGGTAAAAATGTAAAACTGGATGAACAAAGTCTCCGACCAAAACATGTCGGGGGATCACGGGGAAAAAAAAAAACATGTGTGTTTTAAAATAATGCATAATTGTTTCAGTTATGGTGCTTCATGTGTGGAGTGTCAAAGGTTGCATGCAGTATGGGAGAGTGTGGGTGCTACTTTACGCAACCGCATAAATGTAGCCCGCATAGATGCTAACTTGCCCGGTGTGAATACTGCAAAACGGTTCAAAATCTCCAAGTTGCCATCATTCTTATTGTGAGTGTTTTTTTATGTACCTAACTGCAGATAATTTCTAACATGTGTTTAAATAAATTAAAATATAACTTTCTTTACCTAGTCATCAATATAAGTTTTTGTTTATATTACATTGATATGCATATCTTATTTTGACCAATCATCGGAAAGTTTAAGAAATGATAATGGTATTGTAACATAAATATTGATGTTTACACATTGTTGACCGGTCATGAGTTAACTCTTGATTTTATGGCCGAACGTTGCTGACTGGCCACGATTAGCTCGTGATGCGCTTTTTTTCGCATCGCTGTTTTTTTCTCTGTTGGCTACCATACAGTGCAATTGTTAGTAAAACACAAGCTGTTTCTCTCGCTTATATAACACCCGCCAAATCTTTTGTTGTAAAAAATATTTAATAATCAGAGCTGGGCATTAACTCGTTAATCCGTTAATCGTTAATTAACGAAGTTAACATTTTGCTTAACGGATTAACTTTTAACTTAACTTCAAAAAGTGTTAACGCTTTTGTTAACTTCCGTTAAACTCAATTTCCGTTAATAAAAGTCCGTTAATCGTTAAATTATAAACTTGGAGACGTGCTGTCATTTTGTTTAAATTACGCGCCACGCCACGCTCGTAAGTTCAAATATGCTGGGCGACTGTCGGCGACTCGAATGGTGAACGAAAGAGTTGATAATTGATATATGTGAAGTTCGCGTGCAAGTGTGATGCATTAGAGCGTCCGGGAAAGACGTAACCAACAGAACAAAATCAAAAGAAGGTTCGAAATAGTATATTTCATTACGAGTATGTAATAGCCCACATTCCGAACGATCTTCGTCCCTGCAATAGGCCACTTTTTGAGCAACTGTATTATAACACTTTTTTACTTGTGCTTTTACTTTAGCTTTTCCAAATTCGTGCGTTCTCTTTCCCAACTGTCAAAATAATGTCTGTTAAAAAATACAGTCGAATTGATAACCTCCTTCTTTTTTAAGTCGGCTAAAAAGAAAAACCAACCACAAAGTTTTTACAAAAAAAAAATCATTGAAGTTTTTATGATTCATGCAAATATTTCTAAAAAGAAGCTCCTAATTTGTTACAATATCAGATTTAATGATTTGATTCAATGAATTAGGTTAGTTTTCATTTTATTTCATCTCATTAAATTTCATTTTCATTTCATATCAATAAAAATAATCTACTGAAGACTTGGTTGTATGGCATAGTTCCCTTTGCCTACCCAGAATGGGTGAAGAAAACAAAAAAAATCTCTGTACACCTAAATCTGTTTTTACACGGTAGATTGGTTCCAGAAGAAGCCGTGTAAAAAAAAACCGTGTAAAAAAAGACATTGATCTGATACAAAAATGGGTGATTTGTTCCTAATCTCTAAAACCTATTAAAATTAGTGAAAAACAAGAATTTTTAAGAAGAAGAATTCATGTTTATTTTATTAAATTTAATGGAAAATCAAATTTGCCTGCAAAAAATTTCTTTACCAAACACGTCTTATTGCATTGACAGTTCACAAAATATTAACACGTTTCAATTGCTCTGACCAGTAAATTTTATTGTATGCACATAAAGGGAATTCCCCTAAATTAGTGCTATTCACATTTGCTTTGACCAGTAAAAATTGTTTGTACGCGCTAAAGGGGAATTCACTTAAATCTTTAAGCTAGTGTTCGCAAACTATCGATACTATCGATGGTTTCAGACTTTTTTCTTTCATAAATACTTTTTTGTGATATGAACATACTTCGCAAAAATTAAATTTGACAAAAAAAATTTAAGTACATAAAATTTCAAATCGTGCTAAATGGAATAAAATCGTGTAAAAAAATTAAAAATATTCAATTTTCAAACCGTGTTATATCAAAACCGTGTACAAAAAGACCGTGTAAAAACAGACTTAGGTGTATTCTTTTTTCTTTATAGTTAGTTGAGTTTATTGTGTTTTTATTATTCTATTAAATTGCTTCATTTTTTCGCAACCTTATCAAAAATAGTTGTTTAGTACACGTGCGAAACTGTCATTACAACTTGTTACAACTGTCAACCCTCACCTTCGGCTGCGCCTCGGCTCGGGTAGACATTTGTTGGAACTCTTTGCAATGTCAGTCTTTCCGCACTCGTAATGAAATATAATAATGCATTCATACTTGTCTCTAATACTAATGTGTATATTCTATAAATGTATAGTCAAATTACTATTTTAAACAAGTGTCGCTACATAAGTGTGAAATTAGTATGTATAATTTTGGTATGGTTAACTGTTAACGATTAACTTTAACTTGCGTTAAATTTTCGAGAATTTAACGCTTTAACGATTAACGAAGTTAATTTTTTAATTAACGAATTAACGATTAACGAAGTTAACTTTTCGATTAACTGTGCCCACCTGTGTTAATAATTATGCAAATTTTAAAAAACGACGATGGAACGTAATTAAGAATTTTTCAATGAATTTTACGCGGATTCTTTATTTGATTGATTTTCAGTAAAATTGCCGGTCAACAATGTGTTAACTAATGTCTTAAAACCCAACCAATCATGAGGCATATATTTTTTAACTAATGTTTTATTGTTTTTGATCTAGATTCCGATTAGGAAAAGTCTACAGATATGATTTACCAAAGAATGATGTTAAATCATTTGTATCATTTGCACAAGATTGGTACAAAAACTCTAAAGCTGAAATTGTGCCTCTTCTAGCATCACCTTTGTAAGTATAGAAATTACATTTTTAGCCATAATCTCAATTTAGCGAATTTTCATTACAAAGTTAGCATTAGAGTTAATGCTAGTAATAAATTTACTAAACTTTCTGTCAATTATTTAATATATTTTCATATATATAACATTAATCTTTGTTACAGTGATGAAGTTGTGGATTGGTCAGTTGATATGTTGAAATTCAGCATTGCTTATGGATTGGATATATTAATAAAATACCCATGGATTTGGCAAATTGGATTAGCTGGATTTGGTTTGGTTGCTATTACAGCGTTAATAGCTCTTGTAAAGGCCAGAAAACCAAAGCCAATGGGTGTTAAAAAAGACAAAAAGAGTAAATAAATGTTGTATATAACTTCTTGCTTTATATGATTCCTATTGATCTCTCTTATTTTTTTAAACAATAGGAAAAAATAATTTGCAAACATTCCTTATAATTTCTAATTTGTATAAGATATCCGTCCTAGCTTTTGAAATGACTTTTTGTCAATGGTGCTTTCATTTATAGGATGATATATATTTTGTAATTTTATATAAAAATAAAATATCTACAAATATCTTCTTTTTTATTTAGTTTTAAATATTATTATTAATTTTGACAACAGCATTTACTGCTACCGTAATCTAAGATTATTATGAAGCATTACTTCTAGTATAATATATGCTATTGAAAAGCACAGTCAAAACCCAGTAAAACACTAATTTTTGGTTTCTGAGACCAAAATACTTGATAAAACATATTTTTATCCCTGTTTTGTCAAAGATAATGAAAGGGATAACAATATATATTGGTCTCAGAAACCAGCAATAAATCACTCCATAATGGTATAATGTTTAATGATTTCTTAAGCATTCTAACATAAGTCAGATTAAGTTAGCTATTAAGTCTAGAATATGTTTGAGTTATTAGTAAGAATTTGAACCAATCTAGGAAGGGGCACTTTGTAGGTTATTTTGCAAGGATGGTGGTTTATTTGATGTAAAATAAAAACAACATTGTATTAAGTATATATTTTAAAATCAGTGTGCATTTTCATAAGTAGTAAATTATCGCAGACCTTTATTAAATTGTGCTAAAAATATTATCTATAATATTTTCTATTATTGTTCTGATCACAAAGTTAATACAAAGAGGTGAAATAAATTTGAATTGAACTGGGAAGTTATTTATACTAGTAAAAGAAACCTTTCTTGATAAAAAAATGTTTAAAGCTATGAAATGTTTAAGAAATACAAGCTTCACACATAGATATTTTTTATATAAGTACCCTTAGTTTTACAGTGTTTTATGTATTCCATAATAAATAACGAAGGAAAAAGTAATATGTTATGCACATTTATATCACTCAAAAAAGTGCTTGTCTAGATAGGTGTAAAGATAATTTTACCTTGTACTTAATGTCACATGTAAATTTCACTAAAATTTAAGATGCAAATAATAAATAAGACTAGAAAGATAATTATATAGTGTCAACTTCAACTTTTATTCTAAAAACTGAGGCAGGGTCAGCTAGTTCACTGCGAACTGCATTTTCAAATTTTCTAAAAATCATTGAAAACTCCATAATATTTTCTGGTTTAGATTCAATCCACATCTTATCAAACTCATAAAATAAATAGCAATAAAACCTGTGAAATAAGTCTATGTTAGGTAAACATCGCTTAGCATTAAACATGTAAGTCTTAGCAGACCCATCTTTTAAAAGATAGTAAGCCATTGATGTTATATTAATACCGACAATTGCAAAAGTATAGCCATAAGTAGGATGGAGTGAATGACTCAGAACATGACTTGATATTTCTGGATACTCAGAAGCAAAAAATAGAAGATTGTCAAGTCCTAACATTCCCATACCACGAAAATCAGTCTTGGGATCATCACCCTAAAAAAAGAGAAAAACAGTCATTACCACAGATGTTAGACGTTGTTTAGCACAGTTATAAGAAAATTAGTTTAACTAACCTGAAATCCTATATGCTGCCATTGTTTAGTTATTCTACTTTCTAGTGGTGTATCAGGCACCAAAAGAGACCATAACTTCAACAGCTTTTCTTCATGCAATTCATTGTTACTATCAAACTGAAGTGTTCGAAGATCCTCCACATCATTAAGTAGACTTCTGTAACTCCAAATTTGTTCTAAACATCGTCTAAAGGAGGAGACAAAGGTTGTATGAAGCTTCGGGTTTATTTTTTTAACCCTCAATATAATCGATATAGAGGGGTCTAAAATATCTCGAAAGTTGGCTGGAACGAACGTTTTCTCTAAAACTGTGGAATCCAAATAGGAAACTACTTCCTTTACATTTTGTGTTCGTGATAGCATTAAAGACTTTTCAATATTGCACGTTCTTGCAGCTCCTGATGTATCTCCATAACAAATTCTTTGTAATTCACACAATCGCGTTGTTTTGCGAAAAAACCATTTGATGAAAGGTCTCAGATACCATTCTAATATCGACCACAGATTTAAAAATATCATTTCTATAGCCACTATTTAACATGCCTTTGTGTCTTTTATGTGAATTTTCAAAATCCGTTGCAAATAATAACAATAAATAAAAAAAGAAATTTATTGCAATTTGAAATTTATTGGAAAAATCAAACGTCAAACTGTAGAGTAAAATCTGTCATAATGACAAAGTTTGTTTTTGATGGCCTGGTTACGAAGCCTTTAATCCAAATAACAATGGCGTAAATAACCATAACCCATAAATCTCCTTAGGTCAAACCAAAGAGCAAACGCGGTCTTACTGAAATGTCCTTCGGCCAAAATACAGCTTTTAAAATCTTGAGCTAAGATAAAAAAATGCAAGATGACAGATTTGTTCAATGGATTTAATTTAAATATAATACATAAAAACTAAGATATGTCATTAAAGGGTGTCCCTTTAGGCAAGGTTTGTTCTATTACATCATAGTATAGGATCATCAACAATACATACCTTAATGCATCACCTCCTTTTGGTTATAACAAAGATTACTTGCTTCGGCATTACATATATGTACTACATTTGGAACGATACAGAGAAGATTAGCATGGCTACTTCGCAAGGATGACACGCAAAAATCATGAAGCGTTCCATATTTTTGCACCGGTGCGTTCCACCAGTGATACCCAGCCGAAGTAGTGACACTAGAGGATGGCCACCTATGATGGGGGTTTTAGTGGGTAAACCCAACATAATCTTGTTCCTCTTAGGATCAGGATAAATTTGTTAGCAATTTCTCCCCGATACAAAAAAAAAAAACAAAAAGAACCTCGGTATTGGCAAATTAAAAATATTTTCCTTGGCGTGAGAGGGCGCTGAGTGACATAATTCGGGGCAGGGCAGGGTTGCGTGGGATTAGTTCCACTAAACCACCTTGGTTGCTAAATTCACGTGCAATAGAAGAGGATTCCGGGATCTCCAAGGAACGCACGGGAACCATAACAAGTCTAAGATTAAATTTCTAGTCGATTCCGAAGTATATGATTCATTCTAAATGAACGCCGAAATCTTACATTTATTTATAGTTAAATAAATTGTATGAACTGTAAAGGATATAACTGTACCTATATACTTTCCATTCCAAATAATAATTTGTCAATTGGTTCCCCTTTGGTTGTTTTAAAAGGTAAATTGAGGGTCAATAATAGACACATATCGTATGGTTAAAATTTGTGTATTATTTGAAAATTGTAATTAATAAATTTTACAATAAAAATATTTACAATGCCGTAATACAAACGTTTGATCGCATTACCTACGAATTTTATTTACAGTGGCGACGCGTGCCAATAAAAATTAAATGAGAACATATTAATTTTAAATTTCACATTGCACCCATTTTTCTTTGGTCACTCGAAACTACATTGCTTAGGCATATTAACGTGGATTATTTAAACAAAAATGTTTTCCGCTATACTCCAATATATCGAAATTTTATGCATAGTTATGTTTTACATAAATAACATAACGAATCCTATTGCAAGCTCTACTTGTCGCATATTTCCTTAGCTCATTTATAATTTATAATAATACATTGCTTTTATAATATTTATATAAAAAAATATATAGACTAGTTTTCAACATACTAGGGTAACCACACTCGTTTTTGATGTTATATGAAAAGCTGATAGAAACAGCGATAATTTGCTGCACTAAATGACAAAATTGTATAACGGAATCTTTCTAAGTATGTGCCGATAACATGATTTAGATACAAAAAAAAGATAGAAACTCAATTATTAAATGTGAAAGTTTGAGAAAACAAATGTAGGTATTGATTCTAAGGATTTTACTGCGTGTATACTATCTCACTAATGTCTTTTCAAGTTTTATCTAAATGATGCTTAATGTACTTATTTTACTTATGCTATGAATTATAATAACGCTCACTGAACCATTTCATTCTGAAAAACACTCTAGTATTGTATTACTCGTGCACAATAACATGAGATGTAGTACCAAAAACGAGAGCATAGGTGAGTGCGTCATAAACCACGCGTGTCATATTTTACTGCTTGTAAATAGTTTCAAGCCAAGGGATAAAAACATATTTACTTTTACAAAGTTTAATTGAGTTTTAAATTTTTTTCTATGTTAACGAAGTTTTCGCTGAGTCAAATAAACAGAAGTTTAGGCATTTAAGGGGCTACACTTCACATAATACTGTCTTATCGGACTTAAATACAGGTCCGAAGGGAATGTTATTGATCAAAAAATTACAATAACTGTCATAAATTAACATTTAGTATGTTTTTCTTTTGAATTCATTTTTTCTAAGGAACCGTGAGCTCAGTACAAACCTATAACTATAATCTAAGAAACCATAGAAAACACGCGTGATTGCATCAGCTTATGCTATAAACGTTAATCACGATATATATTAGGATACGGTAGATGTAAATGAAAATTGTCTTGACTAATGTAACAAATAGTTTTCTTTTCTACTAATATTCAGTGAGATCTAGTTAAATAACTTGCGTTTTTAATAGTGTACTCAATCACTTAAACAATCAGTTAAATATTAGCTCATCGATACGTAATCTACACTAAGGGGCTTTTTTAGTGATCTCTTAATCGAATCTGTGTGAGGTAATACGTCTGAAATATGAATCGGTACATAATAATATATTATCGTTTTAATATATTATATACTAATTTAAAACATAAGCAAAAACGTTTACAAAAGTTTTACAAGGCGTAAAAGCTTTATAATTTTACTTTTGTTAACTTCTTTTATTAAAAATGTAAGCCATACGCTGGAATTAAAACAGTCTATTGTAATTTTATAGAAAATTCAATGGTTAACATTATTTACTACGGGACGGACAGCCAAACAAATTTGATACGAAAATTACGTTTTGTGTCCCTCGCCTAACAATTCACTCAAATGTTCTGAATTAAACAATAATTAAATTGTCTAATAACAAAAAAGTAACAATATTAAGTTATTTAAAATGTTTTATCTTATCAATTTAATAATGTGAATTAAAATAATTACATAAATTCCTAAAATCTTATAATATGAACACTATATAAAAATTTTAAGGCAATTTTTAGGATTCAAAAAATTACTCAAATTAGCTTATGAATTTAAAACAATATACATATAAAAAAAACTGAAAAACATTTCGCCTATGTTATGACTATTTACATTATATTATGTTATATGTATTCATTTTGAAAAAACAGAATTAAACATTTTAACATAATGCCTGGTTTAAATCATGCCAGTACAGTAACAGTATCCTCAATATCAGCGGTGGTATAAAAACTGACGCTAGTACAGTCCATGGCAGGCCAGCGCTACTATCCTACTGTACTTGTATAATGTAAACCAGGCATAAGGTTTTAAAAGGTAAGCAAACTTACCTTCTGTTGTTAACATTCAAAAATGTATCACAAATACATATTCATATTAATTTTGCTATATTTTTTGTCTTTAAGGAGATGTTTATGGTGTATTCATGTATACTTTAACTAGAATAACAATTTAATATAGAACTTAAATATATTTAAGAGAATTTCAACATATTATAGCAATATAATTTTGTTATTTATTTCTTATAAAGCGAATGATATGTTTATAATCTTACTCTCGAATACATAGATAATATATAAAACAACATCGATTAAAGTATATTATCACTTTTTTAACATAAGGGAATGATTTCTATTCTATTAAAGGTAACAATATAATATGATAAACTTTGAAATAGATTCTGAACATAGCTCGTTAAACGTAAGATTTAATAAATAATGTTTGGCGCTGCGCTGGAGCTTCGCTCTACTAGATAATACTTTTTCTGATGATAAAATTTTAAAATAAATCTGAATTAGTTTTAAATTGTTCGATGAATTTATATGACGATTTGTTTTAACATTGTACTTACCATAACATTTTCATTTTGTGAACAATACATGCATTTTTTTGTACTCAAAATAGTTACACTTATAGAATATAAATTTAATTTGAATCTCAAAGTTCTCTTTTATTTCCGCGCAAAGAGATGTTTTTAATATTTTCTATTATAAATGTGAATATTTTTTTGTACTTTATAACTTTACTGACATTCTTCGTACAAAAAGCTAAGCATATAAATACATATTACTTAATATTATATATTAAAGCGGTATATTAGATACGTACACATAAATCACTTAACACAAGTACATAACAAAATCATTGGTACATACATATTCATAATTACGATACATAAGGTATACAATTTATGTTCAAAGCACAGCCAAGACGTGTTGTATTCTTACATAATACCATTAACTATACTATATATTTATTATTAAATATAAATTTTACTTTCCGAAACAGTTGACTCTTTGGTCCGCGTATTAAGCAAAAGGCATAAGTCGATGGTTTTATGTGAATTATAAATACATGAATACATATAGTTATAATACGATACTGGCAATATGAACTGTTTGCCCATATAGAGATGCTAACTCGGAATAACACACTTACCACATTTCATGACAATGCCTTTTTAGGCCAAACACTTTAATAATTTTTATTTCATTGTTGTTAGTACAATTAATTACAAAAAGATTTACGATCGTGCCCTAAAAATGTAAACATTCAAACTTTGCTTCGGTTCGTCGTAAGCTGCGAACACTTGTCTGCGCAGATCTTCGATTAGCAATACCAATAGTTGTTATTGCTAATCGAGGGCTGAGTTGGAAGGTGAAAACAGTTGCAGGGGCGTTTTCTGCGCAGCATTTCGTTGGCATAATACTTCCAACTGTTTACAAAGTGTGTTTTCGGCTCTTTTGATTTTATTTATAATATGTTAACACATACCACATGTGTCTAGAGAAATACCGATTTATGCCGATTGTATGTGTACTTTACGTTGTAATTCTAAGTATTTATCTTAACAGTTTATGACATCCTTAGCGGCAATTCCAAATGCTTTGAACACTATATTATTATTTGCTATGACTTATACAAATTATGATGTTTATCTAATAAAATCATAGTAACTTGTAGAATATATGAATAAATAAAAGAACAAACCTTTGACAGGTAATCCAGAGATAGAGTTGCTTAACAAAAGTTTGAAACGAAACAAAACAAAACCTTTTTTGAGGTTTTTTAAGGTTATGCACTTAAATTTAATCATATGCTAAATTATAAATTTTAATAACAACATACACGTCTTTGCTGATTATAACATCTTAAAAGCCACATAAAACATTTTGTAAGGTTTCCATTGATAATTAAATCTGTGTTCTTCTTTTAAATAATACATTAATGAGTCAAAGTTAATATTTTATAAACCATATATGAGACCAATTGTTATTTCATATACTAATTAAAAACCAAAATAATTAAAAAAAAAACCAAACCTTCAAAAGAGATGATTTTTTTATTCGCAATACTAAGTGAAATACTGTAGAATTATAATTCTTGCTAAAAAAATCTTTACATTTGAAAGGCCCTTACAAACTACAGTACCTAAAATTATATATAATATATCAGGACATTAGGTATGTGTTGGCAGTTACATTGGTTTCACATCCACAATCCAATATGATGCTGTACCGTACATGACACTTATAAATTGTTACTTCTTTGAATACTCAACTCTTATAAATTGTTATTGAAATTTGCTTGATATGAACTTTGGACTGCTTTGTCAAAACTACTTTTATCTAGTAACAAAAAACGTTTGCATTGTAGATATTTCTGGTTTAAACAACACAGTACGGGAATAACAAATTAATTGTGTGGCAATCTTTATCAACTTGTGTCCTATTAGATGTATATAAGACTTTACAGATATTATTACATTTGAGCTTTATAAACTACAACTAATTGAATACATTCTGAAATATAGCTTCACTTCTATAAAACAACTTTTAAATAATACACGAAATGATAGATCACAACGAACGTGATTATAAATCGAATGAATTACTACATCTAAAGTGATTTGTCTATGGCATATAAAATTTATAACGTAATATTTCTACTCTTTATTCAAATCTATGAGCATGAGAGATTTTTCATAAAAATTGGACTGTTTTAAGATTTGAAATAGATTTCTTTTTAAATGTTATTTACGATGACGGTTTTATCGCATTCTGGACTTATTGGTCTATCTTTGTCTAATTCATCACAATGTAATTGATAATACATTAATATTTGTCTTTGATCCCTCTTTAGTCTATCTTAAATCATATTCACATAGCGTCACCTTTTTTTTAACGTCCATCGATAAGAACATTTAAAACCTATTTCAAAACTCGTAGAAAAATCTCAGGCATTTTCATATCCATCAACACAAGCTGCAACTGTAGTCTTTTGCACTAAATTATTTTCACTTAAATCTATATTATTAACTTAAATATCATATCTTAAACGAGTTCAATCACAATTTCTTATTTAATATTGAAATTCATCAAAAATATCTGGTTAGGTATCGCGTGTGGTTTAACTTATCTTCATACTTACGTAGCCGTGTCGAAAGTAATAAATACAAAATATGTAGATACTATAAATTGTCCACTTTATAAAAGCAAGTTGCAGCGGGCAGCGGAAGAGGCGGCATTAAGAGAAGGCTTTGTAGTGAATGAAGAAGAAGATAAGAAAGACCGCGTAGGCAGTGGGGAAGGTGATGCGAGCGATCACGTCGATGGTCTTCGCCACGCGAATCGGGTGCGGAGGCTCTTTTTTGCGGACCTGGACGAAACATGGCTGAAAGAAATTAATTTGAAAATGAATGATGGCCGCGAAACAAAAAATACTTCCTATCCGAATACGAAATCTACATAACAAAACTATTACTGGTGTGAGTTGTGTAATCTGAAATTACGATTGTTATTCGAATGTTGAACTGAATCTCTTTGTAAGAAGCCGATGAGACGGGAAATGAAAAGATTTTTTGTGACTAAAGCGTTTTTATGTGGGTTTTAGTGTTGGTGATAACTGAATGCAAGTGGTCTTACCTCGGCCACTCCGCCGTTGTTAGCGGCGTGCGTGCAGGAGCCGGGCGGGCCTGCGCACGTCGCGCACGACACCAGGTCAGCGGCGCCCGTCGATTCACGCTTTTTGTCACCCTGAGATAACGGCTACAGTAAAATTAATTTTTCTATTGTTTGTAAAATTTTAAGAAATCTAGTGAATTCTATAATGGGAGGAATGAAGTCTACTTTTCTATGGTAATGTAAAAATTTAGATATTTTTGTAGAACAGTTGTACTTATAAATTCATTTATAGTCTAATGGTAGTGAGAATATGTGCTACTTACAGGCTGTGACGATCCGAAGAGGCATTGAAATGAAAATGATGCGTTAGTTTATTGTGATACAGAACAAAGATGGAATGCAGTTGGCTAATGCTCGGGGCGAGTGGTCAGAGTCAGTGACGTCACTTACAGCGCCGCCGGGCTCCGGCTCGGGCGGATCGGACTTTGCCCAATGGAGGAATGCCATCGCCTCCTAATCAATGAAAATAATACTATAATATACGCGAAGCTCAACTTTTAAAATTATTTTTTTTGTCGTGATCTGCAGAAGCTTCGCTGAGTTACGACTTAAGCTCTTCAATATCCATAGTAACTAAGAGTTATTCTCTAATCAATTAGTTATAATTTGTTTTGGCGTTGACAAATGAACAAAGAAGTACTGAGACGTATTATTATGGCGGCTTTTTTAGAAACTGTAGTTAAAGCTAAAGCTAAAAATCTATATTAAAATGCTACTACTATAATAATAGATTTGTACAGTAGTGCCACTATTACCTAAAGTTAATACTAACTCACACATAGTAGTATTTATTTAGTATTTACTTCTGGAACTCTTTGCGTCTTCCGAAGTGACGTATTTAATGATATATATTTGATGTTTTGTATTGATTTAAACATGCACTATATGCAATTGGAGTACGGGAATAAAATTAAAACAATGGTTACGTAGGGTTAGACAGAAATGTGGAAATACTGTACAAAAAAGTTTCAAGTTTTCTTGAACAGCTCGTGATGATTGGCAAAAATATCTAAATTAGGTTTAATTTGTATTGTCCAAGTGTAAAACTAGGGAATAAAACTAAATATAATTACTAAATATAATTTCAATAATTGGTTAAGGTGGTGATTTGCACAACCACTATCCTTAACTTACCCTTACTTATGTTTACAGTCGGACAATACATTTTTGTGATAAACAATTTAACTGCAAGAACTTATATCCAATAATTAAGTACTTACGTTAACAATAATTTAGAAGAAAAAAATAAAAAAATTAAACAATCGCATAGACAAAAATACGACGAAATTCCTGATGTAACGTAAAATAAATTGTATAATTGTCAGTGCGGTTAAAGCAAATAGTTAAAAATATCTTCGCTACTTAAAATTTTACAATACACTGTAACCTTGCACCAATTAAAGGCATTGGTTAATAAAACTATCCATGTTCTCGAAACTACAGCATGCTAGATACAATATTTGTTATTTTAAGAATGTGGTACTGAAATACTGAAATCTGTTATATTTCTTTATTGTTATTTCGGGTTTCGCTATATCTGTATATTTGCGATGGGCACTATATAATATGTTTTGTTTGTTTTATTTCTTTAATTTAATAGTGTTTTTTAATTTAAATTGAGCATGCTTATTATAAATTTAGTTAGAGAATTATGTTTCTTTAAACGACAATATTTATGAAGGAAACTAGACGAATAAATGTTAAGTCATTTAATAAAAATCTGTCGAATTACAGTAAGCAACGCATCGACAAATGTGGATATTTATAGGCAGCGGAGACTTCGTCATTTTGGCGAATTCAGGTGACCACTTGCTCGTTTTGCCACCTTATACTATAAAAAAAAACTTTTGTTTTTGGTATGTAATAGTAGGTCCTTATCTATACTAATCTGTTTTTAATTAATAACGATATGAAATACCATAAAACCTGAAAAATCGGCGTATAAAGCTTTTTTAGATTCATTATAAGATAATGACATTTTAGAAAACAAATAACATAAAGGTGTGCATTAATTTGATATTAGTAATATATAAATAAAATATTTAATTAAATAAAATAATCTGTTAATTGATTTAATGATCCATTCGCTCGAATATACAGATTAAGAAAAATATACAAAGTATAATAACAGATAAGAAATATAACAGTGTCAAGTCTGGAATGTGCCAACGAGAATGGCGAATGTTTCTTACCAAAGGGCTGGCCAGTATAATGCCAATTCTGCTCAGAACTGCGGGCAGTCGCTGTGAACACATTATACAGACGATTTGTTCACTCGTGACAAATGCTCTACCATACCGGTGCACTCCAGTGAACACAGACTATATTGTTGTGGCCAGATACAACAAATGTAACGTTAAAAAAAAATATTTTTTTCTTTTCTCGAATTCTTTGCAATGTTTTCTGTTTTCAAAACCCAAAAAAAAAAATAATAAAAAAAAATGGCCACACAAAATAGTCAGAGATTTTTAGTGACGTGTTTTAATGAAAACAGATTCCTTTCTGATGTATTGTGACAAGGAGGAGGTAAATATTAAATCATGCACATTTAAAAATAATTCAGATCATGCTTTAAATAAGTGAATAAGAAAATTTAGTTACATGCTAATTTGTGATAAAGAGAAAACATTGCAAAGAGTAGAAGTAATAAATGATCACCGAGAAAAAAATATGCAAGTTAAGTTAAATCTCTTATTTTTTTTGGCAACATTAAAAGTGTTGTATCCTTAAAAATTATGTAACATAAAACATATAACATTGATATTTTAAATTACAATTAAAATGTACAAGACAAAAAGAAAAGGAACATTTACAAAGGTTTTAAACATTTTAAAAATATTTTAAAGCAGTTAAATTATATGCACATTAAGTTTAATCGATTGCAGATTAAATTAAGCCGTTTAGGGATTTTTTATTTCAAATGCTGAGAGAGTGCACTGCCATAAGACATTTAACAAAGACATAAGAAGACATCGAGAGGTATTACCTGGGTGACAGGATTTTCTCCGGGTCGGTACACGACGTTGTGTAGGGGCCTTTTTCTTCCTACGTAGTTGACGCAGACAAACTCTAGTAGCGATGCGTAGATGAAGCACATACACACTCCATCCCACACATTCATCGCTGTGAGATTTGATACGACGGGCAATGTTGATCGGAAACCGTTGGACGTTGTGAAAAAGTTCAACATTGTGGTGACGCCTGTGTTCCGGATAAACATTTTTATAATACCATTTTAAAGCGTTCGAAAAAAAAATGCCGAACTTTTCACCTAATAATTACATTCAACTAGTTGAAGGACCAAGTAACTCATAAGGATATAAAGAAAACTTATGGGTAACGGTGGTGTTATACTTAAATATCGTTTAAAGTATTTGATTTTTTTTTATATTCACGAGAAAAAACTTAAACAATTGAAAGTAATATGCTGGATCTTTTATTAGACGGAAAGTTTTGCACGTTTAACCGTGGGTTTCTAAAACCAAAAGCTCTATATAAAACATATCGTCATACCTGTCATTATCTTTGACAAAACAGCCATAACAATCTATATATATAAAAGAAAGTCGTGTTAGTTACACTATTTATAACTCAAGAACGGCTGAATCAATTTGACTGAAAATTGGTGGACAGGTAGCTTAAAACCAGGAAACGGACATAGGATAATTTTTACCCCGTTTTCTATTTTTTATTCCGCGCGGACGGAGTCGCGGGTAAAAGCTAGTATGTTATAAATGGAGATTTAGGTATCAGAATCCCACGGTTATTGATTTAAGATTATAACGAACCTATTAAACTTGTTAAAATGTGCTGACATTTAAAATCCATGCAAGAAGATTATTTGAAATTTTTGCATTTACAAAAATAGTATTAAAACTAACAACAAGGAAGCGTTAAAGAAAGTAACAAGTAGATCATGATTATGTCAAGTTAGAATAATTATTATGGGCATAATGATACGTTGAAGTAATTTAACGTATCATTAATAATAATGGAATTTGATGAATTTTATACTATTCTTATGAGTAAAACAAAAAACTCGCAACAAAAAAGATAGACCAACCTATCATTACTCTAGCGGGCACTGCATTCCATTCCAGCCAAAAAGTGATAAAGGATGATGTCACCAAAATAATTCCCGGAATGAAAACTGTGGTAAAGTAAAATGATCTATCTCGCGTGAAGATGAGATCCACTTTCAGACAGCTGTAATTACCTAAAAATATTAAGCATTATCTAAATAAAATGTGAAAATATAGTAAAACTACGCCGCGAGTGATCGTTGACAGTGAACGTATACTGTCAATAGTAAGGTGAGGATAACCTGCAAAAGGAAAGGATTAGCGTGTCATGTTTACAGCCCCAGCCACATCTAAACAGAAAGAGAGCGACAGACAGAGAGTAGAGATTCAATATGCAAGACCGAGAACATTGATATCGCCGGCCATTTTACCTATCATGGAACGGGCCGGCACAGCGTTCCATTCCAGCCAGAATGTGATGAAAGAGGAGGTCACCAGAATTATTCCAGGAATAAACACTGTGGTAAAGTAGAACGCTCGGTCTCTGGTGAAAATTAGATCCACCTTTAGACAGCTGTAGTTACCTGTGAAGTTATAATTTAACGTAAAGTTGGAAAACGGGCTAATGTTGTCAAAAAATTGCTAAATTTAGAAATTATAGTGGTGTATTTAAAAAAATATTTATCGTAGTCAAAGAAACTAATTCCAAATAACTCCGTTCAGTGGCCTTGTACAACGGAAAGTTATTGCTATGTACAAAAACTACACAAAAACTAATAGATATTAAAATCAAATAATCAACATTCCGTATGTAAGAGTAACGCGTGTTGTGTTTCTTCAGTATTCTCGAGCGCATACTCCTAAGTGTCAATTTTACCTTTTAATAAACAAACAGACAAACTATACCACGTGCAATGACACAACATCGTGCATAGGAATCACTAAGACAGATGATAATTTTTTTTAATAAGTTGGAATGTCCATGAGAGTGATTAATGGAACAGCACTGGTACATACTGAAGTATAATCTTTTTGCCAGTTTTAGTTTTACGCTATTTATTTTTAAATCACACAACAGCGCATTTACTCACACATAAGCGGTGAAAAGATTATTTTTTAAAATTTCCGCATCGGACAGAATGTGTTTTGTCCAATGCTGTTCAAGTACCTTGCTCCTCAAAGCGTCTCTGGCAAAGATTACATGTCAGCTCTTCATCGTCCTCGTAAAGTGAAATACCGTCAGCTGCTTGCAAAGACGTTAACAGATTCTTACAATCTATTCTACATTATTATTTTGAAACAATTAAATAGCAACAAGACACTAGACTAGTGTTACTGATGAAAATTACTACGATAACTTGCTACCATGCGGATGAAATAACAATTCTTTTAGCTGATTCCTCAATAAACTTTATGGTAAAGCCGTTAAACAATCAAACGCCTAACACACAACTAGCTCTCACGTTACTACTCAAACAAATAATGAAGTTAACAAATCAACCTGTGACACAAATCAAGACCAAGCTGAAAAGAGTTAATTAGAATGTCTAAGTTAACAAATTATCCTTTTCTCCTTCCTTGTGCAAAGTATAAGTGTGTGCTTTAAACAAAAGTAAAAGGTCATGGGATGAATATACTAAATTACTAGGAGATAAAAATAATAAAAAATAAAATTTAGGATGTTGTGTAAGCAACTGTTTTTGTTATTAAAGCTTAAAAACGGTACTTTACCTCTCCAGCTCGCCTTAATAGGACAGGGAATGGTTTGGTTTTGAATGAGATACGCATTGAGGGTTGTTAGCGACGGAGACTTTCTTAAAGTATCTTCATCATTCTTCCACACGTAAGTGATGGCAGATTGCTCGTACGATACTGGAATTAAAGTAAACATTTAAAAATGATGACTTCAAAGCGTTATGTTTAGATAATTTTACGATTTAAATTCTTGGATCTTCAGTTGGAAATATATCAATCTAAATTCATTTCAAGATATTCGTGCTCCTGTGTTTACCTTTTTAACTATCTTATCTAAACCTAATTCTAAGACTACGCGTATATTAAATATAATCTGTTATCAAATGTAATAAGATGGCGTTATACTAACAACATTCTTTATTATTCAGTTATACATTTAGTTAAGTTTAGGCTTTGTATCTAAATATATTTGCAGTATTTTATTCATAGAGTTACAATCATTTTTAAATTTAAAATTATCACTAACTACCTGCTAAGTTTGTTAATTCATGTACATTTTACATGCACATTTTACTTGATAATAATCATGAAATTTTACTCACTACTTTCTAAAGCAAATGAACACAATGGGTCATCAAATGGAAATATGTTGAGCCGCCCCTGACAGGACAAAATAAGATGCCGTCGCATTAAATAGTTGATTGTACCATTGCGGTAAATTCTCAATGCGAAGTGCATGGGTATTATTGGATCCTGAAATATAATAAAACACTAAAATGATATGTTTAAACATTGATGTATTACGAAACAATATCATTGATTTATAAGCGTATATTAAACTACTTTAGTTTACATTCATGACACTGAATAATCTAGTAAACTATTTGTCATCCTTAATTTTATTGTGTTTTCTAACCTTGAAGTCACCGTGCATTATAAAATAAGTGTCCGGCAACCAGATGTCTTCATGGTGATGGATGGCATTTAAAAAGTCGTAGTGAGACTGGTTTGAGTATCGCAGTCGGGGATCGTACCACTGCTGTTGAAGAAGGAACTCAACTTCGTATTTCTGAAAGTATCAAACATGTCATTAATAATAACTAAAAATGAAAACAGGTCACAAACAAAGCTAAGCAAAAAGTTTCTGCAGAAAGATTAAGGGGGAGATAATCAACTTACAAGGCTAGATTCGTCTGGAGATGCTAAACTAAGAAGTAGCACGCTAACATTAACGGTGAGGACACCTGAAAATGAACATAGAAATATGGTACAGACTTCATAATATTTTACTTTACCTTACCAATCTTTTAACAAAATAAAGAGGGAATTAAGAAGGGATTAATTAAAATTAAATGCAACACAATGTTGAAATAATAATTGGCTTTAAAAAGAGTCACACATAGCGTTGAAATGTTTTTTTATTCATGCTTTATTGAAGATTATACAAACTGAAAATAAGAAAAAAATGTTGGTGAGAAGGTCAAAAATTGCTCAAATTGCGAGCACTTTCAAGATAATGCAATATATTCTTTTTGTTGAATTGATAATGTAAGAAAATAATTGAATTCGACATTTGTAAATTCAAACAATTTTTTAATTTGCGTTTTTGTTTATGAAAAGAGAAAATCACATGTTTGTAAAGCGTTTATAAAAAACACAAACTTATTTTATTAAAAAAAAAAAAACTTTTTTATTCGCAAATTGAAAAGGTACGTTTCGTTTTTGTTTTTAAGATATCAAACGTTATTAGAAATGAAATAATAAAAGTGTGCTGCGTCTACATACAACATCAAAATAGTGCTGACAAAAAGACAAGTGATTGTGGATTATGCAAGAATTATCAAAAGCAAGATATCTGTATCTACAGTTGCTATAAAATATTCGTAACAAGTATCATTCGAGTTATGTGCAGTAAAAGTTGCAGTGATAGTAAACACTAAAAGAATTTCTCTTTTCAAAAACATAAAACACAACACACCGCGATTGTGTGACCGCGGCCGGAGCGACGACAGTCCGACTTTATCGTTCGTCAAACTGTCATTGGGCGATGTCAAACCACAACAAAAATCTGGATCTGCAATGTTATATCCCAAATTCTAATACCACACATAAATACTTCGAACTTTTTCCTGCACTCACAGAGATCTTACAAACTTTACTAATGTATTTATGTTGTTGTTTTTCTACACGATACGTTATAAGCGATATTGTTACTATATTTACCATCTACTGGTGGAAGCAGTCTTTTGTCATAGCGGGAGTTTTTCAGTAGATTGTCCAGTATCTCTTTGTCCGACTTGCCCGCTGCAAAGCTGCAATAGTAACATAATTATGTTTTTATTTGTTAATAATATTTTTAGAAAATATCTTTATCTCTTTTATGGAAACTATTAAATTCAAGAGTGTTGATTGCTCGTATTAGATTAGAGATTAAATAGAGATATAGAAATAATATCTCAGAGCCAAGACTTAATAACGCTCGCTGGTGTTAGAACTATATCGAAATACGATAAAAGATTTTATGACAACATTCGACAGATTATGAGCACACATGTTGTTACAAATCTTGCAAATTTGTTGTACAATCAGTGTTACAGTCTTAATATACTTTTAAAAATTACTATTTTAGTTTCAGTGAAGTACGAAAATACTGAAATTTGAATGAATTAATTAATTTTAATATTAGTTTATATTTATAGTTAGCTATTTTAGTTGATTATTAGATCAAATATCAATTAGCTAATCGAGTATTTAATGAGCTGGGAACTGGTAAAATTTAACAAAGTCAAAATGGTGTGCAACCGTTTGACATTTACAACCGAGGTTCGGAACCTGCGTATTAATTATGACAGACAGTCAAAAAACAATAATATTTTAAAAAATGGTCAAAAGGTGCCAACCCGATAATCTAGTAAGGTTGAGTAGTAAGTCTTAACCGATGTGACTGTTTTTCAACATGATGACTGAGTAAGCAAGGTGGTTAATGGTCAGGCAGCGCGGGTACAAAAGGCTAGAAGCTACGGGCTAAAGTCGTGTTACATGCGCGTCGCCGCACCAGCGCACCCCGCACCTGATTCATCGCCCGCTTTGTTATCTATTGCCACTGTTGGATAACACTTCTAAAAATGTTTCACTTAAATTACTTATATTTTAACCAACAATCTGAAACTCTATATAATATACATTGGTGGTATGTTCCTCAGATTTTGACTGAAATTTTAGTAGGATATTCCGAGAATGGCAAGGCGCGTCCCTAGTCCAGCTAACATGACATAATAATCGCACGTCTATATATTTGAGCATCATGTTCTTAATTCAAAATATTTGAAATTTACAAAAGTTACGTCTATGATGAACTATGTTGCTATATTATGATACACGCAAATCCATAATTGTCTTGTCTTGTCTATTATTTAATCTGTGATTACATGCTTACATGTCGGAGGTGAGCGCGGAGACTTGAGACGCGCCGCTCAGCATCAGTACAAAGGCCACGGCGCGTGCCACCACGCATGACCAACCCATATTAGGACATCTGAAAAATAATAAGGCCTCTTATTAACTTACAGACGTTATACAATGAAGTATGCCATACTCCTTACTATGGCATGTTTGTAAAATAAATCGTCTCGCTTAATGACCAAAAAGTTCAATAACCCATACACATTGATGTCTAGTTATTCACAATCAAATCAAATGTAGTTTAATATTCCGTCGTTCATTTTTGAAAACATTATATATACCTATGTGTGATTTATCTATCCCAATTTCATAACTTTTTTTTGTGGTTACCTATAATTTAAAATGAAAATTTCAAAGAAGCGACTTCATTATTATAATAATGCCATCCGTCTTACGTCTTACGTCGATTCTGGCTATGTTATATAAGATTTTAACCGAAAAGTACGATACCGCTGATAAAAACGGAATTCCGACGGTAAAGCCCAAACCGATCAACTATGAAAATATCCAATATTCCCTGCAGATCCCGGGAAAAAGGTTCTGCCTTGACTTAAAAATGACAATTATTAATGTATTTCGTAAAAGTTATGACTGTGTTTTGTTTTCCTTCGACTTTATTTAAAAATATTATTAAATTATATTTTGAACGTAGATCTGCAAATACAAACTATATATATGTATATATATAGTTAAAAATAAAAAATAAATAAAATAAAAAATAAAAATAAAAATATATATAATTGTAAATTGGAATGTACAATTTACACCATGGTTATTTATTATTTAATAAAGTAGCAACATTGTGTCAAATCCAATGGTGTGAGAAACATATACCATCTCTTGATGGTATAAATATAAAATAAACCAATTAATACAATTTTTCAACGTTACATTAGTGTATATTAGTACAACGATATATTAGTGTAGTTAAAATCGTTGTGTAAGTTAAATATTTAATTGTAAAATCCTGCAATTCATAAAAACGGTAATTGTAATTACGAATTATAAATATTTTTATAACAACACAAGTTTAGCGTGTTTTAGTCAATGTCGAGTTAGAATGCATAGGTAATTTTTAAAAAGTTCTGTTTTAGTGGTAAAACAGAGTAATACACGAATGTATGGCGTGAGGCAAGGACAGCTTGGAACATGATACTTTTTGCTGTTCAACTGAAAACATGGCCTAGTTTTTTTCTAACCAATCTAATTTTTATGACGTCAATAAAGTTATAAACTAGTGCTGCGCTATTCCATCTTCACAATATCAAACATACCGAAGAGATGGTAAATATATATATATTAGGTCCTTACATATGAAATTGGCGTTTTTCGTACTGGCCACTTTAATCACGAATTTCTCCTCTTTGGTAAGGAATTCCAAATTCAAATTTGTACAGCTATAGACTCATGTATTTGTGGTTCGATGACCGTCATTCATTTGTTTTTTTTTCTTCTGTTTTTTTCTGTTTGCGTCACTCATTTTACAAAATGGAAAACTTAAAATATCGCATTATTTACGAGTACGAGTTCCGCCGTGGCACTAGTGCTGCGGAAACGACTCGAAGGGTGAATGATGTGTATGGCGGTCGTGTTGCAAAAGAAAACAGTTCGTTTTTGGTTCCAACGTTTTCGTTCTGGAAATTTCGATCTGCAGAACAAGCGCCGTGGACGGCCTGAGACTCAAGTTGATAATGAAGAGTTGCTATTGTGGAAGCGGATCCATCGCAAACCACGTCCGAGTTAGCTGCAGGCTGCGATGTTAGTGATAAAACTGTTTTAATTCACTTGAAGCAAATTGGGAAGATTAAAAAGCTTGAAAGGTGGGTACCTCACGAATTGACTGAAGCAAACCGGCAAACGCGCGTCGACTGTTGCGTTACATTACTAAACCGGCACAATAATGAAGGTATTTTAAACCGAATCATTACCTGTGATGAAAAATGGGTTCTTTACGATAATCGGAAGCGCTCAGCGCAATGGTTGGATCCTGGCCAGCCAGCCAAATCCTGCCCCAAGCGAAAATTAACCCCAAAAAAGTTACTTGTAAGCGTTTGGTGGACTAGTGCCGGTATTGTTCATTACAGTTTTCTCAAATCTGGCCAGACTATTACGGCTGATGTCTATTGTCAGCAATTGCAAACCATGATGGAAAAGCTAGCGGCTAAACAACCTAGGCTGGTCAATCGCTCCACGCCACTGCTGCTTCACGACAACGCTAGACCACACACTGCGCAACAGACGGCTACTAAATTAGAAGAGCTTCAATTGGAAAGTCTAAGACATCCTCCGTACTCCCCGGACCTTACTCCAACAGATTACCATTTTTTTCGAAATTTGGATAACTTCTTGCAAGGGAAAAAATTCAACTCCGATGGGGCAGTCCAAATCGCCTTCAAAGATTTTATTGATTCCCGTCCGACTGGTTTTTTTAGTAAAGGGATCAATGAACTACCTATGAGATGGCAAAAGTGCATAGAAAATAATGGTTCATACTTTGATTAATTAAATATATTATATTAAAAAATATTCGACTTTTTGTTCCTCCCATACAAAACGCCAATTTCATATGTAAGGACCTAATATATATCTTTTTTATTATTTTCTATGTTATTGTTGGCAGCCACTAATTTTCTATGGGGAGGAAAAAATTATTTCAACGGTAAAAGACACTGAAATAATAATAAGTTTGTTAGTTTTAGAATACTGTTTACGTCGTAGTTGATATGATCTCATATATAAACCATTGTTATTAGATTGACGGGTAGTAGGGGTCAATTCGCATGCGACCGGCCCTGGGGACCTCGCCGACTCGAACCACTTTATCAACTTTAACAATTGAATGGAAACTTGCCTCATGCCTAAGTGAATTTTATAAAACAGCAAAATAACAGAGATATACTACAAGTATTGTATTTCTATTCTGTAAATTCAAGTTTAATAAATATAAGAGCATAAATAAAAATTATTATTCTTCATTGAAATTAAATAAATTTTGTAAGTTTAAAGTTAGTTGAAATATATTTATTAACTTTCGCACTATTAATAAGTGTAAGTAAAGATAACAAACTCGTTAACATTTTAATCGATCCAATGTTACTTAATTCGTAGTTGTAGACGTTTACAGCTCTAAGAAATGATATAAATTGGAATAATTATGATTGTGTACGTAGGTACCTTTCTGCTGACTGCAGAGTGTTGTCGGCATGTGGAGAGATGATTAACTCGTCCACGACCTCAGCATCCGCCGCCACATGTCGCAGCGTTCTGCAAAGTAAGTTAACACGTTATCTGCCGAAATCATTATTCAATCACCAAACATTTTTTATTTATCTGCAGTGTTATTAATTTACATTTATTTGGTTAAAATTTGACCGATCTAAAGAAAGCAGTGACAGGGAAAATTATCTTTTCTATTAATCGAATATCTTTTGTACTCCGTTTTAAACAAAGTACTTAAATTAATTTTAGAATCGATCTCGATGATCGTAGGATGTTTTCGTCCTCCGTCCTCAATGTTTTCTTTTAAGACAACGACAGAATTTAAAAGCACATTATTTTTAAAAATTCTAGACCACCCAAGTTATCAGAACTTATTATACTTTATGCATAGTAAAATGAAATAAAAGGTTAGTCGACATCACAGGAGACCGAAGAGCTGACAGCTAACTCGGACAAAGAATTAGTCTAGCCATTCAAAGGGGGAACGTTACCAGTATCTTCAGAGCCTTGCCTAAAGGGACACCTTTTAATGACAATTTTTTTTGTTTTTATGTATTATATTTAAATTACATCCATGTTTATTTCTCATAATTATGTCTAATAAAAACTAAGTATTGTTTCAAAATGTAGCTATGTATGTAAGTCACGAACTTATAAGGGTTAATAAGTCAGTAAGAATACTTTGGAATATTATGTAATATAAATATAAAATATTTTGCTTTTCTTTTTTGCTACGCGGGAGATTGAGTTCATAAAATTTCCGTCGCTTCTGTTATTAAACAAAAATGTTTATGCGAGGAAATAAAAGGTTGCGGGCGGTTCGCTGCCACCCTAAGACGGTTATGCTAATGTCGGTTTTGTTTGAAACCTTTGGAAAATTGTCCTCGTTTTTAAGAACAATAACTTGTACAAATGAGGTTGAAATGTGATTAAGTCTGTTTCCATTATACTTTTAAGCTTCTTAAACAATGAAAGCTTTGTAACAATTAAAACTTTTCGAAATCCATTGTTTTAAATTTATAAATAATTAATTTTCGTACAAATCTAAGAATCAATTTCAATCGCCAATTTTGCCAACTTATTTAAGACACCTACAATAGTAAATACCAATTCCAAGACTTCTAAGACTCATAATTTTAAAAAAAATGATCTCAATGTTGTCTTTCTTCATCCAATCAAGTGGAAATGGATACGTCTGAATTTATTTTACAAAAGGCTGAATTTGACGTACAAATTTCAATTATAAAATATGTATACAGAAAATTATAGTACGGTTCGGTGATTTTTATTTTCTGCAATGTTTTCCTCTACCTAGATACATTCCTACAACGGTCATAAAACTCTTTGCTGTAACAAAGAAGGCTGAATTATAGCTGTATTTTGGAGTGAACAGTTAAAATATATTGCCTTAAGTAAACTCTCACGAGTTTATCCTATGCAATGTAATACCGGAAAAAATATACAAAACCTTAGGATACAATTTTTTTTGTTCATAAAAATAAATACGTATACCATTGTTTTATAATAATTTCGTGTATCTAATTAAGTACAGTCGAACCTAGATATGTGAGGCTCCAAGTGACCGCGATATAAAGGTTTTTCTCTAACCCTTTTTTCTCGCTTTAGGTGGTCTTCCGTAGGAACTAGACAATGATTATCGCTTTCAGAGGTTTCTCGATTGTCCAGACTCGACTGTACTTGATAACTCTAACTGGATTTCGATTTTATTGACACTTCAGAGGCGTTAAACTATTTGGTTCCATGTACCATTTTGTGTTGTAACAGAACCGTAGTTCAATGGTCATTAGGGGCGAAATTTAATGTAGATTTAGTATGAAAATTTTTAATTAAGGCCTGTTTATATGACTCTAAGTGAGGCAGAAAGTAAATTAAAGTTCTTAGTTAACAGGCATTAGAGACTTCTATCACGTTTACATTGCTTGTCACGCTCTCAGAGGCGCCTAAAACTTTGTTTTTACGTCTGTCGTAAAGCCGAAAGGAACAAGTTTTGACACCCCGCAAATAACTTCTATGACGTGACAGTTTTCACAACATCAACATTATTTTATAGCGAAAGTCAAGCAAAATTCATAGACATTATATACAAAATCTTGCAAATTTATATTAAATATTAAAATATTAATGTTATTTTGATAGTAACGTGACTATACTCATATGTTGAATTAAACTGTATTGGGTCAATTACCTTCATAACGTTGCTAATGAACGTCCATTGTATGCTTGACTTTTATAAGTCCGCAATGACACACTGACTTTAACTAACATTGCTTTAGAAATATACAATTTAACTATCTACCTAGGCTTCTATGAAATATACGGTTTATACAACATGAACATTTTATATTTCAACGCTAACATTATGTTTTGTGTTGTATTATATTTTATTTTCTATATTAGTGTATAAAACATGCTCATATTACGTTATACTATAATAATCAACCTATTAGAATACTAAATTCTCAAGAACTAGTATAGCCAATTCGCTGGAGCTTGACCAATTACTCACATAATACTGATCTTCTATAAGTCATAAAATTTTAACCTTTGTATATTGTTTAGTTTCAAAAAACAAAATTTATTTTCATAAAATATGTCTATTCCGAAGAAATGAAACTTGTGGCGTAGTAACGTACGTGCTACGAAACTACCGTACGAACTAACTAACGTACTACGAAACGTATTTTCCATAATTCTATCATTATTCACGTATGCGCGTAGACAACTTTTATCTAATATCATCATGATAATTATATTGAATTAAAATAAAGATTCTTCTTCTTCTTCTTGCGGTGCCTCTCCAATAAGCGAACGTTGGCGGTCAGTTCTCCCTATTTTAACCGATTTTTGCGAGGTGGAACAATTAGACAGCACTCGCAAGTTCTGTTCACTTTTGGATGTTGCCTGACTAGGATTTCGTACTACGACCAACACTCAACAACAAACGAAAAAAATATTAAACTTATGTTTAAGATAAATTGAAGGATTATATTATCCTTTCTTGGAATTAAATAGTACGACCTACAAAGTAAGCAGAATAAAACTAACAGTGACTTGCAGAATGCTATCCTATGTTTCTTTTGGTCAGGAACTTGATATGTTTATATTTATGTTATGTTGCGTGTCGACGTTCATTTGTTCCTGATGTTTCTGCTCATTTAGTGTTTCCGCGATCTAAATAACCCTGAAAATGGGGCGTCTGTCAGCTATTAGTAAGCGTGAACCGCTAATATTTTCTTTCATGATATTATTTCTTTGAATTTACCCTTAAATGGTATTATTGTTTATAAAAAATCTAGCAAAGTATATTATGATCTTTTTTATATGGTCTTCATATTTACATTTCAACATTTATTGGTTATATATAGTAATTAAATATTTTTATTTCTAAAAAACATCTCAATATAAAACACGTTTCGTTGCTCGCAATGTAAATTTCTCGGAAATTACTAAACCCAAAAATTTATGCTCCGTTAAACTTTTTAAAAAAACAGGCAGACCGCAATTATTCCGAAACAACATTCGAACGCTTTAAGCTTCAGCAAATATAATAAAACGTTTGCGCACTCCGTAAAGCTTAGGATAACATTTGTTCTACATTTAATTTTACACGAATTCGGTGTTAACGAAACTTGTGATCAAAATGCTATAAAATTAATTAAAATTTAATAAGGATTCTTGAAATGATAACATTTATATTCAACGCATTTCAATTCAAATTTATTTTAATCATACGTTAAGATATTTAAATTTGCCTTTGCTTAATTAAAGAATAAAATTGATATACAATGACGTTAATACACGTTAAAGCGTAAATTTAAATTATCATTCGATATTCTACTCCCTGACGCCATTGTAAAAGCAAATAATATTCGTGTCTTAATTCTCATGGGAATAAGCCGTACTTATTATATCTTAGTTTTTAAATTTGTAAGCTCTTTTTTCTGGTATTAAAATGAATAAGTAAAAGTGCTTTGTTTTAGAATTTCGTTTTAAAATGTCAATTATAGTTGTTTAGAAAGTACATTAGTTTTTAGCTTTAAGCTGAACGATATAATGAAAAATGCATTTCGTTGAGTCTAGAGTTAAATGTTTTCTTCGCTAAAATTAATTAAGAACGGCTTAACTCATGTATGATCGATCGTCTGGTGATGGCACCGACATTCATAATTAGTTAATTAGTATTATGATAATTTCTCACGAAAGTTTAAGCAAATTAATTTCCTTACTTGTATAACTTAAACAACCTCTGTAACTTTTTATACAATTTAATAATTCAAATAAAAGTTTCTTACAAGTTTGTTCCAGGCCGCTTCTTTTTCTAGTTAAGGTGACACAATGCCTACAAGGGCGGATTAACTTATTTTCAAGGTTGAATCCAATAAAAGTAGAACGCGCTGGAGTGTAAATAAAACTTGTGCATAACGTCTTAATCATATCGAGATAGACTTTTCTTGAGTTTACAATGGCTTCATTAGATTATCCTAAGTTAACCTACATAGCAATGTCATTGGTAACAAGGCATTTTTATTGAAAGAAGTGGCGGCGTTTGCGTGCGTTTTATTTCTCATAAAATGGTAGATTTATTTATCTGAAGTAAATTTAAGCACGAAATGATTGGTCTGATTGAAAGGAACTAGGTCACTAAACAGTCGTAGAAAAAGGAAAGGGAGAAGAATATCAAATTGGCGACCGCGTATTTATGGAATTGGAAGTATTAAAGCAAGGCAATTTTATTTTAATTTAATAATCCAGCGCTTGACCACGATGTCACCTGATGTTAAGTGATGACGTTGTCGAAAGATGGTACACGCTCGCTTAATAAATGCCTATTTACTCTATTCAGGCTCTCCCATGTCAAACTTGGACGGAAAAACTGACATTGTGAACTTGTTCCAATCCTTTGCAATACATACGAGGAACGATGATTTAAAATTCTTCATTCAATAACTTGGTCAATAAATAATATAGTAGCTAACAGTGTCATACTTATTATTGTTAATATTAATAGTAGTAGCAGTAGTTATTTCTTTTCCAATTTTTAGGATAAAAAGAGATAGTAATTTCCACTATTCTAAGTTAACTCAATATGCCTTGTGAACTTTATGTTCATTTATATCACTAATAATATACAATACATGACGTTAAAGTTAAAGTAAACGACAACTTACTAATATCGAGCTATCTATTTATCTGCCGCCAGCTTGCAGCAAACTCCGTGGCAGATTGCATCACAAAGTTTGCCATTAATATCATGGCAATTTAATAGAATGTCGTGACCGGTAAAACTTTATCAACTTCTCAAGGTTCAAAATATATAACAGCTTTAGAAATAATTACACTTGTTTACGAGTTACATATTAGATTTGGGTAATTATTTCGGTTGTGATTTTTTTGACTTAATAATGAGGAAATGTGGTTAAGGTTTATTAAATATTATGTTTATAGAGTATGATATAATATTATTTTTCATCTATAAGATTTGCGTAGTTTTATTTTAAAGTAATTTAATTCACTGTATTTTTGGATATCAAAAATTATTTTCTTTATTATTTTCTAATTATAGTTGGTGCAAGAAAGACAAGGGAAATGTAAATTTAGAAATAAAACTATTCCTTAACAATGGCCACCGGGGTTATTAAAAATAATTAAACATCGTTGATCATTGTCAGAGGCATACAACTTTTGTTTAAGTAATTACAGCAAACATTTGTTTTCAGTCGTAGAGGTCGTTGTATAAAACATAAATTACATGCACTTCTTTTTAAAAAAAAGAGGGTTTTCTTCAATTTCTTGTTTAAAATGTACAAAAAAATCGGTGTTAAACATTACAAGGAAATTCTTTATTTGTATATTTTGCATTTGGAATTTTGGTAAAGATATGATAGAAATGTTTGGCTTCGTAGCTATATGCTATATGCTACGAGCTACGTGCTAATAGCTACATGCTACGAGCTATTACTACAAAAAATACTGTAAACCAAGAAAAAAGATTTATAATAAATTCTGAATAATTTTGCCGTTTAACATTAACTGTCTTCGACATGAAGTTGAAATCGTTTTAGTTTCGTTATAATGACTGTAATAATTTTAACTTTCAAGACAACTTAGTTATAAAGTTCTTTAATGAGCTTGATTCATGAAAAATGGTATTTTATTTTGCATTAATTAAGCAGATATGCGTGCTCTGAAATGTTTTAACTTTCTTGGAATAAAATAACAATAATGCTGTGGTTACAAACATGAAGTGTTATTTCAAAAGAAAAAGATACTCCTTTTAACTAAATAAATTAGTGTTTTGTAGTTGTTTGAATACTGTATGAGAAATATTGTTTTAATATGTGTTACGTCTATAGCTTAAGCGCTGAAAGTGGGTTAAATGAAGCTTGTGATTTATTTTGTGCGGCCGACCGATGGGCGCGTTGGCTTTTAAGTGAAGCAGTCTTGTGTACTTATGTAGACGATGTGATTAGTTTGTTTACCCTACTATTCTAAATGTTACTTTTTGTTATATTATATACTAAACTTACATATAAATAATCTGAAGAAAAAATAATTTAAAGCCTTAGATATAACATACGCAAATGACAACACTCAGTAAATTTATGCATCAAAAACAAAAGAAATGTTAAAAAGTTTTGAAAATCTTTTAATAGGAAAAAGATGAGTGTATATAGTGTGTATGTAGTTAAATCCTGCGGTGTTTAGGTCAGTAATCTGTGCATCCCTCAGTAATTTATTTCAAATAGCGTTGATGGAGATATACAAAGGGTTTATTTTGAACGTGTGTTGCGATGTCATAGCTCTTCATGTAACATTCATGAGTATCGAAGGAGCGGGTGAATCGACTACGTAATAAAACGCTCCACGTACTCGTACATATGAAATATTCAACTACTACTACCAAAGTCAAGCACAAACGTTTTACCATAGTGCCAAAGTTCTTTGGTGTTACAAATTCTGCCTTTTCGAGGAAGGATTAATAGGCGTCATTATTAACTATAATTTGAAATAAATTTGATAATAATAAAATTTAAGATCACCACTTCCATTTATCTGCCGTAACAATTCCCAATTCAGCTTCACCTTCAAACTATTTAAAAAGTATTCTTGATGGGAAAATAGAATAAAATTTTGACTTAAATATCATAAGGCGCTGTTTAGATGGAAAAAGTCGTAGTATAAAAATCGACAAACAACGCTAAGTGCTTGAACACATTTCTGTTTTAATGTATCATAATAATGTGCTCCAGCATTCGAAGCCGCGATTCACAAGTATCTTTTTATGTATTAAATATATACAAGTTTAATGCCATTTTTAGAATCTGTACTCTCTACCCGAAAATAGGTAATATTTTTTATGGGTGAGCCGCGTGGTTCCGGCGGTTCTATTATTAAATTTTCGATGGTGTTGTTTCAAAATAACAATCGAATTTGGGCGAATAATTAAAACAAGTAGGTATCTCGTAGTGTACGTAATTTCAAATCGTTGCTATTGAAATGCAATTGTAAAAATATTGTAAATCAAAGGGAATGTATGCCAAGGACAGCTAACACATTAGTAGAGAGCGGCGGCGGCTCTCTGTCGGAACTTGTCGGACGCGAATTAATCTATGCTACGCAGTGTTGCACCGTGTCGCATTTATTCTGGTTAAGCTTAATTAAGTATACTCGAGAAATAGATATAAAGAGAAAATAAATTAATAATAGAATCAAAATTACAATTTTAAAATAATTTATCAGAAACCGTTCTATTTTACTAATATTATAAATGCGAATGTTTGAATGGATGTTTGTTACAAGGTATCTCCAGAACGGTTTAAAGGATCTTGATGAAATTTGGCACAGATATACAATATAGTCTGGAAGAACACATAGCCTACTTAAATACTACGTTTTTTTAATAGCGTGCGAATGGGGTCACGGGCGACAGCTAGTATTGCTAAATATGATCATAAGATTTGCACTATATGCGTAAGAAGGGAGTTATTGATGATTACATGATATGTAATTTAATATTACAATAAAATGTAAACATCACGGATTAAAGTTTTTTACAAATTAAAAATACATTTTTGTTTTAGCATATTTTCAGAATATCCTGGTCTGTTATCGTATCGTTACTAAGGTTACTTGCAGTGCGATAATGTGATAAGTCTGGACGTACTTAAGCTCTACTCCGTTCCGTATCTCAGGATCGGATCGATGTAAGAGCGGTAAGTAGAGACTTTAAGGATTATCACACATTGTTAGATCGTGCTCTATTTCCTTTGAATGGAGATTACGTTCTGTAATATTAACGAAACAATTATTTAACGATGCAAGTCCTTTTTAATTTACTTTTATTAGTACCGGAATATGTTTGATTAGTTAGGGTAGATTTAGCTGTAACGTGCTTCGAACTAACCACCGATAATTACTGATGATATTAAAAATAATTTAAAGATGCTATTTTAATTCGATAAAAATGGCTTGTAGTACAACGTTACATCTTAATTTATTTGGCATACTTCAGTTATCCAAAAGAAGGTTCTCTATAGTGTATAAAAATGGGCATATGAATATCCATTTCCCCTGGCAAAGGTTGCCTAAACACGAGCCGCCCTTTTAATAGACAGCTAAATACTCGCTAACAATCGATTTGTCGTGTGATATGTTGATATTATGGATGAGATCACGCGCTCCGCTATTGTATTAATATGCGCCATTTAGATGGTGCCAATTATTATGCTCCCATGTGGAGAATATTTATTTAATTCTGTAATTTATACAAAACATCGTACAAAATCTGTATTTGTATCACCTGTATAAAAAATATTGTAATTCTAAATAAAAGATAACAAAAAAAAGGAGAGTAGTTGTGAATATTGTAAGAGTTGAGTAGAGATCTTCTAAATACTAAATAATTCAGTCGGCAATACTTTGTTTTCAGCCCTTCGACCTTGATGAAGAGATTTTCAATTCAGCCGGTGCAATCCCCGGAGAGAGAATACGCAGATGAAAAACATTCCCCGTGTCAATACGCGAATGACTTTAACGAGTTTGTGCTTGGATTAATTGGATTTTTTTTATTAGTGAGGTATGGGATAAACCAGATGTTTATAAAATTATACACCACAATCAATCAATACAACAACATCAGTTTCACGAATTGGCCGGCTCGATCAGTGAAATACCACAACCACACAGAAGACAGGTTTAAAGTGGAAGCAACTCTGCGTTTCCTCTCATGATCGTGCTTGCCGGAGCTCTAGTTTTGGCTTTCTCAGAATCTTTATATAATCTTTATAACTGTACACTGCAGCTTCTTTGATTTATACAAGTTAGTATACTTTTGTCAATATTTAGGTGTTGTTTGGGTACTCATTTCCTAGTGGCATAAAAAAGAGTATTAAATTTCTTCATGACAACATTTTCAATGTATGAAAAAAGTGATACCTTTTTTGCGAGCATTTAACACAAACGAAACAAAATGTCTACTCGTTGGTCAGTATGGCGATAAAATGAATACAAATCGTCGACCCGAGCTTGTTTTGTGCGGCCTTAAATTAACCCAGAAAACAACAACTTATGTTTCCACACAAAGAACTGCTGGTTTGTATTTACCTCTTTTTAAATTTTCATTTGTTACAGTAAAATATTTTTATTCTACATATTTTCAAACAGGCAGTTTGTTTGTTTGTTATAAGTTGTATAATAAAATTTCGTTGAACCATTAAATTTTTTTAATGATGTTTTAATATTTTTTCGAGCTTTGGTGAAAATAGATAAAAGGATAATTTATGTAACTGTTGTTTAATTATATAAAATCAGCTCCCGTGACCAAATTTACAAAAAATCGAAAATTTTACTAAAACATGTAGTAAGTGTATATGTATATTGTACGATAAAAAGGCGTTCAAATAATACAAATGCATTTCCATGGCAGCGCTTTTATAACGCGACGCTTTTTTACCGCCTAGTGTTCTACTTTGAGCGTTGGGTGAACGGAACAATGGAGATGTAAAGCGTTCGTCTTTCGAGAGCCGCCAGCAGGAGTTTTATCGCGACGATAAAAAAGCGCCCGTGTGAATGAGCGGTAAATGTTATTTTTCTGCTCAAAGCGTCATCGCTTTGATCGATTATAACCTTTTGAACGTTCGCATTAAACGCCCTTTCAATGAATAGTGGAAATGTCAGGCACTTTGTAGGTATGCGTTTGTTGGGGAGATTCAAGGTGGCAAACGAGAAAGCGGCTACCTGAATTCACCGAAATGGCGAAGCGACCGCTATCCATAGATATCCGGAATTACAGATGCGTTGTTTACCTTTAATCGACGGAGGACGAGACAAGAGAGAGAGAATATTTCCCTTTCCTGTCCATCTCCTCCTCCATCAAATTGACGTCCCCTTCCGATCCTTTCTTCATAAGAAAAGGATGGAAAGGGAAAGAAGACCAAAATTAGACCTTCGGCACCACATTTATTAGAAGAAACGCGGAATTACTTCCACTTCAAGCCCGCCTTCTGTGTGGTCGTGAGCTGGCCCATTCGAGCAACAGATGTTGTTGTTGCTAGCGCCTATCTAAGTCTATCTGAACTTGGCATGCGTTGTAGTGGCAAAGTCTTATTTTCTTACCATTTATACTGTACGTTAACGTCCGATTGTATCGCCGTGTTTTAAATCAAATTTTGTATATTTCACACACATTATTAATATATTTTTAAACACGTCGGTATATCAACTTGGTTAAAATAGTGTTTCCAATTGAATGTTGAATAGAGTTTCTCAACTTGACCTATATCAATTAAAACAAACTAAACAAAATTCTGGCATCAAAGTTACATCTAGACTTGGCTTACTGCTATAACTCTTGTTTGCAACTTTAAGTGCTTTATACAATCCAACTGCTATAGGACTTGAAAGAAAAAACTAGATATTTAAAATCTATTGTTAGTTTTGACTAGAAGTAAAAAGTTAGTTGGGTTTAGAGAAAAAGTAGAAAAAGTTAACTATAGTATGTACCAAAGAGTTATTTTTTTTGGGATGTGTAACCATCTAATTTGCTGTGACTAGCATAAAAGAAGTTTATTCTCTTAGGCATAGATATTTTAAAAGCATAGTTACCTCCATTTAAAGAGCACCATGCGAGGGTAATATATATTCGAACCATGTATTTGACCAAAATGTAGTTTTTTGTTAGTTTTGCTTGGCACGGTTGTGGATGGTTTATAGTTATAAGTAATAATTGGAAAAGATATAAAAGCAGAAGCCCTTGTCCAAGTCGAAGAATAATAGCGTGAGTACAGTGCATGGTCGCGCCGGCGGTCACGGGCGCCCTAGCCAACTTGGCAAGCCGGCTTAGTTAATTTTATCGATCTATAAACCCATTATTTTATACCGTCAATTAGACCTTTTTCACCAGTTTACTTTTAATTTGGTAAAATTTTTGATTTATAAAATTTTAGCAAAGGAATAAAAATTTAAGCTTGTTTTTCTGCTTCAATCAGTTTAACGCCGGCTGGTTATGTAGGTTACGGGGCTTTGAACGTAGATTTAAAAAATACGGCAATTGTTCGCAGTAATTTAAACATTTAATTGTTTGTGGGTCACTAACTCATTTAATAAATAAGCAAGATACAATTTTTTTTTTTCTAACATGGATAGTTGTAACTGTGTTTCAACTGCACCAACGCTTGTATTGATACATATTGTAGGTTTTTTGTCGAAAAGAATGACAGGGATGACAATCTTCTCTATCTATCTATATATATAAAAGAAAGTTGTGTTAGTTACACCATTTATAACTCAAGAACGGCTGAATCGATTTGACTGAAAATTGGTGGGCAGGTAGCTTAGAACCAGGAATAGGACATAGGATAATTTTTACCCCGTTTTCTTTTCTTTTTTTTTATTCCGCGCGGACGGAGTCGCGGGTAAAAGCTAGTATTATATATATAAAAGAAAGTCGTGTTAGTTACACTATTTAAAACTCAAGAACGGCTGAATCGAATTGATTGAAAATTGGTGGGCAGGTAGCTTAGAACCAGGAAACGGACATAGGATAATTTTTACCCCGTTTTCTTTTCTTTTTTTTTTATTCCGCGCGGACGGAGTCGCGGGTAAAAGCTAGTATATATATAAAAGAAAGTCGTGTTAATTACACTATTTATAACTCAAGAACGGCTGAATCGATTTGACTGAATTTTGGTGGGCAGGTAGCTTAGAACCAGGAAACGGACATAGGATAATTTTTACCCCGTTTTCTATTTTTTATTCCGCGCGGACGTAGTCGCGGGTAAAAGCTAGTATGAAATAAAAACAAAAGTAAACAAATCTCACTTCAATGGAGTCTTCAATTTGAAGATCCGAGTTTTAGTGTGTTATTTGGGTTTGAATATTTTATATTTCGAGGGTCAAATCTCTCCCTCTCTTATAATTTAAGATTTATTTTGTAACCTTATCTAGGGTAAAATATCTTATCCGCAAGTCTTTTTTCTGATCTACTGACAAAATTACAAAGAAATGAGATCTAGATAGGATTAGATGTATTTATAGTTTCGGAAGTGGACACATGTTTTGGCACACGTCCGACCAATTTAAAAATAGACGTTAAAGTCGATCGAGTTCCGATGGCCGCTTTGTATTCCGAGGTCTTTGTGAAGTGTCGGTTGTTTTATAATATGATGTTAATTTTTCTTTTTACCCGACTGACAAGAGTGTAATGTTTTTCTCGAGTATGTTTGTTTTATGTATTATGGTTTTTATGAATACAAATTCCATTATGACGGCACAGAGCCTAAACGACTGACGTATCATTCGATTCGTCTTGTTCCTCGGAGTGCCATAAGGTTATTACATCTTAGCAAAACGAATATAAACGACGAATCACACTCGCCAAAACTTATTTACAATGCTAAATATTTTTTTCTATATTTTAGAGTAGATTTCATAAAGATATATAAAATTTATTTTTGATAAGTGTTTGAATATTCCTCCGATAATTGCATTTTTAAACGATTGTAAATTCTTAAGTTGTTTATATAACTTAATAGCTGTCGCACGTGACTTCGTCCACGCGGAATTTAAGAAAATCATAATAAGTAGTCTATGTGTTCTTTCAGACTATGATCTACATCTGTGCCAAATTTCCTCGAGATAAGTGGAGCTGTTCTGGAGATATCTTCAAACAAACATACAAACATTCGCATTTATAATATTAGTAACAAATTATTTCGGTAAAAAGGTACGTTATATATATCGGTACGGTTTTGCATTAAACATTAGAAGATCAGTATTGATTTTTTAAGTAATCATTTCAAAAGCTTTTAAGTGATTGCTCGAACATATTTTACTTTTCATTTTTTAAAAATATCTGCATCAATATTACTTAGTGAAACTGCTATTGCGAATTATGTAACACAAATTATATAATTCACAATACATAATAAATAGTGACTGTTTTAAAATGTAAATTGTATTTCTTTATTCTAATTATGACATTAAGAAATTTCACTTCCATCGTCCGTGTACCACCCGCAATGAAAGTTCTAATGTCATTTAATAATTATTTTACAAAACAGTCTTTCGCTAAGTTCGTGCACGTGTTTAAAACACACTTTATCATTTAAATTAAACACGTTATTAGATACGTGCAAGATAGTAGTACTTAACTATTTTTACACCAGTCTATATTTTATCACATAAGTTTGTTTAGGTACAAGTTATAAGTCTTCCTATATAAGACGCATTACTGTAATTAAACTATATATAGTCTTACATTGCTGTACATTGTTCTTGTTCTTCACCCTGAGATATAAGATTGGCTAGATATCTTCTAATTGACGAATCATAAATTATGTACGAAAATGTAGGCGAAAACACGTCACTTAAGTTCCACTTAATTCAAATTAAACTTTCACTTGTCTTATTCAATCTATATATTTTTCAAACCATTGTCAAACGTTAAAACAAACGTGCAAAAATGAGGTAGCTTATGAAAGCCAACATAATTGAATTATACAAATTATTAAGAAATGTCATAGTTATGCAAGTAACATAAAACGCTTACTAGCTTACAACGCCTTGATTTGAAATACACTTCAGAGTCTTTACAATAAGTATAAAGCCTACACAATGGAGTAAATCAGATTTTTTGTGCAAATACATACCAAGAACAATACTCTAAATTGGTTTTTACGAGCGAACGCTGCGGGAGGTAATTGGAGCTTATGTGGTTGTATTGCGGCTTCTTAACCGAAACACGGATTTATAACAAACGTAAGTATTAACTTCCCTGTTTTTATATGTTTTATACAGTCGAACCTGGATAAGCGAGAGTTCAAAAGACCGCAACATTTTTTTCGCTTAACCTAACTTGAGTTTCACGCTAATGGAGGTCGTCCGTCGAGACCGGACAATGACTCTTGCTTATAGAGGTTTCTCGCATATCTAGGTTCAACTGTATTTGCCTTTTATTACAGATATATAAGCGATAAACCTTAATTAATATTTTTCGTTGTAAGTTTTCCTAATTATTTTTATAAATTTACTCTCCTTTAAATATCAAGTAAAATGCTTAAATCGGTATATTAAAGCATCATCAGCCTTTGTCAGCCCAATACTGAACATAGGTCTTCTCCAATGCCTTCCGCAGATAAAGCATCGGATCAGTGTAATTTTATCGATATTACGAGTAACAATTCCATCAACTATTAAAGTAAACTATGTCATGTGCAGTGATTAAAACAATGCAGCTATCTGAAATAGTGATAAAATGTATATATCGGCGTGAACATCCCTAATAAATTATCTCATTGTCATTATCAATTAAATAACTCTTGTAAATACGTTCTTACAATCGATTAATTGATTAAAACTTCATTTATTGTAATTTTTAGATTAATTTACAAATGATTACTAAATTCAAACACTTTATTGTAAGTCTCATGAGGGTACAATTACAATTACAATTTTATTGGTAATATATAAATTACAGGTCATACAAGGTATAAAGGTATAAATAAGAATGTTCCGGCGGCACAGAGGCAGTCTCAGTACGACCGCCGGAGTGTTCAGAGCTCTTTAAGGAGGCAAAAACTCTGCTGAGAAATATAAGGATATTCATCAAAGGCTGCGTTTCATTTAAGGATGAGCAATGCTAAAAATAATGTTAGTGGTGCTACACCACTGACGTTGTGTGTTTTTCAAACACTTCGGGCGGTGCTTATCCGACATATACTATTTATAAAAATAAAGATATATATAAAGTTGTTTAGCTATAAATTATTTCATTTTTGTGTTATTCTGCAGTTACCAGATCATTATTGTATTTCTTTTCTCTAATGTGAAACGTGTTCGCGTCGCAAGATGTAATGGAAGTCTGCAACCTATTGTTGGCAAAGCCGACACATTATTGTATGACGCAGACAAATGGCACTGGCTTTATGACAATGTTATTACAAGTTAATATCCGTATATTTTGTTTTCACAATGGCTTTTGACTTGTAATTTTTTAAATATGTTATTTCTTATCGACGTTTGCCTTAATCATTATTGTTTGAAAGCGTATTTTTTTAAGTTCTAAACAATATAATATTTACAAAGGTAGTAAACTTTCTTCAGTTAATCTTCAGGAAGGATTTTATGTCGCCTAGTATTTTGTTAGCAGGATATATACACAGCAAATTAACTTATTTTTATTGCGTTGGATTCGAGCATGTTACTTAATGAAACTCAGTATCGAGAACGTGAATAACGTTTAAGATAGAATAAGAAATTAAGTGCTCACATATCGACCCAAATTCTAGACGTCTAGGCGGCGTATCCGTCACATTCAGACTTAACTTAGACTGTTCCAGTTCTATTCTTTTGTGCCAATTTTTTTTGTACTTTATTCGCTATTCGTTTTTATTCGAGTTGTTTGTGATGCGATACTGTGATATAGGCCAAAAAAATATAATTTACAAATATAATGAGAATGTGATACTTATATATTACTTGGATTTTTATTAGTTTTGTGATAGTGTGGTGTACACTTATTATCCTTAATAACTTTTTGAATACACTGATCTCTATGGATGAACAGAATGACATGGATGACTTAAACGCGCCTGTTGTTGTTCCTGGTAGTAATTCCATCTCTATTGTTAGTTCAAATTCTTACCACCGCTAACAACCACAACCATCAGCGCCAAAATAGCGAAAATCAAATAGGCACAAAAAACACTATTTACCGCCTGTCCATGTATAAAGGTCATTGCTTGTACATCAGAAAACATTTTAATTGACATCGAATGTACGATATTGACGATTTATCAAAATTCATTTTTAATTGTTCAATTAAATTACTTAAAAATGTTTAAAACCCGTATTTATGTTTTCATAGTTTACTTTTCTTTTTAATACATATTCAATTGGTTATTAAGATTTGTGTTCGTTTCAGAAATAAATTCTTCTATATGTGATATATATCGGTTACTTTATTACTATTCATGAAGAATGGAAGTCGAATGTGCCATCGTCGGTTGTAAAAAGAACATAATGTGAACAAATCGGGGTCACGTTTGGGCCAAATTTTTGCGACCAATATCACTTTGATCAGTGAATCGTGGATTTATTTAGGTTATCTACACAATAGCGAATTTGATATTTTAAAATAATATAGGTTTTTGTATCCAGAACGATTGGTAACGGAAACCAAAATAGTCAAAATATATTTTACTATGTTATTAGGGCACAGGATAGGACAGTATTCTCAGTACAAGCAAAAGTGGGTATTTATTTATTTATTTTATAAGCAAGCTATTTCGATATTAGTGCATTTATAAAGGGATGTTTTTTTAAGGTAAAAGTAAGTTTCGATGCTATTAGATATGTTTAAGTACTTACTAAGGTTTTATTCAAGACACATAACCTAAATATTCTTTATCAATTTTTTTAATAACCTAGTGTATAACAAAATCTGGTGCATCATATAGTTAATAAGGTTCAAACTTGTGTAACACTTCAACATTTATGTAAACATCAAAGGGAGCTTACATTGTGGTGCTTATTGTTGGGGAGTGTTCGTGAGACGTCGGCGTGGGAAGCGAGCGATTGCATACCATACAAAGCACGTAGTCTTTTGAATGGGTACACTCAACATTCCACATATCCATTGTTATGTTATCTTGTAATGTTATCCATATTTTTAAAATTCGTCTTCATTTCTCTCTTATTTGAAAAATTTACTTTTGTTTATTGAAAGGAAATTTGGCCATTTTAATTATAACATATCTTTTTCAATCTTTTTCATTAATCTGATATTTATAAATTGAAATAGTTTGTAATATCATTAGCAAAATCAACAAGTAAATATTAATAATTTTGTTATTTTCGTATAATATAAGCACAATTTGATAAAATTTATTCATTGTACAACTAAATCCTACGTTAATACGTTAGGTCAGAGATTAATCGACAGAGGTTCGAGTTAATACGATTACACTAGGATTTGAACTCAGTAGCTGGAAAAACGATAATTTGATGCACACATATTGATTAAGAGATTTAACTTCGTAGTCTATTTTGTGTTCCATTGATGCAGTTTGTAAGATAATTGGAAAATGCAATCATGGATTTAAAAAATGTTTTTCAATATTAAAAAAATACGTTTGAAATAATAAAAAGTTAATTTTGGAGAATTAAAATAAAGTTAAATAATTAATTAGTTATACATTTTCATAGCGTTACTATATTAGGTCATAGCGGTACTGCAGAAGTAAGTTTCATGGTTTTTAAAAAAAATAAGATTCATCATCATCATCTTCCTGCCCTTTTCACTCAAGGCTTTATAAACCTTAAAGTTTTGCCTTAAGTTTTTTACGACCGGTCGTCTGCCTATCGCCAACCCTACTTGGCAAACAAATAAGATTATTAAAAGCATTTAATTTTTACAATTCTGAAAATAAATTAGAAATTAATATAGTAATAAAACTATTAGGATCTAATCGTTGTTTTCATTACAATTATTCTCGCTCAAAATATCTGTCAATGTAATTAGGTTTAGCTAAAATCAGATTTAATTAAAACGGAAACAGTTGGTTGCGTTTCAACAGTGCTGATTAATTTATTCATTGTTAGAGAGAAGTCCGGTTGTTTTGTTAGCAGTTATTACCGGCAATCCGCGGAATGACCACTAATTCAAACACATTTGTTAACTAACCAAATGTGATGATTAATTATGCCTAAACCGGTGATATAATTACATATAGTTTGATAGCAGTTGTTAATTTTTGATTACCTATGTTGTGTATACTTATTAAATACTAGCTGTCGAACGTGACTTCGTCCGCGCACAATAAAAAAAACATAATTAGTAGCCTATGCCCCATCCATCCAAACATTCGCATTTATAATTTAATTAGTAAGAGTCAATCTTTTAGCTAATATGTTTTATAACTTGATTTTCAAATCAATGAAAATTGGTGTTAAGATTAATGAATTCAATACAGATTCAATATGTGAAGGAATTTTTGTGTCTTCCCAAAATTGAATAAGATAAAAATATAGATGTAATAACAAAAAAATATTTGCTATTGTATAATTTTGCGTTTGGGATGTTTCTTAATTTTTAAAACAAAACTCAACTTCGCATGAGATAAATCTGCGACGTCGAATGTTTCCGTTACTTTTCCTCCGGGGAACTGTTAGGTTGAGGCAGTTTTTTCATCTTTATTTTGGCGTGTTTCTGGAGATTTTATTTTAGATGTTGTAAACTGGTTTATTTTTATTAAGTTCAAGTTTCTAGATAGATAAATTCTTTGTTCTGAACATTAAAAAAAACTCAGTGTGATACGGAATGGAAATTATTATTTTCTTTATTTAAGCTAAGTTTTTTAGTCGCCTCAGAGAGTGTATTTTCCTTATTTGTCTTGAAAGTCACAGATCCTGTTGTCAATTGAATAGAGACTCTTTTTTCACTCACATATGGAGGTGGGGATGATAAATGTATCCGCTTATATACATATACATACTATATATCATAAACCTAATCGTCACTAGTCATGTTAGATTAAAAGACTCAAATTAATCTACTTTTATTTTTAATAAAGTATAAACGAGGTCGTCTACTTTATCGATTGCATCAGTAATGAAGAGACTAATGATAGAGTAACTAATCGATTACAAGTGTACAACGAGCTTCTTTGTAAAGTGAACTAGTAATAAAAATAAAAAGCTATATACTTGATACATTTACAGTAAACTTATAATGATGGGATGAAATATAGTTATGTAGTACTTACTTGCGGATAAAGAAACAGTTATATATAGTGCTAATTAGAGAAGTTATATTTAAAATAATATACATTAAATCAAATCATAAAAATTTCTCATCAATTTCGTTTTAAATTATTATTGAATAAAACCAAAATCCTCTTCATGTTTGTTAAATTAGATAACAAAGAGGCCTACTCACCGTAGCAAATGGCGTAGCAAAGCAAAAAGCTGTGCGGGTCTACGGTTTTCGTAGAGGCAGGTATCGACCGCACACAGCGCTTCGCATGTGCTGAATAGCTTTGAATTCGTTACAACTCACTTACAATCCCTATTTGACCATTGCTCAAGGTTTGTGAACAAAGAAAAATGGCTAAATGTGTGATATATTCATAGTTTCTTGTAAAAAAATTAAATTGTTTTTTAGTGAATATTTTTTGTAATTTGATTATACAAAGTATGTTAGAGGTGAAGATGGGTTACTTACATTTTGTACTGTACAATTTCTAATATATACTAGTAATAATAATTATCATTCATTACGCGAGTCTGGAGCTGGCCCTTTCATCATAAGCCCGATTTGTCTCGTTATGTGTTATTCAGCCAAATGCCGTATATTTTAATAAAAGTACGAAATGTTTGCTGAGAAATGGGTGTGACATTACAATTTTTTTTATCGTATTTTACAGACGAAAATGTAGCCTTAATCTTGAAAAATATTAACATAAATATGTTTATTATAAACACTGAGGCTACATATTTTGGGGCTCCAAATAAATTAACAGATATAGTTATAAAAATGTACTAAACAAGACAAATGTTGGCTAGTATCTGTGTAAATTAAAAGTAATTTATTTTATATTGTTCACCGTAAAAAGACAAATCTTCTTAATCTTCTTTGTCTATATTTAGGTCCATTTCCGAAACAACAACATTTAAATTGTCGCTTGAATCATCTCTTGTCGCCTTGAGGATCGTTTTAGAAGATTAAAGTGAATTAAAATCTTAAGCTTGTTTAAGATATTGTTTCTCGGAAAGAATAACAAGTGGATTGGCCTAAGAATTTATGATGTTATATGTGTACTATTATTTTCGTTGATGACATAATTATGCGTGAGAACGATACAGTTAACGAAGGGATCCCATTTGTGTATTATTAACCAACTTGTTAATTGAATTAATAATCTCTTTGTCTATTATGAATTGAATCTGAATCATAATTATCATGTATTATTAGTAAGCTAAAGTTTTAATTATATAATACTAGATATAGCCCGGGACTCTGTCCGCGCGCAATTATAAAAAACGTAATAAGTAGCCTATGTGTTCTTCCAGACTATGTTCTACATCTGTGCTTAATTTCATCAAGATCCGCTGAGCCCTTCCGGAGACACCTTCAAACAAACATCCATCCATCTAAACATTTGCATTTAAAATATTAGTATATTAAGATTACACACTTTAACATTTTAAAGTGACGGAGTGATAGAGGAATTTATACAAATTTTCTTTTTTTATATTTTATCAGCTATCGATGTTTATCTTTAATAAAAAATAATTTTATTTACTTAATAAACTCGTTATTAATTTACTTACAGGTTAAATACCAACCATCTATAAAATTTTTTGATTGTATTTAATATGTAAAAATTTATTTAATGAATATACTATTAACGAAGCTTTTATAAAAGTTACTTCGATTAAAATTAACATTTATTTTACTGAATTCGTTTGTCATTTGTTATGTCCATGAATTGTTTGTGGGTTCGCACATTTTCATTACATTAACAAATAATAAAGTTTGCTTTGTATCAATAGTATTCTGTAGAAATTGTGTCGAACAATTAAAATAACATTTTATTATTGGTTTTGATGTATGATTTTTGTTGTTGTAATTCAATTTTTTTTATGTTTTTTTTTATATTTCAGTTTACTCTAGATAATGATAGGATAGAGGCATTCTTGTAAAATTTTAAATCTTTGTTATTAAATCATTTTTTGTTTCTTTAAAGACTTTCCACTGTAACACCCGTATAACTATAATATTGTCACGCTTCTCTTTTACTTCAGACCGAAAAGTATATCTAACCCGGTAGGCATAAGTCATACGAATTCAATTCAATTTCCAAGCAGTGGCTTTTAGGTGTACCAACTGGGCACCGATTGTTTCGCCAGTGTCGCGTGTCATACGAAATTATGACTGCTCACTAGCGACACTCTGTCAAAGTCAATAAGGTGTCACAAGATCCTTGTTGTATTGTATAGTCAGACAAAGATATTTGAACCGGTGAGTGAGGCGCTGCAATCGCGGTTGGTTCTGTCACAATATAAATATATAAGACTGACTCAGGCATAAAAAATGACATAAAAGAAGAAAACGACATAACAGCTATAGTACAAAGATGATCTTGTAACAGTTTCTTGATTATGGCTCTCCCTTAGCGGATTGAGCCAGTGTTAAGTGTTTATAGTTTTATTCTTGTATTAAAGAGACTGGCAAATGATCTTGTAACATTTTTTGACGTTGTCAGAGGGTCGCTAGTGAGCTGTCATAATTTAGTTTGACTTATGCCCACCGATTCAAATAACCTTGTCGGTTAATAGCTGTCCTGCATTTTTCTTTTATCGTACTTTCTGTGCCTAAGTAGGTTTTATATATATTGAGATAATATTAACCGCGACAGCAGTGCCTCAGTTACAGTGCCACATATCCTTTTTTGACTATAATGGTGAATAACTAAATGTCAACTTCAATTATACGTAATCGAAAGATCGTTACATGTTTGCAAAATTCTACACATGTTAGCTGCGTAGAATGAAAGATAATGAGTTGAGAACACGCTATACACGAACGCCTTCTATTGGTTGATTGCAACGCGTTTTACATCGTCTACTCGAGATAATAGACGAGTAAATTTTGTCCGTAGGAAAAACCTCCTCGAATTTAAATTACTTGTATAAAAGGTCATAGTTTTTTAAAACAAACTCTTAATTACACGGACAAAGTAGTGTGCACATATAAAAACATCAGTTCTGCTTTTATCTGATTTATGAATATATAATAAAAAAAAAACTTTTTCTATCATCAAATGTGTTGTGTTAACCCAGAAAATTGTGAACTCGTTTTTATGCACAACTAATGTTTTTGCTTGATTATGAGAATGGTTTAGTTTCTAGTTTAACATACATAAAAACGTAAAGTTTCTAGTTTAACATATACTATGTTCCAGTTTTATTTCATTGTGATAGTATATTTGGCTATTAATTCCCTTTAGAAAAAAGTAAAATTTGTTGTTATTGATTTTAGATATGTAACATACCATAAATTATCTATTACTTTGAATTTAGTTTTGATAATTATCATTAACATGTTTGATAAAGCCTTATTCCAAATTTATCTACAAATATTAACATAGAGTCTGATTAAAATTGTGTCCTTAATTGCGTCTTATTAGATACTGCAAATACCTGTCATAGTAATAGAGATTCGTCTCAGGGTTTCGTGTACTAATTTAGAAATTCCTCAGGCTTCGAAGCTACACAAGGAATTAATAAAGCTATATATCTAAACTTTGTAAACATAATGTATATCATAGTAACATTATAGATTTATTTCTCAATTTACGATTTCTCATCTATATATGGAAAATACAATATTAAAAATATATATTTCGTAAACTTTGTGTTTGCGTTGCTGATAACGAAGAACCAACTTTTAAAATTTTTTGTCTGTCTGTACGCAAGGCCGCTTTTATTCTTGGCTACTTTTTTTTAAATTCTACGCTGAAGTTGCGGGCAACCGCTAGTTATTAATAAAAACGTACGTTTTCATTACAAAGTAACTACATATAAAGGAACGATAAATCACGATGATAATATTACAAAGGCAAGTTATGTGTAACATTACAATAAACTTAAGCTTACATTTCTGTTCTCAAACGAGGTTGGAAGTTATCTTGGTATAGACAAGGGTCATTTTCAACAAGAGTTTATGTAAGAGCTAAGAAAATAGGTCACAAAAACAACTTCATAAATTATCGTTGAATAAATACGCTCCACTGCAAATTCAAGAATCATGTTAAGCTACGGTTCTGGATACGATTGGCATTACAGTTTTTATCGTGTTGATATAATTTAAATGTAGTACTCGTATTTTAATTAAAGTAACTTACAAATAATAGCACTTCAGTAATATTAGAAAGAGAACAGTGTTAAATCCATCCTAAAATGAGCTTGTGAACGTTACTTAATTTGGTTATTTAAAACTAGCTTTTACCCGCGACTCCGTCCGCGCGGAATAAAAAAAAATAGAAAACGGGGTAAAGATTATCCTATGTCCTTTTCCTGGTCCTAAGCTACCTGCCCACCAATTTTCAGTCAAATCGATTCAGCCGTTCTTGAGTTATAAATAGCGTAACTAACACAACTTTCTTTTATATATATAGATGTATGTAAAACTTTATTTTATTGAAAGGTGAGGAAAATAAAATGTAATATTGTTCTAATTGATGAACTGTTGAAATATTACTGAATACGCTTTATAAAGCAATATTCATTTTGGCTGTGGATATTGAAAAAAATAATGATTTATTGCCAGCTGTCGATATAGTTGTCAAACGTCGTCTTCGATCAATATGACATTGTGGGAAGTGTATCAGTATGATTACGTTCCGGCCTACTGAAGCGTTACACAATATTTAGAAAGAAAATTTCATTGATTATATAAGTTTACTAACAACCCACAGAGTTGAGAAAGGTTGAACATCGGTTCATTCTTTTTTTATATAACGTAGTAGCCTATACAATTATTCAAGGGCGAGGTTGGTGGCCACTTCTCGTCTAATTATAACAGTTTGACATTCTGTGACGAGTGAGGTGCGGCTGCGATGCACTCGGCCGTTGTTATATTGTTTGCAACGTGTGTCGTATAATCTTTGTCAATGACTAATGTGCTTATTTATAATACTTTGAGATACTTTTCCTTCGTGTTTGCGTTTCATTTACGTGTGCCAAGTTCTTATAATGGTATTTTAGCGATAATGTTTAAGTTATGTAATGTAATCGAAACTAAAGTTTGAATGTTTATGAATTAAATAACATGCGCATACGCAAGGACTGTTAGCGACACTGAAACATTTTTGTTAGGTACGAAAATTAAAGTAAAGAGTAGTGCTTACTATATCAGTGTCGGTCATAAGAAGTTAAAATGCCAGTGAGATGTGTGCAAGTCAATGAACATTTTATATTTCAGTAAATTCTAAGTATACAAGTGTTATTACATTTGATTACTGCTACTGGAAGTTTGGGAATGCTCAATCAAACATTTTATTGAATAATTAAACAGTAGAAGTAGTTCGCTAACTAGCCAATTAGACAAATGGGTGTTCGGGAAGTGTCGTAACTGAAATTAGAACGCAATCCCCGGCCAATAGGTCGTTTGGCTGCCGCTCGTAACCTCTGCGTCGAAAGGAAACAACGGAAACAAAACAATGTTTTTTTATAAAAACACAACAACTTTGAAGCGTATATTATACATAGCTAAAGCTCAGAGTTGTTGGAGCTAACAATTAAAGCTAGAAGTGCAAATAATTTGCTTTGCAAATAGGCCACAACTCTCGACTCGGCAGTAGAGAACTTGACCGCTAGAACCGCGAGATAAAAACATGAAAACTTTAACGAGTGGGCCGAAGTCAGGAAAAATTTTAGTACAGAATTTTCCCGAAATTAATATAAAAATGCAATAAACTTTTGGTAATGAACCATAGTTTTAATTTTATGTATCAATTTAGCTAAAAATCGTTAATTTATTAGATAAGTACTAACAAAATAATAAGCGATATACCCGAAATTAATTTCTTTAATCAAGTAGATAATTTTATATTATTTAACATAACCTTAGACTGTGTAATATATTTTAGCTTTGAAATTTAAAACGGAATTTCAACGAGCAGTCTGCTTTTAGATGATGCTGTTTAATTATTCGTCAGTGTATTAGTCTTGACACTTTTATTCATAATTATCTTATTAAATAATAATTAACTCTCGAAATATTCACAAATAAAAAGTACTTTATACTTGAAGTTTTATGAGAAACTTCATCTTACTAATATTATAAATGCGAAAGTTTCGATGGATGGATGGATAGATGGACGCTTGAAGGTATCTCAGGAACGGCTCAATGGATCTTGATGAAATTCGGCACAGATGAACAACATAGTCAGGAAGAACACATAGGCAACGTATTAAACTTTTTATAATTCCGCGTGGACGGAGTCGCGTGCGACGGCTAGTAATTTATATCTTTAATTTACAGAATGAGTTTCTATACCTGAAATAAATAAAAAATCTCGGTTTTGTATTTTTGGTTAACTTTCCGGGCCAAATATAAGTACTATTAATAAAAACAATTCATTGAATCAATGCAAAAAAAAAACAGCTAGAGATAAAGTAAGGTTAAATAAAAAACAGCCAAATGTTTTACTTATACTGAATGTAATAATTATTGATGCGTAATAAAGAAAAAAATCCTACGAGTAAATCTTTTTCAAAGCGAATTATTTATATGTTGGTTAAACCGGACCTTTGCGTTTACACAAAAGAAAATTCCTAAGCTTATCTTTGATGTAGGGTCGTAAGGATTATTATGTAATACATCCTCGGACTTTTCTCATCGATTTTATCTTTGTAACGGATTTGAAAAACATCGATGGTGCGGCAATATCGTTAAAATTGGCGAAAAAAGGAAACAAAATAAGAAATTCAAAAGATGAGCGATGGTAATTGATTCCATTGTGTATTAGGAAATATTCTGACGTCTTAATAACTCAAGCAAAGTAGCGAGAGTTATGCGTAATTTTCTATACTTTAAGTTTTTTCTCTGTTTGATCAGAATTAAAGACGCTTATTCGTAGTCTCGGTAAAAGTACTTGATTTTAATTTTCGAAATAGAAATTTTAAATTTAAATCAAAATATTGGGTGGCAGCCAGAAAACTACGGTAATGCATTTTTATAAACAAGAAGACACTGCAATACATTTACATCAAATCATTGACACACATTACATTTTTATATCGTTTCACGTAACAATTTTATAACATTTATCTCAACCTAGAATTTCTTTTTGATGTTTTAGTTCAAACATTGTAAATCGTTTGGTATACTGTTTAGGACTGTACCTGTACTTTCTCATTGTCACAAGATTATTATTGTCTTTGAATGTACATATGTGTTTTGAAATTATACAGATAATCTTACAAAGATATAGCATTGAAAAATTTCTTCACTTCAGGCAAAATTCTCTTCTGTTAATAACCTACAGATAACAGGAATATCCGTTTGATTGTCTGTAGCCTAAATTGCTGGACCGATTCTCATGAGTTACGTGTCATTCATTTTATGTTTTTCTTAAGGGTGTCGTAAGTATACACCAAGTCGGGTTAACACAAGTTTTATTGACTTCTACTACTACAAAAGAATTTAACACGTTTGAAGCTAGTTATATTGTGATGTTATATAGAGTGCCGTCATTATTCAGTTCTCGCCAACAACGTTTAATACGGCAAGTCGTAAAATCTAAACATAGTGTGAACATTACAGAACATTTTCAGGTTCATTATATTTTTATGATGATTAACGTACGTGATGTGATTATTTGTCTTCGTGTTTAGAAACAGCAAAATATGGAAAGAGTTTTTTTTATATAAGTTTTGTTTTAGTGACTAATCGTTGATTTGCGAGACCAAAAAACCCGTTTAAAACATATGGTTATTTTTAATAATAATGAGAGAAATGATGATACGTTTTACACAAGGATTTTGGTTTCAGAAACCAAATTTTTTTTTTTATTGTTTTCTACAGAAATACGTTACAAGCACGAAAGTTTAGAATGGAAGTTTTGTCTTAACATATTAACGTCGCCTTTGTTCTACGTAAAAAATAAATATTTACTGTCAGATTAACAATGGACATAACATCTTAATTAAACTACTACATTTTAATTTGTGAACAATGGTCCATTGTGATCAAAAGTGATTATACGTACATTATTATTGTAATAAATAAATAATAATACCAAATTATGGAAATAAAATTAAAATTTAATTTAGGCGTTGATTTAAGTTTCACAGAGCCTAATAATTCAAATTAATATTATTTAATATTTAAACGAACGATCAACGAATCAAAATCTTTTTCTGTATGTCTCTACATATCTATATTATGATTTATTTAAATAATATCGGTTATGAAACAAATATCAGACGTTACATTTAAAAGTTACCTTCGCCGCTCCCACCGCAGTATCGATTCCGGCACCACCAGCGCCCCAAACTGGTTGCCACCACCACTCGCCACCACTTGCCGTCACTCGCCGTCAGCAAAATAAAACAAAACAAACAAAAAACACACACTTCTTTACGATATATCGTATTCGACCGGCGAAAACCACTACACTTTTCGCCACTGACAACTTGGAAAAACTTTTTTAATAATAAAAAAATAAAATCGCAAAGCGTTAGAGCGTCCGTAAAGTCTTGATGTGTTTTTATAATTAATTTAATTTTTTTATAAAGTAAGAGTCTTGTTATAAAGTATTTAGATCGAATTAAGGTTATCCATTTTGTACGGCGCGAACGGAGGGGCGAAAGTTTTCAGGGAGACGTTTGAAGGCGACTGTGCTTTTGTTACGCAACTCACTGCGGCGTGCTCCGCTAGGGGGCAGTGCGCTGCGAGTGGCGCAGTGGCGGGCATGCGCCCTGCGCGCCTCGTGGCTCGCGCACATCTTTTGTTCATTACGTTTTTTGTTCAACCGTTAAAATATTAAATTAATTTAAATATAGTATGATTACAACACAGGTTTCATTTCACCCGCAGAAAAACTTCAAGCCTTGTTCTTAAGTTTAGCTACTGGATCTTATATGTATGAGTGTATATCGAGTCTTGGTAATCTTCAGATGCTTTCTAATATTTGAAAATAGTATAATATATAATATTATGAGAAAATGTAATGACATGAATTTATTTTCGTGTCACGTAGCGGCATCGGCATGGCAAAGTCAATAGCATGAGAGGTCAGGGCGCTGGGACGTCGCCGTCGCCAGTCGCGTGGAGTTCGACTATAGTTCTTTGGTACACGCCTAGTATAAGATTATACAACGGATTAGTGTCAAAAAAAGTATCCAGAAATATGTATATAGAAATTAAATGAAATTGTTTTATCGAACAAGAAAATTCAAGGACAATTATTTTTATAAACCTACGTAATGAGATTAGATAAATATGATAATGAACACAAGCGACATGTTACTTGAGCGACCAACTACGATCGTTATGCTACAGTATAAAGTCTTTGTACTTTTGTGCAAGTTCTTGTCAACAAATTAGAGAGACGTTTTTTCTCGTTCTCTTCTTTAGGTTTTCTAGATCCTTCTTAAGGTTTTTAGCCTTTACTATTATATAGGAAAAAGTTCTTGTCAAGTCGCAAACATGTGTGAATGCATCATGTTAACTTTATAGTTTAAATCGTTTATAAAATTTAAATAAAATACTTATTTTATTTTCAATTTTAATAGCAAAGTGAGTGCAAGCAATTGATTCTTTTACAATTTATTTGCTTGTAAAACCTTTAAGAGTGCTTCGGAAATAAGTCTGTTTTATTCATCTCGAGCAATTCTTTTTTATTTGTGTGATAAAAAGCCTGAGCGGAATCTTTTGTTTTACGTTCCGCAGAGCAAAGCGGAGACTGCCTTTGTAAATATGTACGGCCCGCACCATCGTATTGTTGGTTTCCTATATTTAGTTTCTTTTGAGCATTTCTTTTAGAACACTCAGCCCACCTTTATTACCTACGCTACAAATTCTAGAAGAATATTTCACATAATTTTTATTCCATTTAGTTATTAAAATAGGAACCAATCTTCAGGACGTTGAAATAATCGATACTTCCCATGTTCTGACTATACCTTATTGTAATATAAAATGTTAGTGTTAGACATTCACATAACTACTTTACTTACTAATTTATGCTAAGCTAGCGTGAGTATAAATAATGTTACAACCTCAAGGGAATTGTTCACGCGACATTGAACGTAAGCAAAAGTTATATTGGGTTGTTATTAAATATTATTTACCACAAAGAATAAACTGAGAATCTTTAATGGTTAAGAATTTGACATGTATTCAAACTTTTAAAAAATCGTGAGATTCGCATATAATGCTAGTAAGTACAATGAATCACCTACTATTTGATCAAATTAAAACAACGTGTTTAGTGTTTTAAACAATAGAATTATTCATCATTATAATCAGCCTGAGTTCGTCCACTGATGCACGTAGGCCTCCCCCATAGATTGCCACAATGCCCGGTCTTGTGCCGCCCGCATCCATAAAATTATTTTGTAATTAAAATTCAAAGATTAAGAACGGCATATCTCCTACATTTTGTTAGAAGATTCTATTGTGGCCACAGTAAAGACGACGTAGTTTGTGTAGCAAGTAGGGCGGCGTTTGTGCCGGCTGCAAGCCGCGGGCAACTACACTCTAATTTAGATCACTTTTTTCTTAAAGCCGCGACATTGTTAAGTACGATGTTGTTACTTTAGTCAACTTTTCGTTAAATTTTCATTATTTTTTTGTTAGTTATTTCTCAATAGCTTTCTTACTTCCCTTCCATTTTTTATAATTTTGGTTATTGCTTGAAATTTTAAATGAAATGCAACATACGATTTTCTATACGTATATTGCATACGTTTATAATTTTAGTAGAGGCAGCGCAGGATTCAAGCTACTAGCCTAACCTTTTAGCCTCTTCGTATCCACATGTGATAAAGGTTTGCAAAACAAACGCAATTTATTTTTATTATTCTGTACGAATGTCGATCGGTTGCGGTGATCACGTAATATCCACTGAAAATTCTTTCGCAAGTTACGTTTATGAGTTTGCATGTTTTTCGTAGAGCTTAAATTTATTCTAGATTTATAAATAGATGGCGTTATTCTATATCTTATATAGAAATTTTAATTGGTCAGACATCTATCTTCTATCTGGTACTTTTTGCTGCTAGAGAATGGTGGATTTTTACCCACCAGTAAATTTTAATTTTGGGCTGTTAATGCACAACAAGTAACTGACCCGACTGGTTTTGAAAGTCGGATGTTGAATTTCTTATATCTTTTCTTAAGTTAAAAAAGAAATATTACACGGACAAACCAATTCGCGAAGCTAGCGTTGTCTATTACTAACTGAAATATTTCAAGTTTGGCATTATTTCAAAATGTGGAGTGAGTGAGCGGATGACCTCATTTGACATACATGTTAATGGCATGTATTCGACGAGAATGCATCTTTTGTCATGTGTAATTGAATTAACTTGACTTTTTTATTATTAAGTTTACTGGTTGTTATTGCTGGATAAACTATGAATTATAGAAATTAATTATAGATTTATTTATAGTTAGTTTATAGTTCTTATCTTTATAAGGAAATCCCTTAAAAGACAAGTCAGTTGTTTTATACCAGGGATCTCCAAACTATTTTGGACAAGTGACCCCCTTTTCTAAAATGAACCGTTTCCACAGACTCCCCCATGGCCAAATTATCTACTTTTAAGATCAATTATTATTATTTTTAATTATGACTTAGGTCAATAGACGACAGAGTGAGAATTAGCAATGCTTTAAGTTCGATATCGACCCCTTTGGGAAACCCTGTTTTATACTATAATTTCCATTTAGCATTTCTCCACGGAAATGAGGTAAGATTGTTGTCGTTTTCTGGCTAGGGTTTTAAAATGAAATAAATAATTATTTACACACTTTATTGAATTAACATAATGAAAACAAACATTAATTAATTATTATTGAAACTAACCGCAATGACAGTATACTGTAACCGTAAGTACAACATTTATATTTATCAATAACATTAATCAATTCAATTCACAAAAACGATTAGATATGTCGACAAATAGACGTGATATTTGAAAGATATGACGAGTTATATCTATAAACTTGTGAATTATAAATGAAAAAATCTCTACTTATGTGATCTATCTAAATACCACTGATTGTTTTCAATGAAGTCCAAAACAACATACATTTACATACATCAACGCTAACAGGTCCCATCTTTAAATCCATTATAACTTAAACATTGACAACAAAATATTTGTGCCACAATTTTTTGATCCTCGTATTTTATTCCTCTTTAAAAAAAATCTTTCCTATGAAGGATATTGAAGATAGGACCCCATTACAGGGACAAGAATGATTGCACACACATTGCCCGATCCGAAAACATTTTACTTTATTAAATTGTTATTGAGTCCCTGATTATTATGATATTAATTTAAAAATGATAATTTGCAGCTCTTTTGAATATGACATACAAGTTTATTGCTATTATTATGAAAAAATTAAATGCTCTCTTTTCGACATTTCAGCAGTGACAAATTATGACCATTTCGACACTATACTTAACTATTCAGTCGATAAGTACCATTACTGATTAAGCAAAATAACACAGTACAGTCAGCATCACAGACACAAAATAAAATGTTTAATTTTATCTTCGTATACTTTGAAGACTATACCGAGTTGACATATTAAAATGGGAATCTCCGAAGGTTATTAAGCTCTCTAGAACATAATAGGGTGGTAAACATGAATACAACTGTAGTTGTGCGGTTCAGATTTATTAGTACCAGTATGCAGGACAAGGAAGTTTGTCCATAAATCCAAAGCTAGTTGGTTTTTGTTTTTGAATATTTATCATATAAGCTTTTGGAATAATTTGAACTATAAGTGACGTGAACTTAGAAAGACACTATCTGTATTTATTACCCTGGTAGTCTACTGCGTAGGTTTACGTCTGAAGTAGGTACTAAATAAATCGTATCTAAAGGGATTGAAGCATATATATATATTTTTAAATATATTGTATATGCATAACAAATTACACAACCCTTATTACCCAATCGTCCGAACCTGTATGCGGATTTAGACAAGTGACGAAGATAGCAAAATATTTTTCACTTAGCACTCGCATTCTCTTAACTCGAATAAGAAATACGAGGAAAAATCCAAATACTTTCAAGTATTCGGTATAATTTCAATGCATTTATTGCCACGAAATTCAAAATTGGGATTTTGAAAAAAGGTGCAATAAGAATTTAAAATTCAGGTGCTAACACGAAAGTTAAAAATTTACTATTACATTTAGTAAATATTTAATAAAATTGTTTTTAATTACTCTATTATACAGCGCAATCTGACCCTGTCAATAAAGGCTAATAATTCATAATGTTCAACAAAAATTACATTATTAAAAATAATTCAAATTATTGCATGAACGTCAACACATTATCTGTACCGGCATAAACATCAAACAATAATAACATTTTACTAAACGCCTCTTTAAGGTGCATAAAGAGCTTTGTCAATGTCACCGATACGTCAGTACATTTTTCAAATGTCTATAACACGACATTAATATATAGCAAAAACAGTCCAGAAGTGTACACAAAGCCCCCCTATATAATTTTATATCTAATAAACGCACGCATCGATTCACAATACATTTGTAAAACTAAGTCTTCATTTGAAAATTGCCATCACAGCTACACTGAGATTCCAACTAGGTCGCTATCCAACACAAAAGTCAATTACAATGATCACTAGCTAACGTAAACATTTTAAATAATTGAGCAAATCAAAATAACAGTAACAATGTTTTAATAGCTACGCTAACACGTATATAATTATATGTAATATATAATAATGTTACATCAAATTGATAATACACAAATAATAATACACGACACAAAATTAATACTATTCGCTATTATTATTTAAAAATTGCATTGTACTAAATATTATTATAACACGCATCAACAACATCAATACACAGAAACTTTCATTCGAAAGTGTACTTTCTCTTTATATACTTAAATTATGAATTCTTTTGCTTCTCTTGCACAATGAAGCTTCAGTGATGACGTCACTGTTAAGATTTAAGACGTTTCGTAAGCGGAAATCGGGCCGGGTATTGCAGGTTATTGTGCACAAGTTATATAAAGAATATAAATTTCATTTGCTAATACAAGATTCAATCTTTATAGCGGTTCGTTAGCTGCAAATGCATTTTGTAAAGTCGGGTGCCAGGTCGATCCCACCATGTAGGGATGACCAGTGACCAAGGGTTCACCTTTACGTCTTAATGATACCTGAAAGTGAGTTCGCAGTGATTCGTGAAAAATCCGCCATAAAGTTTGTTTTTCACTTTACCAGATGTTTCCTCGATAACGCAACGGATAGCAGATCATTGAGAGCTAATAAAGCTTCTATGACTACCTGTAACCGACCGAACGTAGATGACAAATAACTTGAGCACTTCAAATGCGACACAGAAAGGGTAAAAAGCAATTCCATTATCTGTCTTGAACTTGAACATAGTCAATATTTATTAAGAGTCAGATAAAATACTCAAGTTTTTTGTTACAACGCACTATAAGCTCCGACAGCATTCAGCACTGAAGTGCGCTCCAGTGATAATCACAGCGAGATTTTTCTCTCTAGTAATTTTACACTCCACTCCAATGTTATCGTGTTATGGCTAACGATTTAAATCTAGTTTTACCTGTGTTATATTTAAATGTACAAAGCTCTATACATTGTCTTATATGCAACATTTTTATAATAAATAATTGATTTTATCATTTTTTTTTATTGCTAATACATTTTTAATTGAAGTAAGATAACACGAAAATAACAAAAAAGAAAAATATAACGATCATCGAAAATAATATTCAAATAGTTTTTTTTAGAATTAAATATAAAGAAATACCAATTGATAAATTTTGACTAGAGTGTATAAAGGTTTCATAGAGTTGTCTTTGAATTCAGACGAATTTGACTAGTACAAATAGAGATGTCATTAATAAAATTCATACATTCACATACAAATCCGTAGATAGTAATCAGACACGACTTTGGCACATACAATTATAAATTTTACAATTTGATATTGATTGATATACAGAAGGGAAGACACGAGGAAAAGTTCATATCGGGGATATGTTTCAAGAATATAAATTCTAATTGTGTACTTATAACTAGGGTGTGCAAAATTATTTTTTTTACGTGGATAAAATTAGAATTACTCTTAGTAATTGAATCATTCAATATTTCAATACTGAGCGAATAGTGGGTCCCATTATCATAGTCCCCTTCGCTTTTATATATCGCCTCGCAGATTCATTTTTGGCACAAAGAGTTTTGTCATTTTCTTGGCACTAAGTATTTTGTCTTTTGAACGTGTTCACCGAAAAGCATTTACATATACTGGTCCTATGCTTACCTTAATCTATAATTATACTAAGACATTTTTATTTTTATTTTTCTTTTTTTTTCTGAAATATTATGACATTCACCTTTCCGGTCTATCTATACGTTTGACCTAAACCTAAAATACAATGAGCTTTCTGGAGAGGGTAATAAAAATAAGTGAAATAAAATGCTCTACATTACATATACTAAGTGTTAAAACTATCCTCAGAATAATTTAGCATAAATCCACAACATTATTATTGTTTAAACAAACTTTAACAATCTTTGGCTTGATCCCTGGACCAATATCATACAATCGAATTAAAATTTCTCGTAGCCGATGTACACAAGGTGTATATTATTTTTAGAGATCTTTGAATATTAAATAAATAAGAAGACTATCACAATTAGCAACACTATTATTTTTAAAAACTAACGTCTTTTTTTTTGTGATCGCAGACGACTCTATTGATTTCTCTCCTCTTTGTTTTATGTAAGTTTCTTAAAGGATTTGATCCCATCAGTTTCGTGCAGTCGCGCGACATCGCACTGCCAAATGCCCTATGCACTGAGCCCCGCTGCGTCGCCGAGCTCCGCGCGGGCGGTCGTACTATGGATGTGATGCAATGTCTTGATATGCTTAGGTTTTGTTTTGATGTGTTTGGAAATGTTCTAGTCGTGGGCCGCCCGCCGTTTCCACTAGCCGGCTAGTGCATAAGACTGCTTACTGAATACCAGGTAATTACCATAGTTATTTACAAATATTGTCTTTAACCCTCTCACTCTGTTCGCTAATCTAATACTAAACGCTACGTCAGCGCTTCCGAGCTCGCTCGACAGTCCCCTACGACTATTTTACACCGTTTTCGCTCTACAAAACTTATCTCGAACGTTCACATTCGTCTCGATCTCTGCACCGATCGTTACATGATTAAAAAATAATTTTAACGGATATAATTGAATCAAACGACCGCTTAAATCCATAGTAAATTCGATCAGCTCAACTAACTCCCGATGTCGTAATCTTTAATCTATGAACAGTGAACGAGGGTAGAACGAAAGAAGAGACCTTCCCACCCTCCGTTGAAAAGATTCTATTATGGCGTTCACTGTTCACGGACTGATCAAAATTATTTTTTAAAACGTCAGTCACATTAAATCTTTATTCTCAGTTTTAAACGTTCCTAAAATCTTTTCATTACAAATTATATCACCACCCTCTTTATCGAGTGCGCGATCGACTCCTCTCACTCTATTCATTTAAATAGTGGAGAATAAATATAAGAATATCTAAAATACTTATAAACTCGTAACAAATGTAAACATACATGTTCAGTTATTTGCCAATCGCATTCCCTCTTATTTTCTGCGGCCTTTCACTTGAAATAGAAGATCGGAGCCGGAGTCCCGTAGCGCGCCGGGTAGAGGTAGGCGCAGTGCGGGGCGCGGGGGGCGGGGGCCCCCCCGCGGAGCCCCATTCAATGGATCGGCGCCTTCACAATGTGGTTCGGAGCGATGTAGTGGTACCCGGGCAGCGGCAGCCCCGCAGTCTCCATTGTGATCCTGAAACGTCCACAAACACTATAAGATTATAAAACATTAACAGTTATATGCATTTTGATAGTAACATACATTTACCGGATGTTTATGGAATCGGGGACGCAAGGAATATGATCAGTAAGGTCGTTAGAAAATATAATCAGCGATTTGTTATAAATGTCCCAATGTGGTGGATAATCTAGGAAACAAAATAAAAATGTAAAGGAGACATCTTACCGGGATTGGGTGATCCGGTTGTCTGGAGGATGAGGTACTCGATGGACCGACGGCAGTGTCACGGGAATGTTTTGGTCTACAGGAATATGGCGTGGGTTCTTGGAGATTTAGCATTAAAATAATGTTAACCTGTACTTTACATACAAAATACAACACGTCGGACGACCAACATCAATGAAACGCACACTTTCTCTTATTATTTTATTAAGTATTTACTTAAAACAATACTTTCACTTAATTATACTAGCGAGTAATACGACACCTGAAAAGATATGATGAAAATGGCTATTATCATAAAATTAACATGATTTAATTACAAATAAAAACGACATCGGCGGCTAAATAACGCGTCTTCCCGAACGGGACTACATCTAACTTTAAAAACATTTGAATTGGACCTCGATTTTCAAGTTCACACTAAGTTATAAGATATCACATAGGCAATAGCCTACACTGCGATTTCCCTGAGGGTTCCAGTGTGCTCCGCCGGCGTATACACCCATTGTTACTGAACCCTTCATGTAATTACGTGGCAGAATATGATATTGGTGATATTTGCTTTACATTGCCACCGCTAAGAATCTAGATGGCTTGCTATTACTAATTAATTATAACCTTAACATACGAAGATATAAATATAAAACATTCCGATCTACGTCTATCTTAAACGCTCAAACCTTTAAAGAGAAAATGGTCAAACTTCAAACGTAGTCCAGTGCAGCGCATCGCGCAAATCAAAAACTAACCACACGATATAACAAACATATGTATTCCATCATCATCATCATCATCAGCTCACTATACGTCCCCACCGAGGGGCCCGGAGCCTACCCTAACTTAGGGGTGTATTCCTCCACTCGAATAAAATGATAACGTACATACATTTCAAAGTAATTTTCGTCTTTTTTTTGTGATAAGTATAAATATACAATGTAAAAATACTAACATAAATCTACAGATACAAATGTTTCTATATCATCTCCCATTTTAAAAATACACAGAGCTAGCTCTCAGTTGAGGCATCAAACCATACTTTCTTATTTTGATGGTTTTTTAAAAACCAACCAAACAAGTAAAGTATCAAAGCAAATTCGTTAATGTTTGTCGAACGTAAGATTTTTCTAGAATATAGTGATTATTTTGAGCAAAAAAAAAAACAACTTTAAACACGAAAAATCAGTATAAATGTAAAAATTTTGGTTATAAATAAAATTCATTACGCTTAGCGTATTACAGTAAAAATTAAATTGTTTCATTTATTTTTCGTCAAAATAGCAAGTACAGTTTGGTGCCTGCATTAAACACCCTGTTTTTTCAATAGTCTTAATATTATATCATCGCAAAGCTATCTGCCTTCGTTTCTAGCCATAAAGCTTCTATGTATTTACTACTATTGTCACGATCCCTAGATAGTATAAGATTCATTGAAATTAAAAAAATATATAACTTAGAATTAAACAACTGCAATATCAAAAAATGAAACTTATATTTTTTTTTTAAATTTATATATAGATATTAAATGTTAATATTGGTGCTTTTGTTATAGAAAAAGGAAATGTGTAGTAAAATTATTATTGATTTTAAAGTAGTGATTTTTGATATCTATGTAAAACTGTATTTGAATATAAGAGATTGAGAACATTTAATTAGTGCATTTTAAGATTTTCAGTAACAAATTCGAAGTTATTTTATCTATAATTTAAGAGTGGAGTTTTAAATTTTTTATTTTGTTATACTAATGCACAATGATTCGCTTCGTTCTTTGATTATTGGATTAATTGCAACAAAGTAAATATTTCATGACGTTTATAAATTAAATTTTCATTTACCTGTTTTTATAATTTTTATAACCAAATTTTTATGATCGTCGTCAATTTCTCTTAGGTCATAATAAAAAGCGATAAAACTCTGGCACACCAAATAAATTTGAAGCGTTTTGTATTTTTATAATCGTGATATAAGTACGTACTTTTCATTTTATACTTTCATTTTTAGCAAAATAATTTGAATATTCGTTTGTACAAAAAAATAAAAATATTAATTTTATTTTGATTTCTTCATCAAAATACACAATTCACATTGTATGTGCTATGTACAAAAATATGAAATCGATTTAGACTGAATTATAACCCATAAGAAACGCGGTTTACCGAAATCAAATACTGTGCTCACTATGATTTAACTTTTGAGTTCCATATATATTATAATTCGTTAAAAAAATGTATAAAAATGATTATAAGTGTGTATGTATATGTATATTTTAGTGAGAATTGTTTATCGTTGTATGCATCACGAACAAACGTCCTTAAAGTGACGCAAACGATAGCATGTAATAAATATTGTTCGGAAGGATAACCTATAAACTATAAAAATGGTCCTTACAAACATAAAAGATCTATATCGATTTTAAGTTAGTCACAAATAACTGATTTTAACTTAAATAATATTTCTTACAAAACTAAATGTACCAAGTAAATAAACCGAAGACACGCCAATGGGCGGTCATCGTTCTTTGGATGACGTCAGTTCGGAGTTCAATGTGAAGTCGTCGATCGACGGCGATGTTTAGTAAGGATTGTATTTGTTTCGTTCCTTAGAGGACTTGGAGGGCGAGTCGTCGTCCTGACGGCGCTGCGTGAAGTTCTTGTGGTTGCGATGCACGCCGGTGGTCTGCACGGGCTGCGAGCTGCTGCCGCTGAGGAGGTCTGTGAGGCCGCCGAGGGCGGTGAGGGAATTTAGGGCTCCGAGGGCGCCGGTCTTGGTGAGGAGTTGCGCGAGAGGGATGGCGGAGGCCAGGGGGTTGTTCGTAGAAGCCGTCGAGCCCCCCGAAGTGCTACCCTCGAGGTTCGCCTTCTGGAGCTCCACACTGCGGGAGCGGGACTGGATTGTTGTAAAGGGCCAGGCGGCAACGAGGGCCGCGTCGTTACAACTTTTTTTTATTTTAAGGCAATTGAGGTTATATCGCCCTGATATGGTACTGTGATAATTGCATTTTAAATAAATATCGAGACAAATAAAATTTAAGACGAGGTTTTCCCGAATTTTTAAACGCATAATCACGTTAATTGCGACGCTCTTGAATTCATTGTGAATGTATAAATGTGTGTTACAAATGTTGCAAAGCTAACTGTTGATACAAAATGTTGAGATAATCATCACGTGAAGTTCTCTCGTTAAATACGCCAACGTTGCCGAGGAAGGTATAGTTAAATCACAGAAGTACAGATTGAAAGCCTCGCCTTAATACGTAAAACAGATTGAAGTTGAACAGTTAATTATCTCTCCACTAAGTACATATAGATTAATATAATGATAATATTCACATCGCTATTTACAAATCAAATATAAAAGTAAAGAAAAATAAAAGGCAAATTATCACAGGTTTGAACATAAATAATTCGACGCGGCCCAAAAAGGTAAAAGACAATTCAAGGGAAGATCACAAGGATGCTATATAAGTTTGGACTTTCGGATGGAAAGCTGGAATGTGTCGTAGAGTGAGAGAGAACAAACAGATATAGAAGACTCACCTCATGTTGATGAGATACTGCGCGAGAGCAACAGAGTCCGGGTTGCCGGTGATGGTGATGGTGCGGTCCGTGCTGCCGCCCTCGCGCTCCTCGCAGTTAGATATCCGGATCATAGCGCCAGAGATTTGACGGATCTCAGCTATCTTAGTACCGCCCTACAACATTATATAAACTAACGTCTCCAGTCATGGATATCGGACACATTCCTATACCTACAGCGATAAATATTTCAGCAATAAGATGGTCAGCTAAAAGCTGAGTGCCAATCAGAAAATACACATTGCGAACATAACATCTTGTTATTTGCTTCTACACAGACCTTAAGTTTGTTTTAAAAATTGTTTTCGAAACACACTTACATTAGAACTTGAAGAAAAATTTTATAACTTAAAAACAAACTAAACTATAGTATAGGAATAACATATATTCCGTACCTTGCCAATAATGCAGCCGATGAGTTCATTGGGTACAGTCATCTCGTGCGACTGCTGGTTGGTGGCGGGCTGATTGCGGCCCTGGTTGGCGGTGCGCAGCTGAGACCCCGCCAAAGCGGCTAATGCTGCAATTCATCACAAAAACTTATAATAGTTGACACTTAATTGATTCTCTTTTGCTCCCTCACCCTGTGACACTTTATAACAACTTTTATCCGATCATAATCTTGTGAGGTTTAACTGTTTTATGTGTCATCACCACTTTTACTGCAAACAAAGGTATGTGTAGTATAATATTTTACATTTAAATATTATTGTTTTTACCTGCGGGGTTCAATCCACTAGTATTAGCGGGTCCCAAGCCGCCCAGACCGAGTGCCGCGAGTCCGGCTAACGGTGATTTAGCAAGCCCTCCGATCTAAAAAAAAAAATTATTGACACGAAACTATTAGATAATGAAGATTAAGTTTGTAAAAGCACCAACTGAGTATTCTAAAATCAAAAATGTATATAATTATCTTATTATCAAAATAATATTTGTTTCGTGTTTTAATGAATTCGCTGCAGTCTTGTATTTCAGTATAACTTTGATTTTACAATACTCTGCAACTCACAAATAGAACAAAAAATATATCGCATTCATATACAACTGACGTAACAGATTGCTCTCGGAAACAATCTGAAAAAACATGTTGCCAAAATTGTGTTCAGAACATTTTAGCTCCAGCTGCTTGTTTTCATCTTCAATGACATTGCCGGGATGGGATCGCTGGGTAGGGTAACCTGGGTACAAAGTAGATTATCAAAATAATCACTACAGAGATCTAAGAAAATTCGCAATGTAAAATAAAAGTATGGTTAATTCAGATTACAAGCATGCAAGTCCTGGAGTGTCGCTAGGTTGATACACAAGTTCTGAATTAAACATACTCTAAATATTATCTGTTCCCGAGCAAATATGGAACAAAAAGTTGCGAATTTCCTCAGCACTGTACAAAAACCGTATTCCGACCACATTGTGAGTACTGAATGATGCTGCCCAAATCCAATACACCATTAGGAATTGGCAAAATTTACAAAATACATTTTTTTTATAAATGTCGTCATTTTAATACGGTCCCGACATGCGTCTTTATTGTTAATCAATCGATAAATTCTTAGGCAAACAAATAAATTATCGGAAGAGGCCAGGTAAAGGCAAAATAAGGAAAGGTGCATTTGTGGGAATGTTTGATATAAAACCTTTTTGCTTCAAAACGTAGTTACGGTGAATTTAAAAAACGTAAAAGCTGTAATATCTCGGCGATGCCAGAAAACAAACAGATAAAGCTCGATGTGTTTTTGACTACATGTTTCGACTATAATACACGGTCGTATGTGCTGAAATAAATAAAGGACGTCTATCTACATATTTTAATATGACATCTATCAGGGGGTACCACCGGGGAATTAAGTGCATAAATGTCGGGGTTTACTTTACAGGGGGTTTATAAGCACAGGGGTATAAACAGCGCAAAGAAAATGAAATTAACCATTACATTCCATACTGCTGGGGTATCTAAATACTAAATGTATGTAAACTGTAACTGCTACATAAGGGTACGACACCACACATCCAAAACCATTTTCAAGGGAGCCGGGGCAGCACCAATCACATAATAACACTCTTTACCAAGCAACCTCATATAGATATCAATTTTAAATATATAGGGTTGGGTTACAATTTATGTGATACATTGTTAAGTTGACTTCACCTTAAAAGTACAAATATATGTTATATAAGAACCTTTATGTAGTAATAAATATAACATAGCTATTAATTTTTTTTTGTAGATTGTTGAAACTTTGCTTTGATTACAGGTTGTTTCGTACAACACAAAAAAAAAAAACTTGTTACTTTTGAAGCCCGCTTAACATCAAGATTGTTGTCTTACATATTTTTGTTCAACTAACACTCGGAACCACGTCTACATTTTCATTCGGATAAGCAACGGGAATTTTATTTAATGAAGTTTAAGTACATTATTTGACAGTTCATAGAAATGTATTTTGCTTGCACATATCTAACATCAACTTGTTGAATTCTATAGAAGTGATAATTAAGACTCATATAAAGTACCTTGGTAAGTAAAGGTTGGAGTATAATTTCTTACGGACAGAGTTAAATGTAAATACTTTAAGGGACAATGAGTATATTACTTAATGACAGAGTAAGACCAAAGGGGATGTTGGGGGAATAATAGATTTATAGACAACAAAAGACCAAATAATTGAGACTTCACGGATTTTGTAAATCAGGTAATTGTAAAAAGGGGAAGGTGGGAATAAGAGAACAATGGGCAGTAAGTCTCATAGGCAGAGTAAAACCAAGTATCCGAAGGGAGGGTGGTCATAAGAGTTATATGGGCAGATCAATATTGCGAAGCGGAGGGGCGATTGGGGTATAATTGTAAATTGGCAGATTAAGACCGAGTAGCGGAAAGGAGAAAGGAGAATGAGGTATAAGAGTATCACGAGTAGATAAAGGCCGAATAGCGGAGGGGAAATTGCGCTGTACGTCATATGGGCAAGTACCGAGCAGTGGAATGGGAATAAGTCTCTATGAGGCAGCTTGTGGAGCGGTCAGACTCACAAGGTGGTGTTCGTGTAGCGGCGGCGGTAGCAGATGGTGGGGCGGCAGCGCGCCCACGAGGGGCGGCTTCACCTCGAGCAGGGGGAACATCGGTGCGCACACCGCCTGCACACCACCCCAATATTAACTCATCATATGTGCACGATCACCACGTGCTATATTCATACAACTGTACGCTGTTACCATTTCTCCCTTTACCACTCTAACCACAGGGAACAGACGAAGACTGTTTATTGTGACAAGAGTTGACATATACATTAAATTAGTTCTTATATTTCTATATTACCTCGTTCAAGAACCTTTTTTTTGTGGTAGTTTTTTATTAGTTTTTTATACTGTATGAAATGTGTAAGTAATGATTTATTAATGCGTAAAATGACAAATTTCATATGTTTACCCTGTATGAATACTAAAAAAATATCATGTAATATGAAAAGTTCTTAACGTACACAAATACGGTAATTTACTTTTATGTAAAGACGTAAAATTCTTGTTTGAATGGTAATAAGCTTGTTTTATTTAAAAAAAAAAAATGTTCACTTTTACTAAAGTAAAAGTGAACATTTTTCAGTAAACTGAATGCATGTAATGTATTATAAAAACACTTATAAAACGTTTCTAGTATAAACGATATCGTGGTCTGTTTATTGGTTATGACAAAAAAATATTCTAAGAACTTGCGTGTTTGTTATTTGCAAATATAATGCGATTGCGAAATGTATAGTCGACGCAATGCTATTTGATAAAGTAAACGATTTTTTTAACACATTAATGTTGATACATTACTCATGCCCATAACCCAGAGGGGTAGGCAGAGACCATATTAATCAAGATGTCAAAATATTAACCAAACTTAATCATTAGTTTCAAACTTTTTTTTTTATATTTTTATCATTATGCAATATTTATGTGTAAATGTTTTAACAAATTCTAATCCTACATTTACCAATAAAACTAAAATATCGTGATATACAAAATTTTATTATTGCTATTTAGATATCAACAAAGCAAAAAAAATCATACATCCTAAAGAAAAATAAACAATCTTAGCTTATGTATTCAATACCAAATTAAACGAAAATAACTGGATTCACCTATATATCGAATTAAAATGCACACAGCATATTTCCATTGTTATTCGACTTATTGAGAATTTCGTCTTATCAAGGGAATATCAACTTAGGGACGCACAGGAAGGGAAAATATCCTCTTTTTGTGCGTCCCCTTCTCTGTTGATTAAAAAGTAGGCAACGCATCAGCATTTGCGGATGTCTATAGGCAACGGTCGCCTCGCTGTTGCGGCGAATTCAGGGGGCCGTTTGCTCATATGCCATGTTTTGATATAAAAAAAGTTTCGAGTTATAGAGACTCCAGTGTAGTATAAAACAGATTTATTTATATTTATTGTATTTATTTCTGTAATGTCGTGTGTGTGTACTCACATCTTGTGCGGGCACGGCGTAGTTGCCCTGTATAGTGTAGGCCTGTCCGCCCGCCAGTATAACTGGACCCGCCACATTCGGCTTCGGCCTGTACGGTATTGTAGCACCTTTTGGTGGACTCTGAAATTCAATGTTAAAAAAATATATGCAAATCTGCTTTGAAACATGGAGTTTTTTTTAAAAATGAATCAATTTTTTTTTAAATGTAAAAAAAGAAAAAAAAATTTAATATTTAATTAGCTTTTACCCGCGACTCCGTCCGCGCGGAATAAAAAAAAAAAAAAAAACTGGGTAAAAATTATCCTATGTCCTATTCCTGGTTCTAAGCTACATGCCCACCAATTTTCAGTCAAATCGATTCAGCCATTCTTGAGTTATAAATGGTGTAACTAACACGACTTTCTTTTATATATATAGATATATATATATAGATTATTATGACCATGTCATCGTACAAAAATATTTTTCTATCTTGTTTTTTTTTTTCAAATAGCACTATTATTGGAAAAACAGTAGACAATGTTTTTGTTTCGGCAGTGAATATTAAAGCATTGTCAAACATACCTCCAGCATAACACAGCAGATGTGATAAATGCACTGAGTAATAGCGTCACAGGTTCCACTGATTGTCACAGCTCGCTCAGTCGAGTTCGGCAACATTTCACTTGCTACCTGTTAACAAAAAAAAAATCATCATTTTTTTTATTCATTGATATTGACAACATATTTTCAAATCACGTTTATGAATAACTAGTGTTATTACAACGCAAATATAATATGTTAATATTATATTTGTTTTTTAGATGTTATATATCGATGAGTCCTATATATAATAGCCAAAGTAACAAATTGATGATTTTTACTTTTCTGTGTTAACTACCTCTCGGTTGCATTTACAGGTGTAAATGTTATTTTTTTGCTGAAGTAAAAGGGCGTATGCGACTTATTTTCCTATATGGTTGAATCTTGTCTCTCCTGAAAAGTTGTCAATTCGCACATTGGCCCTTATTCATAGGAGCCATCAATATATACACTCCAATTTTATTTATTGTATAAATGGAGGTGTCTAAAAATAGTATGAATTATGCCCTTGTGCTTTTTTCATGTTTTAACAAATTCATTTTTCCGTGGCCAAATTGGTATTCATTTTGATGAAAATTTGGTAAAATAACATTTATACCAAAGATTATTTAATGAGAATGACTTGTTTGACATAAGATGTATATACCTGTATATTAGCTCCGGTGACGTCACGTATCTCTTTGATCTTAGAGCCACCCTTGCCAATGAGTGAGCCGCACTGTGAGGCGGGCACGATGAGCCGCAGTGTGATGGGCGCGCGCGAGCCCCCGCCACCTCCCTCATTGAACTGCGAGCACCACTGTAATATATACCATTCCCTATTCATTACATGCTCTTGAACTAATAATTGATTAACAGTAGAATTATGGTAAGGTACGGCAATATTTGAAATGAACATCCATGTTGTTGGTTACGAACGAAGAAACGACCTAATAAAGAAGACACTCTGAACATAGATGGATATGTATGATTTAATAGACATTAGACAATAGACATTAATATTACTTTATTACATTACTAGCTGTCGCCTGCGACTCCGTCCGCGGGGAATTAAAAAAAATAATAATAAGTAGCCTATGTGTGACAATGTTCTACAACTGTGCCGAATTTCATCATGATCCGTTCAGTTGTTCCTGAGATACCTTCAAACAAACATCCATCCATCCATCTAAACATTCGCATTTATAATATTAGTGAGATAGTAAGAATAAGAAGTAAGATTACATTATAATTTTAAATCACTAGATATAGTGCGGAATGTCTAGAATGCAGCTATTTATGCCAGATTGATTTAAAACAGTCTAAGTCCACACATTGATTACGAAAGCGGAAAAGAAATTGCTCGCGATTACGTTTGCGCCAAATTTGAAATTTAAATGATATGCAAAGCTATTTCCTGCGCAGTTCAGGGGATTTTATCAGGCGAGATAGATTGCTCGTACCTAGTGTTTACCGCGTTGCATTATTACTTTGTAGAAAATGACATATCTAAAGAAGTTATCACAAAAAAACATTTTAAAAGCAATTAAATTTAATTAGCTAGAATGATTATAGTAATTGAATACCTAAAAAATGTTTTATAACTGTTTTGATTGAGACCGACACTATTTTTTTGTCCAGGTTCAACTATACATGCAATAGTTATCACTTAACATATTTAATAAAGATACTTCTTTGCTGAATAAATATATAATCACTGTAACAGTCACATTTTACTATATTTTTAATTAACCGTTCCTTCCAATATTTAATCCACATGATATGTATATAGTCTCAAGTTAGAATTTTTTTTCTACAATTTTGTATGCATAATAGAGATTACATATTATCAATTTACTGACCTCTTCAAACTTTTTGCAGATAAGTGTGAAGGCTTTGAATATAGCACTTGTGTTGCCTGTGACGGTAACAATTCGCTCCGGGCATGATCCATCGGATATGTTTATTTTGGCTCCAGACTGAAATAATAATTAGTATAATAAATTATATATACACAGGATGATTAATATATGAAAAATATTAAACAATTAATCAGAATACTTTTAATAAAAATATGATTCCAGTACAACAGTAACTTTATTATTATTAAGTAAAAAATACCAAGTGACTTTATTATGTCACAGAGTATCATTATATAAAAATTGAATCATAAAAAAATTTACCTCTTCCCTAAATCTCTTCACAATTTCACCTTTTTTGCCTATAATACTGCCAACTTCCTGAGGAAAAGAAAAACTTTTTTTTAAGTATTTACAATAAAGTATCAAAGAAACATCAAGTATCGTAATTTAAAATAACTCAGACGCTAATACAACACCATTGGCAAGTATTGTGCAACAAGTGGCATAATTAATGCAGTCGAGTTTAGATTTATCGTACAAAAGATTTCCTGTCTGCCAGCCAATAATAGACTTAGCATCGAGCAATTCTTTGCTGCAATAATAGATGCAGCGGGGATGCAGTGACAGTTTTAGAGTGGCTGCATTCAGTTTGTTTCTGGCAACACTGCACATTGACTTCTATAGTATGCTAGCAATGTACATGCAGCTACAAACAAACATCAATAACAGTACAATAGTTATAGTGTAACTATTTAACATTATTATTTGATTGTTTAGATAAATTGTTACAATAAAATAATGCATACAAGATATGAACTAAGCTTTGTGACTAGATGGATTTAATTAGAACATTCTTTATCAAATTTTAAACTGCATTAATTACTTATTAAGTTTTAAAGTAATTATTGTAATCTTTTTAAAATGAAACACATTGATAAACATATATACTGTGTATAACCTCCAAAGCAGATTTCTTATAAAATAATATTAATAATGGCATAGTGAATATGATATAATGAAAAAAGTTACATGTTATGAGATGTGACTCTTTTCATTTGATTCATTATTAAGTAAAATGCATATAAATTTAATAGAATAGCTAGATGAAATACAATACACAATGAAAGCAAACAAAAGCCTTTACTCTGAATAACATGGATTATTTCAATTAGAAAAAGAGACAAATGGACAAGTTTGATGAACAAGCCGAGTGCTGATATTTGGCATCGAGCCAAATATATTTTGTATTGGATTACAGCCAATTAAAAGTAGGTACCTTGATATATAGGTACATGTTAACATCAATATGTCTCACATCGGTGCAAACTAGATATGTGACTGTTCTAAATCAGTTACCTATATTTAAAATTGTACATTGTACACTAATAATAAACAAGGTGTTTTTTTTTAATGTCTAAAGTTAACACATCATATTGTCTTATAAGGCCTAGTCACTAAGCACGCATGAGTAATAAGTAAACAAGATCTTGTGTTAAGCAGCCATACAAGTGTGTTTCTTAACAAGATTAAAATGCTGCGTTATATTAAAATAGGGTATTTTCAAAATGTTTAACTCTTTCATAGAACAGGGTAATTAAATTAACTTGAGGTAATATTAACCCTCAAACCCTACTCGGGGTGCTGGAGCACCCCACAAGGTTTATTTTTCTTATTTATTTCGTTGATTAATAATGCACGTGTTTGACTTTCCGCGTATTTTACTTTGAGGTTACACGCCACGGATTGGCCTGTGTCGCGGCGACAGCCGGCTGTTGTAGATTTGTGCACGAGTGTCGTTGGGTGCTGTAGCACCCCAGTGTAGGAACAACGTAAGTTTTTAAAAAATTTCCAAACTATTTTTTAAGCTTACTTCTATAGTTGAATTATTTTATTATAAACGTATAGATTCCCCAGATAGCAACATTGAAGTTGAGCTTCCAGAAATTATTAATTTTGATAATAAAACAAAGGGAGAAGTGGATGTGTTCGATGCAATGGCTAAAAAATACTCTGTCCAAAGAAGAACCAAACGTTGGCCAATGTGCATTTTCTATGGGTTATTGGATGGAGTTGGTATTAACTCTTGGGTTCTCTACACATGCTCAAAAGCAAATAATAAGCCTGACATAAAGCTTCGTCGGAGTTTTCTAAAAGAATGAATCTTATAGATGAACATTTGAAAATGCGCCTACAAACACCAACTTTGAAGAGGGATATAAATGAGAGTATCGCTGCAATTCTCAAGCAACTCATGCCTGTCGATTCTTCTGGGTCTGAACGTCACACACAGGGTAGTTGTGGTTTCTGTCCGAGAAATAGGGATCGGAAGAGCAAAAACAGGTGCACCAAGTGCAAAATTCCAATTTGCTTGGAACACCAAGTTGAAGTATGCCAAAAGTGCTCAAATTGATGTGTAATGTAAAATTTTAAGGCTGATTCGTAATCTCATAATGTCAATATATATAAATAAAAGTATATTTTCTATAACTGTTTTTATTTCTACACTTTACTAACTATTTTATTTTGGGGTGCCTTGTCACCCCAGTGTAGGAATACTGTGTACGCCAGGCAGTGTAGGGTTTAAGGGTTAAGGTTGTTAATACATTCTTTGTCATGTACAAGGCACAATTTCATTAGACTTGTTAGACCACATATTAATTTTATAATTAATCAGCTGTCCCCGGCAGTATTAAAAGAATTATTAGCCTATGTATTCATCAAGACTACAAACTACATGTATGACAAATTTCAGCAAGATTCATTGGGTTGTTTCGGAGATACCTTCATAGTAATACTAGTGCCAATTAAGCACTATTTTATAGGTTATTGACTTTTTTTATACTTTTTAAACAAAAATCTTTATAATATGAAACCGTAATTTGATTAAACTTAGTGAAATGAAAATGTAAGATTTAATAATGCAGTGAAGTTTTCAAGATTATGAATAAATTTTCATGCTTTTGGAACATAAATTATAAACAACTCCAACAAAAAGAAAATTGAAAAATTTGCTTATAATATTGATGTGACATGATCTTACGTTTAGGGTAAAAAAATGGAATAAAAAAGAATTTGCTTTTTATTAAATACAGAGCATCACTAAATTTAGGGATGTAAAGGTGGTGACCGACATGCTTACCAATAGGGTATTAATCTATGACTAGATTATGTCGCTGCTTAAATATTGGAGTGGTAATTTTTGCACATTACTAAAGATAGTAGATAGATTACCATACAAACCACACTTTATAATGATAAAAATCTTGTCATGGGTATAAATTAAAATGAAAGCAATAGTTACAGTGTAATGATAACTACATTGGAATTTAGAAGAAGGTAAAGTGTACACTTTCACAAATAAACAAGTACAAGTAACAAGTACAAACAAAGTACATGTTTTTAAAAGTGCCAATATTTTTATTTTTAAAAAATAAATTAAGTGCCCTTATCTTACCTTCCCCTGCATAATCAGTCTGATAGTGAGGGTGATTTTGGAGTCTTCCTCGTGGAGAGGCGTGGGGGCTTTCTCCAGTTCCATGCTGGAGGAGGAGTCCGTTGTGTCGCGCGGAATTTTGGCGGCGTACGGGGCTACGTGTGGGCGGGGAACACTCCACTCAATCTAATGGCTGGGACTCGGGGCTCTTGGCACGCACTGCAGGCAGGGTAAGCTGGAAACAGGCGCATATCTCAAAGGAAAATTCAAAGGTTTCGAGCGTTCTATAGGTGGTGAGGGATCATGGGACTTCCTGACTTGTTAAGCAAGACTAATTACCAATTATTTATTTACATATGCTATTGGTGGTAAGCGCAACGGAATGAGGGCGGCAAATGAGGATCTAGATACTAAATTAAACTAACTGGTCCCAGGTCCGACCGGATTCTGCGACTGTAACGCGAGTTGGCCGCCCGGCTCGCGGACCGTTACTTGAACTCATCTACTGGCTCGCAACTCGCGACATAACCTCAGCGTCGCGCCTCATGGCTAGCCGACCGGGTTATCGATCTCGCAAATCCCAAACAAATTCCATTGCCGCACTCTCAGCTTTTTTCTTACCTCGTTTTGTAATCCCTCGTGCAACAATAACATAACAAATCTTAAAACTAGTATTATCACCAAGATGTGTATAAAAATTACACTTATCACAATTTTATAATCACATAAAATTACAAAACTAATAAAATCCGACGTAGATGACGCGTCGGTGTGAAGCTTGCGATTGTCATAGGAGACTTTTAGAGCCAGCGCCTCTAGCGGCAAGAGATTAAATCATTTTGACAGCGAGCCGCGCACTAAACCATAGACTATGTAAACTATTCATCTGAGTCGATTTTTTCGATTTGATTTTTAACAAAATCTCGATATTACTCAGCTTTAATTAAATGTTTTAATCTCATTCGTGATATATTGTTACTCTATTCATATTTTTGTAGCATCAAAAATATGTTCATGAGGTTTTTCATAAAATATACTTGTATGTACAAGTTTATTATACTCAAACATAATATAACGTAAAATCGTCAATTTATTTCTTTTCCGTCTGTAGTGCTTCCGTGTCTAGAACATGACTATACATAAATAATATATTGAATAATGCAAATGTTGTCTGCTTTTTTACTGATGGAGTGTTTAGATATAAAGCTAGTAATTTAATTAAGAACAACTAATATTTTGCTTAGTTGTTACCCATTACCGTTACCACGCTATGAGGCATTCAATCCGTTGAAAATGTCAGATTTACTACAGTATACAATACACATATATATATATATATACAGATAATTTTTGGCGTCTGCGGGACGAAAGGGTTTGCGGGGGAGATGAATAAATGTTATTATGCAAGAATTGCAAGAAATTTAATTATATTTTACGCTTACTACGCTTTTATAAAGCTTCTCTTCTTTTTCTTTTTCCCTAGACGGCAATGTTTTTTTTTTTTTTTTAAATATACAGTACTAATGAAAATTCGACAAATTTTTACTTTTCTGCAACCTTATTTCCGACAGTTTATCTTTTCGAGATTGGTTTGTATTTATTATGTATATTTCCGACATTTTGCAAGCAACCAAACTTCAAAACAAAACAGAAATTTATTAGTAAATGTTTCTTTAAGAGATCTAAAAATAAGACGCTTCGAATTTAAATCTGTCAAGCTGTAGGTAGAAAAGAATACTCAGACACGAGCACTGAGCTAGAAACATAAAATGTAAAAGAATTTCTCAAACAAATTTTAAGCAAGGCAAGTTATAAATAATATTTAAAATTGCAATGTGTTTTCAGCACGAAGGAGTCCACGCTAATGGACTGCTTCATTCCCTGTTTGTTTGCCGCGGGATCACAGCCCGAGTGTACTCAGCTACGTTGTTGCGCTAAATACAAATAAAATTTCCACTTACAAATACATTACATTTCTTATTCAGTTGACATTATACTACAAATTTCTACATTTACGATCGTATGGTAATAAAATCCTGGTGATCTCTTAGTTATTTAGGACTAAACTTCAAAAACTTGATGCAATTGTTGATTATTTTAATCCACTTTTCTACTCTAATCTTAGTTAATTCGAGATTGTAATAATTGTGAAGCTACTAGTTGTTCATACTTACAAATGGTTTTTAGGTGACTTCCATTTACACAAGAATTGTAATCTACATTATTGATATGGTTGAATTGACAATCATTCCTCTTGATTTCTCGAAGTAATTAAAATTAATAATCCTCAATAGGAACCGTAGCATTGCTTAAATTGAGTCTTCAGATCTCAATTAAGACTCAGATTTCATTTGTTATCTTTGATATTTTTCATCTTAATAATTTCGGCTTCAATAACTTGTATAATATAAATTTGAGACTTATCAAAAATTTAAATTCGAACTAGAACCATTGAAATGAAAAATTATTTTCGTTCTGTCTATTTTAACCTTAACGTGATTTATATTTGTATCACATAAATATTTTTTTATTTGCTCCGGATAAATTGAGTGCTGGTTCATTGAGCACACAATTTCCACGCTTCGTTACACCTACCTGATCACGGAGGCAAATTCAAAACAACCTCCTTTGGAAAACAAGTCAATTAATAAAATCATTTTAATATTATTATTCCTCTTCCCCCGCCACCGCGATGAGAGTAGACGTGTTATACAGTGCTCCGTAAATAAAATATACTTTTGCGCGGTTTAAAGTGACCCTGTGTGCTAACTTTGATAATATCATAAGTAAAACATACACAAACTATAGTAAGAGTAATAAATGTGGTGTAAAAACAGTGTGATATCTATTTTATCAGACAATATTTTTAGTGACTATATAAGTGAAGTTGCAAATGACATTCGCCATTTGTAAAATAACTACCCGTTTCATAACTTTAAAATCATAAATCTTAATAACAACTTAAAAATTCACTGACATTGTAACTGTACGGTTTGGCCTAACTTGAAGACTGTGGACTTAACTTCGCTTAGCGCCGTGCTGCACCGCGTTCTAATCCAACGTGTACGGACTTTTTGTTTATAAGATTTTATTGAGATTGATTGACCAGAAAATTTTAATTTGAAATTAAGTCTGTTGTGTGTTGGACTTTGAAATAAATATTCGACGCGCCGGGCCACGCTCCGACGTAGCTGTTATAAAAAATGGACTCGGCATTAAATAGTAGTAGATCTGTTTCGGAGTCGAATATTACGCAAGAATTTCTATCACCTGTATATGTCTCTCAAAGGACTAAAAGAGCTAGAGAACCGGATTGCGAGGTTGATTTTAACGCCTTCAGAGAAGAAGTAAAGAAAATGATATCTTCAATGTTGGCGGCGCAGAGTAGCGACATTAAAAAGATTCTTCCTACTCTTTCTGAAATCAAAACATCAAACAATAATATTGAAAAATCTATAGCCTTCCTATCGGCGCAACATGAAGAATTAAAAAATAAAATTGACTTAATGGAGATTCAAGCTAAAAAGGATAAAGATTACATCACTATCCTAGAAGACAAAATAGAGGATCTCCAAAGAGAAAATCGCAAAATGAATGTTGAAATAAAAAATGTGCCACATATGCCTCAAGAATCTAAAGAGGACCTCATTAAAATGGTTGGTCACTTATCAGAAACTATTGGTAGTAAAGTAGAGAAGCACGACATAAAAGATATCTACCGTATTCGAGCAAAGAATAAGAAAGTAGAAGCAAAAAATCAACCGATCATAGTGGAAATGTCATCCTCTATTCAAAAAGCGGATTTCCTTAAGATGGCAAAATCCTACAACACAAGACACAAAGAAAAGCTATGTGCCAAACACCTAGGCATAACTGTCAACAGGGACACACCAATCTTTACATGTGAACAACTGACGGCAAAAGGTGCACGGCTACACTTCCTGGCTCGCGACCTGGCAAGGACAAAGCAGTATAAATTTTGCTGGACTGCTTACGGAAGAGTATACGCCCGGAAAGATGAGAACTCACGAATTATAATAATAAAAAATGAAGCTCAAGTGAATAGTCTCATGAATTTAATATGACTAGACTTATACAGCTATGATGACGCATCGCCTTTCTTCACAAGATTATCATATACCTTATATCTTAATATGTTCGCGCATACTTTCATAAATCGCAATAACAATTTTTCACTACACTACTACCTTCACTTACTTACAAATTCAGTCACATTCACACATAAAACTCAGTCAGTTATTGGAAATTCCACTGTATTTAAAATGCTATACTCTCTAGTTACACTGTGTTTGTTTTTCTTAGACACCAATTATTGATCTTCTCAACAACATTAATGAAGTAGACAACTTAGAAATTGCAAATGTACATGTTGATAACATCGAAAACATTTCTAGTCTGTTAAATGTAACACAAAATGATTTTACTATTATTTGCCAAAACATCAGAAGTGTCTACACTAATTTTGATGATTTGCAATTAAATCTAGCCCTTTTTAAGTTTGAAATAGATTTAATCATTCTCAGTGAATGTTGGCTGAGAACTGACAAGAATATACCCCATATACCTTATTATAATACATATGCGACAACAGTTCATCTCAACCAAGCAGATGGGGTGGTTGCGTTTCTCAAAAACAACCATAGGGCTACTGTTACTGAAGTAAACTTAACGCACGCGTCTTGTTTACAAATTAGCTTACCTCACGTTACTATCCTTGCTATTTATCGCTCTCCTTCTATTGCTAATGCAAATGACTTTATTTTGTCACTGGACGTATATTTAGAAAATATTAAAAATAACAAAAATGTAATCATCGTTGGTGATATAAACATCAACTTAATCTATAGAGTAGAAGAAAAATCACACGAGCGCTTAAACAGACTAGGTTATCTAAACATGCTTGCCATGCATGGACTTTTGCCAGGACACTCACTTCCAACTAGAGGTCCAAGCTGTCTTGACCATGTCATCCTAAAGCTGCAACCCGAAAATTACACGGCAACTATTGCTATTGCTAATACCACTGTTACCGACCACTTCATGAACATTTTAAAAATAACTAATAAAATACATTCTAATAAATTAATTAAAACTAAAACTAGAACGACCTTAAATACAAAAAATGCACTTGATCATTTGGAACATAATCTACCTGAACTGTTAACTCTAAAAAATCCAAACTTACTTACAGATACGTTAATAAAAACTATACAAGAATGTCTCAAGATCCACACTATTAAAAAAATAATACCTTTAAAAAATCAAATGCTAAAACCATGGATGACCATTGGTTTACTGCGATGTATTCGTAACAGAAACTTAATCCAAAAAAAGCTGAAACTTGACCCACATAACGATATCCTTAAAATTACATTTAAAAGGTATAGAAACTATTGCAACTGTTTAATTAAAAAAATTAAGCGTAAATACGAACGAGAAAAATTACTTGCAGCACGTAAAGATTCTAAGAAGCTATGGAAGGCTATTAATGAAGTTACTAATCGGAGACTAGTTAAGACACAAAACGTTGAGTTATTGGAAATGGCAAAAAACCCTTATGAGGTAGTATCTAGAGTAAATAATCATTTTGTTATGGTTGGTGAAAAATTGGCTAATGCTATTTCACTACAACATTCACCGCAAGCAACTAATAAACAAATTCAAAATTCAACCCAACCCACTACATCGTTTGTTCTTCTTAATACCGATGATCAGGAGGTGCGCAAAGTTCTGATGAGTTTAAAGTCAACTAGTGCCTCTGGCTCGGATGACATACCTACTGCTTTTCTTAAAGAAGCACATGAATTTATTGTCCCAATCATTACCTACCTGGTCAATCTATGCTTTGAGCAGGGTATTTTTCCTTCTGCATTAAAGGAAGCTATAGTCACCCCTGTGCACAAGAGTGGAGATAAGACGGTTATAACAAATTACAGACCAATATCAGTTCTAACGCCCCTTTCAAAAATATTAGAAAAAATTATTAATTTTAGACTAGTAAATTACCTTAGTAAGAACAATATCATATCGTCATCACAATTTGGGTTTAGGCAAGGCATGTCCACAGAGGACGCTATCTTGCAACTAGTTTCTCTTGTTACTAACAAAGTAGACAATGGTGACAAATGTCTGGGTGTCTTCCTAGACTTAAAAAACGCTTTCGATTCTGTTTCTGTCTCCATACTATTGCACAGGCTGGAGGAGATTGGCATTAGAGGCCAACCTCTTAGTCTTTTCAATGACTACTTGACTAATCGTAAACAGAAGGTAAAAATAGGTGATTTCATTAGTTCATCGGAGACCATCACCTATGGAGTTCCCCAGGGTAGTGTACTCGGTCCAACTTTATTCCTCCTATACATAAATCATCTTTGCAATATCAAGGTTCATAATGGACACATTTTCTCCTACGCAGATGACACGGCTCTAGTTTTTTACGGTAAAACGTGGGATAGTGTGCGGACAAATGCTGAATGTGAGCTAAAGCGGATAGCAGGCTGGTTGGACTCTAACTTGTTAACTTTAAACACTAAAAAAACAAGCTACGTCTGCTTTACCAAATATGACAGAACCCAACCGCCAGACAATTTTACAATAAAAATTCATAAGTGTTCAGATTTAAATAACCACACATGTACATGCACAGCCATTGACAAAGTAAAGCGTATTAAATATCTTGGTGTGATGGTTGACCAGCGCCTTTCTTGGCATGATCATATAGAACTTATCTTGTGCAGGTTGCGGAAACTTATGTGGACCTTTAAGACCTTAAGACATGTAGCCCCAAAAGATATTTTACGACAGATTTACACTTCACTTGCCCAATCAGTTATAACGTACTGCTTACCTATCTGGGGTGGAGCATCCAAGGTTAAATTCTTGGAAGTTGAAAGGTCCCAAAGATCCCTCCTAAAAGTTATTTATTTTAAACCGTATAGATTTCCAACAGAAAACCTTTATACAATTGCTGAAGTTCTGACTGTTAGAAAATTATTTATCTTACAAACTATATTAAAATTTCATAAATCATTCAAATATGACCCAAAGATAGATAAAAAAAGAAGAAGAAATGTAGTAAATGTTATCAAAGTAAATTCTACTTTTGCTGCTAGACAATACCCACGACTATCCTCTTATTTATACAATTTAATAAACAAAGAAATTAACATTTACCCCCTTAAATTCTCGAAATGCAAAAAGACTGTAACTGACTGGTTGATGACTAAAACTTATGATGAGACTGAAACGTTGATTCAAACAATACCAACAATATGAAATCTGCGCCTTATTACACTGTCACATAGGTACAAACTTTCACACACACACACACACACACACACACACACACACAAACACACACACACACACACACACACGAAATTTACTCTCATATACACTCAACGCACATACTCTCGCACACATTACTTATTTCATTATGTATTTTGTTTTTGTATAATTCTTAGATTGTACAGGTTAAGTTACCATCATAATGTAGTTACATGGAAGAGCGGGACTTCCTATCACAAGTACCTACCGGATACTTAAATGGAATTCCCAACACTTGTTTAAATTTGTACAATGTATTGTTAAGCCAATAAATCATTTTCATTTTCAAATCATTTTCATTTTTTTCATTATTTTAGACAAAAAGTCGAAACAAATAGCCTTAAAACTTGTATGCCCATAAGCTCCTTGTGGGAATATACGAAAGGCAACTTGTGACATTTTTTTTGACACTGACTGGAGGGCAATACTGAGTTATTATAATTTAGTTTGACTTATACCCACCGGATCAGATATCCTTGTCGGCTATAACAGCAGTTAAAAAATTCACTAAATTAAACGTTACCTTCATATTGGTCAGCACACAATTTTATCCAACTCAAGTTTTAAAATCAATTACTGGTAATAATCCAACCGTTATCGTGCATGAACACTCGGTTTATCGATACATGGATAGGTTAAGTGCGTGTACTTAATTTTGTAACAAGGGTCAATCATTACTAACTTATTATGTAAGTTATATACGTAAATAACTTATGTTTTCCATATCAACAAGAGGCAAGATATAAATACTAGGTATAAAATCAACCTAAGTACGTAAACATTAAATTATTTGATGCGTAGTGCTATACTCGAGTTGAGGAAAAAAAACAATAGTATAAAATGAGGACCTTGTAACGGATTATTCCTTGTGTCATCCTTCTTGATTAATTTTCTTTTATGTCATATTTTCACCAACCGATTACCAACTTTCATGCTAATATTTTAAAATAAAATTAAAAAAATAACTACCTCCTCATTTATTTAGCAAAGAGCGCTACGCTAGCACGCATTGAGCCGTAGTTTGCTACGAAAGTCTACAGCATATTCGAGCGTAGTATACTTCGTAGCACCGAATATTAAATCGTAGACCGAAATTTGTTGTAACGATATATAAAAATACCGAGTAATTAAAATGTTTAATTATAGCAATGTTAGTCAATTTATTTACTTAAAAGATTTATAGAAGTCTGACTTTTTTATATGATAAAAAAAGAAACACAATATATTATGTTATCTGTTGGTTATTGCTCTGGTTGCGACTGATTCGTTAAAGATGTAGGTAAAATACGGCAGCAGCCTTGACATGTTAACAAATTGCCAAGGTTAAGAAACTTGTAGAATAGTGTTAAGAAAACTCAACATTCTAGAAATTTTCTTTTTACACTTGACAAGGAAAATTGAATTTAATGTTATTTAATAGCGTAGTATAAACATTTCACATTCAGAGAAATGTTTATTTGATATTTACTTACGATTTTATCTCCGTGGCCTCAGGCGAGGAACTGTAAAAGAAAAAGAAAATATGTTACTACTGTAGCATTTTATTACCTTTTTATTTAAAAAAATAATCCATGAATAGTCCAGATGGCGTCAACTAATCGCCTAACTAGAACAAAAACACAGAAGTAACGGCTTAATCAATTACTTAATTTCGATACTTCAATAGTTCCGATATAAGTTCATCTAATTTACATCTCTAATTACCCCTACCTTAAGATTTAACTGCAGTCTTTACTATACAGTTGGACTGTACAGTTAGGCCGTACAGTTAGGCCCTTAGTACACAATACAACGTTAATCTTTGAAATCCGGCGAATTTAATCAACAGTTAGAGTACAGAAAATCTGTACAGTTTAACTGACAGTTAAAATTTTTCCTACACACATACGATATAACTGAAAAGTCTAATCTTTCAGTTACTACTGTGTAGTTAAAGCTGAATGTCTGTTGGCGGCTTTAATAACATTGAATTTTTAAAATAGACTTATTGAATAAGCTTTGCATCTTTTATGAAATGTAAAGCAATCTTCCGAGAAGATTCAATAGGCTTAATTCGGAGCGGTTTCTTAAACTAATTAAACTTAATAATCCTCTAATATAAAATCTCCAGTTTTTAAATGAAGTCACCAGATTTCATTGTTTTATCCCCACTTTAGCTCCTTTCATGGAAATTTTCTGAGAATAATAACTAGGGTGGAAATTGCTTTAAGAAAACGATAGTCAGGCTTTTCCTTATCTTTTAAGATCAGTGGGATTATTTAATTATTTTTTAGGACAAATTCCTTTTGTAATTAAGTTGGTGGTTTACTTTTTTGACAAATGTTCATATCTTTAACTTGTGATTGTGTTAGCTTTAATATTGTTATTGACAAAGATTAGAATAGAAATTGTTTTATAGAAATTAATAGATTTGTTTAAACATGAAGTGAAATTAAAACAATTTTTTGTTATTACGAAACTTTCTCATAAATATATGTTCCAGGTTTTACGATTACTTTTATTATTGAACATTAGTTTATTTTAGCTTTTGTACTTATCTCTTTTGAGATAATTCCAGACCCATTCCCATAACAATGTAGAGTTGGGAATAAACTTCGAACAGGCAAAAGTTTTTTCCAGTGATATATAACTTTAATTCCATAAGGATTAAAAACAAAACCAACGTTTATAGTTGAGTGAGGTTATCTTATATTTACTGTTATGCCATACTTTTATACTTTTCTAAACAATTCTCTAAGGATTGTGGTTTATCAGCATTTTTAGCAACTTATGAATAAGATATTCTTAATGTAGAGCAGTTAGATACAAAGATCTAACGTTTAGTTACATAAGTAAGTTCAAAGATTCCGAAGTAATAAATAATCTAACCTTATACTTTTATGACGATGAAAAAATCAGATAATTCAATTAATATGTTGCAATTCACATAAAATTCATTACTCTATATATCTCTATATATCTTTTATAATGAATAAACTAGTGCTTGACTACAAATCTACCTGGTGAATGGTGTTTTGGCCGAAGGATGGTACGCACTTGCGTATAGTTCGTTATTACACTATGTATGAACATTGTTGTCGTAACTTCATCAATGTATGAAATAACCCGAGGTTCTGTCTTATCTTCAGGAATTCATGTGAGCATATCAACATAGACATATTGCATTCCGAGATCCAATTCAATACGGGTGCTATCGCAGTATTCAGTTCATTAAATGCTCTACTAAAATACACATAGAATTCTTTAGCGTATCACAAATAAATAGCTTTTAAATGAACTTTGTATTAAATAATTAAATGAAACAATTTTAAATCAAGCTTTTATTATGTTATTTTCAATTAAAATAACTAAAAATTTAAATTTAAATTTAAATTAAAAAAGACAATCTACTCGTCAAGACGATTCAAATGACCCAAACTCGGTGAGGTTGTGTCGTTTCATTACGAAGTTACTATATCTCTTTCAGCTCCATCATCAATTCTGTACCTTGTCATAATAATATTGCAATGTCATGTGATTTACATATGTATGCAAAATTTCATCAGTAACCGGGATTGGATCAAATTTAATTTGGAAGATTTGATGACAAACATCCGATAGGTGAAACTAAATAAAAAACTAACAAAAACATATACGGCAAACAGAAAAGATGATAAGTTCTTAATTTGTTCGGGTAATACAAATGACTGTAAACAATGATGTATTACAGGATTTTATTTGAAGGTGACATAAAGAAGGGTGTGACGACTGAAATGAAAGGTCGATTTGGAGAACGACAACGTCGTACGCCAACCCCATATAGAGTCGATAAACACAAGGTGACGATGATTATGTTTTAACAGATGTCAGCGAAATTCAACTTTGAACAATTAAAGCTGGATATAACATAGTTTGAGAATGCAAGAAGAAATGTGACAGCGACCTTGACACACTATTCCACAAATGGCCGAGAAGTCGCTGCCAAGTTTAGTAGCGTTATGGATAAAGATTTCAGACTTAAGTGTCGCTCCAACATCTGTTTCAACGTACACATATATGCTACAAAATAATTTTAATTCTTTAACTAAAATAACAGTTTAATATATAAAATTTGATGACTTTACATTCGTTGACTGAAAAAATATCACTCTTCTGGAATAAGACCATTGTATTTTTATTTTGCTTTTTCAAATGATTAAAATTAACGCGAATGTGGGGCTTTATTAATAATTCACTGTAAGTGTAGAGTGTCTGCGACCCATAGCATGAATCAAGAATGAAATAGAAAGCAGTCCATTAGCACTTAATCCTTTTTCAAACACCTTTTGTTTTTATTTTACAAATATTTACTAAACAGTATACGTAGTACTTTGTTTTTATACATCTATAGCTACCTAAAATGAACATAAAATCTCATCGTTAATTATGCCAACCTAAAAAATGTCTAGAGCAATAAAATAATTCATGAATAAGTTTTATAAATAACGTAAATAATAATGATCATGCGTTAAACCTAAGTTCCTACGTACAGTAGACAATGTATGACTATTAGGTAGTTGTCAGGTTAGATTTGTCTTTTGTTTTTGGATTTTAACGTAGTAATCGTAGTGTAAATACCTCTACCCCATATCGTAATTTTTGTTGCACTTTTTTGATGGAACTGATTTTATAGTTTGGTTGTAATTAACGTATTGAAACTTATCAATGCCTCTAATAATTTAAGTAAACAGAGAGAGGAAACTATTGAGAAATCTTAAGAAACATTCATAGATATGAAGTGTCGGTGGTTGGAACTAATTTAACTTCATAATCCATTGACATAGAATTTCCAACTGAAATATAAGACCCAAGTTTGTATTATACATTCATCTTTTATATCACTGTATATATATGTAGGAGGCTCGTATAAAAAAATATATCTTCACAAAAAATCTTGTAAATTAATTTTAGTTATTAACTAACTTATATACATCGTCGTTCCGTCTTTAAAACCTTCTATTTATAACATTACAACAATCATAATAATTTGACGTACCCTTTTATTGTCAAACCCCCTTTTATACCCTGCTTTAGCGGAAATTCTATTTTCATCTTTCATTTCCTTTTTAATTTCTAATGAACTTACGGCCAACTTATTTTTATTTTTGAAATATAATCCTATATATATATTTGATACACAATAAGGAACTAAAAGTTGCTTTTTACAAAAAAAAAATGAGTTTTGAAATTTAAATATTTATGTAAAAATACATGAATAAGTACATTATCGCGTTTTAAAACAAAGTGTCACCAAATCGAAGTAAATTTTTCGTCCCCATTGATAGTATCTATCAATCTAATAAATGGTTCACTGCACTCGTAAAGTTAGATTGTGCTATTTATTTTCCACTCCTTTATTCATGAAAACTGTCGAAAATACTTTTTTGTAAATAGAACAATTTATAAAAGGTTAAATGTAGTTACATAAAAATCATTTTATTAAATGTATTAAACTATTAAGACCTATAAAAAGACCTACCTATATTATTTATTTGTATATTATAAATAAGAAAAATATAATAGTATTGTAGAGTAACTAATACCAACATTATCTGCATAAATTAAATATCTATTGCCAAGTGTGTTTTGATTTACTAATCCAATTTGGTTGTATTTAACTGATAAAATATCATAAAGTATAGCTTAATTCATAACATTAAAATAAAGGTATATAGTTGTTATCTAGTCCGCACTACTGTGTACTCTAGCCAATAGCGTATCTACTGTTAATAGCGGAAAGCAATCAACCGACAGAGAAATTGCGAGTTGGATTATCAACTCCATTCTCTCACGACCACTGTTCGCAAAATATTGTTTCGACAACTCTCATACGTTATTTTATTTATGACCCACAAAGAGACTACGTTATTTTGGTACCTGAATATAGTTTGAATTTTGTTCAAAAATAAAAGCATGCAGTATCCGTTGTGTTATAAATAAAATAAAGATTTATTGTGAAAATATTAAAATGTAACAATTTAATCAGTTTTATTTTATCAAGTTGCATTTTTTATTTCCCAAATAACGAAATGTTTATAAATATAATGTCGTCGAAGAGGGTAGATTTTAATGAACAAGATAGATCATTTTTGTGTTCGCTTTATAAAAAAGATTCCTCTTCATAGAAAGCTGGTAGATTCTCCAACATTAAATATTTCATAATACATAGATAACAAAATGAAACAATGTTGTCAGAAATTTAATCATGTCGACGGGTGCTAACTACAGCCATTAAAATGGATATAGTTCACGTTAAAACTGCGCACTTATCGTAGATAAGTAAGGCTGCAAGTAAAAACGAGAGAATTATTCATAAAAATAACAAAGTAAAACTACCTTACCATGAGACTTAATACAAAAGAGTGAAATGGAAATATGACGCTGTTACGGTTAATAAGGAAAATTTAATGATAACGTTGTTCATAGAACTTTAAATCTCAATTCTTTCTTACTATATTTTACAAATAAAAAAAATTCACAGAGGAGGAAAAATAAGTGTCTGGTTAGTTTAACCGCCTGGCTTAAAGATCTTTAAAAGTATGCAAAATTTAGCTTTATAAATACATCTTACTAATATTATAAAGTTTAGATGGATGGATGTTTGTTAGAAGGTATCTCCGGAACGACTCAACGGAACTTGATAAAATTTGGTACAGATGTAGAATACAGTCTGGAAGAACACATAGATTATGTTTTTTTTCTTTTAATTCTCCGCGGACGGAGTCGCGGGCGACATCTTTTATAAATAAATGACCTTAATATCACTATCGATTGGACTGAGGTAGAATTAACTAAACAGTCCCGATTGGCCCCTATTAATGGTCCCTAATGGTCCCTATTGAATAAAAGCAAGGAAATAATTCAATTACGATATTTATATCATCTTATTCTCCAGATGTCGTCGGATACTTTTTCTAATTTCGATATTAATTTGATACATAAATAATCATACTAATATAATAAATGTGAAAGTTTGGATGGATGGATGTTCGTTATTACGCATCTCCAAACGCGTAAACAGATCTCGATAGAATTTAGCATAGATGTAGATAAGAGCATTGATTACTAAGATTCTTTTTTAATCACGCGCGGATGAAGTCGAGTGCAAAAGCTAGTAATTGATACATTTCAATTGGTGTAGATACAGTAAATGTGATAGAAAGTTTTATAAAGTGATTTTAAATAATATAGATTTGCAGTCTGCAAAGTAATGCGCTGTTGAATCACGGTCTAGTGATTTTTGAACTACACGATCGTTAAGTTCGCTACGTCGAATTGATTTATTGCTAGTTTCTAGTTCACTTCTCAACCCTTAGTACTGCAATACCGGATTATTATAACAGCTTTAATGCTTCGAGTATTGAGAATAATCAGATTGAATTAGATTTACTTGACGTGGGATTCCGAGATCGAAAACGCCGTTTAAAATATATTGTTATGTCTGTTTTGACAAAGATAATGATGACGGTATGTTTTGGTCTCACAAGCCACTAGTACTACCTAGGATGGAATTTTTTTTATTAATTAATCCATGCGTAGAATTAAAAATATCTGTATAGTTTGTTAAAAAGCGTAGATAAAATGACGTTATTTTAATAGACATCCAGTGTCGCACCATCAGTATTATAAAAATTCTATAAACAAATAATTATCTCTGTTTTCATAGAAAATAAAAGGGATCATAGAATTTTTTTGTACATATGTTTTGACAGTGGAAACTCACAGACAGAGAATTCTATTCATCATCCATTGCTAATTTATACTCTTTGATGGATAGCGCCACTAACTAACAAAGTTAGCCAAACGAGGAAGTCGTCAAAACTATTCGGAAGTAATTGGTTAATGTTACAATGCTATTAGACAGGGTATTCGCGAATCACTTTTATTAAATAAACGATTAATCATCATATGTATAATAGTCATATAATGATTAATTTAGATAATATATTTATAACATATATGTGTACAGTTCTATTGAATTTATTCCATCCAAAAAAGTTGCAAAATTTACATGAAAAAGGAAATGAAATTTTCATAAAAATTACACAATGGACGCAATTTGCGATGTTCCTTTACATATAAAATTAGATTTAATTTCGTTTTCAATAACTTAGGTCCAGTTGTATCAATTTCATTCTTGAATTCATATGAATTTCATTCATTCATATGAATTAATTAGCTATAACATTGTACATATGTATTTCACGTTCATGTCATCATCACAATTTTCAATGCGTTATGTAAACGTGAGAGTTTTAATTGCGACATGTCACATCGCTACTCCATTCAAGGTGTTGGCTGCATAAAACATTCATAGAGAAGACAGCTTTTGTGTAAGGAACGAGCGAGATTATGTGAGCTTACAAAATTGTTTACGACTACATCATTATTTCTCAAACGCGTGTTTACGCAGCTTTCTAATTAATTATTCGTTTTTTTACATATCAAATAATTGAAACTGTATTTAATGAATATTACTTGTTAATAAAAGAACAATAGTTTAACAGTAGTAAATCTGGCAACAACAATTTATGTTGGGTACACGAATGGGCCGGATCAGGGGTGGTCAGCTTTCCAAGCGGCAAATGCCTACTAAGGCAGGATTTGCAAAAAAGGAAAGCGCTCTACGAAAGAAAGAGACAGGCCGTTTTTTAAGTTATTGGTCTTTATATTTTTACGTGATGGCAACTTTATTATTCTTGAATCTTGAATTGTTTTAATTACCACATGTTTTTCACTTCAAGTAAAAAATTGTCAACCGTTGCTTTTGTGTTAGCGCCGCTTTGTTTATTGTTTTTTTATGTTGTGAATTCAATTATTACGAGATAGAGACTCCTGTGCGTACGAAATTGACGATTTTTGTGTTGTGAATTCAATTATTACGAGATAGAGACTCCTGTGCGAAATTGACGCTTTTTGTGTTGTGAAATTTTATTACGAGATAGAGACTCATTCTTTTTGTGCGATACTGACGCTTTTTGTTGTTTTTCTTCTCCACCATGGTTGGAAAAGCAAGTGTTAAGTGCGCAAAATGCGGTATTACGTCAAAGGAAAATTCTTCTTTGACCTTTCACAGGTTTCCTCTCCCGTCAATTCATGGATCTCTAAAGTAAGACTTACCTTTTTTTTTTTACTTATTTATTACTGTTTTGCACTAATTTACCCTTACTAGCTGGTATTATGTCATCAAACTAGTCTAGTAGAGAATGTTATGATTTAGAGAAATCATAATATTCTGTATATCTCAAATTATTAAAAAAAAGTCTGTTAACACCTAATAAAGGTACATTTTGTAATAATCTAAATAGATCCCAGAAACATATATATATGCCACGTATATAGAAACATACATTATTACAACAGATATGGTTTTATCATCACACTGCATTGCCTATATAATATATTTAAAACAGTTTGTAAAAATTAAATATTGGTTGAAATATACATTATTGACGGTCGAGTTGGCGATTGTAGCTTTTGTGGCGAACACAATTATATCTAAGGACTCACTATCCAAAGTTAAAAGTTGCGGAGACTGGTAGTTTTTAATAAATAAAATCGTACTTAGGTTAGTTATTTTCGCTACTTTTGACGTAACTTTGACAGTTTTATTTGTTGTCAAAGGTTTTTATTTTATACAGCCATAAGTCATGTATGCTACTAAAATAAATTTAAAAAAAAATAACAAAAAAAACATATGAAATAGGCAGAATTTGATTCCCTAACAAAAGAAATTTGCAACGTTTCCGGCGCTATGGGATGAGCAGCCCCTCCGCCCTAGCGTAACAAGGCGCGGGTGCCTATACTCGCCTCCGCAGCTGAGGCTTTTTGGTCGCCTTCGGCGACCAGCCTCAGCCGCTACGGCTCGCACAGGCCCCCGCGCCTTGTTACAGCGGGCGGGGGCTGCTCCCCCTCCGCGCCTCCGGCTTTTCATATACACTCTAGGGGTAGGGCAGAAAGTACCACGTGGTGTCGGGGTTGACTGATTCGGTTCTGTGACTCATATCCAACCTTACAATACAAATTTACAAACAATTTAATACCACAATGACGCCACGCAACTGAAAAACCGTTAATAGATAATGCCAAAGAGTATGTAAACATTTCGCTGGTATACTATGAAATGGTTACATACTCTTTGCTACTTCGTAGTTTTGCGTTCCGTGTCTTCAAAATTATGAAATAAGTAAACAATATAAATGTCAGATTATTATTATTTTTAATCAATTTAAGATAACATTTCGAAATAAAAATTAAAATAAATAATATGTTTGGTTTAAAAAAACTTTAATCGAATTAAATAGAGTATTTTTTTTTATTTATTTTAGTAGCATACATGACCCTCGGCTGTATAACATAAAAACCTTTGACCACTTATAAAATAAAACTGTCAAAGTTACATCAATAGTAGTGAAAATAACTAACCTAAGTACGATTTTATTTAATAAAAACTCCTCTCTCCGCAACTTTAAACTTTGGATAGTGAGTCCTTAGATATAATTGTGTGCGCCATAAAAGCTACAATCGCCAACTCGACCGTCAATAATGTATATTTTAGCCTAAATATTTGTCACAAGAATTTTGTAATAATACAAAAAATTAACTTTTCAGAGCTAAAGTTTGGGCAACATTTTGTTTTCCCAATGATGATTGGACTACAGATGAATCATTGGTGAAGCTGTACAAACAGCATAAGATGCTATGCGGCAATCATTTTGATGATTCATCATTTACTAGCAGTTCAAAATTGAGATTGAATAAGTTTGCCATTCCATTTGAAGCTCAAAACATTTTGGCCCAATTACGAGATGAACATCTGTGTAAAGAAGCACTAAAAACTCATGTCAGTATTTTTGGTATTAAGCTTGTAATTTTTACCTTTTTGCCAAGGAATTATTAATTTAAATGATTCTTTTTACTTTTGTATTTATAATATAAGAGGTAAGATAAATGAGAAAATATGGCAATATTAATAACATTGAAAGGCAGTTTCTTAGCTTGTTGATGGTTAATTAAAATAATATTATAACATAAGTAAAAATAAGTAAACATTTCATAGAATTAAAGTTAATAAGTTTGTTAAAAATGTTTCAGTACCAGGAGACTGCACAGATGCAGAAGGATTTGGAAGTTACAGCCAGTACTTCTCAGTTTTCTACATCTTCAGAACACTCAAATGAATATAATATTGATAGCCCATATTTGACCATGGTAATTTAATTAATAATGATACTTATGGGTTGATTAAATATTAATTGTTTATTATTTATTATTAATTGTTTGAATATGCCAAATTCATTATTTCTGTGGATAAATAAAATTGATTAATTTTCTGTTAACATTATAGAAATTTGTCGGAGGTCTTAGCCATTGTTGGAATATTATAATGTGATTAAGATTGTAAGCACATTGAAAGCTCTAAAATAGAATATTTTGTTTTTCAGAAAATTTCAAAAAGCAAAGGCATATTAAAGGACCTGGATTTGAAAAAAGTTGCTGAACTAACACCCAGAAAACAAAAACTGTACAAAAGATGCAGAAAAAACTTAAATGAAATCTTGAGACTTAGAAGAAAATTTAAAAAAGTAAAAAATTGCAACAGGGATGTTTTAAGTACTTTGCACAATGATACAGCAGTCAACAATATAATAAAAAGCAAACTGAGCAGTCCTTTTTATTTATTGTTACAAAGCCAATTACAAAATGTGCCCAGAAAGTTAACTGGCCGCAGATGGACACTAGACGACAAAGTTTTAGCCTTAAGCTTGTATAAAAAGTCTAGTGCATGCTATAGGTTATTAAGTCGACTATTTTGTTTGCCTAGTGTAAGTTCACTAAAGGCATTATTGAATAAAATTCCTATGATGTGCGGAATTAACAATCAAGTGATTGAGACAATTAAAGATATAACAAGACAGAGGTCAGTCAGTGACAATTTGTGTGTTGTGTCTTTTGACGAAATGTCAATAAGAAAAAATCTGAATTATAACACTAAACTTGACCAATTAGATGGCTACCAAGATCATGGTGCACAAGGTCGAACACAAGAAATCGCAAGCCATGCCCTAACTTTTATGGCTATTGGCATAAGAAAAGCCTGGAAACAGCCTATAGCTTTCTATTTTTCAGGAGACTGCGTCACAGCTGACAGATTAGCTGTTCTTATTAAGGAGGTGAGCCTTTTGTTTCTTATAATTATTCATTTAACTTAGCCTTAAACTTATTATATTAAAGCCTTTTCAGTAGTCTTTTTTCTTTATATAATATCCCTCATCTTTACGTAACTGTTGGCATAGGCCTCCTCTAGCTCTTTCCAATAAGCTCGGTTTAGAGCAGCTGTCCTCCAGTAACAACCAGCAGCAAGCTTCAGGTCGTCTGACCATCTTAGGTGTCAGGTGCCCTAAGGTACCAGTTCGTAACTATTTGGCTCCTTTTCTCTGGGCCATGTAACCAGCCCAGGCCATCTCCACTTCTGCTGGTCAATTACCTTTAAAATACCTTAGGCTTTTGTTGTTAATCTAATGTTCTTACTGTTTATTCTATTCAACTTATGCAGACCGAGCATGCTGCGTTCCATTCCCACCTGAAAGGATCTAAGTTTATCCCTAATATTTTTTGAGAGAGATCATGGTTCACACCCATATGTCAGACAGCAAAAAAAAATCTTAGCCTTAAACTACTTACCTATAATTGATTGTAAAAACATCTTTAAGGGTAACTAAAATAAATTTGAATTTTCAGGTACTGAGCACTTGTTTTGGTGCTGGATTGGAAGTCATTGGCATTGTGTGTGATTTGGATCGTGTCAATTTACGGGCCATAAATTTATTAGGATCGTCGCGAGATCGGCCATTCTTTCACCATGAGGGACATGAAATTGTCACCATCTTAGATCCACCCCACTTGCTAAAATGTTTTAGAAACAATTTCTTAAAACATAATGTACAATATGTACAAGATGTACAAATAGAAGGTCAACGAAGAATAGGTTTGTATCGCTTATTCCTCTGGTGTGAATTATTTCAATAATTATTAAATGTTTTGGTTCATCATAGTAAAAATATTGTAAGTCAGTTCATTGTACCATTTTATTGAAGTTCCTCTAGAATCGATTTTACTTCAATATTCCAAATCATCAGTTTTGCTACTTGGTCCTACAATAATTACAGGATTATTATATATTTATTTTGAACCTTTTTACCTTGGAGAATATTGATTATATATTAAAAGTTAAAAAAAAAGTACACCTACCATTGATATTCATTTCTCTGTTAATACCTGTATTTATAAAAATAAAGAACATTCATTGATTTATAATTACAGGAGTAGCTAAATGGAGCCACATTGAAGAATTTTTTAAAATAGATAAGAAGAACCCTAACTTCGTTTTTGCACCAGCATTGACCCAGCAACACCTTCAGCCCAATGGTAAACAAAAGATGAAAGTTCGGCTCGCTGCTCAAGTTTTGAGTCATTCTGTTGCAGCAGGATTATTTGCTAAAGTAGCTCAAAGTAAGTTTCAACATAATAATTATGTTGTCATTTTTCTAGCCTTTGTATCCGACTGTGCCACGACCCATAAGGAGAGACTTGTTTTGCTCACGAGTATGTGAATATAATTTCTATCCATTGTTTTTGTGTACTTTCTTAGGCTAAACAGGTAAACTGATATTGACAAGAGATATTAAAAAATCTGCAGCTAATCTTGCCATAGGTAGATAAAATTAAATACTGTAATTTGGAATAAAAACTAAAACTAAGAAAGATTTGTTGATTATATTATATCCCTATACCTAGGGTATTCCGGGATACTAATTGTGAAATCCTGGGATTTTCGAGATTTGAAATCAAACAAAATTCTATACATGTAATAGAAAGTATGCATACTTTCTTTCTTCATGCAGCAGCCTATTGTTAAAAAAAAAGAAGCAGACATTGGCTTGTTGCTGCTATGTTTACATGAATAAAGAACTATCAATATCTAATACCTAGTAGTTGTTATTTTTGAGCTAAGTAAGTATGATAAATAATATTCCTATTAACATTAAGATGTTTTTTTTTTAACTTTCAGATGAATTACCACAAGATGCCGTTGCGACAGCGATGCTCATTTCAAATCTAGACAAATTGTTCGACGCCATGAACGGTGATACACCGGACAAAAAAAATGGGAAAACATTTTTAACTAACATGTCCTCAACAAGCCCTCATCTAGATTTTTTTAATAAGATGAGAGTTTTGTTCACGGAAATGAAGTTTTTAGGGGCAAGAAGTAAGCCCCCCTCACAAGATGGCTGGTTGAGGACGTTGAACGCAATCGAGCGTATATTTAAAAATTTAAAAAAATATAATGTCAACACATTACGTGTCCGAAGGCTTAATCAAGATCCTCTCGAAAACTGTTTCGGGTGCATTAGGAGCAACTGTGGTAGTAATCCGAACCCCACTTCAGTTCAATTCATAGCAGCATTGAAAACTAGCATAGTAACAAATTTAATTAATAATAATAAAAACAGAAACTGCCTGGATGATGACAACCAGGTGTTAAATAACTTTAAACTGTTTATTCGTAAAGGATGTGAAGAATCAAAAAAAGATGCAAACTCTTCTACACATTTTTCAGTGGAAAATGATATTAGAGGTGTAGAAGAGCTAGATATACCTCAGTGTTCTGGAGAAATGCAAGCATGTGCATATGTGTGCGGCTTTATTGCAAAAAAAATAGAAAATAATTGCGAGCAATGTAAAAAAGTTATGCTTGCTGATCCGAACACTGAGGTATGTCATTTATTCACATCTTTTAGGGAATATGATGATGCAAAATGCAATTTAAAATACATCCAGCCCAGTTTCTGTAAAATGGTTGAAAATGCTGCAAATGTAAAAAACAATTACTTAAAAGAAAATGCGCATAAAAAGCAAATAAAGTATAATTTAATAGAAAAATGCGATAATCTAAATAAAGATTGGCTGAAGGGGTGTGACGATCATTGGGAAATGAATTTCAAAACAATATTAGACAGTACAGTTGCAATATGCCTGAAACGGTTTTGCGCAATCAAAAATCGAGAATTTGTTGAGGAAGCCTCAAAAAAATCTTTAATAAGAAAAATAAATATATTAAAAAATGTTTAAAAGTCTTGTTTCATTTGGTATCGCTTATTATAAATGTGCAGAAACCGGAAACGAAAATTGTATGATTTAATCAATTCCGGAATTTTAATAGGCGTAAGTAACAATTAATTAAATGTACCATTTAATTGATCGTCTTTTACGCTTAATGAAATGGTATCGAATATAAAAATAGAATGAAAACTATTCAAATATCCCGCGTTATCAAAAGTTACTGATGGCATAGACGGCAGCGCTAGTGTGCTTCTGTGTAAGCATTTTTGAAGTATGAAGTTGACGTTCTTCCCTTTAGGGTATTTGTGTTATGTGGGCCGGATCGACCGGTGCAATACCACGACCACACAGAAGACGGGCGTGAAGTTGGACCAATTCAGCGTTTCGTCTGATGAGTGTGCGTGCCGGAGGCCTGATTTTGGTCCACGTTCCCTTCCCACCCTTTTCTTATAAGGAGATGATAGGGAGGGGAAGTTGATTTTGCGGTAGAGGGGATGCATAGGATGTGGAAATATACTCTTTCGGGGCGTCCCCTCTTCCGTTGATTTAAAGGTAGGCAACGCATCTGCAATGTCTATGGCTCGCTATTTCGGCGATTTCAGGTGACCACTTGCTCGTTTGCCACTTAAATAAATAATATGAAAATAATATAAAAACAAGTTACAATAACTGTTAACAGATAACATTTAATTGAATATATCGTAGAATAAAATTTAAATATTTTGCCATGTTTAATTAAGCTTACGTACGATTGCACTTGAATACATAAATTTATTTGCTAAAATAAAAAAAATTATAATGATAAAAAAGGTGTGCAACAACCGGCATTTTTCTAACGGTAAAGCTTTTAAGGCAAGTAGCACGTAACCATGTTTTCCTGCGTCAGTAGCACGCAATATTGGCAAGACGTGTAATCCGATTAGGTAGATTCATCTTAGTTCAGACTATCTCCGCAAGTCGACCGTTACGCACGCCGCGCCGCTACCACCAAATTAGATTGTCGAACAGATTTCACCTCAACCCTTCCAACATTACTCTTGCACTAATAACACAGTGAAAAAGAGTTACTAAGCATAAAGTTGGTTATTTTAAAAATTATGTTCATGCACGCTTTTTTTATTTATCCCTTCAATATGTCCTGACAGCTGAAGAACACTTAAGCAATGTAATTATTTTTTGAGTTTATTTATGACGGAATTGTTATCTTGACAATATATTATAATGATTTCAAATGACACTCTTTGTTTTGCTCTACCTCCATTTATGACGAATTGGGTAAAATGTGTTTGGAATAAAATTATAATAACAATTTATTTTAAATGCATTAAAATATGGTTTTATATATTTATAACAAAGCAATTTAATAAAATAAATAATTGAGCCCGATTATTTTCCATCACATTGCACGCAATTTAGTGAAGCGAAAGTTAACATTTTTCAATTATTGAATAAAGTTTATGAAGCGTTATTGTACATAAATTGTTTTATAATACCTGAATTTTATTAAAAGCAATATTAGCAAGAATTTTAACAAATGTTTAAGTAAATTTAAAAGCGTAATAATTAAGTTTAATTAAATTTCCCCTTTTGTTAAATGATGTCAGACAAACATTTTAAGACGACGTGAAGTTCATCTAAAAAGAAATGGACAGACACATGTCTGTCTAAATGAAGAACGCTCTGATTTACAACCAGCGAATAATCCGTCGGATCTCCAATATTAACGTTTACAACAGTAGAGCAAAGTAAATAGTGAGGAATACGATTTAATTAAATCTTGTTCTGTTACGATAGGTTCAAACTAACTTATTTTTTAAGGTGGCAAGTGGGCAAGCCATCAGCATTAAACGCCTAAATAGCGATGCAACCGATGCCCATAGACATCCCCTTTTGCCGATGCGTTGCCTATCTACTAATCTAACTATCTACTAATCGACGGAGAATGGTTAGCACAGAAAAATATTTCTCCCTTCGTATGCGTCCCTTTCGTCAAATTCACTTCCACTTCCCACCCTTTTCTTATAAGAAAAAGGAAAGAGGAGTTAAATAAGCCTCCGGTACAAAGCTTAGAACTAAAGCCTTTCTATTTGTCCAATTGACTGATGGGTAATCTTTTCCAAGTTAATGAATATATGTGGCAGAAACCATAACATTGTCTTACATTACGTATTTTATTTTTTTGCATTACATTCACAGAAGTTTGTAGATATATTTATTTGGACATAGCATACATTTCCTTTATCCATTATTAATAGCAATACTTTCACTTTTCTTTTGATGGATCATGGCTACTTAGCAAGTTATCTGAGTGGAAAAGTGGAGAAGTAGTTAAAAGTAATATAACACGATAATGCTTTTAGTATAGAAGCTAATCCCAATAGGCTACAAATGCAACAAATAAGTTATAAATCACTATGAATGTTTGTTTTATATTAATCAATTTTATAAATATAAATAATACTCTTTTTTAATATCAACGATTTCGTCCACACGGAATAAAAAAATAAATAAAAACTAATAATGCCTATGTCACCAATGAATAGTGTAGCTTTTCAACAGTAAAAGAATCTAATTGATGATAATTGATTCATAAAACTAGAATAATTTCATGGAAATATATTCATCGCAAGATTAATATTCATAATTTATGTTGGATTGGATTTAATATTAATACGAGTGTATCAGAGCGAGCGAAGAGAGCTCTATGTTTACAGTTTTTAGTACACTTTACTAAGATACTATTGCTCTTTCATATTTGTGCTTTGACACAGAAATTACAGTTTATTTCTATATGTGTTATTCTAATTTATCGTAAAATTCTAATTTTAAGTAAAAAAAGATTAAAAAAAAATTGAATTTATTACTAATGCCATTTGGTAGAAAATTATGAAACCAATAAAACAAGTGTTATAACCCATATAAATGATCTACATTTAATTAATATACATTAAAAGATGTTTTTTTTACTTAGTTATATTTTACATATGATAATAAAGTAGAAACTTTCGCGAGCTTTCCTAAAGCACTGCTTCTGCTAGTACAATATCAAGTTTCAAAAGGTAACTGTCGTATGACAAAACATGTGCATTCTTTGTTCCACGTCTAAGCTTCGCTGACAATATTATATTTGCTTGTTTACCTTTGCCCGAGTCACAGGTTTATTTGAAAGTCCAGACGCTGTATTTCTTAAGCGATATCTTTCAATTTTATTTTGACTTATAGCGACCATATTAAAAAAGTAAGCTTCTTACGACTTAAGCTGTTTCCTTCTCTATTTACTTATTAATTTGTGTAATTTTCCCCTTATTTCTATTTATAATATGAAAAGAACAGAAATAGCTAAGATAGTTCAATTTTCTTGTACAAATTGAAACATTAAAGATTACCTCAATGATATTCTTTAGATTCAAATTAATATTTGATTATTGATTACACTAAGTTATTGTAATGGATGGATTTACTAAGATTATTAATTGAATATTTTTTCATTAAAGTATTAGCAGACTTTTGTTAGTTTACCAATATTTATTGTACCATTCCAATTAAGTTGAATGGCTGGATTCGAAACCATAAACACATTATCGGAATTCCGTACCCTTAACAATTAAGCTATTGGCACTTAGGCTAATATAAATTACTTAATGTGGATTTCTGAGATTAGTTTACACTGAAAGATGTGAATTCTGAAACTAATTGGAAAGGTAGTAAGAAATAACATGACAACGCAATTAATAAACAAGAAGAGGGGATGTATACGATGCCATACTAGTATATATTAACTTAGAATTAGCGTATCATTATTTCTAAAGCTTCACACGGTAAGCGGTATTGTTTCATTTAAATTAAATTGGCTTCGAATAGAAAACTATGGCATAATACTAAAGCAGTATTGAACAACTTTAGGATTTTGGGTAGAAATTAATTTTGAAAATAAACCCTTACTCCTGCTTCGTGTTACACGATTATTGTTATCGGAAAGTGGAAGACCGAACAATGCCGATGCAATTGTGGAAGCAATGGACTGCCAAAGACAGATGATGAACTTGAACTTGTTGGATATCAACCGTTAGATCACTCATTTATTCTTGCTCTGTTATGTTAAAAACTAGCATCGTCGTTTAACCAAGACACGTAGATCCGTGCCAACAATAAATTATTATGTAGCAGTAGATGTTGTCAGCGAGCTGTGACATCGAGCCATCATTAAGGATGCATGCTCGAGTTGTGTTCCCACAAAGACGCTTTTGTGTAAACGGTGTTATGAGTCTGTGAACACGTGGCTAAGCGACATGTTTGTAGCATACATACAAAGTGATAGTACGTTGTCACTGTCAACGTCCTTAATTAACGATTCCAGGATTATTTTAATTAACACCTCAATCCCCCAATTAGTAACTAGCTGCTGCTTTTGTATAAATTGGAAAATAAATTTAATGTTAACATTAAATTCTACTCATGAATTAAGCACGTCTAATTCTTCTTTACATGTTTTGTTTGTTATAAAACTTCTAAACGTACCGAGAGCCTAGTACGAATATTTGTGACAATCACCATTGACAGAATTTGTATTAAAATTTATGTATCCGGGCGTAAAGTACACCAAAAATCTCATACTAATTCCGACATAATTGACGATAACGAAAAGAAGGCGAACGTCACAAATATTCTTGCTAGGCTCACTGATTAATATCCAGTTTACTCGTACTTTTATTTTAGTGTACATGCGCATTCGAATTCTGTAAAGAGTTTTGATAGGATTGTTGGAATATTGTAATTTTATTAAGAACTTCAACGATATTGGTATCATAATAGTATTTGTATTTAGTTGTAAAGTATGACTCAACTGTTAAGTATAAATACGTCGCATAATCTTTTAAATAGACGACAATAGTAAGATTTCTTTAAAGCGAAAAGAAAAGAAAGATATAAAATAAGTCAGCGTCCTAGATTTGTAATTCGGGACAATAGCCGGAGGCTTGAAAGTGTTCTTGTTTGAAACGTGCATCACTTGCACGTACTTCTATTATGTTTGTTTACAATAAAACCTAGTCTCGTGCAGACGGGAAATTGTCAAAATTATTTGAAATATTTTGATAAGAATTGCTTATTTATTTACATTTAAATATTTGGCTAATAACACGTGCAATAATCGTATCGTAAAAATTCTCGTGTAAATATTTGCTGTGTCAAAATTGGAGTATATTCAACTTGTCTGGTGAATACCGTGGCCAATAACTGTCAATAGCGGCCGAGCAATTAACCGATGGAACAACAAGTTTCAATACCATTGTTGGCTTCACCGGACGCTCAATGAAATTGAAATGGCTTTTACTTATCTTTGGAATACAGCAAGCGATTTTTAACTCATTTTTGACAAAGTCTCTTTTTTTTAAGTATTAATTAAATAATACTAGAATGTACTAACTTTATACTAACGACATAATGCTAGAAGCATTCTAATTTAATTAGGATAGTATAAATTGTTTAAATTTAATCCCTTAATAACCATAAAATGTTAATAAAATTCACTAAGCGCAGAGAATAATCTTGGTATTCATAGTGGGTTTTTATTTTTTCCATGGAGGAAAGAAATGAACATCGTAAAATGAAATAAGCAACTTGATTTACATCCTAAGTAAGCGCAAGTTCAGGTTTTATTAGCTCGGTGAGAGCTTAATTGCAATAAACTTGTAAAATATTAATTAAAACGCCTAGTGTTTAACTTGGTCTGGGTAAATTTTGCTATTAGAATGTAACAGTGTTTCAATATTAAAGATTAAATTAATTATATTATTGGAGTGTTTGTCATTTTTTGAATTAAAAACTTTTACTAGAGGTGTATTATTAGAGGTTTGGTAATTTATTGAAAATCAAACTTTAACTTTATTGCAAAGTATACGGTAGGTTAGCTGCCTTACTTAGGCTACATTATTTGACAAATAGCCAGAATAAGTAAAAAGATTGTAAATTATTTCAATGTACTAATTTCAGACAACTTGAAAACAGATTATAATTTTTAAAAGATAAAAGAATTTTAACAATACCGAAAATTTTTTGCTTGGAATTGTTTAAAGACTCTTTTTTTTCTTAGTAAAGAAATGACCGCCTCCGCCGAAATGAAAAGCGACCTGATTTACAACCTGCGTTCAACTTGGACGGATTTTTTTTGTAAAGTGAAATGAGATCCATTGCAGCAATCGTGCCACAAAAATTTAATTAAAACGAACAACTTTGAGATCATCAATTTAACACTTGGAAATCTATTATCCCTTTATTGTTACCGAAAGGAGTTAACGAAATTCTTTAATGGATTCACATTCAAATTAGCAATAATTTAAATTCTTAAGATATCTGATAGTTTTTATTACTATCGATAATGTATATTTCTTCTATTTGAATAAAATCAAGAGGCACTTACAAAAAAGGATGATTGCAAAATTATTCTATTTATCTTGAAGCACGTTTCAGAGGTTTTCTGTTCCATTGCCGTCACTATCTTAATGTAATTGGTTACTTTCGTACAGTTTTATTATGATTGTATAATATTATTATTTCATGTTGAGTATATAAACTGTCATTGTAATTTTTATTTGAGGAGAATGAAAAAAAAGGAAAATAATGTTAAGGAAAAAATTACTATTCAAAACATCGAGTCAATGTAAAAAAATATCAAAGAAATATGAACACTTTCAACCAATACATGTAAACTGTTACTGAAACAGTATAAACCGTTAAACCAACACAATACACGATCAATAAAAAAACTACATTGAAATCTAAACCTCCGTTTCCGTAGATGGGCACGTGCGGATTGACACAGACAGATTACAAAAGCTTTTTCATTTTAATTGTTTTGTATACGGCTTTACTTTTGCTTTTTGTTTGTTATAACGTTACATATGTTTAAAAAGCTAGATCTTTATCTAATAAAGGTTAAGATTTTATTTAACCAAGGAATGGTTTTAAGTAAGTCACTGTCGAATAAAAATTAGGTTATCGATGTCCTGCCAATTATAGGTAAACAACGACTGAATTTGTGTATAATTGCGTAATTTACGTTGCAACTTAATATACTCTTTCCTCAAAATACCATTGTCGTTGGTCTAGTATCTATGCTTTAATCTGAAATAGTATGTAGGCTTTCAATCATCAGCATAATGGAACCTTGCCTTTGTGATTGATCTGTCAATAGTGGTCCCAAAATACAAGATTAATAAATTAACAATCTAAAGATAAAATAAATATGTTTTGTCTTACTCACAGTTATTTTATTTTAATGGCAGCATTGTGCTGAAAACAAAACTCTAAGCTACGTTGGCGTTAAGTTTTCTCCTACACAACAAAAATTCATAGTATTTATGAAACTCTGTCAAATATTTGGTACTTATTTATTCTACTTTACTAAGTTTTAATTGGACCGTGCGAGTCCGCACGGGTATCAGGTTGTACAAGCATTGTTTTTAGCTGAAATGCTACGGCTTGTTATTTTAGTTTGAAGTCCATTTAATGCTATTCAATGACAGTTTATTAAGCCAACCCTAGAATATAACTTCTAAATATGACTCGGATTTAATAGAAAATTTAATTTCGAGTTACGAAAATGATTACAAATCACACGACACAAAGTACAGTTAATAAAGCTGTACATATGTGTACACGTATGTACAGCTATATTAACATATAATACATATACGTATTCGTATTTTGTACGAGTTGTTACCTTGCGCCACAGAGTGATTTAATCCAATATTGTGGAGACATCTTGGTTCGGGTTTGCCCAACTTAATGACCGTGACGTGTGTATCAGTTAATTACAGTTAACCTGCAAGTAAGCTTCCGATTACTGATGTGTTTGCAATTTCCTTGTTTGTTGCTATATACAGTAATTTTGAATATTTTTTGTGAAGTTAGGCTAGGTGTTAAACAATAAAATAATTAGATAATCTTTGTACGCGATCCGTTTTTTAGTTTTTAAAGTATTAGTAAATGCTAAGTAAATCTAAAAGAATTATTTCACAGACTTTAAATAATCATAATGAATATTAGTAGTTTGGACAGTCTCGTGAAAATATTATAACAGCACAAAAAATTGGATCTCTAAATTAAAGGTTGTTTTGCTCCTTTTATGTCTATTCACTCTGTGATTACTACACTACATATTAACCTCTTTCCACTCTACTAAAAAAGTATCTGCGATATAATGCTATAACATAATGAACTTGATCTGAAATGGAATCGAGAAAAGGAGCCAATTATGTGACTAGTATTTTTCCCCTGTGGAAAATAAATGAACACCGGGTAATGAAATGTGAAGAGGTGAATAGCCTGGTTTATAGAGCATTTACTATAATAGAAGAGATGATTTACGTCATTAAAATATGTCTACATTTAAAAAGATATTTAATTAATTATTTTCTTGGAAATAGATGAATATCAATTTTTTATATCGTGAAAAAATACCAAATAAAATGTAGTAAGGGATACGCTGGTAGACGTTTTGTTGGAATTTTATAATCGGATTGAATGAAAGGTGACCTCAGACGTGCGTAGGTTTCGTTACCCAAATCTTCAACCTTTTCAAGTAGCCCGAACGAGAGATTCTTTTGTGCCAACGTATTTTGTGAAGTCGCATACAGTGGTTCGTTTGATAAGAAAAAAATCCTAATAAAAATTCAATGTATTAGATGGGATAAAAACCTATCTAGTAAAAATTTGTATTTACATTTGAAATATTACATTATCAATAAATACTGTCAAAATTTCGTAAAGGTACAGATAAGAAGCTCAAGTTAAAAAGATAACACAAAACTGTTTCTGTTTTGATTTGTTATTATTATTACAATAAGATTTAAGTAAGTACGACCAATGAAAACGACATTTTTATGATAGAATCTTAATAATATTTTCCCGAACCATAATTTAGTCAACAGAACGGACTACCTCTTGAACTATGGTCGAGTACTCTTGATACGAGTACAAAGTCCACAGATAAAAAATAAATGAATACGAATCGTGGTATAACTGTCAGATTATCTTTCCTATGCATTAAGAAAAAGATATATTAAATAAAAATCAATACGGTCTCTTTTAATTACATTAATTTTCATTTGGTATAATGAATTGACTATATTTCTAAATTTTATGTAAAACATTGAATTTCAGTAGAAAAATTTGGCTGATCGTTTATTGTAGTTTAAAAATCTAAATATTCGTATTTCGTTGTTTACTTCTTTCTTAAGACATCTGTCTGGTTCCGGACCCTTTTCCAACCCTTGTCCACTCCCCAGCATTATTGCCTGACAATGTCTTCATAGTTTGTTGTCAGCATCCTTTCTGAATATTTATTGCTTCTAAATTTCTGTAGGGCCATTGTGCAGGCTTGAGCCTGATTCCGACCATTTTTTATCGAAGCGAAATGTTTTCAATGCATTTATGAGACTTGAACGTTAAAGTTTTCAAGCCATTGTTTGCGGAGTGCTTTTGGTTTGGCTCTTTTAATAGTATGATATTATAGATTGTCTTACATTTTATGCATTTATATCTATAGGCGAAAGACGAAATGATTCACCTAACATATATGTCTTAAAAAAAATGAATTTGCATATATTTTATTTATTATTCAAGCAGAAAAAAGATATGAGAAAAAATAATAAGGAATAGTCATTTATCTCCCTTTTTTATTTCACTAAAGATTAAAAAATAATGACTATTTCATCGCAAAATAAAAAACTTCTATTTCTCTCTATCTACGAGTATATCCAAATTGTTTCACCTATTGTTAAAACATACTATTAAAAACTTCAGTTTTCATTTTCCGTAACTTTTTGCAGGGGTTACTCATACGAGAACAGCATCCAGGATGAATACAATGTTAGGACCATTTCAACTGAACTTTACAAAGGTAAAAAATTTCAATTTCATTTCGCAGCAGCACGTAGGCGGCTTTGTTACGCTCCCTTTTCGCAAACACGTTGAAAGCGTGATTTTCCACTGTATCAGTATTTTCGATTGCACTCTGACAGCTGCAGGTTAACCCGGTGTCGTTTGATGACGTCCGGCGAAATTTGGTAATGTTCGTATCTTCACAACGACGTTCGAGGACGTTTTTTTCCTACCCATTGTGTTGAAATTTCATTCGACGCTCACATTTAATTAGGTGGAAAAATAGGTACGTGCTAAATGGCGACAGTTTGCTGAATGAAACTCGATCCTAAATAGAAAGGTAATTCAATTCTTCAACTGTATGTATTGCACTGTAATAAAAGAAATCGCTCAATATTTATAGCTTCAAAACTCAACTCTTTCAAGTTCGTTTAAAGTTGTGGAAAAACATAAAACAAAAATTAAGCAACGGCTCAAAGGTAATTAAAAAGAAAGAAAATATGTCGAAAAGTTAAGTGTACAAAAAAGCCATGAAATTAATTTTTTGTTCAATCGTTTTACTTCGCGACGTTAATTTTTAAACTTTTTTTTTAAATATTTGTTTCTCTGAAGTATGACGTTATTAATATTTACAATAGTTTGTTTGTGATGTTTTGAGGTAAAGGAATATAATTACAATCGTAAAGTTTTGAAAAATCTTGAATTGGAAACTTCTAAACATTGGTAAATAATAACAATTTTTTTTCGGTGTAATTTAATATGTTTTTATCTTGTAAATACTTCAACAACTAAAAGGAAGGAGTTATATCTTATGTCATATCTTTTTGTGTATTTCGAAGTAGGAAAACATGACAGTTGATTGACACCAAGAAAAAAGGTAACTTAGAAAGCAATATTTTAAGACCTTTTGCCTTAATCGTCTTTCACATCTGAAATGATGTCACAAAACATATTTCTTTTTGTTTGGTAATTATAATTAAAGATCGTGTTTCATTTATCATAAGATAAGAGTAATTTATTTTTAAATTACTTTCAAATCAATGTCTCTGGCTTTTTCTTACCTTTTTTATTATTTAAATAGATAACATATTACGATACCAAATTACAAAGGTACATTGAACGTGAAAAGATATGAAATATTATCGGACTTTAATAATAAAATAAATAAAATACCTCCTTGGTTAAATAAAAAAAGCAAACATATTTTCCCAAATGTTATTTTTGATTACTTTACCCTAATACTGAATGACGTCATATTTGGAAGATGAACATTACTGACGAGCCTATATGTATACATAGTGATGGGGACCGTATCTTTGCAATCTTGCCGAGTAACTGAACCTTTCTTGTATCGAGCATTGTGCAAAGATAAGAGCAAAGCCGGCTTTCGAAATTTCAATTGATCGACGTTCAAGTTGAAATTTAATCTCACTTTACTTGGATCGGATCTATATCAATGTTTTAATTGAAGTTAGTAGAACTTTATATAATTGTTGTTAAACAGAACGAAAATTATAGCTTACAAGTGAATTTGTAGGCAAAATAAAGGAGTATTTTAAAGCTTTAAAAATCTAAACATATGATTTTTTTCCGTTATCACGGTTAAATACATCCTTCATATTTTGTATTAATATTTGTTAATTCAATATAATTTATCTTATGAGACGATGCTAATTTAAGTGAATGTAATCATGACTCTTTTAATGACTAATGCTAATCAAGTGCAATTTTTTCCAAATTCTTGGTCATTTGACAGCCAAATTGAATTGTAACTACGGTGATCGTGTCTTTTATTCGCAGAAACTGTGAATAAAATTTCAATCACAACGCCACTTAATCCGTATATATAATGAATGCTAATTCAATTCGAAAGTTCGCAGCAAACATTAAAAAATCGGGACTGGTGAAGTGAAAAGCATTCTGGAGAAAAAAATTCACTCGAAACTTTTGCAGTCTGCAGTTTTGTCGTGGCTTACTCGAATAATTCTTTCGTCTCAGAATTGTAATGCAATGCTTTTTGAATTCTTTAAAATTCTAAGTGACTAAATTGACAATCAAATATATAGATATAAAAAAAAAACTTAGTAAGTAGTCTATGTGTTTTTCCAGATTATGTTCTGCATCTGTGCCGAATTTCATTGAGATCTGTAGAACCTTTCTGGATATACCTTTTAATAAACATCCATACATTCAAACTTTCACATTTATAATATTAGTAAGAAGTAAGATAAAATTATTTTTATAGTCACTTATAGCCTCGAGTCACTTGATAAATGTTAATACATCACGAAAAAAAAATAGCAATACAAAAGCCACTTCAGTATGTTGTGTGTTATTTTCTTGTTAATAATATGAGAAATATTTTTACGTATTATACTAGGATTCCAAGTAACGAGTAAATATTCTTTAGTAGGTATTAAAGAAAGAAATAAAATGTATTAAGTAATGATAATCAATTTTCAAAGGGTGATAAATAAACTGTACGAAAGATCCTTTTAATTGTTTCGTGTCAAAACTATACAAAGCTAAATTATTATGACCTGAAATTTAATTATGACACGGAATTAAGCTGTAATCGATTGTTCAATAGTTTGACAAAATTAGTTGATTTAATTTTGGATCAAGTAAATTGTATTCTCCAAAAATATTTTAGTTATTCAAGCGTTAATTAAATGCTTTTATAGAAGAATTAATACGCACGTATGATAATATTTCAAGTTTAAGCGTTGTATAAAACGATTTTCTTCACGAAAATAGTGAAATTTATATCAGCATTGTATTCTAGACAGTTAAAAACAAGTTTATTTAATGCTGAAAAGTGCAAGGTATTAAAAAAATTTAAGTAGTTAGAAAAAAACACAGTAGTTTTTCTTATAGAGATACAAGATATGTTGGTTAGTAAATACAAATGTGTCGACACACAGAGTATGCGGAGAACGGTAATGGAACAATCCCTGCGGTTCATAAGGGAACGTCCTCGAATATTGCCGATGCTAATCTGATTCCAGAGGCAATGTTACTGGCAATATGAGCATTGTATTACCGTTATACGATTGTCGGAGTTCTATGTAGAGATATGAAAGCAAAATAAAATATAATAATACGTGCAGTTCAATATGTGTACATGATAGAAGTATATAAAAGATAATAAATAAGTTAATGGAAAAAAATTCAATATAGTTTTCTTCTCTGCATTTCATCCATACTAAGTTATTACGGATATAATCTCATTATCACCCTTCGAATATTTGCGTATAAAATTAGTTTATGTTATTAATTATAATGTATAACAAATACTAATTTCAATGTACACTTAATATATTATACTATAACATAAATATTAAATTTACAAGAACCAATTATTCCTCCTGTTGTGAATCTATATTGGATTATTTGAATAAGTCCACAGAGTAAATTTGCACATATCTATCGCACCGCCTCTGAGCGTTTAATAGTTCAAACGTATGAGTATATTTTGGTTTATGCAATTATTAAACGAGTACAAGAAATTGTTAAATATAATAAATTTGTTTCTTACTTTCCTTTCTCAATTTTAATAAATAGAGGGTTTAGATTTTAAGTCTTAGTGTTTTTCAATCGACATTTTTATTGTTCCAAAGCAACTATAATTTTATCGTAATATATAATGTAGTAAAATCACATCTAATCTTTGTATTAAAATATCTTACGAAAGATTGATTAAGATATAATAGATAATATAGATATAGTCAAAGATTTAAAAAAGTAAAGAATTTCTACGCAAGAATAGCCGCTGAGAAGTTAGTGTGTGCTTCACTTTATTTATACAAATTAAATATTTGAATAAAATATTGTTAGCCTAAATAAATATTTTCACATGTCACACGAATTCAACATAACTATGCGGTCTGTTGTAACCAATTTGTGAGTTCCATTTACCGCTATCAAATACCGCAGTTATTTATTAATATTTTATTCAATATCTTTGTCATTATATCCTCTCGGTTAAATTGAGTATTGATCTTTGCGCTCATTATAAGTTTGATACTTGTTACCTGGTAACAAGTGAAAATAAAGTCTAGTAAAGTATTTTCTTTCTAATTTTTATTTTTTATTAGCACGTAAAAATATTGTTGAGTATTGTAGTGTTAGTGATATTTAGAAAAAGAACATTATATTTATAAAATCTTATTATTTTTACCTAAACATATAAGCATGTCTGAAAACAATGAGTCTCTAACAGAACAGACAGACGGACATAACTGCAACATAAGTGGGTTTTGTTTTGCTACCTAGCACTAACAAAGCGCCGCATTGTTTCCTGCACTATAACGTACTTCTGCATGTGCTCAAACTTAATTTATTCAAGTTAAAAATAAATATTTTTCGCGCTTTATCATTTAATACAGAATTCTGTTTTGATATTCCAGTGGATATTCAGTGGAATTTTGAACTCATAAAGTTGCTTATTCAAATATAAAAGCTCGTTGTTTTGTAATATATACTAAATTCAATATAGATATGTATACGTATGTATTTTTTTATACATGCATATAAAAACATTTGTTCTGTCATAAAGAGATTTGGTATTTCAAATGATTATTTTAAAGTACTAATGTTTTTTTTTTTTTTTTTATCGCAGCCATGCGAGTAAAATACCACGAAACTCATTATTTTCTATACACAAACTGGAAGAAAACACATTTAACTCTTCACTCATGTTAAAGTGACAATATATCACAATGGTCGTTTACTTCTTTCTCCCCGTTGTTAATATAAATATAAAAGTTATTTGCAATATTAGTAAAAATGTCTATGCAATCTACTTTATTATCAGAAATAGATATATTACAGAGAATGTGTAATTGGTTCGTGAGCTCATCGCTTCTGCTATGTAATACCAGGCCGCTGTCGGGTCAAGCGCACTTCAATTCCTACTTGTTTCGGTTCAATTAAAACTGTACGCTGTCTCGCTGTGGCGTTGTCGAATCATTAACTACTTGTTTATTTGTTATAATAGATAAACTTTGTTTCTTTATTCATGAAAATTCTATTCAAATGTTTCTGTTTTTGTTAAAATCCAGGGTCAAAATATTCCAACTTGTTTTGTTTGCAATTTTTTTTTTTACCTGAATCTAGTTATTATCTGCCTGTTCTTATCCTTACTATGTGGATATGACACAAAAGGCTTTAGTCCAAATCGATCTTACATTCATCATTTCAGTCGTCACTTCTTGATGGTGTCACCTTCAGATGGTATATCCCACTTCTAACAACATTCTATTATATTTTATTTCGATAATATTCTTAAATAATAACAGTAAATGTACAAATATAGTAGATTTATACAAAGACAATAGAAATCACGTAGAAATAGTTTGAAACTTGTAAAACGACATTGGTTAGAAACGACGCTGCAGGTTCTTAGTAAAGGAAATAAATAACAAGGCAAAGGAAGCAGTCTTAACTGTTATTATTCTGTTAACAATGTCAACTGTTACTTAATATTATTAACAACTGTGTTTTATTTATAAAAGCTTCACAGTTGAACATAACATGAATTTTATTATCTTTACTACCAAAAATTCGCTAAAAACACAAGTTTGCCGAAAATTAAATTAGGAAACCTTAACTTTTGAAAAAAATATTAGCTTTGTCATTCAAATAAAAAAAAATCTTACATTTAACAATTTGTTGTATGTTAATGAAAAAAAAAAACAGTTATACATAAATATATATTTTTTTTCTTAAACTGACAGAACAAGGTATACAAGTACAAGAAATGTAAAAGGATTTTCGCTGTACAATACTGAATTTGTAATCGCACGGTAGCGTTGATTTGTGAGCTGAAATACAGCCACGGTTTGAATGTTGCCATTATTAATCAGATATGCAGAAAGCGAACGCCGCGCCGCCGCGCGGTGCCAAGGAGAATGGCACATGAAACAATACCAGTGATTGACTCATACCGAGCTCTTGTTGTGATAATGTATACAGTAGTGATTCTTTTTATACATAAAAAAAATAGAAAAAAAATACTTGATATAAGCTTTAATAAATGCTGGATATAAGCCTTCTATAAAGATTTTTATAGTTTACTTATTATACATTTAATAGAAAACAAGTATAATAAATAATACATCAATATTTTCAAATGTTTATTAGGATTCAAATAGAAAATTTCTTTTCGACGTATGAACTAAATAATTCTGATTGCTTTTGATGTTTGCTGACATGTTATTTTTAATAACGACATTCCATAGCACGGGCTACTGGTTAAGAAAAATGACGGCAACAGCAATAATAGTAACCTATCGATATTGTACTAGTCCTAAAAATCATATAAAAATTATTGTATATTATAAGGATCCGTAAATTTATCATCATCATCATCATCAGCTTACTATACGTCCCCACCGAGGGGCTCGGAGCCTACCCCAAGTTAGGGGTGACTAGGCCATAGTCAACCACGATGGCCCAGTGCGGGTTGGTTGACTTCACACATATCATGGAATTTCTTCTCAGATATGTTCAGGTTGCATCACGAAGTTTTCCTTCACCGTAATAACATCGGATAAATGTGCATATGTAAATCGAAAATCTAAAAACACATTGGTACATGGCGAGATTCGAACCCAGGACATGCAGATTGCAAGTCAAGTGCTTAACCCCTGAGCCACCGACGCTCTTAACGCTCTTAAATTTACTCACATCTAAATTATATAACGCCTACTTATGATTTAAAAATAACCATATATATTAAGCGACAGGTCATCGATCGGCTTTCCAATACAATGGAACGTGGGAGCTCTAATCTCGTTCGATGTTATTATTCGACCTGTACGGGACTTTCCAGTTTTCACGTTCCAATCAATTGTGACAGTTCTCAGAGTATTAACTAAATTAAATTATAACAGTGATCTGCTATCAAGATTAGTAAATTTAATTAACTATATATATAGCAATAATATATTTTTAGTAACTATCAGTTTAAGTTTTATTACTGAATTCCCACGTACAAATAAATGACGGAATCGCTAACTTTCACTCCGATGCACTTTAAAAAGATTTCAGTCAATAGATGTCAATTCTTGCACTTTACTCAATGAGAGTAGTCTACGTCTTACAAAAGCTTTATTTCGATAGATAAGTATACTTTCCTTCTCTCTTTTCTTTAAAAGGTATGTATAATATTAGGTTTTGACATAATGAAGTTAATATTCAAATATTGGTTTTGAGTTTTAAACAACACACATAAAGTTTTCTATTTCATGTGTATCGTAAATCGTAAGAAAACATATTATTTTGGAATCATCCAAAATGTGATACCGTAAAAGTAAGTAAGCATTTCAAACATTTTAAACTATGAACGAAAATTTTTCTCATATAAAAGAAAATGTTGTCAAAATTGCAAAGATAACTTGTCTCTGTTTACTCAAGATATCTGATCTTTTCATAACTCGAATGCTTGCAATATTTTATAGTTATAAATTTGCGTCTGACACGAAAATATAATTATATGATTAAATATGTATTTTTTTAAATTCACTGTAATTTTTAAAAACAATTTCAAATAGCGGTTTATCTGACGCGTGTTTCTTTATCTGTACCTACAAAGTAAACGTATGTCGCATATATTTTACTGGATTCGATAGGCGATTCAGCGGCATTTAAAGTCTTACGACAATAATGTTTGTCTTTTCTTATATTTTAAATATTAATATCAGATAGTGTCATTCGCATTTATAAAGGTACCAGTAATATGATATTGGGTAGAGCAGTAGCTGTAGCAGTAGAGTGGGCACTGTAAGCGCAGCGGTCGGCAGCGGAAACACTTGTCACTGTCACGAGCCAGTGCAAATAAATGATGCCGTATTACCGCCGCGAGTAATACCTTCGTGTGAATATTTTGTTATACCAGACGCTACCGACGTGTCTTGATGTTGTACATAAAGTGTAATACATTTGTTGTAACGTTATCATGTTATAAATCAAAATTGTTCAACATCTAATAGTATTATGGAATATTAAAGAATGTACGCCTTGGGAGCGTGGGAGGAATTTTCGTACATTATCAGTTTAGTCGCTCGTAAAAGCTTTAAAAGAGCTTTAATAATTTCTTCGGTTTACTGACCGATTGATATGAAACTTTTAAAAAGTTTAATTTTCTTTTCTGGAAATAACAACACAAGATTTTATCTTACTTTTTACTAATATTATAAATGCGAATGTTTGGATAGATGGATAGATGTTTGTTTGAAGGTGTCTCCGAAACGGCTCAAATGATCTTGACGAAATTTGGCACAGATATAGAACATAGTCTGGAAGAACACATAGGCTACTTGTTAAGTTTTTTTTGTAAATCCGCGCGGACGGAGTCGCGGGCGACAGCTAGTGTGTAATATGACATGAAACCTTACTATCAATTTCATTATCATAAAAATCAACCGAATAAACTACGCTTATTTGTAAAGTAAATGAACTTTCTCATTTATAAAATTATTAGCCAACATTAAATAAGCAATCTTAAAAAATTAAATAAGCAATTAAATTATAATTATTAATTAAATAATTAAATAAGCATTTAATTAAATAATAATATAATTAATTAAATAATAATATTTAATTAAATAATAAAGCAATTAATTAAATAAGCATTAAATAAGCAATCTTTAAAAAGACTCAGGAATTATTAAATTGACTTTTTACTTTAACCAACGAAGATGACTCGTCTGGGTTTGAATATTACAGAACTCTTTTAATTAATGATATTTTTTCAATTACTTTAACGTTATTTAAACATAGCGTGAGACTTCTTTTATAAAAAAATACTGCAACATTATAATGAACTTATGTTATTTGGTGATATCTGATCTCTGAAAATAAAGATGATTGTTATTAATAAATATAAAATATATACATATGCATAATCAAGAAAACAGAAAAATGATAATAAAGTTACGGTACGGTATATGTTTACTTACCTCGGTAGTGTCGTGTCCAACTCTGGAGGAACCGACGAAGATATCACCTCTAGAATAGCCAAGGCCAGGGCCACCTTCCCCCATATGGCAGTCTAAGAAGCTTACGCACCGAGTGAAGATTAAAATATTTCGATCTAACGTAAAATCCGTACTGCTATATGGATGCGAAACCTGGAAGGTGACAAAAGCTTCAACACAGCGGGTCCAAGTCTTCATCAATCGCTGCCTCCGACAGATCCTAGGAATCTTCTGGCCAGACACGATCCGCAACGAAGAACTCCTTGCACGTTGCAGAGAACAGTCGATTGGTCAGCAAATAAGACGCCGCCTAAACAAACTTGGCGGCGCTCAGTGGCAGCCAACATGAAGACAGTCGGGCTGACATGGCTCGAGACCAAACGCAGAGCCCAAGATAGAGTGAGCTGGCGACGTACTGTGGACGCCCTCTGCCCCACTACGGGGACATAGGACATTAAGTCAAGTAAGTCATATGTTAGTTACCTTAATGACTAGTTAATAAATTATTCGATACTTCCATTTTTAAATAAATTAATAAACGAGTTGAAATATAACAATAATAGTAAACTTACTGGAAGGTGTTGAGTTATACGTTGAAACACAAACTGTAGTGAGATATGCTGGGTGAACAATTCTTGTGGTTCATACGGAAGCTTGAATATTACAGCTATTAATCAGATTCCAAGAAGCAGACGCCGTGGTTGAGAAGAATAGCTTACCAAGTAAAACAGATCTTACCTTTTGAAAACAATAAATAACAAGTTTTATTTACAATTTATATTGCAATAAAAAGTATGTTAAGTACGAGTTAAACATTCTGCCAAAAAGGTGACTTACTGGCCACCAAGACCTTTACCTTTTTTTTTTGTAAAGTAAAAAAGATAGATGATTTTTTGATTTAATTTATAAACATGTGCGCAATTTTATGTTATTTATGTTATTTAATCTGAATATAAAGTTATAATTAAATTATAACATGAAGACATTTAATTAACAGACTTGTAATAATGTCGAAGTTGGATTTAATTTCGCGATCATCGAACATGTTTCTGCCCTTTTCATTGGAAGCGCTCGAGTACACACGTCGACTCTGAAGAACCAATTAAACTTTTCATCAGAATTCCCAAACTAATTTTCAGTAGTTTGACAGAGTCAGCCGTTTGGCCGGCAGGTTACACCTATGGCTTGCAAGCTCGACCGTTCCACAATTCGTGTATGCGATTTGTAATTTGACACTAAATTAATTACCTTGCCAACTAACTTTCGGACTGAGGTATCGTATGTTTTATGACGAACATTTCTCTTTTCGGATTACTCTGTTAGTTAATTCTATTAAGACGCGTTAGTGATTTGTTTGAATTAACTAAATTTCCATATTAGAAAAATAATTAAGTTCACGATAAGCATTATCCAATACATCACTACCATATCTTACAGTAAATTATTTTACTTTTAAAACGTGATGGGATGGCAGGAAACGGAGAAGTGTGGCCATTGTTAAGGCTGTGATCGGCGCTCGCGGAACTCCTTGTCACTGTCATGTGGAAAAGAGGACACTGTTCAGATAAACGGTATTGTATTACGGATGTCGGGAAGCGCCGCGCTTCGATATGACAGTTCCTTTGTGCTTGGATATACCTTTGTAAAACATTTAACAGTTGGACACTTATGTTACCTCGTAGCTAGGTTTGTCAATACCAATTCGATAAAATGAATATGTTGAATGTAACTTTCACCCGATAGAAATCATGACAAAGCATTGATCAAAGTGTCCGTGGAATTATACGACACAATTGTTATTTTTAACAGGATTTTCAACACGGTTTTAGATTTGATGTAAATAATATATTAGTATAATGTAGAGTAACAAATACTCAGTAACAGATACATTAAAAATACAGTACTGGATTGTATTTTTTGCCTACAGCATTCAAAGTTGTTAGTATGCCAATAGATTACAAACTAAATTGTCAGAAGTATTGAAATGAAACTAACTCCTTAATCTGGTATTATTATTGACGTGATTTTAGTATCTGATAAATAAACATGAACGGCTTGGGTTCTCGGACCGGTCGACCAATTCGATCTGATACCTACTAAATGCTAATTTAATTTTGGATTACGAACCGTTCGATCCCAATTGTTTTATAACTAAACTTTACTTCGATTTCAAATTTGTAATATGTTAATACATTTATAGCTTTGTTAACATTTTGCTTCCATTAAGATTTATACTAAAGTTGGAACTTACAATAAAAAATAATTGCTTCTTTTAGAATTAGGATGATACGATTAAAATTGCAATTATTATAAAATGTAATAGATTAAAATTTCAGTAACTTACAGAGAAAGGAAAATGTAATAGTAAAAATAACGATTAGAGTAAATCATTAAACAGAGGTATAATTTTCAAGACCTTATAGTGTAATTTTACTTTAAAATAACTTACATAAAGCTTATAGATCGAATTACAAGCGACTCAAGCAAAGGTTTAGTCGAATTTATATCAAAGTTTGACTAACAATGTCACTAAGGCTCTAACAATAGGTTGCTTGTTATTGTTCAAGTTTTCGGTACAAGGGTTATTTGTTCTCAATCAAACAGCTCTTAATAATGACGAACATAAGGTCAAACAGCAAATACCTAAGTTGTATCCTGTGTTAAAAACTACATTGAATTAAATATTTAAATTACTAACAATTTCATTAGTAATTAATACTATTTAAATTATTTTCACGCTTTATCGAAGTAATATCTTTACTCTTGCGCTTGTTAGAAATGATCTTTGACGAACAGTTGCCTGCGACATAAAAAATCTACTAATAAACATAACATAATACACTCGTTCATAGTGTAGCTTCTCAACAGTGAACGAATTTTTCAAAGCGGTTCTGTAGTTGTGGAGCATATTCACTGTAAACAAACGATCAATTCTTTCCTTTTTAACTATATATTATTATAGTAGATAAAAAATGTCTGTTTTCGGTTCATTTGTTTAAATCGTATAGTTTATCCCATTTATCGATCCATCCATTCAGCCTCGTAACGCCCACTGCTGGGCATAGGCCTCCCCCAAAGATCCCATCCCATTTATAATCTATATAAAATAATTAAAGTGCAATAATAGAAATTATCGTAAAATTTCATACGTCAGTAGTATCTCTAGCATTAATTGAATAATTGAAGGTGATTAAACAACCGTATTGTTTCGGAATGTTGAAGCTCGTAGGTGGTTTACTCAACTAAGTGTCAATGTTTCTCGGGTTTGAACAGAATCATGTTGCCCACCTTGTTTGCAATATATGAACACAAACAATATGAAGCCGGAGCAAACAGCAGACGGTATACCGAGTTATTTGTTAATAAAACAATAAGTCATGATTTTGTCCAATAAAGAAATGCCCCGAGTTAAAGGCATTTGTTGGTACATTCCTCACGGGGTGAGCGAATATTTATTCAAGAAGCGTAACTGAGGAATCACAATTATCGGGCAAATGTTTACGTTGTCGAGTGCGCCCCCTTCCGGCCTGCATGCGCCAAGTGCCTCGCCCATTAGAATGCACTAGTTGCTTTTTCGCAAACTTTTCACTGTAGCATTTTCAGCTCATACGGTCCGGTGCTACTTCAATGATAATGTTTGTTTAAAAGTTACCTTTAAATAATATATACCGGTCTGCATTTAGAATAGCATACACTTTTCACTTTTAAATATAACCAAAGTATACTGATTTAACTGTTAAGAAATTATAATGATTGTAAGTTTGTAAGTGATCGTATACTTACATTATTTCTAATTTAAATACCTATATTTATGCAAACAGAATAGGTCTCGGAATAAATTTATTTTGATTACAATTTTATAAAGCTTTAAATTGAAAATTTACAGAAATCCCACATTTGTTTAATGCGAAAAAGCACCAGCGAGCGTGTAAACCCTGACATGAAAGATAATCTGGTTGGCGGAACTGATTCGCTCGCAAATTGAATAAGAGGTATGTAGCGATGAAATGTACTTAGTGAAGGCGAGAGCTGGCGGGATACGTGCTATGTATCCATTTAAACTGAGACTTTATAAACCGTTTTATTAACTGTTAAAAATATACTTGTATTCGTTTTTATTAGATCAAAAGATGCGTTCTCTTTGCGATCATTCAAACCGCATTTTTTAATTCGTTTATATTTATTTAATTCCCTATTTTGATGTATCTTGTTATCTTATTTATTTGTTTGGAGAAATCATTAATGAATGATAAATGTATTAATTTGTTTTATGATTTTATAATAATATTGATGCAAAAGATAGGACTAATATTCGAATTCGAATTCGATTTGTATCTATGTAATCAGTGATAGTTATGAAGTAAATCTATGAATTCGCAAAATATACATATTTAAAAATCAATACGCCGATCAAATTCCTTACAATCTCTTGTAAGAGTTGGAGGAAATACGGAGGGAGTTGTATTTCATTACTTTTATCAAATTTAGCGGAAAATCAAATCTTTCAACGAGATTATCCCGACGTTCGCCCAGTACGCGCCCCGATGAGTTCGCGCCTCGTCCGACCCTACTATTATTACTTTTACATAATCTCGGATACATTCTTACCTTAATAACAAATAATAAGCTGGTACAGCATTTTTTCCTTATTGAAACATTATTATTAGTGTCATTAATCAATGATTGTTTTAAAAACCTAACGGACGTCCTAAAACTAAGAGCGATACGAGTCATTTTGAAGTATTTTTATTTTCTAATAAAAAATCAAATACAATGTTTAAAACTATTAAAATTCATCAAATAATGATCACGCTTATTCGGCAGTGCTGTTTTGTGTCAGCTGCATATTTTTATCAACAAAAAATATAGTTTAGTCGTGGCTTTTGCAGCATTAAGAGAAGTTTTCGTGTGAAAATACCTAACTAATTAGCGTTGAACCGGGAACTGACGCCCGCCGGTACACTTCGCCAGGTAACAAGTAAATCCGGATTCCAATTTTCATTCGTGTTTTTTCTCCATTTTGACTATGAAAAGGGACGGAATATTTTTATGCTTTTAACTCTCGGTTTATGAAATAATTTAAGCCGAAGCTTAAAAAGACATTTACTATGTATCGTTTAAAAGATGACTTGACTAGTCAGAGATCTTTTTTAAATATTTTTTTACTTGTTCCTTTTTTTAGTTCAAAACGCTATTTACTTTTCAAACTCAGAATCTCCCTTTTCTTAAACCACTCACTTGAAGTGCACATATTTATATAAACTTTAAAGTTTTGATTTAATTTTGCCGGTCCCCTTTAAGAACTTATGTAGTTTCCAAACTAAACAAATGTTAAAATATGTTTAGGAAAATATTGTTTCCACAATACTTGTTTAAAATGCGATATTTAGGTAAAAAAAAATCAAATAACCCGATGTAACAGAACGAGCATAATTTTATTAAATATGTCAGCAGAGTAATTCCTCACATTATACGGTAGAGTACACCTCAAGAAAAAGGGTCCTCTCATAAATATTTAAACAACTTACAGAAGTTGCTGAAGAGTTCAAAATGTGCTGAAAACATCTGCGTAGTTTTTGCTTAGTCAACAACATGAAGTATTAAGTTTTTTTATATCACTATTATATTTTAAAACTCACCAACTTAGTTGCTAACTTTAGTTACTCATTAACAAAGCACACGGTACAAAACTTGTGTGTTTTATTGGAAAAGCGGCAGAGTATGATCAAACATGGCTGATTACAAATTGTACCATCTAGGGAAATCTCTTTTAAGTTGCAACTAACAATGACTTTATAAAATATTCCCCTTAAGATTTTTATTAAAGTGATTTCTGGTTTATTTTTTATTTTTTCAATCAGATATTTTTTAGGACAGACATAATTTCAGGAATATGTAGAATACAACTCTTTTTACCCATGAGAAAACTATTGAATCTTTTTATTTTTACTTATTTATTTATTCATTAGCACTTTTATAAGTACAAGGAGTACTTAATGTCTAAAGTCTAAATTTATTTTACATCAAATATGAGATGGCTAAAGCACAATTAAATCTGTTGATAAGGAATCTATTCAAGTATTGAAATCTTTGTCTCCGCATCTATCGACTAAAATTCAATGGTTAATTACATCAAAGCATTCTATATAAGAGCCCTGTTGTAGAACATTATGAAAGTAATTTTGATGAAACTTGAGAAACAATGTCTTAAACAAGAAAGATGCTCGCTGACTTGCTATCTTTAAGGTTGATAATTTTTATCGTTTACTAAAATCAGGGAAACTTCTGCTGAAAATAAGAGGGTTATTTTTGAAATTTTTATCTGTAATATAACTTTTATACAATAATGTCATAGTTAAGTTAAACATTTATTATTAAAAAATTACAAATATGTTTTATGTGAACGAAAAAGTCAACCATTAAAGAATTTTGTAACTTACACATATTTACACATGTCACTGGCTGACATATCATTTTTTGTTTATAGATTTATTTTGGAACATTTTATTTTTTAAATTAAGGAAATAAAAATGTGTGTTTTAATAAATCTGTGACTACAGCCTTATAAAGGTTAAATTAATTTGATTTTTTTATATAGTAACTCATTTCCTTTCAATTTGACTACACATTTTATATCAATAGTAGTAAATGATGTCTGTACTTTAATCTAGAAGAAGCTTATCTTTCGAAGTTTTTTATTTAAAACAACAACAAAAAAATTAAGTTATGCATGTACAAATAAATAGACGGAGAAATTTTCTATATTCTTTAAGGCTTACACATGCCCACATGGACTTTGAACTCCTGTCAAACAGAAATCGTTTGTATTGAAACGTTTTACCTTCCTTTTTACAGATTTATATATATTTTCATCTTACTTCTTACTTGATATTATAAATGCGAAAGTTTAGATGGATGGATGGATGGATGAATGGATGTTTATTTGAAAGTATCTCGGGAACGGCTAATATAGTCTGGAAGAACACATAGACTTAAGTTTTTATTTTTATTTTAAGACAGCAAGTTTGCATTATATTTTCAATCAATCTAAATGTCCTTAAAAATGATGACTACGATAGTAGGTTCATATTAAAACATTACTTAATTTATGGTATGCCAACCGGCAATTCTTTAAATACTCTGCAAAAGAAGGTTACCTATTCATGTGATAAGGATCTCAAATAAACTAACATGCAATGATCGATTTGTTAGTTTGCTTTCTTCATTTAAGTAAAAACAATACTAAGAGCGCAAACAAATCAACTTTTCGAATATAATGTAATACTGTAACATTACGAGATGTTAGCGTTTCAAGGTTAGCGACAAGATTTGGGAAAATCGGGACTTAAGTGAGCCAGCCCAAATTGTTGTTGATCGCTTTTTTACCTTTCTTTTGTTATCATTGTTAGTAATACGAATCAGCCTGCCTCTCGAATGTGAGTACGGTTATATTTATTTTATTTTTATAAAATACATTTCTTACCCGATCAAATTTATTTTGGCGAATTTTTTAGACAAGGCTAAAAAATACACGAAATTCGACATAATGGAAGTGTACTAGTGACCATGTGAACTATAAACAGTTTTCGATGATAATGAAAATGACAGAAAAGTCGACTAATTCAGTGTGATTTCATTGTTACTTCAGAAGTTCCTTAGTTGAGATTTTTCATACTTAGTCTACTCTAGGAGCCACCCTCCGTTAGCATTGTACGACGGCAGTTATATAAACCTATCCTAGAAAGTAGACAGTGAATTTAACTATTTTACTTACTTATTCTATATAATTTTGATACAGTAAATTCACACGACGTTTTCATATTACCGTGAAAATAAATAGGAAAACAAATTTAAGGTGTCACGTTTGGTGCGTGTCGGATATATGCTAGTAAATCCCAGTTACGTCGTTATTTTTACGCCAATTAAACTACTGGCTGTAGTTATTCGCGGAGTTAGTGTATGTCAATTTCAATCACAATATTTCTATATGTTATTCTTTTAATATATGTATATAAATTGATTAATACTATACTGCCGTTCGTAACTCTTTACATATATTTGTTAAGAAATTTCATATTATAATAGTGATTTTTACGTGATAAGACTTCTTTTTCCCGCTTCTGTTGAATTTTGTAGAAAGGTATTTCATAGTGAATATAAAATTTGAACTTGAATGATTACATACCTTAGTTTTTAAGTGAGCAAGACGACTGCTTATCTGAAAAATAAAATAAGACTGGTTAATAAAAACGTTAGCTTTCTATGTCAATAAAATTGACTGTAAATGTTATCACATCACGTTTTTTACACACGGTGGAGAACCAATCGAAATCCACATGAAAAATGTAAAAAGATGTCATTTTAAAACTTTAACAAAGCTTAGAGTTGACATTTAATTTAATTTACTGTATTCTAATTTATTGTATTTTTAATGATGAAGGTTTCAAAGCAATATTGTTTCCGTTTCATTAAACTGTTGAACAAAGTGAATCAGAGTTGAGGAGATGTTATTGCGATTCAAATCGCTCTCAAGCAATATTATGATACTCGAAGCTCACCAACTAATCTAACTGTCTCTCGGCAAGCGTCTATCGAGACTCCTAAGTAAACCACTCGTTTTGATAAGTGTTTGTGTTCAAACCAATAGGATACTAGATGTTTCTACAGCAAAATACATTGGTTTCTTGGAAAATTGCAATATTCAAACAATTCTTTTAAGAAGAAGGATTTAATCCGTCACATAATATTTATAATCATATAATTCGTCCGTTTTCTTAAAATCTACAAGTATCATCACCTTGTACTTCTTTATAACGACCCGATAAATAATTACATCTCCATTTAATGATTTAAACAATTATAATACGTATTTAACTTAAACATGGGAAGAGAAAGTACAAAGTTGTGTTATACTCGTAAGTTACAAATTACACAGGATTCAAAGTAAATAGAAAACTTTCTCTTCAACTTCATCATCAGATCTCAGAGATAATAAAACAAGTCACTATCAGTCTTAAGATTCATTTTTCTAAATTACCGGTCCAGTTTGACGGCCATTAGTCTTCAGCCATTACCTCAGTCAGGGAGAGACAAATGGTATAAACCTCGAAGAGTTGCCGCATTTAACGGCTCGTTTGTTACTATTAACTAAGTTTCCAGCTGAGATCATTTATATAAATAAAAACAAAGTCGCAGTTTCGTAGTATAATTGTGTAAATTGAATAAGCTACGAGTATTGCTTTCATCCTTTTGTTCATACCATGTTTGGTTTCCGTCAGGAATCGAATTCAAAGTTAAAGTGGTATTAGCTTTATAATAAGACGTCATCTTTGATTCCAATTACGAGATTGTTTGTGCCGAATGATTAAATTAATTTTGTGTTTAAGCTAATTAATGTAGACAGACTTTATTTTCAAATATCAAAGTTGACTTTATTAAAATAATGCACATTTATTTTAAATACCTATATAAATATATCTTAATAAATAATATCTTATAATTCAGAAGTATACAAGAAAGTACAGAAGTATGTACTTAAGTAGTTGTTAATAGCACATTAAAAAGAAATGCAAAATTTACAGTTTTAAATTAGTAAAAGGATGCCAATGACATGTTCTAAATACAATGCGTCATATTCCAAAATAATTTTCTAAAAATTTTACTCAAATAGAAACATATTATGTAGTTTAATTCTTGCTCAAAGTCATTGCACGTAAAGTATTGCCAAAACGAACACCATTCATAAGCTGTCACAATAAGAAAGTTTTCTTGTCATAACGCTTTTTTATTTCTTGTATTATATTAGACGTGAATTGAAACACCTGAACAACAAAATCCATAAATTTAAAAGTAGTATAATAATGTCATTCATTATTATTAATGTATCTGTCGCACGCGACTCCATCCGCGGTATTAATTAAAAAAATACTTGATAAGTAGCCTATGCGTTCTTCCAGACTACGTTCTACATCTATGCCAAATTTAATCAAGATCCGTTGAAGCGTTCCGAAGATATCTTCAAACAAACATCCATCCATCTAAACATTCGCATTTACAATATGAGTAAGATTTCTGTTTAAATGTTCGTAGCTGATGAGAACATTGATCTTCCATTTTCAAATATTACAATTAAATTGGAAACCTTCAGCACTAATATGATAAAAAAAAATCGTTTTGTTTATAAAAACTACACACGAAATAGTTATTATAATATATGTGATTTCCCCGTGAGGCAGCTCAACGAAAGGTATAACGAACATTTAATTGAAGTTTTGATTACGCACTATCGCACATGCCAGACTCGCTCGCGCCATGCGAATAATACACAGAGTTAAACAATTCTGCGTCATACATCGCACAATATAATACAAAAACTAGCTGTCCCCATGAGGTTTCATCCGGATAAATTCCATTCATTATTATTACACAGAAAAACTTTGTTTACATCGCTTAAACCTTTCAATTCAAATGCTCTTATGACAACGATAGTTGGCTGAAGGCCATTGACTGAGAATTACCGTAACCATGGCAACTATGCTGTTACTGGTTTGCAATTTTAGTACCTTCGCATATCAATTATTTTCGATTTACTCGGTCTTTTTAAGAAAAAAACTATTCAAAAGTATACCGTGATTACTAGGATATTGCGTTATAAAGATGTGTGTGTTCACGGTTTCTAACATTAGTATAGACAGATACCGAACAAAGCTAATACTTCAACTTAGTTAACTTACAAGACTATGACTTCTTTACATGTATAATAAACTCCGATGTATTCAACCTACGACCTTTTTGGGTATTTTAATCGCTGTTTGGGTACGAGAAAAAATATTGTGAACATAGCGTACTTGTAATAGTGTTGTTTTCATGTGCACTGATAACAATTGCAAATGTTATATAAATGTAGAAGAGAATAAATTATTGTAAGAAATAGTGCCGCTTTATATGATATAGTTGTTTTCATATAAAGACAAAGATCATTTAAATTTTACATTAACTAGATTTATTTGAGGATGACCTTTACTTTGTGTGCAAATAGGGGGAGCAGGGATACGATGCTAGTGAATCGAATCAAATCCTAAGCAAACGTCTGTTGTAACCAAACTCTGTCCGGCTTTTGTGACATATTCAAAACATGAGGCCAGATCTGTCGCTGTTAAATCGATCCCTTTCTGTGTATTCAGCAGTTCATGCTCGAGTGGATTTGCCAAAATTAATATTTGCCTTCTTTTATCGTTTGTAGCAAAAAACAACACGATCGGGAATATCAAAACTGTTCTATTTTAATATCACAATGAAAAAGATTTTCAATTTTTATGATAATTTTAACCTACGCTGAGGTACTTGTATTCCTATAAAATTGTCGGGGAAATTTCGCTCTCTACACATTTGTTATGAAATAGTAATTTAAGTAAAGTGAAATACATAATACTTTGCTATATGTCTCGATTGATACATAAAGATATGAGAACATTAATTAAAATATCTATACAATTAACCTAAATTAATTATAAAAAACAAAAAAAAAACGACTGACTGCGGCTCTAATAGATGAAATATCGCCATCTACTGTTTACGTTTGAAAACAATCATTTTAAAATTTTTAAAACAAAGTTAACTGTATTATTATTTCTTTTTACATTTTTTAGAATTACATCTCTCACCCGTACCGATGAAATATACAATATGTCACTGCGATGGAGTAGATGAATTAAATGACACCTTAGTAGTGAAAATCAGTTCAGTCGTTTAGGCTCCAGACCGTCACAATGGAATTTACAAACATACAAACCCAGATAAACAAAAACAAACTTACATACGAACAAAAAACATTAGCCACTTTGTCATTGGCGTAATAATTATAATGTCTATTAAAATAAATACTTTTCCTTATCCACGGCGAGAAATACATAATCAAATCTATATTGTAACAAATCTATTTGATTCATACAAGGATATGTAATGTTATAATACATAACCCTTTATATAGTCGAATGGTTCTGCGACCGAGCTTGATAAACAATGTGCCTAACTTTGATATAAGTAAATCGTATTAACGCTTAACTTGTTAAGCTCTGTTGCGGCGGCGAATAAAAGTCACGTGTTTATGTTAGCTTTTTGCCCAATAACATAATGCGATTAAGATTATTATCATTCACAACCGGCTAGATATTTCTGCCTAATTTAATACTCTATGCCTGATACTGATGCTTTTTGTTTAATACAGTTTAATTCTGAGATTAGTATAACAAATATTTTATATATATGAGATGTATAAGTATTATATGAAAACAAAATAAAAGAAACAAAAGATTGTACAACTCCTTTTAGAAGATTTCTTATTGTAATCCTTGTAAGACAACGTACAACCATTATTACAAAAAACACTGTGTTGTATAAAGGTTAAAGGATGTCTTTAAACGAATATGTTTAAGTAAATAATGTTTCCGAATGATCAAGCGAGAGATGGAGTGAAAAATAAACAGAAAATCGGAAATAAATAGCACGTAAACGTACATATGACGACGCTTTGAAGTAAAACGTAAACCTTCCAATGAAAGGTTAGCAATCGCTACAAAGAAAAAAGGTTGAATACAGACGAATGCTTTCACAAAAGAAGTCAAATGTAGTGTTTCATTTTATTGAATTTGGTTTAGTCTGGACGCAAATAATAAATAAAAATACCTTCATAATATTATGGTATGAGACTAATAGAATATGTTAGCAATAGAAAGTTGAATTACATAAAGTCCCAAAGATATAACGTAGAATAAAAAACTATATTCATTTTGTAGACATGACATTTATTTAATTGCGAGCAAAACAAAAGTGGTGTAAGCTTAGAGTGTGGCTTGTATAAGTGATGTGTGAGAGAGACGTTCCTAGTTGCTACTGCGAAGAACAACACTCTACCTTAGTGTTCAGATATTTGGGGTCTTCAGCTTAAGTTTAAATAGGAAATGTCTCGAAGATTTAGTATCTATAAATATTTCATTTTTCTACCATCATATGAATTTGATTTTGGAACGGCTCTAAGATACAATTACAGGAATTTTACAGTAGCTTTAGCTATTCAATTGTAAAATTAGTTTTTAGAGTTGAAACATTGTATCGAGATTGTGTTATTTTTTTATTTGCTACAAGTACGTTTCTAAATAGTCATTAATTATTAAATAGATACATTACTTTCTACTTTACATTTTTAAAATTGTGTACATTTACTTTTCACCTTCTTATCATAAAATATTACTCAATGCATATTGCACTATAAGCTTAAAATATTTATCGTTGTATAAAATTGTGAGTTTATCCTACGATATAAAAATTTTATAGGCACATAATATTCCGAGGATTTCGAAGAGCGCTTTTAATATAAAATTCAATAGCTGCATTTTAAACTTTATCTTGTCGATTAAATCAAAATATTTCTTTAACCACAGTGGGGGGAAGGGTCAATCAAAATCTTACTAAACAAAAAATTATGCTTATTTAAGGTTTTATAAATTGAAATATGAAAAACATATAAATGTATGGTAAAATAATGTTAAAATTCCTATCATATTTCCATTTCAATGTGTATATAACTAGCCCAAAATTTACTTCCAGAATACAGATTAAACCACCGGGAGGACGAAAACCGACGTTTTAGAAATCAGCAGTGCAATGTTACCACTCCACAAAAGTTTTTATATTACCCTACGCTCTGTACTTTGCACCTTTCCCTGTTCTCGGACACAAAGAATAAGTTTTGAGGTCGCTTTAAAATTTTTCTAGTTAGGATAATTTTCCTAATATTAAAAAGCACATTTTTGGGAACCTTTCTTATAGAGTAATTGTTTATTTTACTTTAACTAAAATTTTACTTATCTGTGGTGTAAAAAAAATTATACCGTAGATAAAAGGTCAAACAAATGCAGTGAACAATTTGATTAATATTTCGTATTTTTTCTAACTACGTTTCTCATATTAAATATATACTTTACATTATACTACTTATGTGCATTGAACTATGTACTTATATATACACGGTGCTTACTTCTTCCAATTATATCAGTTGTTGAGTCTGACATAAAAGTTATAAGTACAAGAATCCTCGAAAGATAAGGACACTTTTTAACTACACATATCATAAGGCCGAACTTTCTCACATAAGCACTTCAGAGTAACAATAGTGGTTAGAAACCCTTCTATTGCTTTCTTAAGTCCATTTGTAAAATTTTGGAGCTTAAACAAATATATTTTTACAATAAAAAAGCGAATTAAATACGGAAAGTAAAAAAAATCATGATTGTAATTCTCCAGCCAGATTTAGAATTAACGGTAATTTTAACTAATTCATCTTTTCCATCAGGATATAGGAACCATGAACGTTAGAAAAGTGCAAACAGAAAGCAAGGCTCGTTATCGTAAAAAGAGTACGATGTGTACTCGTCGTTAATGTAACCAGCGGCGTACGATCTGTATCGTACATTACTCTTTGTATGAAAGTTATCATAGACAGTTTTATACGAGGCATGCCTTTTAAGTTTTGTCGTTTGAAGAAAAAAATACAACTAGAATCTTATAGTACTTTTTATTGTTTTTAAAGGTATTCACCATGTAGCTTAATACACTTTTCCATTCGCTCAAACCAGTTATTATAACATTTATTCCACTCTAAAGTGGGGGTGTTGAAAATGGCTCACTTGAAAGCGTCGACTGCTTCTTCACCGGGCTGGAACCTTTGACCACGAAGACTTTTCTTAATTTTAGGAAATGTAATGAAATCGTTAGGGCTTAGGTCAGGATTGTATGGAGGATGGTCAAGAATTTCTACTTTTTCCTGCTTCAAATACTCAATCGTTTGACGAGCGCTGTGTAAGCTTGCGTTGTCGTGGTGCAGGATAATGCGTCGCTTTGAGTTAGATTTTCGCATTTCGGCGATGACTTGTGGTAAACAAACTATGGTATACCACTCTGCATTCACCGTTCTACGATCTTCAAGTGCAATAGTCGCAACATGGCCTTTTTTTCCAACGAAGGTGGCCCACCATCTTCTTTAAAGTGCTTCGCGAACGAACAACTTTAGTCGGCTTTGGCTTGTCTTGAAAGACCCAGATTGTAGATTGTTGTTTGGAATCAGGATCGTAGGCATAGATCCAAGATTCGTCACCACTGATGATGTCGTAGACGTGGTTTGACTCTCCTCGGTCCAACCTTTGCAGAGTTTTCTTACACCATCTGACGCGGGCCGCCTTGTGATCGTCTGAAAGCAGATGCGGCATCCAACGGCAAACTAGCTTTCTCACACCAAGCACTTGATGCAAGATCTTCTGAATGATTTTCCCTGAGATGCCTAATAGAACCTCTATCTCTCGATACGTCACATGACGATATTCGAGAATTAGTTGTCTCACAGCAATGATGTTATCTTCGGTGAAGGCGGATTTTGGACGTCCTTCGCGAGATTTTTCACTAAGACTAGTATGTCCACGCTGGAATTCTAAGTACCAGCGTTCGACAGTCCGCAGACATGGGGCTTCATCACTGAACACAGATGTTAGCTCTTCAAAACACTGAAGCCGTGTCAGGCGTCTTTTAAAGTTGTAGAAAATTATTACACGAACAGTTTCCTTAGAAAGATTCATTTTCGTACGTTACCTGGCAGATTCAAATCGACGCTGTGACTAAACAATAGCATTAATCTTAATACTTTCAACTGTTTTAAGATTCAAAATGTAAACACACTCGAATATAAAACAGTTCAAAATACAAAATTGCCGGGAAATATTGAAACGACAGAACTTAAAAGGCATGCCTTGTATGCAGCAAGCTCAAATAAAACCTAACCGTACATTATTAAAGGATTTTACATAACCTTTATGCGTCGTGAGTTAATAATATTCCCGTGGCTAGCTAGGTAAATCACCTTTAGCTCGCCGGCAAATTGAGTTCTTAGCGCATCAGTGGTGTACCAGGATTTAAAGTCTGTATTTTATAAGGTAATTCTTGTCCGTATTATACCTTAATTTTTCTTTCGAATTCCGACTGTATTTGCTTCTTATTTAATAAGAATTTTTTTAGGTAGCGTCCGAAAAGAATTACTTATTACTAAGCCGAATAATTTAATAGACTTCCTTATTTAACAATCCAGTTTACTTTTGACGAAAATAATAAATGTGTGAATTAATAATATAGAAAAGTTGAGAGTGTATCACTCTCACTTACCACCATTAGGTACATAATTACTTAGTTATAAATTTCATAAAACTATTGTAATAATAATTCAAGTTTATAAAAGCTGAGAACAAAATAAGAACATATTTTAGCGCAGCTGGAGAAGTTTGCGGTATCTCATTTAGGCCTTCACCAGGTGTACATTAAGCCGTCTGTATAGAGCCCTGTGGCTTCACCCAAATTGAATTTAAAAAATATTACCGAGTCGTGAACTGTTGGCCGCACTCCAAAAGACAATACGTAATGTACCGTCTTGCATATTCATTTCAAACAAATGAATAAGTACAAAGAAATAAGGAGTGGGCTATATCTTTTTAGCGAACATTTTTAGTAATTATACATTCGTTTTGTTCTGTAAAAAGATTAATCAATTTAAATTTATGTATGTGTTGGTTAACTTTTATTTCTTATCGGAGGCAGAATTCATAATTTGTTTTATCAGAACAAAAGCTTTTTTTCTGTATCATGGAATTGGATAAAGATTATGGACATTCTGTATAAATAGTTACATGGAAAGGATAAAGAGTTGTTTCGGATTCTGTTACCATATCGATTATATTACAAAATAATTTCGTATTTATTAAAACGTATTTATGAGCACAATGAAGGTAAAGTTTACCAAAGAAAATATCTCGAGGAAGTAGAATTCCCCTAACAACGAAACTTCAACGCCGAACAATGACGAAATACCTATTCAATCGGCTGTTTTGAAAGCGGGAAAAACAGCGTTACGTTCACTGTGAACTTTTTACATTAGCGACCGTCAGGTCTGTTTATATTGTGCTTTCTACCTGTTTAAAACTATGAAGAGAAAGTTATGAGGTCTCCGTTTAAACTGAACTAACTCGCTCGAATCTTCATCATAAAGAGACAATACACTCAAATGTTCTAGAAACTTTCTCATAAAATTATTTATGCATTTAATTTTATTCTGACCGGGAAACTCTGTTTAAAAAGCTTGAAAACTAAACAATTAGATTTGATGCAACAATAAATTACGAGTTTTTGTTTGAAAATGTGATGTAGTTATTCTTTGTCTCAGATTTGTTATTTATCACAGTTTGTGTTTTAATTATTAAATAATTAGCTGTATCCCGCCACTCCGTCCGCGTGGCATTAAAAAAAAACAATAAGTAGCCTATGTGTTCTTCCAGACTATATTCTACATATGTGCCAAATTTCATCAAGATCCGTTCAGCCGTTCTGTAGATACCTTCAAACAAACATCCATCCATCCATTTATTTAAACATTCGCATTTATAATATTACATATTTACAAAATTATATTATTTTTCCGTAGTTTATTATTAATGATTTCAGTTTTATGTTCGTGTCAAAGTTTAGCAGTATTGACGCTACCAGCAGAGTTTGTTGTTTATGTTATTTCACTTAGCTTTATAGTTAAAACATAAAGCGAACGATGTAATGCATCATTCACTAAGTCATAAAAATACGTAGTAGTTAACTATGTCAAATGTTAGTAGACGTAGTACTATGTCAAATGTTACAATTTGTTACTCAAAGCGACGATAACAGATTTACGAAGATAGAGAAGTATTACGACTTAACTCTTCAACCATCGTAGTCATAGTTACGAATTGAACTGTATAAAAGTAATGAATAGAATACTAATAAAACTATCATTTAAGCTTATAAAAATACCGACATAAAGTTACAACATAGATTTACGCCTCAACAGATTAAACAGGTACGTGGTTTAATCATTTCGTTCACTCTGAAATTTTCCCTAGTTCAAATAAAGTTAATATGCGCATTAAAAAGGAATTCAAAGGCGAGTTTTATGGATTTATGTTTGATTTTTTTTAACTTTCGTAATTAATTTTTTGCTATCGTAAGTTAAAGTTCAGGATTTGTTAAATAAATTCACGTGATGCTTATGAATATTTTCTACCAAGTTTTTTTAATTGCAAACGCAATTATTTCTTATGTCATAATGTTATTCTGCTGTAGTTTGACTTTTTTATCTGTAATTATATTAATAAAAATCTTAAATATATATTTTTAACTTCAAATATTTTAGTGTTAACTAAATCAAAAAGTAACACTTATTACAATCGTTTTGAGATTAATAGATTCCGTAGTAGATCAAGCGGTCGCTACCAAAGGCCCCATCTCGGTAAACTGTTAGCCAGGAAACTCATTATCGTGCTAACCGACCAAGAAATCTTATTAATATTACGTCAGAAAATTGAAAATCTTGAATAACTGAATATTATGAATCAATTAAACACTCCCTCAAGACTTGAATTCGATTCATGAATTCATTGCAATAAAAGCTATAAAAGCTAATTAAAAATAACTAGTTATTAATTTGTAAAAGATCAAATAACGTTACTATGAATACGGACATAGTGATAACGAAAGCCAGAGTTTATCTAACTTGGAAATAAAAAACGATGAGAACCCAATGTGATTAATTTTTACTTATTTTATACATATGGTAAAATAGTTTTATTTTCGCTTAATATATTTAATGTAAATTATAAATAAGCAAGAAAATATATATTTCCTAAGTATATTAAAGCTTTGTAAGCTAAAATACACCACAAACTTTCCTTATTAATTTGAAAGGTACCTCATGAGGAGCCAGGGCAATTTACCGCGAAATGAGTTTATGCAAAGTTGTTTAGGATAATTGCGAACGAAATACAAGGGTACATTTCATTTTTTTCTTCATTAATTGTTTGCTATTGATTTTTACTGAGAAATATGTATGCATAAGATAAAAGTATAGAAATAGTTACTATGAAATGTTCGACTTCATAGCCAAGAATTTACTTGTAATGGAATAGCTCCGAAAGCTTTACCGCCCCATGATGTTTTTCAAATTGAATTCCAGTGCGACCCGCTTTTGTACTTTGTTTAATGTTGTGCAGGTGTACTCTCTCTGAGTAATAGCCAAGATATTTTTTATTTCCAAATAAAATTATTTCCGATGCATATTCAAAGAAGTTGCCTGTATGTCCCTCGGGTAAAAAGGATGAGTACCTAACATTTGAACATTACATACATTTTTGTACGTTTTAAGATTTTATATGTCTGGTTTGTTTTACTACAAGAATGTCATCGAGTTAAGTTATTTCTTTTTATAAGTTTTCTTTTTTTTATATATGTTTGTATTTAGTTCAATATATATTTAGTTATATATTTTTAGTTCAATAAAGGATTATTTTTAATTATTATTTTTTCTTACATTACAGTTACATAATTTTTAAAATTAAGAATGTAGTTGATACTGAACAGTTTACTAGGCAATAAAGACACTTAACTAGTCAGTATGAAGGACTATTATTTAAAACTAAAAACCATTTTTCTTGGTAAATATATTTTTAATTTGATAGGTTGCGATGCGTAAAATATATCCGAGTAAGGGAGAATATTAAAAGAGTATTGGCGTAAAAACAAAGTGGTGATGTAACCAAAATCCCATCTAGCTAAATTGCCATCCGCTGGCTCATTACCGTCTGAGCCAACCGCCGGATCCGATCTCCCCGCGATCCCCGCGCACGTGACTAAAGGAAATTGAAATCTCTATCGGTTAATCGAAATATTGAATTGACTTGAAAAATAAAACGCTTTTTAATTACTATCATATAGTATTTAGGAAAATAGTTTTGTTAGCTTGATTAAAATTCATTCCTTTTTTAGAATTTAATTAATTATAGATTGGAAAGTAGAGACATTAAATGGTCTTAATAAGTTCGTAAAATCTTTGTATATTTCATAGATATGTACCCCCACTAAAGTACACTTTTACAACGATCAAATGAGATTTAATTTCGGCGCAAGAGTAAGTATAAAATATAATATGTTACCTTTTATAAATTATGCTAATAAAAACAAGGTCTGAATGTTATTTACTGTTAAATTTCATTGCTGTACGCTTACAAACATTGATTAAGACTGAAACCGAATACGGGTCGAGGGTAGGTTTTTCAATCATATGAACCACGTCGGTGTAGGTAGGGAAGGGTGGTGCCAACGTAATGAACGTTATAACTTCGTAATAATTACGCTGAGATACTGACTAAATGCGTATTAACGGAACATTCTCGACAAAATTCCAATCTCCGGGGAATAAAAGCGAATAAACATGAAACTGACAGTGATTTCTGATGCGTACTTATTACTTATTTGACAGAATATAAGATTCATCAACGTAAAAATTTATTATTACATTTTACTGACCTACAAATAACGGTGGAAAAGAAACGGAAATTAAAGGAATGGTAGTAATAAAGGACTTGTTAAGATTGTGGCAAGCCGACGTGTTCAAGTAGCAAGTCGTGCGGGCTCATAATAAGAGGGTTCCGCCCAAAGAGTGCCTTCAAACCCGCTCGCGCCGTCTGTTTGTTATCGTTATTGTAATTTTATATTGCACATTTGAAAGTTCTAATTAGTAATCGGTAGAAAAATCGGTTCCGTCTAATAGTAATAGATAATAATAATTAATTTATTAATTTTTTTTTTATAAATGTTAAATTAAGTCGCGGGTGGCAGCTAGTACGAGTATAACCAGGATCTGTTTTTTATCATAATGTTACGTTTTTTGTTTTTTTTTTGTTTCTTATAATTGTATACATAAAAACACGGTTCATTTTCTTTGAAAAAAAGTGAAGGTTTTGTAAATGTCTAACTCGCTAAATGATAGCTACTAATGAAATAAATATAATTTTGTGTTTTTATTGTCTTGGTTTTTGCATATATTAAATAATTACAGAGGCAAGAGTCACGAGAATGAACTGAAGGGATTATAAATAATTAACGAACTTGAGCACAGCCTCGCAGCCTGTATGAAGTGAAGGTGTAAATGGAAGCAAATTCGTCAATTTATATGCGAAACAGACATCCTTTGAGATACCTTTGATCTCGGCACCTCATAAAATTCTATTAGTTTTCAATTACTATCATGTCAGTAATGGCTTTAATTTTAAAGCTAGCATCAGTCGCATAAAGCTTGCAAGATTAAATTGACTTAGTGTAAAAATTAAACCTTTTTACTTACTGAATTAATTGTGGGATTATTTATAAAAATACGAAGATAAATTGCAGAGCAGAATATTAAAGTAAATTTTTATATAAAAACTGTATTGTGAGTTGTTTTTGATTTAAATACCTGGTCGTTTCATTAAGTCCTAAAATATATTCACCGGTAGGTTAGTTTAACCTGAGTTGCGTTTTTCATGCTCTTATAATTTAATTATGAGACTTTTATGTTTATAATAAACTCTTATTACGTGGGGAGCGTCGAGGTTCATTAAAATCTCTTTTCAGTTTGCTTGCGTTTAATTATCCGTTTTCTTTGTTCACGGCCGTTGGGCCTCTGTACCGCGAATAGATCCTTGTATTTTGTCCTATAGTTTTTGTAGTGAGACAAATATGTGGGAACACTGTATGTGGAGTAATGAGCATACTTAACGGCCGTCGCACTACTTAATAAATCCACAACGATAAATATTACCATAGTTATATAGCTAACATTGATTTGTAAGTAACTCGATAGTTAAGCAAGCCCCAAAATCGTTAATTGAATTGTAAACGTCGTATTATTTTAAGAAGTATAAAAAACTTGAATATTATAAAAAATCCCAAGCAATAACTATGTGGTGTGAAAGTTTTTAAGGCATCAATGTTAGGGACAAATGAGAAAGAACATAGAATGGATCGCGATTGACCGCAACACGACAAATCACTTTGGCTCACTTAAAGCTCACTGCATTATTTTATCTGACAATTTTTCAGACTGCAAATAGTGAGAATAAAGAAATGTAGGAAAACAACATTGTGTTGTAACAATTGAAAAGGAAAGTTCAACTTTCCATTATTCTGAATCGAAGAATTCATAACACAAATTTTTTTTCATGCTGCGTACAATTTGGTAGACCAGACGAGTAAATGATAATTTTAAGGTCCATTTACCTTATTAATTCAGTAGGGGTTCGGTTACGGTCGAGAATATGATCGGAAATTTTAAGGAATAGAAATATATAAGGATATATGTTTAGAAGAGATGTATTAAAAACATAATAAGTTTTATTTAGTATTAAAAAATCTCTTCTTAATACTGAAAATGTTACTAACATATTTAGATATTAAGATGGTTAATTTAATAGGTATATTGTAAGAAACAAAATTTGGTCTAAGTTTAAAATATATTTTTTTTTCAATATCAAAATATATTGTATAAGTGCGAACTAACTGCGGTGTAAAAATATACGAAGGAGTACAACTTTATAACTCGTTACCTTCATCCATCAAAAATTTAAGTTCTTGTAATCAATTTAAATCAAAGCTAGCTCAATACTTTTTAGATTGTTGTAAAAAAGCAAATTGACAACTAAAACGGCGACCATATTGTATTATGTATAGTTTGCAATATTGTTCTCATGTAAGTGACTTTTTTGACTGACGTTTGTCTTTTTGGGAATAAATTATTCAAACCTAAACCGATAGTAATGTAATAAGAGACGAGAACTTTAACAGTTTGTCAGTTAGTACTAACTCGCGCTTGATTATAAGGACGGCGTAAATCGAAGTAAATTTATATGCAAGATAGATATCCTTCGGGACAGCTTTGATGTCACAACTCGTTAAATGACATTAGTTTTCTATTACAAATATCAACAAACAGTCAATTGATTTTCAACTAAATTTTTAATAGATTTCGAGTAATTTACGAGAATTTCTTAATCCACAAAGTAAAAATTTCTGTAGAAACTACTTAAATTCCTTTTAATTTTATATCTTTACATAAAATTTTCAAGATTGTTTGCGAGGTAAATTTCTAAAATAATTTTGAAATACTTTGTCAGAAAATTTCTTGAAATTAAAATAAACGAAAATCGTGATACAAAGAAACTTGAAAGGCTAATTATCAAGTTAAGTAATATAACATAACGTTTTAGCTGTTTGTTTTGGTGACTAGTATTTTTTAAAAAATTAATGGAAAACCGATGTAAATACATATTAACATTTTAGTTATCTACACAAAAAAACTACATGTTTTTTCAACATCATTTGCGAAAAACAGCTGATATTTATAACGGATACTTATATATAAGGATATTTTAATTTGATTTTTATATTAATAAATGTAGAAACAAAAAGACTATGAACATATTATCGTAACATAAGAATAACAAATCCTTCACACACAATATATCAACGATAGTATCAAATTCGTTATCCGCGGCGGTGGACGGTAGGGCTCGGTTTTCACACGAAATTGAAATACCGTGATTTGTTTTATTAATAGGTGAAACGATTTGTATAACTCCGGTTACACGGTTCGTCTTACGTGAAGAAGAATTGTTAGAAACGCGATTCCACGACTGACATAACAATAGGTTTAATCTTTACGTTGTAGAAAATCTCTCTTACCAAAGCATTGTGAATAATTGGAAAGACCCGTATTTTTTTTCTATATTTTCATTTCCTTATATATGTTTAGATTTCAATTTGCCTTATAATTTAATTTTAATTTATTTCTCTTCGTTTCGTTATCCTCTTCTATTGTTAGGTGGGTATTATTGCTTCAAAAGAAATTATATTTCATACAGTAAAAGGATGGTAATTTTAGAAGTAACATAATCATACTTATTTTTAGATTAATTTAAATATTATGTAAGCTATAGGATTGGTTACACCAAAACGTGTTTTTATTATACATATTAAATTAATGAATGTTGCAGAAACTCATTTTTTGGCGTCTTTTATATTTCGTTGTTGCAAGTATTATTAATGTTGTGTAAATTAACCTTGAAACTTAATTTTATATCAGGTACTATATCTTTCGGCATTGTATTATTATATATTAGCTCGTTTTAAGATAATAACGTTTAATGATCATTACATAGTTATTGATAGCTAGAGGCAAGCACGCTACGCAACTCGACGCCTGACGGAACAATTTGTTAGGCCGTTCTTAGTAAATGTCTCGCTTTGTGATTCCCGTGAACATAGCGTGAACATTTTGACAACTGGAATTTGTTTCACAAGAGGGTGGAATACATATCTTTACAGAAATAATTTTACCGCTATTTAAATAATTTTTACGAATAATCACCCCTAAGTGCACGGGAAAAGGTTTATTGTTTATTTTATATTTTATTCAGGATGAAATGGTTTTGTTGTATAAGCGTAAAACGAATACTCTTTGCGAGGGAAACCAACAATGAGGTTTGTTTTAATAAAAACACTCGGAACAGGGTGGTAGGAATATTGTGTATTTTAATTTTATCTTTCCACTATGATTGTTGACTAAACCGACATGAGACAACTTTTTTCTACATTTTTTTTATGTAACTGTATCTATGGATGTAAACGGCATAGCGAAAGCTTATCCATCAAATATTTTTCCAACGTTTAATTTCCTGCCGTAAAGTTTTAATTCGAGACATAAAGCGAGCTTAAAAGCGGTGTCTGGCAAGTTTCATCATCGTACAGATGCGTCGGTAGGAAGCTTACTTTGCACACAAAGCCCACAAGTACAAAAGACTCTGCCTCTATTTTATGGCTGACAAGCTGGGAAGTCGCGGACTGAGGTGCGTCAAATCTCTTTTAACGTCACCGGTTAAAGCATTAATGCTCATTGTACACTTATTTTGTGAATCCACTTCTCGTAATTTGTTTTGATCTTTATTTTCAGGTCTTTCTCATTAAATATTCTTGTATGTATGCAAAGTAAATAAAGATTAGTACATAAGATAGTATTTTTTTCGAAAACTTTTTATATGTTAATATATTTATACTGTTAATAATAATATATTTATTAAAGTTTCTTTCTTGTATTGTTAATTAGTTTATAATTATTAAGCGTGTCAAGATGGAGAAAACAGGATCCTGAAGCCTTCAGATGTATGTTCTATCCTTGTTACGAGTAAAACAAGTACATGTGCGCTATTTTGTTTTAGCATTTATAACACATTCAGAATAATACAACTGGTAAATAGTTTAGATATAAGAAAAACACAATTAAAATGAATATGTGTTATGTAGAAACAGTCTCACAGTAAATTAATTTATTTGATATGTAAAGTAATTGAGCCAAAGCTGGAAATCTAATTAAAATTGTCAGATCGTGTATTATATAGACGTAGCGATGGCGGCTGTTTACCTGCGGTCGTTGTGTGTCTGCATCAAAGTTAAGGGCAATAAATAGAATGCGATACGAGCGGGGACACGTCGGCCCCACCTGTCCGCCGATTAAACTTTGGACGCTGGATATCGGACCATTTAATTTTGAAGTCCATCTTTAGGGTTGACACTACTAAGAAACTTTAACAGGTAATTTACGTTGGGAATTTGTTCCGAAGACGGTAAATTTCTTAATAACTTTAATTGCATTCGTAATACTTTTTCATCTCAAGTTACTCACTGACTTCAGTTTTCTTTTCTGATATCATGTTATTTTACTTTCATAGACTATTACTTAGATAGATATTACTTGTTCATTGATCATAGACTATAGAGATTTTTTTATGATCATTATGTCAACTACAGAAGTTGACGTTGAACGTTGAAGGTTGCCTTAACTTAACTTCCACTACAATTTTTTTTAAAATTAAATGTATCAAAAAATGATGGCAACCCTAAATACACTTAATATTCAAATGGGAAATTGATTCACGATTTTGAATGATCAGTGTCTAAGTACGTGAAATTACTAAGAAATTATGTAAGAGCAGGTTGGTATCTTAGTATTTCTATCAATATTATCAGGACATTCCAAAACAAATGTTGGAGTATCTCTACTCGTAGAAAGCCGAACATAAAAACTGAAATTGTTCGTCGTACTACATACATAAGAATAATAAATGTATTTCAAATAAATCATATTTATTTTAGATGACTTGCGTTGTATACCGCTTCTTTACTCAGTTGAAGAATGTTACTGTATTTTCAGGAGGTAGGAACGATAGTCATTGTGTACATTGCTCGGTAACCCTGGATAGGAAAGAGATGGCGTTGTCTACTCCACGTTATTATTTTGGCAATAATATAATATAATGCTTTCAGACTTGCCCTCCCCTCCCCTTCCCACTTGGCAGCTCAACGTTCCAGAAATAGTAATAGAAATTCATAGTCTATTATTGAACGAGTGTTAATGTATTTAGAACACTGTTCTTTTGTGATGAAAGGAATTAATGGTTGCCTTGTCAAAATAACATCATTAATAAACTTGAAATTATGAGATTTTTTTAAAATTTAGTAAATTAAAAGGCAAGTTATATTAATTGGAAAAGTTACAATGGTTACTTTCTACCAATTTTTTCATGTTTTTATCTTTTAAACATTAGGTTAAAAATTAACAGATTAAATACGATTTTTTACGATTAATGCAGGCATTTATATGAAGCACGTATACGATGCTCTTAAATAATGCATTGTTTTTTATTTGGAATTGTTCCAAAGCGCTTTGTTTCTGTTTCGTTTGTCATGAGCGCTTGCATCATGGTATAATGCTATGGAATATAATATACGGACATCATTTTCATGAAAAGACAAAACAATTGTTGGTAGTAAAGTACAGCGACAGTGTTAATTTAAGGTGAATTATGAAATTCTGCTATACTAAAAAGACTCTTACTACAAATAATGCTTTCTAACTTAAGTTTGTCGATGTTATAATTATGCTGTTGTATTATGTTTTAACCATAAAATTATGCCAAATCAGTAATTAAAAAGGTAAATATTTTTCGTTTTGTAGTATGCGTTATCGTTGAGTTAGATGACCATGAAAATTCAACTAGCATTAAATACAAATTAAAATTATTGCTGAAACATGTTTTAGTTCACAAAGACGATTAAACTAAAACGTACAAAGGAAATCCAAGTAAGTAAATACAACTAAAGTAATTAAGTATACTATTGTTGGAAACAACAATGTTTCGAAATTTCAATAAGCTAAAATTTGAGTAGCGGTGAATGTACTGCGTACATTTTGGGCGGTTCGTGTATGACAGATAAGGGGTGCGGGTAAGCGAGCGCCCGTGCGGGAACAATATGCTTCCGCCCGTGGTTGTTGCTACACATCTAACATCGCTTCAATGCACAAAAACACGTACATAATAAAGTACAGATATAATAACATATGTCACAATAAACAAACGGTAAAAAATAACAATATAATCACGAAGTTCATAGTTCAAATATCAGTGATAATTTAGAAAATAATGTGAAGGACGAACAATTTGTGCGCAAAACCAACATAGAGTAGGATAATGACTGGGTATGAATTTAGAATATCAATTCGACTCATGCTTGCAGAAGCACATTCAACACAGGTAATTTTTTGAACCGAAAATATAGAACAAATTAGCAAACGAAAAGATTACATTTTAAAAGTTAGAGTCATTTATACAAAAAATCGTGGATTTTATATTGTTGAATAATCCAATGTTGTAATTTCTCTTCGATGGATTGTATTTTCCATTCACCGGCGAGCAAATTGTGCACATAATAAAGATGAAAAAGCCCACGAAAGCGGAAATTTCATAAGCTCGATGACACGTGAATAAAATAAATAGCCTCTGTCGCACAATGCACAATACTACAGCCAATCAATTTCAACTATACTTTCGGTAACTTATTTTATTATGATTGCTATAATTTAATTTATTAAACTACATACTTAAAATAATATGACAGTAGAATCCTAATGTGAAAATTGGAAAAAAAATATTTCACGTCACATAATTATACCTACAATTTTGAGGTGCTATGTTGCTATATTTTTTTTTGGAAAAATGCAGTTTACCAAAGATAAGAAATTATTTCGTTGTTAAGTTCACCGATTCTCATTAGTTGCAAAACATTACATGAGCTTTTATGACATTAAATGCTATTTTTCAAAACTTTGAAATAAATCAACATACAGAAGAAACGTAAAAGGCACAAATAGTTAACAAGTAGTTATATAAAGACTAGCTGTCGCCCAAAACTCCGTCCACGCGGAATTAAAAAAAAAACTTATTTAAAAATAGCCTGTATTAGTTAATTTTAAATTTTACACTGAACACTTGAATGATACTGTTCTTAGCGATATTTCTTGCTCACATTTATTTCTCCTTTGAAAATAACTGTTTTCATTACAAAAAAAAAAGTTTTTTGACATTTAGTCCATAAAGCTGCGTTGAAAAAAAAAAATTTCTGGAGCTAAGTAACGCTTAAAAACATATTGTTAAGGCCAAAGTTTATGTTTCGACGGTAAAATATTTTTTATTCCCAAAGAGCTGATATTGACATTCTACGAGTAGAAGCTTAACATGTATCACTTTACGACAAATTTGATACTATTACTCCCTGGGGAGCCTTGGGTTGTTAGTTGGTGTTAGCGGAGTTCCTAGGCAAATTAACCTTTAAATTTCATGAATCAACTTAGCAGAAGTACCCTCACGAGGGAAAGGGAATTTCCACTGATCAAGTATCAGTGGAAATAGAATGACCGGAACAATAAATAGATCGGTTTAAATGTAACAAGCTGCTCATGAGGTATTGTGTAAATAGAACATTATTTAATTTCAAGTTTCACACGATATAAGTAATATGACGATTCTCAGCATAAATGTTGTATTTAAAAGACGTCAGTAGTTCTCTTAACTTATGAACGTTAACGTATTGATTTTTAATTTGTAGCATTAAATCTAGATTGCGCAATCTGATTTTATTAATGGCAAGAGAGCAAGGTTCGGCGAGAAACACCATTAACTTCCTGCAAACGTCAAGGGATAATGGATCTTATTTACGAAAAGCCGACACGTTGCGAAAGCATCTAGAAGACTTTGAAAATTTGTGATCCGACAGTGTGACAGCTTGTGATATTATCAAAGTGGTTTTGACTTCAGTTAAAGTTCCAAAAGTTAACTGCGAATTTCTGATAACTTATTTATTTAAAACATTAAATAAGTAGTTTTTAGGAAGATATGTTAAACTTGAGGAAAGTTTAAGGAGATCTGTTGCATAAATTGGTCAGCTCGTCCGATACATTACCACGACAACAGAGATGACAGGCGAGAAGTTCAAGTAGATTCCGTGTTTGTTCTGATGAGTGCGGTGCCGGAGGCCTACTATTAGTCTTCTTCCCCTCCCCACCATTTTCTCATACGGAATGGATGGAAATGGGAAGTGGATTTGACGGAAGAGGTGCGCACAGGAAATGGAAATATTCTCTTTTTGTGCATCCCCTCCTCCGATGATTAAAGGAACCGTCGCTTCACTATTTCGGCGAACCCAAGTGGCCGCCTGCTCGTTTGCCACCTTGTATTATAAATAAAAAAGATAGTAATAGAGTCCCTACTCCTGCTTGTCATGTGGTCAAATCTTTCTGTCTTTGATAGTTACTATACACGTTTATACCGTGTCAAATTTGCCATATCTATGTTATTTCAGTTTAATATTTCACGGAATGCAAACTAAAGCTGCGTCAACAATATAAAGCGGAGTCATTTCCCGACGTTGCACGTTACGTCAGTGACGGGACATAAAAGCCTAGACTGCGTGCAAAATTCTAAGCGATGTCAGAAGCTAGCCTATTTGAAATTCAAGCGAAAGCAGATCGACTTGTTTTTTTAGCGCTTGTTCTATCATCACGCCTTCTTTGATTTCCATATTTGATATCAATTTCTCAGAAGTATATAAAGTTTAAAAATATTCAGTAAATATAAAGAATCCTCTTTCCTTTACTACTGCACAAATGAAGACACCCTCTCCGTTATGCTGAAAGAAAAATATTCACAACAATACCGCGCTTTATAATGTCACGTCTTACACATAACAATTATATTCCCTTAAAGAAATGTATTAAACGTTATGCGTAAAAGCAATTTATTTGCTGCAAACGTGTACAATGAAAAACTACAACTTTTTTAAATATTATAAATGGCGAACTGAGCTTTGATGGCTCAAGGGTTAAGCACTTCTAATCTGCAGATCGTAGGATTGAATACCGCCACATACCAATGTGTACATACATTTAACCGACGTTCTTACGTTGAAGGAAAACATTATGATACAAACTGCACACATCTGCGAAGAAATTCAAAGATATGTGAGAAGTCAACCATCCCGCACTGGGCCAGCGTGGCTAGTCACCCCTAACTTATAGTAGGCTCCGAGTTCCTAAATGGAGACGTATAGTGGGCCGAAAACTTACTAAACGGCAAACTAGCAAGCGGCCACCTTAATACGAACTAGCAACGAAATAGCAAATCGACCGCTGCCCGTAGAAATCCGCAATTGCAGATACGATGCCAATATTTAATGGACGGAGGAGGGGACGCACGAAAAGAGGATATATTCCCTTCGTCAAATCCACTAGGGACTAAAATTGGTGCTCCGATGGCAGTTATCAAACGAAACGCGGAATTTCTTCCTCTTGACGTCTTTCTTCTCTGTGGTCGTGATATTGCACCGGGCGAATCGGCCCATTCGTGCAACAAATGTTGCTGTTGCTGGCGCCTACAACGTGACATTAATTCATGTACAATATTGTACATTTCCGTATAAAGTTATTTTTTTACATTTATTTGTTAAAATCTTCAAATTAGTGCAAATAATTGAACCATTATGTTGATACGAATAAACAACTTTTGCTTGTAACTAATTCTAAGAGAGGCGCTGAGAACGTCTGAGCGGAACATTTAGATTACTGTGAACAGTTTACGTTTATTAAGTTTAGTTCCTAAGCTAAATCTCAACGCAACTACAAAGTAACCATCTGAACTATGTTATCAATAGTTTAAGAACATATTCTACTGTAGACTTGCATATAATGACGTATTGTAATCTACTTGCGATATAATTTACTGTAAACATTTGTTTTCTAAGTCGGTTTCAAAATAATAATTAATCTAGTTGTACTAACTATAACTATAACAGTGTAGTTTACGAAAATTAAAATAAATAAAAGTTATTGTTTGGAAAACAACGTTTAGTAAAATATCATTTGTATTATTGGTTACAAAATCAAGTATAAACAGGAATAAAATAACACTTGTTGGTACTAAAAAAAACCTGACTACAGACGTGTAAGACTCCGGGCAATCGAATGACACCTAAAAATTTGATTAAGTCGTTTAGGCTCTAGGCCGTCAAAATGGAATCGACATAATTTATTTTTGTGTGTATTTTGTATTTAACAAACTTACATGTAGTCAAACAAGAATATATGAACCAGTGAGAGAAGCACTGCTATCGCGGTTGGTTCTGTCAGTACAATCATACTAAGAAATAGAAAATTACTTATAAAAAAATGACATTACAGCTGCAGTACAAATTGCATCTTTTGATTTTTTTTGACGTTAGTATCATAATTTAGTTTGACTTATGACCATCGAATGAGATTGCCTTGTTGGTCTCTACGCGCGAAATAACCTCTTATTGTTTGGGTAAAAAACGACTTTTATTTAATCCTTAATCACATTCCTTAGAACTGACTGACACAGATAGGTACACGCATAATTAAATATCGTCAACACGCGAGATGCTAATTAAGTATGCAAAATATCTTGAGCGTGTTTTATAAAAGCTTAATCGAGTGTTGCATTAAAATTATGTTAGCATATTTTCCATGTTCTCGTATTATAATGAGAATGCAAAATTGCCAGACTTACATGCATATCGCAGACTTAGTCAGATAATAGTATTATAAAGCTATTAAGTTTTCAGTTTCAGTTATCTAACTATTTCGTTTTAGTTTATTCCACCCTCAGCTAAACTTTGTAACATTTATTTAGAAAGTAACAAATTTGCAAACGTCGTAGAAAAATGTTACGTAATTGTTCAATAGCAAGAAAATAAATCATATTACAAATAAATTATGTTGTGAAAATATGTTTATATTTAATGTTTTAAGTTAACGACGTCGCTAATTTAGCAAGTAAAATTTACGACATTGCAAGCAACGACCATTAATCAAATTTCCAAAACGCGCATTTTTGATTTATAATTTATAAATGTATTGTAAACTTTTATTCAATCTGTTTAAAACTACAAAATTAAGGGTAACATTTTAAAAAAGTGTACATTGGAACAACAACATCATTGTAATTTTGTGATAAGATGTCCGACAATACTATTTTAAAAATAAGAAGTAACGTTTATTAAGTAAGAATACATATGTTATTAAGTTATTTAAATTTTCGTTAGATTATTAAAAACTAACATATAAACGGATAAACACTCGCATATTTGTCCGGTGTCGGTACCGAGTAGTTCTGAGACCACCGGACACCCTTCGTCGGGGTGTTTCGTTAGTTATGTCGCAGACACGGCCCGTCGCTCACATAATTGTTTAGCTGTTTATATATTACTTTTTAATGTTATTTGTATTTCAATAAAATTTATTTGTTTTTTTTTCACTTCCATAAATTAGTGTAACAGCACACTTCTGCGTTCCCTCGCCTCCTTTGTTAATTCATTCGTTCTTCATAAATGTTAAGTACGTAGTACTATACTGAATGAACCAGTAAACTATATTAAATTCGTACTATAAGCGGTTTCTCGGAACTCTGACCGAATATTTAAGTTATATAAAAATTATTATCTATATATATAAAAGAAAGTCGTTTTAGTTACACTATTTATAACTCAAGAACGGTCGAACTGATTTAGCTGAAAATTGATGGGGAGGTAGCTTAGAACCAGGAAACGGACATAGGATAATTTTTACCCCGTTTTCTATTTTTTATTCCGCGCGGACGAAGTCGCGGGTAAAAGCTAGTTACAAATAAAATGAAATAATATTTGTAAATATTATTTCATTTATTTATTGATTTGTTTATTGGATACATTATTTGTAAATTCACGTATCACTGAATATTTTTCTCAACCTTTAAGTAATGAGATTGTGAAACTTTTCTGGCAATCCCTGTTTTCATTTTATTGACAGCTTGAATACTTTTCCCTAACAGCATTAGGAATTACAGTTTATTCATTTAAGTTTACTCAGCGATCTCTTTTGGTAAAACATTTTTAGAAGTATATTTTGTAGTTACTCATTTAGGAAAAAACTTCTTTTCAGAAAACGATTAAAAAAAACTGACTTGTGATTTTGAAAACAAAAATTTGTTGTATTCTAACGATTTTTCCCTAAAGAAAATATACATTCCTATTATGACTAAATAACAAAGGTTCATATTTGTTTTTTATAATAATTACCGGTATTTCTTTCTAACAATAAGCAACTCTCGATTTTTAGGAAAACATTTTATTTTCGTAAAATAACTCCTTTCATAGAAACATCCAAGGAATTAACTTCAGTTTTGAAAGGAATTTTCTTTAACATTTACGCCAAGTATTCGAAAATTTTCATAAGCATTCTTCGGTAGAATGAAAGGTAAGAGTATTTAGGAATTTATTTTCATCTTCCATCTTTTGTTATGACACAATTATTTTATTTCCCAATAATATAATAGCTGTGATATAAAATACCAACAAGATATTGTGCCGAAATTCGGATTAATTGATTACTTAACATAATTCTTAGGTACTTGTTTAAATTTTAATTAAAATTATCTACTTACTATGTGTTAAATCACTTTTAAACCGATCATCACGTTTTTTTTGTTTCTAAATATACAACAGAACAACAGAAAAGTATATCTCTTCGAATTCTAAAAAGCTTCTTTTACATAAATTTACTACAACGAAAAGAGGTTTTTTGAACAACCAACCTATTTTAATTAATCGTTTTGCGAGACATATGAATATCGCTCATACTATTTCCGTTAATAGGGAAAATTTAATACGTTAACAATGTCAGCAAGCTCTTATGCGGTGTCACACAACGCTTGTGTACATTTGTAAGTAGCGAAGCGAAAACTGAATAATCCGGTGCGCTTCGCCGCAAGTGCTACGAACAAGCTCGCTTAGTTGCTTCAAACTTGACTCACCTCTCGCGTCTATTTAGCAAACACTTGGCGCTAGCTGTCAACTTTCTTGCGCTAAACTAGTTAAAATTAATTTCATCTTATATTATTAGTCTTACGAATTTAACGTACACATATACGGAAGACACAAAAAGGTTTCTTTCAGTTGACTGACAAATTTACCAGTGTATTAAGTGCTAATTTTGAAGCGTAAATTTAGCCAACCAGGAACTACGCGGCTAAGTGAAATTTTTTATCTGAAAGTATATAGCCAAGTATTCAGTTGTATGTTATATATACATTATCATTCTACAAAATATACTTAAAAACTACACTACTACTACAAAAAAGTATAGTTACTGTAAAAAATAAAACTTAAACACATCTCGAATTAGTGCTTACTAAGGATTTTAAATCAATTAAAAGAAGTACTCGGCTAGGACAGGAAAGTTCCATTATGCTAGTGTAGCTACAGTTTCCGAAAGCGGCTCGATCGGCGCCGCTAAATTAGGATTGACGCCGACACGTTTTGTAAAAGCATTGCAATGTTGAATTATTAAGGCAAGTTTGGCTGGAGCTATATCTGGAACATCGCTGTCTGTCCGCGTTCGTCGTATGAGCGTAGGTAATAGTCCATTTACGGAACGGCTCATTTACAATTCTGACATTCGGATAAAGTGGGCAGCGAACGAGCATAAGCCGCAGAGGCGATCCAAAAATGGCGGACCGTGCAAATTTTTAACGTCAATATTTAATGCAATGACTGTCACCTATTTAAATATTTATATCTTGATGCTGCTATGTTCATTTTATTTATATAAAGATATACTTAGTCATATTTTTAATATTTCAAATGAAGTTATTTTATGTGTACTGTATTTGTTTTTACTCTGTTCTACTTGAAATTTTTAGGTTTTTCGACACCGTTGTAATTTAATTACCTCTCATAAAATAAAGTTATCTTTAGAACCTATCACAATGTGTATTTGTGTAGGAATATTTTTGATGAGATGAAATATGCAAGTTAATTTGCTGGGCGTTACATGAGTATACTCGCAGCGTAAGCAGGTAGTAATTAATACATAACAGGCAACAACGTGATACAAACTATGCTTGCGCCTTTATCGAGCACAGGGCTTATTGAAAGAGGAAAAGTTTGAAAGCAATTTCATGAAAATTTAACGCTCCTCAGAAACTTATGAGAATGAGGAATTTGCGAAATGAAGCCACCACTGAGCATAGCTAATTTGTTACGAAATATAAATGAGGTCCGCTGGCGGGTCCTGCCAACAAGAGACAGCTCACAACTAAAGTTTTGCCTTCTACCTTTCAAATTTGTAATTGTACGTTTCTTTGTTTTTGTTTTCATTTGAAGTTCAACTGGTCTAAACAATGTTTATCGATTATCACTATCGCTAGGAGAATCGTGAAAATGTGTTAAAACCTTTGTTTCTGTATAGGAAAAATACGTGACATGCACGTAACGGAAGTAATTGTTACTTCCATACATTTTTTACTATTCGATTAGCAACTTCGCTTAACGAATATTACTTTGTCCAACCCACCAGGAACTTAAAGATAAGCAGATTCCACTTCATCATCATCATCAACCTGCCCTTATCCCTATGGAGGGTCGGCACAGTATGTACAGATTCCACTTGTGTTTTTAAAAATTATGAAGTAATTATTGCCAGAGCAAATTCATAGCTAATATAACTAACATATAATAGTGCACAAATCAATTTAACTTTGAAAATCTGTTAATGAGATGTTATGAGCGTACATAAACCACAATATGCTTTACAAGTTTGTCCCAACTAAAAGTTATGTTGACCTATTTATAGTTTTATTTATTCTATTTTTTTTTAATTTGCATATATTTATTTGAATGTATACTTATGTACATATGTGTACGATCGATTAATTGCTTATTACGTTTCGTTTTAATATTTTTTTTTTTGTTTATTTAAATACAAACTCGAAGCTCTGTAACAAAAATATATCATAATAGCTCTGAACAATGACCTAATTAAGTCACCGGCCAGAATTTGAGACATCTTAAGTCACCTGGATCCACTTTTCATAGGAGCTTATTTGGAGCATTATGACAGATGAGGCTTTGCCGTAATTTAAACATTTTATCCTACATAATTAAAGCTAACGCGCTATTTCATTTTTATTTTTTGGCCTTTGTGTAGCATTAAAATTAAACTAGTACTTCAAGAAGATAACATTTGAAATATCATTAACTCAATTAAATTCAAAATACGTCTTACTTATAAATGGGAGCCTTTCGCTGTGTAAACCGTCACAGAACACGACTGCAATAACTTCAACAAGGAATTCATTGTTTAATGATGGCCAGGTTGGGCTGTATGGATCTTACCCTCCGACGCGACGGTAGAACAAACTAATTACCCGTTTAGACTATTTGCTCTGACACTGTGATTGCTTTGTCGGCCCGGGGCAATCGTGAACTAAGAGATATTCCAAGTCATTCATTTATTCTGTTTATTGTAGCTACTGTAAGTGCATTGGGAGTATTTGTATTAAATCTATTTTTAAGATATAATTTTACTATTCTAAATTTGCACAAGTTGAACGTTATTATTCATATTGTCAAGTCTAATGATATTTTTAGTAAGACATTTAGTAATAAATTCAGCCTTACAAGTGAAAAAGGCATAAAAGAAGTAAGAACATCATTCTGACAAAATAATTTCAAACATCTTGTCGCTTTATAAAAGTAGATACACGATTTTGTCTTTATATTTCCGGTATAACCTTTCGATATACCGAACACAAACTCAATCAAACTTTTTTGTTTGATTGAGATGATGTTAGCTGTAATTGGATATGTGCCGAAAGCCTTTTTACAAAACACAAACCATATTGATTTTATGTAAACATAGAAAAACTTAATAAGTTGCGTATGTGTTCTTCCAAACTATTTTCTACATCTGTGTCAAATTTCATCAAGATCCGTTGAGCCGTTTCAGACATACCTTCTAACGAACATCCATCCATCCATCCAAACTTTCGTATTTATATTATAGAATTTCATTTTATGGTGTAAAATTTTATAATGGTCCTTTTTGTCTATCTATTTTTTTGGCTTGTCTGGCTATTAATATAAGCTAGTTGAGATTTAAAAAAAAAATCATTAAGTCCCTAAGTGTTCGCCATAGCCTTAGATCAGACATAAAACAGCGTTTATGCTAAGTATAATACAGCTAAAGGTCGAAAGGGATGGATGTATACAGTTAAATCTTTTTGAAATACAAACTAACTGGCCCTTACCTTATCTAGGTTGTTTTTATTTTATTAATTTCCACTCGCTCATAATACTTGTACGAACAAACCTCGTTAACAAGGTACATGCCGCGAGCGCTAACGGCGAAATGAGCTCATTATATGCTAACCGAAATTACGAAAAAACAAAGTGATGTATATACACAAGTACATCTACAATATGTTGTTTATTTCCCGAACTTATAACAGGTTGTTGTTTAGGCAGCTATGAATACTTTTGACTGTGCTATTGTGATCTCGAACGATTAACTGATTTTGGTAAGGTATAATTCGATTCATATGTCTCTCTGCAAAGCACAGACAGACACTGACAAAAGCTAATTGACTTACTTACCATTTTTTTTTAATAAAGCTAATTTTATGTCATACTAACTGTCACCCGCGACTCCGGCCGCGCGGAATAAAAAAAAACGCTATTAGTAGCCTATGTGTTCTTTCTATATATATGTCAAATTTCATCGAGATCCATTCAGCCGTTCTAGAGATACCTTCATTAAATACGTTGTTTAACAATTTGCTGCAATTGACAGAAAAAAAAATCTTATGTCAAATTTACAAAACAAGAAAGCAAAACATTATTAATTGCAGTCAACACACAGAATGTCATTGTACCTAAACGGAGCTCACTGCCGGATTTCGCAAAGCGTTCCTGTCAAATCGATCAAACCCAATCAAATGTCAACACCATCCCATCAAACTGAAAACGGAACATAGATTTGACTATGAATTCGGCTCATCTTTCTGTTTCAATCCAATAGATTTTCAATATACTATTAGAATTTATATTAACAGACTAAATGTTGCCCGCGACGCCGTCTGCGTGGAATTACAAAAAAAACTATGTATTCTTCCAGACTATGTTCTACAACTATGCCAATTTCATAAAGATCCGTTGAGCCGTTCTGGAGATACCTTCAAACAAACATCCATTTACTCATCCATCCATCCATACATCCATCTCAATATTTGCATTTATCTTATATATAAAATTCTCGTGTCACGGGGTTCGAACTTGAACACCTCCGAAACGGCTTGACCGATTCTCATAAAATTTTGTGAGCATATTCAGTAGATCTGACAATCGGCCAACTTCTACTTTTCATACCATTTTTTTTTTTAACTGCGCGCATACGGAGTTGTGGGCGACAGCTAGTAATATTAGTAAGAGTAACTTTGTAGGGATGGCAGGAAATTGCTGGAAATGTCTTCGTATTTGAAAACTTTACATTTATATTCATAAAACATTAAAGTAATCATACCATGAACTTATAATTTCATTAGCGTTCATGTTAAATATTGTTAGAAATAGCAAACATAATTTGTCACGCAACATAATTATGTCGCGTCCTTTATTAACATATAATGGAATGGTCTTTTGTGATTTAAACTTTATAATGGCGGCACCCAAAAGCCCTCGAAAAAGCTACAATTTTAAGTTACACGTGGTCTATAAACCATTAATCATCGTCACAAGCTCCGGGAAGGTAAAATGAAGTTTGCGACAGAGACCCTACTCTAAGATATTACCAAAATCGTCATTGACTTGAAGCATTAGCCACTGTCACGTGACGCAGGGGGTATATTAGATTGGAAGATTAAAAGACCTATGTTATTACGTAATTGAACTTCATGTCTCATAAATAAAATGGAAACAGAAATCACTGTTCACGAATTTATTAGAAATATTAAAGGCAGACAAGCAACCAAAGTTCACCTGGAGCTGAGTACCTTATCACCGCATACTTTTAAAACACGTGACAATACACTTAGTAACGAATGCATTCTTTGGAAATAAAAAAGAAGGAATAGAAGGAAAATATAAAATCAATGAAAAAAAAATTGCTAGTTTGGAGTATTCGTTAACGTCGTCGTAGTAAATTGTCTTCTTTAATTTATACTAGAGTTTTCACAATTTTCATTCAATTAAACAGTTTTCAACGATAAAAATTAAGAAAATTATGCAATTTTCTCATTCATTCGTAACGTAGCATTGCGATAAATTATACAGAAGTATTATAAAAAGTATACGAGATTTCAAAATTGAATTTAAAAAATGTAAGTACGTTGTCAAGTATTTTGTTAATTGGCGAACGTTGGAGAGACCAACAGATGGTACAGAAATAAACCATTACATTTTATTTCACGATTAAAAAAAGAAAAACCAGCAATGGTAAAAGAACGAAAAAAAGATAAATTAACGTTGGAAGTACATCGTGCTCCGGCGTTCTCGCTTTCATTTAGATAATGGCTCATGACTCCGAAACTTGCGGAGTAATTAGGATTGATAGGGTCCGGTATTGATGTTTATTTAACACATAATGTACCTGACATTATATGTTGAATTTCCAAAGAACTCTAAGCAATGAAAGCTTTCTTTCAAGCAAAAAATAATTGGTCTTTTACTTCACCATTTGAGGATTCTATCCACAAACTTTTTAATATTAAACAAAGGTTATCAGTTAATAAATAGTTAAAATTTATAAGATATGAATTTATGTTTCGTTGTCCTTTATGTTATGTATATGGATATATTAAGAGTTATTACCATTAATAAGAACATAATTCCTGTTGTGTTTCTTTTGGCAGCAGATGCTGTTTAAAATTTCACGGGAATACATCTTAAACTCATTTATATTATATAATGCATTTATATAATACAGGTGGTATTCCTGCCAGCTTCGTAATCACAATATAAACACGAACCGACACCTTGGGTACTGGAAAGATTCTGGTTAATAGCAGTAAAAAGCTTAATGGACCGTAAAGCATTGTCTATTTGAGCTGGCCCGTAAGAGGTAAGTGAACAAGGTTTACAGCGTGCGGAATGAATACAGCTCTCAGCATGCCCGAGTGAATGTTTTAAAGACGGCAATAAAGAGATGTTATTTCTATTCAAGCAGAAACGTTTATAGAAAGTGACACGAAGCCATTCCTTGAGAAAGAGATGGGACCTTAATATAAAGCTAGAACTTTTTACAAATATTACAAACTAATTCCATGTACTTATATTTTAATTAATCTTATAGTTCTTTCAATTAAAATTTTACGCTATTGGATTCTAGATGTAATAAAAATTGTATTTGTGTCTTAGATAGTCCTTACTATAGTAATGGATTTATCCTCAGCCTTTTTAATTTTTAATTCTGTAATACGTGGTAAACATTAGCTGCAATGTTAGTAAGCTCAGCAATGTAACTCACGTCCGTTGTTTGTTTATGCAAAGGTAACTTTGTGTAAGCCATCAGAGGAAGCTTATTCTCTAATCTTAATCAGAAATCTACGCTCATACATAGTTAAAGGGACTCCAGTATTAGTATACAGTTTACTAGAATGCCCATACCTTATCCTTTGACCTGACGTCGGTGATATGAGACGTGAGTTGAAAGCAAAAATTTGTTGACACTATAATGTCTTATTTAGTGGTGAAAGTTAATCTATTACTGATATATTTTTTAAGCCTGCGTTTATTAAAATCTATATTTTTTTTACAAACTTTTCATTGAATATTAAATAAGCAATCGAAATAATGATGTAAATCAAAAATATTACGAAGCTTTACTTATCTCGTAAAGAAAAGAAATCTTTTGAATCTTTATAAAATATTTCCTAAACCCTTTAACTTTCAGAGAGAATATTATGTGAAAAAAGTTACTATAAAATTCAATAAAAGGATCTTTTAAATTATATTCCAAAAGGAAAAATTGTACGATCATCGTTCTACTCGGCTTATAGACATAAAAGGGTACTCATTGAGTTGCTGTGAAATTATTTAAGTATTCCGATCATAGCACCTTAATAAAATATTCATCGTCTTCGTATAACGAATCATTTTCAAGGGATCAAATTCTCGGATTAAGACGTTTTGAATGTTAAATCGGCATTTGTCATACAAAGGTAAGCTGGAGATAGAACATGATAAAGTTATCAGGAAATGGATTATTTATTCGAGAACTTTCGATTTACATTAGTAACATTTCTTATTTATATACATCTTTAGGATTTGGCGTTGAGGCAACTGCTACTTTGATTGTGCTTTGGCGAAATATAACGCAGTGATTCGTGACATGCTTCTAATCTTCATCGTTTTCTTCACTCCATTTAAAGTATATTTCTTTTAGAACACTAGCGATGCATATTTAAAGCATTTGTTTCCGTACGATCAAACTTTAGGAATCTCTTAAGGATTAGTTCTGGCATACCGCGATAAAGTTCTTCTAAACTTCTCTTGACGTTTACTTGTAAATTATTCAAGATTTTGGGTTGGATTTCCTTATATTTTTAAACAACGCACCAAAAGTTTGTCATTAATAATCAATTTCAAACAGTGAAAACATACAAATAATTTTAAGAAGAAGTAAGTTTGTCTGTAACTTAGTAATGTACAATTATTTTATTTATCGTTGGTTTCTGAGACGAAAATCTCTGTTTTGTCAGAGATACCAAGAAGGATGATGATATATTTTATACAAAGATTTTGCTCTCAGAAACCAATGATTAATCTTTTCTAGTAAAATGGTCAGACAGCACCTTTTGTTAGATATCTAGTTTTACATTTAGTCTCATATCCTTTTGTATTAGTCGTTTTCATTATAACACAACTATTAATCCGTCAGTTTAAATTAAATTTCTCAATCGCGATCAGCCATTGTGAATGAGTGATTATAATTGTCATCGGGACCTTGTTTAGAGGTCCCAAAAGGATCAGATGTAGGGTGGCAAGGTCCGCTACATTGCGTTAACAAGCTTGCCTCAAACAATCAGAAGTCAAGCAGAAATTGATGGGGTACTGAACACCCACTGCGACTTACCGCCAGCCTTAATTAAAAGACTTCAGTCAAGCGCTATACGCAATATTGAAGCGTTTGTCCTAACAATGTTCCGAACAAATGTATTTTGTTAATTATCATTACGTTTCTAATACTTGATTTAATTAATGTTTAATTATTTATTATTTTCCTGAATAGAAAGTAACAATCTAACTTTTAACTGTTGTTGGAATTATTAGCACATTTTATGTAAAAGTTAGAGTCACGAATATTATCATTCTCGATTAATGGTTTCGTGTGTGTACAAATGCATTATCAGGTTTATGATCACCGCTGTAGGTAATGCCGTCAAACGAATCGAAAAGCCGCAAAATCTATTAGCAAATGGATACTGTTATCATCGAAATGTTAGATACAGCTCTAATGAGTATGATACCAACAAAGCTTTATAAACATATCAAATTATAAAATCAAATTCATTTATAAAATTCGAGTCAAATCTATAAAAAAACTAGATTATTGAAAATCGTAACTTCTATCAAAGATTGATGTATAACATAGAGTAGGTAAATATTGAGAACTCGTACCCTACCTTAGCACTGAGCAGAAGTTTATCCAATCTGTAACAAAAACATATTTCAAGTTAGTCAAAGCCGACGTGACCCCAATACTAAGAGAAGGTCCAAGAAATAAGACAAGCAATATACTTATCATGTCGTAAAAGTGAGTAGGTAACAGTTTATTGACCCTAAAGGCGTGTTATCGTTAAATTTGCATAAGGCGGAGCACACACATGACCTCGGCTGCCACTAACCCTCTGTTTTTATGATCAACACATGCGTCGATTGGTCTACTCTTCAGTTATATTTTTCTGTTCATCCATTCGATATACGACTTGATAAGGGAATAATAAAAATGTAACCAAGAGAAAATACTAGTAGGAAAGTATTGTCGATGAATATTTTTATTTTATGGCTTTAATAAAATGAATCGATAAATATCATTCGCTTCTACTAGTATATATAAAATAATAAGTGTATTAAATATGAAATAAAAAAAAAACTTAATTAGTAACCTATGTGTTCTCCGAGACTGCGTTTTACATCCATGCCAAATTTCAGCAAGATGCCTTCTAACAAACATCCATCCATGTATAACTAGAAAGATTTATTTATTTATTTATTCATCTCAAAAAAATCCACAGCTTCCTTACAATAAATATATAACATGATAAACAAAACAAAAGCCTTAAATGATTTTATACTTTATAGTTTGGAAATTCATTTACAATTTATAATTTATGAGTGTATGTGGATGTGTGTAAACTAATAACTTGTATTCCATTTTTTTTTGGAATACCAAAAGGAATACCGTATTGCTGAGTTTTTGACGCCCTAACAAAATGTATGTACTCTTATTTCGTAAAAATATTACACTACTAGCTTTGGCCCGCAATCCTGTCTGCACAGACTTAAAAAAAAAAATAGTAGCCTACGTGTTCCTACAGACTATGTTCTATATCTGTTCGAAACTTCATCGAAATCTGTTAAGCTTTTGTTTTGGAGAGGCGTAGTAACAAACATCCATCCATCCAAACTTTTGCATATACATAAGTTTGAAGCATGATATATTAGATCATAGAATGTTTTTCTTTTTCAAGCTTGCAGTTTCTAATTCCTATTTCATTCGTGTTCGAAGATTGATTGACTTGGAATATTAAAAGGCATTTAATGGTAACGGATCTTCCCTCAGGGGTATCAAGGTTTAGGCAACTTGTTTTCTTACTGACTTTACGTATAAATCCCCAGGGGCCAAAGAATTCATTACCGGTAACTCATTCTTTATCCTAATTTTATTTTTATATAAATTAAAAAAGCCATGTCGAATAATTTAAGCAAGGAAATTACAAATACGATACAAAACATTACTTTCTTTATCTTTCGAAGCAACTAAATTAAAAAGGTTTTAATTGTTAAATTAAAGGAGGTTTTAATTATTACTGACTTTCATTTTGACGGATTAAGGTACAGATTTTTTGGTAAAGGTATTGAAAATAAATTCATTTTCTTTTAACAAAATATATGTTATTAAAATAAAATGAATTTACCATTCGGCTATCATAAATTGTGTAAATTTAATGAGCAGGGATGAGTATCGGTCATTACTGTTTCAATTATTAATAAAGTAATAATCTGATATTGAAATATCAATGCCTGTGTTTTATTATTTAATTTATTGTTTGTTTTATTCTAATCAAATCACAATTTAAACGATAGTCATTACATTTGTTGAACAATAAAGCAAATGAAGATCAAAAGCGGACAATATTCATAAAACTGTTTACTGGTGTTTAACAGGCGACCAGCATAAAGGCGAGTAAAATTCATCAAGAATTTCGTAAATGATTTTTAAGGATGGTACGACGAGTGAATAGCTAATGAGGCTCTGCATTCGAGTCTTTGTTTCAGCATATTCATTACCTGCTCCAATCTCAGTTTGTTTACAAAAAACGGCTTTGTTCCCCGGCATGCCCTCTCCAAGCAAACAAACAATATCTCTAACGATTTTGAGGTCAGGCGATTTCACTCTGTAAATTTTCAGCAAGGTGTATTAAAAGTACGAACAAGTCCATTAATGGGCAGGTGTTTGTACTTTTAAAGCAGCGCTTTTTTGGTGGTAATTTATTTATATTATTTTTTTTGTTTCGAATCTAAAGCAACTTACTTACTCAAAACTACCTAACAATAATAGTAACCTAACTTTATAATCTAGACGCTTTAATTAAGTGTTAAGTCTCGAAAGTTATCTCAACTTCAAATTCACAGACAGTTTATTTATTTAAGCTACTACAATACGTCTGTCAGATATTAAATTATACACAAATTGATGACGTGAAGTATGAATAGTATTTACTAACTCAATTGTAAGGCGCAAGTCAAAAGTTACATATGATTCAAGTCTCAACCGCAACTTAGTTGTAAGGTTTATTGCTGACATAAACTGATTTAACAGTTTGCTGTGTTTAGTGCGAAAAGCTTAGTCGCTCACATGTGGCTTTGGACGTCCATATAAGTAAACTAAAACAAGTATTTGACATGGTAAATCTTGCAGTCGAACTTCAAAGACGCATTTACTTGAGCGAGTTAAATTTTGTATTAGAACTTTGGGTTTTTGCTAATTAAGTATGCGAATTCTCTCTGGGGATATAAAAATATTTTACTGCTTAATTTTAAATCAAAGTTTGCGATGTGTAACAATTCATTTAAGCAATAAAAATAAGCCGCGTCGCGGGTACTTAAAAGTTCTCCCTACTTTAGAACACGTTAGTTAGCATAGCACCATCACAGCTTAGGTGGTTAGGTTCGCAATCTTACTGCTGCAATCAGTCTTTTTGTTCATTAAAAATTAACCATCAAGGGAAACAACTTAACTGCGTAGGATTAGGCAGGATGAAATTTAAAAAAAAAATTAAAACTTACTCATGAATCTAGTACGATAAAATATCACGGATCTAAGCACCAATATGTCGGTGGTGTTAATTTGTGGCAGGATTTTTTGTTTGATCGTAACGTATTATTTGAAAATATATTGAATCTTTGAAGAAAATAAAGAAAATAGTGCTGTCCATAGGAATTCCGCACGCGGCGATTCAGTACACGTTGGTTCATATAAAATTTATAGCGAGAATTACATACGAAGCGGCTTGCATACTTGCCACTCCTACCGACGGTATGCTTAATTAAATATTATTTATTAATAAACATCGCAATGTATTTATATAAGAACTGTTTGTAATCAAACCTTATTTAAAATTGCTGGGCTTAAGACCATTTATTACCGCAGTCAGAATTGTATACTTCAGTAGTCCCTTTTTTTGTTATTATTATTTACAAGTAACTATCATAACATGAGTCAGGTTTAGGAGTTAGTTAATGAAATTATCGCATAACTCTACATTAGCGTGTTCTATACTATTATTTAATACACTGCGTTCAAGTATTACGACTTCATTATTATAAAAACAAACAAAGACTTGATATTACAAAGGTAAATAAGTAACATCAAAGAGAGAGCCTTCAATAATCACTTAAAGAATTAAATTACTCTCATTAAAGGTGGCATCAGAAAGTTTTCTCTTAATTAGAACGTCTTCTAATTTGTTCGAGGAGTAAATAGGCTTTGTTAGAATAGAACGCTCCTAATTACGATTTCTTTATATACAGCTAATGTATTAAATATTTTGTATAATTTATATAAATTCAAATTTAATATTAAAATTATATAAATAACAAATTAATATCTGTAATTTAAAAAACATATATAATGGAGTTAGAAAATAAATAGAAATCAAAAACAGTACCAGTTTTATAAAAGTAGGAAAGAAAAGAATCTATTTAACTTGTAATTTAAGTAAATAATTGGATGTTTAATTAACCACGACTATTAAAGATGTATCAGAATTAGCATGTTGCATTTACCCAGTTTAATGTCCCTTCTTGTATTGCGGTAATACAAATTTATGGCTTGCTTCGCTTGGGAATAGAACATTGTCATTCGACCGAACTGTTATCGGAAATAGGCGTGCGTAATATTCATGAGCTAAGTTACATATTATATTAGGACATTTAAATAATTAAATTAAGTATTCGGTCATATCAATATGCCAATAATTTAACAGCAAAAGAAAGATAAAATATTTATTTTTATTAATCTTAATGCTTACATATTTAGTTTCCTATAAAATACTTTTCATTAGCATAACAGAAACCATCTAGAATGAAGTAAGGCACGAACTTATGAGAATTATTTACTTTTTACGAATTAATCAAGAATCTTAAAAGCCTGGGTGAAAGTTATGCGATCGTTTTATAGTGTGCAATTTAATATGCAATTTTTATATTTGCCGAAGCAAGTATTTCTGTTCTGTCTGGTGGTAATCTTTTGTGAAATCTTTGGATGATATCTACTACGAGCTTTTGTATTCTATACATATATAAAATACTGGTCTACGTTCCGTATTTTAGACTATATTTTCATATTCACAATTGCGCAACCTACAAGTAAGAAATTAGTTAAGACAATGACAGGTAAATTTCATTTATAATAGTGTAACTTTTGCTACGAATTCGCTACGGAGGTGCACTCGTAGAGGGTTATTCATAATTATACGTAGAAAGGTGCTACGAATCGGATACATCGTGCTACTTTTTATTTATAACATAAAATACCAATAGTAATATGAAATTTACCAAAGCATAAAAATATAATAAAGTATGTATTTTTGTTTAATTTCAATCAAAATTCACGAACAATCTTCAGAATTCAAAAAATGATGTCAAAAAGCAAAATGTATTTTTTCAATATACAAAATTTGTTTAAACAATAAACAAGATGTAACACGAATAGTTATGTTTTTATTAATTTTGACAATTCGGTAGTACATAATGATAATAATTTAAACTTTATTACCACGCTAGATTCATATTTAGTACAATAAATTAAGAAATTCGCATCGCCACTCGCACTACCAACAAAAACTCGGTCGAATGGACGACGTTTAATCCCCAGAGCGCGTTGTGTGATCCGGAACAACCTGAAATGTACGCAGGAAACATATATAGCGTTCATTTCGTAGAGTAACACGCATTGTTCGAAAGTTATGACTGAGTCATTTAGTACGTCATAACAAAAATCAGAAGAAACATAAAGGAGATGAAGTATTTTTTTCTAGTAAACGCTCTTTAGATTCAAAATGATAAAATAATCGAAACGCTAATGAAAATATTCGTCGTTAAAGGCTACAGTCAATATTATTTGAAACGGATAATTGCCACGAATATATTAACTACGCTTCTCCGTTTGATTTGACGCTCCGCTTGCTATAATAAATGAAGCCGTTAATACAAGCTGTACAAATACAGAATTAAATTTGATGTTAATTAATGTTTTCATTATTTCTATAATGAGTAGATTTATTAAAGAACCATCGTATAATGCGATTTACAATTCTCATATGTAAAATATTATTGACCACTTAATTACAAGAAGCTTTTATCTTTACTCAAGAGACGCAAGAGACCTACATATGTATGGGTTAAATGAACATGTACAGAAAATCGTTCACAGTCAGATAAGCAATTAATTTCATGACAACCCCTAACATGACAGGAGAAGACACAGGACAGGCGACTCTGGCGATCTCTTTTGTCGGAGGCTAAGACCCACTTTGGGTCGCTGCGCCAGCAAAGTAAGTAACACTAACATGGGTGGGTTACCTTCCCTGAGTTAATAATCCATAAAATATCTTTACAAAAGGATTTTGTACTGGAGAAATGGGTTCATACTCGAATAGTAAAATCAGAAAATACTATAAAAAATATAATATTCAAATACTATACAAAAAAAATTAACCACAGGTAGTAAATGCCGGAGACCTAATTTTAGCCCCCTTTCTCTTCCCCTTTTCTTATATGGAAAGTTTGGTAGGGGGAAGCTGATTTGACGGATGTGGGGATGCATAGGAAGGAAATATGTCCTCTTTCTGTGCGTCCCCTTTTTAGTCGATTTAAGGCAACGCATCTCTAATTGCGGGTGTCTATGGGCAGCGGTCGCTTCGATATTTAGGCGGAATCAGGTGGTCGTTAGCTCATTTGCCATCTTATGATATAAGAATGGATAGAGTCCGACACCATACTTGCCTTAGCTCTTTACTAATCTAACCAAATGACCAACTCACTATTCAAAATCGATGAAGCTGATTTCTCCCACAGGACGTTACACATACAAAATACTATCCTAACTTTCCTGTATGTTAGATCGTGGTATATCCTTGGTAGAGGTAGTTATTTTGCAATGCAATTAATAGAATAAACTTCATAAAACGTACAAACCTACATACATACTTTATGAAACCTTCATGACTCGAAAACATGTTGTCTAACTGGATTAACTCGTTGACTTTGCTGTCGTAAACTTTTTAGAAAGGGCAAGACTTTTCTACTGTTAAACAAATAATTAATTCTTAATATCGACGCTGAAAAGCGTAAACGCTGTAACCCCGAAAGTATGAACTTTACAGGAGAGCCAAAAAATGATAACTCGTGAGCTGATACGCCTACAAGCATGCGGTATTTAGCAATGTTGTGTAGTTTGTGCTAACCTATAATAAAATCATTATCGTTTGAGAATGGTTGAAATTATTAACGTGTGAAAAACGTATTCGCGATTTCAAGGGTTACAGCGTTTATGCTTTCCAGCGTCGATATCAAGATAAATAAAAATATTTCTCATCTAAAGATTACGATATACTTCATTATATGTATCATTTTTTTTCATATTTTGTAGTATTAAGAATAACAAAAATATATGTGTCTATACAATAGGTTCTATAAAAAGTGGTGTTAAGTAAACAAATACAAATATTTATCTAACGAAATAACATCATAGCAGCGAATGGTATATCCATATTCTCGCCAGCTACCTCAGTCGTAACACAATTATTTAATAGCTTGATCCAATTCGCATCGCAAGTATAACTTCAAGTTTTCTAACAATTTATTGAACTATATTCCAAATCTATATTTCATTTTGTTTTCCTCCGTTTAACCACGGTTATAGACGTGCTCGAAATAATTAACTTTGATCTTGTTTCACGGATATTTTAAAACAATCAAAGTTTTAAGCTATGGATTAATTAAGTTATCGAAATTGAATTAATTAAATCATTTCTAATACGAAGTTGTCTAAAAAATTGGTATTAGAATGAATTTACTCTTATTTATTGAACTTTTTAATTAAATTAAAAAAAATAAAAACGTAAAATAAAAGTTATCTTTTGTTTTGTTAAATTTTAACAGAAACTGCGGTTGAAAAGGATATTAGAATCACGCCGCAAACATTAACTAGGTGAATTATAAATAGTTTAGCATTGCTTACAGTTAGTCGCTAATGGCCGTGTACGTGCCCCAACACCCCCGGGATAATGTTCCGAGGGCGAAGAGAAAATGCGCCTCAAATTCCATGAGACTGCCGCTCGGTTCACATTGCACATACAAATGAATATGGTTTACTTTGCTAAAATAATAACACAGGCATAGATAATACAAGGTAACGATGTCTAAATATGTTTACTTATTTTCTCTATAGAAATGGGTTAGGCTTCGAACGGAAATATACAAAATGTCACTTAATAGAAGGGATATTTGATCTAAAACAGTTTGAAGCGGGATTTTCATGATTTGAACACTGTTTATGTCTGGTTTTTTCATGTTTATGAATTCAAAATATCTTCAATATACTCGTAATAAAATATTCTAGATTGTGACATAGACATAGTTGTTTTTTTTTCCCTAAAATGTAGCTAATACCTAGATTATATTGAAGCGTCCTTAATGTTATAGTTTGCATGAAGTGCCACATACTTTTAAGTTATCGTACAATACTTTTTGTTTAGTTCATTGATTAAAGTATTTAAAAACAAATTTTAAGTACAAAATTAATACACAATCTCCTTCATCCGGAAGATGAAAAACAATTCTCAATTAAGCAAAAGATTTCTTCGACTTGCGGAAGAAGTTTATTACATTTGATAATATTCAATTACTTTTCGTTTAATTCCACCTCAAAAACAGCGAACTGCGTCTGTCGGTTATTCTTATCAGAAGAAGTTATTTAATAATCAACGCTCTTTCATTTCGACTCGTAAAGGAAATTTCAAATGCTACTAATTAGGCAATTGGGAGTATTCTCGCTGTATCAACCGACATTTAATTGTATGCCGCATTTCATGCCGAATAAAAATCTCGAATCAACCCGGATTTGTTTTAATATTTGTGTTGTTTTTTTTTCATATTTCGTAATACATGTACAAGTGACATATTATAACAGACATATGGATAGGTGTATGTTTAAATCTGATTTTCCCCGAGTTTAGACATAAATTCATTCTTTTAATAATGTAACACATTTCATATTTCAATGAGTTATACAACATGTCAACGTATTAATTAATTTACAGTAAAACCACGTTACGTTAAAACCACGTTAGCCGTGTAAATTTAATCAGTTAGCAAACAAATGACGAAGGTGGCACCCTCGTATTACAGCGGAGAACGGACAACGGTTAATATGAAATTGTGGGTAACCAGCACGAAAATATAATGGCATTAATATAAATTGCACGTCATCTAACTCAAGGGAAAACAACTGGCAGGAGAAGCAACAATGAGGCGGATACTAATCATTAGAAGTATCATAAAACACTAATGTTCCAAATGACATTGATAAATAAATATTAAATACGACAATTTCCTTTATGTTCGTTATTCCTTAGAAAAAAAAAACAACCTCAACTTAAATACGCCACTTTTAAAACTTTATCTATATCAATCATTTTAAAATAACGTTCTGAATACATTGTTATAGTCAATACCTATTTCATTTTCGATTAATTTTTTGATTCATATTGTTTTTGGGAAAGTGTAGAAAATTTATAAATTGAAAGTTTTAAATGGCATTATTTATTAACAAAAAAAAATTCAAATGTTTGCTTCTTAAACAATATACCTTTAGATACTCCAAACTTATAACCAAAAACGCAAGTAATCTTGTACTTAACATTTGTAGTTTTCTCCAATAGCAGTGGAATACTTTGGGCGGATAAGCCTGTTTTGAGGCAACGAATATCCCAAGTACTCTCGGCATTGGTTAAGGCGATTTTAGTATAAAGCCCCTACAGAAAATCAATAAGAGATACTTTTTGTATCTCTGATAAATAACATGGAACTCAAGGTACACACTCGTATTTTCTTAGCTTAATAATATTATTTCGAAATATTGTGTTGTGGCTAACAAGCAAGTGGCGACCTTAATTCGCTAACACAGTGAAATAGCCGCTGCCCACAGACATTCGCATTTGCAGATGCGTTGCCTACCTTTAATTAACAGAGAAGGGAACGTACATCTACAAAATAATTCCCCTTCCTATTTATTTATTTATATTGTAAGAAGGCAAACGAACAAGCGGCAATCTGAGTACGTCTAAATAACGAAGCGACCGCTGCCCATAGAAATTCACAGTTGCAAATGTATTGCTTACCTTTAAACGACCGAGGAGAAACGCATTGAAAGATAATATTTCCCCTTCCTATGCGTCCCCTCCTCCATCTAATCCACTTCCCCTTCAAATCCATTCCGTGTAAGAAAGTGTAGGAAGGGAAATAGGACAAAAATTAGGCCTACGGAAAGTACAGTCACCAGACGACACGCGGAATTGCTTCCATTTCACACCTATCATCTGTCTTCGTTACCACTGTTAAATGGTTTAATTAAATTGACATTCATAAAATGATAATTCACAAAAATAAAAGTTGAAATAAACTAAATTGCACACTATATCTCGACAAACACACAATGATGATAGTCTATATCTAATTTACTTGTTTGATATTTTGATAAATACGCTATATTTGAAAGTTATCAAAGTATTATAATTAAAATCATCCCTTTTGTATTTCTTGATAACATCATATTTTGCTTTGGCCATGTTTTTTCAAATCCAATAAGGCAGTACGCGGAGATGAAAGTCAAAACGTCTCAATTCTGTTTGAAGTCGGAACCAAGTGGATTTTGACATGAAACTGTTTGACGTAAGCTTTTTAAAGTGTAATGAATACAGCGCCTTTCTCTAACAAATTTTTGAGATAGGCTTCGTCTTAATTGAAAGATATTTATTCTCTTTTTCATTTATAGATGCTTGCTTGTATATAAATGGGAAATATATATTTTTTAATTTAAAATCATAAGTTGCGAAGCTTTCATCTCAATACGGGTAGAAATAGTACCTATTTATTAATCCTAATCATTTTCAAAGTAATTTATCCATGTAAAAATAAGCCTCAAGCCTCAAATCTAAGTAAGTTAAGGTTGCTCTTAGGTACATTTTTTAACGAATACCACACAGACTTATAAACCGTTAAAAATACATCATAACTAATTATTATAAGAAATGATATAACATAATTATGTTAATTACGGTAATTCCATACGGAGAATTTCAACTAAATAACTATTTCATCACTTACAACTTATATGTTTTATAAATGTATATGTACAAGTGAAGCCACACACGATAGCGCATGTATCATAATCGTATTATAATATATGAAGCTGTAATTCGATTACATACTGTGTTGTTTTCCCCGCGAATGCGACATAGCATCGTATTCCGGCCGATAGTCTGCGGCCGCCACCGCAAACCTCAAACCAACAACATACGCAACACCGATATTATCTCTCGACATACATTCGATGCAGAATTAATTATTGACTTCAGATCTGATTAATCGATTTCCTTTAAATAAGAACAATTCTCAAGTTTAACTATGAACGAGCTACTAAATTATATGCGACTTCTCATATTTTGAATTTGTTTTTTAGAGTGCTTAAAATTAAAAACTTATTTATAAATGCGAAAGACTAAATTAATGGATGGATGGGTGTTTGTTTAAAGGTACCTCCGGAACGGCTCAACAGATCTTTATGAAATTTGACATGGTGGAGAACATAGTTTAGAAGAACATATAGACTAATTTTTTTTTTATTCAGCGCAGAAGGAGTCGCGAGCGATAGTTAAATTAATCATCTTTTCTGTCAGCTAAGAAAAGCGATGCAATGGTGATTGCCAATTTTAATAGAAAAAAAGGAAATTTCTACTACAACAATAATGGATGGTAGTCAAATAGTTTATGAACTTATTAACAAACTATCAAATCGTAGTTTTCTAGTTAAATAAATAAATTTATGTATACGTTACTTTGCTGGTGTATTTCCTGCCTTTTACGAACGTTTGTCATTTTAATATATTAGATTTTATGAATTCTAAATAATCCCAAACTCATCCACATAGACCCTTTCGTCGAAAAAAAATATTGTTGAAAATCTTTTACCCTTACGGTTCTACTTTGAATAAGGCGATAGATGGGATGAACGGTAAATGTGATTATAATTCGTAGCCCGTTTGTTTTGAATATATTAAATATATGAAGTACCTTATTCAAAATTGATTTATCCTTTTTATGTTACTTTATAAGCATTGAAACGTTTTTGTGTCAAGTAAAACTACTTCAAATACATACGAATATAACAATTACTTGCTCTTAAATTAGCTTTTAAACTATTAAACTCTAATTAACAAAAATCAAGAATCACAATGTAAATGTACAGAATCACATGAATTTAGATAACCTTTAACATGATCAACATCTCCCTGGCCTTATCCCACTCACCTGGGGTTGGCTCACAAGGTTTTACACCCCTTAAAGACTTGGCCTCATTTTTTACGGCCGGCCGCCTGCCTGCCACCAACCCTTCTTGGGAATATCTTAAAATTAAATAGAATATAAACAAAATAATTGTAGCTAAATAATGCAAAATAACTTCTAAAAATAAACCAATAATAATATAAGCAAGAAAACTTTATAAATAGAACAAATCTTTAAGCTCTTGTCGCTAGGTAATGATCATCAATAATGTAACAAGATATTTTTAACATAATAAGGTGCATAAAATCTATTTTCAGTTCTGTAAATTCTATAAATACAAATCGACAAATATAAATATTTTTAGTAAACTGTTCATTATCAATTTATCTTTGAAAGGCAAAATAACATCTACAATAATACCCAGAGACCATATTTGCGGAAAACTTTACATTTACTTTGAATAAACGCTCCTATGATTTGTTCACTTTAAAATACAACGTGTAGATATTGTGTGAGAGAGCGTTAAAATGATAAATGGCTTCCAAAAATATACTGCGCCTGCAACAGTTCCTCGGCGAGACAAGATGATCGCGGCTAAATATTACGCGTACAAATATAACGCCCTACAAACTATGCGAATGCTCACTAGTCTATACTTCCGTCAACTGCGCGATACGTAGAACTAGTTTTCAAATGTACTACACAATCGTGTCACAACGCTTTGCTAACGGTTTAAAATAGCACCATAACATTAAAAGTAGATGGTTGGACAGAAAATGTTATTACCCACAACTTCATTTTAAATGTTTCATCAAATCATACTATTATTTCCATTGATGTTAACATTAATAACATAATTAACAAACTTAAACCGTTGAGTTCATATAAATACAAATGTAGCACCTAAAGGTAACGCTGGTATTACTATGAATTCAAATTAGTTACATAAAAGGTAAACTCTATTTACACCGCAACAGAATTATGAAGGTCTTTAAAATTTGAAGCTCTTTCACGGATTACGCAATTACTCTGCCGCTTTGAAATGAAATGGAATTCATAAACACCTGAGAGATTTCCAGACAGCGCGTACACAAAACTCAAACGCAGGCAATCGTTGAAACAATTTTAATTTAGCCGAATATACAATTCGAATGAATGGAACCTTTCGGATTTTGAAGCGGATCTTTTGTGTCTAATTACCGTCGTTCAATATTCGAATCGTTCAAAATGGAAACCAGTAAGAGCGGGATTGGTACAGAAACTAATCAAAAGTTTTGAGGCAAAGAAAACTATATGCAGACAAACCGAAGAAGACATAGTCGTTTTATTGAATAAGTCGGGCTCTAACTTGCAGGATTGGATACCTGGAAACAAAAACTTTGTCCGCAGTTGAGCTGGCTTCGATGTGAAACATACCATACTTGAGCACTACGTCTCATGTATATTTTTCCTTTATAATCTCTATAGCTGTTGCCCTAGACTCCGACCGCGCTCAATTAAAAAAAAAACATAATAAGTAGCTTTCTTTTCTTGTATGTTTTACATTTGTGCCAATTTAAATCAAAATCAATGGGTCTTGATCTTGATCTAGCCGTTCTGCAAATACCTTCAAACAAACGTCCATCCATCCATCCATCTAAATATTCGCATTTATAATATCAGTAAGATTATATTATAAATATCCCCAAAAGTTGTAATAGATAAGGTCAAATCTCCTTCTATTAATTTCTTTTAGTATTAATATTTTGAGTAGCGTCTCATTAAAGTCTTGACAGGCAGAGTAATATTATTCCATCGCTAGTTTACACTTAATACACCAATGGAAAATAAGTGGGAATAGACTTATCTGCAGCCTAAATCAAAATCAAAAAAAAAAAATTGAAATAGACTAAACATTTTTCTAACCAAAGTATATTAAAGTTGATAAACATTCGGTAAATTATACATGAAATACGATTGCTTAATTCAAAACAGAACATTAATCGGTACATTAGACTATAATTATGGGGTCTGAAATGATCTATGGAGCGTTAGTCCATGTCTATTGGGGCGCGAGTGGACGGCAGACGCCTATGAAAACGGATTAGCTGTTAATTGCGGAGGCGGCAGTGTTGGTCAGTTAATTAGTCGCCTTTATGGCTTGTTTGCTGGTCAACACTCGTGTCGCGTCGTTCCTACGCGGACTGCGCACCCCAAATAATAACATTTGCAAAATTAAACAAGCCGTTTCAACGCACGCGCTATTACGGCTTTCGAACCTACGTTTGGCACCTGTCCACTCCATAAAGAATGCAGATGCGTAAAGTAGTATCCGAATGCTTAATTTAAGATGGTTTGTTGAGCTCTATAATGTAAATAAGAAATTTCATCCATAGAAATAAGTTCCTTGTATTTTTAAGAAGTGATAAATTCATAAAGGTGTTACACAATTGGATAATATTTAGGAAGTCACATTAAAAAAAAATTTTTTGATTATATAAAAGGAAGTATGACATACATAGCATTAAAACTTTATTAAAGACAACAAAATGAAAATTATTATAATGGCAACATTCATAGGAACGAGGGACAAGGAAAACATATTCAGAAAGCAGTAACGAAGCTACAGTAGTGCTTTGACTGGGAAGCTTGCGTTTGTAGTGCTGTCTTTGTTTCTACTGGCGCGGACAGTACGGATGGTTCATTCCAATTATGCCCGTGGAGTGTGCACGCTTGTCCTCAGTAGTTTTAACAATAAAGGAAAAAGACATATCTGCTGAGCGACACGGCTATTTGTATGACGGCACAAAAGCGCTATTTCTGGACTATGTCATTTTCCACTGTTAATTATAAAACGGTCCACAATTTACAATTGTACCACGAAAGATAGACATAACAATATGAAATATCTTAACTTTTATATTGTATCGTAACTATTACGTTGTTTCAACCCAGGTACGTTATAATATTGCGACCCAGACATTGGTTTACAACTGTAGCACCGACTGTACGTGAGTGGTAACTACCGGAAAATTTATTGCCACCTTTTAACAGAAAAAATACTATATGTAAACAATACATTTTAATTATTTACTTTCTCTTTGTTTATTCGATCCAGATGTAAATCACCTAAGGTCCGCATACGCGCAAATATACTCTGTTTACACGATACGCTAACGGGAATTGAAAAATAATGCGTGGTTTATTTCACACCGCTCCACTTTGAAATTAGATATACCTTATTACCACTTTATAAATATGATACAAGCCCCTGTGTACATAATACAAAATTTTAAAGGTAAATTTAAAGTTGAGCTTCATTGTAGAGAGCGTATTTCAAATTTCCGAGCGAAAATATTATTTTTAGATGATGTTCGAGTTACCTTTATAATTTATCGATGGATAGAAAATATTACATTGTTGTTAACGTTGCAAAATACAAAATGACTTCGTTACAACGTCACCCTTTTAGTTACAGAGTGCCTTCGCATCGGGAATTTGTTCTATTGTCGTTTGATCCATTCAATATCATACTTTCTTTTCATGAATGAATGTAATTAGCATAAACCAAGTCATATTGAAAGCGAAAAATTGGACGATAGAGTTGTTTCGATTACAGCGATATGGGTAATTATAACAAATATGAATATGAAAATGTACTTATTAGGTTGTGAAAGATTTTATTAACTTTTTATATACATATAAACTATGTATCTGTATTACGAACTAGTTAATTAATTTGAAAGTTTTACTGGTTGAATACAAAAATCTGTAATTATTTATTTTAAGAACATGAAATGAAAAATAACAAAAACTTAGTAAATTTACTCAAGCTCTTGACAACATTTTGACATGATATTTTTAGTATAGAGAAGCATACATATTTGTATAGGTAGATTTATAGGGATTTAAGCCGCCAATCTCCAGTATCGTAACCGCTCGGGGCAACCGACACAACCAAATCTTCGACTGTATAAAGGAAATAATGTGTTCCTTGTTAATGGATTTTCAAAGCAAGGCAACATGTGTGTTGTTCTATTGTGTAATTCTATGAAGAATATAAAGATATATCGATAGAAAATAAAGCTTAATGAGCGATTAAATTTTGTATATTTTGGAAATATCGAGAGCTGTTTTAATTAATTATTTGTGTAACATAGATCTCCGTAAATTATCTAAAGAAATAATCAATCGACGGCGCTTAAATCTTAAGACGAAGGTTAATTTAATCCACTTAACCTTTGCTCTTATCATAATACTTTGATTCGATTCGAGAAGTTTCCTTCATAACTTACGTATCGTAGGAGCAAATCTTTGTATATTAAGTACAAGGATAACAATAAATCATCAACCACAAAGTTTGATGTTGTTATCAATTAGTGGAGATTTATATCGATCGATGAGAACATATGGAAAAGTTTAGTGCAGCTAACTACGTAACGAGCAAGAACGCAGGTGCCATCGGAAAATTATGCTGAGCCATATGGAGGCTAATCCATCAAACGATCGTGCGCCGGCTTTCATTAATCATACTCTATTGATTAACGAGTCCACACACGAAGTAAACACACTATTATGTATTGTTTCAACTCCTAATTTATCACATTCCACACATTATCTGTAACATGTCTGACAAACTGCTAAATACACTTCATTTTACTAACTTTAATTGATGTTTTATGTTAATGATGCTGCTCTCGACTTTGTAAATACCAGCTTAACATTGTAAAATTCATTCGTATTTGTCTATTTTTTTACAGATGACCGGAAAGAAAAAATTAGCAATTTTATAGCATGATAGTATACTTATAAACATTATTAATTGTGAATATTGTCACGAAAAATCTTTTTAAAATGTTAATTTTCAAAATGATAATTGAAAATGTATTATTTTAATTTTTATAGAAGCTTTATTCCGCCGATAACAAAGACAACTTCTAGGTCACATGTAAAACAATAGAACTACGAGTAGTCGCTACATTGTACGTTCTTGTAAATAATCATAAATAACAAAAAAACAAAAAAAAAAACTATTTCAGTTGATCTAAAAACATTGTCGACAATTTTAATTGGAAGAAGCCACTTGAATATTTCGTTCGTTTCTGAGATACACGAAATTAGTTTATTGATGCGTTAAATGGACCACAATAATTCAAATAAATAAAATCCATTTTAATTATCAAACAATTTGGAAAACAAAATGACAAAGTAAAGATTTAACAAAGGAATAAAATCCATACACACATTACATATGTCATGAAATTACAAAAGTACAATAACACTTTTTGATTACTGATTCGGGGCTTCCATTTTCGGATTATGATAATTTTAATGTCGGTAATAAAACAGATATCACGTATGAACACTAAAACCTAATGAAAGAGTCCCCATCATTTTTACTGGTTATTACCGGCCGGCGTACAGGCCTCATTAAATAGTTATGTACGGTTTATTGTTTAATCCGATGTCATGCCGAATTGTGTGTTATTAACCCGGAACATCAAACCGACGGGAGTTCGCATAATTAATATTGCAAATGTTGTTAGCAGATGCCTCGTGTACACCAAAGCTAAAGCGGATTGCTAAATTAAGATAAAGCGATATTTAATTGTACAACTATATAAACTTGTATTTAAATGTTTCCAACAAGTAACCATATTTTTAACTTAGCTGAGATAGTAAATATATTTGGCTAATATAATATATAGCATATAAGCATTTACCGTCAAAATACCCTAAACATAATAGGGATCAAATTTAACGTAGTCCTTTCGTATAATATATTCAATTTGTAATCAGCCAGCAGTCTTATAATAAAAATAAATTTTAATTTATAGGAATTAAAGTACAGATAACTACAAAGTCTACCTTTCACATCTCGCGCGTAATTACAAATCTTATATATATAAAAGAAAGTCGTGTTAGTTACACTATTTATAACTCAAGAACGGCTGAATCGATTGGACTGAAAATTGGTGGGCAGGTAGCTTAGAACCAGGAAAAGGACATAGGATAATTTTTACCCCGTTTTCTATTTTTTATTCCGCGCGGACGGAGTCGTGGGTAAAAGCTAGTTATTTATAAAGATACTCTAAACGTCTCATTACAATAAATACTTGAGGCGCTGCTTTACCTTTATAATTTTTAAATATCAAAGGCCGTGTTACATGAGCTCACAATTTCACTGACTAAGATAGTTGTAGTAAAATTGGACACGAATACGAGATTAAAAAAATAACAGAGCTCAAAGTTTGGTGTTAATAATAAAATAAAAATAAAAAAGACTCGGACGAGTAATTATCTAGAGTGGCGAACTTTCACTCTTTTTATTTTTAACTCTACACTGTATAATTTTAGCTTTGTTTTGAATAAAAGTGACTACACGTTTCGTCTAAAAAAAAACATTTTTTTTTTGTACGTTTGTTTAAGTATTCAAATGACAGCATTTTTGAGTTGGCGATGAATACAGGCTAACCCCGTATTACAATCGATAACCATTGGAGAGAAAGTGAGTAAAAATATTCGATTCAAATCAACAAACTAACCGTAACTCGTAGTATGATATTAAAAATTACTCTATCTTTATATGTTTGTCTTTATTCTTTATCTTTCTGATATTATGAATGTGAATGTTTAGATGGATAGATGGATCAATAGGTGGATGTTTGTTAGAACGTAACTCCAGAACAACTAAACGAATCTCGATGAAATTCTGAATAAATATAGAACATAGTCTGGAAGGACACATAGGCTACTTATCAAGTTATTTTTAAATTCCGCGAGGACAGAGTCGCAGTCGACAACTAGTTATCTTTATTTAATGGGATATCCAAGTTATAAAAATAATTGTCCCAAATACGTGTTATTCCGAGATGATAATTATTTTCCCGAGTAGTCAGCGTGTCTAGGATGAGAATAGCTAGTGGTGGCAGGTTGATGACCTATAAAAAGGCTTCGTGTGTGCGACGCGCTTGTGACGCTAGGCAGGGGAGGCAGACGAGCAGGCGTTACTCAATGCTGTGTAACCTGATAATATCATATTTATTTTATTCTAATCTTCATCAGCTCACATTAAAAGTTATGTTAAATCGATTTTAATACTTACCTATTTACTGCAAGAAGGCGTTAATGGGTCCTGCAACAAAATACACATATATCCTTTAATGTACCATTGTGAAAGTTCCAAAATAATTATCAACTAATTTTCATTAAGTCTGTTTAACTATTTGCTCGCGGGAGCCAAGTGACGGGGTACGCAACTACGTGATAACTTGCTATGTATGGATATAAATGTATAAAAACTTATACTAAAGTAGCGAATTAACATCAAGATGATATCTGCTCGGTTTAATGTGTTTTAATTGAAAAAAAAAATCTTTGATGACGGAGTAATAAAAAAGCCTACTTCTTGTTTTTAAGACCAAAATATTTGTCAATTCTTTTACCAGGAAATGTAGAGGATTCCTTAATCTAATATCACGAATAAGATTTAAAACAGATAAAAAAACACATGTACTTCACATCAGTATTCAAAGAGATTACAATATTTGTATGCTTCTATTTAACTAAACTAATTGCTCATGATTGCATATTTGTTAGTTCAAATAAACAAATATTTATTTCTGATTAATAATTAAAAGAAATAAAAATAAAAGCTTCTAAATAATCAATTCCTTACACTCATGCAACAAAAAACTTTTCCGTAACTAAAACTTGCCACACGACATAAAGGATCACAAACTGGGTTCACACAATCCAATTAATGTCAGAAGAACTTGGTAAATAAGAAGTAAGCTTAGCTTGAACAATGCAATGACTTGTGACATTACATTTAATTTTCAACATGATTAATTTAATTGTTGTTACACTTTGAATATTATCTTTGGTTACTTTTAAAAACTACGCGTCCGTAATTTTTTTTGTGTTTCGAATTACGAGTAGAATCTCACTAGACGTTTACTAGAAAGGTATACTCGTAAAACTACGAATTCATTGCGGGCCTTGTCTGTTTTCTTACAAGCAGTTTGAAGGTAATGCGTACTGCCATTCTGGTAGCTGAGAAATAATAGCTCATCAGCTTTTTTAATACGTTAATGTCTATTTCGACAGTTTCGACTCATTATATCAATATAAATATACAAATACTAGCTTTTGCCCGCGACTACGTCAGCGCAGAATTAAAAAAAAACTTAATAAATAGCCTAAGTTCTACATCTGTGCCAAATGTTATCAAGATCCGTTGAGCCGTTCCGGAGATACTTTCAAACAAATATCCATCCATCCATCTAAACATTCGCATTTATAATATTGGTAAGATTGTGATAAAGTGAAAGTTGAAAACTCAACAAACAGAAATATTTTCATCAGTTCATTTATTTATCCAAAGATATCAATCAGTCTTCACTACATGAGATTATTCAATGCAGAAAAATATTTCAATATTTATACACTTAGGTAAGATTAAAGATCGAAGCTTTAAAATGATAGTCCATTTTAAAAATGTTTAGAGCGGGAACAATGTAAGCTAGATAAAGATGAAAGTTACTCCAACATTTATTTAAGGAAGTAGCGCCATTAGAAAACAATAAAATTCACTTGAAACCGGAGTGGGGTGAGAAGAGGGCGACGCGGGGCGATGTCGTACGACGCGACGGCATCGGGTTCCATAATATTAAGACGTCTTTAAATTCTTGCTGCATCCATCGACGCTTCGTAAACTTGACTGAACTTCGTAAGCTTTACTTACACCTTAGACAGTGTTCTACAAGAATTTACGATTATTAAATAGTTAAGTTTAGTATATTACATACTTTATAATAACATATAAGTACTAAGTAGGTACTTTTATAATGTTTTTTTTTAATAATTCATAGCATAATTATAAATAAAAGAATAAGTATTTCTAGACGTTGCCGAACGTCAGATTTATATTTATGAATATAATAACTTGTAAAAAAAGCCCAAAGTTAAATGTTTATGCTGAAATTTTAGTGTAAACTAATGGTGTTACTTAAAAGTACATCTGTTTCGGGAGCTTTAGCAACATGGATTAAAACGTGCGAACAGCAATAAAACGTCGGAGAAAATAGTTCTAAAAAGCGTTGGAACACTAAGTGCAGTGTTTATAAACAGCCCGCTGACGGTGACGTGCAATGGCGGACTCCGGTCGAGATAATCTAATGGAAACTGGTTGCGAAATACTACAATAATAAGTTCAACTATCAATTTATAGATTGTTTAGCAATAAAGGAGACAAGTTGATAATAATGACTGTTGATGGTTTGAAATAAAAACTTGGTAGGTTGATAAAAAATAATATTTGCAAATAAAAAAGATAAGTTACATGTGAAATGTTTAAACTGTTTAATGCTGATGATTCAACTGCCGAAGTGACCTGCACAACTTAAGTAACAATCTGGCCAATTAAGTCTTTCTGGAGATTCGTTGTTGGGATTATTTCCAGTAATTGACGCTTTTAAACATAAAATAAAACAAAAGAATCGCTTGTAAGTAACACTGTGTAGGTACTGCATTATACTTTATTCTGTAGTTAGCACTGAATCCTAAATTAACAAAATTTATTGGTTAGAACTACAGAAAGCAGCGATCAGTATAGTCTAAAGTACTTACTACGAATAGGCCACAAGTATATTATTTACTACAATAGTGAACAACAAAATAGCATTGTATTTGTGACAGTGTATCCATGACGTGCGCCACTCCAACGCTCGCTTTGAAAGCCTTCTTTTGTGCTGACGCCAAGAATTTAATAATCCGAATAAAACGATTTTTAGCCACAGAATTTTGAGCTTACTACAGCTATTTCCTGTCATGTATCAAGTCGAACAGATTTTGCATTGAAATGATATTCAGTTAGTGGTGGATTTTACAAGAACTTGAAACTAACTTACCGTTTATCAAGTGACTTTTGTAACGAAAGTTTTGACTCTCCTCCCAACGAGTTATGAACCAATAAATGTGACCTATGAAAAATGAAAAAAATCCAAGTAACTCCGTGCTGTAAAAACTATAAAATACTAGCTGTCGCCCGCGACTCCGTCCGCGCGCAGTTAAAAAAAACTAAATGGGGGGGGGGGGGGGGTTATGAAAAATAGATGTTGGCCGATTCTCAGACTTACTGAATATGCTCACAAAATTTCATGAGAATCGGTCAAGCCGTTTCGGAGGAGTTCAAGTTCGAACCCCGTGACACAAGAATTTTATATATTAGATTTTATTTTTTATTTTTCTTTAGTAATTCATACAAGCTTGAATACAGATAGAATTAGTCAAGTCGTCATACTTTTAAAACATAAAATTACACAACAAACAAACGAGATCCTTAAGGGTATGTGTATTCTGAGGCACCTTTGATGTTTTAAAAATCAAATTGAAAAGCTTTGATTCGTAAAAGCGTCGTATTATCTCCGTAGCGTACATTTCAGTCGTGTTAAAGGAGGGGTCCTATTACTTCGTAAACATCCTCTTGAGGATTCCTCGAATTGAAAATTTTGAAAAAGGAGCTTTGTTTGAATCTCAAAGACAAGAAGGCGATCTTTACACTTTATGCAATACTTCAACGGTAAGAATTTCGCATTGGTTTGATACTGAAAACTTCGAGTGAAACAAGATCATACTTAAAAACTTAGTCCACCTTACAGGATTTAGGATTTGATAGAAAAATTAGAAAGATATAATAAAGAAAAAGTTAACAAACAAAATTCTTCTTTAATACAATGACGTTATCAACAAAATTCGTATTCTAAGAGTAATGTCGAATCAGTTTTGGAGAAAATTCGATCACGCCTTAGCAGTGATGCACGAAGTTAGGGCTGGTTCGGGGAGGTCTGCTCAGTCACGCGAGCCAGATTGACTGCCGACTGTACCGAGCGACGTATAGACCTTCCAATCCACGCAGAATTATATCGAAAAAATATAAACTTCGCTAACTTACATTTTTACACGTCGCAATTCAAACGCTACAAGAATTCTATCTTTCAAAAGTGTTTATTGCGCGAAGAGAACTTTTAAAGACTTGTTACGTTTTACAAATTTTTATTTGGTACTTTAACGCTTTAAAGGAAATACTGTTCAACTTTGCCAAGATAAGAAGGCAATCGAATAAGATTTCCAACAGCTTAAAGCTCACAACCGGTCAAACTTTTAAGTTACTTAAGTCTTAGAAACTCATTTACTTTACAATGGTGAATATGAGTTGACTTACATTCAAGTCGCTTAATAAACCATAAACTAAATATAAAAACCAAAAACAAATATTCCAAGAAAGGAAAACACAAACTAAAATGCGACGGTTAAAGGGTTAACGAGTCAAAGAAACGTTAAATCTATATAAAATGAAACTGTTTATATTGTTTGCAGAAGTGTAGTGATGCGAATGCCATCTGCCAGCTGAGTGAATTCTATTTAATGTTTGTTCACGCTCACCCTCGGGACCAGTTGTAATGGAGCACAGCCTAAGGGCCGACTCTAATGTGTATTTTGTTAATAAATGCAACATTTAAATTTATAATCTCATCATCAAAACTATCGTGAAAAGATAGATTAATTTTCACTTAGACACATGTTTATGCGAAATTTCAAAATTGATTTATGTTTAATATTTTATAGCAATATAATATATTGCCATTTGAAATGTTTAATTTATCAAACAACTTCTTTTAGTTCTCACTTAATAAAGCGGTACAATGATAGAATTAAAAAATAATTCCTTTACAATATTATTTATATTTTTCGCCCGAGACTCCGCGCGGAATTAAAAAAATCTTAAAAGTAGCCTATGTGTTCTCTTCTAGATTCCAGACCATGTTCTACATCTATACCATTTAAGCCGTTCCATGTAGCCGTTCTGGAGATACTTTTTAACATCCATCCATCCATCCATCCATCCATTCAAACATTCGCATTTATAATATTTGTAAAATGTAAATGCCAAAGTTTACAGAGGGATCAATTATTGTTTACTACTGTTTCACGCAATCTTACTAATATCATAAATGAGAATATTTGGATGTATGTATGGATGGATGGATGTTCGTTAGAAGATATCTGCAGAACGGATCAATGGATCCCGATGAAATTTGACACAAATGTAGAACATATGTAGTCTGGAAGAACACGGAGGCAACTAATTAGGTTGTTTTTTTTTTGTTAATTCCGCGCGGACGAAGTCGCGGTCGACAACTAGGAACATATAAAAATATCGCAATAGAACTAAACATGAATATAACTTCAACATAACAAAACCAAAGGTAATATTGCTATTTTAAATAAATATAAACAACAAGGTACAGCTACAAAGGTATAAATTAGTTGCACATGACTTCGCATACCTTGCGGCAAATATCAAGCCGGATTATGGTAACTGCCGCGTATCGATAGAACCAGTCCAGAAAGAATCCACTAGGATATGCTAGGTTATTGACACTATCGCGCACCTTATCTGAGCTCTTCTACCGTTACTTGCGGCCAACGAGGGAAAAACATATGACATTACGTAAGCAATATAGCAACTAATTCACATGTAATAGTGCCTTTATAATATGAACAGCATATTTATTCATTTAATACTGGTGTAAAGTCTATTTGGTTTTTACAAAAACACTCTAAAGAATCACATGCACAAACTTTTTAGAGAAGAAGAGAATGAAATTCCTTGATGTTGTTAAATGTTTTTGAAATTGGAGCCAAAGTAGAGATAAGACAATATAGGAATGGCATAGGAGGTCCTGCTGTAATCTTGGCTTATTTTTAGATGTGTTAAACGTAGACGCGAATCAATTTTGCATGAAAAGATCGACTTAAGTCAGTAGAGAAGAATGTCCTTGTAAATATAATCCTCTGACAATTTTTATAAACATTAATGCTGTAGAGAATTTTAACAAATAATTTCAATTTACATTTATTTGAAAGTAGAAGGAATAAACTTTGGAACTATCTGTTTATAGAACACTTCGTTAATATTCTACGATCGAGAAATAAACTCAGCCATTCGTATAAGATCCATCGTATTTGAAGCTTTATGATGTGAAAGTAATAAAAATAGCTTTTAAACTTGATTTCTACTCGAACTGGAGTTGACCCTGTAGCGTAGTGCTATAGTACCTTTAATTTTGAACGTTTTAAGTTCGGTTCCCAATTGGTGTTGTACCTGTGGACGTAGCATAAATATTTGTAACATCGCTATCCTATCAACTTTGTATTGAAATTTATGCGGCGTCCCTATTAGACGTAAATAAAAAAAAACATACTAGTTTTGACATAATTGACGATGTCGATACGAAGGCGATTGTCACAAGTATTCGTGCTAGGCCCACTCTTGCGATAAGAAACCAATCACAAATAGCCGGCTATTTATATAGTTTCTTTGTATTTGAAACTGGTGTTTTACTGGCGAATAATACTCTAAACAAAATTTCTCTTAATAGATCTTGTTTAATGTGGGAAATTGATTCTGCCTTTCCTTTATATCCACAAATACGGACATAAATTTTGTATTTTAAATCTTAGAAATTGATATTTAAAATATATATTGCTTCTGTTTTTTCTGGTAACTGTACTTGAAGTGGGTGTCTTACGAGGTAAAGTAATGTTATCATATAGCGGCTTTCGATTCACAGCACCTACCGCGTTTCTCTATAACTGACCGCACCAGTTATCTCATTCTCGCTATCTCATTTGTAGACATGTGGCTTTGGGGATACAGTTAATATTGTAAATCTAAAAGAATAAACTTTGCACAAATGTAAGCAAAAACAAGATTAGGTGCAGAACAGGTCCAAGTCTAAGTACAGCTATATAACTGTTTGACCAAACTGTCGGCGTACGGTCTGCATGTTTTTGTACATTTTTTTAGTGAAGTCTAATAACTGCGATCGTGTTTAGCAGAACTCAACTGAATAAATAAAACATTATGATAGTTTCATAATAGTTGATAATTGCAGAAGGTCGGGCTTTAAATAGATTCCTTTTTTTCTAACACGCTTTCTTACCTAAATTGGCACAAAGCTGCAAATCTTTAAAAAAATTGAATAATATTGTAAAGTAGATTGTAATAATTCATCTTTATTATGGCGAAAGAATTAGTAGCTTAACTTTTAACAGTTAGATGGACACAGATCAATTCGTTTTATAAGTATGTTCTACCTTAGATCTTTAATTTACCCTGATTATTATAAATTATTTCAAATAAAGTATGTCCACGAAATAAAAAAATCTATTTCGTAATGGTGCATGAAATATGAATGAAAACGCGGATATTTGTTATGACTAGCATCTAGGTCGGCGACGATAACTCGCCTGGTCCCCGCAGTGTTATATGTATCCATTTTTGTGTCCCCAAGCGAATATAATTTAACCCATGAAGACCCTAAAAGGAGAAACTTTGTGACATATTTTTTCTATTTGCTGAAACAAGTACATAACTTCAGTAAGTACTGAAATGTTTATACACCAAGAGGCAGCGGGAAAGCGTTAATTTTGAATGGCGTTTGTGAAATACATCGAAGCATAAGCTCCGCACAATGTTGATTTAGGAAGAACGATTTGCGTATTTTGCGATTAAGTTTATGAAATTGCAATTTTATTATTAACAACTAGTGATCCATCCCGGCTTTACATGAGTGGAAATTTATTTCAAAATCCTTACTAATATTATAAATGCGAAAGTAACTCTGTCTGTCTGTCTCGCTTTCACGCAAAAACTACTGAAGCGATTTAAATGAAATTTTGTACACAGATAGTCTAGAGCCTGAGGATGGACATAGGCTACATTTTAACGCGAAAAAGGGGTTTGAAGGGGTTGAAAGTGGGGGTGAAAGTTTGTATGGAATTATCGTCATTTTTACAGGTAGAAGGTTGAAACTTATTTTCAAGGCTGCTAATTTGATATAAATAAATTGACATTTGAAGTTTGTAAAAGTTTTACCCTCAAGGATGCAATATTACAAAAGGAAATAGGGGATGAAAGTTTGTATGGGAATATACGATTTTATGTGAATATTTTGTAAGTTGAATATGTTTTGTTGTAATTTTTTATAAGTTTAAGTAAAATACCACAACAACAACAAAATTCATGCCAGTAACCCAGAAGGGTAGGCAGAGACCCCGGACCAGACATTTGGCGCGGTTCTGGCACACCTTTCTCTATGTTCTTCTACATCCATACATCAAATCATAGCACGTCGGTTAAGTAAAATAATTAGCCTAAAAAAAAATCTATCCGAAGACAGAATTTCACGCGGACGAAGTCGCGGGCACAGCTAGTATTTTATAAAAATGTTAAATATAGCCTATGTTCCTTAGGGTCAATGTAGAATTCTAATGGTGGAAGAATTGTTTCAATTGTTTCAGTAGGTTTTGACTTTAATAATTTTAAACATATAAATATTTTCGCTTTATAAAATTAGTATAGATGTTTTGTCTTTTATATCAAACAGCTGCGATTTTTTTCTTGTATTTAGTTACATTTCAATCAATAGAGTTCTATTTTTATTCAATTCAAAGATAAACCGTTGCAAGTAAAAGAAAGCTAGTATGTTATTCCGGTGACCCAATTTGGCCTTCAGTTGTATGTACGCTATTTGGGGTCGTAATTTGTTGTCAACTGAAGGGTTTTTATGTCAACTTTAGACGTGACATGCTCTCTGTGTTGTGCGGTTTTGATGATACGGTCCAACGTCATGTCCCGAGTAAATCTGCGTAAAGTATGAACATCTTCTTAGTTTCGTGGCAATAAGTTGTCGCAAAATATAAATAATCATAAGAAAAAATATCGCTAGACGCGTATCCGTAGAATATGTGAATAAAAGCATAACAACATAGAAAACAATAAAAAAACATTGTATTAAACGTCTTAACGGAATCGTCTAAAAAAAAAAAAGCAAAAAGTAAAAATTAATTGCGGCAAAAGGTAAATGAAACCACAATTTACTTTTTAACTTCTCTTTTACAATTAAATCCAATATTGAAAAATTAAACAATTTTAATAAATACTCAGATATTCACTTATGTTTGCTTTTTCATTTATAATATTAAAATCAAACATAAATTTACAGTACGAGCAATGCAATATAAAACTACGCTAACTGAATACGTTGCGGTCGTAGAAAAGTTGCAGCATTTAATTTAACGCCGGCTTTCATCGTCGTTTTCAATGAAACATCCAAGTGATGCATAATTAACGGATATTGAAGAGCAGCCGCGTCGAGTACTCACCTCCTTGACAGATCTAAATGAGATCAGAACGTCCAACGGCCCGCAGCCGACCGCTTTCCTTTTTCACTGTTTTCACTTCGCCAACAATCCAATAAGTTTTTTCACCAAAGTTTATGTTAGTTAACAACACTTCAAGTCTCGATAGTAATTTAAATCAAAAGTACAATAAAAATTCAATTATTATCAATGAAACTGAATCTTTTTTTTAAATAATAATTGGGTACAGGAATTGGGAATTTATTAAAAACAAAAGATGTAATTTGAGAGTATTGCGGCGTCGTCGGATGCGACGCGCGCTCAAGTTAGTACCGCTGAGGTTCGGAGTGATCGTAGTTCGCGGAGAGGAGAGGTCCAGACGCACGATCGAGGAGAGCTAGTCGACGTGAGTGACGCCGGTTCGGTGCCTCCCGCCCGCCTAGCGCCGCGCTGCCGCCGCACCACCGCTCCGCCGCACCGCACCCGAGAGCAACAAGGATGCAGCAAGCGACCCTCGGCCTCGCGAATATCGCCGCTCTGATCATCTCACCAGAGTTTCAAGTATCCTCCACTGTGCCGGCACTCGCTCAGAGAGGGAGGGATCACCTGAGCTCGTTTCTAAAACGACTTAAATCATCCCGTCGCAGTTGTTCGCATTTGAAGCTTAAACAAATCGTTTTAAAATAGATTTTGATATGTGGGTCACGGGATGAACACCTGACGTTCGGCGTCATATCTAAGAACATATGCCCCGCTTGGCTAGGTGTAGCAAATGCCATAACGAATACTTTGGCTGAACACGCGCCATATTATGCAACGTTACGGGGTTCTATTGTGCAGTTTGAAATTTTCTCCTCCTTCGAACGAGCTTTAATGGAATGCAACATTGTTATCGGAAAATATGCCAGCTTCGTTTGCTTTTTTTAAAATTCGTAACGTTTTGTTCATGACCTAAAAGTATTTTCATTAATCTTGCTGGAAAAATGTACAGGTACTTCCTAGGGACCAATATATACATTCATAGAATATATACATTCTGATAATGATAACCTGAATACAATGACAATTAACAGAATTAATTATTTAATCATGAAATAATTTCTAGATTTATCTAAAATTTATCTCAGCAACAAAATAATTCGATATTCGAAATACATCAGCACTTGTGATGTCAGTTGAGTGCTTTTATTATAATCTGAGACCTCATTCATCAAGACTTTAGCAGCGTCATGTAAAGGTCTTTGAACACTAAACAATTTGTCATGCATTTGCCAAGTATTCAGTTCTCTAGAATTACAAATCATCTCGCCCATTGCCAAATTATATATGAAACATCTTTTGGTGTCAAAATTACAATGATATTTAATTGAATAAAATTCACATAGTCATCGTGGTTTCAAACTAAACTTATTATGCGTTTTGTTTGAGTTAAACCAATGTTTTTCTTTTCATAGCATGCATGACTTAACCCAGACTAATTAGATCCATTTTAGTTATTCGTATACATATATTAGTGTTTGTTTATCATATATTAGGTCCTTACATATGAAATTGGCGTTTTGTATGGGAGGAACAAAAAGTCGAATATTTTTTAATATAATATATTTAATTAATCAAAGTATGAACCATTATTTTCTATGCACTTTTGCCATCTCATAGGTAGTTCATTGATCCCTTTACTAAAAAAACCAGTCGGACGGGAATCAATAAAATCTTTGAGGGCGATTTGGACTGCCCCATCGGAGTTGAATTTTTTCCCTTGCAAGAAGTTATGCAAATTTCGAAAAAAATGGTAATCTGTTGGAGCAAGGTCCGGGGAGTACGGAGGATGTCTTAGACTTTCCAATTGAAGCTCTTCTAATTTAGTAGCCGTCTGTTGCGCAGTGTGTGGTCTAGCGTTGTCGTGAAGCAGCAGTGGCGTGGAGCGATTGACCAGCCTAGGTTGTTTAGCCGCTAGCTTTACCATCATGGTTTGCAATTGCTGACAATAGACATCAGCCGTAATAGTCTGGCCAGATTTGAGAAAACTGTAATGAACAATACCGGCACTAGTCCACCAAACGCTTACAAGTAACTTTTTTGGGGTTAATTTTCGCTTGGGGCAGGATTTGACTGGCTGGCCAGGATCCAACCATTGTGCTGAGCGCTTCCGATTATCGTAAAGAACCCATTTTTCATCACAGGTAATGATTCGGTTTAAAATACCTTCATTATTGTGCCGGTTTAGTAATGTAACGCAACAGTCGACGCGCGTTTGCCGGTTTGCTTCAGTCAATTCGTGAGGTACCCACATTTCAAGCTTTTTAATCTTCCCAATTTGCTTCAAGTGAATTAAAACAGTTTTATCACTAACATCACAGCCTGCAGCTAACTCGGACGTGGTTTGCGATGGATCCGCTTCCACAATAGCCTTCAACTCTTCATTATCAACTTGAGTCTCAGGCCGTCCACGGGGCTTGTTCTGCAGATCGAAATTTCCAGAACGAAAACGTTGGAACCAAAAACGAACTGTGTTTTCTTTTGCAACACGACCGCCATACACATCATTCACCCTTCGAGTCATTTCCGCAGCACTAGTGCCACGGCGGAACTCGTACTCGTAAATAATGCAATATTTTAAGTTTTCCATTTTGTAAAATGAGTGACGCAAACAGAAAAAAACAGAAGAAAAAAAACAAATTAATGACGGTCATCGAACCACAAATACATGAGTCTATAGCTGTACAAATTTGAATTTGGAATTCCTTACCAAAGAGGAGAAATTCGTGATTAAAGTGGCCAGTACGAAAAACGCCAATTTCATATGTAAGGACCTAATATATACGTTCTGTTATATGTACTCTTTAATTAACTGACCCTTCACAATTCAACAATAAATTAAATCTTTTCAAGTTATTCGCTACTCAAGTTATTGCAAACACTAATTACGTTATTTTATGAGCCAAATATATAAATAATTGATTTGAGCGCAGCGCTGTGTATAAAACGTTTTAAAGTGAAATATTTTAAAGTGCATCGGCCGGAAGTTGCCGCCGGAACGAACGGTGTGTAAACAGGCGACGACCTACGCTCAAACATTTTTTAACTTTTCCACGTTTTCATTTCGTTTATATTTTTTTTAAATATCTTTCACCTGCATCATAGTGCACGTTATGTTCACTAATGATTGTCATTTGATTTCCCTCGACGTGTTAGACGCAGATATATTTACAACCTTTCTTTTTCACGAATAAAATATATTTTGCAAGAGTTAGTAAAGTGAAATTCTGAGCCATATTAATTCTACGTCACCGATTGAATTTAACTATCTGTACTTGACGAATACATAAATCTATTTTACGTCTTTCAATTGCTAATTTTTAACAACGGCAATAATAAGAAATTAAGTCTTAGTCCAACTATTTTCTAAATTTTTTTTATTCTTTCTACTACAAAATCTATATCTATATCTATATCTATATCTATATATATAAAAGAAACTCGTGTTAGTTACACTATTTATAACTCAAGAACGGCTGAATAGATTTGACTAAAAATTGGTGGGCAGGTAGCTTAGAACCAGGAATAGGACATAGGATAATTTTTACCCCGTTTTCTATTTTTTATTCCGCGCGGACGGAGTCGCGGGTAAAGGCTAGTAACATAATAAAATGTAGTTTATGTACTCAATGGTACATAATGATACTGCATCACCACTAAAGTATGTTTCAATTCAATTTCATATAGTATCGTTTCACATTATATGAAAATGCATTGTTTAAAAGATTGATGGTGATGGATGGCACACGAATATATTGAAAGTCAACAGATTACGCGTAACGGAAAACTCAAGATTGTTGACTTCAAGTAAAGTATCATCTTGTATTATAAACAAAAAGAATAAGAGGATAATAGATTATATTATCATACTTCTACCATCATTGTCCTGCCTTTTTCCTTGTAGTATAACAGCGTAGTACGTACTATTCTTCCATACAAATCTATCAGCCATCGTAATATGAATTCACTCCTGTTCTAGATACTTCTCTAGCACGATCCATCCAAACTTTCTCCGGTCTTCCTCTACCATAGGAACCATCAATTTAACTCATTACTTTATTTCTCAAATAAAATAGTGAATATTAGAACCCTAACAAATAGTAAAAATTGCATTTTCTATTGATAGTAACTCAACGAAAGTTTAAACGCAAGCGTAATGGTAAATTCAGAGTATAAAAGGCATTCGTCGCACAAACTTTTCCTACAAAAAATAAGTTAAAGAAGTACGATTCAATAGAGAGACTCAATAGTGCCGAAGCGGCAATTTTTCTTATCCATCTATTTTACTTACGTCCTCTTGGCGTCGATAAGTCTTTATCATATGGAATGGAAGATAAAGTTTTGCTCTTTCCACGTATTCTCTCAAACGTTAAACATTACTCAGTGTAGTGGTAAAAGGCAGAGATTAAAAAAAATTTAGAATTCTTTAGCAAATATTTATAAATAATTTACCTTACATAGGTTTTAAGTTCATCATCATCAACTCGCTATACGTCTCCACCGAAGTGCTCGGAGCCTACTCCAAGTTAGGGATGACTAGGTCATAGTCAACCACGCTGGCCGAGTGTGTATTGGTTGACTTCACATGTATTAATGAATTTCTCCTGAGATATGGGCATATTGCATCACGATCAGGATAAATGAATATATGTAAGACACATTGGTACATGGTGGGATTCGAACCCAGAACCTGCAGATTGTAAGTCAAGTGCTTAACCCCTGAACCACTGACGCAGGTTTTAAGTTGCCAGGATTAAAATAAGTTAGGATTATTTTACGTTCAATGTTCTAATGTAGGCTATTAGTAAGGACATACTAATTTTATGTTTAGTTTTTATAACTAAACAGAATTAAACATATACTAAACAAGTATTCTAATAATGGTCGAAAATGTACAATATTTCAAAAGAGGTTAACTGTAAACAATTTAGTTAGCTACCTTGTTTGCAGCTTCGGGCAGCTGCTAAAGGAAATGAATTTACTGTGTAACGCAAAAGAGGAAGTTGGTTAAACTTGTACAGGGCGTGTGTCCAAGCGGAGTCACACGTAAATGTTATAATGAACCAATTATTACCGTGCTTCTTTATTATGAAGTAAAATATTGTTTAAACTTTTTACCATTGACTTAATTGTCACAGAAATATGTTAGAAATTTAATAATTAACTTTTCTGCATCTAAAGTTAACATTTATTACATAATAAATACACTTTTATATTTTCATATTTTGAGAATAAATACAAACGAACAAGTGAATCACTTTATAATGTAATGTTCGTAAGAAACGGGATTCTTACCACGATTAGGCTGTTTGAGCTCCCGATATTTCGGCACAGTTGCATGCGCCATGTTCACGGGTTGACTGGTGTTGTGCGGTAGTGTAAAAAATGTTAAAGATAGCCGTATCGGTCTACCTTCTTCCTGATTCGGCGACCACTACCACTGTCCGCGTTCTCACTGCACATTAAGTCCGCACTCGATGTTATTTTTGTTTGTCGACAAACTACACTCACTGTGTCCACATTTGTGCGCGTACTCGAAGTCGGTTGCTGTCCAGTCTTGTTGTAATACTGAATCACTGGATTCCAGGCACTCGACAATTTAAACCCATCTTCGCGATTGAAGTTTTTGCATTTAGCAATTTCAATCGCTTCTCTTACCAATCTTGGTATGTAGTGGCGTTCTGTCGATAGTACCTGGGGACTATGAAGTTCAATCCAGTGATTGGTGGAGGGGTCCAAAAGGTGTTCAGCTATAGCCGACTTCTGAGGATCGTTGTTTTTAACAGCTCGTATATGTTCCTTTATGCGACTGGTGATGGTGCGCTTGGTTTGTCCTATATACGAGCTGCCGCAGCTGCAGTTGATTTTGTAGACACCGGGTGTGTAGGACCATAGGGTCCCTTAAGATGATTAAGGACAGACACTGGCTCACCACTACCACACTGGAGCGCAGGCGCACGTCCGCTTCGTACCGCGTTCGTCACTCAACTACCCAGAGACAGCTGTCCCTCCAGTGTGGTACATGAGACAGTGAATTGTATCTATTCCATAGACACAAACACTACATCCCTTCCTTGTTAACAAGTTTTATTTTATTATTATTTTCAACTCAATCAACATCTTATATATATTTTTTACTGTAATTATAAATTAATAATTTCCAACCAGATTGTTTCATTCATTAATGTTTGATGTATCTTCATTTAAATTTCCATTACATTTCCATTCCCCTTCCACTCTTTTTAGATGTGTAACGTTCATTCTTAGTATTTGTCCAGTTTCTTCATTCCTTACCGTGACATGTAGTTCCGACTACATGAGGCGTAGAGATAAATGTACTTGCAAGTTTGTTTGTCCTATCTAATTCTTTAACATAAATTTCGAGTCCTTTGGGGCAACCTCAATTCCAATTGAATGGAATTCTCTGTAGTCAGCAATAGAAGTGTTCCAATTTAATGGTAACCGAAGTGTTTCCAATTTAATGGTAACCTAAGTGTTTCCAATTTAATGGTAACCGAAGTGTTTCCAATTTAATGGTAACCGAAGTGTTTCCAATTTAATGGTAACCGAAGTGTTTCCAATTTAATGGTAACCTAAGTGTTTCCAATTTAATGGTAACCGAAGTGTTTCCAATTTAATGGTAACCGAAGTGTTTCCAATTTAATGGTAACCGAAGTGTTTCCAATTTAATGGTAACCGAAGTGTTTCCAATTTAATGGTAATCTAAGTGTTTCCAATTTAATGGTTACCTAACTGTTTCCAATTTAATGGTAATCTAAGTGTTTCCAATTAAATGGTAATCTAAGTGTTTCCAATTTAATGGTAATCTAAGTGTTTCCAATTTAATGGTAATCTAAGTGTTTCCAATTTAATGGTAACCTAACTGTTTCCAATTTAATGGTAATCTAAGTGTTTCCAATTAAATGGTAACCTAACTGTTTCCAATTAAATGGTAATCTAAGTGTTTCCAATTTAATGGTTACCTAACTGTTTCCAATTTAATAGTAATCTAAGTGTTTCCAATTTAATGGTAACCTAAGTGTTTCCAATTTAATGGTAACCTAACTGTTTCCAATTTAATGGTAACCTAACTGTTTCCAATTAAATGGTAATCTAAGTGTTTCCAATTTAATGGTAACCTAAGTGTTTCCAATTTAATGGTAACCTAAGTGTTTCCAATTTAATGGTAACCTCAATTCCAATTGAATGGAATTCTCTGTGTTCATTGACACTGTATTAATCCAATTTAATGTATTCACATCTACTGAAATTCATTACCACCAATTTAATTTTTTGACTACCGAACTCCAACTAATGAACTTTATAACAAACAAAATTACTTAATGTCACTCAAATGTTTAAATTTAAGACTTGTACTCTCATAATGAACATAACAAATAAAAACATTAAGTCTAACATTAAACTCGAAAAAAGAGATAACAAACATAACTGACGTAACAAACACAAATTAAATCTATTACTCCGCGAACTATCTATGGAATAAAACTATTTCGTTCGAAGACGTTCAAATGTTTAACAACTGTCAGACGAGATAAAGAATTGTAACAATATTAATGCTTTCAAAAATAAACTTAAATCATATATCATCGCTGAACTGTAATAATCTCTCAATATTTTCTACATATATAACTTTGTCATTTCTGTCAAGTTAGATTCTCTTCTATAGTTGTGTTAAGGTTTATTTTGCTTTATATTCATCCTATATTCTGTATCTATATTACGTATTAATCCGCAAGCCTGTATGATATACATATTTATTTTTCGGGTATATCAATAATTGTTCAGCATAGTTTAATAACATTTAAAAACTTCACAAAACATTTGTTTATAGCAAACGCTTTAAACTTACACCTTCCTTACAACGCACATAAAAACTATAAGTATTACTTTAAATAAGTGCAATTACTCATAACTATTTTTTTTAATAAAATTACGAGTACGGATTTACAGAAGTTGTTTACGCACGGCGGTACGGTTCCGAACATATCTACTCCTTTTTTTTTTATGAGAAATAAAGATCTTTAAACCTAAACCTAATGGTAGTCATAAAAATTAATTAAATTAAAAGAAATTTACATCATCTGATTAAATGATGTACTCATCGAACAACGTCATCAGAAGTCATGTCGTCATAACAAGAACAATGTTTACATTTCCGTGCATGTGACTGTACAACCAACTTAATGGATATCTGCAATAATTAACAACTGATATAGGAGAACGGTAGGTCTTGTTTCTAACAAACATTTTACGTATAATTTAGATATATTTTGTAGTACAGAAAATACAAAACAAAACAACAAAAGTGTGAGTCATTGTCACTATCAGTGGCTGCAATGAACTCCCCTCGAAGATATACTATGATCGCCATGAATAGTACGAAGAAAAGTATATAGATTAACCTTAAATTAAGTTGAAATCTAAATTTTTTTCATTATTTTGCATAATAATATGCATTATTATGCATAAATTTCATATAAAACAAACGGCCATGCCAATAAAGTATTTACTACTTAATCACGATAATTATGTGTTAATCAAATGTACACTTAGCTAATCCATTTCCTTTTCTTTTTTTTGAATTGCAGTTGTTTCTTTACTAAGTATCAATGTTATCATAAGTCATAAGATCATTGGTTTAAGTATGTATCAATTCACTAATCACTCAGCGTTCCGACCGACGCCATGATGTATTATCAAGCCGGCGTATCAACAACACTCAAGCTTAATGTCAAAATTAAGTATTGAATTAAATAATTGAAAAATGTTGTATGTCGAAACTAACCCGAATAATAATAATAATATCATGTAGCATCGAATCTTATCCCTATTCTTTCGTTTAAAGAAAAGTTCTGAAGGGGTCTTTCCTGTTACTGAGTGAGGAGTAGAGTTATACATCATAAAATACTAATATAATGTTTCTCTTATTTTCGTGTCTCTTTTCGCTTACACTTATTCTAAGGTACTTTAAGATATCCCTATTTTGAAGCTCGACTTCCCCATTCATTTGCGGCCAATATGGAACAGTACTAAAAGTTTAATGTTGCAATCTTCACAAAAAGTTTTAAACTCTTCATTTACAAACTGCTGGCTCATTTACAATCTGCAGTGATTGAATGTGGATAACCCAGTCGACTAAAGAGTTCCTTCAGGATGCTAATAATTTGTGAACCTGTTATGGTCCTGGTCACAGCTGGGCACAGATAAGCAAAAGTTAACTTCGTTAATCTTTAATTCGTTAAATAAAAATGTAACTTCGTTAATCGTTAAAGCCGTTAATTAATAAAAATTTAACGTAAGTTAAAGTTGACAGTTAAAGTTAATTTTTTTTTTATATTATAAGGGACAATCAGGCAAATGGCCATATGAATAATCTCCGAATCGCATGGACCGATTTTGTCGAGACTATCAATAGAACCTAGGCTATATTTTTTGCGCTTACGAAATCACGGGCGAACGCTAAACCTATCTATAGTTTAGTTATATTTTAAATTCAAATAAAACTTAGACGATTGGGCCGATGTACTACTGCCTGTACAATACACATGACAGCGTGCACTAGTTACACACACTTGTATACTACACTGACAATGATGGACAAATTACCTTTTCAGTCATTTTTTTTATCGACATTCCGACGTCACGGAATTAGAGTTAACTAAATTTAGACAACACAAATTTTCTATTAAACTGTGAGACCTGGTAATATTCAAAAGAAAATAATCAAAACTTTTGTGCAGTATTTACATGTATCTGTTACTATTTGCACCCGTATATTCATTTGCTCATGCTCCCACAATTGAACATTTAATTTTACGTATAATTTGGTAATATATATATATATTTTTTTTTTGCTAAGGACCCACGAACAGACTTTAGTATTAACTACTTTTTTATTTATTAACATAGGTTTATCAATAAAACTTCTTAACATCAGAGGGAACTTATTGTAACATTGATAAATAAACTATATAACCAATCCAGTGATACATCTCAACGCATCAAACTATACAACTGAGATGCCATCGATAACTTCTAGCATCTAATGATATATCGTCGGATCTAATGTTATATGTTAAATAAAGTTAAATTGCTCTCAGTGTACAGAGTGTACGTCACATGACCACGACATAACGAAAACAACCGATTGCGGGTGATGTCTTCTATCTTTCTTATCACCTATAAAATCGTTATAGTCAATTAGTAAGAATATGTTTTGACTTATTTTCAACGACATTCGATTTATTTTAAAACAATCTTTCAATATACGCAAAAATCATAATTACACTAACACAATTATTCTATCTCTTTCTTCATTTTTTCTCGTTTTAGCGTATACTTTTTTTTGTTGTAAACAAACAAATTATCTTCGCTATTGTAATAATGTACCTCTCTTTTTAGCAGTCGTTGCAATATCAGCTGCATCCTACTGAAAATGTTCGATTTAAATCTAAAATCTAAAATACCTTCAATTTAATGAAAGTTCTTTTGTTTTTACTAATACTTCTTATTTAAAAGAAGTCCGAGACACGTTAAATTCAACCTAATGAATTTCATTTTGTACAATGTAATAAAATAGTTTAGAATATCTCTAATTTAATAGAAACCCAAATTATAAATGTATACTTTTCAATACTCCGAAGGTACCTTATTAGGTTTACCTATTTACGCATTCATATATCCAATTTAATGGATATCCAAAATAGACGAAGATATATCACCAATTTAATGGAAATCCAGAGCACTACATATCTGTATTATCTATATGTATAAAAGAAAGTCGCATCAGTTACACCATTTATAACTCAAGAACGGCTGAATCGATTTGACTGAAAATTGGTGGGCAGGCAGCTCAGAACCAGGAAACGGACATAGGATTATTTTTACCTCGTTTTCTATCCCTTCATTCCGCGCGGACAAAGTCGCGGGTAAAAGCTAGTTTTAGTTAAAATGATAGCCGATTTTCAAAATACGGCCTGTACCTGTCATTTTACGTGAAATACTTAGTTGCAGTTAATAGATAATAGACCCATATTTCGTATGACACTGTCTTAGATCCTAGAACGGTTCGTTGAAGAAGATTCACAAATACCTTTGCCAGAAATATAATTATTTCTGAACAAAATAAATATGTCAGTTGATACTTATTGTAGCATTTGATGTGTCTCGTTACAGAGAATATTTGATGACCAAATAGTGAGTAGATTAATATAACAGATTTAAAACATCTTTACAAATAAATCAGGCCACCCGTTGACCCCGCCTTTTATTGACGTTCCTTACACTTATGAAGATTGATATTGTAAGTACTCGAAGGTATAATAATTTACAATAATTTCAATCGCTTTTTTTTACAATTATTTTTTTACAGTTAGCTGTAATAATTTGTAAATATTATTGACAATTAAAATTTTTGTGAACTAAACTTTAATAGACAAATATTCCTACTCATCATAATAAATAGATAACGACGGCGGAAGTGATATCGCATGCTTGCAATAAATCATCATTACTATTTTACACGTATACAACTTATAAAATCGGATAATACTGTAAACTAATGTTCCCCGTATCATATTGTCATCTTTCTTCTATTATGAAATCTATAATAATTGTACTCTACTTTTAGGCATAAAATTAAATATCTTGATTGCAATGTTTTAATTTACACACAAGTATTTTATTACTTAGGGCGCAAAATACGGACATAGTTACCAATTTTCTATTTTGTTTTTTTTTTTTTTTTTTTCACCTCGTCGCCATTTGTAGGACCATAGGGTCCCTTAAGATGATTAAGGACAGACACTGGCTCACCACTACCACACTGGAGCGCAGGCGCACGTCCGCTTCGTACCGCGTTCGTCACTCAACTACCCAGAGACAGCTGTCCCTCCAGTGTGGTACATGAGACAGTGAATTGTATCTATTCCATAGACACAAACACTACAGGGTGTTTCAAACGGAATACGGTCTTTGGGCGATCGCAGTTTTTGTGCTATCTTACTGTCAGGGGTAAAAATAGTTTTTATTGCGTATTTGCTCAAAACCTTCGACAGTTTGTCAGTTACTCCTCTGACGTACGGCAAAAAAGCAGGCTGTCTTGCCACCTCCATCGGCCTATTCCGTCTGTGTCGTCGTGCTTTCAGCTTTCCATCATATCCATTCCGCCGCAGTACGTTCGACAAATGTTCGAGTTCACCTGGTAAGTGATCTTTGTCACAAAGATCATGGGCTCGATTCACTAGTGACGTCACTACAGCGTTCAGGTGTAGTGGATGATGGTGTGAGCTCGCGTGAAGGTACCTGTCAGTGTGAGTTGGCTTCCGGTACACAGAGTGGCCGAGTGATCCATCCGGTCGAACCTTAACTAAAACGTCCAAAAAAGGTAGTTTCCTCTCTTTTTCTACCTCACAGGTGAACTTTATTTTGTCGTGGATGCTGTTGAGATATGACAAGTAACACTCGATGTCTGCCTGGTTACCCCTCATAATACAAAAAACGTCATCTACGTATCTTTTCCACAGTTTAACTGGTGATGGTGTGGCTGTGATGGCAATGTTTTCAAAATGTTCCATCCAGATGTTAGCAACTACGGGGGCAACAGGGCTTCCCATAGCCACGCCATCAATCTGTTTATAATACTGACCATTGTACAGAAAGTAACTCGTAACCAAGCAGTGTTCAAGTAACTTGGCATATTCCATCGGGATGTTATTTTTATTCAGAATCACCTTTATGACATCTATACTATCTTTAATGGGTACATTGGTGAAGAGCGAATCGACGTCGAAACTGACCATGATCTCATCCGCTTCAACTCTAGTGTCTTTTAAGATGTTTACGACATGTCGAGAATTCTTCACGTGAGATGTTGTACGACCCACTAAAGGTTGCAGCACATTCGCAACATGTTTTGCCAGGTAATACGTGGGTGAGTCAATTTGGCTCACTATGGGTCTGAGTGGGACATTGTCTTTATGGACCTTCGGCAAACCATACAGTTTAGGGGGCTGCACTATTCTAGGCTGTATTAGATGCTTATGGACGTCTGATGGCAGTACATCTTTATGTTTGTTGATTAAAGCTAGGGTTTCCCGATTCACTCGTTGCGTAGGGTTGTTATTCATGAGTTGATAAGTAGAAGAATCATTTAGCAAAGTGTTGATTTTATTATCATAGTCGCTAACATTCATAACAACCGTCGCATTGCCTTTATCTGCCTTTAATACTAATATGTCGGGGTCAGTGCGAAGTTCTTTGATTGCGGACAGTTCTTTAATAGTAACATTCTTGGGAGGAAGTTTTGCCTTACGTAATATGACCGCCACATCCTGTCTTAATATGTCTGCGTCAGTTGTCTTTAACTTGTTTCGACTAATGGCTTCCTCTATACCACCTATCACTTTCTCGTACGGTATGCGCCTAGGTGACGGTGCAAAGTTCAATCCCTTTTCGAGAATGTTAACTGCCGATGGACTAAGCTCTTTATTTGATAAATTTATGACCGTTTTTGTGATGTCATAGCTACCTCCAATACTTTCTCTCTGCGATTTTTTATCAACCAAAAAACTAAACTTACGTTCGAGCTTCGTAGTACGGAGTTCACTAGTACGTTGTGCTTGTAGATAGGTTATGCGGTCACATAGATCAAAATCACTGCTTGTCAACAACTCACTGCACTCCAGATGTAAACAATATAACTCACACTGGGCTTTGTCAAATAAGTAGCGGTTATTGCGTATCAGTCTCCGCAACAATTTTACACTCGCATTATGCAGAATACTCGCGGAACCGTGTATGTCTAAACGTGGTTTAATTCGAACACATTTCGGTATAACATTATTGTCCCGACACTTTATTAAAAATTCGACCGAAACACGAATACACTCACTCTTCTTCCGCGCGCGTTCTAGTTGACGTATTTTGTTTACACATTCCGGCCCGTACCGGTTTTCGATATATAACTTCAAACTTTCGTGGAGATCATGGTCAGTTTCGACGTCGATTCGCTCTTCACCAATGTACCCATTAAAGATAGTATAGATGTCATAAAGGTGATTCTGAATAAAAATAACATCCCGATGGAATATGCCAAGTTACTTGAACACTGCTTGGTTACGAGTTACTTTCTGTACAATGGTCAGTATTATAAACAGATTGATGGCGTGGCTATGGGAAGCCCTGTTGCCCCCGTAGTTGCTAACATCTGGATGGAACATTTTGAAAACATTGCCATCACAGCCACACCATCACCAGTTAAACTGTGGAAAAGATACGTAGATGACGTTTTTTGTATTATGAGGGGTAACCAGGCAGACATCGAGTGTTACTTGTCATATCTCAACAGCATCCACGACAAAATAAAGTTCACCTGTGAGGTAGAAAAAGAGAGGAAACTACCTTTTTTGGACGTTTTAGTTAAGGTTCGACCGGATGGATCACTCGGCCACTCTGTGTACCGGAAGCCAACTCACACTGACAGGTACCTTCGCGCGAGCTCACACCATCATCCACTACACCTGAACGCTGTAGTGACGTCACTAGTGAATCGAGCCCATGATCTTTGTGACAAAGATCACTTACCAGGTGAACTCGAACATTTGTCGAACGTACTGCGGCGGAATGGATATGATGGAAAGCTGAAAGCACGACGACACAGACGGAATAGGCCGATGGAGGTGGCAAGACAGCCTGCTTTTTTGCCGTACGTCAGAGGAGTAACTGACAAACTGTCGAAGGTTTTGAGCAAATACGCAATAAAAACTATTTTTACCCCTGACAGTAAGATAGCACAAAAACTGCGATCGCCCAAAGACCGTATTCCGTTTGAAACACCCGGTGTCTACAAAATCAACTGCAGCTGCGGCAGCTCGTATATAGGACAAACCAAGCGCACCATCACCAGTCGCATAAAGGAACATATACGAGCTGTTAAAAACAACGATCCTCAGAAGTCGGCTATAGCTGAACACCTTTTGGACCCCTCCACCAATCACTGGATTGAACTTCATAGTCCCCAGGTACTATCGACAGAACGCCACTACATACCAAGATTGGTAAGAGAAGCGATTGAAATTGCTAAATGCAAAAACTTCAATCGCGAAGATGGGTTTAAATTGTCGAGTGCCTGGAATCCAGTGATTCAGTATTACAACAAGACTGGACAGCAACCGACTTCGAGTACGCGCACAAATGTGGACACAGTGAGTGTAGTTTGTCGACAAACAAAAATAACATCGAGTGCGGACTTAATGTGCAGTGAGAACGCGGACAGTGGTAGTGGTCGCCGAATCAGGAAGAAGGTAGACCGATACGGCTATCTTTAACATTTTTTACACTACCGCACAACACCAGTCAACCCGTGAACATGGCGCATGCAACTGTGCCGAAATATCGGGAGCTCAAACAGCCTAATCGTGGTAAGAATCCCGTTTCTTACGAACATTATATTAGTAAAAACCACGAAAGTTTGAAGTTATACTTTATAATGTGTTTGACCAATACTATTCATAGCGTAAAATGTGTTGTTAGTTTTGCAAAGAAAATCTTTGTTTTAATGTGAGAGTGTGAGGTATAAAACGGTGAAATATATTATAAGTTTAGTAAATTGTCGTGTCTATCATAAAATTGACATAAACAAACTGATGAATTTCTCTCCGGTCAAAATGGCCGATGTTCGCGTGCGCTACTCGTACGAGCAACTTTAATTGACTTCCGCTTCCCGCCTAAATGCATTTCCCTTCGCTTAATGTCAAACATATTACAAATTAACAAAATTGTTTGTAGCTGCTAAAATTAACTCTCCGCCCCTTTCTATTCTGTATACGATCACGAAATCTTATAAGTATCAAAAATTATCTCGTATAAAAATAATAAGTAGTCATCAATAATACTTATCTATAGTATTATGTAGAGAACTCAGCAATATTTACTATTTTATACTACTCAGTTTCGTGACTTATTGACTCACTAATATATTTGTCTCGGCAAATATATATATATATATCAATATAGGGTTAACAAGAAATACAAATAATTGATTTGGCAACTAAGACGGCAAGAAATCACCTGTTAGATTTGTTCACCTAAGCTCTGTTGAAAAATAGGTTAAGACATAACAATTGATCTTAATTCAAATGATGTGCTGCCCAAACCGTAAATAACTTTTCCTAACACTGATTTGGCAAACACATAGACATTAAACACTGAAGACATATATGTTTTACTAGTTTTACCCCGCGATTTCATTAGATGTTTTAAATTTAATAAAACACTCCTACACAATCAAGTATGATTATTCCGTTTTTTTTTTTTGATTAGCTCTTCGAGGGAATTTTACGGGATAAAAAGTAGCCTAAAAATATTCTACTTCAGACTCCATTCCGTGGGGTCATCGAGAAACAAGCATCCTGCTGTGTTAGAAGAATAGAATTATATAATTGTATGAACCTTTAACTTTTACTTATCGATTCAATAATGCTAAAATACAGATTAGAGAACTTTAGAATTGGCGTTTAATCTAAATTCTTTATGAACCAATTTACTTTGCCCTCAGACATGAGGGTTCTTCCAATAAACAAGTAGTCCAATAAGATTCACATTAGTGTCACAGCGTGTTTGCGGTTAGCGTCAGAGATGTTAGAAATATCTACGTCTCAACTATAACTTCAGATTTATCCAATAATTTGAACTACGTAGCCATAGAATACAATAGATTCGAAATATTTACAATATTAGATGTAAAAAAAATCGCTATAATATATTTTCTAATACTACTGGTGACAAGATTGTAAGAAGTGGTTTTTAATAAATATCATTATTTATTATTCTAAGGTTTTACAAACCACAACCTTCAATGCAATAACCCTGGATTCTTATATTTATTTACGTCTAGCCGTCGCCCACAACTTCATCCACGCAGAATTAAAATAAAAAAAACTTAATTAGTAGCCTAATTGTTCTTCCTATGTTCTATATCTATGCCAAATTTTAGCGTGATCCATTCAGCCGTTTTGGAGATACCTTCTAACAAACATACATCCATACATCTAAACTTTACAACATATTTAAACTAAAACTTAATACTGGACCATTATAAAGAGACAAATAAAAAATAATCATTAAAGCATTCCATAAAAAAGTTTTAAAATGAATTTATACTTTATACCATTTTAAATATGCAACAGAAAACAGTCGTGTTATATGAAGTAGATGTACTATGAACCACGTACTCGTAGTATATGAGGCGACCAAATAAAATCAAACAGAACGTCAAACGAATTACCATTTGTTACCGCTTATCCACCGCCGACATGAAAATCGTTTTTCACTCCTTTTGTACTTTGTATGCATGTTCCGGCCTGAATATTTAATATACGTACTAGGATTTTAAAAAAATAAAATGACTAGCTTGTTGCGCAATTATTGACGACATAAAGTTTGTAGTTGTTTGGCAGTAGGCCTAAATTTAGTTCTCTTCCCCCTTCACAAACTTTTCTTATTAGAAAAGGATGGGAAGGGGAAGGGGATTTGGCGGAGGATGGGACGCATCGGAAGGGGAAATATCCTCTATCTGTGCGTCCCCTTCTCTGTTGATTAAAGGTAGGCAACGCATCTGCATTTGCGGATGTCCATGGGCAACGGTCGCCTCGCTATTTCGGCGAATTCAGGTGACCGTTTGCCACCCTTTCATATAAAAAAAGCATTAATAGTTATGTACATATATTATTGTCAACATATTATAAATAAATAAATTAAAAAAAGAGATCAAATTCAGCAAAAACCTTTAACAAACCGACTGCTTGGTCTGATTAAGTAATTAAAAGGATTAAAACCTTCATAAATTTTAAACTAAACTTGTAACTAATGCAATAATAGCAATTTCACGTCGCTGTTGTAAATCCTAGGATTACCTGCACACAGATGTTTCCATTACAATAAAGTTTGGAAGAAATTTAATTTCCTATTTATATCGTATTAGAAGAATAACATTAAACAGTTAGTTAATCTTTTTTTGCTATCACTTTTTTCCTATTAAATTGAAATAAAAAATTTTTTCAATAAAAAGCACATAGTTATTGTATAAGCACAGTAGTAAAAAACAAAGTATTAAATATTCGGTTAAAAAAAAATCTTGTGTTGAAAGTATGATTGATACAGGTGGAAGGCCTGAATACACAACTAATTAATAATACAGCGTCAAAGTACCACATTCGTTGTTTTACCAAAAAATATTTTTAAAGGTAACATTCTACTTATTTATGGAAACTGTATAAAATATTCTTTCGGATTAATCAATTTTAATTTAATTTTAATATTAGTGTTAATTCTCTAAATTTGAATTTCAAAGGAAATTTTTGTTTGATTGATAGTTTGAAGTAGCAAACACCGGTTCTTACAACATCAGAGTTTATGACCAAGTTAAAGAAATGGAACACCTAGCCTTCAACATTCGTAGACTTTCTATTTGTGGTGTAGATATAAGTTGTATTTGACTCGGACGTCCGCTGTCTCAACGTAGGACTTTAAGTTAACTTCCGCTTGTCGTCCATATCCTTGAGTACCATTTCAATGTTACAAACTAGTAAAATAAAATGTTAACAGTGTAACGTGAACCAATATTATTCTGAAATAGTTTTAAACATTTCATATGTTATACTTTTCAATATAAGTTAACAAAATTATTATTATTATCACGGTGATTGAGAATTGAGATAGTCAAGTTTCTTTTTTATAAAGATTGGAAGATAAAAATTTATAAATAAATTCAAAACACGAACCATTTCTGTTCATTATTCTGCAAGTTAAGTCTTATAATAAATGTTGTCTCGTATTTGATTTAAAGATTAAGGAAAATACTGTAATTTAAACAAAAAGACAATCAGTATCGGATTAATAAACTCGTTACCGTTGAATTGCAGTGAGAGATGACATCATGAAATATCCGTAGCTCCTTTTATGAATACATTAATCTGAAACGGGCCCTTCCGCCGGTTCATTAAGACTGACTAAACTGACAAATATTGTGCAAGTTTCGTATTAATTAATTGTTATAATTATTCTACAGGAGTTTTTAAATATTCCAATGTTAGTGGAACGGTTTTGGATGATATTATTGTAAAAAAATATTATAAGCCTACCTTTTAACTCTTTACTATAAGTTAAAATTGAAATTCAAAAACAAATAGGTAAGTGTATCTTTACGTATATCCCCGAAACTGTTCACCGCTGCACTTGAAGATGTCTTTAAGACGCTGGACTGGAAAACCCGCGGAATCAACGTCAACGGTGAGTACATTTCACACCTTCGATTTGCCGATGACATAGTCGTACTGGCGGAATCGTTGGAGGATCTCAGTCGTATGCTCACCGATCTCAATACCGCTTCACGGTGCGTGGGGCTAAGGATGAATCTTGACAAGACGAAAGTCATGTTCAACGAGCAAATCGTCCCAGGCCCGATTACCATCGGGAATGCGGCCGTTGAAGTGGTAAACGACTATGTCTACCTTGGACAGGTCATACAGCTTGGACGGGGTAACTTCAACAAAGAGATTGATAGACGCATACGACTGGGCTGGGCAGCATTTGGAAAATTTCGTTCCGTCCTCACCTCGCAAATACCTCAATGCCTGAAGAGGAAAGTCTTTAACCAGTGCGTCCTCCCCACAATGACCTACGGTGCGGAGACCTGGATTTTGACGGCAGGGCTAGCCCATAAGTTAAAAGTCGCTCAGCGGGCGATGGAGAGAATTATGCTCGGTGTTTCTCTACGGGATAAAATCCGGAACGAAGAAATTCGACGGAGAACCAATGTAAACGACATAATTCTCCAAGTCAGTAGGCTGAAATGGTAATGGGCCGGTCACATCTGTCGGGCCAACGACGCCAGATGGGGAAGAAAGGTCCTAGAATGGAGGCCACGGCAGGGGACTAGGAGTGTGGGGCGTCCTCCTTCCAGGTGGACCGACGACATAATCCGCACGGCGGGAAGTTGCTGGATGCGAAAGGCGGAGGACCGCGTACTGTGGAAGGTATTGGGAAAGGCCTATGCCCAGCAGTGGGCAGATAAAGGCTGTTGATGATGATGATGATGATCTTTACGCAACTCTCTACTGCTCTTTAATTTTTACTATAGTAATGTTCGCAAAGTAGAAATTTGTATCGCTTCCGTCTTCACCCTAAGTGTATTTCCTTAGTTTTTACATAGTTAATTGTACATGTATAGATGGTATTCGTTAGTTTATCAAATTTTATGCGAAATTTATTTTGTGAAAAACCTTATAAAAAGTATTGAATTACTCATCATTGCTTTTCAATTTTCAATTTACGCAATATGGACAAAAAAATATTTATACAAAATACACTATGCAATATTTTTGTATGTAAATTTTTCGAGTCTACAGAAATATTTTCATTTGTATAAATGCTGCAAAATTAAATTATAGAGAATGTGAAAAGGATTACAGTTTGTTTCCGTTGAAAACACATCTGTAGAATTTAAAATTGATTTCAATCAAATTGACCATTTTCATTTTACATTATCTTATATATAAAATTTTCATGTCACAATGTTAGTTACCGTACTCCTACGAAACGGCTTAACCAATTGTTATGAAATTTTATATTCATATTCAGTAGGTCTGAGAATCGGCTACTATCTATTTTCATTGCATTTTCATACTATCAAGCTTTTTTAACTGCGCGCGATCGGAGTCGCGGGCGACAGCTAGTTTCTTTTATATCTGCGAAAAAAAATCTGTCTGAATTTTCGGAAATAAGAAGAAATAAAAAAACTTTTGTTAAATTATCAAACTTCATTTGTTTAATCCCGTATTCTTTTACAAATACATTTTAGGGAAAAAAATATAATATAAACATGTTCTATACGTATTTCGGCAAATCTTGTTAATATCTATACAGGGTTTTAGAAACCGTGATTTCGTAAGCATCATTCATCGGTGCCCAGTCAACGCAGCCGGCCGCGATCGGAGCTATCACGGCACGTGCCTATCGTAACGATTTGAAAGCAAAGCAACGATCAAACGTGATGGGAACCGTCCACCCCTTAACCGATAATTCGACACTCGAAAATGATTCAAACATAACTCGATACTAACCAAGAGTGAAGAAGAGAATGTCTAATGAGAGAGTACTAAATAGTAGAGGCATACATATTTAAATAGAAATTAAATTTGTATGGATTTATATTATAGGATTAATAAAACGAGTATTTGCTTTTAAGAAGTTAAATATTTTATTAATCTTGTTTAGTGGTTCATAGTTTGTAAGTAATTATATTATACGTAAATTCAAATATACCATTTTCTTATTAATTTGATAAAAAGCAAGTTAACTTTCAAATCAATATTTTGCTCCTCTTTTAAATAGTTATTTTGACATAACGATATAAATTCAATTCAAGATTCCAAACACAAAGAACTAACTTCGTGACGTTCTATATTCTTAAGTTGAATTCATAATCCTAAAATTGTGTACATTAATGTTTCAGTTATCGATCTCATTTGAATTTGATATTTTCGATGTCTTTTTGGTTTGATTTTAGGGGGCAAATATATTACTTAAAATCTTGAAAATACGTATTTTCTACGTAGAAAGGTAGCGATTTCAATAAATTTTTGAGACGTATACAATAAAATGAAATAAAACACAAGACAAACTAATCAAAGCTCTGTTTATATTATGTTGTTATAATCAAACCTAATTACACTAGATTACCAGTTCTAAACGTGCGTACAGCGTGTTGGAATAGCAAATAACACGTGGAGTGACGCGCCGCATAATTTAAGTTTGGGCGACCTATCCGTCATTTGTCGGTTTGACACGTTCCGTACTTCACAAACGCTTCGTTTGGTTGGTTAACAATTTTGATACTATTAACAAATAAATAATTTTATAATTTAATTAAGTATGACCAAACAGATTTCCAAATGTTGTGATTGGATATTAAGAGCCAAAATAACATAGTCATAATTTACTTGGCATTAAAAAATTATAGTAGGAATTGAATGCTGAAGTTTTTATTTTTAAACAATTTTAATCAATTTGTGACCTCATACTATACCTACAGTTAAACCTCTTTAAGCGTTTTTAAATAATTAACCGCATGTTCATTATTTTATCATTATAATTAAAATACTTTGTATTACTAACATAAATAATTGAATCGGTGTTATTGCAGTGTACAAAATTAAATCCCGTTATCTGTGCGTGATATTTAATAATATAAATATAATTTCTAAATATTTGCTTGTCTCAACATATTAAAAAAAGAATAAGCAGATGCCATTTTCTGAAAATAGAAAACATATAAATACATATTAGTAAGTTAAATTAATAATTATACGAATTAACTTTGTATATTCTACAAATCTTACATTAGAAAACGTCTGAACAGAGACATCCTCGAATCCCGGAGCATTCAGTTGTAGTGGTCGAAGCGATCTTTGCATCATTAGAATAATATACGGTCGTATCATTTTTCCAATATCCCAAAAAGGTATATCCAAACAAGCCTCGCCAACAGATCGTAACTTAAAATATAATATTTATTCGTTACGGGCTTTATCAGGAAATATATTTAAATACTAGCTGTCGCCCGCGACTCCGTCCGCGCGCAGTTAAAAAAAATGAAAAATAGATGTTGGCCGATTCTCAGACCTACTGAATATGCTCACAAAATTTTATGAGAATCGGTCAAGCAGTTTCGGAGGAGTACGGGAACGAAAACTGTGACACGAGAATTTTATATATTAGATTAATAAAACAATTACCTTCATTCCCATAATTGTACATAAATAACTGGGAATAAATACTTCAATAATTGTTCCACCACACAGTAACATCGTTATGGCATTTATTTCTCCATCTTTTAATTTCTGTAATATTTTAAACAAATTACAACTACATAATTGTACTTGAAAACACAAGCTATTACTGCTTGCAAATGCTTACTAATACTTAAACTAATGTTCAACTATTTGTATAAATAAAAATAATAACCTCAGCGCTGCAATAGGCGGTCAAACAGACGACAGGACCACCAGCTTTTTGTTCAAACATAAGTAATTTTTTGTATACTTTCGTGTAGTTTTTTAGAAGCCTGAGAAGTTGTACAGAACATTTGTTAGAATTAGTTCGGAATAACATAATTATTACTTACAGAGGCGAGGTAAGTGTATCAGGACCTCTGGTCTCTGCTTACCCCTTTAGATTACAGCCCTATGTTACTTAAAGAACATTGTTACAACAATATTATTTTTTTTACCTGTACATAGAAAGATGTTCCCGTATTATTATACCCATTCTGTACTTGATTTGTGACTCAAATTGTTCAGTTTCATATGTATTAGTCGGTATCTTAAGTCCTTCCATCAAATCTTCAATGTACCATATTATTAGATCAGCTTTAGTCGTTATTTGCCCAATCCAAAATATTTGTGTTTGGATCATAACTACAAAAAAAGTATGCAAATAACAATATTCATTATTCCCACGTTTTATACCTTTCATATTAAAGGGTAACATTATATTCAAGCCGAACAAACATTTTAAAGAGATAAAATTTGATTATTTATTTATTCCGTATAAACACAATAAGTATTGAACTTTTATATTTCTTTAATAGAAACATTCTCGTCATAAGCTATTTTTCTCTATCTACGCGAGAGAATCTGAGAACACTATTAATCCTTACTAATATTATAAAAACGAAAGTAACTCTGTCTGTCTATCCATCGCCCTTTCACGCCAAAACAACTGAACCGATTTCAATTAAATTTGTTACACAGATAGTCTAGTGCCTGAGAAATGACACAGGCTACCTTTTAATGCGAATAAAGGGTTTTAAGAGGTTCAAAAGGGGGATGACATGTTGTAAGGAAGTATTGTCATTTTTAGTTAGTTTTACCCTCAAGGGTGTAAAATAACAATAGGAAAAAGGTGTGGTAAGTTTGTATGGGAAAATGTAAAGTTAATGTGAATGACTTATTTTTCTGTAATATTAGGTCCTTACATATGAAATTGGCGTTTTGTATGGGAGGAACAAAAAGTCGAATATTTTTTAATATAATATATTTAATTAATCAAAGTATGAACCATTATTTTCTATGCACTTTTGCCATCTCATAGGTAGTTCATTGATCCCTTTACTAAAAAAACCAGTCGGACGGGAATCAATAAAATCTTTGAAGGCGATTTGGACTGCCCCATCGGAGTTGAATTTTTTCCCTTTCAAGAAGTTATCCAAATTTCGAAAAAAATGGTAATCTGTTGGAGCAAGGTCCGGGGAGTACGGAGGATGTCTTAGACTTTCCAATTGAAGCTCTTCTAATTTAGTAGCCGTCTGTTGCGCAGTGTGTGGTCTAGCGTTGTCGTGAAGCAACAGTGGCGTGGAGCGATTGACCACCCTAGGTTGTTTAGCCGCTAGCTTTTCCATCATGGTTTGCAATTGCTGACAATAGACATCAGCCGTAATAGTCTGGCCAGATTTGAGAAAACTGTAATGAACAATACCGGTACTAGTCCACCAAACGCTTACAAGTAACTTTTTTGGGGTTAATTTTCGCTTGGGGCAGGATTTGGCTGGCTGGACAGGATCCAACCATTGCGCTGAGCGCTTCCGATTATCGTAAAGAACCCATTTTTCATCACAGGTAATGATTCGGTTTAAAATACCTTCATTATTGTGCCGGTTTAGTAATGTAACGCAACAGTCGACGCGCGTTTGCCGGTTTGCTTCAGTCAATTCGTGAGGTACCCACCTTTCAAGCTTTTTAATTTTCCCAATTTGCTTCAAGTGAATTAAAACAGTTTTATCACTAACATCGCAGCCTGCAGCTAAGTCGGACGTGGTTTGCGATGGATCCGCTTCCACAATAGCCTTCAACTCTTCATTATCAACTTGAGTCTCAGGCCGTCCACGGGGCTTGTTCTGCAGATCGAAATTTCCAGAACGAAAACGTTGGAACCAAAAACGAACTGTATTTTCTTTTGCAACACGACCGCCATACACATCATTCACCCTTCGAGTCGTTTCCGCAGCACTAGTGCCACGGCGGAACTCGTACTCGTAAATAATGCGATATTTTAAGTTTTCCATTTTGTAAAATGAGTGACGCAAACAGAAAAAAACAGAAGAAAAAAAACAAATGAATGACGGTCATCGAACCACAAATACATGAGTCTATAGCTGTACAAATTTGAATTTGGAATTCCTTACCAAAGAGGAGAAATTCGTGATTAAAGTGGCCAGTACGAAAAACGCCAATTTCATATGTAAGGACCTAATATTACTAATATTTTAAATGCGAATGTTTAGATGGATTTGGATGAAATTTGATATGGATGTAGAACATAGTCTGGAAGAACATATCGACCCTGGAAAGCATAAACGCTGTAACCCTTGAAATCGCGAATATGTTTTTCACACGTTAAAAATTCCAACCATTATCAAACGATAATGATTTTATTATAGGTTAGCACAAACTACACAACAATGCTAAATACCGCATGCTTGTATACCGTATCAGCTCACGAGTTATGATTTTTTGGCTCTCCTGTAAAGTTCATACTTTCGGGGTTACAGCGTTTATGCTTTCCAGCGTCGATATAGGCTACTAATCCAGTTTTTTTATTTCGCGCGGACGGAGTCGCGGATAACAGGAATTTTTTTATAAGTTTAAGTAAAATAATTGGCCTAGATAATTAAAATGCTACCAGAATACAGTATTTCACGCGGATGATGTTGCTAGCATAGCTATTGACTAATACTTTGAACACTTACATATGTAGCTATAAGCGTAAGCCAAAGAACAGAAGTTGGAGAATGCAAATGCCATTTCGTAGTACGGTGTCTTGCCGAAGTCGGTATCGTAGTACCAATAGGGGATTAGAAGCGGGCGACTGGTTCCGTCACCTGGCTCGTGCGTTAATACATACCAGAGCAGCCACAGTAGCGTGATACATACCACGCCGATACCAATGAAACTCGTAAACACAACAGATAGTATACACATTTTCCAAATCTTTAGTTGGTTATTGAAAAATCTTTCTCTGTAGAATTAAAAATATTAAACGGTAAGTAAGTGTTCAAGCAATATTCCACTTGGTTTTTGTAATAACACGATACTAAAATAATATCTTGCGATACTAAAAATATGCATTCTTCAACTCATAATGATGGGCAAAAATGCAGGCATAAGACGCTTTAGTAAGAACACATTTTTTTTGGATTCTTTTTTTTTTGGAATTGGAAAGAATCCCTATATTGTGCCAACAATTTCGAACAAAGGTTCGCTGAACTGACTGCCAACCTCCAGTAATGGAGAGACATTAATAGAAGAAGAACGATGGTCCTAAGATGACGCACATTACCTTTGCAAATTCGACATTTCTTATACAGTATGGTACGATGCTAAAGCGATTAATTAGTCAAAAAAAACTATTGACTTAATAAAATTGAGATTAGGTACCTGTATTTTTTTCCATCCGTGCATATGAATTTAAAATCTTTTCTCAGTGTGTCCAAAAACACGTGATATTGAGGTAAATTATCAACAGTACATAAGAGCATTAATAATTCATATAGTAAAATTATGAAGTAACATCCAGGTTCAGTTATTGCAGTAAGATCATTTATCGCAACTCCATGTGATGCGGTTATCCCCAGAGTAGTCAAAGCAAGCAATGTAGTAATGCCAAGAAAAATTAAAATAAAATATCTGAAAAAGAATTACATATGTAGTCATTTGTCTTTTAAATGAACATACAACAGAAACCGCTAGCGTTAGAACAGTTATATGATTTATGGAGATCAAAATCATTTAACCGCTTTTAAAATAATACAGTTGATATTATAAAGACTACCAATTTTTACCTCCATATTGGCTTAGGTTCGTTATCCAAAACTTGAAAGTATTTTAGAATGTAATAACACGTACAGTGATATTTATATGGATCTACTAATCCTTCTGAACTGTTAAAGTTATCTTTGTTATAAAATGCTTTGAACTTTTTTAGCATATTGTTTTTTAGATTCCGTGTTCAAAGATTGAATAAAAGTAAAGGAAAATGATAGAACTTGGCTTAATAAATGATACTGGGACCTTATTACGTATTAAATGTCTATTGCATTCAACAAATTGAAGCAGACTGAAGTGGATATCTTGAAAGTTTCCAGCTTTCTTCTATTATTCTACTATTTAAATTTCTGTACTGTGACATTAAAACTCAATAAGTGATGAGGAAGTTGCTTCTTTGAATTTAACTGTAAAGTCTTGTCATTAGTTAGAGTCGACAAGGACTCTTTAATAGAATTTCAAGAGCCAAATTACAGCGCCGCATGTTAAAGCATCTCGCCTCGGGCTATATAAAAAGTAATCGCTGCTCCTACATATTTAATTCTTAAGAAGTATATTATAGTCTACAAGTAAAATCATGATCATCAACCCGCCATTTTCCTTACGTAGGGTTGGCACAGTACTCATCCGTACAAAATAAAAAACTGTGTTCATATATGCAGTAGAGTATATATACGCTTAGAATTTCAGTTTATATCTTACTAATCTTACTAATATTATAAATGCTCAATGTTTGGATGGATGGATGGATGTTTATATGAAGGTATCTCCGGTACGGTTCAACGGATCTTGATGAAATTTGGCGTCAGATGTAGAACATAGTCACACAGGAAGAACACATAGGCTACTTATTAAGTTTTTTTTTTAATTACGCACGGATGGAGTCGCGGGCGACAGCTAGTGTTACAATAAAACAAACTTTTCACGTTTTGAAATGTCTACGATTTCATTTCAATCGAAAAAATAAAAATTTTGTTTAAAACAGCAACAACAAACAGTTGTAAAACTGATTTGCAGGATAAAGAATAAAGTATATTCTGCATAAAATTGTAAAAAGCCTTTAATTAATTAAGCGTATTAACGCGCTTCAAAACGAGATGATAAATGCAAAAACGGCAAAAATGTGCGGCTTGCCTTGCTGTTAATTAATTACCATCCGTTAAAGACTTTTTAATAAAAAAATGTTGATACTTACAATGCTTAGGTGGTCTTGATTAGAATAAAAAAGGATTAACAAGTCTGTTGGTTAAAAGATAATTTCAATAAATATCCCCAGATGTCACTAATCGAACACTAAATTCCTAATTCAAGTTTGCCGTGCTTAGTAAAACAGTCCTTGACTGTAATCCTTATTGTCCTAGCGATGTTGACGAAAAAGTATGAACAGGGCCTTATTTTGACCATTTTAATACATAATGTTTGTTAAATAACACGAACAAATGGTGAGTACATTAGGCCGTAACCTAACACATATACATTAATAAAAAATATATAACGTAATTAGTATGAAAACGTTAAAAGCTTTTTGATGCGCACCTGACATTTTCATGGTCACTAAAAGCAATCTAGATACTTGTAAATTTATTTCATATTGATAAAAGCTTTGGCTTACACGAGCACTACGCGTATTTAGTTCATTTAATTAAAATAAAACGATTAGTGTGTGAATATTTCGATAAATTGAACTTAAAAATTTTAGAGTATAAATTAGGAATGGGAATTTCTACGAAATTATTGGTTACTGAGTCATAGGGTAACCATTTTTAACACACACTCTAAGGATTACAATTTTCACTCATGGTACAGTATTATTAAAAACAAAAGCTACGTGACGAGTGCTTTAGAATTTAACTTAAATCAAATTTTGCGGAAACATCTCCGCAACAATGGTCGGTGCGACACGACATACTGAAACTCATTATACTTCACACTTGTAAAAGTTTTATGTGACGTCCGACTTGATATTAATTCTTAGCTCAATGAAAATAAATGAACAGCTTTATACTCTACTAAAAAAATTACGTTTTATAAAAAAAGTGAATAAAATAATTTTGTCTGTTTCCTTAGGTTTGTTCCTAAGAATGACATTCTGGCCAAAAATTGAGGAACTTATGCTTCAAAGTGTTGAAAGATAATTTAAGAAATTAATTAAAATAAAATTAATTTCGTTCAGTGATTGGTGACTTAATACAGGTAAAAATTAAAATCCAAATACTTTAACGCAATTTGCTCGTTTATGTAATTACCTTGAGTAAATATGAATCTGCTACATAATAAACAAAATATAAAAGCAATAGAAAAGCTTTTTGAAACTTTTCAGAGGAAAAACAAAATAAATCATAACTTTGTGGTTTCGTCTGAGGATTAATAACATCCACGGACGGCCACTCGAATCATATCGATAAGCAATTTGCTATAAAATTTATTGCTTTAATTTTGTTTTATATTTCTCTTAACATTGTACGATACTATTGAATTATTTTTGTTTATATCCCTTTGTCTTCTTACTAATATTATAAATGCGAATGTTTGGATGGATGGATGTTTGTGTGAAGGTATCGAACGACGAACGAAGGAAGGAACGAAGGATCTTGATGAAGTTTGGCACAGATATAGAACATAATCTGGCAAAAAAAATACATAGGCTACTTATTAAGTTTTTTTTTTTAATCCGCGCGGACGGAGTAGAGGGCGACAGCTAGTATATTGTAAAAAAGAAAAATTTCACCAATACTAAGCGCCACAGCGTAGTTAATTTGGTAGATTTTAAGACTAAGAAACTAAAATTAATTAGTATTTTTATTGATTGTTCCATTAAATATATATTGAAGAATAATTAACGTAGTAATTAACAGCTATTTTTATTTCGTAGTAGAAGCAGTGTTAACATTTGGTGCACAATAAACAACATTTATTCATGCGCACCCCAGTGCAATTTAGTAAAAGCGAGTCAACAACTCGGCGGAGAGAACTGTACGCCCAATTTCGCTCTGATCAAAATGTTTTTGTGTGATAGAAATTTTATCAAAATTATGTCCTTAGTCTTGAGAAATATTTTGTTTAAGGATGTTTTTTGTTTTAAGGTTTTTCGTTTTTTAAAACGAATATGAATGCGACAAGGCGACTAATATCAAATCTCCATATTTCCATCGTTGAGTATGAACGCATGAAATTCAATTATAACGGATGGGAAAATTTAATTTCTCTCCCATCGTGTTTCCCGGACAATTTATTTATTCATAGCTCCTGTTACGAGTAGATTTCTAATTGTTTTATTGGAAAATCCCAGTCTCTTATGTGAAATGTCCATTAGGTTATCGCAGATACAGTACACATACATTACGTAGGTACTCTGCCATATTTTTTACTAAGTAAAACAAGTAATGATTTTGTAATCTTACTAATATTTAAAATGCGAATATTTGCATGGATGAATATTTATTAGAAGGTATCTCCAGAACGGCGCAACGGATCTGGATGAAATTTGGCATGGATATAAATCATAGTCTGGACACATAGAGTACAAATAAAGTTGTTTTTTGTAATTTTACATGGACGGAGTCGCGGGTGACAGCTAGTATTAAAACATATTTATTTTGATCACTAGTAATTAAATAAAATATTATACCTTAAAAGGAAGAGCAGATGTTAAATAACGAAAGGAACAAATGGAATGGGGAAAATGAACATTAAAATGCTTACGAAAAGAAATCATTAGAAGTGGTAAGAATAATTATTTTATAGAACGTATACACAATCTCTCATTAAAGGACGACTCAAGTTGAGCAAGTAATGAGAACATGAACGACGTAATTTAAGCTCTCAACTTAAAGACAAGTCACGTATTCGGTACGGTAACTTTTGCTCAACGTGTATTTGACACTTTTAAAACATAAAAAAGACTTTTTTAGCAATCATAATTATGGGGTTATACACAGTACGGTTTAGTCAAACAAGTTTATTGAAACAGAAATAAGTTCAATAAAAAGGGCATTATTACTATGTCTGAATATCTCAAGTCGACACTACAACATAATAGATTATGGTAGAGAAATAAAATATGCTAGTTCTTTATCACTTCGTTAAGAATTTCGCTGTAGTTATAGTTTGTTTATCATTTGTTAAAAGTGTATGTGAGCCGTACATTCATTTACTTAGGTCCCGTGTGTTTTGTGGGGAATTCTCCGTCATGCAATCACTCACACGATAGTTGTTTGCATTTACACTTCTTCAAATTAACACAAGACTTAACACCGATTTTTTTTTTATCTGTACATCTACAAAATTTTATAAAATCGCAGTGTCTATATTTAATATTGAGAGAAAAAATAAACATATTTCGTACACGTTATGTATTTGCGTTGATGATAAAGAAAAACCAATTTTTTAATTTTTTGTCTTTATTTCTGTGTTTGTTCCGGATAGTCTCCGGAACGGCTAGACTGATTTTGATGGGACGGGAAGATAGCTGATGCACTCGGGCATATTATGGGCTACGTTTATTAATTCTGCGCTGAGAAAGTCGTGGGCCACCGCTAGTATGAACTAAAGTAATTACGTAAGTAAGGAAGTAATTAAAAAAGGAACATACTCTGTAACTAAAGTTGCAAAATTATATAATTTTTATTATTATTGGAGCCACTTTTAGCTACACGAATTTTTGATAAGTATCCTCACGATCCTAAGTCCATTAAACTATAAAGTATCGTAACTTTAAGCACAACAAAAAGAAGGACTTATTTAAAATGGAAATAAAATTGATCTTAGCAAGCGATGGTCACTTCGTATACTTGAAGTGATAAACTTGCAATATAAATTCATGGAAGTTCCGATCGCGCTCAAACTGAACATCTGTAACCTCGTTGACTTTGGACTCATAAAAAGTTAACTGAGTAAATTACTAAACAAGGTAATTTTTAAAGAATGTAGGTAATTCATAGTGTGTTTTTTCCTTAACTTGATAATTATAAAAACAAACGCCAGCAAGTAAAACTTCTAATTGATTATGTTACAGTTTAAAAAAACAATATTTTTGAGTCTCCATTTTGATTTTTTTTAATGTTTTTTTTTTATTAAAGAAAACCTGAAATACATGTGTTATTTTCTTACATAGAAAGTTATATTAATAAATTAAATTATTTTACATTAAGATGGTACGACTGCAGAGCTCAATCTATGAATGCTTCAAGTACACATCAGAATTAATGTGTTCCATAATAGGTGCTTTGACCAGCGACATATTGAATGTGGCAGGTTGATTGGTAGCGGTTGATTGTTTACTATAATGTTCTGAAACTATGTTTACATCATTATTAAAGTTTAAGAACTAACCTAACCTTTGTTGGAAGTTCTATTGCGAAGAAGATTACCTGATAAAATGCGTAACTGTGTAAATATAACCTATGTTTATGTAATTATTATACTTTAAGTGCTTTCCAAAAAGTAAACAAGCATTGGCTTAGTTACGTAATTAAGTACATAAGTTGTTAGCTGATTTTAATGATTGTATTTACTAAATCCGGCAGTATTTTCGCTAATCCATCCGGAATTATCTATTAATAAATTCATTAGCGAGTAACATCACAAAAATAATTTCTCTCCCCTTGTGTAGCAGGAAGTGCGGCTTAATGCTCTTGTGGAGCTATTCCATTTATAATCCTATCAATAATCCAATACCACGAACAATAGAAGCCTTTGTTTCAGACAGTAAAATAACTTTATACAATCTTAATAAGAATTTAATTAACAAACCAATTATTGTGTTTTTTTTAGTAAAATTTCAATATAGTGACTGGATATTTTATTAAAACAAAATAATAGTATTCTTAATCCTAATTTGATTATTGGATTTGTTAATATTCCGAATTTAGTTGATAAAAGTTATTGTTAACTAGTATAGTACGTAGAGTGTCTACGGTAAGCTACGAGCCTACAGTACACCTACGAGCCATAGTATTACTTATGCAAAAGCAATACGTTGCTATTCCGGTTTTTAAATCATCTTTTACATAAAGAAGTGTATACAAATTTTGTATTTAGATCCCAATTGCAATCTTTTATTGAAGAAGATTTTTATAATGCTCTTAGTATTTATTAATTAGAAGTCTTTGTTTTTAGTATATAGATCATAAAACAGAGTCACGGTATTATACGAGAAGATATACATTTAAATAAATATTATTATAGGCTCCGAACCAATTCGAAACATTCTTTCACTCGGGAAACTAAACTATCCCCAGGTGATATACATCATGCCGTATTGTTTTTAATTCCACGCGGACTAGGTCACAGGCAACTACTAGTCTTAATATATATAAATCTCGTGTCACAATGTTTGTCCTCAATGGACTCCTAAACCACTTAACCGATTATAATAAAATTCGCACACCATGTGCAGTTCGATCCAACTTGAGAGATAGGATAGTTTAAATCTCAAATTATAGTCGCAATTTTAATTTATTGCTAATTATTTATCTGTTAACTCCAAATGATTCTAACAGATGTCGATACCTTTCGACTGGGTTGAGTAAGTAATCAATAGATGGCGATGCTATGGTAAATCTACGAACGTGTCATATAAGCTTATTAACTGCGCGAGGACGGAGTCGCGGGCGACAGCTAGTACATTATAAATTTCAATGTAGTTAAACATAAATAATTTCATTTCAGTTAGTCGAGTAAATACGATTTACAAATAGTTACAACTGTGAAATAAATAAACATATGTACATATATATAATACTTGTATAATAGATTAATGATCGGTATTGGTGACCGGTAATAACACAAGCCGGTGATCGATATCGCCAATTAACTCGAGATCGAATTAATATGAATCAACGTCCAGACTTCAATATATACCTAGTTTTGTGGTGTTATAAAAATAAACATTTCATTTTCATTTTTAAATATAAAGTACGCATCGATTGAAAAAAAAAAACAATTGACGAAATGAATATTCAATTAAATATAAGCTATAATAAATTATTAGTAACTACTGCTATAGCTACTAAATTTATTAGCTCTTAAACTTAAAACAACTAAACTATTTTTATGAACAAATGAAATGCTATAACGTCATAATATAGAGTAAAAGCTAAAACTAACTTATTTTCCGGAACTTTAGTAGGCGCAAGCATATACGGAAAGGGATTCAAACTTTGTTTTAACGCTTCAGTAAACTGAAATTCAGAAAGAACGCTAGAGTTCAGCAAAATCTGAATAAAAAAAACGATGTTCGTACAGAGTTTTGAATGTTGTTACAATACAAAGCCTGCTACCGTGCAAATACCAGGAATTCATATTTTTTGAATATCCGTTTTTCAAATATTATTTAAAAATACTGAATAATTTTAATTTGTCTTAGTTATAGTCAATAAAACCTGAAATATATAATATGACTGAAATAAACAGCTAAGCCTAAGATGTGGTTAAAATTAAAAATTGTGAATAAAAACAAATGAAGGCTAAAACAATGGATAGTACAAAATAAAATGTTGCAAAGGAATTAAAATTCTAGGTTTTATTATACAACAACATTCACGAAAGTCAATGTCTGTAAAATTAAATTCGGAACATCATATTCATTGGTTTGTTGAAATTATTATTTGTTTTATCAAATGGTACAGCTGGAATATGTCGTTGCATGTGTCCCGGTATAATCCGCGATCTCATTCAAGTAACATGTTATCACACTTTACACTCGCTCTCACTTTATATCCGTGTCGTCACAATCAAGGGCTTTACAGTAATGCTGCTCTCATGCTGTCGCATTATATCGCCTTCATAGATGACACATGCAGCTTGCGAAATAAATATAGATATTAATAGAATTTTATCAACAATCAAAATAAACTTTTACGAAGTTAAAATGTTCAAAAAATACGAGATTACAATATCATTTTCATAATACAAAAGTAATACACTAGGTCTAAAATAAATTAGATATCATGTTTCACTTTTCATTTTGTTTTATCTAGAGGTAATTAAAATCATATGAGCTCTTAAATATACGTTAACATATGAAAATATAAGACTATGCTGTAATTGTTGGATAATTTAGATTAATAGTTAGTTTAATCCTTTGCGTAATATAGTTTCTAGTAAGTTTAAAAGTTGTTTATGCCATAACGAAATAATATTTAATGAGGGTTTTAAAAATATTTTTTGATTTGTGGTTCAATTTTCTGAGTGGTGTCGTAAAGGTTAATCGCACGGATATCGGCTATAGGCCATTACGGGAACGAATTAATTTTTCATGCAACGCGTGAAATGTAATTCGGTATTTGCCACGTGACGACCGACATTCATTTTTTGTTTGTAATATTTTTTATATCACCTGATATATTTGCATATAAATATTTAAACGATTATTGTACTTGATTTTTCATATAATTATTATCCAAACTATTTAAAAACTAGCGGTGATGTATAGAACAAAATATGAAAAAAATAAAACGGAATTTTATTTTTTAATGGTCACAAAACAAATTTTGAAATTGATCAATCATTCGAATTTATTCGAAAGCTTCACAGAGCGTTGTGTTGACCGCCAGTAGATATTTTCCATTAATTGATTGCGTTGTTCTCATATTGAAATGGATTCAATGTATTGGTAAAAATATATTATTCTCAGTATTTTAGCGACGTCGATCAATTCGATAATCCGAACATAACAGACAAGAACATTTAATTTCATTCGCCATCCGCTCCCCGGTACCATTACACAGACCTTCAAAATAATTTTAATTTTTATATGAAATACGAAATTAAAAAGAACTAAGTCATAACCTCAGCTTAAACATAACGCATGTTATGTAATCTCAAACACGATTCACGTCTCTAAACAGTAACAAGTATAATCTGTAACTGGCAACCAGTAAACATAACGAAATTACGGCACAAATATTTATTTTTCAATGGCAACAAAAAATGTTTATTTTTCATCACAAATCAATCATCAATAATCCTAGCTTAAAATTTAATATACTTTTGTTGCTTTTACAAAATTTATTTAGAAATATGTGTGTAAAATTCATATTAGTAAATTTCTGGAGACATCCCGCCGGGACGCTCAAAAATTTATATTGCAAAATATATTTCATAAAATGACATTTTAATTATATTATCTAACCTTACAAGTACAAGTAGCTCGAATACCTCACGGTTATTAATTTAATGTTCCCCACATATACTCACCATAAATATAGGGAGCATAAAAGCAAACATTTTATATGAATGCATGCTTAGTTGAACAACAATAAAATGCCTTGTCAAAGCAGTTAACTTATTGGAATCAAGTTATTCCTGCTTACAAGCTGCTCTTATGTCAACTAACTCTATTGTGTCCTTGTGTGACTACTTATGTCTTCTAATCAAATTGGAGTATATTTGAATCCTCTTTTTAACACAGCTTTTCACATAAACGGTCAATCCGACGCCGAATTAAATGAGAGAAAATTTTAATAGGGACGAGTAAAATTATAAAAAATGTCAACGTTCCACGACCTAAATAAAGGAGAGCATTTATTTTAATTACACATGTGGCGGAGCGTACTAAGCATGTGAATAATGCTGGTGGTGTGAAAAATAATGAGGGCAGTAATAGCTTTGAGTGTGTCCGGTGGCAGAGACCAATGCCACCCCTCCCCGCGCCGCCCCGCCGCCCCTTGCCACTCCGTGTGCCGGAGTAATTGAAATGCTACCTGTGAAGGTGACATGTATTTTGTAACCCGACAGATTTATATTCTCAGTTTCATTAAGCCACAGACAATCAAAAAAAAACACGCATGAAACGAGAATTTGAACAAAACTCATCAAAGAATAAGACAAGGAATAACCTTCTCAGGAATTAACTAATTAACATATAAATATATAGCTCTAATATTTAATATACTTAAGTTCGAAGTAAATTATCAGTTTGCCAAACAAAATAACCATTAATTTTCTTAAACGCTAGTCGATGTGTGAGTTAATGGGGCTACTGACGATAATAGACCGCAAGGGGATGAAAGTGGAGAAAATTGGCTAACTGATAGCACTTATCTAGGCAATTTAGTATAATTTTTGATACAATGGTCACAAGTGAGACGATGTTCATTTAGATATGAATTATAACACTACACAAGTAGCACAAATACCTTACGATAGTGACAAATAGATACCGTAGGTAAGATTTTCTAACAAACATGATTTCCGGTGAATCGCATTGACAGGTTGTTTGTAATTTTATTTACAATTAATTATAAAATAAATAAAAGGAAAATATGCAAAAATAAATTGTTTATTAGAGAACATAGTTGCAGAGGTTCTAGACAAAATTAATTCTAAGTTCAACAGTGAAAAGACTAAGCGATCAGCATGAGCGGCGCCACTTAGACCTGAAACGTTGAGATAAGTCACGTATTCAATGCGCTAATTTTGGTTGAAACTGTTTTGAGCCTTCCGTCTTTGAAAGAGCTCCGGTTTTTCATTTCAAAGTGTATGCATAATACTGCGTATGCTATTTTCTGTATTTACAATATAAATGTATGCAATATTCGATTATAAATGTATACAACATTTAACAACTACACTTAATAAAAGGAAATGTATAAAGCGTGTTAATTACAACGAAAAACTTATCTTAATGAATGTGTAAATGAATTAGTTTTTACGAGTACGTTCAACGAAGTACATCCTATAGATATGAGTCAAGTGAATATTAAGTGATAATAGAGAACACTTTCAGTTCCCAGTCCAATGCGAGCTACACGTGAACTGTAACGCTCCATCGAACATTGAAAATAGACAAGAAGGAAAGAGGCGGGCTCTATCCAATAATAATTCTCTCTCCAATCGCTTTATTTGCTCGCTGCCGTGCCATCTGATATTGAATATGGATAATGTGAATTATATTCAGAGTGGCGGGCATCGTCGACTCGCAGATTCAGTTAAGAGGATTACTTACAACTTATAATTGCTTCTCTCTATTCTATCGAAAGAAAAAGGCGAACAAAGGACTTTTGAAGCTGAGATATGATCAAGCTTTCTCAGCCTTAAGACATACTAAGGTAATTATTTAATTGAAAAATTGACCAGGATACTAAGGTATGTATGCATCTGAAAATTACGATTTTGGCTAAATACGCAATACAATTTATCGTTGGTTATTACTACTTCTGACATAACAGAGATAACAACATGTTTTACGTAGGGATGTTGGTCTCGGAAACCAACGATTAGTCATCTAATTTAATACTGAAGTAAACGTCATCATCGTCAGCTCATCCTCACTGACGGACTATGGGGATTACATGTACCTAAGTATGAAATTAAAAAATACGTTGATCCATGGCAGGTATCACCTGGAGATTTCGGTCCCGTTACCGTGGACAAAAAATTATAAATTTAGTTAAAACTAAAAGTTAAACTTATATTTTATTCATCTTCAATATGTAATATTCAGCATAAACTTTTTTCATTACAATAGCCAAAAACACACGGCTATAATCGTTTTATATTTTCAAAAGCAAAAGTCGTGCTAACAAAGTTATTTTGGCTGTATTCGAAAGACTCGTCGCATTGAATGGCCGGTGTTAAAAGTGGAGAGGACGGACATGTTTGCTGCTAACACAATTACCGCTGCACTGACGGCCTCCTGCAATCTGAAGCCAATTCAATTAACATCGGCTTTTAAGTTCACCTATTGTACTTACGTCCGTACACTCGACATCCCATTTAATTTGACATTGATTGATTTTCTCGGTAGCATTTTTTAAATAACAGTAAAATTTCAGTTACTTCAAAAAATATTTTTGCTGTTATCGAAAAAAATTAAAAAAAGTTTTTTTTTATATAATAAAAAGTGGCAAACGAGCAAGCGGATACCCGAATTCACAGTAAGAGAATATTTCCCCCTCCTATGCTTCTCCTTGATCAAATCCATTTCTCATTCCTATCCTTACCTTATAGGAAGAGAAAGAGGAGTAAAAGTAGGCTTCCGGCACACAAACTCAAAAGACGAAACTCAGAAATACTTTTCACTCCCTCTTTCGTCTTCTGTGAGGTCGTGGTTTGCACTGGTCGAACCAATCCATTCGTGTTTAACTGTTATAAATAAATGGGATAACAATGGGCTGCAGATTTATGTGTACCGCATGGTCTGTGATACTAAAGTGGATTCAATAATATAGTCATTATATTACATGTGAGAAATTATTTGTAAACTAAATTCATTTATTTGTTAGTAATAATCAAAATTGTAATTACAAATTAGAAACAGTAATTACATTTTGTAAATTAATGTTCTAATGTTTTATTTTACGTTAATAAATTTCGAAACATCCGAGTTCAATTTGGGTTGAGGAATCTACTAAATTAATTAGCTATGATTTTAATTAGCAACTAAACTTTTGAATTTAGTTATTATTTGTTGCTAAAGTTTTATTAAGTTATTAAGTTGGGATATTTAATGTGATAATTTCATACAATATTAAGTAACACACACTTAACGTAAAAAACGACATAAATGAGCAATTAAACAACTCGTATTAAACAAATTAATTTTACTAACTTATTGTTGCGAATTTAAATGACATGAAAATATTTGATACTAGTCTCGTCTCTCATTAATTCAAACAAATAACAGTGCTGTGCTTCTTTATAGTGTAATTAGCAGTATTTATTCCGCAAATAATTATTCATAATCTAATTTATACAACTGCTGTAATATATGTACTTAACACGAGTCTTTGCATGTGTTGGGCAAAGTTTTAACCGCAATACCGCGGTCACTCTTAAACCTATTCGCCGGATATTATCATCGTCGCGAATTTTCTACAATCTCTGTCCTGTCCTTTGTGCCCGCAACTGGTCATGACATGTCGATTACGATATCCTGCGGGCTGCGGTCATTTGTAGAAACACCGACGTGATTGTTATTCTACGTTAACATGGTTTTAATTGTAGTTGTAATGAAACAAGTCGTTGAAATGTTTTAGTTTTAGAGTTTTATCTCTTACGTGGAATGTTTAAAATATTATTAGTTTTGCTGTCTACTTGCTTCTTTTTTGTTCATTGTGTGTCAGCAAAGCCAGGGATAAGCTAAGGTCAGCAACAGTCAGCTGAAAAAGAAAGGAAAGAATGATAATTCTTTCTTTTCTCTTTCCTTCTTACTTTTTATTCAAATAAAGAAAGGGAGAAAGAAAAACATTTATTGAAACGGTAACATCCTTTTATACTCCGTTCATAATTACAAGCCTTCTAAAGATTCGTTCATTAGTTCGTAGTGCTAAAACAAACGAAGTGAAATACGTTACAATATCTAGAAATATAAAATGTATTCCTCTGTAAGTAGCGCATGTAAAATCAATTGTAACATCGTTGAAAGCGCATCACGGGGACAGATACAGGATGTTCACGTCCGCTGCCAACCGACGCAACCACTCTGACTGACATCTTATTTCCTCAATGTCACGTTACCACAGTCACATGAGAGAACTAGAACCACGTATAAATCAGTTATGATTTTATACTGAACTGGTCATTTTATGTTTACATTAATATTGTCGCGACTACGTCCGCGCTGAATAAGAAAAAACTTACTAAGTAGCCTCTGTGTTCTTCCAGACTTTGTTCTATATTCTATATCCATGCCTTATTTCATCGAGATCTGTTGAGCTTTTCTGGAGATACCTTCTAACAAATATCCATCCATTCATCCAAACATTTACATTTCTAATATTCATCATCATCATCATCATCAGCTCACTATACGTGCCCACCGAAGTCCTCGGAGCCGACCCTAACTTAGGGGTGACTAGGCCATAGTCAACCACGTTGGCCAAGTGCGAGTTGGTTGACTTCACACATATCTTTGAATTTCTTCACAGATATGTGCAGGATGCATCACGATGTTCTCCTTCACCGTAAGAATGTCGGATAAATACACAATATACATATGTAAATCAAAACTCGAAAAACACATTGGTACATGGCGGGATTCGAAACCATGACCTGCAGATTGCAAGTCAAGTGCTTAACCCCTGAGCCACCGACGCTCCTTGTAATATAAGTAAGATTAAAATGTAAAAAGTACGCAAACTAATTGTACTCCTAAACGAGCGGATATTAATTGAATGACATTTAAAATAAATTTTCCTCTAATAAAACAATTATAATGGTATTGAAAACAACATTACATAATATTTTCCGCGGGAATTAAGCAAACATTCGAGTTTGGGTTAGAGAAGCGCAAGCGGTTTCAAGGCTAATTTAATTCCCGATAAGGGATTGTTATTACGCTGTAAGGTAACGTTCGGAGCAAACGACGTAACAGACAGTTGCCGGAACCGAACTAATTACTTCATCCTGACTATAAACTACTGGCCGAAATGGTTAAGTTAGAGAGTTACCGGTAAAGGTAAACTACGTCTCATCTAATTATTTATTTGTATATTTAATTCTTTCAGAGTAGCAATTATGTTGTAATTTCAGTATTTCTTTTCCAAAGCTTTTTTTTTCATAGACACCTAGTTTAAAGATCCAATTATTTTGCTATTTACTTTGAGAGAATTTAATTGATAGGGAATTTTTCGCATACGTTTTTAACTTTGATACTTATTTTTTAAATATATTAATATTTAAAAAAAAAATTATCTCTTTGTTGAATCTATTTCTGCGTCACCCTTTCATTACGCATACAGCTTTAAAAGCTGTTGTTTTATACCAGTATTTTAATTTGGCAATGTTTTTATTGAAAGCTAGTCTCCAATAACGTTGCCGTGCAAACACGCTCGCACCGGGGCCGCCCTTGTCATGTTCCCATGTGCGAAACAAATAAACGTACAATGAAAAGCTTAACAGCGCTGCTGTCCGAAATTTTTTAATAAAATTGTAAATTCCTTATAGTAAAAAATAATGGATTAATCTATTTTAAATTAAAAAGATTTTTTATAGCTATCTTCGTTAAAAAGTATAACGGAATTGCAATCAAAAGGTAAAATTAGCTACAGATTAGTCAGTTAACTAAATACACATAGAATGAGGATTATTAAAGATTATTTAATATACTTTAACATAATAATACTCAAAATAGTTAAATTGTTAAACTTTCTTTTAGAAAGTACTAGCTTTTAACCGCGACTCCGTCCGCGCGGAATAAAAAATAGAAAACGGGGTAAAAATTATCCTATGTCCGTATCCTGGTTCTAAGCTACCCGCCCACCAATTTTCAGTCAAATCGATTCAGCCGTTCTTGAGTTATAAATAGTGTAACTAACACGACTTTCTTTTATAAAGATTTAGCATCATTTTTATATGTGTTATAATTATGGAAGATTAAAGCCTCTTCTATACAAAATCTGTTACACGATGTAGCAAAAGAAATGCTTAGTAACCTTCAGAGCCCTCAAGGCGTTCTCAATAATGAAACTAGAAGTATGGCCTCTGCCTATCGGTAGCCATAGCTTTTAATAATTCATGAACGTGCTTGGCTTATGCCTCCTTGCACCTCACTTAACGTTGCGATCGCTTGTATGGCTTTTAACCTATACTGTATACGAGTACATCCTTCATGCAATGTAATGTTTTGTAGTATAGTTAAAATCATTTTAAAATGCTTATAATAATATTTTCAACGAAATATAGACCATCCACGAAAACGAAATATAGACCTATATAGACGTATAGCTCCCTTGGAAAATTTCATGAACCTTTCAAATAAAAATAGCAAAATTCTTTACATAAAAAAGTAACAAATCGTCTTGATAATGTACTTGTTAGTCGTCTTTAATATCACTATAGTTTAACGGATTATTGAAACGTTGGTACTCTAAAAAAGTTCGGGTTTTTCCTTTTGAATTATGATAAATAAAATGTTCGTTAAACTTATATTAAAATGCAATGAAAGCTTCATGGTTTTATTGAAACAGACATTTTTATTTGTGGAAATAAAATAATTTAAATTCTCATTCACTCACACAGCGCGGAAAAATATTATTTGTTTTAAAAACTAAAAGCCAAAATAGCACACGCTTAATTGAATTCTGCCCGATATTTTGTACGAAAAAGATTTCGAGGTTCAATATAATTTAGTTGAAAACATTTTGCATCCATTGTTACCGGTCAATCTTTTATCGCATCAACACTATAGAGTGGTTATTGGACATGAGTGCAAATAGCTTTTAAAACAATTACTCTGTTGTCCAATACGGATGGGAGGCACTCAAATTGATTTATTCAGTACTACCGCGTTGTATAAACAGGTAGATTATGTCGGCCTTTTAAAATTTTACCCTGAATGCACAGAGTAGGTTAAACACTCGAGTAAACATATCGGCTCAATAGAGCGGGCCGTTTTATTTATGGTACTTTGAAGTTGATCAGTCCAGTGAAAAGGGTAATTAGGCGAAAGACTCATAGGATCGCTGGGTCGAGTGATCGCGTTAGTAAATTAGAACGTTTTATTGAACATAGAATCTTTTAATAACACCATCGGCCCACTGACATAAACTTTGTTAACATATACACCGCTTGTGGCATATTTTTTTATTTATACCTTAAAGCTTAAACTTAAAAAATATGCAACCTTTTCTTTTATCGAGCTCGGTATTTAATAAAGGTTAATGATGTATGTAGTATTTATTCTGATTTTAAATTGTGCCATTATAATTATTTGAATGTTATCAAATAAAATCGTATCAATTCTTTTACTACAAACTTTAAAAAATAAATAAAAGAAATGTCCAATTTTATTTCAAAGTACTGTTGTAGTAATTTTGTTTGCAAACGTTTTCCATGTTATAGAAAGTTCCAAAAACTAGGTGTCCTTTACGCAATTTTAACATCCAGTGGTAAACTGACCTTCGTCAAACCACTGGGGGGAATCTAATCTACGGACGGACCGAGGCGCGCGACGCGGGCGCCTGTCATTATTTTTCGGCAGCCTTCATTCGTGTGTGCTTCCCTACATTTCTGCCCCACACTGGCATTTGACAGCTCAATTTAAATTTGAGTTGCAAAATAATAACTCGTTTCATCGTTTCGTAACAGGATTCGTCTTTTTTTTGATAATATACCTCACAATGGGTTGGCCCATCATCCCTTATTTTATCTTTAAAAAAATACACACAACAGTATGTATCAATACATGTATCAGGATAATGTTTTTTACAACTATTAGAAATGAACAATTGAAAATCGAAATTTTTCGTTAACATTGTAAATAATTCAAGTAACTTGTCAGAGAAATAAAAACAACAAATTTTATCGTACTGGATTTTTTTTTATTACAGGCCTATCATAGATATTGAAAATGCAAAAAAAAAGTAAATACTACGCAAATGTTAGATTTCGGTATGCATTGCATACTATGCAATTAATTCTAAACGAAACTAATCGCTTTTTCGGAAACGCCATATAAAAATATACAACCAAAAGCGATATTCAACAAAGACAAAACGTGAAAATGTTATCCCGGCGAATGGAAAATATTAGCAATCTACAAAGCAAAAATTCGCACAGGCCGTCCGCTTATTTCAGTGGGCAGACATGTTTCACAAAACCGAGAGCCGTGTTTCTATTTCGATTACTGAAATATTGGAAATAAAATATAACCGCTATCGCATTTCCACGCGACAGGCGGAAATAAAGCCTGCCGACAAATCGACACGGCTTCGCAGCGTTCCCGGCGACAGACAGACACACAGGCAGACCGAGCGTCGCGTAGGTAAATATTCTATAGGTGTCTGATCCTCGCCTCTTTGTGCTATTGTTGTGTAACCGACATATTCCCGATTCAACTTCATATTAAACTTTTCTATTTATATATTGACATTTGAATGTTACCTAAACGAAAAGACTTTGTTATGATTGTGAGGTAAAAAAATATAGAAACAGAAGCAAGGCTTTGAAAAAGGTATCAGCCACGAAGCCAAATATGTGATTTTTGTTAAATTTATACTCTATAATAGTAATCTTTATTTTCCATAAAACATACCTCGGATAGAATTACGTATTTTTTCAACGTTTTACCTCTAAGAATGTTAATATTTAAATAAGGTACTATTGCCTAAGTGCTTTTTGTCTCGTAGTACCTTAGAATTTATAGAAACGAAGATCAAATCTGATTAACATAATTCAATATTAACTATTTTATTGGAGGTGATTGAGTAACGAATTACATATTGGGACCTCAACATTCACATTCATTGAGAGGCAGACAAATTAATTTGATGACGAATATAAAACGAAAAGTGTACCAGATCCGTAAAAGAACAAATCTTTTTAACAACAACAAAATCTATTAAAGGTGTGTTTGCCTCTATTTTATTTGTTAGCACCTAGTTTAATCAGGTCGGGGTATTGTTTTAATTTAATAGCAAGGGCAGTACAGGAGTGGGATGACGTAGGTGAGTTTGCGCTCCGACAACGTTCATTACGGGAACAAAGTAGAGTGTTTTCAACGTTTAATTGAGTGTAGAGAGGCAATTCGAAATGGACGCCTGCTCACGACACCGGCCCGGACAGTTGGAGTTTTTTAATTTTTGGCCCAGCGGTGAATGTAGCCGGCTGCCTCTGCCTACCTTTCTGTTTGTTTTACATTCAGTTTTTGTACGTCGAGTCGAGCGCTGCGAACGTCGCTTTTCAATTACGCCCGCTCATCCGATATAAATATTGCTTTTCGAACCAACGCCACGTTGGTTTCGTTTGCCAGCTTTAATTGACAACGATTCTTATTTATATAAATATTATTGACACTACTAAGCCCGTATTAAATGCATTAAAAATAAATAATTTGCATATATCGTTCGTATGAAACGGGAGCTCAAACATCATCGTGGTAAGAATCCCATTTCTTACCAGCATTATGTTAAATTAATTGGATATCCAATCAGAGCAGTCTATACTTTGTCCGTGAAGTTAAGTTTTGACAGTGGAAACACCAGCAACAACATCATCTCTTGCACGAATGGGCTGGCTCGCCCGCTGCAATACCACGACTACACATAAGAAAGGCGTGAAGTGGAACTAGTTCGCGTTTCGTCTGATGAGTGTGCGTAAGGTCTTATTTTAAACTTCTTTCTCTTTCCATCCTTTTCTTATAAGTAAATGAGGAAAGGGCATGGTCATATGATCAAGGAGGGGACGGATAGGAAGGAATATTCTCTTTCTATGCGTCTCCTGCTTTGTCAATTAAAAGTAGGCAACGCATCTGCAATTGCGGATGTCTATAGGTAGCGGTCGCTTCGCTATTTCGTCAGGTGGCCGCTTGCTCGTTTGCCACCTTATATTATAAAAAAGTAGAACATGTATGACTCCATCCACAATTTAATAAATTATTTAACTCCGATATATTTTTAAACAACAGCGATATAGGATCGAAGACAGATTATTTTGCTAGGAAAAAGAGAATTTTAATTTAATTCTTACAAAACAATTAGGAAAAAATTTAAACAAGGATTGTATAAAAGTATGGCGAGAAGATAATGAAGGAAAACGCCCTTAAATTATGAGTAGTGAACGAAATATAAAAAATCAGCATCCTTCACACTAAAAACATTTTCATTCTAAAATAAATAAAGAAAATACAAATGATTAGTAACTTTAATGTTAACAACGACTAGAAAATTTATAAAAAGATTCCAATATTCATCGACTTCAGCTTTATTGAGATCTGCCGTGGGTATACACAACTGAAATACATATTTGTACAATGTCGTAATGTTATTCCTGTTTTTTTCCAAAGAGAAATAGAGGCATGACGGAAAAATATGAGTATTTTGTCAGTGGAAAGAAAAATTGTGTTTACTTTGATAAAAACAATAAGATTTTAAAAAAATCTTAATTTTTACTAATATTAATTTAATAACTTGTAATTATCCTTAGAAGGACTTAAATTCCTCTTCTCTTCTCTTCCATCTCACGATAATGTTCTACTTGTATTTTAATAACAACAATAATAACAATCGGTAAAATTTCTAAATTAAAAAAAATATTAAATCAAAAAAAAAACAATGAACTTTGACTTCTATCGCGTGTTCAAGGTTCCACGAACTCTTTTATCTTTCTGTTATTACAACAGATAAAAAATTAAATCTCTAATATAAATGACTAAAATATGTAAAGTCGAATAGCCATAGTAAAATTCATCTAATTTCAATAACAAATATTACAATAGGGTTTTATTCCATCGATATTTTACGTACTAGTTTATATTACCTTGATATAAACAATAGTATTATTAATTAAACATAACCTTGTACCGGTTAAATGGATAAATATAATAATACGAGCACGCGTCTTTTTTCACAACGACGACTTATGGTCAATACAACATTATGGTCGTACGTTGTATTAGTGTCTCAGTTCTGATAAGGAATAAAGACATGACAATATTACGTTTTTAAACAAGTGTCTTGACATTAGGGAATGAATTTCAAATAATCTGCATATATTTTAAATTAAAAAAAAAACAAGTCGTCTTCCTTCACTTGCCGCAACACCAATTTTTTAAAAAAAAACTTTATTTCGGTCAATTAATCTGATGGACAGAAGACAGAACCTTAACCGCTTTTTGGTTCGATGAGCTGGTGAAGGTTACAAGAAACCATTTCATGGCGACCGATCTTTTTGGCCAATTATTGTGGAACCCTATATCAAGAACTGTAGCTACACTGACCGCTGTTTGATGAAACTAAATTGAAAATTTTCTGAAAGTATCTGTAAATTGTGAAATTAAATTTAAACATTAGAAAAGTATCCTTATTATGAAAAGTTGTTTTTTTTTTTGGTTTATAAAACAAATTGGTGTATTAAATACATTACTAACATTTATTTTTTGCTATGACTAAATATCTTAAAATAACTAATAGCAAAACAAATATTCACAACCGTGTCAGATAAAACAAACCAATGTTTATGACAAAAACATACATATTTCTATTCCGTTATACGACCTTATGTGATTAGCTGACTTCATAAGTTTCCTATAATGTTTATTACCATTCTTTACGAGCTATATTGATTTATTATACATACATTATAAATATGTAAGTACATTATGTGTTTATACAGTATGACAGTTATGCACTTATAACTAGAAACGCGGTTAATTTACTATTTACATTTAAATTATTACATAACAAGTAAAGTATTTTTTACAACACTAAATAATTTTTTGCTTGTAAATCGACTTACATAAATAAGTCTACACTGTTTTGTGTATGTTTTTAGTGCCCCTTCGTGTAAAATGAAGGAGGTAACTAACATTTATGTACATACATAAATCTATACATATTTAAACCTAGGATTGACTAAAACAATAATCAGTCTAAACAAACATAAGGATTTTATAAAATCATAAACTCTTCATAAACTTTAAGATAGGGTCGTTTATAACAGAATTAACTCGTTCTCCATAGACAAATTCTAAATGTGTAAAATCTAATGTTGTATTGATAACTATGTTCCTTACAACATTTTTCAAATTATTCTGTATTAATTTAGCGTCTTTTATAGTACTTATCCAATCACTTTCACTGACCACTAAGGTAACTGGTGCACTGACAGCTGATAAATTGTAAACTGGCGGTGTGGAGGAGTTGTAAACTTCTTTATTCTTTTTCACTCCGTAGTTGTATCTTCGAAAGCTTTTTAAAACGTAACCTTGTAAAAAGTGCAAAAATGTTTTTGCCGAACCTCCGGCTGGAATATGACTGCTTATAATAGGGAGCCTGGCATCCGGTAGTCTTTCCAATTCTTTTAAGCCGAAGTTTAAGTAATATTCTAGGCCGCAGAAGAATCGCAATGGGGACCTTAAATTGCATACCTTAGCATGATACGTACTGACAAACACATTGGAAGGAAATACTTCATTGATTCCAGCTTCAGCTAAAAATGTCAATTTGTCATAAATATTTGCATAAAATGGTATAAGAGGACTTTGAATATTATTTATCGTGGCAACCGGCGCTAGCAAAATCGCTTGTTTGATTTTTTCATTATATGAAGGTCTCATGCTGCATAATACAAAGAATATTGTCGTACCTTGAGAAAAGCCTACATAGGACAATTTAGATTGCGATGTTTTAGATAAAATATAATCAATAGTTGCTGGTAAATCTTTGGATCCCATTTCTTCGAAACTAAAGTCCCAATATTTCTTTTGTGATATTTTATTGATGTGTTTCTTGCTGTACTTATTTCCTCTAGAATTGAACAACCAGACATCGAAATGGTCATCAGCGAGTCGATACGCCAATGATTTGCTTGGCCCTAATACCAGCCAAGAGTCAGAGCTATCGCCTATGCCGTGCACTAGTAACACAGGTGGTCCTTGTCCAGGTATACGAAACAAAGTCAACACGTACCCATCTTCTGTTGTCACAAAATGTTTCTCAACCGGGTACTTAGATTTAGATATCAATTGCATAGAATCTAAATAAATGTCTGATACTAAATCACTGTAATCTTTAATTTTGATTTCATGATTATCACTGTAACTCACTAATAACAACAATACACTATTGATAATAATTACACATCCGAATTCCATCGTTACAAAATACGACTCTACAGAAACGCGCCTTCAATGATATTGACACGCTCCGGAACCAATGCCATGTAAATAAGAAAAAAATTAAAGGCAATAGCGACTTAAGAAGCCAAACACCTCCATATTATATACATTACGTCACGATCATTTTAATGATCAACAGAAAAAAGTCACTAAATATTTTAATGTTCATATTTCAAACGCACAATTTAAAATTAGCAAATGAGAATTCATACGTAGCCTTGGCTAACATTATTCGAGGTTTATATTTCACCTAATAGATAGGAAAACATGACATGTCATTAGAGGTTTATGTGAAGTTCCGACTCTATCCGTTAATCGTGCGTTGTCCGAGTTTTTGGAAGAAGAATAAGAGTGAATAATAAAGACAGAGAGCCTCATTGCCTATAACTCATAACTCACTCCTTCATCATAAGTACAAACTCTTTAATTAATGTGATTATTTAAACCTAGTATTTCCCTCTTAAGTTGAATATTATTATAACTGCTTGTAAATGAATACTCTATCACTAATGTGGTTGTATTTGTAGAGCATATCCATATCTAAATGGTATGATAATTGTATTTCCATATAGATCATTTCTAGACTAGCATATATGTGTGTGAATCTATAATTTGATTTTTAACTGATTAATAGCAATCTATGCATATTTTATGACCTATATGTAGCTCATAAACCAGTTTTGCTAGACAATGACCTCAACAAATAAGGAAACTGCTAAATCAGATATTTTCGTAAATGCCTTGAATTGATCCGTTCAAGGTTATCTTACTAATATTGTAAACTAGCTTTTACCCGCGACTCCGTCCGCGCGGAATAAAAATTAGAAAACTGGGTAAAAATTATCCTATGTCCTTTTCCTGGTTCTAAGCTACCTGCCCACCAATTTTCAGTCAAATCGATTCAGCCGTTCTTGAGTTATAAATAGTGTAACTAACACGACTTTCTTTTATATATATAGATGCGAAAGTTTACATGGGTGGATGGATGTTTGTTTAAAGGTATCTCCGCAACGGATGATCTTGATGAAATTTAGCACAGATGTAGAACATAGTCTGGAAAAGCACATAGGCTACTTAGTTGTAAAGGCTCAATTTCCGCAACTCCACGACTGGCGAGTATTTTGACATAGCCTACTTCTTAAGTTTTTTTTAATTCCGCAAAAGCTAGTTAGTAAATAAATAAAAGAATTTTAATTAATATAACGCTAAATATTGACCTACTTAAATCGATATCCTGAACCACTCAACGCATTTAATTTCTTCCGTGACTTTGTTTTTATAATTTTCTTAGCTTATTTTTTATCACAAATAATTAAATTGCAGCTTTTAAAAAATATAATTTTACAAGTACAATTGTGATTTATTAAAAGTTGGCAATGCTTTTTCACACTAATAAAAAGTGCAAGAAATAATTGTTATTGAAGGTTGCAGATCCTTCATTAGTTATTGTGTGACTTTCGAGCTACCAAACCTTTATAATTTCATTCATATAGTTAAGCTTAAATTTAAAATTACAGTATTATCCTTCTACCTATACAGGAATATTTACATGCCATGCATATTTAGAGCCGAAAAAGCTATTTTTAACATTAACTAGATAAGGAAGGAAGGAACAACCTCGTAAGTTTTGCATAATAATTGTGACCTTAACTTTTCAATGCCGTATAGTTGTATAACACGTTTTTGTCCAATATCGTCATGTGAAACCAGTAAAGCGGTACAATAACCTGTGATTGACGAATCAAAATTAACTGTCTCTTTTTCTTTTTACTTATACCATACTGGCCCAGTGCAGTTTGTTTGACTTCACAAATACCTTTTAATTTCTTCGCGGATTTGTGCAGGATAATTTACATATGTAATTCTCGTAAGTAAGTATTAATACTCGTACATATGTAATTCTCAAATTAAAAAACACATTTAGTACATGGTGGAAAACGAACTAGGACATGTAAATTTCGGTTCGGTCAACTGCGCCACCGACATCAAACGTATGTGGTGCCTACATATTACTTGTGATCTCCAAGTTTTATATATACAATTAAGAATGTCTATTGTTTCATTAAATCATTGTTAAATTCATTACAACATACCAACATTTTTTAATGTATAGTTGCCTTATTTATTCTATGCAAAGCATAAAAATTCTCTAGGACAGTTACATTCTTAGTGTATTCGTAGTCGTTATGTTTTTAGTTACCAATATGTTATTGAACAATTTTTAAACAAGGCTTGCGTTACAAGTTGTGCGTGGTTATATTAAAAATACGCATGTCTTTATTTGGCGTCTTTTCAAAGTCAAACCATTTTATTTGCAGTTCCTCAATTCTGACCACGCTAGAGATAAAATAATTAAAAGCATGTACGTAGCATATACTACATTGTAATTTTATGATGTTTCAGAATTAATATATCTTCTCTGTTGATGTTAGATAAGATATATCCGATCTCAAAACAACTAAGGTTTAAGTCGACTCACAACGAGACATCTTACCACCTACTCATCTCGTTATCCAGTTAATTCAATAGCCACATTCCATACCCAAATATATTTTTATAATTGTATTCTTTTGCCTCTAAAATTTGGTCCAAAACTTCACTCATAAAACTAAGACGTGAAGTAAAAGTAGAGTAAACATAGAGAGTTATAGTGCTGTTGGTTCTCTTGGTGCCTTCATAATTAAGCGTAATACACGAAAAGTGTATACTACTTACTGCATCGCTGTAACGATTCCGCCTCATTCACTAGTAACATTAGGCCAATATTTTGGTTCTTCTCGCACCTACTGAAGATACGGATCATTCATGTATCTTATTTGAAATTTTTTAGGTAATATTATGTTATCCATGTAAAGAGCGATATAAAATACATCAGTCGAATTTACTGGAAATGTTTCAAATTATCGTTGCTTATATTTAACTTACGAACATCCGAAATTTAATATTGTTTTTTAAACTGAATCGAAAACTGTTTGTTTGGTTTATAAACAATCATTTCAACGACGAAAAAATATTGGAATGAACCAATTACTTCATATCTGTATACAAGCGTTGACGGTGAACATATATGAAAAGAATTTACTATTGTTTACTAGTTTTAACAAGTACTTGAGTAATGTCTATAATAATGAATGGAACGTCACAAGTCAATCTATAAATGAAAGGTGATTACGGAATCTGAGCTCATTTGTAATTTATGATAAAATGAGATCATTTGGATTTTAATAATTAAAGGTTAGTCTCAATAATAATTTCAGTTTCACTAGTGTAAGTCGTATTTGGATTTTCTCCAGTTCTATTACGAAGAAATGTACATATGTGATATGAAATCTCATCTCATCTAATAATCAATCATCAAGTGCGTGCAATTCTAATTCATAATCATCATTTTTACACGTTTTTTTTTTCTTCGCATTTTATTTTTTCCTTTTTCTGCACGGTACAATACGGGTTAGACGGATTTATGAGCTTCTTTAGGTAGTGATAGTGTAGGTATTTGTGATGTATGTTGTGTTATTCACAGTATTGTATAGGTTATGTGATGCGTTAAATCAATAACTGGTTAAATACGTTATCGCCGTCGGCCAAGCACAATGCCTGGATGCGCCCGGAGTCGCACGAGACAAGCCAGGAAGCTGCAGACTATTAGAACCTATACAGGAACAAGAGGTAAGGTAACAATAGCGGCCGATATAGAGACAGTTGCTTGTGCCAATCCGACCGAATTACACGTCAAATTGACGGCAATTTAGTTTAATTTCTGTGTTACATATTAACGATACATACTAACTGTGTTATTAATAAAAACTTGAGTTTTCATTAATTTTACTTAACATATTTTGTAATGTAAATTATCATTTAACGTTATTTCCACAAAATAAACAATATTTTACCACCAATCGGGGTAATTAACAAATTATGTCTGACATTATAACTAATCATAGTAGTGTTGTCAAGTATTTAATCACAACGAAAATAACGGCAACAATATTAGGTTAGGTAAAAGAACATCGTAATAACGCTTTCGAAGAAAAGCTATGATCCTACGTTAAAATATACGATGTTATAATAAAACAAATGAATCGATATCGAATTACACAACACTTCATATTAATTAAATGATATAAATAATTAATTAGTCAATGTGTAAACTAGTAGTTAACCTAGAGAATTAACAAGTAATTGATTTGAAAAGCTTTAGTAGGGCCCAACCTGATCTATATGCATATATGTACATACAATTAATGCAATCGTTTTCGTAACTTGATATATTTGTTTATTCCTAAGGAAGGTTATAACGATAACAAACCATTAATAACGATGGATGGAAAATAACTTAAAATAATATTACTTTTATGTTCTATTGCGTCTGTGTTTCGCGTCTATCAAAAAACCCTATCGCCGATCGTAGATCTTCGTTTTAAGGGTGGTTGCCTCAGCCAATATCGGTATTCTCGGCGTTGACATATCGATTGACGTTCAGTTTCGCGGTCCATTGGAAGACAAGGCCAAGCTAGCCTCCAAAAAGCTGGGTGTGCCAGTAGGGCGAAGCAGTATTCCCAGTCGGGCCACCGCCTACAACTGTATAAGGCGCAAGTTCGGCCCCACCTGGAATACTGCTCGCACCTCTGGGCGGGAGCACCCCAATACCAGCTTCTTCCATTTGACCTTATACAACGGAAGGCGACTAGCGAAAGCGTTCTCGGCGGTATTTCTAATCCAGTACTACTTAGGGTCCTTCAAAATGCGAGCATATAACTTTCTTAAAGGCCGGCCACGCATCTGCAGTTCCTCTGGTGTTGCTGATGTCCATGGGCGTCGATGATCACCTTGGTGTTCCCGCCGTTCTTTTGCCCCCTTCTTTTATATAAAAAAAATCTATCATACTTTCGATTTTTAGAAATTTTAAGCTAAAAACGTAGAATCGAGTATCATATTTGTTACGAAAGAAAATGGAAAATAAGCTTTCAGTAAGTAATGTATATTAGTGAAATTTAAAAGTAGTTCAGATACAATAATGCTGATAAGTATTAAAATATAAGAGCCTTATAGCCTAAGCCTTATGTAATTTTATAACAAGACCTCCTTTTAAAAATATTTATATTGGGAGTTGAGAAACTCGATAATACTTTTGTAATTTCCAAAATTTAGAACTCGAAATTATGTATAAAGTAATTATAGTAAATAAAGCACGTGTCTTTGAATTTTTATTTTGACCAATTAATGTTGTCATTCATAATTCACTGGATGTCACAGATGACCTTGTATTATTGAAGTTTTTATCCTAATCAAAACATGTTCGGTCATCAATTGAAATCAAAATTAGGCTTGTTGGAATAATAATCTATTGTTTTTCAGAAACCATTGTCGAGGATTGCCCGCGAAATACAGGTAATATATTTTTGTTAGCTTAATTTTTATTCACTGACTTTTCTCAGTCAACTGTTTGCTAGTGAACAAGAGGTCCATGTGATCCATCTTGATATTTATCTTTTAAATTTAATTGGATCGCAGTTTTTTATGTGAGTACAGTTTTAATGTAATTTTCGTTATACATTTTAGTCAATGCCTTTAAAAAAACAGTTTATGATTTTAGTATTAGTTTATTTAAGAAAAGAAGGTAATTTCGTGGCCATAGAATAATTCAATTACTTTCAAAAGTTTTGGCTTTTACTTTACTGGTGCTTTAAAAGGTATTTTTATTTAGACATTTTACCCCATAGTTATGAGGCAGCTAATTCTTAGGATATTTTTGTATGGACTCCTAGATCTGTGGCAAAGAATCTTATCGAAACACTAAAGTGATACAATTGGCGGGGCAAAGTAGTGAAAGGGGCACCCTCTATCGAGGATGTCAATTCACTTAAGAAGAGTCGATCATGTCGCCCGCTTGCTACTAAAAGCTACTAAAAGCCCTCCATAAAAGCAATAATTAAATTGCCGTAACGCAATTTAGTAAGGCGGTGCTTCCAAAGGTGGCCGGGCGTATGCCTCTTTAGACATTACTTTACTACATTAATTACGAGCCTTTTAGTTTTAAAGACCATGTCATTTATTCTTAAGATGATAATATTAACGCATTTTTTACCTCTCCTGACTTAAATATTTCATTCCAAAAGCGGATTAGCTTATCGTAATATCGGGGCAAAATAAAATTAGAAAGAGTGGTACTTTGAGCTATGATGATAAATCAACGCACGTAGCTATTTTATTGTTAATTCCTACTTAAATATTCCTTTAGATCAGGGTTTCCCAAAGGGTCGATATCGAACTTAAAGCATTGCTAATTCTCACTCTGTCTTCGTCTATTGACTTAAGTCAGAATGACAAATAATAATAATAACAATAATTAATCTTAAAAGTAGATAATTTCGCCAATTTTTGGGGTCTGTGGAAACGGTTCATTCTGGAAAAGGGAGTCACTTGTCCAAAATAGTTTTGGGATCCCTGCTTTGGATTAACCTTTACTTTGCCTATTTATATATCAATATTCAATTGCTCCATCTTATCAAGAATCATTTTTTACTTTACTTCCAGAAGGTATTGAAATATATGTAATATTTTATGTGGTGTGTGTTTGCACGTGCATGCGGAACTTTAAACAGTGAATTATATTTACTTATTCTATCTGCTTACGTTATATTTGAGTAAACGTTTAAAATATTATAAAGGATTTCCCAAACACGTTTTAATTTTAATAAATCTAATCTTTAATTACTTTAAAGAATTGCTTCAACATCGAAAGACGGTACTTAAAAACAAGCATGGCTATGAATATAAATTTGTAAATTTGTAATCTTAGCATGATATTACGGCATCGTACTATGTCTTTCCTCCGCTAAGATTTAGATCTACAGTTCACACCAATTTTTATAGAACACTACTTTTTTTATAGTTGTTTATAATTATTACTTACGGATGTTATATAGGTAGATTATACTTTATAGGCGTTACATCCCATCAAATGGACGTGAAAATATTATGCTTACAGAGATATCAGGTAACTTTGCGTAAGTAAATTTGTTTTAAGACATACTAGCTTTTACCCGCGACTCCGTTCGCGCGGAATAAAAAAAAATGCACACAAGAAAAAAAGTTTCTAATACAAATGAACCATTACCGTATGAATTAGTACAGGTTGAAAAATAGTCATGATTTATTAAGCAAATTCACTATAAATTTTCTAAAATGGTTTATTTTAATTCTTTTGACATACTTATAGTGCCGCCATCTAGTTTACGACCCTTCTAATATTTTTGACGATATAGAGTTGTGTTTTCTTTGTTGTCACATGCTGACTGTAACTGTCACTGTCATAAAATATCAGCAGAGTAGAAACGTCACTCGCTTGTTATTTTGTATTAGTATCACATTGTAAATATTCAAGTTACTAGTTTAAGATAACAAGAAGCGTATGTTAGTTTCAGTACGTATTGTGCGAGAATGATGTTTAATACAGCGTGAAATTATTACAAGGTCGCTTAATGATTGTCTGATGTAATTTAATCATTATTGCTAATACATGTTTACAGTTGGATCAACTTTTACTTCGTTTTAAGTACATTTTAAGTGAATTAAAACTTTTAATTTGGCAGAATTTTTGGCAGCGATGAGTGAAACTATAACTTTAAGTAGAGTCATGGACTCTGAGCAGATGCAAGCAATTACAAGTGAATTTAATAGATTAGGAGGTAAGAGATTGTTTTTATCTTATTAAACTAATGAAAACTATCAATTTTTATACAAAAAAAAAAAAACAGCAATGAATTAACTGCACAGTACCCCTGTGTATTTCCCACTATACAATAGTCAGAAATACTTACTGTGCCTCATCATTTCAATGTGTACAAAACATTCATGACATTATTGCTTTTAAGATGCGTTACCATCAGTAAAGTGCACTAAACATGCAATTGATGAGTTAGATTCTATATTGTTTGTGAATCTGTGTTATCAATCTGAAGTGATATATTTTAATCTAATGCTTATTTTATTTCAGAACGATGTTATTTGGAGCATGCAGGCGCTGCTTTGTATCCACAATCATTACTGCAACATGTACATGAAGATTTATTAAACAATGTCTACATGAACCCGCACACCGATAAATACACAAGAGATTGTATAGAGCAAATTCGTTGCTTAGTTCTAAACCACTTCCATACAGATCCATCAAAATATTCAATAATATTCACATCAGGGGCAACACAGTCATTAAAATTAACCATAGAATCATTTGAGTTTTCATCTAACACCGAAGAATGTGGTTCATTTGTTTATCTCAATGAAAATCATACATCAGTACTAGGTCTGAGAGAAATAGCTGAGGACAAAAATGTGGACGTAATTAATATATCTCATGATAATTTTCTCAAGTCAATTAAACAAAACCATTCAGCACCAAGTGGACAGAAAAGTAAAACCGATGGTAATATTTTACTGGCATACCCAGCCAAAAGTAACTTCAATGGATTTAAATATCCTTTAGATTGTGTACAAAATATAAAGAATGGTTGCTTGAATAGATATTTGATGAAACATTTGTGCAAAGTGAACTGCAATTGGTATGTTCTACTAGATGCAGCTGCTTACGTGCCAACAAATAATTTAGATTTATCAATAACTCAACCAGATTTTGTATGTTTATCATTTTATAAAATATTTGGTTACCCCACTGGTTTGGGGGCGCTTTTAGTAAAAAATACCAGTGCTGATGTTTTATGTAAAAAACGATATTTTGGTGGTGGAACTGTTGATATTGTGATTAGTGGAGAAAATTTTCATATTAAAAGGAAAATACTTCATGAAAGGTGTGTTAAACAATTTTTTTTTTATAATTTGATATTTTGTATAAACAAAAAAGTAATGAGATTGAATGTGGATGGCTATAAAGGTAGAGGAAGACCAAAGAAAGTATGGATGGATTGTGTGAAAGAGGATATGCGTAAGAAGGGGGTAAATTCAGATATGACGGCTGATAGAGATGTATGGAGGAGTAGTACATACTGTGCCGACCCTCCATAGGGATAAGGGCAGGTTGATGATGATGATGATGATGATGATTTTGTAAAAAGAGTAAATATCATATTTTTTTTACAATTACAGAATGGAAGATGGAACATTACCGTTTCTATCAATTTTGGCTTTAAAACATTGCTTTGATATGTTACATAGACTGATACCTAAGACAATTAACAATCACATAATGGATACAATATCTCATCACACATTTTATTTGGCAAAAGATTTGTATAATCAGCTGAATGAACTTCATCATCCAAATGGCAAGAAAGCAGTTGTCCTCTATATGGACTCAGATTTCTCCGACATAAAAATACAAGGAGGTATTGTTACATTCAACCTTCTTAGAGAAGATGGATCCTTTGTTGGTTTTATGGAGGTAATTTTTTCTTTACTTTATGTTAATGGTAATTACAAATATTTAAAAATTCATACTATTCCTACTTTATTTTTTTTCAGTTCCAAAACATGGCAGATCTGTTTAATATTAATGTGAGAACTGGCTGTTTTTGCAACTCTGGTTCATGTCAAAGACATCTCAATACATCTAATAGGGAAATGAAAGAAATGTACAAAGCAGGGCATAAGTGTGGGGATGAAATAGACTTGATCAATGGTAACCCAACAGGTGCAATTAGAGTCTCATTTGGATATTATAATACATTTAATGATGTCGATAAATTAGTGTTAATGGTGTGTAGATGTTTTGTACGGACAGTGTTCAAGAAACCAAAGCGTACAATGACCTGTTTGCAAGAACTTTCCATATATAAACCTGTGAAAAAAGCCTACAAAGAAGGAATGATTAAGTTAATGAATGATAGAGCTTATTTCAATGGTTACGATATATTACCAGAAACACCTCTAGAAAGCAGTGATATAATTTTGGATGAAATAGCCATATTCCCTATAAAGTCATGTGGAGCATTCAAAATAAAAACCAGTTGGAAAATTGGTCTCAAAGGTTTCGAATATGACAGGGAATGGATGATAATAAGAGAAAATGGAGTGTGCCTGACACAGAAACAAAGTACACAAATGTGCATGATCAAACCGGAAATAGATCTGAAACGTAAACTTTTAATACTACATTTTAAAGGTTTGTATAGATACTGTAATTTAATATTTATTCAGTTTAGTCTTTTAAAATAGTAGATGACTGTGTTGTAGATCGATCTATTTTACTTATGGCCTATGGATCAAGACCACAGTCTTTTCTTTTAGACTTTTGACTGAAATTGTTATTCTGATTCTGTGAAATGGAGATCAGTGGTCTCTGAGTTACGCATGTGAGTTTTGTTGATGTTTTTTGACAGTCAATAGTCAGAGCTCAATATGAATCAATTCTATTTTGTTCAAATACATCAGTTATTGTATTACTTATATATTGCTTGCTAAAAATAAAATATAATATTTTCAGGTAAACCTTCTATATCTGTGCCTTTGGAGCCAATTATAGAAAACAAAACAAAGTTTGCTAGTATGTGTACCAGCAAAGTTTGTATGGACATGGTCAAAGGATATGACTGCGGAGATGATGTTTCCGATTGGATTTCAAATGCATTAGGAATCTCATTCCTCAGATTAATTAAACAATCAAACACAGATGTTAGACCTCAAAAGAAAAATGCCGATGGTGAACAGAAGTTATTGTCGTTATGCAATCAAGCTCAATTCCTCTTAATAAATAAGGCCTCAGTTAGATGGCTGCATGGAAGAATCAAAGATCCAATGTTCTCAGCCTCTGTTGATAATCTGACAGATCGTTTTAGAGGCAACCTTATAATTGACAGGGCTGTGGAGTTAACTGAAAGGGAATGGCATAGAATTATTATTGGAAAACATGAGTTTAAGGTATGTGAATGAAACATATATTTAAAGAGAAAAAATGGCAAATTCTGGCAAACCACAAAAACGTTTCAACAAATTTAAATTAAAATCTTTTCTTCTGTTGATGGCAATAGTTATTGTAATTTGTCTGTACAAAAATCTGGGTAGGATATGTTGCAAAAATTATATATTTGTTCATATTGTTTTCAGGTGGACGGTCCTTGTCAGCGTTGTCACATGATCTGTATTGACCAACAAACTGGAGAGAAAACTGCAGAACCTTTGAGGACTATATCCGAACAGTTTGCAGGAAAAATGCGCTTTGGCATATATTTAAGCTACGTAGGGCCCGTGAATGGTATGAAAGATAAAGCTTTGAAAGTCAAATCTATTGTGAAGCCTATGATTAACGAAGATGATATAAGCAGATGAACTTTGAAGTAACATTTGTTAAGCAGAATTTCTTATAGTGGAAACTGTGCTTGCTGTGACATTTGTATTAAAGCATATTGTACTGTTTTGAAAGAGAATTAAAGTAAAAAAATTATATTAAAATGTCACGGCAGTTGAATTCTTTAATAGGACATAGACATCTGATTTAAATAACAATATACACTTTGTCTCTCATATACCTTGAAAAATATTTTCAGTAAATCTTGAGTGAATTATATGTTGAAAATCATAAATTATTATTTTTTGTATTAAACTCTATCTGCATCAAGTTTAACTTACTAGATTGCTTTTTTTAGTTATTCATTGGATATTGAACTATCTAAAAAAAATTTTTTTTAATTCTTATATGATAAGAAACATGTAGTATATTACACAACTTGGTGCTACCAAGATATTAAGTTTTGTCTTTGATATTTAGGTTTAAGTGTCTTCTGTTTTCCTAACCAATTAATATATCTTTACACTTCATATTTTTATATAAAACCTAAAAACTCAAGTTTATTTAATGATCAAAGGTTGTGAATGCTTAATTAAAAGGTTAGTCTAAACAATATATAAACTTTGAAGCTCAGAATCAAAAACTATCTTGCCTTTATATCACTGTGATTTTTAGAATAGAAAAAAAAAATTTACAACTTTACAAGTGTTGATCTGTTTTCACTTAAGACTATGAGATTTTAGAAGTTATTAGGGAATATATCTTTATTTCAATTATTTATCATATTAAGAACTAATTCAATAGATTTTTATGTGGTAAAATATATTTTTACCACACACTAGAAGGTTGTTATCTTGTAATGATAATATTCTTTAAAGATAAAACAAACTACAATAAAATGTATGTCTATATTAAATAAAATTTTAAGATGTTTTATTTTTCATCATTTAATAATTTAAAATTAAAATGTATTTAAATGTTTTTATCTATTTCATTTTTAATCTAAGTTCTTACAATTAAACTAAAAAGTGTTTGTAAACACACCATTTTACTTAAATAACAATATTTTTTAATCACACTGTATTTAAATGTTGTTACACTAGCTTATATTTTTCTTTTTACACTGGTTGTTGATGTTATATTTTGAATAAATTGTTATGATACTGCACAGTTAATTGGTTGTTGTCCTTTTATTTCTTTTGGTTCTTCACCTTTAGAGACATTTGAAACAACATTTACTACTTCTTCATAGTCAGGTAATGCCATTGTTTGCAACTTTGAATAAACAAGTTTGTCATTGATTAATATTTCGAATGAACCTGTAATAGAAAACGCCTATAAATGTCAGTTGCGAATACACGAATAATTCTTTAAATCTAATTTCCTAACAAACCTTGCCGTCCTCTCTTGCATAATACTTTAGCATTTGGCGTACAGTTTTTGATAGCATTTGCTAATGCAAGGCAATGCCCTCCGTAATCACAAACACCGCTAAAATAATTTTACTTTAAATTATATTAAGAAGAGATACTTATTATACATAGATTTTTAGAAAAAATATTACCAATACTCTATTTGCACTTTAAGATCTTTATTATCATTTAACCTTTCCATTATATTTTACAGGAACGGTGGCACACTAATGAAAAGATTTTTTCTTAGTTCTCATAAGATGAAGACATACAAGCAAATTCTACAAAGACAAAGTTCAATGTTAATTTACCATTAATAATATAAAAATAAAAACCACAACAAACAAATTAGTGATTGACAGTCGAATTGACAGATTAAATGACACATGGAGATTGGTGCATGATCGCCAAAGTGTAACGGAGAAAAATTCCAGTGCCCGGTAATTTCTTAAGAAAATTAGGTATTGGTAATAAATGTTGTTAATAAAATCTAAAAGAGGAAACAAGTACCTGAAGCCATTACATTGCTACAATATTTTGATAAATGATGAACTTTGTGGCTTGTGGTCATCAAAAGACTTTTATCCATTTATCCAGTTGATGAACACCGTAGTTTGAAGAGAGCGCGAATTCTAGACATAATCTGTACTTAGTCTAGTCTTTGTGCACTTGCCGCACTTGCGGACGTTTTGACATTTGTATTTGAAGTATAATCTTTTGTTTGTATCAATTACAATTATTGAAAAATCCTTGTAAACCATTTATTTTTATTTGATTCAATATCAGGTATAGATATACTATGAAAATTTTAGTGCTTAAAACATTAAATGACTCGCCCAGTCTTTCATAACACAATGTCAGCCGCAAATATGGACTACGACTATCTTATAAAACTACTTTGCGTTGGTGATTCGGGTGTCGGAAAGACAAGTTTTTTGTACAAATACACTGATGGCGTTTTTCATACCCAATTTATATCTACTGTGGGTATAGATTTCAGGGAAAAAACTGTGGTATGTTTATTATTAGCAATACTGTTTTTATTACATTTCACTTGAAATGTCAAAGTTCTAATGTAACGAGGTCTATCGACTGAGTGTATAATTAAACTGTTATTAATCTTGAATATATAAATATTTATTATTTATTAGAAATATAAAAAATGTTTAAATTGTAAACAAATCTTTTCCCTAATAATGTGTAAAATAAAATATTGTATCATTGTTTAAGATCTATCAACAAAATGGGAGACAACATCGAATACATTTACAACTGTGGGATACTGCTGGGCAGGAGAGGTAATCGTTTTTTTCTTGTGTTATTTAATGTTGCAGATTGCAGTCTATAGTACAACTATAAATAATTACAATAAAATTTTCAGATTTCGCAGTTTGACAACAGCATTTTATCGTGATGCAATGGGTTTTCTTTTGCTATTTGACTTGACCAATGAGGCTTCCTTTCTAGAAGTACGAAACTGGATTGAGCAATTGAAGGTATGGATAATGCCAACTAACTTTGGTGTCTTGGTAGGATTCAGGTGCAAGACCCATTGTTGAGTGTGTATTCCTTCACACTCACTGCTGACCCTAACTCCCATCTGTGCAGACATGTACACACAAATAACAACAAACTGCCATAGTGTTTTAATCTTCAACTCCATTACCAATCATGGTATATGTAAATAAAATTTGTTTTATATTTAAGTAAATTCATCTTGTTAAATATTTCAGACCCACAGTCTGAGTGATGACCCCGACATAGTTCTATGTGGTCATAAATGTGACTTACAAGAAAAAAGACTGGTGAACCAGAATCGTGCCAGAGAATTTGCCAAAAATTATAACTTGCCATATTTGGAAACCAGTGCCAAAACTGGACAGAATATTGATCGAGCTATTGAAATACTTTTAGACAAAGTCATGTACAGGTATGGTCATTTTAATTTATAGATTTTTTTCTTTTTAATAATTTATAATTTCTATGAAATTGCCATTGTGAAAAATAATCAAATGTAATTATAATTAAATTAACATTTCAGAAATAACAAGGTGAAATAAGAATCTAGGTAGACTACATTTTTTTTCTCCTTATCATGATCATCTCACTCACACACATGGGTTGGCACACAAGGTTATAAACCTTAAAGTTTTGGCTTAATATTTTACAGCCGGCCACCTGCCCCTTTTTTCTCTTTATCACTAAATTAAATTAAATAATTGTGTGTCAAATTTAAACTTAAAAAATTGTTGACCGGTCACAAGTTAACTCGTGTTTTTATGGACAAACGTTGCTGATCGGCCAGGAATAAACTCGTGATGCGCTATTTTCTCGCATCGCTGTGTTTTCTATGTTGGCAACCATACAGTGCAATTGTTAGTCAGTATAACACAAGCTGTTTCTCTCGCTTATATAAGACCCGCCAAATCTTTTGTTGTAAAAATATTTATATTAAAAATATAAAAAAAAAAAAAAAACGATGACGGAACGTAATGAAGAATCTTTCAATGAATTATATGCGGATTCTTTATCTGATTGATTTTCAGTAAAATCGCCAGTCAACAATGTGTTAATTAAACTTAAAATATATGCATCACAAAAGTAACCAAAGCTATTTTTTATCATTACAGAATGGAGCATTCAGTAGAATATGCAATGCTATGTGCTTCGGGGCGCAGGCGACAGTCCCTGCAGAAACTCCAAGCAAAGCAAGATAGAAAATTCTGTTCATGCTAATCTCATGATAAGTATTTTATCATTCCAGTATAATTCCATTACATAAATATTTATATATGCTTCCCTTTTATGTAATATCTTCCATTTTGAAATAATTACATTTATCGTACATTTATTTTAATTCAATTTGGAATGTTTATAGTTGGTTATAAGTGTACAATTTTGGCTGCATTGGAGTACACTGAATTAATTGCAACAAGATAAAAATGTAAAAAATTACAGAACTGTTCATATATTACTTTGAGATTGAAGTTTGAGTACATATTAAACTATGAACTTGGTGCTAGTGTGAATATTTAAAACAAATTATTCCTAGTATTGCCATTGAATTAGCATTATGCCATCCTTCTTGTGCCAAATGTTTTTTTTTTATTAATTCTACATACTAGGTAAGTTATTAGCATTTTTATGTCAAAGTGGAATTTGTCTTATGTTATTTTTATTTGGTTTTATTTCAATTGGCTAATATTCAAAACGACTGTCAAATATTTAATTTAAATGCGCTATAAGTAAACTTTAGGACTTTGATCTGATTTATTAATTACTGTATGCATAAGGGCCTTTATTATTAACTTATAAATTTTAAATGTAATGTGAATTAAATATTAATGATTTAAAATGAATATAAATGCTTTAATGGTATTGTTGCTGTTGCTGTTATGTTTGGTAGAGTGTGTTATAACTCTTTTCAAATATCTTGGTGGCCCAAGGTCATGTGTGTGCTACGATCCGCTAACCTAACATTGTGTTCTGCGCACAACTCGCTCGAAATTAAGAGCCGCCATGATATGTGAAAATATTTATATAAAGTACTGCACATGATTCATTCCATTTTTGCGCACATTACTTGAGAAAATAACAAATGTCAATGTTTTTTAAAGGAAAATATATTACTTTATATTTAGACTTTTAAAAACATAATGCAAATTTTTTTTACATAGCTGTTTATTGTTAGCATGGTCCTGATAATGTAAAAAATACAATGTTAGATTACTTGTATTTTCTAATTTATTTATTTTTTCGATTTAAAAAAAACTTGGTATTTTCCAAGGGCTATATTTAAAGAGACTGATTTTACTAATGTAACTACATACTTATTGTGAAAACATAAAACAATATATCATTAATATAACATTCCAAAGAAATAATTTATTAACAGACAGAAAGACTTTTAATTTTTTTTGACGATTTAATTTTAGTTATGTTTTTTTAATATAAATACAGGGTACATACATTCTAGTCAGATGATGAGATGAGATTATGTTATGAAATTTTAATGTTTTTTTTTTTACTACATTTTTCAGTGGTTTTTATCGCGTTTCCAGATTGCTTATTATCAAAACTATAGAAATGGGCTCAGTATACTTTTGTTACCTCAAGAAAAGCGGTTTTATTAAGAGTTAAAATCTTAAGTGATTTTTTTTTGTGTTAAAGTGATTATGCACCGTTTTGTTTTGAATATATTTTATGATTGCTTAGATGTAGAGGAATTATACGTTGTTTGTATTCAGATTAATTACCTACATAAATGTTGACGTTATTTAATTAAATATTAAAATGAAATGGGTTCACAATAGTTGGATAAATATAAATTCTGTTGAAAATTTCATAAGGTCCATTCACACAGGCTAGGCGGAGAGAAGAAACGAGGTTTGATTTTACTTTTTGTTTTTTTTTTTATCAAGAGCAAACTTAATCTCTTTAGTGTGAAATGGTTTGGTCGACTCCAAGCGTATTTTCCGCGCTGGTCAGTGTGAATGGACTATTAATTGTTTTTAATATTTTTTGTCTCAACTTTTATAAAGAGAATGAAAGGATTGACAATATGTTTTCATGTAAGTGTATCTGTCTGTCACTTTAAAATGTATAATTTAATAATTAGTTGGTATGTTACAGTTTTCAATTGCACAAATAAAACGCACAATAATCTACTATTGTGAACCCATTTTTAAAACCAATCCATATCACCTTTTACAAATCTTATCACTTTAAACAAACCTTAGTAATAAAAGTTTTTTAAATTTACTCCATTTTAGTAATTCATTCCTCTCCAGTTATACGATTTAGAAATTGTAAAAATTTTGAAATATATACAGTTATTATCCATTGATGGCTTTTATAAAATGTTTATCTATTTGAAAGATTTTGCCAAAGTTTTACATAATAATAGTGGCGACTTCCCCGACCAACTGCCATTTGTATTGAGGTTTGTCAATTGTAAATAATACATGTTTGATGTTTTCAGTGGATTAAAATATAATAATACAAAATGTTTTATTTACCTTACGTAACACTGATTTTTAAAAGTAATAAAAATAACTTGTGACATACGGAATCTTTAGACACTTTTTAAGCTCATAGAATGCTTAAATCATTGTATTACGAAATACTATGAGTGCACAATAACATGAGACTTGTTTGGACTACGTCACTTGTAAAAACAATTGACAATCGCGATAAAGATGATCATCGTAGATAGACGCTGTCATGTGATTTCTTAAAACAATTTGTTTTAGTTATGTCACATAACTGTAGAAAGCTATGAAATCGATTGCGATGTCTACAAAATGGCTCTGAAGTGGACACTCAGACATGCATAAATTAAACTGTGCGTGACATTATATTAAAATAGATTTGCGCATGAGCGACGAACCTATGAATATTTGTGGGGGAAGAATTAAAAATTATTTATCCCTTAATAATAAAAAAGCAGTATTTCCAAATTATCGATAATAGGTACTTCAATAACTGAACTTTCATAAATACATTTTTCAAAATAAAATAATTTATCGTTCAATGTTGGAAACATAGACGCACGTAGAAGGCATAAAGTCCTATTGCACATACAATGTGATGTCGAGTGTTCGTTTTAATTTAAGTTGCCAAGAGCTAATAATAAAAAAGCAAATAATGAAAAGATGGGCTCTAGGCGGCAGACATATTAGTCCCTAAGGCTTAATATTGGAAAAAAGCCAAGTCTAATACAATGACCCATAACTCCTTATGCAATAAAAAGTTTTGATCTTAAAGCTTTTTCTATTATTTACCGTTTATCTATATTCTTAGCGTATTATAAACTACACTTTTAATGCACCACTTAATGTTAACTGTTCCCACTGACTACGAATATCTATGTACTAAAAAGTCTAAACAGGCTGCATCGACAACTGCAACAACTCTATCCATTTTCCAAAACTTTTACCTATAACAAAGTACCTAAGAAATGTGACATAAAAAGAGTACTTATGGTACTTAACCATAGTAACTAAACCAGTACTACTTAGGGTCCTTCAAGAAGCGAGCATATATTATATCTTAAAGGCCGGCAACGCATCTGCAGTTCCTCTAGTGTTGCGGATATCCATGGGCGTCGATGAACACCTCGGTGTTCTCGCCGCTCGTTTGCCCCCTTCTCTTATATAAAAACTGGCTTATTTCACTACCCTACATTCCGCTTGAGGATAGCCTGAACTTTACATATTAGTCGCATAGAAATTGACTTCCTTCGTAATTCTAAACAACTAATAAGTTAGATTAAACAATAAGCTTTTGTTTATAATTATCAGGAGTGAGAATTATGGGCAATATTTAATTTGGAAAAAATATCTTGTGACAATTTTTTACATTGTAAATAAATAGTTTTCGTTTTAATTTTTTATCATGCGGAAGTTTAATTCGTCACGATGGAAGTTTATTACACTTTATCAAGTACACAATATAAAGTAAACAGTAGAAATATACGTCACTTCATTATAATCAGACGTTTTTAATATGCGTATCCAATATTGTTGACGTTTTTATGTCAGTTAATAATTGAAATCGGAGAAGGGTTTGACTTGGCCATAATTATAAAGCCATGGGTATTAATTAAAAAGTAATTTATAGCCTACTTTTTTTTGTATAGCGAAGCAAAAAACTTACGAGATAGAGCTTAAAGAGAACATTTATATGGATCGTAGATAGCCTCAATTTAGTAGAGATAAACAAGACGTTCTAACATGGACATAAAAGTACACCTATAAAATAAAGTTTTATCTCTCTCAGCAAATATTCGCCTGCATTAGATCGGGTCGAATTTACCCGAATAGCTTTGAAACCCTAAACTCGGATTGAGATCGGAGGGCGACGTGAGCTCACCTAACTGCAATCAGCTCTAGCCCCTCGGAACGCACGTGATGTATCCGCTTGCAGTATTTTATTACATGGTATTATTGCATTTTAAACTCTAAACTTGGAGCTTACAGTTTATTTTTTAGTAACATAGCCTTAAAAGCTCAAGATGACTTGTTTCCAAAGTAAAAATAGACTATCCTGCGTTAAGAATAAAGTTCAATTTAGTTTTAAATGTGGGACCGCATCGTCCGCCCTAATAGCGCGTGCGCGGAAGTTCATGAACGTCACACTAGCGCTAACATTTGGTGCACTCAATGTGCCGAATCGGTTAAAACTTTGTATTTCATGTATCTCGAATGTATAGAAATTATATTTCAATAAAACTTTAATTAAGAAAGAACTATCTAGTCAGTATGTTGATTAGATTTTTGTTGTTAGCGAGGAAAAAGACTTTTGTAGTAGCGTCCGATATGCGGCTATCTTCAGTCCGGTAGTGGTTTGTTTATGTATTGAAGGACAACAGATCGTGTAGCCGGCTTCTGCGAGCTCCGTATTTTGGATTCGCGTGTGTTGTCGGTCGGAGTCGGAGGGCATGAATTGAGCAGTTACGAACAGTTACGTTTCTGCGTAGCATTGACTGAAACATTAAATGGTAAATTGGTTCGCGTAAATAATCGTGCTTGTGCTTGTGTTGACGTTTATTAAAAACTGTAGCGGAATTAAAAGGTTTTTTTTAAAATTGAAACAACTTTGGGGTAAGTAAACTTTAAGCTACATTTTTTTATGTTTGTTTTTTTTTTAAATTTTAAGCAAGTTATTTTTAAACATATCTATTGTTAAGTTTCTATGTTAATTTTAAAAACAATTTAATTTTATTTCTAAAATAGCGCGGAAATCGAATTAAAACTTAACAAAAATATCCTGTTAAAACTTAACTTCTTAAATTTATTTAACGATCTGACCAGAACTCAATAAAATATTTCTACAGTGTTAAGTTTTCCACGACATAAGAACATCTCTGTAATCGTCTGCTAATAATCTTGAAATCACTTTAGAACATAAATACTTTCGTTAGTCAAATTCTAAAAGTTTTCAAAGAATATGTTGATATGGTCTGTCGTGTTATGTTTTAAATCAATTATCACGATGTGGTCATCGTAATTCAGAAAGAGTTAATTCAACTATACCTATGGGTACGTACCTATCTAAACTATAGTAACTTAATAAAAAGTAGTTAAAAAAATCATACATGATTGCCATCCCTCGTCTCTCTTGATAAGACTATTTGAAAACGTGTAGCCTAGTGTTAAGCTAGCATCTTTTTAAACTATATATACAAGTTTTTCTAAGTTTCTAGTTATAAACTACAACGATCGACATGTTAAACCTACATTTAAGGTAAAAAACGTTCTTTTGCACCAAATGTATAAAATTAGGTCCTTTGTCACAAATACATATCTTTCGTTGTGTTCCGACGTATAAGAAAATATCTTAAGACCAGACCGTCGAAAATTGAATTGAAAACTTTTTACCAAAAATTAATTTGAAATCATTAAATTTTAATGTATATAATATATAAAAGAAATACTGAAATAAATGTATTAAAATTGATGCCTTATGGCATAAATGTATTAATTTTGCATATTAGTCTAGTTCGAACAATTATTTATTTTCAAACAGAACGGAAATACCTACTACATTTCTCTAATGACTGCGATTCGAAGTAGAGCTGAGCTCTTGATAACTTTTAATTAATTTTAATGATATAACTAGAGTCTTGTTGTCTTAAGTGTGTACTGGGAACAGTCGCCTTGTAATTAAACAGCCGAAACAATTACACGCTGCCAAGATCTACTTCATACTGCGGTACGACGCTCGACCTCCTATTTAGAATACTAAATTGTACTAAATTGCTTAGAACTAACTAATGTATATAGAACGCAGTTTCTCGACACCAAATCTCATATTAGGAACAATTTTGTGTTATTACATACCTTATGTGCAATAATGCACTTAGGTGGTTACTACAGCTTGCAGCATTCTGTTTCCGCAGCAGCGCAGGTGCCAAGACTGCCATTAGTTGATGCATAAGGCTCTGATGTGTTTCATACATTATCAAGCCCCAATCGCTACAAACAAAGTTGTCATTATTTGCACCATTAGACACGCTGATGAGTTTCTAAATAGTTTATGATTACGATGAACAAGTTGACGAGATATATGTATGTGAGAAAATTGTTTGCAGCCAACTCTCACGGTAAATAGACACTAACTACACTAAATCCATGCAAATTCGTATTCACTTAATACATTATTGTGTTGACTTCACATTGCTAAAGGTCTGTGTGATCGTGTTATTATACGCATGAACTATTTGACGAAAAATGTTTTACGTGTACACTACAAATTTTAATTTGTTACATGAAGAATTTGATCGATGTGTCAGAAGACGAAAATAACATAGGGTTAATTCGTTTTTAATTCACAATAAATTGCCTACAATTAGGTGTTTTATTGCAGATATCAAGGCAATGATGCATCACGATCGTAAGCGTAGAAATATGTGCGTGGGTTCAATGTAACTCGATTCCAGCTGGGATAGCATCACGCAATCAATCTTTCGTATAGACGCCCTCGAAATATGCCAAATAACATATATTCAAAGAATTGAATTCGCTCTTAGTTATCAAAAACCGTTCAGTGAACTTTCACCATAAGAGCAATAATTTATCACATGACAATTTTCTACTTAAATGCATTAGCGTCAAATGACATTTCTGGAAATAAACTTCCTCGACTGTACAAACGCTATCACACTTCCTCACACACATGTACCTGATTGAAATCTAGAGCGGGGTACTATTTGGAAAATAACTCACTCGCGTTGCAACATCTGGCGATGCTCCGATGAAAATTAGAAATTGATCTACGTCGATATCGTACAGTGGCTAATTCGGTAGACGGATTTTTCATTGCAACTAGGTTTTATTTTATAAGTGTCAAGTTTTTACACGGACGAATTTGCTGTATCTTATTACATATTTATACTCTAAAGTCAAAAGTTGTAATTTGTAGGTAAATTAAAAAAACAAAGAAGGAAATTAAAATTGTGCAACAAAATGAGCTATTAGTGACAAATAGACTCTAGACAATAAAAAGTCTGTTAGTATAATAAATAGGTAACGTACCTTTACTTTTGTATCACAAACAGAATGTCTGCGTTTGTTTTCGATGAAAGGCGCGGAGTTATTTAACATTAATAACTTTTCGATTAACTTCCTTCAACCGACACGTGATGTGAGCTAACACAAACAATATACCGAAATCGTTCCCCGTCTCGGCGGTGAGTGTAAACAGTTTATATTCACAGAATTTGGGCTAAGGTCGGTGTTTTGTGTTTGACGTAAGATAAGTAGCCAATTCTCCCATTTTTATCCATTATTAATGCTTCTTTGAATACTGGAATGTGATAGAAAAATAAATATTTGCACTGGTTTGTCACAATTACAAGTTTAAAAAGTTTGACATAAGCCGAAGATAATGACATTTTGAACAGTGTTCTTAGATTAAAAAATACATAATATAGTCAAACAAGGATATCAGGCATGTACATGGGCATAAAAAATGGCATAAAAAAACTTGAGAGGTGTCAAGGGACACCCGGATGGAACGAAGTTCCTTTCAATTAATTAGTGAAGGAACCAATGTTTATTCTACGAATAAAAAACTTAAGTCTTCACAAGAAGTACATTTTATTTCTATGAATTTTCGTTATATATTGTCACGACGTTGCCATGGTGAAGTAGCGCTCATTCGTCGTTAACATACTTACTATAGCAAAAAGTGTCGTGACAACTTTTCGTAAGAATTTTTTCCGTCTAGCCCCCTTTCACAACGCGCGATAAGGAACTTCGTTCCAAAAAGAAAAGCGTGACATGACAGCTACAGTGCAAAAAGGAACTTGTATCACTTTTTTAATATTGACAGGAGGGTACTTGTGAGCTGTCATAGTTTAGTTTGACTCTTGCCCACCCGGTCAGATTTCCTTGTCCGTCTACAATATTCAAAATGTGTATCTTAGGCCTTAATTCAGTTTTCTTTTTAGGAGGAGGTGATGTATAAGAATGGGAAATATTCTTTTTCTGTGCCTCTCCTTCTCTGTCGATTAAAGGTAGGCAACGTAGCTGCAATTGCGGATGCCTATGGGCAGCGGTCGCCATTTCGGCGAATTCAGGTTTCGCCCACCCGCTTACTCATTTGCCACTTTATAATAAAAAAAAACAACTATATCCCGCAATACCTTAATGTCTCGATATGATATATAGGTAATATGATTAATACTGGTCTTACATTCAGTTTTTAAATGAAAAAAAAAGAAAGTCAAGTTCATTCGAAATGTAATTCGAAATTGAAATATACGAAGAGATCACGATAAGTAGGGTCCGGCCGATGGCTTTACGAGCTGGTAAAGACGTCGCAACTGTCGGGCCTTATCTATAGTTGACCCAAGCCTTTTCACGGTCGCTTTCCACCCATTGCCTTGCCATTTATATTGAAAACGTTTAAGGGTAATAATACTAAAATGCTTATTTGAAAAAAAAATCCAATAAAACCAAAGGAGCAAATGTATTAATTTTGATGTACAATCTAATCGCTAATAACATTTTAATCTAAAACCACATAGCTCGTAGTTGTTGCGACGATAAATAAAATGGAGATTTAGTATGTAATCTTTCAATTGTTCCCTCTTGTAGCATAAACGGTTTGGTCCATTTTGGATAGTGTTTTTTTTTTTCTATTTAATTTTTATAAATTGTTTCCTTCGTATTTTCCTCGTAGTGTCACAGGTCACAGCTCATAAACTTATGTACAGAAAAAACGTATTACAGAATAAACAGTATTTTCCATCATCATAATCTCATAGCAACGTTGCCCAATTCTGAACGTAAGCCATCATAGCGCCATAATACGGCGAACGCCTAAAATAAATTAGTGAATACGTTTTATTGCCCTTCTGTTTTGTAATAAAAGTGGAATGCAATTTATGTTTTCATGTCATAGGATGTTTGTATAACTAAAGGAATTAGGTCGAAAGTTTACTTATTTTGTTATATTTTCATTTTACGCATTTTAATTAATTTTAAATTTTACTAATATTGAGTAACATCTTAAGATAATACATGTCATCTATATATATAAAAGAAAGTCGTGTTAGTTATACTATTTATAACTCAAGATCGGTCGAACTGATTTAGCTGAAAATTGATGGGGAGGTAGCTTATAACCAGGAAACGGACATAGGATAATTTTTACCCCGTTTTCTATTTTTTATTCCGCGCGGACGGAGTCGCGGGTAAAAGCTAGTTATATATAAAATTATCGTGTCAAACGGCTTGACCGATTCTCATGAAATTTTGTGAGCATATTGAGTAGGTCTGAGAATCGGTTACTATCTATTTTTCTTACCCCTATTAAGTTTTTTTTAAATGCGCGCGGCCGGAGTCGCGGGCGACAGCTAGTACTCATATATTATCGTGTACCTCTTGTAAGTCATGAGACCGAAGCTCTGTTTCTCTATGATCATCTGATTTTTAAAATTATTTATTTGATGTTAATGCTTCAAGTCGATCGATTTGCAAATATTTTACATTAGATGAGAATATATGTAAATCCTACGTATATCCGTTTAGATATGTATGTATATCTGTATACTGTATATCAGCAATTAGAAGAGAACAGGGAATGTATACAGGATACAGGCGGAAATTGATTATGGACGTTACGTGCCTCAACTGAGTGTAGACACCATTTGTTGTCTGTGTCTGGAACGTTGAGAAGCACTCTCGTTCAGATGCAGACTAGATCTCACTTATTTTTTTATTGTTATCCCGTTCGTTTCTATTAAGTACTTTTACGCATTGCAAGCAGAATGGACGTGTCTAGACATAAAAGTGGTTTCAACTTTTTTTTTTTTTGTATCTAACTGTGTAACTAATTTTATGTTTGATTTTGAATGCGCCTAGATAAAAGAAACAATAACTATGGGCCTGAGTTCCTTCTCACCCCTTTCTTATACCGAAAGGATTGTCTGGAAGGGGACGCATAGGAAGGGGAAATATTCTCATTCTGTATCTCTTCATACTGCAAAGATAGGAAACGCATCTGCAATTCCGAATGTCTATGGTCAGCGGTCGCTTCCCCATTCCGGCGAAATCAGGAGGCCGCTTGCTCGTTTGCCACCTTATAATAAAAATAGTGTAAGAGATATATTACGAGGCCTAGAAGATATTATATGTAATTTGTATTATTATTTATTACTTACATTGTTTTCTAAAACATTTGGATTGTAGTCTTGCATTAGTATTTTTCAAATAATAAACGTCAAGTAGCCCATGTTTCTCTTTAGTTATGCTTCTGAAGTAATAATAAAGTTTTCGAATACTCTCAAACTTTGCAATTGTTTGTTAACAAAATATATTAATTAAAAATAAGCTTCGCTTACAAGTTGTTTAAATTGGGGTCTGGATAAAAAGATAAAGTTTCTATTTGCGCACGATGTACAATTTGGCTTGACCCAGTTGTACATCTGCGGCCACCATGCAAACCGCATTCAACGTTTGTGTTATAGAATTAGTCCAACATTGAAAATGACGCATTATTTCTTATTGTAATTGATTTGTTTCTCAAAATTTATGTAAATGAAAAACTATGGTTACTTTTACAGTGTGTTTATCTTTACAAAGCTTTGTAATAGCTGTCTTTTCAGAAATGCCGAGTATGTAAAAGATGTGCTTTAAATTTACTGTGTGGGATTACCATTTGTCAATATATAGTTTGACATTCTTTCACTTCAAACTAGACTTGATCTTCCAGGCGGACGAAATCGCCTTTGTATATTAGCGTCATACTAGTAAAATTCGCTTGAAATTACTGTCATTGTCCTGTTATATAGATTCATTAAATTAAATTCCCAAATCATTTACGTCCATCAGCTGCCTGCCATGTCTTGACGCAGGCAGAGCTGGGCCGGACGGACAATGCGGTCCGTCAATACCGGACGGCGCGGGTTATTGTGCTCAGGTAGTTAATTGAATCCTAAAATTGGGTTCACGTTATATCGTCGCTATTGTCCTTATGAAATTGGTAAATGTTAGAGCTGAATACGTTTTTAGTTAATTATGCTCTACTTTAGCAGTAAAGGGAGAAATTTTAGACGTATACGTTTTCGTGGTTTATGTAAAACGTAATAAATCGTCCCTAAATTGTAAAGTACACGGAGAAATCTTATTTTGTCTTTGGAATGTACATAGTATATCTTCATATAACTATTTGGTTCTAGTCTTAAGTTTATCATTTAACAATCACTGTTATCATTTACTATAACGCAAATTCGCTTTGTCACATCTTACTTTACTTCATCTCCCAAAAACCTAATGCATACTTAATTTTACTTCATCATTTTGAATAACACGTTTCCCTTAGAAATGTTAATTGTAATTCAAATATTCAAAATCACACAATTAGGTTTGTTAAAGATTGTGTTATTGACAACTTTCCTAATATTTTTAATAAAAACCATTATTAAAAATGTAAAAAATAAATTATGAGTTTTAAATGAGTTTGAGAATTGTCGCATTAAAGTGCTTTTAACGTAATATACCAGCAATTCTTTGTATAGAGAAAATAAAAAGGTCTATAACGAGAGATTCGTTTCATATTTTCTAGGAGCAACTTGCAATAGAATACGCCCGTAGCGTGAAAATTGCATTAGTAAGTCGATACTTGAAGTCGTAGTCGACAACACGGAATCTATATTGTCTCATTGATTTCTTTAAAAACACTGAAAGAAAAGAACTAAGAAAATATTACAGGTATATATATCATGTTTTGTATTACGTTTAAATCGTCCCACACAACAGTGGAAATACAGATTAGGAGAGACCAGATTATATGTTCATGAGGCACACCTTTTATGTATAAGTTTATCATTAATGCAATTGCCATTCTTCCTAATTGAATATGCAATTTACATTTTATGCAAGTTACCATCATTAAGTACAAAAGATGTAGGTGACTGTTTCTTACAAAAAAAAAAAAATATTTGCCAATTGCGTATTATTTTGTATATTATTCACCTATACTTTAACGCTAAGCTCATGAACAATACATTATTTTTAGATTTATTCTCCATTTCACTTAAGGTTATATTTTTCGCCTTACAGATGGATATAGCTAACTGCTACCTTCTTTTCTATTTTATCTATTCTAACTTGTCTATTTATTGTACTGCATTTAATTTAAAATTAATTTACAACTTTCGCGTTATTCAATTAGCAGTTTAAACCAAATCTTAACACCGCTGTTATTACGGTCGTAAGCACATTGATTTAATTGCACATTTGTTAATTTATATGTTTACCTCTCGTTTTTAATTTACTTGGAAGGATATTGTGAAAGGAAATAATACTGAAACTATAAATTGTGCATAATGACAAGGCTAACAATATCAAGATGACGAAGATAGGTGATAAAAGGAAACTAGAATAAAATAAAGTCGTTACCCTCGTATTCGTTTATAATTTTTTTTTTATAAAATTTATTTTTTAATTAACAGTTGAGATTGCTAACCAACTTGTGCATCATCAGATTCCAAACTTACCGTGTTTTAAATCCTAGATAGGATTGTATTTAGGCGCCAGTTATTGTAGGAAAGTATAAAAACGAAGTCATAAAAGTAGTTTCAATATTATGTGCTTTACTTTTAGGATTTTTCCCAGAAAATACACAAGTAGGCTTTACGAAAAGTCATAAATATTCTTTATGACATTACACTTCGTTCGCAGCAGCGAGCAAATGAAAATCACGACCTTTTATATGTTATGAAAGGCTGCGGAATAAAATGTTTTAGAAATTCTCAAAGGATATGTTTCTCGGATTACGTAAATTGAAGTTACAATATGGTAATCCTTTTATTCATTGACATGTTCTTGATGTTTCTATTACCATATCATTCTAAACTGCTTACTATGCATTTAAGTCACTTTTGGAAGCGATTGTACATTGTTATTTGTTACTTTTGTAAACTGACGTTGTGACGTCACTTTCACGTATCCTTTATTGACTACTTTTTGGCTTCAAGTAAGGCAGTCAGAGTTACTACGCTATTTCCAAACCTCTGGTTTTAATTAGCACCAAATCAAGGAAGCTCGAAATATCTGAAGTGGAAATAGAAGCCAAATAGTCTATTAAGATAAAAGGCATTGCCTGTGGCCGGAGAATGTCCACATCAATCCGCTTGCTGCAGACGTTACTGATGGATTTGCATTTGAGTGTGTCAGACGTACGGATGCAATATCGCAATTAAATCGATTTTAAATCTAGGTTAAAGCACTCTACTGACTGAGCGACTGAATACCAGATTTATTTTATTATACATCTTTAATCTTTTAGATGTTTTGTTGCCCGTTAAAATTCCAATATGAAGCATAATCGTAGTGAGGTAACGATGATTTTTTGCATGCACTGAATATGTTTTTTCTACAAATATTCGCAGCTTGTTTTATGTGATTGCCACTAACACGATGTAGTAACTTCATTTGTCGTAGGCCAAAGATGCGTGTCTTTGATACCACTTTTTGTCTTATTTTTTGACCTTCTCGGTCTTAGTTACGACTGCATGCAGTTTTGATTTTCCATTTATTATTTTATTTAATTTTACAACTATGATAATAAAGATGATTTTAGATTAAATTAGAAATCTCGATTTTGAATCATGCTATCTAGCCAAAAGCGATCTTTGCAAGTATTAAATCCTGTACAAAGGGATTGGAAATGTTCAGCCGTAAGACGTCTTCGTTTGCTACATTAAATACTGTTTCTATAATTCAAACACTAGTCTTCTCACAGTTTAACTCAAAGAGATGCTGGATATTCATTTGTGAGAGTTATATAAATTTGTAAGAGCAAGAAATCGAATAAGAAATGTTATACTGCATACAATTTGCAAGATAATTTTTACTTCAGTCCTTAGTTACTCGTGTTAAATACTAATATTTATGTAAATAATTTGTAAAGATACATCTAAGTAGTCTCTATCGTAGTTTCAAAAGATATGCTTATTCAAATTTCTTTTTTTAAATTAACTATTACATGTTTTTTTTTAATAAGAGAAGGGGGCAAACGAGCTGCAGGAACACTAACAACAATAATAATAATATTAATAATATTAATGTTCTCGACTTGCGGACGGTGCATACTTGCATAGACACAACCAAGTGGCCAAGATTATCCATCAGCAACTTGCCCTTAAATATGCTCTTGTGGATACTGAGGTACCTTATTACCAATACCAACCTTCACCTGTTCTGGAAAATAGCTATATCACGCTCTACTGGGATCGATCTATTATTACAGATAGGACTATTACTGCCAATAGACCCGATATAGTAATAATAGACCGATCTGAGGGTTGTGTAATGTTAGTCGATGTCACTATTCCACATGACGAGAATCTCGTGAAAGCTGAAAAAGAAAAATTACTGAAATACTTAGACTTGGCTCACGAGATTACCGCCATGTGGCGTATGAAATCGACTACCATTATTCCGATAGTCGTATCGGTGAATGGACTGATAGCGAAGAGCTTCGACCAACATCTTGAGAAGCTCTCGCTAAACAGTTGGATTAAGGGCCTGATACAAAAGGCAGTTATTTTAGAAACCGCGCGCATAGTTAGGAGGTTCCTGTCTCTGTAGCCCTCACCACTGGTTGTTTGAGTAATGGGATTCCGCAGCCGGTGGTATACTATTTTTTATATAATATATTTTGTTAATTTTTTTTTTATAAAATGTATTATATAAATAATAAGAGAATAAATGAATAATAATTATAATAATATTAATAAAAATATCTAGACTTGGCACACGAGGTTTCTGACATGTGGGGTAGCTTGTCGACTGAAATTATACCGATAGTGGTTTCTGCAAACGGTTTGATTCCAGTCAGCCTCTCTGGATACTTGAGGAGGCTGGGGCTCCGGGTTGGTTGAAAGCGAAATATGTTATAACCTTGTAACATGAGTTAAACATAAGTTTTCTATAAAGATATTCTATTTTTTACATAAATTACATGTTTAAAGATTTTAATGCATGTTTTCTAACTGGAATCCATGCATATTAATAAAAATGTCCAAAATCTTCATTATGCATTTTATATTTATTCTCTGTTGTGTTTAATTTTTTACGGTACATTAAAAGTTAATTGTTTGTACTTACACTAAGTTATTCATTATGAAAGTATAAATTGACGGTAAAGGCTTTGTTCTCTGAAGTAATTGCGGTTTCTTACTTGAAATCTTTATTTTAGTGGTTAACAATGCGATGCGAACAATTTCTATTTTATACATTTTGTTAAGTACTTAATTCTTACGAAAAATATATTACTGGAATAACAAAGTGTGGTGCGTGCGAGCTCCAGTTTCAACATACTGTGTAAGAAGCATGATATAGACCCGTTTGCAACTAGTGTGTCCTCAGCGAGGAGTTGCCTTAGCCGAGATTTTTTCAAATAACTTGAGCAGTGATTGAATTACTTACTTTTATATTTCCTGTGCTGACTGACAAATTAGTAAAGCCAATGCTATAAGTGTGGACTTGTAATTAGCTGTATGTTAACTATCTTGTTTATGATACTACTGTTTTCTAGCTGTAAGTCTGCCATATAAATAAATAAATAAACAAAAAAAAACGAATTACATTTTCAAAATGTTAATTTGATAATTTACAAATAAGATGGAAAATAATATTAAATCATGCTAACAACAAGATATTACGAGTTAGTGAAAATTTAATTTTACGTAAAACGAATTGAGTAATCTTCGCGATAAGGAGTTGGATTTTTTATTTTTATAATAATTTCAAAAGGTCTAACAACATATTATATTGATTATATCCAACGACGTAGCATACGAACAATCCTGAGTATCGGAAACACATAAATGACGTTTGAATCGCACCCACCCACGTCCCGGCTTCTCTGCCTCCCATTGGTTTGTGCCATTCGTATTCTAGTTGATATTTCTTTAGAAAAGACGTGCTTATAGAAAAATAAAAAAACGTGAAATAGGAGAAATATAAGACTGGATGCATATAAAAGAAAATAACTTGTTCAAGAAATACGTACCTATGATATTATCGTTACAAACGTAAATTCAGTATAACTTATGTACGAATATAATTTGAAAATACATATATTAGTTTTCATAATGTTCCAGTAAAGTGATGGATAACGAATTAACAAATATTGACTGCCTAAAAATGTTCCTTCCTGACAATTAACGTTAAGTAACTTTAACCACCAAATAACTTCCTTATCTAACGGCTGATTCAACCTGTGGCTTACTTGGAAGTTCATTTACCAAACTTATTTGAAGATTGTAAAACGCAAAGGAGGATTTTGTTCGTCAAATAAGTTGCATGTAGCTTAATCAGTACTTCAGATTGTGAAACAGGCTGTTAGGGTCGATAACGTTTTATTTAAATAGAGTTTCATATTGAGTTTTGATAATAATTTTATCCTACAGTAAACATATCGAAGAAAAGTAGTGAAAAATTATTATTTATATAAAATTATAATAAGACATACAGACAATCTATGCTAACGGGATATCGTATTCATCGCTGAATAAAGCCGCGTTCACATTTGCCTGACGTGTCGTGTCGTGATGCGTCAGAAAGGTATCGGTCTCATACAATTAATATGGTTGCGTGCACACTTCTCTGACGCAGTGTGTCGTGATGGCTTGTGTCGTGTCGCGTCAGTTGGGTGAGGTGCGGGGGACGGCGCAGCGACACGACACAGCGGGTCGGACTAGTGTGCACGCGCACGTGTCGTGTTGTGACGCGTCAGAAGGTATGGACGACGAGCTGATCGAGTACGTACGACAATATAAAGCGATTTATGATACAAAATGTAAACAATATAAGGATCAATCTATTAAAACTAAACTATCTTTTTGTATTTACTGGATGTATCCAATATCTTCTTCTCTTTTTTTGTTTTATTAGAAGTGTTGCCAGTGCCAATAACTGCATATCTTCTTCATAATCTGAATCCGAATCGGATGATTCATGAAAAAACATTGCGAATGTGTAAACTCTCCGAGAGCTATAACGGAACTGATTAAAAATGCGTCATAACGCGTCACATAGATGTGAACAGTAGCCATCACGACACAAAGCGTCACGACACGACACGTCAGGCAAATGTGAATGCGGCTTAACCGAATGCGCCACTCAAATAGGTAGAGTATCAAATAGCAAGTGAGAGGATAGAAATATATAAGAGCTTTGTCGCGAGTTTGTTACCGAGAATGGCATCAGATGCGATTTGTTGTTGCATTTGAAATGTAGAAGTAGGAGATGCCTTAATCTTAACTATTTGATTGTTAAATCTTTTCCTACCGATATTGCTGTTTTTTTGTTATTAAATTTAATATTTTGTGGACTTAAAGTCTAACGATAACGTTATCTACTTGAACCAACAGGTTGTTTCATTTTAATTAATTTTTGTTCCTTCGACGTAACACTTTATAACTAACAAATTTTGTAGTTATTGTTAACTTAGTATAAAAAATAGTAAATAGGTTTTAAAATTTAAATTAATGATAAATAATATTAAATTCACTTAAATTTTTTACATAAACGATGTGAAATGAAAAGGCGAAACTGTAACCTGCGGGTAATTAGGCTAATGAAGCCGGACGTCTTTGTGTTGTTGAAAAGTTGAAGTTCATATTCAGTTATTCTATTTATGAGTAACTGAATATGAACTTCTTTAACTTTTCATTCTTCATATAGAAACTGTACTTCGCCTTTTTACTTCTTACTTATACTTATTATAAATTCGAAAGTTATGATGGATGGACGGATGTTTGTTAGCAGGTAACTCAAAAACTACTAACTAACAAAAACGGTTCTGTGTGAAATTTGGCAAATATAAAAGTACAACTATCTTGAATATTGTACTTGTTATACTTCTTTTAAATTCACGGGCAAAAGCTATTTAGTATTAAACCTAATGGATTTATTAATAAAAACATCGTTTTATATCATTCTGAATTATTTAACTACGTCACAGTAGTTTTATGTTCATTAAGGGAGCCACTTAGTGTGCATAGTACAATAAACCTATCTAAACAAATCATTTTCCTAACTAATTATTATAAAACTCTGTGTGCGGTAGTAAATGAACTACAAAAAAGTTTTTTTTTACTTTACAAGGAAGCATTTAGCTACAAGAAGAAAATAATAGCGCATTTCTTCGAAGTATTGTAATGAAAAGAGGTGTCACGTCTTTTGAGTTATTCTTTTAGAGTATTATCTCCGTTCATAAAGAATTCACAGACAATTCATTTGCCTGCGATTTGCATGAGAGAAAAATTGCTTTAATTTCCTACAAACAGATATAAGAAGCACGTCATTTGCAAGCTGTGTCTGTGTTGATTAAATTATGTCAGTTAATAAAAAGTATTACACATTATACCAACATATTTCTCATAACTATCGAAATATTATTAATGAAGTTGTTTGGGAATAAAAAGTATTTACCAAACGGAACTTTGCTGAAATGTTGCTAATCATTTTAGGCTTATTGACTCTTAACCTATTAATAAGTACCAAAGTTCTCAAAATACAGTAATTTTATTTAAATAAGTTGATATATACTTTGGTACATATGTACATATTGGTATTCATGTTTTGTTTTTTGCTTTTAAGGAGAAGTACTGTTAACATCTTTACCTTTTTCTTCCTTTTGTAATCGGTACCTTAAAACTGTCGTTCTTTACTGGCGTTATTTACTAATGACATTTGTAACAAAATAATGATTCAAAATATAGAAATTAAATTTTTAGTTGTGTCTAATGAATCGAAGTGATACAAAAGTGTACCTTTTTTCTATCGAAACAAAGATTAAATGAGGAAAACGGTATACTTTCTGCTGATGTGAATGAATTTAAGGGTCGATTAATTAATCACGATTGCCGCAACATGCTCCTTCGTGAGTCCCCATTTCTATTTATCAATTGTACTCTAATATCATTTATTTTTTATAGGAAAAGCTTTAATTATCTATATACGAAGATAAAAATAGTGTCATTTTAGATAAGTAGCTTATATAAACGACAGTACATAATATACAAACAACAACGTCGCAGTTATATTTAACATCGATTAGCGTAATACTGCATGATTCATCTCCGTTGGTTCTATTAAAAGCTGGTGGTATTATTTTAACTGACGTCTTGACGCATGTCTATTACGGCACAAACAAACACATTCTATGTTTGATCCACTCGCACTTTGTACTCGTCTTTGAATGTAGACGGTCCAGAATATGTAGATTAAGTAACTATAGCTATTTCTCGTGTCTTCACTAATATTATACAAAGGAAATATTTCATTATTTGCTTTAGATTAATTCAAAAAAATAAAATCTTTTACCTATAGGAAGCACTTCTATCAGTTCTTCATCAACCTACCCTTAGCCCTATGGAGGGTCGGCACAGTATGTACTACTCCTCCATACATCTCTATCAGCCGTCATATCTGAATTTACCCCCTTCTTACGCATATCCTCTTTCACACAATCCATCCATACTTTATTTGGTCTTCCTCTATCTTTATAGCCATCCACATTCAATCTCATTACTTTTTTGTTTATGTGTTCATCGTCCCTTAAAATAAATTTTGATGTTCTATTTTAAAATCGAGATAAACATAGTCAAAAAAATTATCATAGTCAATTAATTTGTGATAAAAAAACACCCAGTCGACAGTAAAGGATTAAATGAAAAGCTTGCAGATTCGTTTGTGGATCATCCAAGCAATCGGCTTTTATGGAATTATAACTTACAAAAATAAATGAAATCCAAGCTTTATGATATAGTGATGATTCTATTATTTTAATGATTGAAGCAATACGAAAATATTATCTTCTCTTTTAAAGAATTCTTCAAAATGACAAAATTAGTCGTCGATCGCGTCTGCTAATTATTATTTTAATATAAAAATTTCTGAGAAGAGAAATGCTTCGCTAACGGAGCCTCGCATTTGGTGTTGAATTTATGTTTGTCGCACTACTAAATGCATTCTGCTCAAATAGCTTGCGCATTTAGCGACGGAACAGTTGGAAATATAAAATGTTACGTTATTCATTTCACGCACGGCTGCAAGCGAAATAAATTATGGTTTTGGAAAATGTTTGGTTTATGAGTTATGGCTCACTTGAATTTCAATTCAAAAACATCGATTTGTTCTTTAAATGTATTTCGTGGTCATCAGTTGATATCTATATATATAAAAGAAAGTTGTGTTAGTTACACCATTTATAACTCAAGAACGGCTGAATCGATTTGACTGAAAATTGGTGGGCAGGTAGCTTAGAACCAGGAAACGGACATAGGATAATTTTTACCTCGTTTTCTATTTTTTTTTATTCCGCGCGGACGGAGTCGCGGGAAAAAGCTAGTACTACTTATAAAAATAGTTTCGACTACATTTTAGATGATTTTTATCTTGAATAACTTGAACTACGTTGTTGTTCACTAGTTTTCGATGCTGTCGTTTGATAAACAAAATAATTTTCAATGTTTTTTTTTTACATTTTAAAACTAATCGACTAAAATATTTATTTTTACAATATTCTTTATAAGTGCTATATTTACAATAAGTGTAGTATTGTTCACAGTAAATAAAGTAATATTTTATTTTCCAAATATCCTCTCTCATAAAATGTTCCAGTAATCTGCAAATGGTAATATATTTAGTTGCGCGACGTTCATAAATTCTGCAAGTGTGCAAATTTTCCTCGAGGGTATTTTATTTATTCAGCTTCACATTCAATGAAATATTTTACGAGTTAATGTACAAAATAAAAAAAAAACAAATAGTTCAAGCACAGCTTAATTACATACTGGACTATGTTGATGAATAAATTGTAAATAAATTACCTATGGTTAAATAAATTCGCTGTTGCAGTTTGAACACGAACACGAGATCATAATATCAATAATAATTAAAAATATCATAAAATATAATTTAACAATTAAATGTGTTTATTCGAAAACGTTTGAAAATTTTCCCTCTGATACTTTACAGTATAAGTATTGCTAAATTCTCTACCACCTTTGCAGCGTAGACAATGTAAGTCACTCTTGTTATGGTAATTTTGTGACTGATCCGATTAATAATCAAGTGCCTTCGTACTCTATAAGTAGGCTTTTACCTTTAAAGCATGTAAGCGAACTAAGTTTTGCAAGCTTTATTGTACTACATTATTTTAATTTTACTACGCATTATTATTTAGTTACATAATAGTATTATTATTTAGTTAATTATAGTAAATTGAACTCCTACATCTTACATAATTTTATTAGAACACATCAATTTTTTTTAAATATTTAGGATCTAATTTTAAAATATTCAACAGTATACAGGAAATATTTATAAATGATTTGTTTAACTCATAGCGAAGTATCTGTTGTAGGTCATGATTCAATATTGCACGTTAGCAACGACCTTCGCTTCGGATGCCAGTCGACATCATAGCCTGAAAATAATTCTACCGTAGTACAGCTCGCGCCAGCTCAAATTATCTTCAGTTTACGCTCCTCTTTACCTCGATGCGCTCTTATATGCTAGCAATTAACGTAACATTTACAGAACTTTCATTCAATACAATGTTGATTTAATGATGGTTTAAACTATTAATAGAAACTGCTGTATTTTCTTGTTGGGTTTTTTGAAGTATTTTATTACTTAAATATTTTGTGATACTGTAATTTATTGAGAATATATCTATAATGTCGTATATAATGATTTTCACTGTATCAAATGCCAGGTTGAAATTGTTATCGTAGCTTACTTGAGATTTTAACAGTGATCCACGGTAACATTAGCTGATTAAACTTCACATTGCTGTATGTAATCATTTTGTCGAAAAAACTCTAACCTCATATCAAGTTATCTTCGACACTTCTCAACTGTTTTTAGATATCTAATTTATTATCGGTGTTTATTAGATATTAAACCAGTAAAGTAACACCTCGTAAAGTTGAAAATAAAATTTTATAGATAATATTTACAAATTTTATCGATAAATTTTTCCTTGTATCTAGTGTAATAACATCAAAGGTCAAGTGAATAAATAAATTAGGCATTGATCCTAAATTCGCTTTTAATTCGATCTACGCTCTAATCATTTCTAATATTATTTAATATTTTCAATACAAATTTATTAAAGATATTGAAAATATATGCGCGCTGGATTTAATATCGAATCAGTTTACAGTCGTGTCTATCAAAGAGCTGCAGGGGAAGTCAAACTTTATAACTTGACCACGGAACTTTAGAATAGCTTAATAGAAGATATCGGAGCCAGCCAGTGAGAGGTCAATTTGCACTGAACTTCTTGTACATGTAATTACTGAAATTATGTGCAGTATTAATTAACTATTCAATGGTTTATATGTTTATATCCGAAAAGAATAAATTAATTTATAATGATGGAAACCAAGCAAATTTATAAAACGAACGACAGAATTTAATTTATTTTTCACTGTTTTATTTTTCTCTCCTTTATGAGCTTGTAGGTCTTGTACTTAATACCAACGATATACAGAAACTTGGCAGTCATTATCGTTAATGTAATAACTGCTTGCAATTTTTTATTATCATCATCAACTCCACCGAAGGGCTCGGAGCCCACCCTAAGAAACTTGGAGTCCTTTCAAAGGTACGGCGGTACTTTACACCGGGACAGCTTTTGACCCTGTACAAAGCACAGATCCGGCCATGTGTGGAGTACTGCTGTCATATCTGTGCAGGCGCAGCAAAGTACCAACTCGCGGCACTAGATTCAGTGGAGAGGCGAGCCAAAAAGTTGTTCGGTAACCAAGACCTAAATTTAATCAGTCTTAAGCACAGGCGTAGAGTGGCTAGTCTCTCGGTATTTTACAGGCTGCATTTTGGGGAGTGTGCGCAGGAATTACACGATATAATTCCACCATCACCTTTCTACCATCGGACGTTCATACATACGGCTGGAATCCATCCTTATGCAGTAGACGTGCCGCGCGTTCGAACGAAAAAGTTTGAATCATCGTTCCTTGTGCGTACTGCTAAGGATTGGAATAAGTTGCCGGCGTCAGTTTTTCCGTCCAAGTACGATGGGGGGGCCTTCAAGAGTAGAGTGAATAGGCATCTACAAAGCTAGCGCGTACCATCTTTAGACCACATTTTCACCTCATCGGGTGAAATCGTGGTCAAGCGCTAACTTTTTCAATATAAAAAAGAGGGTTGGTTAGGTTAGTGACTAGGCCATAGTCAACCACTTGCGGAATAGTCCAGGTTTGGTAGACTTTACTTTACTTTTTAACATAGGAGTTTTTACTAAAATAATTTTATATTTGTTCCAGGTTCCACAAACCATCTCGTTCTTTACATTCCTTGCAAAAGCATAAAACGATAGATAATAAAATGAGCTTCCAAATATTTCAAACGTTTGTTTGATAAACATTGAAGAAGCCGTGGTAGTGTAGGATCGAGGATTGCGTTGAGCGAGCAATGGAGTGAAAAATCGACGATGACAACGAAAGAGGTGGAACTGACGGGCGGCGCGCCTTGGGGCTTCCGTATGCACGGCGGCGCGGATCACAACCAGCCGCTCAGGATATCGAGGGTACGTTTGCATAATAATGTACCGCAGACATAGAGCTTATAGCTTCATATTTATATTCCAATATTCGTTTTATCACGTAAAATGAAACGAACTTATTGTTCGCCTCTTTGGAGAATGTATGCACCTGTATGGTTCTTTAATGAACTTGATTATTGAATTAAATAATTATGTAACTCTGTAGTCTGACAAACTTCTTTGGTCCAATGAAAAATGTGCTGTTATAACAGTTCAGAAAATCTACTTAGGCATAGAAAGTGAAACACTAGTCAGGATATGATAGTACAGTACAGTACAAGGATCTTACATAAATTTTTGACATTGCACTGCTGTGAGCTATTGTACTTTAGTTCCACTTTTGCTACGACCAGATAGGCTTGTATCCATTTGCAAAAAAGGCGGAACTTTTCGTCGAACTTGTGTTGTTATCAAAAACAAATTAGTAATGAAGGGCCATGAAGTCAAAAGTAAAATGGCTCCGATGATTTCAAATCTAAAAATAGAATTGTAACAGATAAACGAAAATCGCAAACAATAGGATCGTGAATGTATTCATGACACATTAAATGTTATTTCTGTTCCTTTACTCAAATCTCGCGTTGAATCGAAATTAAAAATAAATGTGTTACAATTGCTATCGTAATTGAGGATTTTTTTTTCTCTCCGCAGAGTTATAGCTATCCCGAACGTGCACTCAATGTGAGTACAGCTGGACTGTTGTAAATGATCAATTAACCAACTAACAAGGTCGCCCTATGTCGACTGTGTATGTACATTGTGTCTTATTACAAGTCGCAAAACTAACAATGTTAATAATGATAGAAAATATAATGATTTCGCTTTCTTACATTCTTGTTATCCATAAAATAAAATGGGCTATGAAGCATTAATTGAAAATATGTACAATGCTACGTATTCCTAAGATTTTTTTCTAATAAAAACCATATTCTTTTAATCTCAGTAATCTTAATAATATTATATATGCAAAAGTTTAGGTGGATGGATGCATGGATGGATGGATGGATGGATGGATGTTTGTTTGAAGGTATCCCCGAAAACGGGTCAACGGATCTTGATGAAATTTGGCACCACTGTAGAACATAGTCTGGAAGAACACAGAGGCTACTTATTACGTTTGTTTTTAATTTCGCGTGGACGGAGTCGCGGGCGACTACTAGTATGTATATAAAAATAAAATAATAAATAAATACAAATGTTAAAAGGGTGCTCTTTCAGGTTCACAGTATTTTGTAAGTTCAGTATTTATACGAGTTATACGCAATGTAAGCACTCTCGCTTTGAGAGACACAATTTTTTATATTACAGCACTTCTAGGATTTACCCACCTCCTGAGTTTTATTAATATTATATAGTATGTTGGTTTTATTATAGTATTTGTTTAATATTATTTAACAACAGTAACCACCTGTCAGTCGGATAAAATATGATATTTATTTCAAGTGAAACAAAGAATTTGGTGCTAAAGACGGACTTTCTTTCGTAATTAAAACATTATTTAGCGCTTAAATTAGGTGCAGTACTAAAAATATATATAAAATATAATAATGAAAGTCAAACAAGTTCTATAAATTAAAGAGGCACCATTTGTATTATTTCCGTTGTGTAAAAAATAATACGCGCATCTGCTTCCTTTCATTATGAATAGGTACGAAACATTTTTCGCCACGTTTCTTTCCAGTAGCTGTTGTAGTCTGGTTTATGTTCGCTGAATAAAATTGTTTCCAAATTGAAAATATCTTAGTTATTCGTCTATTGACATATATTTTTTTTAAAAACATTGAATAAAATAGTCTCTTAATGTCTCTTAAGTGACAACTTAACAAGTCTTTTAACTGATTAAGCGAGGATAAGAACTTTAGAAGTATACAAAACAAAATTATGAACACGTACTTTCATGTATTATATATGTATATGTATATGTATACATGTATTACATGTACATGTATAATGGGAGAATAGTATATATTTATTGTTTAATGCAATAATTACATCTATGTATAATGGCAACTAGGCCAGTAATATCTAAGATGGTGCGGCGAGTTGGAAGGACGACGTCGCTATTTACGGCCGTTCAAGTTACTCAAAGTTTTGCTTGACTGTGCTACTGATATGCCACCGCGTCAGCTAAGTTTACCATTAAGTTAAATTTGTATTTGAAATTTGATACATTTTGGAGTTTACATGTTACGATTAAATAACATTTATTCCCTTTTCTTTTTATATGATAACTGTTTTGCTGACATACAAATTAGATTTTTTACCACCACTAGAAAGGTTTTGTTCATTGGTCGTATTTTTTTTAAAAGGATCACAATAACTTTATGAAAATACAGAAATCACCAAACGACTTGTACGTAATAGCTTTCACATGTAAGTCATGGCTTGATACATCCTATAGTTGAAACTGGATCATAATGAAAATGGCTTTAGAAGGGAAACGAGCGCGCTCTTATTTTGCTACGTAACAGCAATTAACGATGTAATTGCGAGAGAACTGCGACCAGCGGGCTGCCAGCTTCCACCTTTTATTTTCTTGCGAGCGTATAATTTTGCTGAAAATCATTTTGTTACTACTACGACTTTGGAAAAGCGTGTAAGATTCTTTTGAAATCCCTGTGTTTACGTAATGTATATCTTTTTATTAAATTTTTGTCCTTTCATTATACATTCAAAAATACTGGTATACCTTGGAATTAATTTAAGTCCTTCTTTCAAACACTGTTACTTTCGGACACTACGTGAACGATTGAATATTTTTTGACTTGTTGGAGTTTAAGAATTTATTCGGAAATTTAACCATCGGAATAACTGCATGTTTTTTTTTTATCAAAACAGCCGCTGTTATTGAAAGAATTTTAGGGTTCGCAATAAAATCTCTCTGTTTTCTCGTTCATTCATCAACATTCATAACTCTCTAACGAGCTACCATTGTTTTTATTTTCTGTTTTTTTATTAATGTTATCATTTTAGAACAAGTCTGTATTATTACTTAGATGGAGAGAAAAGTGAGTATGCATATTACACTGTGTAATTAACTTAGATTATAAAACAGAACAATTTTTTGCATACATTCAACTAGTTCTAACTTTTTCAAAATGTATCTTTACTGCAAGGTGATGAGTACAGTTTATTTCTACGTAACAAAAAAAAAGTCATGCGTAAAATGGCTTGATAAACGTTTTTCTCATTTTCTTATGTTGCAGTTATTAACAGGCGAGAAGTCTCGCCTCTCTTTTACTTTTTTGTATCAACACAATTTTGCAGTAAATAATTTAAAAGTACACTTCGACGAAAAAGTGTAAAAGGGGAGCCAGTAATTAATTATTCAGTATTTCTAAGGGCACCTAGATTATATTGGTAAATAATTTTTACTTATAATCTGTAGTTTACTCAATTTTGACTAACTGACAACTGGCTGTGTACGTGTTTTACTATTGAATGCCGATATATGTACGTCTATTGTGTATATGTATGTATATACAGATGTGTATATATCTTTTAATAGCGGTTTCCTGCGACATCGTCAAGGCAGAAAAAAAGTAACCCTCATACCAGCATGCATCAGCTTCCTTTCCGTCTAAGTCCATTCAAAATCGAGCCAGCCGTTTTGGAGATTATCTGGAACAAATGAACAACCGCGGCTTTACAGACAGACAAAAGTTACAAAAAGAAATTAATTTTTGGAACGAAGTTCCTTATCGCGCGTTGTGAAAGGGGGCTAGACGGAAAAAATTCTTACGAAAAGTTGTCACGACACTTTTTGCTATATCACCATGGCAATGACGTGACAATATATAACAAAAATCCATAGAAATAAAATGTGCTTCTTGTGAAGACTTAAGTTTTTTATACATAGAATAAACATTGGTTCCTTCACTAATTAATTGAAAGGAACTTCGTTCCATCCGGATGTCCCTTGACACCTCTCAAGTTTTTTCTATATTATATTATACAGATACTCCAATTTTATTAATTGTATAGATAGATATAGATATTAATGTTAACAAAAACATGCAAGCTTTTTAAGTTTCCTTCCCGCTTCCTAAAGCCATAGTTATTCAATCCATGTGCCTCGATGTATGTAAACAGTTTGCCGAGTTGTTTGTTCGTTGTCTAAAAGTCCGCCCAAATGATTAATATGTTTACTCTCCTGAGGCTTTTGTTTGCCATTGTACTTTATATATTTTTTTACTTTACAAGATACTAGATTGTATAATATACTATTATTTCTCTTTTCCCAAATAATGTAAATAGGAATATCATAAGTATGCGATTTTGTTAGAAGACCGTCAGAATCTGCTATAGATTTATTTGTTTTAATGCTGTAATGTTTTCTTTAATATCGCACTAAACCACTTAACATTTGATTAACCGTTTCTGAGAGCAAAATCCCTTTTGCCAAAGATAATGACAGGGATAACGGTGTGTTTTATACAGAGATTTTCTTCATTTTTTTCTTTTAGACACTACCTTAGAATAAAAATGGTTTTTAAAAAAGTGTTTTTTTTTTATGAAATAAGAAAAGGCTAAAATAGAAATTGCGGATATGCGTTAGGCACGATACTGATCCGTCTGTCTCACTCTTTTGCGCTAATTTATAATGTTTGTTAGTTAAAAGGCTGGGACTACTGCATGTGGCCTATCTTGTCTTTAAAGAGATTTCCTAAAACTTTAGTTATATTATTCCTTGTCAGTCTTTTCTAATTATTCTTTCGCAAATAAAACTAAAATATTAATTTATTTTTTCTTTCATTTATAATGTTATATTATACAATACAATAGATTTAAGAGTAATCATAAAAAAAGAAAATATTATACTTGATTCTTAAAGAAGTTATTGAAATTTTATTCAATTTAAAAGAAGTTACCTATATATATCAATTTTATAGCAGCTGCAGATTTCAAAGTAATTTGATTCTAAATGTTCTTAAATTTTATTTGAGAAATATGTTAAAGGATCTATAAAATTGTTGAATACAAAGTGAAATCTTCGAGGCGTCCTATACCTTCGCGTCATTGGTTTCTTAGTTGCGAGCTTCTGCGCTTCACTCCCCACTTGACTGCATATTGAGATGCTTTGTCGTATGTAAGCCAATATAAGTTAGTATCGCACGTATATGTAGTTACATTTCTATCAAAATAAAATTTGATATAACCATTTCTTGCAAATAAAGCTTTACAAGTAATAAAAAAATTAGTGTGTAATAGTAAAATATAACCATTTAATGCCTATTAATTATGGCATTAAATAATAATGGTATTAAATGCCATTTAATGAATTATTGTAGTATATTACTGTTTCAGTTCAAATGATTCTGTGTATGTAAAAGCTTAGTTAAACTTGTCACCAGAGTTGGTGGTAAACAACACGGCTTCGTGAGCTGTATTAAGTCACGTAGAATGCGTGTATAGAATACTGAAATACCGCGGACTTCAAAAGACCAGAAGTGATTGAGCTTCGATTACTGTAATTTATTTGGTACATCCGAACAATGATGTGCCTTCTTAAACTGGTATTTAATGCCACACAAACGAGCAGTGCAGATATTTTAAATGAATACACGCTATTATTAATTATTCTATTAGTAAAAGTTCTTATGTTCAATGTCATGTAATTTCGTGTGCTTTCGAAGAATTTTTAAAAACGGTTTTAACCTTTTTTTAGACGTTTACGTCGGTAAAATAAAGTGAATGCGTAGGTAAGTACTTTGTTTTTACTAAGGGGTTATTGACATTTAATTTAATTTGATATGGTAGAAGTGCCGATAATTTTTAGTGGAGTCCACTATAAAAAAAACAAGTGAAATACTTAAATTTTGTGGTCTTTATTCTGCAGTCGTTGCACAGTTTTTCGTAATTACTCAAGCATAGAGCGGTCTTAAACTAGAACCGACGTTAATATATAACTATGCACCTGCATTTCCTACACGCTTAAGCTTTTCCCCACCGACTTACACTTTGAACAATGCCCTTTTACAATTTGAATTTCCTTTATGGCCTTTTCTTTTCCATATTCATCTCTCCTCGTGACTTGCTCTCGTTCGCGTTGTGGTGCTTTTATGCACTCCTATTGGCAGAGAAGGTTTTTCAAAAATCTCTTTTCTATTTTGTACTTTGTTTATGTCTGGTTTGTAAGATTCGAATTTCGAATGTGTTTTTGTTCTCGCTAGTTTTATGGCGTAGTAATGACGTTATAATAAACATACTCAATGGCCTATAAATAAAATAATTTATATTTTATTGCGTTCCATAGCGGTTGTATTTTATACGCCAGACGCACCTGATGTTGTTTTAAATGATACGGCCGTCGTAAACAGGAGTACGTGGGTGTCGGACGCTGTATAAATCTTCCTACTTTTTATAATTGTGTTATGTGAACTACATTGAATATAATTTTTATACACTAGAAATATGATTCGAACAGTAACATGACGTTCTTTACACATTCATAAGATATAACATACAATTTGAGAATTTATATTTCCAATCATACAAATAATGTGGAGTACAAATTATGTACAACAAAACTATCAGACAATATTGTTTTGAGTATTATTCTAGAAATTTAGATAAATTTGTGACAAAAATTAATTAAAAATCATATTTCATAAAATATTTTTTATCCATTACACAAGTTCAATGGCCGTTTAAGTAGTTGAGTAGGCTCTAACACTTCAATCCAGGGGCGCGACCGCTCCTCGCCTTCAACATTAATATTCGTAGCGGGCCACTAGCCCTGACATAACAATAGCTATGTGCTCACGGCGCATGCATATTCGAATAATGCCCTTATAATGTTCCGATGAAATTGGCTCTGACACCGCTTGCTTGACTCCTGAGTTTAGTATCGTCCTTGGCTTTCACGCAGACGAATGATCTGTATTAAAAATAAGCAATTAAGTAATCTCTCCAATTTTTGTCAACGGTTTTTTTTTTCAATGGGATTACTTTTGTGCCAGTTATTTGTGCGCGTAATTTGTTTTTGAATTTCTTCGTTCGGTTCGGTTGAATTGTCCGCCATAATTTCGATGCTTTTTTATTTGAGTTTTAGATTAACATGTTGAGATGTTCTTGCAATATTAAACATAGTAATTAGATGTTTGTTTTTGAGTGTGTGAGTGTGTAGTAGTTTGGTGCGTACTGGAAGGAAGCATGTTGAAGTTTTGTTCACCTTCAGCGAGGAGGCGGGAAACAAATACGGTTTGTAACTTTAAATTCTTAACCGAACTTAATAAAAAGGGGTTTCTTTATTCATTTGTATTTTGAGTTTTATTGTTAACATTATGAGAGGTTACTCTAGATAGCATTTAGAATTATTGATGTTGACTTGTTAATGGAAATAGTAAAACTGATGACAGATTAAAAATTTTAGATTTGTGTATACAGTAATAATATGTTGAAGTACATATGAAGCTAAAGGTTTCGTTTGAGTTAGATATGCTTAATTACTGTCATGTTAGTTTTAATATTTTTCACGTCAGTAGAAAGCTGGATTTCCGCAGTAACATATGCATTAATAAACTTTTAATTAACGTGGATTATTAATATGCAACGAGAAAAGCGTAATTGAACGGTGTATGAAATTATTACATACAATTATGTATATGTTTAAAATCATTTAATTTTCTTATTTAACATAAAAAAATAAAGAGTTGCCCTCGTTTTGCCCGGCGCTAGCCCTCCCCTTTAATCTTGCAGCCATTTTTCATCGTTTACATTTCAGCGAGGAAAAATTAGAAAAATGTGTCGAGATTACAATCTGTTGAAAAAACTTTTCAGAATAATTAATTACAACGTCTTTCCTTGAATTTCTGTTTCGTTATAATTCGACGGAAATAAAAAGATTTTTCCAGAAATCCGTTAGGTACCGAAATTGCAATTTGTAAGTGCATATCATTAATATTAATCAAATGATTGCTTGTATCTGTTGAGAAGCAAAAGAACAAGCAGCTTGGGCTACAGTCAGTTAAAACTCATCAATGTAATAAATTATAATTTCGGAACAACTAAGTTATTAAATAAGATTGGTGCAAATAAAAAGCTAACGCAAAAGTTTCCCGCTAAGATAATAAGAAAGCATGCGAAATTACATTTTTTTTCGGAGTATATAAGACTATGTTTTAATTAATATTATAGATGCTGTCAACGATAGAACAGTACTGTCGACTTAAATAAAGCGCCTTTAACAACTACTCACACTTTTACTAGTAACAGAATATCGCTGGCGACTTGAAGAAACAAATTAAACATTACAATTCTGCTGTTTTTATTTCCTGGAAATATCTGTTCTTCTTCCATTGATTGTACTTGATTAAAAATGTTTATTAATCTATCTAAAGGTAATTGAAAAATTTAACATATAGTAAGCTAAAAATATATCTTTAATTTTGACACGAGATATTAGATATTTAAACCTAGTGATCAGATAACTATGAATTTCTTTATTCACTTTCTATTGTCTTAAACAAATCTGAAAACTTCCACAGTCACTTATTATTTTTAGTAACTCAAGGTGATTCAATGATTTTTTATATTCCAGGTGAACCCTGGTCGTAAGGCATCGCTGAGCGGTATCAGAGAAGGTGATGTGATATCCTCTATCAATGGCCAGCCGACAAGAACCATGAGCAACGCCGACGCCCACGCCATGCTGCGCTCCGCTGGCCCCGTGCTGAGGCTCGGCTTGAATGAGTAAGTTTAATTACAAACTCCTTACATGTGAGAAATCAAATGACAAGACCGCATGAAGGAAGAAGGCATCAGTAAAACCATGTGTGTGTGTTCATAATACATAACGATGATAAACCTTAAATAAGTATTTAATAAATCCAATCCTCTATTTTTAAAGCGTAATTGTAGTACAAATTACGTTTAATTTGTTAAATGATTTATTATTAAGTGACACGAACGAAAGCGAAATTTAGAAAGAAAGAGTTTTGGTCAATACTTATTACAAATAAACTTTATGAATTACCAGTCTACGACATCATTATTTAACTCCAACAAATACAAATTATTTTGTTCAGTTCTAATTTTAAATAAAATTTTAAGAAATTCTCCTTCCTTCTCAGCTCATGCGTTTTCTTTTACTTACCTGTACCTCTATTCAAAGGTGATTTACTTCAGATCAAGGTTCACCCAATGCCTAACGAGCCTTTCCTTTTCCCATAAAATTTTCGACATTTATATGCCACTTGAAGTACTTATACATAGGTACTCTTACTAAATTAATAGATTTGAAATCTTAATACCATGTAAGTATAACGTATGTGCAGATGAATCGTAATCGTAGCTCACAATGCGAAAGCTTAAAGCTACAATCAAGGTGTTATCTGTAAGCGTATTCATACCTTTATACGTAAAGCCCTCGCATCGCTGCGATATACGGTTGTCTGTTAATCCGATCACTCTTCCGCGCGTCGCACGAACATCGAATGCTACCCGTTCCACAGATTAGGCTTGACGTAGATTGAGGCTCAGCCTTTGTGTCATGCTAATAGTCGGAATAAGGGAATGAACGATGAAATTCTGCAAGTGCATGCATTTCTGATGTAAGGTTTGCGTTATGATGGAACCAAATGGTATTGATTTAAGGGTGTACTGTTTTGAAAAGGTGGTTCGAATAATTTATAATGATCTTACAAATACAAGTATGAATGTATTGTTGGAAAGTAGATATGATTTTATAAAGATGTATGATGAATTTCCGTACATAGATAGAGATATTTTTCTACATGAAAAAAATATATATAATTTTTCACCAGATTGATGTTAATTGAATCCCCAGAAAACAACTGAGTTGCGTACGTCAGTAAAATTATGAATAACCGCTGAAGTGAGCGACGTAAACTTCCTTATCACAAGGGCGCAAGAGTTTCACGAAACAAATATGACAACCGTTTATAAATTCCAGCCACTTTTAACGACCACCGGATGGCAGTCAGGGCAATTTGTTTTCGCCCACGTCATAAACTTTTATAATCTGCCTCGCTTACGAACGCCCGACATTTTACAGAGTATTAAAACTTAGTTGAGCTTTAAAAAAACAAACGACGTACCCCGCAATTATTTTAAAGTTGCAACTAGGACTTTTCATAATCTAAGTTTTCTTTATTGGCAGAGACAAGGAGATGTCGCCTCGAAGAAGGTCTATTGGTAGAGCCAGTGATTTGAAGAGTAAGTATTCATAAGCAAGAACACTTTGTTTAATGGACTTTATCAGCGTCTAACTTGATTCTTTTTAAAATTCGAATCTGTCCTGAATCACTTAAAGTTAACACGGCTACACTTTGTTGATTTTAGTAAATGAAGTAGTACTTAATTCTTGATTGCAATAGGTGAAGTTTATTTGTAGTACAGTTTTTCGACTTTAGGACCCACAATGTCAGTTCCAAAATTAAAATTTATTCTTGTATTAAAAGATTTGCTAATGCATTGCTTTATCCACATAATAAATATTTGTTGAAGTAGGGAGCTAAACGTTCGCAATGATTATTACTGCCTCAGTCGTAGGCCGGATTATCTGGCATCATCCTCCGCCTAATGGGAAAGCAATGCTCGTTTTAACGTCCCCCGTATATTCGTTACTCCAGTTCGTTGTTTGAAAAGTTATGACCGTACGAGGAATGCGTCGCAATTATTTTTTTTATCAGGCCAGGACTTAAACTGTTTTTTTTTATATAAAAAATTAAAAACCGAAACTTTGATAAATCATAAACTATATCTTAATAGTAGTTAAAAGTAGATATGAAAGTAGTAATTTATTTAGTTAATCTACAAAGAATTCGTTTATTTCAGGATCATCGCACCTACTGTCGGAAATAAACAACGACGTAGCGATACCGCAAGCTCCAGTCTACGCGACCATACGGCCAGCCAAGACGTCGCAGTATCGACCACCGCTGCAGCAACCATCATCACTAAGCTCTTTACCAGCCTCGTTAAACTCTACTGATCTTAAATCAGTGATGCCTAAAGAAGAACCAATACAGTTCCATCCGACGAATCCTTTTTATACAACATTACCGTCAAATTATTCCAATGCTTCCAAACTGCCAGTTCCGAATGGAAGAGCCTCGCTTTCAGGCCTAGATAGAAGTAGATCACAAAATAAATTTAAAGATAATTTAATAAAAAACGAGCACGAGTCGGATCTCAGATCACCTTCCTATTTCTCTTTAATGAACGACTCTGGCCCTCATAGTACTATATTTTCAAATAATAATGACACAGGAAATACGAACGGATATAACTCGGAGACATTAAAATTACCTCGAAGCAATAAAGATAGTCCCTTCGTACGTGATAGTAATTTAAAGATTCACGAACCGTCTAGTGAAATAAAATTGAATGAAAAAAATCCATTCAAAATGAAAAGAAACAGTGATCCGTTTGATAAATTTCTCCGTAGCAATGGTAAGAACGATGAAGATTTTAAACATGAAAACAGCACAATACCTATTTCAATAAGTGACAGTGATCTTCACAAGAATGAACAAGAAATGAATCACATATCTGTAACTGAACACAAAGTGAGCGAAACAGAAGAAATTAAGACTATAAAGAAGATTATAATGAATGGATCTACTGACAATGATAGTCGAAATGATCATGGTACTAAGTTTGAAAGCTTAACATTGGATAGTAAAAGAATAAATAATAAAATAAACGAGGATGACTCACCGGCAACAGAGCATTATATTAAAGTACAATATTCACCGCAAAACGAACATTTGAACGGCAAATCGACTATAAATTCAAACAATTATGAAGCCTCTTACGACAAGTACAGGAACGATTTCACCATTTCTGCAGAAAACCAACCGCAACAGAAACATGGGAACATTATTCCATCTGGTAAGTTGTTAAAGTACGTAAGATATTTTTCATGTTTACAAAAAGATTTAAAAACAAACGATTTAGTTAACTTTACATAAATAAGAAAAAATAACTAATCACATCTATCTTTAATTTAACCAATAATAAGTCTACAGTTGTCTTAATTCAGGGGAAGGATTGTATCTAGTTCGTTGTCGAGTTTAAGTGCCTTTAAAATGTAATTATATCTTAGCTTTTGAATTTATATTTGGAATCCTGGACCTGAATGAATTTATATAATTTTGTCATTTTGTTTTTCGCCTATAATTTAACTAATTATAAAGCGAATAATTTACTAGCGAAATTTTAATATTTTGCGTGTACCTATTTATTGTCTCACATGTTCCAAGAATGTGTTTAATGAAATCCGATTGGACTTAAAGTCGATATATAGGTCACAAATTCGCTAGCATATTACACGTTCAATTTGTTTACAGTAAAAATAGTATTATGTTTATGTACACAATAGATCATCAAATATTCTAGGCAAGAGAACGTTTTGATGTTGGCAAAAAATGTTCTGAATTTTATCAAGGTAACATAGAAGTAAACAAAGTTATTTTCAGAATACTAAACATATAGCCTAATATAAGTAGTACATATATATTTAAAAAGAGAAGCTAAAAGAGCTTAAGACTACCTAGTGTTTATTCGATAATCTCATTCCGCCTGGAAAAATTCGTAGTTCCTAATGTAATACAAAATATTTAATATTGCTATTGCAAATCACTATAAGTACAGAATTTTTACGTGTTAACTGCATAGTTTCGCAGTTTCTTTTTATTGTTTTATATATCCTTTCATCTCTACCATTTTCTTGAAATTATCACTGATAAAATATTGCTATGTCTAAACGTCAGGCGCAGACCAACATATTTTTTTCTTAAAAACATATTAGTATCTCCTTGTGTATTTGAAAATTATTACTGTGCCACTTTACAATATATTGAGTGAGAACTAATACTTAATACAGTAATACAAGTAATATATCAGTATATATTAATGACGACGCCTGGCAAGTACAAATAGCCATAATTCGCATATAATAGAAAACAGCAACTCCCTCAAATTAATATTTTTCTTCGTCGATTCAATATAAAATTACTTCCTATTATTTCCCTTGAAACATGTTTAACACGTTCACTGCGGATCAGGCCTAGATCGACCTGCCGCGGAATTTCAGCTGGTGCGGACGAAGAAAACTATGTCCCTCTCACTGGTGCGGAACGATTTTCTCATAAAAAATCACGGCAGGCCTTTATCGGCCTACCACGCACTGACGGTGAAAAATATCAACTCGGTGCGGCAGGGGTCTATCGCGGCCCGCCGTCCCAACAGGCGGTTGGCGACCCGATACCGCACGGAGCGCCCCGCTTCGCTAGTTAGTGTTGAGCCATCTCACTGAACTGTACGTCGCGTTTTTTCTTTTCGTAAAATTAACGACGCACGATGGCAGGAAACAAAAGAAAAATACAAATTTTGTAAAATAAACTAATTCGCGAGGCAGATAAAAGTGATAGTGACAGCAGTGAGGAAATATTTTCCTTCAAGAAAAAAAAAATAGATATTTTCCTTCAAGAAAAAAATAGATATTTTCCTTCAAGAAAAAAAAAATAGGATGTGCACACAAAATCTTTGTGCGAAATGTTTTAAAGACAAGCATAAATAAATAATTAAATAAACTATTTTTCATTTCTTTTCTACAATTCTATTTTATTTTCGATATCTCCTTATTTTTGTCTTTCCATCACTACTAAAAATACTTTCTAGTGCGGTGCTGGTCGATATCGACCCGCCACTTTCCCTGGTTCATTTCTCATTTCCTGTTTGGCAGATCCCGGGGCGAATCAACTCTAAAGAAGGTGGGTTCAAGGTTTTTCTAACAGTCCAAAAAGTACACACCTATATTATGTTTTCGCAAAGTTATAGCGATTTAATCTAACCTTATGCTGGTGGGTCGAGAAACGCCTGCCACGCACTGGCGGAAAAATCATTGGGGGCACACTTTGGCCCGCCGCCGCACCAGACGAAGGTTTAAGATTTTACTTGCCGCAGCTAAGGTGTTAATAGTATTTATATCGTAGCCGACATTAAATTAATTATCGGAATGTAGTTAAGTTGGAGAGATCGCTTTTGTTTTGCGCTTCGTAGAGCTAGGGGCTGTATATTGTACCACTTCATTCGAGGGCGTATTGTTAGAGACGGCTAAGAACAATTGGCGCGGATTAATAACTAGCTGTATAAGAATTTTCTATTGCCAATAATAAATGAAGCAAATACGAGTAGCGGCTTGTGGAACTTACTCTGTACCTACTCTAATTTATTTAAGTACTTGGTTATAATTTATACACTGTAACGTAGACTAGTTACATCTTTTCATACTTAATATGTCACTGACAGATTGTAAACTTTCAATTTAAGATCACACTATGTTTGAATACAACATTAGTCTTTTGGCGCATTATAATATCGGGAGGGAGAGGATGACAGAAGGAAGATATTTTTGTTTTCGTAAAAGCAATTTTGCGAAAGATAGTAATAAGAACTAAAAAAGTATAAACGAAAGAGTGGGGCGATAATTCGGAGATGATCAAAAATTGCAATTCAAATATTCAATTAAAAACTTGAGAAAAATATATTATTAAAATTAGCATACATCCAGCCAGCCTTGCGAACAATTAATGATGTATTAAATATTGCCCTTTGTTCCCCAAGACTATTCTTGGGGAACAAAGGGCAATATTATATAACGCTATATCATGTCGAACCTATGTTCGACATGATATAGCGTTGATGTTCCAGACGGGTCAAGGTCTGGGCTCGTCAAGGTGTGGTGTTACGGTCTATAGGCATTCTGAAGTCACAATCCTACGTCTTGAACAGTACCGTCGACGACTTGATACGTTTAGCTAGATATTGTTGGGACTAGTCGTCTTTAACAGTGTTCACAAATATTAGAGTAAAAAAATCTTAAGTGCTATAGAAGGACTTCCAAAGATGTTCCTAGTTCTTTTAGTACCATAGACATGTTTAATGTTACAATAAACTAAGTGTCTATGGTAATAGTTATAATGAATTCTCCTTGTTTCGCAAGTGCACCTTACATATTTCATCCTGTGTCCGAATCATCGGCAACTGAGAGTGATGACAGCACAGACTCGGGTCAAGAAAAGATTGTCGGCGGTACACGAACGAAATACAACGATCCGAAACATAGAACCATAAACAAAGTCAGCAAGAAGATACTGAAAGCTATTGAAAGGTTAACTTGTAATTTGAAAAAGAAGACGAAGAAGTATAAAGCTCTATCTGAAAATGTCAAAGGTATTTTGTATTACTTGTACATTTTTTTTAATTTGGTGAAAAATATCATATGCCACGGCGATTGGTTTTTATAAGTTTGTTGGTTGTAAATTGGTTATATAGTATCGGATTTAAAAAAATCCGGTTATTTAGCGGACTTTAGACACAAACAAATGAAAAATGTATTAACATTAAGTTAATATAAAACTGTGTATAACATTTCTGATCTTACATTATCTAAGCAATCTCCATATCGTATAAAATAGTGAATATTTGATCAAAAGCAAACATTTTGAATATCCCAGCTGAGTTTGCAAATTTAACGCTGCCTTGCGAAGTCCGGGGCTTGATTTCTTCAAATATTATGATAAAAAGGCCCTTCAATATCGAGATATCTCAATAACATTGTTGATAAAGGGCAACTCTATACGGTGTTTGGAATATTTTTGCGAGTAAAATTCCTATGAGAGGGTGAGCATAATTAGCAACTGACCGCGAGACCGCTAATGGAACTGTTAATTCTATTATAACGAAAGCAAACGTGTATTGCTCTTCTGCACTCATTTCAAACTTATATGAATACTCTACTTAGACTATTATAAATAATTACCATAATGGAACCCGGAGATGGCGATGCTGTTGCTCTTGTTTTGTATTCCATTCCTGTGATGGTTCACATACTTGCATAAGATAAGAACTTAAATTGTTAAATGTTGTACAGAACTGAATTTACGATCCCAAAATATAATAAAAGGAGTACATAAAAGAAATTGAGAGTGTGCAGTAATTATCTACTACCTAACACACGTAGTTTTCGTTAGCGTCAGAAAAAAATCGCAAACAAAAAAGGCATAGTTATCGTTTAGCGTTCAAACGGGATGAAAAGCGTATCAATTCGAACATCATAAGACTGACCGGTGGAGCTAATGATTTTGTACAAAAACGTTTCAGTTAAATATACAATGTAAATGTTATGTTGAATGATTGGAAGCACACATACGCACATTGTGGCTATTTATTTGTATTGGGTCAACGCACCCGCATGTTGTAGGGCAGTACAACAATCCATACACGGTCCGATACGGCTATGCAAGCGAAATGCGAAAATAAGGCACGTTTGCTTTTGTAAATATCTCGCTATGTTGACAGTGCGGTGAAATTAATTAACCATAATATTATACTCAGTGCTTTAGACTTTATTTATACAAGTAGTTAACAAATGGTACAATTAGGCAAGTCTCATGAACGATAGAGCGACTCGACGAAACATATGACATAATAAACGTCTTTTTTACATAAATATATAAGAAGTAATAATAACATTAAGCTATTAAAACATATAATTAAAGGAACATGGAAAATAATAATGATTTACTCACTCTGGAAGCGTTACGTAATACATAAGCATATGTCTATATTCAGATATATTTGCAATACCCAGTAGCTCTAGATTCATTAAATACGTTTTTGCGAATTGTTTAAATTGAGCGTCATTAATATGTTTAACGATTCGTAAAACTCTTTCAAAGTGGGTGGTGATTACAGAAGCAGTGCTTCACTAGGGTATTAGCCTGTCACAGGATACATTATGTTAATTTTTACTGCGTTAACTTATTATAGAGGGTGTGCCCACGCATTGCGCCACTGACAGCCAGAGTTCCGTCCATTTTATTGACAAGGCTTTCCTCGCTCCAATGACAACATATAACGCACACAAATTCGGACAATTACGCATTGAATAAATAATATGTTGCATAAGAACTATTGACAATTTTCCAGTTGCACCAGCTCACGTAGACCGATGTAAGTTTATAGGTATTTAATAAGTATCATCTTATATTGGTTAAGAACGAAAAACTGTCTGAAAATATGTAGAACTTGCTCTAGATTTGACGTCAATTATCTTCGAGCTTCGTACGTAATCTTTGGTGAGAATCGCCTGACCGAATAAGCCGATTTATTCTACTAACGAATTTAATAAAATCAATTAATAAGAAATTAAGTACCTAATATACCCGCGAAAAACATTATTGTGCCAACTTGACCGAAAGATAAACGTTGGGAAACAAATGTGAAACAATTTCAAATTGACAAAAATCTACAATTAATAATAATCAAGGCAACAGTGACAAATTGCCTGTACTTTTCCTGGCCTAGTTTTGATCGCTTAATAAAAGTGAACTGAATGGACAGAGCGACGTGTCGCGTTATGATGGATGATTGTAACACAATGGCCATTTACTGTGCAACATTTGGACTGACTGGTGACTACCGACACACCTTGTCTATGGATATTGTATGTCAATCAGGGAACACGCGGGTTAATAGCTAATGATCCACATGGAACTACAACAGCCGCAATAAATTACGACACATTATAATAGTCCAAGTGTGTACGTATTTACAGGACGGAGTTAAAAACAATATTACGTACAATGCAAAAGCAAATTACGATAGACATCTGAAATCTAAAATTATATCTTTTATGTTCAAATCAACAAAATTAAAGTTAACCTAAAAAAAACATCAAACATTTTGACAAATAACAAAATTGTTGGATACGATTATTTACGTTGGAGCCGTCAATTAAAATATTTGTTTGACAATAATCGACATTCAAAATACGATAGATGAACGTATTATATTCCGTGGTCTTTACCCGGTTCTTAGTTTTCATCAACTGACCGACGATCATCTAAGAAGATATGAATAGATGCTCGTATATCTATTAACAACAAAACAGCGTAATATAACAAACATTGAAATTTATCTAAACAATTACCGAAGAGTAACACAGAGTACGGTACGATAGTTCAGTTCCGCTTTGGATCACATGTTTACGTAAAAGTTTCTCAATGCGAGTCGAATCAAACTGCTCTATATCGGTTCAGACTAATGCGTGATTTTCATACATATTACAGTTATTACTTTCGTTTTGCATACTATGGATTATTACAAAACATTAGACGTATTGGTTATTCGATTTCAAAGGTTGATTTCGTTTGTATTCAAATATCTAGTATAGATGAAATACAAAAAACAGTTTACGAATGGTTCGTCATTTTAAAAACATTTTGCTATGCTTATTTTGTCAAAGAGAATGTTAGGGATGGCATTATGTTTTCGTACAAATATTTCAACAATGGAAACTGCTGCGGTAAATTGACGTATTAGTTCATATATATCTCACAAACATCAAAATTGCGATAAATTTTATTTGCTACTACTAACTACTTCTACGAAATATTATAATAATAGCTTTGCCTCTATCTAAATTAAATATTTTCTTGATTCGCTCAAACTTTTTTTTTTAGCTAAAAGCTGAATTAATTTTTGGTAAACAAAGCCACAATACAGTTCGACAATAACTATTATTTTAAATAATACTTGATAATAGTATTTATTTACAACCTTTTTCGTTTAGTGTAAACAAAATATTCAAATGAAGAATCCCTAATGGACTCCATTTAAATTATTAGACACGAAACCTTGCGACAACACGCCTATTAAATTTAACTTTTAGGTAAACAAAACTAGCAAATTCACCTTAAATCACTTAAAAAGTTTATTTTGTATGTTAATAACAATTGTTTATCTGGTTTGAAAATGAAGTTAACTTCCTAACTAAAACAAATGCAATAATTCGGCAACATTTTAATAGACATTGTAATAGAAATTCTATTCTGTATCTACAACGAATCAGTCTATTTTCACTGCCCTATATTAAAATAGAGAAGACCTTTCACATTTCCATATTTATAACTTAGGTTACTTAGACGGTGTCCCATTTTTCAATTTACAATACTTAATTGATGAATCATGATTTTAATCTTTACAGATTGTTTATTTGTGAGTATACAAAATACAGAATTATTCGTACAAATGACTGTCACTGTCGTGAAACACTGTCTTATTTTTCTGTTTCAAATTTCTCTTAAAAACGGCATCGGCAACGCATCTGCAATTCTCCTAGTGTTGCGGATGTCCATGGGCGTCGATGATCACTTCGGTGTTCGCGCCGCTCGTTTGCCCCCTTCTCTTATAAAAAAAAACAAATCTTACTTAGTAGTAGTCCCTCACACTTATTCATTAATTCTTCGAAAGGATACCTGTGATCGACTTCACAACATTCGGACAGAGGGTCATACAATATATTACGACATCGAACAACTGATGGCACCGGTGTTTAGTACAGCGTGTCGTAATCAGTACACAAAGCGAGCATTTTATTGTGAGTTACATACAGAAAGTGGTATTATGATCGTGCCCTGTCACAGTTGAACTCGGGACCGCAGCGGTGCTGTCCTCTCTACAATTAGTTACGAATTACGCACTAATAACGGGACAAATTTTGACAGTTACGTGATTAACCGATAAGACGAGACGCTTGAAAAAAAAACGGTAAGTTTGCAAACATTATGGATTTTTTGTTGTCTGTGACATCGATATGACTGAACTGTTTAGTTGGTTTAATTTGTTTGTTATTTGGTATTAGTTCTTATATGCTAGAAAACCTCATGACGGCGAAGTAGAGCTCCGTTCTTTAAAATTACATATAGTTGATAGTTCAGGCCCTTGAATGATTACTAAATTAATCCTAAGTTATATGTATTATTCCATTTTTATTAATTTTCTTCAATGCAATGACAGCCATAAGAAGTTAGCACGTTTTTATGTATATAAAAAATCATTAACCAAATCTTTGTTTTCATCCTTCACCATGTAAAAGGACCGATTTTCTTTGTATTTCAACGTAATTCACTGAAGTAAGCATAAACACTTCATAGCATTTTCAATAGTAATATCGACTTGTTCATTGGAACAGAGAAATTCGATAGGATGCTATAATTCGTTCGGTATACGAACCGTGTCGGGTTGATTTCATCGCAAACGAAGTGAGAAGTTGCCGGCTCTGCCGCTTTCGTCACTCCAACTCCTGGAAAAATAAACTCGACGTTACGCCGAGTATACTCCTACGTTTAACTTATTGACATATTGAAAATTCCTATAAATGTTTAATCGAATCATCTTAAATAAAGGAATATTGATTAATTAATAGAAGCACACAGTAAGGTTGATTTCTGTATTTTCTTCATTGTGTCTCACGTCATGTATAAAGCGCCAATAACTTAATAGTTAAAGGACGGACTTATTAAGTGACCTGATTTCTAATCCAACTCTTTGACGAAGTTAGTGAACCATATATAGCCTCTTTGATGAAGTTAGTCAGAGCTGGGCATTAACTCGTTAATCCGTTAATCGTTAATTAACGAAGTTAACATTTTGCTTAACGGATTAACTTTTAAGTTAACTTCAAAAAGTGTTAACGCTTTTGTTAACTTCCGTTAAACTCAACTTCCGTTAATAAAAGTCCGTTAATCGTTAAATTAGAAACTTGGAGACGTGCTGTCATTTTGTTTAAATTACGCGCCACGGCACGCTCGTAAGTTCAACTATGTTGGGCGACTGTCGGCGACTCGAATGGTGAACGAGCGAGTTGATAATTGATATATGTGAAGTTCGCGTGCAAGTGTGATGCATTAGAGCGTCCGGGAAAGACGTGACCAACAGGACAAAATCAAAAGAAGGTTCGAAATAGTATATTTCATAACGAGTATATAAAAAAGCACGAGTATGTAATAGCCCACATTCCGAACGCTCTTCGTCCCTGCAATACGCCACTTTTTAGCCGACTTCAAAAAAAAGGAGGTTATCAATTCGGCTGTATTTTTTTTTATGTGTGTTACCGCGAAACTAACTCTGTGAAATGGCCTAAGCTCTGGACAACCCTTCTAGAAATGGGCGCTCCTAAACACCTTGTTCATCTGCTTAGGCGTCTGTATGAGGACGGTACCGCATCGGTAAGAATAGACGATAAATTATCGAGTCAATTTAACCTTGGTGCAGGCGTTCGTCAAGGATGCATTATATCTCCGCTACTTTTTAATGTATACACAGAGATGATAATGAGACGCACTCTTGAGACTTGGACCGACGGAATCACAATTGGAGGCCACAAGCTATCAAACCTGCGCTATGCGGATGATACGACCCTTTTTGCATCTAGTGCTAGCTATATGGAACAACTTCTCAAGAAAATGGAGAAAGTCAGTCTCGAGTTTGGCTTAAAGATCAACCGCAGCAAGACAAAAATTATGATTGTTGACCGAATGAATAATAACGCACCAGAAGTCACACAGGTCGCGAACTGTTCAGTTGTCCAATCATATATTTACCTAGGCGCGTTGATCTCGAACAACGGCGGTTGTATCGATGAGATTAAGCGACGAATGGCGATCACTAGGTCAGCAATGGACAAGTTACAAAGAATATGGAAGAACCGCGACATTACCAAAGCGACTAAAACCCGGCTTGTACGATCGCTAGTGTTCTCCATATTCCTTTATGCATCCGAAACGTGGACCCTACGAGAGAGTGAGAAACAGAAGATAGACGCGCTCGAGATGTGGTGCTGGAGAAGAATGCTGAGGATACCTTGGACCGCATTCCGGACTAATAAGTCAATCCTCGAGGAACTTGGCATCAAGCAGCGTCTGTCATCCATTGTTCGGACTCGGATACTCACTTTTTTCGGTCACGTCTGCAGACGTAATGACGAGTCTATCGAGCGCTTGGTGGTGCAGGGGAAATTAGAGGGCACCAGACCACGGGGAAGGTCGCCCATGAGATGGGCCGACCAGATTAGAGCGGCTGTAGCTGTCCCCCTGCACGAATGCACAAAAAAGGCAGAGAGTAGGGAGGAGTGGCGGCGCTTAGTACAGCGGGTCACCGATACATGATGACCACGACCAGTCTGAAAAGACTGTAGCGACGAAGAAGAGACCGCGAAACTCCGCCCCTGGTGGTCCGAATTTAAAAAAAAAATATTTTAATCGAAAGGAAGTGCTTGCAGATGGGTCCCATTTTTTTGATTTTTTTTTAAATAACTAGAAGACTAGTAGCTTTTTTGAGCAACTGTATTAAAAACACTTTTTTATTCGTGCTTTTTCTTTACTTTTCCAAACTCATGCGTTCTCTTTCCCAACTGTCAAAATAATGTCTATTAAAAAGAAAAAACTAACCACGAAGTTTTTAGAAAAAAAAAATCATTGAAGTTTTTATGATTCATACAAATATTTCTAAAAAGAAGCTCCTAATTTGTTACAATATCAGATTTAATTATTAGATTCAATGAATTAGGTTGGTTTCATTTTATTTCATCTCATTAAATTTCATTTTCATGTCATATCAATAAAAATAATCTCCTGAAGAGTTGGCCGTTTGGGCATAGTTCCCTTTGCCTACCCAGAATGGGTAAAGAAAACAAAAAAAATCTCTGTTTGTATTCTTTCACGGTTGGCGCAATTTTTCAAACTTTTTAGTTAGTTGAGTTTATTGTGTTTTTATTATTATTTTAATTTCTTAATTTTTTCGCAACTGTATTAAAAAAACTTGTGCCAACTGTCAACCCTCACCTTCGGCTGCGCCTCGGGTCGGGTAGACATTTGTCGGAACACTTTGCAATGACAGGCTTTCCGCACTCGTAATGAAATATACTATAATGCATTCATACTTGTCTCTTATACTCATGTTTTATAGAATTAAGATTAATTTTTATATTAATAAAATTAATTTTTATAATTAAAACAATCAAATTAATATTTAAACAAGTGTCGCCACAATAAGTGTGAAATTAGTATGTATAATTTGGTATGGTTAACTGTTAACGATTAACTTTAACTTGCGTTAAATTTTCGAGAATTTAACGCTTTAACGATTAACGAAGTTAATGTTTTAATTAACGAATTAACGATTAACGAAGTTAACTTTTCGATTAACTGTGCCCACCTGTGAAGTTAGTGAACCATATATAGCACAGCCTAGCGTTTAGTTATCATGGCTACATGAAATATTAGTAAAAAGAATAAAACACTAATTTCACAGATAGTGTTCATGTTCAAAATAACGTATTCATTACGTCGATTTAGTTTTTCGATTTAATAAATCAATTAAAGCTAAATTTGACGTAGCTGTAACAAAGTATGACTCATTACAATGTATTTAGTACCCATTCTTAGGATTAAAACCAATCGATGTTCATTAGATGTTAATTTTAGACTTGTGCGAATGTGGTGTTGAAAGTTAAAATACTCGGAAATATCGAAAGAACATATAAACAAGGAATTTTGAAAGGACACCATTCTATTAATTTCAAATTATAAGTGCAATATTTTCATTGTTTTATCAAAAGCAATATTTGGTTGAATTAATTATTTTAAATTTTATTAAGTTATGTAATTGTTATGTTTTTTGCTAATTAAGATTTTTAATTAATATTCACAATATTCCCTATTTTCTATTATCTTACCAGTATTATAAATGCAAATTTTTGGATGGTTGTTTGTTAAAAGGTATCTCCAAAACAGCTGATGTAGAACATAGTCTGCAAAAACACATATGCTACGGAAACCAGCGCGAATCGCGAGCGACAACTAGTCAACAAATACCTTAGTTCCGGTAATTAATAACCTGTAATGAAAGTTAATCAAAACAAAAAATAAAATAAGTATGTACAAATCGTACGAAGTGAAATTTCACTAGGTCAGTGATAGTGACAGGCTAAATTTATTTAATTAAAACTTCTTTACCTTTTTTATCATTTTGTGAAGTAATACTTTTCAAGAAGTACCGGTCTTTTTGAATATTTCAACGAAAAATATGAATCACGTATGTTTGTTTACGAGAGCAGCAACAGCTTCAGTTTGACTTATGTACTTTGTAGCGCTGTTTGCTAACAAATATTTGCTCGAAGCAATATTTTGATACAAACGTAAACTGTTTTATATACGCTGTTGAGAATATATAAATGCAATATTTGTTTTATTCTTCTATAAAAAGATAGTTCAACGTAATTCAGTGATATAAATTCATGTAATTGTGCAATGTACACGATTTTTTGTTTAAATGCCTTGAACCCAAACACCCCTGGTAATTTATTTACTGGTGTTATTGTTACAAAAGGAAATATAGTTCTTCTTCAGTAAATAAGAAGCGTTTCTCATCTATTGATATTGATTTAAAATTTTATTGGAAAACATTGCGAGTAAAAGAGCGTATAAAGTTTGCGAAAATTCGTTAAGTTTTTTCACTTAATTGTTTTAGCATAAAAATTACGCTACAGCTGTTTTACAATAGTAATGAGACTATGTGTTTTTGATTGTTCTTTTATGGTTAATCATGTTGGTGTTCCTGACGTATCTACATGTACGAACATTCTGCTCTAAATGATCTTCCATTATCGAAATGAAATAACGGACTGATTTACGAATCCATTGGATTATATGAGTATTTTTCATTGCGTTGCTTTGTAATTTTATTTTTAAAGCAGATATTTTATTTATAGCAGCCACTTGTTTGTTAAAATTTGGGTCAGTGGCTTCCATTTGTAGCCGTAATCAAATAATTTAGAGAAACTTAAGACTTTAATCATAGTAGAATGGCCTCAGGCACAAATACATCTGCGTTTATTCAAGGTTTGAGATAATCTCGTGATTTTATTAGTATGAAAGCATTATTTTAAATTTAATACCTAGAAGGTTCTCGTACAAGGAAAGGTAGAGACACATTGTATCGAACAAGTCTTTTCTGCCAAACGCTCTCTCGTATACAATTTGTTCGAATGTGCCTCTTTGTTTACTGATATAAAACTATAGGTGTATTTGTTATTTTTACATATTGATATTTTTTACACGGTACTTGTAAAAATCTGTCACAAAGTTAATATTGAAATAACTACTTTTATACTGTGAAAGCGGGTAGGTGTTAAAACGTATAAAAGGTTTAAAGCGATAACCATCTATGAAAAGGATTTTGCACAGGAAAGAAAATATTAACACCACCTTTGGCGTATTGGTAATCCTTTAAACAAAGATCTTATGTTTACAACACAGAAATTAGTCGTCAGATATTTTTTGACGTTTTCTTTAAATCGTGAACGAGTTATAAAAAAATACATAGCTGGCAATATCAGATGTGTTTGTTCTATTTCTATTTTGGTCGTAGTTTTTGTACATATTTCGAATTTAATCGTTATGAAACGTCCTATATCAGCTATTTTGTACTCACAAAACTTTGCATATTTCGCAGTGGACACACCGAGTAACAAGTCTGTCGCTACAAAGCCCCCTCTGAAGTCACCGAGCGCCCCCGTCGCGCCCTGCAGCCTGCCAAAGCGTGAGTAATCATTAAACCATTGTTTGGCTACATGTATGCGCATATCATTCAAAAGGTCACAACCAAAGTAAACTATACACTTGAATAATCGCAAAAAAATGCAAATTCTGAAATAAAAAATACTGACGCATATTTGTGTTCTACAGTTAGGCTCTTTGTTTTTTTATACTTTAGCGGAATTAAATATAGTATTTTTGTTATTTGCTTCTATTCAAAATTAAAACAAAAGAGTAAGATTACTACACTTAAAATGCTTAAATTTTATTATGAACCCATAATGAACAATCACCTTTAAGCCCAGTTCGTGTTTCTGTAATACGAAACTCAGTAAGGACCAGACGGTTCATAGGCGTTGTCAGCCCCGAATGGTGTCAAAGTATAATTGAATTTAACACTAAATTGACCTAACTAGTTTGACGGGGTCGTCTGATCACGTATAAACAGTTTTAAGATTACATAGATAATATGCTAGTTAACTTCTTGATATTTACATTACCTCGTTATTTAGTATTTATATTACTGTGCGAAATTATTTGTTTGCACAAACTTAACGATTACTGAACCGATTTAAAAATTCTTTCATCTACCAGAAGCTGTTTTGTTTGCAATAAATAATCGATGCTCTATTTAATTTTCTATGTAATCTATCTTACTATTTACTATTTATAATTTCGTTTATTATATACTAGGACGTACAAGTTTAACGACTGTTTTCGTGACTTTGCTCGTTATACTCATCATTCTTAGATTTAATTCTGATTTTGCTCATGCATTTTGGTATAAGTCTTATGTTGAGATATTGCGTCGTTCTTAGTTGGATCAAAGAGTTGCGGTAGTCACTATTGGTTGAACCGGCGTTCGTTTACCTCTTATCCTAAACAAAAAGCGTATTAGCAAGCCGAGCTCGTTATCCAATTACGAAAAACCGTTTGTTCGTAACACTTTATTAGCTTGACCTAATTGTAAGGGTCGGTCTTTCAATGGAATATAAATCTTTACTACCGCACTCCAGAATAGTTTAATCGTTACTTGAGCAGTCTTTAGAAATAATAAGAGGCTGAGTAAGCTTTAAACATCTCTGAGTATGGATATAATGATGTGGTAAAATATTTAGCGATCGCAATGTATATAAATAGTTCTCTTTTATTCGCCAAATTAGCGAAGTGACCGCTGCCCATCGACATCCGCATCTGCAGATGCGTTGCGTACTTTCTATTATTTTAGCACGTTAAGGAGAAATCTTGACCTAATAACGACTATGGTCATCCAAATTAAAAAGTTATAATTTAGTAAACATTCATAAACTTTAGATAACATATCCTTGAGTTACACTGAGATGAGTACAGATTTTATTTTGTTTCCATTCGACTAATTTTGGATCGTCATAAAATATAAGCAAACGTAAAACTTCGCGAATAGCGTTGAACAGTAAACAAGCAAATAAAAAATACAAAACAGACGGCAAAGATTTTGAGTCGAATTATTCCAAAGTGAAACAAACGTGACAAAATTATATGATAATAGCATAAAATATGTGTGTATGTCCTTAGGTTATTTAATAATTTGCAATTAAAATTGTGTGGTTTACGTTACGATGACCTCGTTTCTTTGTACCCTTTAGATCGCCCAGAATATATGAAAGTGAATTACATATTTCATATAAAATAATTTCTTTTTTTGTTTGTATAACATTTGTGAAGCTTTCGATGGGTTATTGAACTTTAGGTATAATATAAACCTTAAATTTCATTTTATTAATTTCCCTATGTTGAGAATATATCGTAAATGCGGTGCAAGATAGTAATAGACTATGAGTCACACACACTATGTGAGAGTTTGCTCTATTTATTTACAGACATTTTGATTTATATAAAAGTAGTTTTTTTTTAATATTCGTAATGAATGATTCAGCCGTATGATAATGAGAAACATGCTATACTGCTATTGACTTTTGTTTTATATTTTCTAGATAATTTTGTATTAAATATATTATATTTCACATTTGACAAAGTTGTGTTTAGCTCTTGTTATTATTACCATAATAGTGATTTAGCTATTAAGTAGTAATAAATAAACTCAAAATAAGCTAACATTATTTTGTAAACATCGAAAACTGGTGTTATTTATGTAAGTTGTCTAAAGTATTCATTCTGTTAATAGCCAGGATTTTTAACTAAACGTATGTTTTACAATCCGATGAATCTGCTTGCTATGTTATATTGTAATGTGAAATGTTTGAACAGTCACAAATGAACCAGATGCATACGGTATAATTAGCTTTCCCTCACATCAATAAACATGCGATACGTGTGTATGTCGGTTAATGAAAAAATACGAACAGTCGTTACAGTGTTGCAATCGTCACGTTCACCTTATAACCCTTTGAACGGATGCCAAAAAAATACGGCATCGGCGCTATCCCCGGCCGCTTTGGCACAGTAGCCCGGATCTATGCGGTGATTATGTCATGCGTTACAATTCCGACCATCCGTTTATACCCGTATTTCCACAGTCCTCCCCCAAAACTAATATCATCAGCTTTATTGTTAGGTAGAAAGCGGCGCGGCGCGGTGAATGTGAGTTGAGAATCTCGCGATATTTCTGGAAGGTCACCCCTGCATGTTGATTTGTGTCTGTTACAACAAACACACGCACACATCAAAATGCACCGCCACACACTTTAATGCATTTTTAATGCGGGATGAATTTAGATGCATATAAACGGATCCGTTTAGAGGAGTATGATCATGAAGTGTATTATTATATCCAGGTTTAAACTCGCTTTGTAGTAGAAAATCTTGACCTATATATATATATCTGTTTCGGATATATACTTTACTATTATTTTTCTACTAAAATCTAATTTATTGCTAGTCTAAGAATATTACTTGTAAAAGGTAAAAGATTTTATAGATTAAAAAAACTGTGTGACGTCATAGCTGTCACGTTTTCGTATAAAATTTCCTTCACCGATATAAGAACGTTAACGTAAAAACACATTATATCATCGCAAATGCTTGAGAAAATAGCTACGAGATTATATTGGCAGACGTTTCCTGTGAACAAATGTGCTTCCTCTCTGTGATATTATGTAGGTACGACATTCATAAATAAGCCATCAACATATTAAATAGTCTCTCTTTACGGTGCTAAGTTTTTTTTTATCTTGGAATTTTTATATAAATTTTATGTTGTAAAGACTTTGGAATGCCTCTTTATCAACTCTAATAGTCAAGTGTTAGATTGAAGCCAATTTATTAAGTTGAGCTTAGTGTAAATAGTTATTATTAAGGTAATTTATAAAAAAAATAGTGACGTGTAGTCAAAAAATTTCAGCGTTCCGAATTACCTACCACATATTTTTTTTAGGGAAGGCCATGAATTTACATGATCTAGTAGATCTGACTATCAATATTTATCTAGAGTTTACACCGAGCACTGAGTAAACATGTAATTGGTTCCATGATGTTCTACTGGAAGTGGTCAATCAGACTAGATGACCTGCAAGTCTAGATAGAACGGGGCTAGACTACTTTAGATCTATTCTAATAACGCACGCTGTGTGACATCCTACATCCTTTAATCTATTGTAAATGTTAGCTAGGAAATAAAGTTTCTTTGATTCCAATTATGGATCAAAGTAGGATAGGTATCAAAATATATGGCACAAGAATTTTAACATATGTCCTTTTGCATTCACAAAGACAATAACATTTTCCAAACTCTTGCAATCGACTTTATCGCAGTTTCTTAATAATGGGAGCATATTAGGAAACCTGTCTGACCAAACAACAAACAAATAAGAATTATTTGCTAAACGAATTAAATGCATTAGTAAAGTGGGTGAGTAATATGAAACACCATATTTTCAAAAAACTTAAGAAATAGGTAATATTTTACTTACAAAGAGATAAGTAATTGTTAAAAAAAATATAAAACAGTTTTTGAAGATATTTTTTTAAACTTAAACATAAATATTCAATTTATTATCTAACAAAAACATGCCAACGATAATAATCAAGTTAAATAATATTTTAAAATTTGATACACGCGTGTTCCAACTCCAAATCAGTTTTACGACTATTGTGCTTTGAGTTCCACTCCGTTATATACCCCCAGTATGGAATAGCGGTGCGTATGCAATATTAATTAGCAATAACCAATTTACGCAGCGTCGACTGATAATATAGACGGTCGTTAGTGCGTTGCGGCGGGTAGCATGGAGTCCCCCCGTGGCCGAGCGGCGCGCGCGCACCACTCGTGTACACGTCTCCGCGTAAAAATAAAGTCCGCGCCGAGCTCTCGCGTACTTCAACCCATTTATAATTATTAGTAAATCGCAGCCCGAGAGCACGACTGCCGTCGCCGCCGGCCGCTCGCGAAAAACATTTAAACATTCGGAAACATTGTGCCAGTGCTCGGCGTCCTGCCGCGAGCCCTTGCCTGCTTTAACTAGACAACGTCACAAAATCCCTAACACTGAAGCTCGCTCGAACCGTATTATCGAATCCGCGACTCCTACGTAATAGATACCGGTATCTCGGAACGCTGAAACAAACTGACTTAATGTTGATGTGTGTGTTGTGTTTGTGATTATTTTATATCAGTGATAACAGTGCAGTGAAATTTAAACAAATATGCCTGAAAGACCTAAAAGGCGTAAAAATAATAAAAACAAACGTAAAAATAAAAACTTTCGTGCAGAACCTAATGTAAGCAATAGTCGTTCAAATAATGATGGTGACACGCAGTCTTTTGAAAACAAAGACGTAGAGAAATGTGAAACTGATTCTATTGTAGAGGAAAAAATAGCGATAGATAATTTATCAGAAAAAATTACAATAAATAAGTCTAACGATTTTGAAAACGTCGAAAAAATTGTGGAACATAATTGTGAAAATGATGATAACGCACAGAAGAAAGAAATTATAGATAATTTATCAGAAAAGACTTCATCAAGTACATCTGATAATATAGGTCAGGTCGTAAAAAATGTGGAAGAGAAATATGAAATCGATTCCAGTGTACAAAAAAAAGAAAGTTCAGATAACTTATCACATAAGACAAGTGCGACTGACGATAATGATAAAGTCTTTAAAAAATATACTAATGGCGATAATAAAATTGAAGTAAATATCAAAGGTGGCGAGTTGTTTTTAAAAAATGATAATACCTCTGCTGCTATATGTGATACAGTCGTAGGCACGCTCAATAATGCTATAATCTCTAACACTTATGTTGTGGAATCTCCTGATCAATCAAATAAAAAGAAATCAAAGTTATCAAGCAGTAAAAAGAGCAAAAGTGTGGATGATGATGAATCTCCAAAAATTACTGAGATAACAGATGAAACGTCCGCTTTATTAGATCAAGAAAACATAATAAGTTCTGTTGAGAATTCTGGTTTAGTAGTTGATATGGATTCAGATGTAGAGTGGGAAAACACAGTAGACTTAGAAGAACACAAATTGCCAAAAATCGAGGAACTTGTTACCGGTACCTTGACTGTTACATCGATGCCTCTCACAGTAGCTCATTGTGAGGAAGCCAAATTGTTGAGCCCCGAAGAAGAGCAGTCCCTTCGACGATATTTACAAACCTTAAATTTAGCAACTAGTCCTTCTACTTCCTTAGAAATTAAAACAGAAATTGAACAAATAATCAACAGTGAAATAAAACAGCGGTTAAGAAAAAAAGGTTTTGCAGATGATGTTTTATCGCAAAGACTCTGCCCACCAAGAACTTTAGACGTAATTGATGAAGAATGTAGTGGCGAATCTTCCATTCAATCAAGAAGACACTCTTACTTGAGTGACAAAAAAAGTGACAATGATGACTTAGAAGATGACGTTTTTGAAAAACCTGGTAAACAATCAGCATTGAAGAAAAATTACGACATATCCTGGAATAATAAGTTAAAAGAAAAATCTTCTACGAGACAAATACCACAGACATGTGTACTCGTTGGAGCAAAACTAAAAGAACCGGAAATAAGTGAAGCAAGGGGCGATTGGAGTGTACAAACTGTAGAAAAGATGACTGGCGCAGAAATTGTTTATTTAACAGATTCGTCCAGCAGTACTAGCTCAATATACGATGTCGGTGAAGATGAAACTGAAAATGGACAAGATACAGACGTATCTGTTCGCATGATAACACCCACTATTGAAGTTACAGATACAGAGAATTTCTTAAAGAAAACATTTATTTCTGAAAATAAAGACAACATTGGTATTGAAAAGCAGAAATCAATAAAAGCACAAGATGACCTTTTCTCGAATACGGAAGAAAGTTCTAAAAAAAATCATGAAAGCAAATCGAGTGTTGATGAAATCGATCGAAATCTGCATGAGGTTGTCGTTCTAACTACTGACAACATTACGACAAATCTAACAGTGAAGAATGTTGATGAAATGGAAGAACCGCACGATACTTTTAAAACTGCTGAAAATCTAGCAGGCAAGACAGAAAGCACTTCTTATTTTATAAAATCAGAGAACAGATCCAATTCATCAAAACGTTTTCATGATTACGACTTGGAAATGAAAGTGATAAAATGTGAATTAAATGATGCTATTAATCATTTAATTAAGGAAGTAAGTGATTCAGAAATCGTGAATGAAAGTTCAAAAGACAATTTCACTCGACAGGATTCTTCTAGCAGTTTGTCTTCATCTCAATGTACAGCTATTTACAATCCTAATTCATCACTTAATGATCTATCCAATAACGATGAATCGTGTCATATTAGCAAAGAAATAAAAGATTACACAAAAGAATCAACTGCAACAAGTCACGTAAAGGATGTCTTTGAACATATCGAAATAAATTCTGCACGTAACATTAAAGATTTAGAGCTAACCTTAGAGGTTAACCAACCACAAAGATTGCGGGATATATGTGTTGAAAAAATATCAAGTTTTCCTTACGGATTGAAGATATTAGAAGAATTGGCCAATGTCTCTTTACGACTTCAAAGTATTAATAACCTTGGAACCGACGAAAAAATAAACGAAGACCGGATAAAAATAACTAAAAAGAAAAATTACGATTCAATGGATACTTTCACCAAACAAACGTCGAACTATACCAGGCAAACTGGGCAAAAAATGAAAAACTCGGAAGATGATTCTCCACCACCCATTCCTCCGCCTCCAATTCCGCCTCCACCAGTTATACCTAGAAAGACATCGCTTAAAAAGTCTCAAGAAGTTCAATCACCTTCTGATATACAGAAAGTGGAAGTACCCTACGTTTGTTTATCTCCATCACAAAAAATGTTGATGGAAAAAACTAACACTGTAGTTACTAATATGGAAAATAATTCACAAGAACATATACGCAAAATAAATGGGAGTCGTCCAACTGAGTTAAAAAATCAACTGCAATTTGAAAAGCCTATCATGCGCCCCTTAAAATCGGAAACAGGATCTCGTTTAATGGCTTTAATTTCTAATCCTTCAATTACGAGTAATATAAAGTCATCACTTAATAAATTTAGTGATGAACAATCTCATTTTACACAAAAGATCGAAGAAACAAAATCTTCTAGAAAATATAGTGATCCCGACCAAAGAAAATTTTCTTCAGATATCTTCAAGCCTATTCCACCGCCACGACCAAAAAAAATGACATCTTCTTATTACGAAAGCGACGAGAATTCAGATTTTGCTGAAAGATCCTTTAAAACCATGAAAAATGAAAAGAAATTCTTTCATTTTTCTACTGGCAACTTAAATAAGGAGATTGAAGATGACATATCGACCATACAAAATATGCACAGAAATTACGTAAATGTACGAGATCAAAATAGGGAAGTAAGTAGTCCGCGACGACCCTCTTTACCGAAAGACTTATGTGAACAACAAATGGAATATATTCGTCAAAAAGAAAAGGAAGTAGAGGCTGAGATTCGACGTCTTGAGGAGGAAAGAATAACACCGATAGTCAGAAGAGGGCCTAGAGCTCCTATGCTAACAGAAAAAGATATTAACAAAGATACGTTATGGAATACAAGACAGAAACACACCACTAGAGGAACAATATGGACCACTGGAAAGATGGATAAAAGTAGAAAAGACAAAAATTCTAATGTATTTAGTAGTAGTCAAGAAGAACTTCTCCGGGAAAAGATGTATTCTGAATATTTAAACGAAATTGCAGAACGTGAACAAAGGAAACATCATAAAGTAATCAAAATAACTAAAACTCATTTACCATCAGACACAAGATTGATTTCAAAAAGTATGTCAGCTTTAGATGTCCTTGACACACGAGTTAATAATAGAATAGAAGAGGAGTTTATATCAAAGGCAAGAGAAAGATGGAACAAGCTCGGAATAAGAGATCCCGAGAGTGAAGATGAAAGGAAAAATAAAACAAATGTGTATAGGGAACCTAAAGTGATTGAACATAAAATCAAAGTAATTGAAGCCGGGGAAGAGAAAGACGTTCATAATTTGCCTAATCATTTGCAAGAATTTGTTACTTTCACTGCGGACAAACACCAGGAATCGGGAAGCACCGGTGAGTCAGAATCGGAGGAAAAATCCACGCATGTTGTGATTTTCTGTGCAGTGATGTTATTAGTGTTAGCGATTGGAAGATACATTTTGCGAATGATGAGAAACTTTAACTGAAATTAGAAATAACTTGCTATTAACCAGTGTTTAAGTTAAATTGTGTTTATTGCTAAATGTGTAGAATTAAATGTTGTATTAGCATTGCATGAGTGTTTTTCTAATATTAATTTAACTATTCCATTTTTTTATTGTAATTAAAAAAGATCATACATCAAAACTTTCTGAATTTGAAGAAAATAATACATCTAATCGTTAGCAGGAGAATTTTGATAAGGTGAGTCTTTTACACTTCATAACATAAGGAAAATAATTTAGTAAGTATAAAAATTCAATTTACATAAATATTGAAAAGACACCACAAAAACAAATACAAGGCAGTTAATGTTTTGGCATTATTCACGTGTCAGACTTTGATCACAATATCGTTTGTTGACAATACGCAGTGCCAAATTAAATTTGTTCATCAAATTGCTTGCTCGACGTTGCATTAGTTACAATGCCTTATAAAACATTACTCAGCCTACTTAGTTTATTCATTTTGTATATTCACAGTATTCATAGGTTACATTTAGAATTAGGTAATAAAAAGGTCACTTGATAACAGCTATGTATTGGTATCTAACGAACGTTGTATTTTAAAGATAAATAGATATAGTTCTCTAGATATTAGGTAAGAACTTATGCTTATGAACAAACGATATACGTAGAGTTTAAGATTTTATTTTTTTTAATAAGTTTTGTCTACAAAACTAAAATTTTTGAAGCAGAATACACATCGGATTAAATTCTTAGTGTAAGTATTTCCTAAGGACATAAAGTTGGCAACTTTATGACACGGTTCGACAATATTTCATCCAAACCGTTGAATTTGCGCGACTCTCGACGCAGGCAGGAGCGTCGCCCGTGAAAATATTTGGACCGTCTATATCTGTAGCGAATGGCCTTTACCGACTCCAAACGCAAATGTGCTCGTTTGACAATTTTATTCTTAATTGTATTATGGTACATATTTTAAGCCATTAGTAACTATAAGCAGTACCTACCATAGAGTTTGAAAAACGTTACGCTTTGGATTAACTGAAATAAGCCGAAAACGAAAACAGACATGCTGTTAGCTGTTAGCTGTTATATCATACATTTACATTGAAATGTTTTTTGTTGTTTTTTTCCTGTCATATCGTACTTTCATTTTTTTTCTCCAAGTCTGATTTTTTATTGCGATTTATTAGTAAGTTACGCAAAGAAAAGATTTTTAAAATATATGAGACATACTGCATTTGATATAATAAGTCCATTGATAATGGTAACAAAAAGTTCCCTTTCAATTTAAACTTTGTATCACATCTGCATCTCATTTATCGGATCATTTACCATCAGTTGTCGGTGTAATGGTGAACCTTTATTATATTAAAAGCATCGAGCAACTTAATTAGAAATAGTACGGTTGATTGTAAACGGAAACTCTTTGTTATAAGACCGTGATTTGAGCCAATAACCTTCAGATCTTGTATAAGAAGCTCTTCACTTTGACGCATACATCACCCCTTCAAATGAAACGTATTTATACCGACCGTTGAGGCTACCATCGATTTTAATACTAAAAAATTTTGATGACATACTTTATTCATATTATTTGGAATTGTTTTTTTTACGCAGAAAAATTTGAATCTTTCAGTATTGTCACATTTCCATTTACAAGATAAAATAATAGCTACAATAACAATAAATAACATGTGATTAAATCAATAACTGCAATATTCGTGCTAGATTTGATATTTAAATTGTCAATATTTAATTTAGAAATTCGTAATTGTACTAAAATAGATTCAGCCGTCAACAATCGGACACGGCGGTGGCCTGGCGTTACAAATCCACTGCCAAACTGTAGACTGTAGGTGTACACATAATGTACGACTATACTTGCTCTGACGTTTCATTCAGTCGTAAAGCCCGATGTTGCAACGAGAAATTTAGATCTTGCGAGCACAAGCCTATAACCAACTTCCGTTTACGTCAAACCTCTATCTGTAGTTCTGACAATGTACGGTCTGGACAAAACTATGCAAATTGTACTTCGATCTGGAATATGATTCATAAGCCCTAAAATAACGAAACAGGAAAATATTGTTCACATTTTACTTTCCAAAAAGGTAAAAGATTGCCAACAAAAATTTTGTATGGACTGTTGCATGGTAATATCTTTTAAGCAATTTTAACAAATAAATTGATTTTATTTTAACACACATTGGAATAAAATTGCTACGATGGAATTCATCAATAAAATATAACTCTTAGATTACCCTGTGAACCTTTTTAGATAATAAGATGGATGGGAATATATTTTGGTACATATTTTTGACAAAGCAAACTCACGATTAATAAAAATAAATTCAAAACTGTAATGAGTCAACACGAGTAAACACGTGTTTTACCTGGTAGGTATTGAATATTATTCTTAACTATACCTTAAATGCTTACCATCGACGACCCGCCCGACCGTCCGTGACGGTCCGTGACCACTCAAGCCTTCACGATGTTTGTAGTTGTTTTTTTCCATTATCTTCCTGTTTATTCTCCGTTGTTTTAACATTAAATTAAATAGTACACGAAGTAACTATGTAATTAGACCGAAAATGTACTATGATCCATTCAAGTTTGTTTTAAAAAAATCATCACCGCTTATGCATTTTTGGAAGACGTTTATCTTAAGCAGAAGTTCATAATAAGTAGATCGTATCTGTGCCGATATTTCTCATTATTTATATCAGTAACCGAAGGCAAATCTACATCTTCGATATTCACAGTAGTGTTAGACACTATTTAGTTAACCACGTAATTTAACCTTTTGATCGCTATTTCATATTAAATATGTATCACCACAATGCTTTCGGTATAAGTACTTCATTATTTATTGTTAAAGTTCGCATTTCACAAGACTACGCTTAATAATGTTACAATAACCGTGATTTGCCAAAAACCCGCGCCGGGCGCTAAAAACATGGTATAAAAGCTTAAATATATTTGAAATACTGACTAAGTTTTTAATGGTAAGGACCCGATGACTGGTAACTGGTAGGGACCTGGTGGTTTTTAGGTAATAAAATAGGTAATACTTAGGAAACAACACGTATGAAAATACTGACATAACAAACGTACTTATTCTTATATTTTATTTATATTAGAGAGTTCATTTCGTTATCATTTTGTTACAAAGTACTACATTATAGACTTAGATAGTATATTTTCCAAGCGAGTGATCGCTCGAGTCATTCAGGGGATAATTCAACGTATCGAGGGTACCAACAAAGAGCGGGATGTCAAAGAGCCCGCGGGCGCGCCGGAAACGATTTGACTGCGGAAGTGACATCACGGTGGGGGAAGCGTTTGAACTTGTTAGGCTTGCGTATGGCTAGTGCATTATGTCGTTTACGTGCTGTACTACAAACCGCACGATACTTCCTGTATGCGTGTTAGACAATTTTGAACTGGAATCTATCTAGGTCTTATCTTATTTATGATTTTAGTTTGACACAATAACATTATTTTCGAATACAAAAAGAAATACAGTGGTAAATAACATTAATGAATATAATTATATACACTAGTAAGTACTTGAGTTAAATATAATTAATTCCAAAACGGATTTTACATCAGAACCAAAAAAATCTATAATATTTTTTGCATTCAATGAACTCTACAATTCTTATTCAACAATCGAATCAGTTCATATTCTCTCTGAGCCAGTCGCATGATTGTTATCTTGGTGTTCTTAATCGGCACTGAAATAAGATTAACTACATACGTAAATGGAATTATCTTTATCAAAGTGAACGCAATAACGCAACGTGTAATTGTAATTAAAATTTTTGTATTAAATGTACCTACCTCATGAAGGTACGAAATACAGAAAAGGGTCGGTGCTGTTTCTAGACTATGGTTTCGTCCAGGTTTTTTTTTTTTTTTTATAGTAGAAGGGGGCAAACGAGCAACGGACCGAGAGGTGATTTATTAAACACGTCATGTGCCTTAGGTCGGCATTGTAGTAGGCCACAAATCTGATATAATCGGCCATAAACTTTTCGGTGTATAACTGTTTGTCGGATTAATGTGAAAGTGTACTTGAACCAAATTAATTTAATGTGACAATTTAGTATTTAAACTTAAGCAATTATTGCATACAGATACGATTTTTATAACATACAAATGATCTTATTAAATTCCACTGCAAACAATGTGCATAAAATAATAATTAAACCGAAAGTGTTAAGTAATGAATAGGTTACGCACTACGTATTAACCGCAAAGCGGTGGTCATTTCGTACCTTTGATCAGCTTTTTACTTAATAGCGTATAGCTATATTTATGTTACGCACCATTTTATTGTTAATAGAATGAAGAAGTATCAATAATATTGCTTGTTTATTGCTGTTTTAATAGCTCTGGTGAAAAATAACTTTTAACTTCATGTCGAAAAAAATACCACATTACGCGTTGAATTTATACCATATTAGGCTGTCGCATTATAATACAATAGCTGTCGATATTGGACTTATTTTAAATCTAAGTAAAGTTATGTTTTGAGCGTTCTGATATGAAAAGTTTTAACTTACTTACTTAAAAGTAACGCCATCTATCATTAGTTATACATAAGCTTCAATAAAAGTGTCCGCGATCGCCGCTAGGTGGCTATTGATTTTATCTCATTAACGCAGTTGATATGAACTTAAGATATATGCCTAGTTAAGATACACACAATTACATCTTGACTTTTGATTTGTAAAAAAGATTTAGCAAAAGATTCAAACTATTCAATTTATTAAAATTATTGAACAAAGAAAATATGTCAGCGATAGATACTCCATCTATCGAGATACGTTAAAAATGTAGGATCAAAATCTAGCAATCTTCAACTTGTACTTAACTTTTTAACACAGGATTAAATTCTAAAAATCATGTTTAAAAATTGTATTGAAAACACAAAATCATGAGTAATAAATATTGATGTAAGAACGAGTAGGTAAATAAAATATATTCCAAAATTCTTTTTTTACATCATTAGGATCAGCATCAGCATTTTATGTGGAAATATAATTTTGGCAAAAGTGCTTTCAAGGTTTATGGCGTAGATCGTCACAAAAAAATAAGATTTCCTTACAATAATAAGGGCCTTCATAAAAACTTTACAACTGTGGACCTACGCATCATAACGAAAGCGTTATATTTTTTGGATTAAAGTACCTATTTTTTGAATAGATGGCGCAATTACGAAAATTACGGTTCCGTTTTTTGCAGTTAGTAGTAGTTTTGGTAGTCAAATTAAAAAGTATTATAATTAACTTATTGATAGAATAACTTGTATTAAATGGAAATCAGTTATCTCTACCTATGCCTGTAGGTTATTGTCGTGAGTAGTTTGTAGGATTATTTGTTATTTTTATACCAAATACACATACGTACAGTGAGTATTAATTGAGACAACTGGTTTCAATACCTTGATAATTGTCGATATTGACCCGTGTTCATTAAAACAGTTTATGAATAATTATGCGCAATTAATATTGCATTAAATTATTGACGTTATTAACATAATAGTGATTATTATGAACTTGCACTAAGCAAAGGCTTCATTATTAGCTTTTATCGGATTACTATCAAATACCTGAGATTATTCTATAGTCATTAATATGGGTAGGCTGGAATAAATGTTCTATTCTCAATTTAACTTCGGTTCATAACGTTCTTTTTTTTTCTATTACAATAAAAATTTTATTGGCATGTCGGAAACCTAATTTTATTCCCCGTTCCCTTTTCACTCTTTTCATATAAGGATGGGTAGGGGAAGTGGATTTGACGGAAGAGGCAAAGCATATAGGAAAGGAAAACATTCTCTTTCTGTGTTGCGGATATCTATGAACAGCTGTCGCTTCGCTATTTTGGCGAATTCAGACGGCCACTTGCTCGTTTGCCACATTACAATATAAAAAAAAACTTGAGAGGTGTCAAGGGACACCCGGATGTAACGAAGTTCCTTTCAATTAATTAGTGAAGGAACCAATGTTTATTCTATGAATAAAAAACTTAAGTCTTCACAAGAAGTACATTTTATTTCTATGAATTTTCGTTATATATTGTCACTTCGTTGCCATGGTGAAGTAGCGCTCATTCGTCTATAGCAAAAAGTGTCGTGACAACTTTTCGTAAGAATTTTATCCGTCTAACCCCTTTCAAAACGCGCGATAAGGAACTTCGTTCCAAAAATATCCAAATTCGGTGCTAAATAAACAAACAATTTGGATTATTTATAGAGACTATAAACATTCTGTTACAAACTAATATCCGTAAGCTTAAGAAACTACGATGTATGACAGTGTATCAGTTTAACAAAGTTCACGTTAACACTTGCCAAAGTTTCACCAGTTAACACGTTGTTATATTGAAGGAGTTCGTACGTAAATTCATACCAAGATTGTTTGGAATAATATCATTTGTAGGAGCGGCGTTGGGGGCAGTTTCAGGGTGCCAAAGCACTATGAGGTGACAAAATTCTAGTATTAAAATTAAAACATAGTTATATTGATATACTGATAAGTAAAAAAAGGCAACCTCTTTCTTTTGCTAGGAAGGGCTACAATTTGCTAAACATTATGTTTTTTTTTATCGTTTATCACGTTTGCCATGGCATGGCCACAGATTATAACTTCTATGGCGGACATTGGATCACTGCTTCGTATCGTAGTTAGTATTAAATGAGAAGTGCAGGCAGCGTGTTGGGGTCCGTTATTAATCTAAGCGTGGCTCTAATTAATGTTGTCCTACAAGCTGCGAGCTCTCCCACGACCGCTGATTACACTGTGGACGGCGACATAACTTCTTTGTTTTCCAAAAATTGTTCACGTTGAATAACAAATTATGAATAGTAACAAATTCTAATCACTTTTATTGTCGTATCAGTCTTTACTGTCTAGTCGTAATCATTATGTCTTTTCTTTAACCCGTTTCGTTAAGTTAGGTTAGCGCCTTTTCTTTTTCCTAGTTGTCACTTTTGTTCTTAAACGTGTAATATAAAAAACTTTACTTGATAGTTTTATTACTTATTGTAAAATACTTAATAATTAATTTAAAGAATCTTTTTACATTTTACAACAAATCTAGTATACTCTAATATCTAAATCTAATATTCTCAGTCGTGTTATAAAGTTTTAGCAATCATTTTAAAACTAAATTTGCATCTATATATGTCTCTGTAATTAAGAACGAACTACTATATATCGAATTAAGATTTGGATGTAGACCTCATCTTGTAATGCAATTCAAAGCAAGTAGCCGTGGCCCCCTGCCGGTTTATTTTCAGCTATTTTGTTCCCGTTTATTTTCGGCCCTTCCTGTCTCGCCGGACGACGTGCGAATTTAAGGGCGAAGCTAAAATATATTATTAAAAAGAAATATTCCACTAATTCCCCCGGCGTCGCGCGTTCCCTTTCTTTATTACCTTTCAGATGATATTTGTCGCTTTACTATGTTAATATGGATTCTTATTATAATCTCATCCTATAGATCTAGAATGAATTAAATTGAGAAATTATTTATCGTCTTTACTTTATGCATACATTTTACTTAACAGTATTTTAATAATTTAAAATATTTAAGAATCCCATTGTAGTTTTGGGTGACATGTATAACATATAAAAAAACTATTATAAAAATGATATAAACAAAAAGTTCTCGCCGTTCATTAAATATAAATTATAATTTTCAGTACTGAAAATTTGCTACATTTGTTTCAAACTTGGACAAAAAATGTTTGGGCAGTTAATTTTCTTCACACGTTGTACTGATCTGTTTCTATTGTTTTCCGTTAACAAATGGGGTGCACGGTATCGCGTCGCGCGGTGTTATCACAGCACCTAACATCAGTCTAACCGCAGTCGTCCAATACGGCGCACGTGGCTTCGTCGCTTCGATTTTCCGCGAGTTTTCCGACTCTCGCGTGTGATTTTCCCTCCCTCCCCGTACCCCTTGTCTGCTTGAATCTGTTGTGTGCAATAATACCTAAATGTATAACCTAATCGAGTTACTGATAAGTTAATGGGCGCCGACGGCCCGTGTGTACTCCACGTGATCGTATTACGGAATAAAAGGGATACTCTGTTGACTAACTGACGTAAGTACGTTTGGGAATTTGTTAATGAATTATCCGTTGTGTTTGATTGTTAGATTAGCGACGACATTAACGCCGTCTGAATATCGAAGGTCGTTTTGAGTAATATTTATCTTTTATCGTAGTATTTTAGAGTTATTTTATCTTTGTCAACCGGTTCTTTTACGATCGTAACTATTTTGATATATTAGGTGTATGACATTTTTATAATTTACTTTGTAATAATAATTAATGATTTTTCATATTAAACTTACAATCAATTTTTAATTAGTTTTATAAATCGTAAGAATTAAAATGTTTTTTTTTTAATTAATCACGTCCGTACGTAACTCTAAAATTACATTAGGTTTAATAAAATTCTATGAATAATATTAATAAAAATAACATTTAAAATAAATTAAATGCGAAGAACATGTTTTGTGATATTATAGTATACTTTTTTTCTATATTCAATAGCATACTGTTATTTAAACGTTAAATTATAAATTAAATTATGATTTTAATTTATTCTTATTACAATAAGATTGTTTTTCTTTACGTTAAAAAGATACCTGTATCATATTAGGTGTGTCTCAAATCCACAAAGTTTTCTTTCTTAATATTCCACTGGGATTATTACCCTTTTTATAAGTTTTGTGCGTTCCAAATTACAAATAACATATGGTTTAAAATGTTTAATAACATGTGCAAATTGACATCGTTATAATTTACATTTTTATTTACGCACTGCTTTATTTTTTTCATGACATACAACAAGTTTCAGTTAAGTGATATTAAAGTATTCGTTTCTTAAAATAATATTAATATTTTTGTTACATTAGCCAATGTGTCTTATTGAATTATTATATTGGAGCGATTAAATGATAGATATGTATATTCAGGAAAATGTTAACGTGTAATAGCACTGCTATATAAACACTTTTATAAAAATATGATACTATCTTATTTTTTCATAGAATTCCAACAATGGAAACCCACTGTTCGAGGCAATATTCTCACCTTAAATTACTATATTCTATGTGTTCTTCAAAATTATGTTCTACATTTTACCGAGATCTGTTAAGCCGTTGTGGTGATACCTTCTAACAACATTCATCCATCTAAACTTTCGCATTTATAATATTAGTAAAAAGTAAGATATAGTAATTCTCAAACAATATTTGAATTAATACAAGTAACGTATACAAACAGCTAGTCATTTATTATTACATAACATTACTGTTTATGTTCCACGAATGCTAATTTCAATTTACAAACAAAATGAAACATTAACGAATGAAACGAAATGCATCCATTAGTTAGCGAAATTGAGGCGTTTAAATTAAATACGCCCTCTAAAGTTACGCGTTACGTATTAAAGGTTAACACAAAACTTTTACGATAACGGTTACGATACAGGTACAGGCTTAAATGTGAGATATCTTAACCGAGGTGGCGGTGGAGGCGTCGGCTGACTGCTACTGAGCACTTTATTTTATTACACTTCGTAACGCTTTATATCTGTTTTCCTTAACAATGCCTAGCGAGGAAACACAGTGGTTAGTGTTTTAAATCTTTATATACTAAATACATTTGTTTATACAAGTGATAATATTTATATACGTATATTTCTTCCTGTTCATTATTTGTTGCCAAAAATAAATAGTTCTGTATGAAAGCTTCAACTTTGAGTACCATGATACCGATCGTGACCGAATCTCTACCCTAGATTAGGTGATTTTATTTGCGGTAGTTTAACATAATGCGGATTGTCAGGCAAGGTTGCTCGGTAGTTAGAAGATAGTGATGTATCGAGGTCAGGGATATCACCAGCCGCGCCCTTCCCCTTCCTGTCCACACCATGGTCACGGTAATCCCTCTATTATGTTTAATTAACATCCGCTGCAATAATCTAATTAATTGGAAAACGGATTACCATTTCATAAAGCATTTGTATGCATCAATTTTAAAGGTGAAATATGTGATGCATAAATTATCTTGTATATTAATGCGTGCATATAATTTTCTATTTGCCAAAATTCTTAGCACATTAGGAACACTAGAAAGTTTTATAAGCTGCTTATACAAGCTTGTATATAAAGGAGGATCTCGATAATGCATATGAATAATTATTCGTGAGCGAGTCAGTAAAACTAAACATGATGTTCCATTAATTCGTCGACTAAACACTGGTGAATACTAAACGCCGAAACTGCGGGATAAACTTTGCCCGCTCCGTAATTAAAAAAGTTTTCAAGCTAGACCGTTTCAAATGAACCTAACGTATAAAAGCATTCATTTGTAAGGATACATGTGGTCTGTGCTGATCGTACTGACCGAACTCAACTTATCTATAATTTGAAAATGACTACTGGGGACGGTAACTTAAATATTTTGCAGCAATACATTTACAAATTTTAGTTTTGAATAGAACAGTAAAACAAAAAAGAAAATTCTAAAGTAATTCTAAATTAAATAAAACCTGATAAGACAAGAGAAAATAAATTTCTAGAAACTATTTGTTGAGATAACAATAAAGTTATTTTAAGCATAAAATACGAAAGAATTGATAACAAAATTGTTTTAAACTTTCTCCGATGTTTCTGTCTGTTTTTATTCGACCAAGAAAATTGAAAGCATTTCCATACCATTTTATGTATCGTTTCGCAAATATTATTTCTTTCAAAAAACAAGAGTATTGTAAAAATTCCTTTTTTAAGCAGGTGACCATTTAAAAAAAGAGTTGTTTTTCTTTTGTTTCCTGATTTTTTTCCTCGATTCCTGTGAAATTATTTGTTTGACAAAGCTCGTAATGTTCGTTTTTGAAAATGAACTTCTTCATATGAAATTAACCAAAACAACTGAGTATCTAGAATGGTAACGTGTGTAAAGTCGGCGATTAATGAAATAAAAGTTGTTGGTAATGACCTTTAAAGATAAATAAAATGATTGAATTAATTAAATATCCATTCCGTGGATGTAAAAGGTTACCATCATGCCCTCTCTGTTCTAAATTGCATTTAATTATCGCTAGGCCTACATACGATTTTATATAACTCAATTATGATAACCCTTTCTTAAAAGAATTTATTATCATAATTTTAATTTTGTATATTTCATATTTATTATTTTTGATAAGTATTATGTTTGACTTATATTTGTTTACGATAAGCCGGTACATTTTCAATACTTTCCTTTTCAAAAATTTATCACTTCTAGAGCGATTAAAATATATTATCTAAGTATTAAAAACTAAAGATATAATATGATTGTATTCATAAAAAAAAATAGCTTGCGTATAAATTTTTAAATTTATAAACTAAACATTAGGGAAATGTGACATAACATGGAAATGTGACATTCTATTTATGAACTTGGAAATTTATTAAGCAACGGAAAAATTCATCAAAATGGTCAAAAGTGTAGGAAAATAACTGCGTCGTTTGGAAACTTAGAGGCAGTATATTCGTTTAATTTAAGCCAATACGTTTATTCGATGATTCAGTTTCCATTCATTAACCGCAAAGGGGTTACGTAATTTGAATATTCATTCAGGGATTCTCCGTGCCTATGGCGCGCTTTACACTCTTGATGTTCTGTGGTTATTTTTGTGTAAAGCTACAATCATAGAAGCGATCAGTATTTTTTCTTCTTATTCCGTTATTTCATTCTACTAATTATAAGTTTAATTTACATATGTAATATCAGTTTAATGTAGAGCAGCTCTTTTTATTTTTACACTAGCTGTCGCCCGTGACTCCGTCTGCGCGGAATTAAAAAAAAAACTAAATAAATAGCCTATGTGTTCTTCCAGACAGTTTTTTACATCTTTGTCAAATTTCATAAAGATCCGGTGAGCCGTTACGGAGATACCTTCTAACAAACATCCATCTAAACTTTCGCATTTATTTATAACTAGCTTTTACCCGCGACTCCGTCCGCCTGGAATAAAAAATAGAAAACGGGGTAAAAATTATCCTATGTCCGTTTCCTGGTTCTAAGCTACCTGCCCAGCAATTTTCAGTCAAATCGATTCAGCCGTTCTTGAGTTATAAATAGTGTAACTAACACGACTTTCTTTTATATATATATAGATATTAGTAAGATTTTTCTTAAAATCACATACCATATTTTTACTATATCTCAATAAGATTTAGATAACGGATTACGTAAATTGTTTAGCGACTCGTAGTTTTATGTATTAAGAAATCTGTGATGCATATTGTGTAATCTATACTATCTCATTCTTATCTGAAATTGAGTTTTACGAATATGTATTTTAAATTATTTATTCGATAGGGTTTTTAGACTATATTGATTAGTTATTTCTGTTATCTACGAGTATTCTTGCATAGCTAAAGTAGTAACTTTCTATTAAGTTATTATCGTTTTTAAAGAAATCGTAACTTAACAAAAATCTTTAATTTCATTAACAATAAGATATAAAGATTTATTTGATAGCCATCACAATAAATATGTTTAATTCCACTTTTTATCTAAACGGCGCATATTAAAGCGTATTTAGTCAACATGTGTTGCACAAGTACTGATCGGCATTGTACTTGTTTAACAAATAGAATAGGCTGATTGTGGGGCGCGGCCGGTTCACACGGCGCGCAGGATCTGGGCTCTATTTGCCGCCTCTGCTGATGCGTGGCGCCGCGCCCGCCTGCACGGGCCTTGGCGATTATAAATACCTACTCATCTCTTAATTTTACATGTAGAGTTTATAAAACAGTGACGCGACCCAACTTTACTGATTGCAATAAATAAATTGTGCGTAAAAACGCAGCCTATTGCGTTTTTATTACAACTATTGGAACTTAAGCTAATTTTTAGCCGACTTCAAAAAGAAGGAGGTTATTATATTAATCTTACTTCTTATTCTTACTAATGTTATAAATAAAGTTTAAAGCTTAGAGAAATGGATAGATAAATAGATGCTTGTTTTTACGTATCTCCAGCATGGCTCCCGAATGGAACGGAACTTTGGCATAGATGTAGAACATAGCCTACTAATTAGTTTTTTTTATCTCCTTGTGAAAGAAATCTCTAGCGACAGCTAGTTTATAATAATTTCCTATGACTTTTTTACCTATGTACTTATAAGTTTTGACAATAATAGTTTTAAGACCTTTTATATCAAAAACATCGCTGCAATTCGTAAAAACGTTTACAAAATTGCTGACGTTAATATCAAATGATAACTGTTTATACTCGAAGCCGGTTATCGCTTAATTACTTATAAATAATGATCTTATAACGTGAATTTGAAATTATTATGAGTATAATTTGTTTCCCGCGTTGACGCATAAATAAACAAGTAATCAATTATACATTATGTAGGATAATTGTAGATCATATTTATGTTATAGAGAAGGTATTAAGGTCATAATAAAAACTACATAACTAGAGATTGATATCAGAAGTGTAGACTCACATAAAAGTACGAAGACTCTAGGAACTCTAGGTAGAGAACTACTGTGGCCATCACACGTAATAGTAGTTGTAGTATAACCGTTAGTTTCCATTGACAAAAATTGTACGAAAACATAAGTTAACTCAAAGATAGCGATAATTGTTTTGGCGGTGGTAATTAATTGTAACTTAATGCAGAACTGTAGCTGTAGAGTTCGCAATATGTTACTTTCTTAAATCACAAATGTGTGAAATCATCCATATAGATAAAAAAAACTTGAGAGGTGTCAAGGGACACCCGGATGGAACGAAGTTCCTTTCAATTAATTAGTGAAGGAACCAATGTTTATTCTATGCATAAAAAAATTAAGTCTTCACAAGAAGTACATTTTATTTCTATGAATTTTCGTTATATATTGTCACGTCGTTGCCATGGTGATATAGCAAAAAGTGTCGTGACAACTTTTCGTAAGAATTTTTTCCGTCTAGCCCCCTTTCACAACGCGCGATAAGGAACTTCGTTCCAAAAACCCAGGACATATATATTTAGGTAGATCATTGTACCGTAAAGTAGGTAAAAAGTCGCATTCACCCTCTTATAATCGACCATCGAACGACAAAGGTCACTGCAAAGGTTAGGTACTAATGTCTAACTTCTATTAGGCACATCGTGAACGTAAAAAGTCGATATGCGGCCTTCGCTAACTCCGTGGACAGTTTCGTAAATACGTGCCCAGTGTAGTGATGTTGAGACCACGCTTCAAGTTTTCTACCTCCAAAATACGAAACCGCTTATTTTAGTTCTGACTTTGGGCCAATTCAATTCGTAGGCCAACTGATGCGATCGCCAACTGGCAAGACGTTTAAGCTTTCGACACCGCGTAATATTGGTTTTTTGTCTTTCTCAATTACTTGAGAAGGTGACTTTGTTTTGTTTCATTTTGTACATGATATTGTTATTAAATTCGATTATAGTTCTTAGAAAACCTCTAGCATTTGAACTCTTTGTACAACTATAAAAAAATTCTAAATTTGGATCTTAAAAAAAATTGAAATCTAAGTAAATTAAGATCCGTAATTATTGACTTCTTTTCTGAGAAATAATGTTTAGTAGACACACACCAACACTGTGATATATGTAGTTGGCAGTTACAGTTACGTTTTCATTGAACCGTGAATGAGACGAGCTTTTAAATTTAAGTAATCTGATCGTCCGTTTCCTGTGTCTCCGATTCGTGCCGCTCGAATGGACAATGGAAACTTACACTAAATGGATGTTTGTATTCTAACCGCCTCCGTGTAGTCGGAAATGTTAGACAGGCGTTTATAGTTAACAGGTAAGGCACACTTTCTCTCCAATTATTCGGAGTTCGTTAATTCAATATTGGTATAACACCGTTGTGAAGTGACGCACGCGCGCAAATGACCCACATCCTTCACCTTCAACCGACACCTATGTTTCCTTATCATTACGTAGAGGATGCAATTTAAACTTGCCATTGTATTTCAAACCTAAAGAACTATCACTTTGTTATAAAAATAGCGTGCACTGTTTTTTTTAGCAAGTTATAAATATTTTTGACACGTAGTTTTACAGTTGTAGTTGTGAGTCTTCATTTTTTTGGTGTGTATTTATAGTTTTTTGTTTGGAGCAGAACAGCTGAACAGATCTGAATTTAATAATAAATATTTTTTGTCATAGAATATTAAAAAATAAAGCATTCAAACGCTATCAGTATTTACTATTTACTTACTATTTTATAATATTGACTCGATATTAAATATACCTTTAATATTTATAATAAATAAGATTAATGGAGACATACATAATGTTTAATAAAAATCGGAAATTAATTTTCATATTTCATATAAATGATTATAATCATTCCGTCCGTCCGTTCCGTTCGAATCCGTCTGCGCGGAATTAAAAGAAAATACTAGTAGTAATTAGTAGCCTATATTCTTCCAGACTATGTTCTACATCTATACTGAATTTCAGCAAGATCCATGCAGCCGTTCTGGAAATACCTTCTAACAAACGTCCATTCATTCATCCATCCAAACATTCGCATTATAATATTAGTAAGATGTTATTAAGTTTGCCATCCAGTAATCGGTGATATTTAACATAGTTTAAAAAAAATAATTAGTGTCTTAAGTTATATTTCTGTATTTTTCTGCTAGGCGAAATTTTATACTCAAACACAACATAGGTCATAACATTATGAGACGAATAAGGTTTTATTTCATGTAGCCAGACTGTATAATGTAACAATTATCTTGTATATTGTTAGTATTTTATTACATATATTTGATCGATTAATTTGCAGAGACCGTCATGATAGCGCCGACGTTCCGAGCTCGCTCGACGTCACCAGGTAAACAGAGTGGTAACGACGCATTCGACATAAAGAGTTACATCTATTAAGAGATGATTTAAGAGTTGTAGCTCTATTCGTCGGAAGTGTCACAATGTGTTTTGTTGTCCCTAACGTTATTTACAAGAAAACTATGAACATTTATTTGTTAATTGTCTTGTCTTGTCGTACTTGACTATCGAAAACTTTTAGAAATAAAAATAGCAAAAACAAAACATACAGCATTTAAATGTTCAGAAGCGAATGAAAATGTCGACCATGTAATGGCATAATAAAATACATATTAACATAAGAATGCCACAAAGCGAATCGACCTTGTTATCCTCTAGTACAGTCGTGTCCAATAATATTGTTACAGAGTGTTCAAAATTCCAATTTGGTTATAATAAATTCAATAAAGATTCAAGTGTTTATACATCCTTATTAGTTAGTAGTATTTGGCATGGTTCATGCCCTTTTGTCGTGGAATTTAATTAACAACAAATAATTTTTATCCGTACTAATTGTTTGGTTTTATTTTCGATGTGTGTTTAAATGTTATGCGTGTGTTTTTGTTAATTATACAACTAACCTGAATGTAGATTACTATACATTTAGCTCTATGTACATTTTATCAAGTTTTCAGGTGTTTTTGATCATATGTTAAAATAAAAATACACTAAATTATTCATTGCTAATAAGTAAATATGTCACTCTTTATAGACATTTCGTAATGTTAAATAATAAACTTGCTTTAACAGCTCTACTTGTAACTGTATGAAACATTAAATTATACAGGTCTCATGAAACACGTGTTACGTCGACGCCTGCAAAAGGTAAAAGGTTGATCGACAATCGAAACCCAAAATCGTCGTAAAAAGAGTAAGCTCGTAAAAAAAACCTTAGAACGATCAAGTTACTGCCGATTTGACGCTTTTCCTCTGCTTACCAACTTGAACGTTTAATCGGGTAATTATTATTGTTATATAAATTAGACATCATCTTGTTTGTATGACTTGTAAAATAATCCTGTTATATAATTACTTCAATCCTTTTTTTGGTCAATTCATGGATTATTTTCGTATCCATCTAATATTCCATATTTTTAAACAACCGTGTCTTCATATTAGTTTAAAATTTTAATTACAAAAAGTATGCGACCTCGGATATGCATCTAAATGTTACGTCACACTAATCTAAAGATAAAACTATTATCCATGCACTTCCCGTGTTTAGTGAATGAGCTCGAACGGTTTTAGCGATTTCATAACATGAACCAGGATTATAAATAGTGACCGCCTCTGTTGATCTACAGGGTATAACTAAAACAAGGTTAAAATAAAGAATACGGTGAGTTTTCACTGCTGTACTTGTAAAAAACTTCCTGAATTTTATTACAAAGCTAATCGTTTAAAATATAACAACGTATAATGTTCAATATCAACCTTTATTATCTTTTGCAAGGTAAAGAGAACTGGAGCGTGGACCGTACTGGTTCACTCTATGACACATCCTTCACATGCTTCCGATATCAACTATTATTATATCTTCAAGCGTGAAGGTTTTGTATTACAATCTTCCCTACCTTTGAAAACAATACATCCATCCAATAGTCCAGTCTTTAGCGACTTTTACATGTAAAAATAAATAGGTAGGTTTAAATACCATACTCTACTTTATCCTTAACCTTGTAAGCTATACATACTAAGTAATAGATCACAATGGCAGAATAATTATTTGCCACAGACCTAGTGACATTGTCGTCTTACTTGCTTTGTAATAAATTAAATTCAGCAACACAGCTGTGTAAGTAATAAACATTGAACATTTAACAAAACTGTACTGCGTAGCGTTAATTAATTTTACCCTTGACATATTTGCCTATTTTTCGGGATCGGTAACCGTCTTGAATAAGTTTATTAGTCCGTTAACTGTTTTGTAAGTCATACTATAAGGTTGCCAGAATGTCAAACACGTAAAATCAGGGTTACGCAGTCGTCTCATCTCAAGGTGGTCGATGTTATCGTTACCGTCGACCACTCATAATATCACGTAACGTTTATCTTAACACTAACCTTCTAATTCTAAACGTTTGTTACACTTTTAACGCAAAGAAAACATTAATAATAATGTGAAATTGAGAAGTAACTGGTTAGATGATAATCATATAAATAAGAAAGTAATGAGATGCAATGTGGATGGCTACAAAAGTAGAGGAAAACCGAAGAAAGTATGAGTGGATTGTGTGAAAGAGGATATGCGTAAGAAAGGGGAAAGGGGAAGAGTAGTATGTACATACAGTGCCGACCCTCCCTAGGGACAAGGGCAGGTTGATGACTTAAATTTCTCAATGTCGATAGAATAATACTTTGTGGTTACAATCTTAAAACAAAAATTTTTAAATCAACACCTAAAAAAATATGCCTATGCATTAAAACTTTTTGCTTTAAATGTCATACCGCAACTACCGAAAGACATCGACCCAATTGTGATAAATAACATGTTCTGTTAACACTCAAGAAATAACAGCTCTTCAAACAATGTGGCATTGTTTCACACAATGTCACAGACAGGCTCTCGATTTATCCCATATTATGGGTATGAGAGCATTGTTGTTGTCTGAAATATCTCAAAATATGTCAAACAGATCTTTATTTAAGAGGCATCTATATGGTATTCTAAAGGCTAGTTATATAAATGCGTTTTCATCTTTAGTATAGTCTACATGAAAGTTATACGAGTATATGTACAATAGCCTCGATATTGTGAGATGATTGTGAAAACAAGTGACATAGTAAATTTTCTTTCAGTCCTGTTATATTCAAATTTCAGCCTCCATTGTGTTGTACAGCGCAATATTTTCGACACCGTGGTTCCCACGAAAAGAGAATTTGTAGTTTTTTTTACTACTTTTTGTTCGTCCTTTCTACCAAAGGGATTTCGTTATGATTAAAAACATTTTCTTTCAAACCCCTGAGCAAATAATGGGTTGCCAAACGGAAACCTTTCCCATTTTAACGAAATCTGTTCTTAGGGGGTGTTTCGAACCCTTTTACCGAACCGTTTAAATTGTCAATTAGCACTTCGGATTAGACGTGATTTTAAATGTAAATCCTTGTAACGTCACTGCCCTCGCCTAATTTAGATTTAAGTTTCACATTAGACCTTTAATTTCATTTATGTGTCGTACATTTATCTTCAGATTATAAATAGATAAATGGTAGATTTATTGTTTACCTTTAGTACATACTACATTCTAATTTTTTATTTGTTGTTAATGTTATTAAAAATTACTTTTATTCATCTCGTTTAATCTATCATGAAAATTGTATTAGTAATAAATTCTTTTATTTAAATTCACGTACTAACAATGTAAGTTCTAAGTACAGAATGTCTCACTTAAAAAATATCGCATAGCAAGGAGTCATACGGAGAATAATGTCTGTTTGTCTGGCTGTCTATTAACATGGATATGAGCTCATGTTATATTACGATGTTCCAATAACTTGTAGCAAATCAGATTAAGACATCAAAATACTTTTAAGAGATATTACTTTTAAGAGAATAAGAATTAAACATTAGATAATATTTACGATAAAAATTATTGATTAGTAGATACTATGTCATAAACTATTCATCAAATGTTAAATATGCATTTTAAATATGTTAAGCGAATGTATTGACAAGACCTCGGCATATTTACATAAATATTACTTAAAGATCATAAAGTATTATTATATTGGTTCCATGATTAATTAATTAAATCAAGTCAACGCGTAATAGAATATTTTTTATTATACGTCATTGGAAGTTAAAAAAATCTTATTATGTTATTTTGCATGGACAATTTAATTGTAAAGATTTTAAAAATAAATCTCGGTTAAAATCGAATAAATGTAAGATTCGATTTCATTGTTATATATCTATTCTTTTTATTCCAACAAAAGCTGTCGCACCAGTCATAGATTGTAGTGAAAAACTCGTACAGTAGTGATGTAAAACGTATTTCTCCGTTCATTCAACTGTTATCAGTGCGTGTGTCAGTTTTCACCGTTCGCGATGCTTGAGGAGGAAGAGGGGGTTCTTTCATAATAGCTACACATCAGAAGGGGGAGGTAACCTTAGTATGTTGACATTTATTCAACCACCTTCCTTTCCTCCATCCTGCGCCACCCTACAGCGATATTACTAGTCGTGATCGTTTGCACAATTTACGATGTGAAAAACATTTACGGGTTTGTTAATACAAATTGATAACTGTTTGGTTTTACAAGTGATATTTTGGATTCAAGGTATTGCTATTATTTTTCTTAAATTTTATTCAATCAATACTTTATAATTAAAAACTTTAAAAAGATGACATAAGCATGATTGTTAACTACGATTCCTCTGTTAGTTTTAAATTATACCAATATGGAAGTAAATTATCTCAGTTCATTTTAATTAAAACTTCATATTCTAACGGCGTTAAATATATTATAGAGCGCAGTATGGAGGACCCGCTTGCAACGTTCAAGAACAATGTATGCAATAAGCAAGCAAACGATATAACTTTTAGAACACTAAACTTCATTTAGCGCTTTTAAAAAAAAAATCCTTAAGAAATAAACTCGATGAACTTTTCTCCGAAGATTTTTTAAATATGATACAAAATTAATTTTACACTTTTTAAAATCGATCACTAAACGTACATATTTACAAACATTAATACATACTCACGAAATTTCCGTCAGTCTGTCGTTGAAAGATAATAAATCGAATATACCGCTTTTGTTAGTCCAGTCTGTTCACTTTATTTTATATTCGCTGTACAAATGCGTCGAAGACTTTATCATTGAACTTTTATAGAGCAACCTACGCTTCGTCGACGACTTGTCGGAATATTAACGACACGTAATACGTTTTGAATGCTTGTTATAACTTTTCCTATTACGTTGCTCAGATTTACATCGTGCAAAAAATACCTTTGAAGCTGCGGCGCGAATAGAGCTCAATGAAAGTTTCTTGTCGAACGAACTCGGCTCAGACGAACTTTGCTCTGTACACGGCAACGTGCCTTTTATCTTATTACGTATGGCAAATGGCATTCATTTCTATAGAAACGCATTAAGTTTACATATTTTGTTAAAAAAGTTGGAGTTGTTAAAGATTCTTTTAATAAATGTTTAGAAATTGGGATTAGAGTTGTGACTTTACGGTACAAAAGTTAGAGTTGATGACTTATTTTATTTTAGAGTTGATATTTGTTAGATATTTTTTAATGTTTTATATATGGATTGCGTACAAAATTATCGATCTTGTTTATGCTACAAAGCCTATTAAGGATTGAACAATAATTGTTCATTATTATAAGAATATCGAGCACAAACGTTGACAACTTTCGTATTTCAAGTTTTCAGAGTAATTAACCCAAATGTTTGCGACAACACGCGCAGTAATATGTCCCCCTTTTCGAGACTTTAATCTGCAAACTATTCCTTGCGCCTCAACCTCTTTTAAAGAAGAATGTGACAAAGCGCGACTGCGTCATTCTCATCGGCATTTGATCTTTACCCGTCGTAATTAAAAGGACTGCCTCTCGCGAAAACAGGAAACTCTTCTCGCTTTATGTGACGCCGCTCACAACACACGGCGACAAAATGAGCTGTCTGTTCGACAGAACATTATTACTTTCTATGTCAATGTACTGCACGATATGAAATATGTTCTCTGTATATTACAACGAGCTAGAACTACGATGATGGTTGGTATCGGTTGATACAACATCCAAGAAATTGGTTTTTAAAATGCGACAAACAATATTTCGTATATTAGGTAAAATAACCTCCTTCTTTTTGAAGTCGGCTAAAAAACACAATCGATGCCTATGTTTGTAGTTTATTACAACTGAGTTATTATGAGTCCTGTATGAAGAAAGTCGTTTAAATAATGAAATTTTATCCAATATTGGGGCACGTATTTCGCCAATGAACCAAAAAAAGGCTATTCGTCTCTGACAAAGGAATCATTGGGTATACGTAAGGTCCCTATTGTGGGTATTCTGTTCTTGTTAAAATAACCCATGTGGATAGAGATATTTAATTTAGAACGTATTATGGTTTTGTTCAATTATTATTTTTAATCAACAAAAAGAAAAAATACTCAACATAGATTAATTTAGAAGTTATCAAATGTTTTGGTGTACTGATAAAAAACAGCAACACATGTTCGATCGCCAGATGCCCTGCGACCTCACGCTCGCACGTAGCATTACGAATTCGATACACCCTGAAACATCTATAAATAACGATTATGTTACACGGCGTGTTAACTTTCATCGGTCGTTGTTGTTCGATTTGTGTCAGTGTTGATTGCTCATTATTAAAATAATTAACTCACCATTAGATCCTATTCCACTTAGCAAGCCGCACGACTATAGTCGCCTTTTATATGACGTCGTATGTCAAAGTTCCACTGGCGCGGCCGTGAGTGATATTCAAAACCACAGCCGCGGGCAGCCAGAATCACGCGGCTAACTGCTTGTAAAATTAGGAACTTATTATGAAATAATTTTTATTCCATTTACATTTGGCACAAACAACTTTTAAACTATACTAATATAACTATAGTATTATCCTTAACCAATAAGACTCAACCAGGCGATATATATAGTATGTATCTAAAGGCAAACAATGTATTGTACTGTATTCCGAATTACACCTGAATTGAAACTGAAGATTTGATATATTATCAGTGTATGCGATGATTAGGCATTCGACGCGGAGCGTCAATATCGAATTATCGAAATAACATTGCTTAGTATCCATACGTTATCCAATACAGGAGTATGCACAGTTCAATGTTCTCTGTGTAAATAAATTCTGCGACTGACCCACAACTCGACTAGTTAATTATTCACGTTCGTTAAATAGTAAACAGACGTCCGTTGTTTTCAATATTGGAATAGTTTTGACTGGTAGCGAAAGAAAACAAAGACACAATGTTAAAGTTTATTTATTACAAATATGTGTCTTTTACCAATTGTAAGTAAGAATTTGAAAACTATTGTAAGTTTTTTTTTTCACTTAATAGAGAAATTTAAAAGGAAAACTTTATTATTTCAGCAAATGCAATGAATTGCGAAGTCGAGTCTCGAGCACATAACTGAAAGTGAATTAGTAAAAGCATTGAAAAGATTAAAGTCTTAGCAAGCGTCAGTCTGATTATTTATGCCTTCATTTATCACATTTTTTACTTTTTCCCACTAGAAGAATGTTTTCTTTGATTTTATCAATGAATTTTGTTCTTTATCAATGTGACTTAAAGTACAATTTTCAGTAGTACGTTTAAAACCTTCACGACATATTTTATTTTTAATTTATAATTCATAATAACTTTAAAGGTTCGAAAGTTATCTTCATTTTATTAACTTCATTCCTGCTTAATTTATTTACGACTAGCGGTCGCTAGCGACATCGTCCACGCAGAAAAAAAATAAAGTAGCATATAAAATGCTCGCGTGCATCAGCTATCTTATCGTTCCAGTCCTGTCAAACATCTATCTATAATCGCTTCAAATCCGTTTCACAAAGCGATCTCATTATTCTAATTAGTAATAATGACCGCCCTGTTATGAACTACAAATAGCTACAGGTTATTGCGTAATTGTAGGTCATTTTGTATTGGTTACGTTGTCCGGTCGTTAGGGAGTCGTGAAGGCAGAAATAGCAGGCGACATTCGAAAGTCAAATATGTGTGTCAACGCTGAAGCTAAATTGGTACTTTTTTATTTAGAAAATAAACACTTAAGTAAAAGTTTATCTTATTTATATTTTAACTATCCTACATGTATGGGGGAATGCGTTTTCTTATTTCATTAAAAGTATTGTTTTTCTTAAATTTTACTCGTACTTAGGTCTAATATTCCCGCCTCTTGAATGAAACCGCCAATACCTGATACCATTTGCTCGTCATCTTTGCCTTTCTTTCTGTTATTTCTTATTTGATTATATATCGCAGGATTAAATAGGACAGTGTACCGAAGTTAGAACCAGTTAGGGCTGCAATATTTCAGAGTATGTCTGCAAACATGCAAATAGGCTGGAATTATTTTATTTTGTCATTGGCCCTAACAATAAATATAATTAAGTTTATGGTGATGTTTTGCTTAAAAAAAATAACAGGTATCTTCATTAAAGTCTTTATTATAGTGTACTCGTATTTTAGTGACAACAACAATAACCGTTCGCGTATTAAATCACGGCAGTTCATGTGTCGAGCAGCGCAGACGCACAACGCCCTAGGTTCAGAACACACCTGGACTCTTGGCTCTGTGACAAATTGCATAATCTCCGCCGGTAGCTGGCGACAGGAAACACGGCTATATGACTAATTCTTATATAACAAAATTGCTACAAACAAAAATATTAGCTTCTCAAAAAAATGATTTGAATAAAATAGATTTACGTTACGGTACTTTACTGAACAAATGTAATATATTATTAGATACAGTATGTGTATATAAAAGCAATTTGATTTTATTTTATACTAGCTTTTTCCCGCGACTCCGTCCCCGCGGAGTAAAAAATAGAAAACGGGGTAAAAATTATCCTATGTCCGTTTCCTGGTTCTAAGCTACCTGCCCACCAATTTTCAGTCAAATCGATTCAGCCGTTCTTGAGTTATAAATAGTGTAACTAACACGACTTTCTTTTATATATATAGATTAAAGCAACAACTGATTTAAAATGAGATTGAATAAACAATTCATCAAAGAAAACAATATTTTTTTAACTATTGTTTGATAGGTAGCATAGTCACAACCTTATAGGCATTGCTGTTATTATATTATCAAGATTTTAAATATTTCAACAAATATAAATGACAAAAAAAGAAACAGACATTTTTACATTGTAGATATTAAGTTTTTTTTTTTAATTATTGTAATAAACTCATTTTATTTTTGTTTCAGGTAAGTGTCGAGTGTAATAATAAAGAGAATACGAGGAAGTCACAATTACCTTGAATATCAACTTATTATAAAACTATACATTTGCATATCGGTGTAGATCTCACTTGGAATTAACATCTGGCAGACAGACGGCCACAACACGCAATGTTCATTTCTCATTATTTACGATATCATTAAACTTGAACTAAATATGAGTACACACAGACATAAGATCGTTATTTATTTGGGAGTATAACAAAATATTACTTATTATGAAATACTTTCGATAATAACAGCGTGTGTTAATGTTAAATTTAACTGAACTTTTAAATAGTAACTAAGTTTTAACACAGCCCCAAAGACGATTAAATATGAATAGGCCCAAGACACATTCAAGTCTATTCAGGTCATTTTTTGAACATTTACATTTGTTTAAAAAACTAAAAGAAATGCGTATATTGTAAATACTTTTGCAAAACCAGAGCATAGTTTTTGAAATTTTAAAGATCTTTTTCGTTAATGAATCTTTATTATCCCGATTCTATGATTTGTTCTTTAAAAAAATCACCATCAGTTAACCACGAATTATTATCTAGGTATATATTTAACATTTAGTGTATAAAAATGGATTACAATTTACAAGGGAGTAAAAATTACCGAGAGCTGAGTGTCATCCACTGACTGAAGAGATTCCAGTATTATCTGCGAGTGAAACACTTTGCATTTAGATTTTAACAGACCACTTTAACAGTAATAAGCTTAAAAGGAATGCTTCTGACAAAATTAAAAGCTGAGATTATATAAAATATGTCTTATTATTCTGATATTTTCAAATACAATATTTCGACGCTAACATTTTTTTGTATACGAATAAATAAATATACTAATAGACACGACAGGGCAAGACAGAGCAATGTGGAAAAGTAATATTTTAAACAACTCTACATTTAATATCTTTGCAAAAACATTCCTTTCAGAAATATGAGATTAAAAAAATACTTTCGCGTTTTCACGTACTTTCTTGTGTTTTTAATTTTAAATTGTTACTTTTTGTTGCTATGCCTGCTTAACTTTATACGATATGAGCACCGCCGAAGTCTGTTATGCACAGATGACTTGAAGCAGTGAAGCTGACGAGCTTACTTTGAAAGAGGAATATTATCTACTTTTATTTCATACACGTTTAAACAACTTACGCTTCATTACGACTTTACGGAAGCTTTGAGCAAAAGTTTTCGTATAAGGACTGCAAGAATTTTCGTTTAACATGTATGGCTTGTTATCCATCTTACTAGAATTACGAAGAAATAATTACATCTGCTAGAAGTTAAAGGTTTATTAAATATGTACAAAATAAATACCATAAAATATTGAATGTTTTGATGTGGAATATATGATATAATTAGTACAGGGGCTTTACAATATTGAATTTTAATATCGCGGCGAGTTCGCTCCATAACTAGATTGGTATCGAATGAATCTGATATCGGGAAAATGAGAGGCTTCCGGTATCGTACGGAAAACATGTCGATATCCTAGCCAATTTAATATGGGAATTTTGAATTAAAAACATTTTACCTATATTTATTGGATAGTAAATTCGTTTTATTAAATCTGATAACCCGACTGACATAAGTTTTTGTTGAAGGGCTTGATGTAAATAAAGTTTTTTTTGGCAATTCTTACTTTCATATCGTTGAAATTTAAAACTACTAGCTATATTCCGTCTTATTAAAAGAACTCGTAGCTATTCCACGAGGGTTACTAATTAATAAATGGATTTTAATTTTAATACTGTAAACTCAACGGAGAATTTCAACTACGCTCCCATAGCTTTTATTAAAGTCGGCAACTTTATTTGACGGAGAGGCTTTTTGACGTAAATTTTCTAGAGGGGAACTCCCTGTCATTGTTCAGGTTCATAATATTTAAGATATTAAACTTGTAATTATGTAGTTAAAGTTATGGTCGTTCCTTTTAGCATTTTATTTTATGTCAGCTCTGTTACAACTAATGTTGAGGTATTTACATAATAATGAGTAAATAAATCAACATTCATTCTATTCGTTGGTCATAAATTTCTTCAATTGTTTACTTATATTAATCGTGAATTTTGAATCTAAAAGTAATTTTGCAATATTTCATTTAATGAAGCTCAACAACACCTTTTATTTACAAATATACAAATCATTTTTGCCCAAAACACTATGGTTTTGTAAAAACATGATATAACATTGGCTCAACAACGTACTTTTATATGCGATATTGGAAATAAATACATTGTTTCCGTTTAAAGCTTAGTTTTACGTGCATGAGATTAAAATCATGCTTTAAATATTGCGTTCAAATATTGGATTACTAAAAACGTCATCATAATATCTTTGTGGGAAATAGTTGATTTAAATATTTAACATTAAAGCACGGATCTAAGTAGGCGAGTTAATCTCCACTAAACATTTTAACCTATTAAAGGGTATACTATCTTAACCGGGCTTATGAGGCACAAAATAATTATATATGTTAGCTGTAAATCTTTTGCCTTTGGTTTACAAACTTTAATCCGCTGTAATATACAATTGGAATTTTTATTGTACAGTATAAAATGTTTAGAAGACCGTAAGTCTCGTATACTAGTAAACAACGATTTTGTAACAAGAAAAGCTAGAAATATTTAGGTTGCTGGCAGAATAATACTTTTATGGTTAATAATGGTTTTATAAAATCGCATTTCGCACTGTTATCTTTTTGTACTGAAACGCGAAACGTTTAAAAAATAAAGCGTTTATAGCGCCAATCAAATGACAACCGTTTAATTTAATTTTGTTTTTATACCTAAATTATAATCAAAATCCTAGAAATGACGATCTAAAAGTGAATATTTAAACAATTTCAAGGATTTCTTGTTTCATTAAATCTCGCTTAGGATTTAACGTTCTCAAATAAAAATTCTTGAATAAATAAATGTTTATTCGCGGTTGCGAAACATATGAACTGTTAAATGAAATATATATTATATTTTTAATATCGATATTGAAAACGTCCGTCAGGGTTTCACGAGGCTCTTGCTCGGTCTATTGAAATGCAAAACGCATTTAAAAGCAAACGTTTCAAGCGTCACATGTTTGTGGACTCAATTGAATTCAAAATAATGTTGTTTTCGTAATTAAATTCGTTAAATAAAATGAGGTATATTTTTGAAATGTATGTATGTTTATTCGGATTAGCAAATAGCTTGTTCCGTAATACATGAAAAGGAAAGCAATTTTGCGGAATACTAGTAGACCATAAGACAGCTTAGGTCAATATCACCACAAAAACATTGTAGAATAATATAATATACGATGTAATGGATAAAGAGAGGTCAACCTTTTACTTTAAATTGAAAACTATAAACTATTTCAAGGCTTGATAATAGGTATGTTTCAGCTCTTTATAAATACGTTATTCTCATTAATTAACCATCAAGATAAGTCAATATTGTTTCAATTTTATTTATCAAATTCTTAGATACAAAGGCTTAATTAATAAAACTCTTGGGTAAGAGAGATATTTCATTAATCGTTGTACATTTAATTTTCGTTACATAAATAATGACCGCCTCTTTAGACAAAAAATTTTAGCTATACATATTTACACACTCTTTTCAGAGTTTTACCAAAAACGTTGATTTTATTGGTGATTTATTTTAATGAATATAGTAGCGCTAGCGACTCCATGTGCGGTGTAGTCGAAAGATGGTACGTTCTAGGTAAAAGCCAAGTAGATAACAGCTAAGTAACAGCCTATGTACTGTATATAGAAAAGCCCTATGTTATATATTTGATTCATAATTTAAACATGACGAGAATACTTCTAAAACATACGCTAAATATTAAATTGCATTTTTAACAGCAAACAAAACCTAATGCTTTTAAAAGGCGCAAATAAAACCTTATTATTTCCAGTACGTTTGTCAGAAGCTCTTTCTTTCCGAAAATATGAGACGAAGTTTTATAATTAAATTAGAAGGCGTGAAGTACAGGAGACGAGGAGCACGACGAGACTTCGCGATTAGAATGCCTAATGTACTGTTTGTGAAAAATACGCTCCCATTACGGTGACTACTTGTATCTAATTCTACGTGGTGCGCCTTTGTAATAGATCCGCGTCGTTGGCTTAGTGATTGGAATTGTGTGTTGACACATAATAAGTGAGGGGTAAAACAATTGACAGTTTATTTTTCCAAATAATAACGACAGAGCAAAAAATATTTTACCTTAGTTGAAAAATAGAATTAATGCCCTACGTACACAAGGCAACGTAAATCATCGAAACCTGGTATTTTAGTCGCGAAGCAACTTACGCAATACAATGTCATAGATATTCGTACACAGCACACGTCGCCGATATTTCTATCTGTCATCCCCAAAGACAATTGCTCGCGACAGATTTTTCAATGTCGTCATGAAAAAAGATGGTGCAATTTTCAAGATAGAACAGCAAATATATACATTTGTCATGTCGCTATGCCTGTACTGACTCGTACGATATTAGTTTCGACGATTTACGTAGCATTATGTACGACGGGCCTAACAGATCAGTAAGTACCTTAACAAATACAAATGGGTTTTCACTTCATATACATCGGACCTAGCGTCCGATTCAATCCGATGCTTCCGTCTGATGCTTTCCCTATTCAATCAATACACCGATGCGAAGTATACGCAACTTTTAATAAAATCTATAAGTTATTGTAATTCTTGCTTAATATAATTAAGGTATTAGGAACATTTCTAAAAAAAGTTCTCTTGTATGACCTTTGGCTTACACTTTTTCGTTATTCGTTAAAATAAAAATAAAAAAAACAGTAATATTTGCAGCATTTCATAAAAGTGACTCCCGATAAGGAAAGTTTGCAACCGTATACTCGTGTTAACATTAAACTCCTGTGGCGCGATCTTACAGAAGTTATGTGATGTTAGATAACAACTTACCTCTTTGATAACTAACTTAGCAAAGTTCACTTTTTATTACAACTCGTGTTTGCGATATAAACATTCTACAAACTGCTTCTAAAGATTCAAAAAATTATAGATATTTAAAGAAGATAAGGTTTTTTTACAATACATCGGTAGACAATAATTTTCACCTTTAAATATATTTTACATTTCTAATTTCTGTTTATTTAATGATGTATATACTAGGTTCGTAAACTAGGCACTCTAGGAATGCAATGTCGTAGTAAAATTAAGTAGTATTGTCTAAGTTACAGTATATATTAAAGTGCACGATATCCATAATTTTTGTCCCGAAAAAAATTAAATATACAAATTTATTCCTCTCTAGAGTACACAGTGTTATATTTAGTCTTCTTGCAGTAAGAAGCTTTAAGAAAGCCGCTTTAGAAATGTAATAAACTTCACAAACCAGCTAAATATAAAGTAACTTATATCTTCCATAATACACACCACTCGAAGCTCACTGCCGCCTCTGGAAAAAACAGAGGATTTTCCTCAGCGGCGCTTTAATTGAATTCGCTTTAGCTCACTTTTAATTTATTTACGTTTCCCCGTTTGATGTCTACTCGCGTCGCCCTGTTTTTAGATAAATAAGCAATTATCCCGATTCAATTTAATCCCGGCCGACGATGGCGTGCGATTTGGAATTTAAAATGTATATTACCGGCGCTCGCGGTGGCTTAATAGGCGGTTGTCGTTCCCACAGTTCAATACCATACGCACGTACACAGCAATCTACTCGTAATCATGTTTAATTGAGACTGAAATTGTTTCAACTCGATGTTAAACTGTGCACCGTGTCTTTTGTTTGAATCAACTACATGTTCAAGTCTTAAGATATTTAAAAGACACGGTTAAAATTAAATCCAGCCACTTTAATCACAGTAACGAAACATTTTTTCATGGTTATTTACAAAGGTTTCAGTGAGGAGTAAATAGAATGTTGCTATATAATGTGAAGACAGGAATTTATTCGTATTTCATTAATCCTAGGATACACAAAAACAAAGTAAAAAAATCTATAATAAATGTGAAGTTAAATATATAGGCAAATGATTAATTAAAACAGTAAAGTACTTTATCGAATATTAAAACACCTATATACACAAAATAATGAATGTTTTCGCAATAAGGCTGCATTACGCGAGAATGCAAATTTCGAGAGTAATAACGAACAAATTAATTTATTCACGAACTAGTTAGTGTGCTGTATCTTTATTGACTCGCGGCGCAATATCTACGGGCCAGGACCGTTTCGATTCTGATTAAAACGTGCGTACGCCTGTGCGCTCTACGAGCCACGAACTCTGCAAACATACGAAGATCCTCACCGAGGCGGATTCGCAACACATACCTAATAGGCTTCGCGATTACGCCGACAGGCCGCGCCCCCACTAACCCAATTTGTGCAAAACGACCGGGTAAACATACTTCGATTGTATGCTTCACGAAGATTTATTGCACGATCGTAAAATACTGTACGTACTCTATGTGAAAATTCCCAAACTGATTGGAGTGAAGCACATATTGCTAGAGTCCCTTGTGTCAAGTTTATTTGCTTTTATATTGTTTTCCAACTAGAAGATATTTGAGAAAGTTTGCGACTTTTTGTGATGAGGTCTTGATTATTGATTTGAGCTACATGAAAAATGGGTAGAAAGAATTCGACTTCGATTCGAAAGAAAAGAGTTTTTGGAAACTAAACTAAAAAATAGAAATATAGATAGTAGATAACTTCAAATATGAGTCAAATATAACATACTACGGAAACATATAAAGGACACAGATTAAAAAATTCAGCGAATGTGCTCTGTTATCTGTTGCATCTGCGACAATCCTACCGTGAGGACAACTGGCTGCTTGTGCTTGTGCCCCTTCTGATATAGACCATTAGTCACAATTATTCTGCAACTTCAATTAAGTCGCAGAATAGCAATTGTAATAAATCCTAGAATAAATCGATGGGTCCTATGTATAATGACCAATGTAACTAATGGGGATGATTTTTACTTTTTTATATTAAAAGCTACCTCTTACTTTAGTTAACATCATGCACTAAACAAAATACACATTTAGAGGTGTAAATGTATGTTTTTTGCTGAAGTAAAAGAGCCTATGCGGCCATTTTCCTATATGGTTGAAACCTTTAAAGCCTACCCTGAAAGGTGTCAATTTGCACATTGGCCCTTATTCGTAGGAGACCTCGAAATACATGCCGTAAAACACATCAGCATTTTTTCCTTCGCCTACAAATTCAAAATAGCAAATCATATTCGCAGACAAAATACCTTTTTTATGTCAATAAACAAAAGTTACGAATTGAAATGAGATACCCAAAGTATTTTCATATAATAAATAGGTCAAGAGAAATATACAAGTATCCAAAGAGAGCTAACTCGCCTACAATCAAATTGCGACCCAAATTCGTTTACGATAAAAACTTCCTGTCGTAGTTTATAGTGCTTTTGTATTCCGATGAATACCTCACTTGTTAAAGTTTCCACATTCTTAGTACCGACCCTCTACCTAGTACAAATTTATAATCTTTTTCTTAAATCCACTATTCCTCGTATGCCAATGAAATGAAGTGATAAAAATTATAAAACAATAATGAGATTATCTTTATGACGGATTGTAACGGTGAGACGAGAGTGAGTGAGTATTGCCATATTTTCCATAAAAGTGAAGGAGTAGAATATATTTCGACAAGTATAAGTATTACGACATCTTTTCTTCCAGACTCTTAATAGTTAGAACGTACGTATTTGAGATATCTCTATATAGTACGAAATCAGGGACAAAGGACCTTAATTTACGTGATTACAGTTACAAACTACTAACAGTCTCGCTAGTGACCGCTCCTCACTCTAACTAGCCGATTGTCGCCCAGATGTCTAAGAAGACAAGTCTATAATTTATTTAATTTGTAACTGAAGTGTAGTAAATATTAACGTTAAAGTTGTTTTTCATTGTAATTTAAGATTACAACCAAAGATGTTTTTGATGAATGACGTTGACGGTGTACATATATTACAGCAGTTAAATTGTTTTTTAGGCAAATGCAATCCAGCAGGGGACTGACATTGGTCAGCCTCTCATCAGTAATGACGATGATGATGATGGTGTTGATGATATTTTCAGCGGTGTGGAGACCAGGAGCTCCAGCGCCGAACGTGTCACCGGGCGCACCGGTGTCGCCGGCTGCGGCAGTGTCGCCGGGCGCGGCAGCGGCCAGCCCCGCGCCGCCCCCGCCGCCGCCCCCCGTGTGGTCACCCGCAGCTTCCCCGCAGGCCCCGCGCAAACCCTTCAGACCTGTACACTTTGAAGACACGCCGCCTGCACGAAGGAAATTTGTAGTGAGTTTACCTATTAAATATTAAAATTTTGATAGAAATAATTTAATTACGAAGTTCAATAAGTTTTGGTTTTGGACCTATCGAAATAATAAATTTTACATTTTTAAGTAAGTATGCAATAAATTTGAGTAAAAGTTTTCTGCGAATACGCAAATTACATCAAACGCTTTAATCTTTAAAAAGTTCCTTCGTGTTTACGATAATTTATTTCTCGTCTTAAAATTTTACACCCCACAAAAAAGTTATAAAGCATCTGAAAAACTGATAAACTTAGCTAACCTAGTTTACATTACCTATTCTAACATTCTCAACATTATCACAAGTTAAAGGTATATACAAACTTAAGATGTATCTAATAAAATCAAGACCAGGACTGGGTCGAAAATAGTCGGATTTGAGAAAAGCGGAGACTTTATTTGACGGAGGCCACGTCTGCTTGCCGCATCACTCTTTTTGGTTAATAAAGTTAATAAGATCATAATTGATAATACCTAATTGTAACACATTGCATTGCATTTTTGTAGAACACGGAGCAAAACGGGTGCACGAGCGGGTCAGAGAGCGAAGGTCGGTTGCGCACTTCCCTGAGCGCGCCCGCTGCCGGCCTCAGTGCGCTGGGCGCAACCAGCCGACTGCCCAAGGTGCAGAACCCTACGGTCACATTACTGCAGAAAGCCAGAGGTAACTAGTAATTTATGCATAAAGGCAGTCTGTACTGTTACACTGATACTGGGGTGATGAATATGCAAATCGAATGACACATTCGGAACAAAATTGCTCAAGCCGTAAGTTTTAGCTACAGGGGTTCACATTCGAATGAACAGACGTATTCGCGGATGTTTATAAATTTAAACAAAAGAGGTACGCCATAATGTGGTCAGTTTGTGCTGAATCTAGGTAACGAAATCTATTCTTAAAGACATTTAAAATATATTATTCCTTGTATCACTTTCTAATCGTGGGTTCCTGAGACCAAAATATCCGTTTCAAACATATTATTATCTCTAGTTTAAGTCATGTAACTGTTTCCCATACACTTGTTTATAATTTTGGTATTGTGTAGACATATTTACTAAGATATTCTATCTTGTATTACTAAGGACATAAATATAGAAGATGTAGTAATAAATAAATACTTTAATTATATAACGCATTGAAATTTAAATCAGTTAAATAACTGTCAAGGTTGATTCGATAAGGATTTCCGCTTCACGCGACTCTAGAATCTTAAAATTCGCGAATTCTTAACACAAGTATGCTTAATGTTTACGAGAGGCGACGTTTAGTGTTATCTTTATTGTATGTGAAGGTCGGCCTCTTCACATCTCGTTACAAAGATGTATACAGTGGCTAGAGCAGCCTTTGTATAAGAGTTTATAGACCTTGCCTATTCAATTTTGATGTTTATGATCTCAGTGAAAATAGATCTTGCTAAATAGTAGGGGAGACGAAGTGGGGATTATTGAATTTATTTGAGCATGGCAATTAAACTTTTATGTCAAATGAATGGCTCCATATTAAGCCCCGATAACCGGGTAGAATACTAAGTAAAAAAATGTGATCCGTCACGGGACGCCTGGCAGATGTGAAACATCGTGTGTGTACAATATGCATAAAGGTAATATTATTAAAATAATATATATATATATATATATATATATATATATATATATATATATATATATATTGTTTATTCTATGAATAAAAACTTAAATCTTCACAAGAAGTACATTTATTTTCTACAAATTTTCGTTATCTCTTGTCACGTCGTTGCTATGGTGAAGTCGCGCTCAACAACAAACAATATTAACAATATTCTAAAACACGATATTGAAGTTTTTCTAGTAGCTTAATATATATGCAAAGCAACGGTTTAAAATGTTCGAGGTTCCGATCAGTTCAATTATCGGGGTTCCTTCATCCTGTGGACAAGGACAAGTCCCCGGAGACAAGGACGGAAAGCATCATATTATGGTGGATTCAGGCCGGGTTCGGTATATATGATGTATACCTTAGTATATATAGCTTGGCGACCGTCGCCACGGCAAGCGTCGCCAACTCAACGATTCGGTATACAAGTGATCCTATAGATGTTTCACATCAAAAATCGGTTGTTATAAATACTGTAGTGCGTCAGATTGAGACAGGATTAGATAATTACATTTAGTAAAGGCTACATTTTCAAATTTATGCCCGCTCGACAATGTAGAAGTGGCGTTTGTACTCTTGCAACTTTGTGACTGGTATTTTTGCACGCTATTAACTCATCCTGTGACAAACTGACGCGCTAGGTCATTTTTAACAATATATTTTTTACTTAGTATCCTGATCGTCTGCCCTAAAAGCGCGACTCTATATCAAGTGTTTTATTTGTGGTAAAACTGCTCGATTGGATGCAAGGTGCCCCCCTTATGTTTAACTGTCACGCTCGAGATGAATGGATGGATGTTTGTTAGAATGTATCTCCAGAATCGCTAAACGGATCTCGCTGAAGGCTGACAAAGGTATAGAAAATAGTCTGGAAGAACACACAGTAATAAGTTTTTTTTAAATCCGTGCGAGTGGATTGTCATCAATATTTCTACGATGAACGCATTAAAAGGAACTGCAGAATACTCATATTTTAAAATCCCTAAATCTGTAGTAATTTCATAAACACTTTGAGATTCAAAACAGTATTGCAAATAAAATCCTGTATTAAGTTACGTCAGTCACCAAAGATTCAAATTTAAGGATAATTTCCGTACAACGTCCAAGGCATAACAAAAAAAAAACAAAAGAAATAATGTTTCAATAAGATCTGACATGGGTCCGACAGATCTATATAGGCAAGTGCAAATGACAGTCAAGCAGCCAGCTGTTGCTGTAGAAATTTGAATAAGCTTTGAGCCAGGAATTTCTACACTACACATTTTTTTCATAAAGACATGTTTAGGTAACAAAACTAAATTGTACTGAAGCTAAACTGTATTTATTGATGCCCGTGTTAATATTTTAATTATATTATGCCTGCTTTTTCCTTATTTTCAGAAAATCATTTATCACGAGCATCAAACATACAAGAGAGAGATCCACGACTACCTAGGGACAGGCCCAGTCCACCAATCGGCGACCCAGGCAAGTAACACAATTATTTTGACTTAAACAAACTAAATTACCATTTTTGATTTAATGATAATCACACAGATGTTAGGTATGTACATGATGAAGTTGTAAACAGTTTTAAATCTATTGAATGTCAATGTATTATTCCTCGTTAAAATTGTTTGAACTAATAGAACCTATATAATATTCCAGTACATGCGTTGCGCAAAGGGTATCTCAGCGAAGGCGAGGCGGACAGAAGGGAGTACGTCCATACCGGCAGTCGTAAGATGGCCGATGCCAACAGGAAAGTAGAAGGAATCGGTCCTACTACTAGAGAAGGAATGCCGGTTGCACTCAGATCTGTAAGTTTTAAAGTCTAAAATAACCTTTCCAAATTTTAAAGCAAAAGTTAACACAGAAAATTTAGCTAATTATTATTAACATTATAGGTAACATTGTATAATAATTATAAGGGAGAAAAGAGTTAATTTCCACAAATACATTCATCTTATAATGTTATATTTAAATGCTGGTGTCATATATATTTCTTTTTATTTATTTGTAGGAGGTCAAAGATCCTTCGAGATGGTACAAGAAAATGTACGACACGATACACAAAAACAAATACGATGGTAAGAAAACTATTTATATTAATTTATGCTTAAATGTAAATTTTAGGCGCAATTTATCTATACAGTAGCACAAATATTTTCAAATTTTCTTTTTCAGACGATTATGTGACTATTCGATACAAAAATCGTCAAGGTGACTATTGCTGTTTTTTTCCAAATTTTGTTTGCTTGCTTCATCTCACATTTTGCCGCTTGAAATACTAACAACTACATAAACAAAGACATTATATTATTTCTTTCATTATTATATAAAGTTAAAAGTTAATGTGTAGAGCGACCAATCAATAATGTTAATATAAGTTTTTATTCAATTACGTTTTATAATATTTCCGTTAATTAAACAGAGGTATCACTCGTCTTTCCAAGAGAATAAAAAATAAAATCAACAAAATCTTAGAGCGCCTTTCATCCGATAATAGCAAATAACCTGAAATCTGTGAAAACTTCAAAATAAATCACACAAAAAAACTGAATAGTAATTTTACTATAATAAACACTAGTAACAGTATAATAAATAAAAAAATTGTTTAAAGTTATACTTACTTACATATTGAGTTAGTTAAATGTAAATAACTTTATCACTAATAACTGTATTTCAAAAGATTTATTTTTTTAACTCAAACCAACAAAGAATACATCAATACGTCATCATCATTCCAATTTCATTAATTTGTATTCTTTATCGGTTTATCATCTCATTCGTTGCATTTACACCTGTATTGTAAACTGTAAGCTTGAAAATTGCACGAACCATTTTGTAATCCTGTTACTTTAAAATTCTATCCTACAATTTTGACATTAAGGCAAAATATTCCACGGTTGACTATTTGTCTTTGAGAATTTAAAACTTGACAAAAATCGTTTCAAATTTTAATTGATTTATCCAATTCGCCACCTACTTTGATTACAAACTGACAAAGTTCGCAATCGGTGGGTGACATTGTGTCTATAGCAATACATTCTGTGTCCAGGTCAACCGCCGCTACGTGTGTCAAGCAGCAGATCTCAGTACGCGTACTTTGACCCGCGCTCGGGCTACCTGAGCGAGCCGGAGGGCGGGCTGGGCCGGCTGAGTGCGTGCGACGCATACGATAGTGATGCTACAACTGGCCACCGGCGACGCACTGCCTCCGTGCAGGAAGACAGGAGGGATGACTTCGTATATCTACCTAACAATAAGTCAGTAAAATGACATACAGACATACAAAATAATTTGGCTTATAAAAATTGCAAGCGAGATGCAGCGCTCAATTTTTGGTATCGGCACATTTTCCAGACAAATATGATATACTTCATTACATTTAGGTCTTGACTAAGCATAAATAGTTATTAGAAAATTAATTTGATTACTTAGACATACATGACATACTTAGACATACTTAGAAATTAGACATCTACAAAAAAAATCCCCTAAGTACAAATCTACAACTACAAGGTTACTTTAGAATCCAATTTAATCTATATATTAATAGAGTTTTAATGTCAAAGTATTGACTATCGTCAGAAGAATTTCATTACGGTTCTCTTCAACATTCTTCAAATAACACACAAACCAAAATATTTACATTAGCATAGTTATTATAACAGCATTGTTTTAGAACAATTCATTAACAAGTTTTTTATTATCACCGTAATCATTAATGTTGTAATGTGCTCTGTAATACACTTTAACATTCTTCCTACTTTTAATTTCCATTTATTTCTGAAGGTTTTTTTATTTCATTTTGTAATTTTGAAAAAGTTGTTTCAATCTGTGGGTCAAAATAATTTTCCAAGCTGTGATATATATTTGTATTTTTATAGAAAACTAAACAACATTTGCGGTAGTTTAAAACATAACATTTTAACGTGCGTTTTAGGTATAGTACATTAGCATCAGCAAGAGCTAGTCAAGAAGTTTACAAAAACCAACCGGGAAAAATAGAAAACTACGTTCCCGGAAAATCATCGGTCGTCGACAAGGAAGCGAAGCAGGTAAAATTTCATACGGTGATCAAGGTCACGACTAACTCATTTCATTTAATACGGTTGGCAGTAACATTTCGTTCATAGCATATCATTCTGGACAAACCATTTCTAAAAGAATTTCCCACATTAACAGCTCATTTCTTTAAAAGACACGCTGAAATATCTCGAGCAACAAGATTTTTTTTCTTTTCTAGTGGTGGGACGAGGTCATGGACATTTTTGATGGGGTACGAATCTTTTTTTAAGTATTAGTATGTGTGTCTTACTTCTTCGTGTAAATAATTTTACTTATTCTTTCTTCCTCGGCTTACTAAACTACTAAATGTTGTCTGCGGGAAGTTCTAGATTCTTTTCCAGTTTATACAATAACCAACTTCTGCTTATGTAAAATATATTTGATATGTCTAAACATTTTATACAGTAACAATGTGTTGTATTCTTGACTGAAGTCATGACGGTTTTCCTTTATGTGGTGGTCGGTGGCGGGCTAACAGTGGCTAGATGACAATTCTCCTCTGCCTCCTTACACAACATTGCTGGCACGGGCCATCCAGAAAAGTGTAAGGCTCTTAACATATCTGCCTGTGTCTATATAGCCAACAACGAGTATAATTGGTACTTAATACGCTGGTAGAATGTTTCGTCTTTGTGTCATGTCTGGTAGATTGTGTTAAATTTTTATTTTAAGGTGAAAATGATGAAAGATTTGTTTATCGATGGATTCTGTTAGCTAATGTTACATTGACAAGTAAAAGGAGTTTATTTTCATTCACTGTTTTACATATTACGCCAAAAGACACAGTATATTTTCACCTACGTTGACTAGATTTTTATCTGATCCGTAACTCAAATGAAAAGTGCTAAAAACACTAAAATAGAATTCAATCCTTTCCAGATCAATTTTAATCAATGATAAATCGTAATCAACCACATTATTTCAATGATGTGTCATAAAAATAATAACAAATCATAAACTTAAAACGTTATAATCATATTTTATTAACACTAACCTTGTATATTTCATCAAATGATTTAGATAAAAAAAATGATTTCTAAGTCGTAAAATTATACAATTTTCATTACAATATTTATTTGTAATAAATGTCTTACTTAAATGCTTTTATGTTCTGCAGTTGTATGTGCTTTAGTAGATATATTTTGTATGCTTTAAATGTGTTTGTAATATACAATTAATCTTCTACTTTATAATACTTTTTCAATAAGTAATTTTTTTTTCAAATGTTCATATTAATGTAATGTTGTTGTAATTCCATAAAAGAGTTACAATTATTTTCTTTCATTTGATAAATGTAAGTTGAAATTGATTTTCTTTTTTGTAAAATTATTTTTAGTTGAGGTAATTTTTTCCCTTTTTTTTTTTACTTAAGTCCTAATTTAAAAAGCATGTCTACAAACTGTGCAAGTAGTTCAATTTCTTTCTTTTCACAAAAATTATGTAAATCAGCATGTTGTTTCAGTGGTGTGTGAAGCACAAATACACGATGATTCACAGTTTATAGTGCACTTTGTTAGTGAAATAAATTTCTTTACTCAGTTAAATAAAAAATAAAAACCTTTTGCAGCAAAATATTTCAAGTACCACCTCTCTGCCGCAAACATCGCCGAAAGAAAAGAAAGACGTTACAGCAACGATATTGTCGAAATCTAACATGGCTAGGTGAGTAATATTATAGTGAGAGTTCATGTTCACTTTTTCAATAGCTTAAAAATATTAAAATTTCAGTAATTCATAATTGTTCGTAGCACTAAACAATATGGATATATTCTTAAGAATATCACACAGTAATGCAATTCACAGACTTTGACTTGCATCCTTAAATAAAATGTAAAAACATTTTAAGGAGGATAAAAGTAAGTTAAATTGCTATTAATTAAATTAAGTTAAGTTGCTAAACATCCGTTGAATTATTCAAGGAACATTGATTGTTCATACTCTACCAAATACAGCATCTTACTTAACCAACATTCTAATTTTCACATTATATTATGTGTCTAGAGCTCTAAAGGAATCTGGCTACGAATCAGATTCTACACTAATTTTCCGTCGTCGGGAGGAGACCGATGCCCCGCTGTCTCCCGCGGAGAGGCGAGCCGCCTACAAAGATTTGCAGGCTGGCGGCGAACCGCCCCTCAGAGGATTCCGCTCCCCGGCTCCGCCAAGACAAGGTAAATACTATTATAGGAAAGTATATTCTATTTAAAACAAAAGAAATTATTGTTGTCAATTTTTTCCAATTTGTATTTATTCCATAAATAACCACGTTTTAGCAATTTTATTTTAATAATTATTTTTAATAAAAATGTAACAAATGTACAGCTTAAATAATGCGTGTTATTATTACTAATTTAATAATAGATTAAGAATTTTAGAAGTAAATATATAAGCATGGTTATCACTATTTATTTGGCGTCGGTAACTAAAACAAAAATTTTAAGGGTTTTTTAACATTTATTCTTGTATGAGGTGAAACTCGATATACGCATGTTGGCTACAAAAATAAACTAGATTATTCAAGTAAATCTCAGACAAGGTCAATGCATTTTTATATCATTACATGGGTACTGTCATATGGAAAATTGTTCAGCAAGGTCGCGTTGTTATAGTCTTTCAAAACAACAACTATAGTTTATAGCATAACTCAGATGCGGTAAGTTGATGTTAATATTTTTGCATGAATGTTTGTAACAAATAAATATACTAACAAGGTGCTGGGAACTACATCTGACATCACGAAAGGTAACAAATAATGTATTTAATGCATGGAAATAATAAACTCCAAAGTTAAACACGCAAAGTATAATTTCACTATACGTTTAAAATACAGCACATTTGTAGAACTAGATCAAGTGTAGGCTTTTACACGCGGTAGAGGTAAGAGAAGCACAACAAGCACGTGTTCCTCACGGCTAACGAAATTGAAACAACGAAATAGGTATATATTGTAAAACGTCAATTGAAATTTCACAGATGAATCGGAAATTGAATATATTCCGATCTCCTCCACTCTAACGAAGATTCGAGTTCACAAAAAAACACCTCATCCACATGAAATCGTCTGCTATCCACTAACAAAGATAAAAACTAGTGATATAAACGATACTTCAAATAAGATTTTCAAATTAGACAGACTAGACTTAGCGAGAGATTTCCCTCCAGCGCCGCCAAGAAGAATATCTTCGAAAAATAGCAAAACTTTAAAATTTGTAACTTCATCGAGACATTCTTCGATGTCACCTATAAGGCCAACAGTAGAAGATTCAAATGTTAATTTCCTTAAAAACAAACTAAATAACAAATTAAACAGACAAAATAAACATGTCATTATTAAAAAGGATACAAAAATGAACGCAAATAAACTAAGTAAATGTCGAGAATTATCTATTTCTGCGCCTCCATCGGTTAATAGAAAAGATATGAGTTCATCCACGTCTATATCTAAAAGGAATATCGTTGAGAGGGGAACTAGCAGTTTTAGTTCGCCTAGGAGAACCTTGCAACCGACAGAATACTCTACTCAAAATAGACCTGGTGAATCAAACACTTCCGTTGTAATAGAAAATGGGGCTGGACGAAGAACACCGATTTCTAATATATTAGACAAAGTTACGTCTTTAGATAAACTTTGGAGCTCTCAAAAAAGAAATGAAAGAATAGATGTAGCAAAGTACAGAGAAAGATCAATTAATAAAATTGCTATTACAACTACTAGTAGGCCTAGCCCAAGTAAAGCTTCTTCGTGTTTGGATACTAAAACTTTACCTAGAAATGTCACTCACAAAAGCAGGGATATGGTCCGCACTTCAGAAAAAATACAAAAACTGAAAAGTTCTAATGCATTACCTAAACCAAATTTTCCACTTACTTACAAAAGCGCATCGAATAAATCTTCCAGGGGATCCTTACAAGCAACGTCTAACATTTCAAAGTCAACTTCAAATATTCCATCTAACACGAAAAAACTAAATAACATACGAACAGCTGTTGTGACTAATCTTAGAAAGAAAAAATCCTTAGAAAGTATTGTTATAAGACCAAGGAGTGTACCTTGTCATGAAACATGTAATAAAAAAACAAAATATCCTATTTTGAAAAAAGAATCTACTGTAAAATCAAAGAAGAGCGATACGTCGTTAGATGTCGAATCAGGTGCAGTAAATAAGTCTAACAATACTGAACCAGGTGGAACTGGTTTTGACTATAGTTATTCAAAGGAAATAACTCGTAAACAAATAAACCCTAAGGATTTGAAAGAAACACGAGATTCTGTTTGTTCAGATTCCTTTTTTCGACATCTTTTTCTAGGATCAGCACCAGTTGTTAATTCTTTAGCAGAACAAAGTATGATGAATTCGGTTCAACAAAAAGCAAAACATTTTCAATCTCTTCCACAAACAATAACTCATAATACATCTAATAAATTTAACTCATACTTAATAAATAGGAAACCCGTTTCACATTCTCGTTTCAAGGCATGGGATAAAAATTTTAGTCCCACCCGTAATTATAATGCACGATCAGTATCATGGCCTGGCAAAATGGACGGAGAAATACGAAAATTCCAAAGCTTATTAAAACCTGATGGATTTGGATCAATATCTTCGTTATCGACAATTCGTAGCAAAAGCGAGCCACCAACTAATAAGATATATTTTTCCCAAACATCAAGGCCCGTTTCTCCTAGTATCGTTTTCAACAAAAAAACAGAAATAGAAAGAAAATCTGTCTCACCTTCTAAAATAATTTATTTACAACCAAGATCAACCTCTCCTTATAGCATACATAGTACACCTCATGTAAAATTTTCGTCCGAGGAAACATCAAAAAAATTACAAATGAAAACAATTCAACCCGAAAATGATAATACTCACAATACAATTTTCTTTTCACAAACGTCAAGGCCCAAATCACCTAAAGTTAAAAGCACATCTTGTAAGAGTAGAAGCCAATCAACTTCACCCGTTTCATTCAGGTCCCCATCATATCGACGTATACATAATGCTCGAGCACAAAGCCGGCAGCTTAGTGAATCGTGTAGCAAAGAAAATAGGACAAAAAGTGCCGATAGTTTAGAAATTAATAAATATCGTAAAAATGAAACAACAAGAGCTAAAAGTGATACAAATTTATATGCCAATGATCCTGATTATGATGAATATATTCACGATATACAAAACTCTAAACCTAGAACAGAAAGATTCCGAGAACTAAATAGGTATTATGCTTATTTGGAACGAGTTGCCGAGCTTGAAAAGACAACGTCGACTTGCGATTTACGACATAGAAAGAAAGACGAAGAAATTATAGATTTCGACCGCTGGAAAAAAATAAGAGCAATAGAAAGAGCAGAAGAGGAATTGAACAATCTTTACCATAAATTAAAACAAGCCCAAAGTGAAAATAGTATTCTATTTTATCCTAAGGATCTAAATGATTTCCGATGGAACTCTGGCAAAGAGAGAGGGCTTAGAGTTAAAGAAAAATCAGTGGAAGATTTAAAAGAAGAGTTTCAACAGAAACCTTACCCTGAAACATCAGAATCAAGCCAATTTCAAGACCGATACAAGCCGTTATGGAGAGGGAAAAGTGTTGCGGAAACCGCATTCAATATAAATAAAAAGGGTGAAATTGAACACAAAAATTCACGAATAACAAATAAGCCCAAAAAATCTGTTAGCCAAGATACTTCTTTTAGTGAACTTCAGAAAAAACTCGGCCTTAAGAATCATCTATGGAGTAGTTTGTCAATGGATCAAGTCAATGCGTTAAAGAATCAATTAAATGCAATTTATAGCAAAGAATTAGAAACGAAAACAAAAAAAGAACATGACAAGTATACAGTTGAAATAAAAGATACAAGTAATATAAATAAACCAGCATTACATGTCAGATGCAACTCCTTAATTTCATCACCGACTACCACAGGACATGGACATGAATTAAGCAAATCTGATTCAATAGCGGCAATCGCTTATTCTGGATCATCTGAAAAAGAGATGAAAAACAATGTTAATAAATTGCAAATGAATTTAAGTGAAATTGAAAAAAAGAAAATATCGCAGTCTTTAAGTAAAGAAGTTTTAAACAGAATAAATAAAAATGAAAAGTCAGAAGTCAAACCCTTAGAAATAAAACAGAATAGTAATAAAGAAATTAACAATACTTTTACGAAAAATAAAAATGAGCTGAAATCAAGATCTGATTTAGAAAATAATTTGTCAAGCCTTACAACTAGAGATATTGAGGATAGAAGAAAAAGACACATAGTATATCCAATCGATAATACAGAAACTACTTATCATTCTTCCACAAGTGAGACAGAAACTGGTAGTTCCGATATCTCAAATAAAACTGTAATTTTCATGGGACCTAATAAAGAAGTTTTAAAAAAAGTGGAATATTTCGAAAATGTTACCAGTATAACAAAACCCAATAATATTTATAGCTCGAGAGAAAACTCTGAGAAATCTAAGAATCCATTAAAAGTCAACTCTTATTGCCGTGATAATAAGGAAGACCAAAAACCTCTATCTCAATCACAATCTTGCACAAATATTAAGGAACTCTTCGGTGAAAGCGAAAAAAATAAATTTTTGTCATTACCTTCCCAACCCGACCTACATTCAAGATCGCCCTCGCCTTATTCGGAAGTATGCATTAGCGATCGACATACACCTGACACGCTACGATATTCCAGCGACGAGGCCATGTGGCGCAGTCGGACTCCATCGCCCGATCCGGAGCGGTACTGGCGGGCTTACATAAAGCTGGCGCGCGCGGGGGAGGTGCGCCGCCTCGCGCGAAGGTTCGACTCGCCCTCGGCAGCCGGCGCCGTTCTCCGCCGACATAGGAGCGATCCCGAAATCGCACGAAATGTCATTAACTGGTCTGCGGAAGAAAAAAACTCATCACAACGAGAAAGATGTAGAGCCATATTGCCAGTAGTGACTAGAGTTCCGCTCCGCCCTACGAACCGTTTTATGCCCCACATCGATGTTATTTCGAAGTTAGCAGCGTTGCGTAAACGGACTTCGCCTCGGTCCAGATCCGCGGAAGAAGCTTTAGAATGTCGTCCAGGTGAAGTGGAACGAATAAGGAAACGTTTCGAGTCGATGTCACTTTTGGGCCCGATATATTCTTCTGCTCCCGACGTTCGTGAGCTACACGACATAGCACCTTATTTGGCGGGCTCGTGGATCGCGCATCGCTACCCGAAGCCCAGTGACAACAACAGGTCAATTCCAAACCCTGAAACACTCATTAATGGTCACAAATCTCCAGTAAAAAAAGAAACGAAACTCGCAATGACTAAAGATTCAGTGAAACTTAGCTCTATTTTGAAATGCGATCAGTTAGCTAAACAAGAGTTTGACCCCGCGGCACATCGGCCGGCCAGTCGTTATGAGCCCCCGCGAGCACCGCCGCGGCCACCGCCCGCCGCCTGGCCCCAGCGCCTCGCGCCCTTTGTCACCGCCTCGCGACACACCGTTACATTTCAAGGTTATTAACTGAACTTTACGATTCATTCCCTTTATAAGTATACTTTGGTTGTTTAAAATTGGAGTTTTTTTTTTTAATTTGTCATTAATTTAAACTAATTTTTTTATAACTCAACATAAAAACAATATGTTCTATATGTTTGATTTTATTTCATTACTACCATTTCGTCAAAATATTTTACTTATCATTTCAGGAATGATTTACTTTATTTATTATTTTTTTATGCTTTTCACCCTTGTTTTTGTTAATCCCGTTAGAGAACGATTCAGCCCCGGAGCCGCCGCGCAGGGTAACGCACGGGAGCTATTCAGATACAGGCAAGTATTGATATTGCATTTTTTATCTGAATAGTCTAAAGACAATAACTCAAATGGTTCTTGCTGTCATCATCTTCACAATCGCAATTTATGTTTCACTACATGAACACTCAATCAACAACATTTTATTAGTATCAAGTAATTCGACGAAGTTCTACTTTCCATCAGATAATAACTACTAGCGTTGCGGATATAACTTAACAGCCTGTGCGAAAAATAAAACAATAGCCTTTGTTTTATACTTCCACCATCAAGTAACCAAAAAATTATTCGTCTGACCGTAGCTAACACGTGTAGACTCAATTTGAGATACGAACACATCGTGCTATTATCAATTCGCGATAATTTGCTCTCGGCAATACATTTGCGTCATTGAGATTACCTCGGCTAAAACCTGTTCGCTCAGTTTTTTATTCGTAAATAGTTCGGCGAGCTTCCTGTTCACGAGCGGTTTGTTATTGCGTTTATTTTGTTACAAAGAAGCCATTGGTATTGACAAGTTTTATCTTAAGTGTTTAGCGATAACAAAATATCAAGCTTATCGACACATCAGTTTTACGCGAACCGTCGTGAAGTGAATTCCGGTCATGGTGATCTAGTTATTAAAATAAATTGTTTCGAAATGAATGAAGTATATAGAAGTGATTACGGAAACAAAATTAACGAAGGTAGAACTAGCACTAACTACGACGATGACGGATTCTTTAGTGATGTGCCTATATCAGGATCTCTATCCAAATCTTTACTGGCGTTAAACAAGTACGTGAAGAAGAATTTGCTCTACGATGATAGTGAGGAAGCAAACGATGATTCTGCATACTTCTCAAAAGAGACCAGCCCAAACGAATCCACATTAAAAAGTGATTCTGATAGTGGAAAAAGTATGGAATCGCCTGATAAATATATTGTATCAACACCACTCACGGACGCGGATGTGGTGCTCAATATTATAAAGGTGCAAACGATAACTGAAATGCCGATAACAACTGAAATAAAACATACAGAACAATTAACTGACGATTACAAATTCCAAAAACTATACGAAAACTCAACCAACAATCTCACAGTTCTGGAAAAACAAGTCGACGAACCTAGTCAACAGGTAACTGTTCCAACTGAAGAAATACAAGAGATAACACAACAAGAAAATCATTCGACTTCTCTTGATGACTTAAATACAATAACTAAATCAAAAGAATATACCGAAAATACCGGCGAAGTTAAATTAAGGAACAAACTGATCACTGAAAATGCCGACATTAAACGTCATACGATACATGACGTATCCGAATGGGCCAATAGAGCAAATATTTATCCGGATGTTTACGCGCCTCTACCTTATAGTAAGTTTGTATTGTTTTATTTACGTTTTGCGAAAATTATAAAATACACATTCCATGTATTATTAATAAGTGTCGTTACGATTGGAAAATGTCTTATTTTAACATGAGTAGTGAAATAATTAATGTAGTGCATATGTAAATGTCCATTTCTTCATTTTCCAGTCCTTTTTACTTCAAAGGGATAGAAAAGTATAATCTACTCTTACATCTCCATCTGCTATCTTATGTTAATATTTATTTATGTTCTAAATGAATTTTAGTAGTTTTGAGCGGGAGATCAACCCGTGGAGTCAAAGAAAGTGCAACTGTTAACAGACGCCAAGTGACAGACGTCGCGGACGCGCGACAACGCGCAACTCGTTACAAAGTGTTGTGTTTATTTTATTGTGCGACTATTAATGTTATTAGTAACATAAGTTGCACAAAACAATTTTTATTGATTGTTTAAATTGAAATGGGCATATTGAAACAAATTAAAAAAATGACTACGTACGGTTAGTTTTTTATTATTTTTTATTTATATTTTCCTAGTTACATAAACAACACATTAAAACCTATAATTTAATTATTATCAATTTAAAACTTATTATTTGCAAAATTTTAATTCATATTGGCATAAATAATCTTTACTATTACTGCCTGCACCAAATAAATATTTTTTAAATAAATTTTAATATTTTAGAAATTATTACAGTTTTAAACCTCTCTTATAGTGTATTTTTTTAGAAACAGCCAATTAAATTGTAAACTAACTAATTTTATACATAAACTAATGTGCTAATTAAAAATTTTAGAAACATCTTCATTTTTGCATAAGAAATTCTTATATAATTTTAGATTCCTAACACTCACTTAAAATTATATAATTTTCATATTTTATTACGTAATATTCCATATTTATTTGAAGAACTATTGTAGAGTGAATTATAATCTAAATGGATTATTCCAAAAAATAACTTGTTCTGGTGTTTCAGTTATTTATTACAACATATTTATATCAAAACCATAAACAAATCTTATCTAACAAAATGAAAACTAATACAAATTAAGTCACTTTCAATTTTACACTAAAATTCATAGTTCTATTTTAATATACGTATAAATTCAAGTCACACAAAAAGCGTTGGTCAAATTTGTAATTAAACTTCTTCAGATAAGGTATATTTTAAGTTGTTTGTGGAGAAGTCGAGAGCTAAGTATCTATGGTATGCACAGTATGAAGTAGCATTGCGTGAAGCGTGCCGAGAATGCCTATATCTTGTGAAAGTTGGCTGACAACCAACAAAATGCTAAAAAGGGCTTTCGTTTTCGTAAAGCCTTCGCGGCCCGCCTGTCACTGTTTTGTCGATATTGCGTTTTTAGTTCTTATTTAAGGATTAAGATTTTCACATTAAAATAAAAGATTCAGAATTTATACATTTTCTTCATTTTGTAAACAACCTCTTATTACCTATTATGTATATAGTATCTTTCGTCTCTTTCTTGTAACGAAATATGTGTATGACGTCATACATCTAGTTTATCGAATCAAATGTAAACAATAAACTTATGAATAATAAAACAATGTTCGGATTCCATAACAAGAAGATTGGTTCCAAATACGTTTTGTTCATCATTGCAATTATCAAATCCCCTTGACCATTATAATAGAATTCGTGGGATGCCCACTAATTATATAAATCATTATGACATATCTTTTACTTAAATAAAATTACGTAAGAATGTACTTAATATGAACAACGTGAAAATATCACTCTAGCCACACGTAAAGCTGCATTAAACAAGTAGGTTGAGAAATTTACTATGTCTCTATTATAGATACGACTTTGATAATAATGTACGGAGTTAGAGTAAAAATACGATTATAAATTCGGAGTTAGTTTATTGTTACATCATTCAAAACCAGTTGTGCGGAACGACCAGCTAAAGCAATGAATAGCCGAAATCAGCATATCATTCTTTATTATTACTTCCTTCCGTACTGTTACTAGCATATCACTATAGTATATTGTTTAATTTAACTACCAATAACTTTCTATACAGTTATCCGTAGTTATCTTTCTTTGAAGAATTTTAAGAACGTCAATCACGATGTGACGTCCAAAAACAACATATTTATTATAACATTTTATTTATTACAATGGAACAATAACGTAGTAAGTTGGTACGAACATGTAACCATCTACAAATCCCCGAAGCCCTCATATGTTACAGTTAAGTAGATTGATACAATCCTCTTACACGGAACTAAATAAAACAATTGTCGTTGCCTTGCCAACTTAACTACGTACTACTAACTACTTACTTAAATATCAAATTATAGAGCGACAAGGATATCTGACCCTGTGGGCATAAGTCTAGTTAGAGTATCTAGTGGTTGTCTTTGTCTAGTATTGTTGTCTTTGTCCTTGTAATATGACAGTTCACTAGCTCCCCCCTAAATAGGTCAAAAAAGTGTCACAAGATCGGTTTCGTACTGTAGTTGTCATGTAACTTTGTTTTTAGTCTAAAACTTCTGTTGTGATTATCTGCTATGATTCAAATATTTTTCACTGCTAAGTAATTATTTTATGTCCTGAATAATAAAGCAAATTCATTTCACGTTCCTTCAATAAATCAAACGTTTCCATATTGTACATATTATATTGAAAGTAACATAGTTACTTAGCTGCTGAATTCTATACCTACGTCTCGAGCGTAGTCAATGGAAACGACTAGTATAGTATAGTATTCAAACCGGTTCCATTCACTTCGTACAATGTTACGTCCCGTCACATAACCGACAGCCGAAACTTTAAGCCGATGATCATGTTACCGCATCGATCGTCACCATGATGCCCTCCTCATTCAAAAACCACTTTCACTTCGACGTTTTACGTACTATTTAATCTTTTTGAATTACCATTGATTTTTACGGTTTTATATTGTTTCAACTTGTAACTGATAACTCAAAGTTCATTACTTCTTCTGGTACCTTGAACTATTATTTGGCTCTCGCACTTCCAATAAAGGTCACTAAGGACTTGTCTTAGAGTAGATTGAATCCATTAAATTAATTGTTTAGTTAATTTTAATTGTACAACGTTTAAATTAAGGTTTATGAATAGTGTAATCACAATTGATTAGGCAAACTTATGACGTATGAGACCTAAAAACAAAATGATTACATACACTGCTAGATAAACTTACTTTAATAAATTTATCAGTGGTTAAAATGATAGTGAGCCACAGATATTCGATGTAACCGCGACCTATTCAGAACACCTTAACTCTAAAATGAGCCACCTTATGTGTACCACATAATATAAATTCTTCTAATCCGATGATATTTGAATTGACCTATTATTCAATAGAAGCAATGCATAAGCAAAAGCAAATGTTTATAATAATATCTCATTAGTTGGTATAAGTATTGTTTGAGGTATGCGCGTGCGCAAGTAAAGGGCATTGTGCGCAGAATCCCCGTCGCGGCGGTACGTGGAGGGCGACGTGAACATCCACTACAGATGCCCGGTACGCCGCGAGCCGCTGCCGCTGGTGCCGGAGCGCGAACTGGCGCGACACCAAGCCGAGCACATGAAGCGACTCTACCGCGACCAGAAGCGACACAAATACCTACAGGTAACGATATCCCTTCTTAACACCTATAGGTAACATTAGTATAAGTGTTAATAACCTCAGGTAACATTAATACTCTGGGTTTCGACTGATTTATTAATTAAAATACCACTGTAGTGGAGTTTTAGGACTATAGCTTATCCTTTATGCAAGCAGGTAATGTAATTACCTCATTATACTCGTAGGTAACGTTACTTGTAGTATCTTTAGGTAACCTATGTGTTTGTTTTTATAAATGTAACATCATTTATTTTTGATAATTCCTTTAATTGCGAGTCTGCATTCTAAATTCTATTTTATAGTAATAAGTGCTGCTTTAAAAAAAAGATACAGAGATAACTTAAATAACTTCAATTTTAAGGTTCGGAATTCTACGATCGTGCTGTTAAATGATTTTGGATAGTATTTTAATTTAAAGTAGCTTATAGCATCTGCTGTAAACACGAATGTACGATTACTACGTCACTCAACGTTGATACTATAAAACTGTTTAATCCAGTTAAGTCTTGCACGCAATATCGGTTTGGTCGATATTCTTAAAATATGTAAAGTGGATTACACCAATACACAGTACATTTTAGTGAAAAGCAATGCAACAATTTTATCGATAAAATATTGAATCTTATCTATTTTACTGACGTAAGTTGATATCGAGTACATTTTGAGATTCTAAAACTGCATTCATTTACACAATTGTGAAACACATTGATATACAATTTCAGCTCTTTCTTAAAGAGGTTAAAAACAAACGATATATTATTTTTAATTCCATTTGTATTCCATATATCTACAGTATCCGAGTTGTTTGTAATATTTGTGGAATGTCATAACACACGTCATCAACCTCTAGACCTATTTGAACAAAAGAATAGAAAACAATACAGAATGGACGCCGGTTTCCGTATACAAATGTACATGGAAAACAGGCTTTTACTTAAAAAACACGTATGGAAACACGATCTATGTAGGTGTGGTTTCACCGGCGTTAGGTTTTCCATTCAAGTGGTATTATGCGTAGGTTTCAGCCTCATTTGCATAATGCCGCTGATGCGCACGCGTTTATGTTTTGTTTGTAAAAACAAGAGAAGTCATCCGATTGTTTCCGTAGCTATCGGTTATTTGAAAGCTAGAAAAGAACAATAGATATTTTTAGATCTTTATAAAATACTAGCTGTCGCCCGCGACTCCGTCCGCGCGCAGTTAAAAAAAATGAAAAATAGATGTTGATCGATTCTCAGACCTACTGAATATGCTCACAAAATTTCATGAGAATCGGTCAAGCCGTTTCGAAAACTGTGACACGAGTATTTTATATATTAGATATCGTTATTTTATATATGCAAATATTAAATTTTTGAAAACACTAAATAGTTATTAAGGGAAAAGGAAAGAAAACGTGTACTGCACAAGTATATTAGTACGGATCAAATTGAATCTAGAGCTAGATGTAAGTGAAATTATTTATACAACCTCCGGTTAGATGTCGTCTCATTTGTGCGATGTTTACGGGCCCTTAAGTGAAATCGAGCAATTTCCGAGCGCCGCTATTCCGGCTTACGGTAAATGTCGCTTTTACTTTCGTTACGACGAACACTCTAATCTTATCGATCAAAACATTTAGGACAATGATTAATACATCGAGACATTAACCTTAAATAATCTAATATTATTTTTGAATATAAGAGCGTATGTACAAGACGATATTAGTTAGCTAAAATAGCGTTTTATATTGTAACTATGGTTACCTCAACTTAAGACATGGCCATAACTAATTGGCTAAACCTAAGAACCACGATACAATTAGAAACGTCTATACGTAATAATTTAAAAATCAAAACTATTGCGATAAGGTAGTATTGTAATATTGCACAATATACAAAAAGAAATATTAACTAACTAGCGTGACATTATTGTTGAAAATCCCTGGCGTAAATAATTACGCCAACTTTATTTTGTGCAAACAAATATCCAAAACTTTCTAATTTAACTTTGTAATGTTAACTACATATTTACATTTTATAATGACAATAAAAAAATATTTTTATTTTCATGTCTATTGTAATAATTATTGACAATGATTACCATTTTATGAACGTATGGAAATATCAAATATTCTTTTGATCGTCCTAACATAACAAGAAATTAAACACTAATTATAATTCGTTTATGACTTTAACAGTATATCATTTTCTAAGCTAAAACTAAAACAATAAAACTAGGTATCGTTTAAACATAGCTTCATATAAATGGAGAAGATCCGTTAAATTACAAAAAAGAGTCACGTCTATAACCTATTTAAATACAAAGTAATTGTTATTCGGTTTTCACTGATTTCTCGTCACCAAAATAGTACGCAAACAGCGTACAAATCTAACATTCATTAAAAAACATTATTTCTGAGAGAGATCAAAGTTTTATGCGTATGTTTCAGCAAACGAATCTATATTTTTCGGACATGAAATAAATTACCATAAAAACTCAAGTAAATATCATTTGCTTTAATTAGAAATCCTAATAAAACAAAATCATTACTGAGTTTCTATTTTCTAAACTTAAACATAATGCGAATTACCTTGACTCTTTAATAGCTTGACCCCTTAAGTAAAGACGTTCCGTTAATCCAACCGCAAGGTATTTTCTCGTATCGCAACCACAAAAACGGAACGCAACCTTCATTCAACCACATACCTGATTCATGACTAATCCATTGACACGTTTAGACCTACCTTCATTACAATATTGGCTCAGTAGTTAACTTATCATAAAAGAAAAACCTTTGTTAGAAAATCGTTAAGTTTCTTGAAGCAGATATCTCACATTCAGTGAATTTGATTAAATTTTTCAGGAAAAAGACATTCATCTGTTCGACATTGAAGCCTTTGATGCATCAATAAAGGTGATTGAACGTGTGATTGAAATTTTACTATTGCTAGGGTTGCCACCTTGAAATTTTCATGCTATTAACTTGCAGTAGGCAATAGATCTTTTTTTTGGTTTCAAAACAAACTATAAATTATATAATATTTAAAACATGTATACTATACAGTTGACAATTAAAAAAATATGATGAATCATACAAAATTATTAATAGAACATTGAAAATACAATTTCCAGTGGCAGCCCTGCTTGTAACTAAAATGATCCATGTCATTTAATTCCTTAACATTCCTTATTTCGTTACTAATATCAGTTTTGAAAATAAAAAGACTGGCTTAGCTGATTGATGTAAAAACAAATTTTTAATTTATGGAATGTAAATAAACTCTACCATTTTTCTATAGCTCGGAAATCGCTAAGATCTTTAAAACTTAACTAAATTAAGAAGAGTACTGAATTAAAAAAAAAAACGTTTGAATTGCAGGAGCTTCAAGACATGCAGAACAGGCGGCATCAAGATAACTTTATGCCGTCACAGAAGACCGTCGTTCCTCTGAACAGATATGATGAGGCGGAGAAGCTGGTTGCGAAAGCGCTATACGCATTCAATGGACAGACGCCGAGGGAACTTACCTTTAAGAAGGGAGATCTGATAAATGTGAGACGACAAATCGATTCAAATTGGTACGAAGGCGAAGTACACGGCAGAATCGGACTGTTCCCGTATAATTATGTTGAGGTAAGATAAATTTCAAATTCTTTGGTACAGCAATTTTGGCATCTTCCATATTTTCCTTTGGATTGTTATCTCTAATTTCTCTTTACAAAATATTGATATGGTGCTATGGCTTATTATTCTCGAAAAGGTATGGACAGTCACAGCCAGATTTTCCTCTTGACTTGAACAATTACGACAAGTTAGACCATGTAAGGTTTTGTGAAAGGTGAACTTAAACAACTTTTACTTTATTGTTAATCCCTTAATATCTCTCCAATCTAACTTAAACAAGTTCTCAATGTGAAATATCAATTTTATTGTCTCTACTTTCTTTAGTTTTACATCTGACACACCTACATTTAGTTTTTTTAATTATCTTCCGCCACTTAGTATATTTGACCAGACATTTTATTGGAGAACTCGAATCTCCAGTTGTTTACGACCAATTGATAAAAAATTTAAGTTTCACTTTAACATACAACGCTATAACCTTATAATTAAACTTTAGGAGTGTACTAACAGTATTGTTATCTTTAACATTTGCCTGGATCATGACTAATATGTTTGCGCACGTTGATATATCGCTAGAAGATAAGAATCCTTGAGATTTGTTTGCACTGATAGGCTTAGCAATAACTAAACATTCAGCAATTGTCATACAAACAATAGCACAATTGAAAATTCTACTCGAAGTTCTAATAAGAATTATACTCGTATATCTTACTCATATTATAATTGCGAATAGTTAGATGGATGGATGGATGGATGTTTGTTTGAAGATTTGTAATGTTTGTATGTAGAACGACTCAAAGATCTCTATGAAATTTGACATAAATATAGAATATAGTCTGGAAGAACACATAGACTACTTATTATTTTTTATTTCGGCGCGGACGGAGTCTCGGGCGACAGCGGGCATTTATATCATATTTTCAGATCAGTAAAATTTATACTCTACTACAAGCGTAATATAAATTAAAAAAGAGTAGGGACGACTCTAACTAGTGATCAAAATAAGTAAGGAATAATAACATTAAAAAATTACTGCAGATTTTAAAAGGAGACACGCATACGCATTCACCAAAGAAGCCGGTAGCGGTAGAAGGACAAGCCCGGGCGAAATTCGACTTCACGGCTCAGACTAACCTTGAATTGCCGTTGAAGAAGGGTGAAGTGGTAGTACTGACAAGGCGCATCGACCAAAACTGGTGGGAGGGCAGGAACGGTGCAAAAACCGGCATCTTTCCCGACAGTTACGTTACCGTACTACAGGAGCCAAGTCAGGCTGAACCTCGTGAGTTTTTCAAATGCGACAATAGCGCTCAGTACCAGTTTTGCAATCAGCAATACGCAACGATGCTAATCTTTACATATCGATATTACAGCATCATCAGCACAAAATGCATGTAACGTGGAGAAGCCGGCAGCGTCGCCCGCGGCGCACGGCCTGGTGAACGGTGCGGCCAGACGCTCTCTGCAGCAGCACAGCTACACGCCGCAGCACAACAGCCCTGCGCTCGCCAACGCACCTCCCGCCACTGCACCTCTACCAGGTAACACTTGCTTCCTCCCAAAACCTACCCAGGTAACTCAGCTAAATTACACATCCAGGTCTTAGTTACCTGGCAGGGTTGAACCCTTGAAGGTTGAATCCTGTCTGGTAACTTACACTTAAACCCTTTCAAATAACCAAACTTGAATGTTAGTATATCTACACTCTTACAGTGTCATTGTTTTATATCGGTGAATCTTCGTGATATCTGTTGATTGATGGCTTAATCGATCTATCGTGTTGTAGCAATTAAAAAATCATACATAATTTCAGGTTATTTAGCGAAGCCGGCGCATGCAACATTAGCGCCGTCGGAGCGCGGCTACGGCGCAGCGCCCACCGGCGACCTCAATAACGCAGAGCCGCTGTACGTCGACACCAACGCAGAGGCTGTGCCGTAAGTATAAAATATTCTAGTAAAAACGAGAAAAACAAAACATTTAATCATTTAACAATAATTTGATTAAACGTGCCTTCCACTTCGTGGGACAGACATTAATAATATTTCAATTGCTTCCTCAATTTAGGTTCATTATGTTCTTAATAATTTGCAGTAAATACCTAAAAGCTGTATGTATTATTGCCAGCCACCTTTATTGGTCTATGATTTCAAATATTTTTAGTCATTTAAAACGCAAGTGAATATAATTAATGTGTCGTTCGCAGGTACCGTGCGATGTACAAGTACCGTCCGCAGAACCCGGACGAACTGGAGTTGCAGGAGGGCGACACGGTGTACGTACTGGAGAAATGTGACGACGGCTGGTACGTCGGCTCCAGCCAGCGCACCGGACGCTTCGGCACCTTCCCCGGTTAGTTCAAAATAATTTTGTATGGATGTAAAAAAGAGAACCTATCCTTTATGTTAAGGGCATGATGCACATTTTTCAATTTTAATTTTTGCAGGTAACTACGTGGAGCGCATCTGATAGCGCCAGCCGTCGCTGCTGCGTCGGTTGCGCCGCGCAACCTTCTGCGCGCGACGTTCTCACTGACTCACGCACACACGCACACACACCGGTCATACGCACGAGGAAACACAAACATACCATAATCTTACATACAGATTTTAAATGTAAATTATAACGTGCCAAAGGTTTACATTTTCTGCTCTTTTTATTTATGTCTTTCTGTATATCGAAATATCACACGCGCATTACTACTATTTTTAATATGTACGTAGAAATTATATTTATAATTTTTACCCGAGGCTTAAAGGTGATGTACGTGTGATGTTAAGATCCGTTTACTAATTATACTTGAGCTAGCTATGTAACTATCTGATATATTATATTGCATATCTCCAAGTGCGTATGACAATGGTGATAATGGACAATTTAATTCAACATATACGATATTAATCTACATTGGAGCTTTTATATTTTAGCACATTAGACTACGTGTCATAATAACGTGATTGTCTTCGTCATCAAGTAGATATAAATATGTAACAATTGGTTTTAATATTTATTACCTTATTGGAATAAATAACAGTTTATCGCATCAATGTTAGAGTAGTTAAAATAGATCTTTGTAATTTTATGTAACGATTTATATTTAACGTTGTACGAATATGATAAAAATGATGTTACCAAAATACAACCATGACTTTTTATAACATTTTGTAAAATAATAATGTAAGTTCAACCATATTACTGTCATGTACAAATAGTGCCCAAATATTTAATCTCCAAAATATTAATAATTACTTTTCCTTTCTATATGTTCTAAAGTCTTCGTTCTCCTTTGTTTTGGAAACCGATATTGCTAATCGAAGCTATCCAAAGTTATTTTATACGTCCCAAAGAATATGTTATTGGATAATTACGGTGTTGTATAATTGTAAAAAAAAATAATAAAAATACATATATACTTGTAAAGTTGTTTGGTAGATGTAGTTATTTATTTAAAATGACGAAAGTAAAGATGGAAGCTCCTCTTTTAAAATAACTTTTAAAAGAGCGAAGCCGGGCGCGTGGGTATACATTTAAATGTTACTAACAAATTTTCTACATATTACTTATTCTGTTCTAACTCTACGTTTTTAGTAACATTGATATTTTAGGATCCATTCTTTAAGACCGCAGCCTTAAATTTATTTCGCTAATTAAAAAAAATGTTGACGTTTTAATCCAATGTGATATTGATACTTCCCTATTTGGTATTATTCATCATTATTCCGTATTTTAAATACGGTCTAGGAACGTAGAGTTAGTAAAGAACTAGTGCAAAAACACGATACAAAAATCAAACTTTGAATCTAACCTAGAGGGATAACAAAGTTCTGATCTTTTGTGAATTGGCTTCGAAACGGCTTTATTAATAAGAGCTAACGTATTTCGTAGAGCGCGCATAAATTCAACGGTATCAAGGTTTTGTTACCGCGCGTTACGCACGTCGTAATACTCATAAATATGAAGTTTAGATACGTCATAATCATCTCGATGTGTAGTTTCCTAGTAGATGTATTTTAATTTCTAATGTATAGTTTTCTATTAAGTTACTTAAAACTATACGCACAAAAAATATTAATATTAAATGATTATGACGTATCTATGAATTTCATATATCTATGGAACGATCGGAGAAACATTAGGGCGAGTGTAATTGGCAACGTTGACAATACTATTTGTATGCTTAATTGAAATAAGAGATATTATATATTCGAAGTAACGATAGGAATGCTATTGTTGTGAAATATACCCCAGAGGTTGTTAATATGGACGACTTTAGTAGTATCTAGTCATTGGTTTTATACCCATATATCGACCATTTTGTATCTTCTGTCTTTCTTAAACTTGTTCGTTGTCAAATCCTGTGTAATGATAGAAGTCCCCATAGTAAGATTTTGTAATGAATGTTTGTGGTAATTGTAAGATGATCGCTAAACCAAAGCAGACTGTTTCTCTCGCCCTCTTGTGAAAGCTTGTTTTGTGTAGTACGCACGCTAATGATGTTTCCTTTTTATTTTTAACATTTTGTTGTATTTAATTTTGTTAATTTATTTTTAGATGCACAAATGTTTTTATTTTGTTGTTGACACCGCGACATGAGATGTAACATTAACCGGCTATTGTTTTATATCATAACAATTAATAAACATAATCTTTTTATAACTTGTGTGTTTTATTTTACGTTTTTGTTATTTATAGATTAAGGATTTCCTAAATTACCGAATTACTAAATTATAGAGCTTACGAGTAGGTTGTTAATTTTTCCCAAAAATGTGAAGACTATCTGGCCATAGAGTAAAAAAGTTCTACATTACAAAATAAAACTGTGATTACGAACATAAACATTAAATAAATACATTCAACATTAAAATTAAATGTTTCATTTAAATTAAAAACTGTATTAATGACTTGTGATATTTATTTAAAATGCCTAATTTTTTACCGACAACACTGTAATATTACGGTTGCTTAGCAACGTTACAAATATAAACACAAACATTGATCACGAAGTTACTGCTTTATTAAAATCAATACATTCATCAAGAAGACCATAAATCAAACCATGGTAGAGACGGATTGGAGGCAAATATTGAGTTTCTCTCAGAAGGAACTATTACAGGCAGACAAAGAGGAATTATGCGAGAATCTGTCATGGATGGAAGTAGATGATATTGAGTTAAACTTTTCAGACTTAAAAACTCTTTTCAGGTTGGCCCAGGATATTTTGAAATACAAAAGTGAACAGGTAAAATATACTGCAGAAGTTTTAAATTTAATTTAAAGAGGTTAATAATCATTGACCTATAATTAGATGTTGTTTTTCTTGTTGTAATTATTTAGGCTAGTATAAATACTGCAGTGTGTGTTTTGTTAAAAAAAAAAATGAAACAGATGACAATTTTATGTAATATTTCTAGTACCACGACAGTGGAGCTCTACAGTTAAGGAGTTGGTTAAAAATTAATTCTTTTATAACAGGTTAAAAATTTAGGGGGAGAGTTAAATGCCTTTCATAGGAAAAAGGGCAAAAAGCATTCACGTAACGATAATGCAGGTAATTTATAAATAATTCTCTTATTTTACCAAAAGTCCGCAGTATGTTTTCTTAATACTAGAATTAAAATGTTTCTACCAGGTACAAGTTCCGATAATGCGTTGGAAACTATTACACATCAAGAAGAAGTGATAAAAGCAAACAAAGATATACTGGAGAAATTGTACGCTGATATCGCTGAACTAGAAGAACGGAAAATGAAATATAAAGACCAATCCATCGATATTGACAAAGATAGTATTTCCAGTCCAGATGTATTATCTGAAATAGATGCTAAGGCTCAACTTGAAAATGAAATCGTTCAGAAGAACAAGCATATCCGAAAATTACTTGGATATGTTAAGGTAAGGTGTAGAATTTAAACAATTACGAAAATCAGAATAATAAATTTATAAGAATAAAGCATTTTCAATAAATTCAGATATTGGAGGAAGAAAATACTAAATTTAAAGAAAAAATTACAATACTTAAAGATAAACTGAAGGAAGCAACGAAAATAATAGAAGATATGACTGAAAAACTGCTCGCATCAAGTAACGAATGCAATCGTATTAAAGGTGAATACAATGTTAAATTATTATAAGTTAGTGAATACGATGAATGAGGCATAATCTTAGAAGGCAATAATCTATTCAACATATATTTTTTTATATTTCAGAAACTATTGGATCTTTAGAGCTAGCAAAATCAAATTTACTAGACGAAATAAGTACACTAAGACAAGAAATTCTTTCGAAAGGCATTAACAAAGACAACATGAACGAAGATGCTAAAACAAAAATTCAGCACTTAAAGGTAGATACCATATTTGTTATTTTTGAATGTTTTTGTTAACAGTACTTATTTTATTTTAAAAAAGTGAAAAAACACTAATATTACTTTTTTAGAGTTCAGTAAAAAATCTACGATTAGATATAGAAAGATTAACAATAGAGAATAAAAATTTAAAAGAACAGTTAAACTTAAGATCTGCACCTAAACATTCGGAAGAAAAACAGGTAATTTTTTTTTATCTTACTACATTCTTACCAATTTATACATTTAGTTACTACTTGTTGAGAATTTAGTTTGCTTACATTTTTACAACTTTTTTTTATTTTGATATCAAGGAAAACCGTATGGAAGAATTACGAATCAAAGAATTGGGAGATAAACTCGCTGAAGCTTCTAAAGAAATATTACGGTCTGTGAACGTGATAGATGTTCTTAAAAATGAAAATAAGCATCTGAAATCACTATTTGAAGAGACACACAATACCGATTTAGACTTTAATAAAAATGAAAGTGATGATGGAAAACAACGTAAAATGATAAATGAGTTAAAGAAGAAAATTAAAAAACTAGTTGCGACTCTTGAAAGCACAGAAAAAACGTTAGTTATGAGAGAAAAAGAGGTGAGTAACTGACTGTTAAACGTAAAAAATCAGTTAATCTGTTTCTTTTACTATTTGATGATTTGTTTTAAGGTAATGGAATTGTCATCTGAACTCGGTCTTTTGAAATCCGACGATGGGGTTGCTACTTTGATGAAAGCGGTTAAGAATAAAAAGCAACAACTCAAGTTGAAAGACGAAGGTATTAAATCTTTAATAAAAGATGTAAACAATCTCACTCAAGTTGTAAACGATTTACAGATTGAGAATGAAACGATGAGGTAAATGAAACATTATTCTACACGATTTCTTCAAGTTTTATAATATTATATTTTCAACATGTATCGTTTTTTAGGAGACAACTTAATTTAAGTGAAAACGACAAAATTCCAACTGAGGGCATTTTACTTGAATATCATAACTTAAAAGAACACAATATGACTTTAAGTAAAGAAATTCAAGCAATCGAGAATGAACTCGTAACATTAGAAATGAAAAATCTAGAACAAAGCGAAATTATATCTAAATATGCAAAGTTGTTAAGTGTTAAGGAGCCAAGTATATCAATAATTAATAATAGCGTCACAAAAAGAAAGAATGATGATACACTACAAACTGTTGAAGAAGATGTCTTGTAATTATTATTTTAATTAAATTTAATTTGTGTTGTTAATTGCTCAAAGTGTTATAAAATTTGAATACATGATTTCAGAGTGGAAGGAGGAAGCGGTAATGTAAATGAAAATATAAATGAAGTGATAAACTATCAATCCCTTATCGAAGAAAATGAAGGTCTACGTAAAGGACTTCAAGAAATATTCAACTATTTAAAAGATAATTGTATATGCGATCACTTAAAATATATATATGTTACTGTTGGTTATTAAACACGTAATTTTTGTAATTGTTTTATCAGGTGATAGTTCAACAGGAGTTGTGGCTTTCGAATGCCCCAGTTTAGAAGCTGTTTTATGTGCCTTGGAAGCTCGACATGCTGCTGGATGGTTCGCTCCTCACATCGCAACCACGTTACAACTAAAAGCTGCTTTGGGTGGCAAAGATGCTCTTTTAACAGCTCTCCAACAATCAAGGTAATATATTATTCAATATTTTAGTATCACCTTCACTAACATTAGTTTAAAATTAACATGTTAAAAAAAATCCAGTTCCGATTGTCCTTTTCTCATCTTTTAACCCTTCTTATTGTTTCCAGGAAGGAAGTATTTAATTTAATGACACAGTTGTCAAAAGAATGTCAAAAGTGTGCAGAAATGGAAACTAAAGTACATGAATTGGAAAGTAAAATGAAGACAAGAACAGAAAGAAAAAGTGAAGATTACACCAATTTTGGTACATTGAACTCATACGTTTTTGATAGTGAAAACAAAGAAATAGATTTACAAAATAAAAAAGAGTTAGAAAAAGTAAGCTTGAATAGAAATTCTTTATATGAAAAGGAAGTTAAAAATGCTCTTATATATTTTCGAAGCAAATATGAAATGTTATTTGACAAAATGGCAGAAATTGCAATCAGCACATCGGACGAAAAAAGCAAATGGTTAATTGAAGAAGAGAATTACAAAGCCCAAATTGAAAACTTAAAATTATCACACATTTCACATGGAGATGAAGATAACAGTGATATTTCGGCCGGTCTAGTCAGTAGCCCTAATGTGTCATTCTTAGAAAGAAAATGCAATTATCTCGAAGAAATGTATAAGAATATTAGAACATCGTATGAAAATATGAGCAACGAGATTCTAGAAAATAAAAAAGAGAAATTGAAATCTACTTTAAATTTTGAAACGCAAATACAAAACTTAGTGATAGTAATCATAAACCTTACCGAAAAAATACGCTGTTCTATGCCAGAGGATTTATTTTGGAAACAAAATAAAATATTTAATGAAATAATAACAAAATATCGACAAGTACTGAACTCCGATTTAATGAACGTAGAATCAAATAAAATCAAGCACTTTGGGAACGATAAAATAAATTCTAAAGAAACGACGATAAAGATATCTCAAAATTCTAAAGGTAAGTATATAGAATATCTAAATAGGATTAATATACTTACTAATTTTCGCACATACCTCGGTGTTTCCGCTACTCGTCTCCCACCTTATCTTATAAAAAATATATTTAAACCCAACAGTAAATTTATATTAAAAGATATTCTAGTTAACAGACATATTGAAAGACAGTTCACATACATCTTATGTGAACACTTTGATTAATCACTTTAATAATCAATACAAATAAATACGTGCCGTAAAACTATTATTTTAGCCAAGTGTTACTTTCCAACAGATATTAAAGACCAAGACAAAAATAATGATTCTAAAATAGAAAAGACAGCTCCACAAACCCATCACGAGATATGTTCGGAGCTAGATGCAAAAAACAAACTAATAGAAAAACTCATTAAAAGGAATACAGAACTACAAGATTTGCAAGCTAGTCTTATGTGAGTTTAATTTTCTTCTTAATTCTCTATATATAGATTGGTAACTCTATACTTCTTCTTATGTTATGAACGTTCAGAGGCTGTGGTGATACGGTGAACATGATGAAAATTGTACGTTCATAGTTAAGTATACTCGTACATTAACCATAATTGTATATAAATTTACGTCATTTTTTTTAAGAGACAATACTTTAGCATCCGAAACAAAGGAGGAAATTACAAGTTTAAAACAAAATTTACACCAATTGAATGAGGAGAACAAACAGCTCAAAGAGAAATTTCTCGAAATCAAAACACAGTATGATGTCGTTATGTCTCAGGTAAATAGTTTATGCAGTCTGTATTTGAATCCATTTCACTTCTGATAAAACATTGCAAAACATGTTAAATATTCTATGTTTTATGTATGTATGAGTTTGTATTTTTTGCTTTTAAGCGAAGTTGTCAGAATCAATACAATTAAAGGCTGTATGTATTTGAAAAAAATGATTTTTTTCTTTTATAGTTACAACATGACGAATGCAAACGTTTAAACTATGAAACAGAAATAAATTTGTTAAGACATCAAATACTTGATCTCCAGTCGGTTGGAGACAACAAAGCGGTTATTGCACGGTAAATGTTCTTTATATTATCGTTCATCGGTTATTTACTGCTATTTCGACTATTTCGGGTTCAATTCATCATTCCTCAAAGATACAGTCTCACCTTAGTCTTTATGCTAAGAAATGTTTTGAATACATTTACATCAAACGCAACCTTCTTTAACAATTCTTAAACTTTAATATAATTTATTTTTAAGAAGCAATAGAGTCAACATTTTAAAGTTGTAAATGATTTTAATGTATCTTTGTTTTTAAGGTTAAGTAATGAAATCTTGGTAGCCCACCTACAAGCAAGTGAAAGACATCAAAAAGTAGAAAGTCTCAAACAATATCTGGATAGGGAGAAAGAAATGAGAGAAAATGCCGAGGAAGCATTATTAGCTCTACAAAAGATATTAGAAATGCTTACACTTAAGTATGAAAACAAATTCAGGTATCTATAGATTAAAACGTATAAATTAGTAAATAAAATAGAACACAACAAAATCAATGTCAACTATTTTCAGATATATGCACGACATTTTACAAACGTTAAGACTAGAATATCAAGGAGGCTTACCTTTGACTTCTGCTGAAAATTATCTTTACGGTTTAAAAGAACTTTCAGATAAAACTAAATTTGTGGACGAAAAATTTCATGAAATTGAAGACTTACGTTTCAGTTTAATGGCAAAACACAGTGTTTATGATCAAATACTTAATTTAACAAGCGGAAATTGTTCTGAAAATATGGAAAACTGCCCACATAAATTGCAGTTAACAATTTTGGTAATAAATTTTCAAATACCTTATTTATAAAATTGTAGTAAAATCTCTAACATTGTTAATAACATGTTATAACCTAAATAATTTACGGAATTTCAGAACAGTACTCAAGCTAGAGAGTTGGAACATTGTAGTAATAAAATAAAGGCTTTGGAAAAAGCAAATAAAAACTTATTAGAACGTTGTAATGCTCTTGATAAAACTCTCGTTACGGTAAGCCACGGATTGAGGGATACTTTTAGCGAAGAAAATATCACGAAAGAGAAAAATAACAATATTACTAAAGACATAGTCGACATTGAATCTGAAGACTCGCAGTCTGATTCAGATATTGGATCCAGTACCAAAGGTTAGTATCTACAAAACTAGCACTAATCAACGAATATTCTACTTTTATATATTCTTAAACAATAACAAGGTATTTTATCTTTTATAGAAAGTGGAACGTTTACTCTTCCAAAACCACGAACAACCCAGTTAACATATCAAATTAATTTCAATTCCAATGAAAAGAAATCTGTAGCCACATTAACAAATTTTTCCGAGAGAAAATTTAGAAACTCAGAAGTTCTAAATGTGGCTACTCAAACGAACATTGATGCACAAAGAATTAATAAGTTAATTCAAACAGAAAATGATAGTACTTCAAATGAATTAAAACAACATATAAACAACCTTGAAATCGCGAATAAAGATGCAAAGAAGAAACTATTCGATTGTTTATCAAAATCTGAGCAACGCGAAAAAACAATTGTATCAGTACACGAAGAAAATAAGGCTTTACATCGTAAAATACAAAATCTTGTGGAGACAAATACGAAATTAACTTCACTAAATGAGGAACTTCAGAAATCTGTAGAATTGTTAAAAACAGAATTTGAGGATGTCAAAAATTCACACAGTGAACAGTGCAACAATATTAAGAAAAAGGCGAAGGAAGACACACAATCACTATTAGAAAGTGTTGAACGTATAGAAAACGAAAAGAATAAAATTATGACCGAATACAAACAACTGTTAGATAGAGAAAGAAATGACAATTATGAGAATGTTAAAACATTAAAATCAAAATTAGTAGCTTTGCAGGCGGAAATAGATAGGTACGCGTATACTAAATGATAAAAAAAATTACTATACTATATGATAAATTTCACAGTGGTTGAATCATAAGTTGTACGTATGTTAAGATAATTTTAAAATTCTCCGTAAATTCCATCAATCATATTCTTAGATACACGATACACGACACTTCTTAGATAATGATAGGTCTTGCTCTGGCGTAAATTATAAAACTATTATTTATTACAGAAAAGCTACTACCGTTGGTGGGTGCAAAGACGATATTATCAAACAGGACATTGTGAAATATACATCCAAAAATGAAGAACTAGAAAACAAGTGTTTTAAACTAGAGAATAATCTAGAAGACTATAAAAGAGAAATGTGAGTGAATTTAATCAGTATCATTACTAATGTAACAGATCGTTTATAATCGCTTCGTGTTTACTCAATATTTATTTGCATATTAGTGTCAATTGCCAAAGTGAGGTTCAGCGCTGGAAGAACTTAGCAGCAGAAAGACTTGAAAAAATGGAACAAATGGGTCTACAGTTAAAGGAACGCCATAATTATGAGGTGAGTGTGTTCTGTAAGTTCCTGTGAGTTTCGAATTATACAAATTAAAATTGTTTCCTTTTAAGCTTTGCCAGATGAGCCGACGTTCTCACAGAAGTGGTCAGAAGACAAGGTCAAACAATTCGTAGGCCTTTTTGGTGTAGTGTATAATCTCATCGATAAATCTTCTTGTTTATACTTCATTCTCCTATATGCTGCAGGTAGAATCATACAAAGCCGAAAACCAGCATTGGTTGATGCAGTTAAATGAAACTCAGCGTGAGCACGTAGAATTGCGCACACAACTTTCGGAACAGAAAGCATTACACGTCAAACAATTAGCAGAAAAAGATGCTCAAATAGAACAACTTCGATCAAATGTACATAACTTGAAAGTAAGTAAAATTAACTTTATTTCGTATAAATATCACAATATAAATTTTGTATATTAATGAAATTCTTACCTGCTCGAGGAAAAGAAGTCAAATACTGTCCTTTATAATATTTTATTTTATTTTCAGACTCAAATAATGAACATGCAAACTATGTTATCCGTACAAGATCCAAGTTTCGATCTTTCGGCTATAGTAGAGGTTGAAGAAGCGAGCGACTTCTCACAACAAGGCTCTGATAGACTGGAACTAAAGTTCGACTCCACCGTCGATTTCCACGACATGCAAGATGATTTTACTAAAATGTCAACGTCCACTATGATTTGGTAAGTCTTGTTTTATTCGAATTTCTATTTAAGTAGTAAGTTAAAGCTTTAACTAGAAAGCTTAAACTTCAGTTAATTAGAAAAGTGAAAATTGGATTTCTTGTCAAAACTGACTGACTCTATAACGGTCTTTAATACATTTCAGGCAGGAGCCAATAATAGAGCGTTTAAGAAGAGAGAAACAACTGCTCTCCAAACAAAATGGAGTGTTGCGTCGCCAGATCAAAGCGATAGCAGCGAGGGAGAGAAGATCTCGACTAGATGCTCAGAATCTCAAGAATCAAGTATTTAGAATGTAAGCTCAAAGATGAATACGGCATGGCAGATATGAATAGGCCTTTCGTCATATACTGAACTACAAAAACTAAAAATCCAAACGAGAATGATACTACATGCGGTGTCAGTTTTCTGGTCAAGCAACGCTCTATTGTTAGATTTTTTTGCTGTTAATTTATTTTTAATACCAGTCACCGAGTACTCTTGGTCTCTATTGTGTTTTTAATTTCTAATTTTATTATTTGCATGTATCGTAGAAGTACATCGGGCAGCAAGGCGGTGTGTGCTGAGTCAGCGGCGCTGCACAACAAGATCGCAACATTGCAAGCGCAGCTGACTAGTGCTCGCCGAGACAACAACTCCTCCGTCGCGCTATGGGACAAATGGAAGAGGTTGCCACTGTTCTTATACTAACTCTCTATGTTATTTAATTTCTAATTCGATAGGATCATAATTAGTTCGTAGCTTATTCAAAGATACTCAGAATCTCAACTAGATAATGCCCACCACTGACGTAAAATGACTACCATCGTTCGTTCGTATTGATTTGTATTTAGAGCAATAATAACTACCAGCCAAAAGTTACTACTTATTAAAAACAACTTTTATTTTAGAGCACAACAAGCGGCGGAACGATGGCAGGCACGATACGAAGAGAAATGCCAAGAAGTTATCAAACTAGAGGCCGGATTGAACATGGCGCGGTCTGCTATTGCTAGACTGGAGAAGGAAAAACGTTTGCTCTTGTCCAGACTATCTGAACCTAAAAGTATGTTAGTTTTTAATTTATGTAATGCTGATATTCTGAAATAAAGGAATAACGGATATAGAAATCTAACCTGCACTTAGATACAACAAAATACAATCTACTTCCCTTGGTGTAGATGAAAAAAGTAAAATATACACAAATGTTAGAAGTATGGACGCCTACGCAACATAAATAGCAAAAATATTTGTTCTATACTTCAACTGTAAAAATCGTTAGGCTCTCTCTCTCTTGTCTACGTTGTGCACTGTCATTCATTACATAAATTATTCTCGTGTTAATTAAATAGTTAAATTATTATAATCGCCTTTGTTTTCATTTCATCAGGTTATGGGCCCAGCACGCTTCCACTGCGCTAGCTACTATTTTAGTAATCTTTCAACGAAGTCTTAACGATCTTGTCATGTGCATAAATAATGTGTTTTCAGATGAGAAGCTGTCTGCGAGAGAGAAGCAAGACGGAGAAGCTTCTGAGAAGCGTCTCTCTAGAAGCGAGTACGATCCCAGTGAGATGCAGACCGTGCCGGTTTCGACCCGCGCGCTGCTCGAGCGGATAGAAGCGCAACAGAGGCGCATCGCGGCGCTAGAAGTTGCTGAAAAGGTACTCATAGACATATCCAAACAGTTTATCTATACTTTGTTTTATAACTTGTTATTGTTAATACCGTTACTTAGTGTTTTGAACAACGTTCTTGTTTAGTTATTTTCGAATTACAATTTTAGGGAAACGAGCCCCTAGTTTCTGAATATGAAAAAGCTCTTGCGGAAATAACATCTCTGAAGGGTCAAGTGTTGAAACTCGAGTCGACGTTACTTGAAACCCAAATCCGATCCCCCTACACACAGGAAGTGAAACCAGAACTCGAATATTGGAAGAGGTGAGATAAATGGCAATTAAACTTATCATATTTTTGTAAAATGTATCAAGTTGTTTTTCAAAAATTTTATGGTGTTATTTGTGTAAGCTACTGCAACATGCTGAAGGAAGAGAACAGTCAGTTGACACTGCGCGTGAGTTCCCTAGAGAGCGCGCCCGCCACCGCGCACCAACACCGCGTCAACGACCTAGAGCAGACAGTGCTCACGCTCAGAGGTATACCCACATTACCACAGGCACATGATGAATGTATTTTATGGTATATCCATAGAATCATAACTATTATAACTGTAGAATCTGCGTAATTGAACCCTGTCGCCATTTGTCCACATTGGATCATATAGCGGAAAAAGAAATATTCTATCCGATGTAACCTCACGAAATTCTACTCTAAGGCATTAAGTTAAATAAATATAAATAAGTAATCTAAATTTGCAGCATTATTACATAAACGACGGCTGCAGCTTAAAGTTTCCCGAGAGAGAGATAGAAATTTGATTATACCAGCAGAAAGAGAAAATCCGTTTTAAGTCTGATATATTGTGGTAGAAGGCAAACATTGATATGTATGTCTTATAAAATAAAAAAGGTGTTAATATCGCGTGCAATATTCAACTATGGAATCCTTGTAGGTTTGGTCAGCAAGTTGCAAGCGGAACAAAAATCGTCAGCAACGAATGTAAAGCGAGTGGATTCTCGACCAACGAGCGGTCGCAGTGCATCGGATAAAGTAACAATATATTTGTGCAAATGATGATGATGGTTTTAATTGATAGTCCTCGTTAATATTTTATTCAAAATTTCAGACTCGAAGTCAGTTGGAGTCGTGTAAAACTGAAATAGCAAACTTAAAGAGGAGTATACAAGAGAAAGACGCCCTACTTGAACGCTCCAAAGACATGTTGAGGATCGCAGCCGAGAGAGAAGATGAGTTACTAAACGAGGTAATCTCATAATTAAACAATTAAGAAATATTATTACATTTTATTTTTGGTCATTTTGGTGTTACGATGATGATAACAAACGATGTTTTTAATAGATTGATAGACGTTATACACAAAACAATTTTCCGATACTATACAGTCGACTTCCATTTAGTAATGCACGAACCATCAAAGACGTTCATTCATTTCATCTTATTAAAAAACCCTTTTGTTTTCAGAATACATTTCTACGGCGGCAATTAGAAGAGTTGACGGATTACAAAAGAGATTCGGTATCGGAATAATGTAAGCTTGATTTATGACGTTATAAGCGTGTTCTTTATTAATTTTATTATATTCGTTAGATTAAGCAAATCCTTTTGTGCTCGTTTAAGTCAAATCAATATTCATAGTTTGTGTTAGTGTGTTTCGTCAATAAACGTCTTTGAAAACTTATCTTTCTATTTTTTCTTTGTCCAATAGTCACTAACGTCGTATTTAGTAAAGTTTTTCAGATCTTCTTATGCTCTATCCAAATTATCGTCTTGGAAATAGACAAAGTTACTCTACTGTAGACTGAAATAAAATAAAAATAATATATGGCCATCGTTTCATACTAAATAAGCCTAAAAGAATCATGGGAATTTTTTAAGCAAAGATAATGTGGCATAATATTTATAACAAGTAACTCAAAACACGTGCTCGTTTAAATTTGAATTGTCCCAAAAAAAACAATACTACCTCAATTATTTTAACTGCATCCAACATGAAATGATTTATTTGAAAAGCAAAAAGTGTAATTATTCACATTATCTTACCTTATTAGTGTTTTTGTTTTCATATCTGGTTCGTAACCTCGCTGCAAGTGGCGGCGTGAAGAGCGCAGGGTCTGGATGTGGTTTGCCGACCTTCTCCCAAGGCTGCTGGTGACGCACCAACTGAGATATAACCGTCCCAACCAGTAACACCCACACGAAGCCAATCTGCATCACATTTTTAATAATAAACTATCTGTTTGAAACAGACGATAGTTAGACCTAAAAGTATATATGTAAACACTAGCTGTCAACCACGACTCCGTCCGCGCGGAATTAAAAAAAAACTTAATAAATAGCCTATGTGTTCTTCCAGACTATGTTCTATATCTGTGCCACAATTCATCAAGATCCGTTCAGCCATTCTGGACATACCTTCAGACAAACATCCATCCATACATCCATCAAAACATTCGCATTTATAATATTAGCAAAGTAATGTAAATAATTTAACATAAATATGTTAAACATTGGTTTATTTTATTCACATATTTGGAAAATTTAACTTTCAAGATTTTTCTTTTTTACTTTCACTTTTGATTTTTTTTTTTATGAAAATAAAACGATATTTTCATAGCAAAAATACGTACCAAACCCGTCCACATATAAGATATTCGATACAGATAGAAGTAGTCGCTTGCAGCAGTAGGCACAGATGTTAGCATGGTTACGTTGTGACTGCAACCTTCTGTAGAAACCGACAGCTTGGCAATCGATGGTCGCGGTCCTCCAAAAGATATCCATAATGTCAACGATAGACCGCTCAATAGACCTATACATGCACCCTGAAAATTATATTTTTTATCTCACTTTAAAAAGTTTGTTTCTTTCTCTTGCTCACTCTGTTTCTCATTCTATAGAGAAACAAAGGAAGAAACACAAACATGATTTCTTTTATGTATTTTTTTTCATCAGAGCACATTTACAATTATATGTACCAATCTTAATACACGTGACATACTAACAAGTTCATTAGCGAATGTAGTAAACATTCCAAGCGTGAACACTCCGAGTAATGGCCCGCCGACCGCACCAAAGATTGTCATAGCGGATTGCAACACGCCTCCTAAGTATTGAGCGAGGAACGCCAGCGTCAGGAACAGCAGGCCGTACCCGCAAGCCGCCATCTTTGTCAGCCAGAGTGTAGATGATGCGCTCAATTTACAGCATCTACGGATACCAAGTGCACTGGTAAATGTAGATAAATCAAATATACCCAAAGACTGTTTATTAGAATCCGCTTAATCCGTATTTTTAACCCATTCAATAAACGTTTTAAACCCAGAAATTCCTTAAATAAAAATCAATTGCTCGTAGGCATAACATTAACAAAGACGATCAAAATCAAAAAGTATAATACGTAACGGTTATTATCCTACCGTCATATTAATAACGACTAAGATTCAGCAAAGCCTGTTCAGATTTACCTATATATTACCTGCCAAAATAATCTGTTAGTGTTATAGCAGCGAGAGAATTGCAAGAGGACGATATGGTGGAGAGCGAGGCGCTGAATATTCCCGCCACAAACAGACCGGCGAGACCCGGCGCAGCGCCCATCGCGTGCACCACGTAGTAAGGTAACAACTGGTCAATCTACATGAAAGACATTAAAATAATTCATTAAAACAACACACTAACGCCTGCTTAAAATAATCAGGAGAAGAATACGAATCGAAAGGCACCTCTAACGCTACAGGCGCAACAATGAAAAAGATAGCAAAGTATATACCGTACCATTGTATATTTATTTTTGGGGACTATTAACTTTTTTTATCGCCCTTTTGATCCACATTGTATAAGTAGATTACGCCATTAGCCACGGATTCGTGAAAAAACGGGCACCAAGAGAAATTTGTGCAGATTTCCGTTTTCATAAGGCAATAGCACGCCTCTAACACTACTAAATTCACAAGTTACTTTAAGGAAATTACTTACCGCAGTTATCTTTCCACTGGTAAATGGATCACAGTCCTTATAGACCGCATATATCCCGAGGCCGCTGACACATGTCGCCAGGCTTAGCACACAAAGAACCGGCCAACTCCACCACAGGCAACTCTTTGATCGTTCCAGTGTACTCACTGTCAGCAAACGTTGCACCTGACACAATAGTAAACATTTATATCCATCATTTCCTAATATTCTAGTAGATATTTCCAAGTCCCCTAGCTTTTTTATCTAGTTGTTTTGAATTGTTACTTAGCTTTGTAAACCGCTTACTCTTTTGCCTCTATCACTTAAATAAGAACCTTCACTCAATCCTCAATAAAACTTCCCTACACTAAGTAAACTACCTGAGTTTGGTTGACTGCATACAATGACAAGAAATTTATAACACCGCCGATGAGGAGTGACCACCAGGTATGTCTCTCTGTCGGGTCCACACTGAAACTGATGAGAGACATTAATACTTCTGGTTAAACTTAATGTAAATGCTACTAGCAATACTTACTTTGAAAAATCTAAACGGCCTCCTTCCTTAGCAATTTCAAATATTTGAAAAAATCCTCCAAGTTCTAATGACGTAAACACAACTACGCTTATTACGGCTGCAAACATTAGTAAAGATTGCAGTAAGTCAGTAAACACAACAGCTTTCATGCCTCCTAAAGTTGAATACAAAGTGCAGGCTAAACCTACAACTAGAATAGATACGATTCTTGTCAATCCTGTAACAGTTTCGAGAACAATCGACGGTGCGTATAACACTACTCCACTGTATAATATCATCTGTAATGTGTATGTTAGTGAAGCTAGGATTCGTATCGTTGGTCCAAACCTCATCTCCAAATACTCATATGCACTTGTCTTTTGCAGCCCGAAAAATACTGGCAAGTAAAACTGGCAGGCTATTGGTGTACCTAGACCATAACCTAAATTGACAATCACAAATATCATTCCATAATAATAATTCTCGGCAGACACTCCAAGAAGAGTTATAGCAGACATGAAGGAAGCCATTAAAGATATCGCAATAGGAAATATAGACATGTTTCGGTTCGCTAATAGGTACTCCTGAAACCAAAGGCAAATATTTAAGTATTTTTTCTTTTAAGTTTTATTAAACTATCAAAAACGTGATCCAAACCTCGTTTGTCTTCTGTTTTCCGCCACTAAAACGAAAGTAGAGTCCAATAACAATGGAAATCACTACGGACGCTGTCATGATGGCGTAATCCACCGGTTTAAAGACTGACCTTTCCATGGTTACTGAAATTAAATAAAAAAAATATAGTTCAAAGGACAAACTAAGTTCTAGTTAAGATTTTAGCCAGATCTAGAGATCAAGTTGAGAATAAGAAGTTGAGATACTCTTGCCCCAAAACTAAAAATAAAACTCTGCCTTTACCTGTAGAGTTTATTTTATTTAGAAAATAGATGAACCTTTTGTTTTCTCAGGCTACTTTTCGTAACAAATGTGTCACATACTATCTACGTCTATTTACACTCGTATCTCATAATTTTATACCAATTTCAAGTTACTGTTACTTTAATATACTACTTAAGTACTTGTATTAATATACTAGGTGTCCGCGCGGAATTAAAAAAAAACATAATAAGTAGCCTATGTGTTCTTACAGACTATGTTCTAAATCTGTGCCAAATTTTGTCCAGAACCGTTGAGCGGTTCCGGAGATACTTCTAACAAACAGAATCCATTCCATCCATCTATCCCTCCATCTATCCATGCATCTAAACTTTCGCATTTAAATATTAGTAAGATTTAAAATAAAACAATGACTTACTTGTAATTGCAGAAACAATTGAACAATTGGTTACAATTGTCACACGTCAAAACTGTGAGCGTAACACTACCGTAAAAAATTATCGGCTATCCTTTTATCTCTTATCTTAAACAACATCACTTATCTTTAAACAACGTTGAAAACATCACTAATCGTAAATATTTAATAACAAAAAAATATGATACCGTCAGATTATATTTTTTATTGTTTTAAAAAACGTTACGAAACTAAACACGGTTCTTCAATAAACTGCATCTCACGTTATGGCATATGAACGTTATTAACATATAATTCATGCATATTAATTAATTTATAACTACAATATCGCTAAAATGCTAAAGTCGTCACTTATTATTTTCAATTCTACACAACAATATTGCAAACAACATATTATTTCTTTTGCTGACAATTTTGTCCTAAATATATACATGTATAATGTACAGTTTGCACTTTTTCTAATTATTATTGCACAGAAAAGGAATTTTTAAGTGTCTTAGTTTTAAATTAGTAAAGGGTAATAAATAAACATTCACCTTAGTCCTACAGAGTTGTAATACTGATTTCTCCTTTACCACGGTCGTGGCACACCTATCTTATATATAAAATTCTCGTGTCACGGGGTTCGAACTTGAACTCCTCCGAAACGGCTTGACCGATTCTCATGAAATTTTGTGTATGCAGTAGGTCTGAGAATCGGCCAACATCTATTTTTCATAACCCCCCCCCCCCCCCATTTAGTTTTTTTTAACTGCGCGCGGACGGAGTCGCGGGCGATAGCTAGTCTTCTTATATCTTTGTAATATCCTTGTAACGGACAACTAGAGTCACTCAATACTTACTCTCGTCTATAGCTTGTTTTCAAAAACATAAGGATTTGTACAATCCACCAATAATCCGTACACCTATCATTTCTAATTCTTGTAATCTTACCTTATTTGTATTTCTTAAACTTTTTATGTTACAAACAAATCTGTTTATTATCATTTGCTATAACTTTCATACATATGAATTGCTTTTTTAACGTCAAAGTTAGTTTTGTGCATAATGCAAATAAAGATTGTTATTTCACGATATTTATAACTCAAATATTCGAATTTCAAAAAATATTAAAACAACCAAAACACAATACAATTCCAGACTTTTATTAAATTTTATTTTAGGAACCGACTTCAGAGGGAACATAAAAAAAGAAAATAAAAATTTTTCTAACACAATTCTCGGAAGGTCTTCATTTCGTACAGGTATCGCAATAAATCATGTTCCTTGTTAAAAAAAAGAAAAGCTTAACTTATTTTCAATGAAGCTTTTATCTTAAAGTTCTTCGAATTTATGTTTTGATTCTGTAAAATGATGATTATTCTCAACTGCAACGTTGTGATTAATATTTTAGTAATTTACTTTTTTTGTTCATATAATATTTTTAATTAAAAATTAATAAAATGTAGTAATTTTTAATGTATTCTTGTGGCTATGATTTTTCTAAATAAATTGTTATATTGATAACATCGTCATAAAATAAATTTAATTACTTGAAACATTCCTACAAATTAAAATTTTATATTAATTAAAAGAAAACTTTCATACAAAAATTGAATAGATTATGATATTATTATCTTACTAATCTTACTACTACTATAAATGCCAATGGATGGATGGATGGATGTTTGTTACAAGGTATCTCCAAAAGGGCTGCATGGATCTCGATGAAATTTGTTATGGATATAGAACCAGGGAGTATATATAAGTAAGTATATAGTAACACAGTCTGGAAGAATACATAGGCTACTAATATTTTTTTAATACCACACGAAGTGAGTCGCGGCCGACAGCTAGTAATAAATAAAATAAAACGCTAAATGTAGTAAACATATTTAATGTATATTTTTCAAGGGTTTTGAATTTTTGACAGTAGAAAATTGATTGTTGACAGTAGAAAAATATACTGCTTAATTTTTATACTAAACTGACATATGACAAACAACTCCACCAAACTTTATAGGTAATCAAAAATTTGTTTTGATTAATTATTCCAAATCCATACCCGTTGTAATCTTACGACAATTAATATTGCATATTACCGGTTTATTTAAAAACTTATAAGATTTATATTTATTAATTAAAGAACTTAAAACTAAGAGATTTAAAAAAAATCACAAATATTAAGGAATGATCCCTAAAAATAATCATTAATTTCTAATGATTACAGAAAAGGTCACATGTCATAGTATCGTAGAGTTTTTGCGTACTTGACAGAAATTTATATCCGCTATTCACTTTTTTTATTCATAAAACATATAGCTCATAACTTGAATTGCATAATTAAAAAAAAACAAAGATTTATAGACCATTGCTACTTAAAATTATTGATAGCTTTCTAAGTACTAAGTTATTTATTATATATCGCGATTTAAACCATCGATTGGAGTTCTAAAAATCTTTCATAAAAATATATTTGGTCTATAGAGCACTATCTTTCATTACAATGCATATTAATCTTTCAACATACAATGAATAAAATCACTATACTATCGGCTATTCATGATATTTTTTTTATATTGAAGCCAGCTCTTGACCACAATCCCATCTGATGTTAAATGATGTGATGGAAAAACGATACGTTGTTAGTCATATTTAGCAACCTCTTACTTTTTTGATTTGGGAAACTTTGGTTGGTCATGAATAACGTTTCATATTGGCAGTGTAAATGTTAATATTGAACATAAAATCTAGTTTTTTTTTTAAACATTGAATGAGTGTAGTTTTTTTTTTTTTTTTTTTTTTGTGACTGAGTAGTCACTGTTTGCCTTGAGGAGGCATTTACAGTTTCACCGGGCTTGAGGTGGCCGGGCGCAGATGGCGCTTAGCCTAAACCTCGTTTAAGAGTAACTAGGCTCGAGGGCTCCCTCAGGAGCCTCGGCTCGGGCTGTTACTTCGTTATTATTACCGGATTGGGAGGTCACCGAGCTCTTAGGTCGCTTCGGTGGACGCTCCATGGAGTGACTGGGCGCAAGGGCCCCCGAGAGGGGACCTCGGCTTGGGCTGTCACTCATTACGCGTTTAGCATTCCGATTCAAGGGTGCCCGAGAGGGCCGAACCTCGGCTTGATCGGTTGCTATTATCTGATTGCTATTATTAATACAGCTAACATTACTACCACTTCGGAAAGCGTTAGCGCTGGGAGAAGAAGTGGCGGAAGAAACTCCAGCAACGCTTCTACTATTAATAGGAGAAAACCTGCCTGCTATGAGGCCGTATCGCGAGAATGATTGTCGCAGCCGACATCGACTGCGGCGTGTGATCTGTTTGTGATGTTTGAGCTTAGCCTGGGCGATAGTAATTACATCGTCTTGAAAGTCAAGAACGTGCCTAGGTCTACGATAATCCCGACGAAACTTACCGAGCGCGATTGGATTGTAGGTGGCGGCACCTACAACTAGCGGATTAGGATGACCGACGGCAGAGTCAAAATAACGACGCGACGCCAACTTCAGGTGTTGGGCAATGGTGGGCAAGTCCAAGTCTATATGGAGATCGCTGTTGCGCATGTACCACGGGGCTCCCGTGGCTCTACGCATGAATCTATTCTGAATCACCTGAAGTCGATGTATTTGTTTCGGGGCGATGTGCGCGAATACCGGACTAGCATACGTCATGACGGGACGAACTACTGATTTATAGAGTGTCACCTTGTTCCGAAGGGACATTTTACTCTTTCTATTAATCAACGCGGAAAGACGACCTAGGATGAAAGCCGCGCGGTTCCTGACCCGGGTCACATGAGCGGAGAAGTTAAGTTTAGAGTCTAATATGACACCTAAGTATTTAACTTGGTCTTCCCAAGGTATTGGGCTGTCCATGAGTTTAATGGACGGAAGAGCAGCCCCTTTCTGGCGTGAAAAGTAGAGCGCCGCGCTTTTGCTAGGATTAATTTCGATCCTCCATTTCCGAAACCAGGCACCTAACGTGTTGGCAGCGGTTTGGAGACGTCGACATATAGCTTCGGGTGAACGACCAGATGTGTATACGCAGGAATGAGTGTAGTGAACAGTATTTTAATTTATTGTTACCTAAGGTTTTTTTACAATCAAGTATCATGTGTCTAACGCCCTTAACCTACTTTGTTTCAATCAGGTATGGTGAACCTCTATTTATTAACATGCCATTTTTTCTGTGTAAATGTTTAATGAGGTATATACGATGCATTAACTAAATTCGACTTTGTGATTTTTTTGACACATTCCGTAGAGTAGGGATCACGCGCGTTCGCTTCTCATATGATACCTATTTCAAACTTTTTTTCGTAGTGGATAATGAATTTTGTGATCAGTGACGTGCCCAAAATATGTCGCGTGCTTATATAATAGCATGATTACCATTGGTTCGCTACCCCTCATGTAAATCAAAGTTATTTATTATTAATTAAGAAATTATAAAATAAATTAAATATTAAGATCAATTTCTTACAATTTTTTTTTACACAAGTTGAATGATTTAAATAATTTTATTATGATTACTATAACAATAGTTATTTCTGCTTAAGGAAAAAACTTTATTATCACAGTTATTTAAATAACTTTCGACAATACATAACAATTAAATATTTACTGAAAATTATTTTAAAAATATAAGTATCCAAAAATTCACTACATAGGTAAGTACAGCCTTGTTGTTTATTGTATTAAGTAGCTATCACATGAAATAAATAAGTGGAATTGCCTTTTAATAATAATTTAGCTTACTCTGTATCGTTTAAAACAGGGATCCCCAAACTATTTTGTACAAGTGACCCTCTTTTCCAAAATGAACCATTTCCACAGACCCCCATGACCAATTTTAAGATCAATTATTGTTATTATTATAATTTTTCATTCGGACTTATGTTAATAGACGAAGAAAGAGTGAGAATTAGCATTGCTTTAAGTTCAATATCGACCTCAGGGGGTCGATATCGACGCCTTTGAGAATCCCTGGTTTAAAACTTTATCCAAATAACTTCGTAATATTACTTTTTTTTGTTATCTCATATAATTAAGCAAGAATCAGTGATATGCGCTATCCGGAAATTGTCACGTATTCTTCGAATATGAAGAAAAAATGCGCCTTCATTCAAAATACTTAATAACTACATTATGAATAAAACACTTAAAAAATACAAAATGCTTTACACGCACCCAAAAAAGCACATGTATAAAAATAATTCTAAATTATAAAAATACTAAACAGAAACAAAAAATATAAAATAAAATCCATTCACCTAAATTAGAACAAGATAAAATATTCGATTATTGCGAGATACATTCTAGGAATGTTAAACTAAAACTTGTAGGAAATTATTAATACAGCTCGACTTTATTACAATAAAAATGTAAATTATATTTCTTTCAGTTATAAAATATTTTGTCGGCAAATATTTCATTTTAAACGAAGATATTTTTTTCTAATTTTTTAAGATGCGTTTAAAATTTGTGAAAAGATTGCGTATGATAACTAAAAATATTTTTAATCACAGAATAATTAAAATGTTTCGAAAGAAATATAACTTTTCACATAAGTAAATAAGTTTCATAATCACATTAATAATATTATTTTATTTAAACGTTTATTTATCTTAAGTTTAATCTTCTGGACCACTCTGCTGCAGCAATTTGCACTGCAAGATATATTATACATTAGTTAATTTTATAACTTCAGATTTTCACTTCCTTATTTAGTCGACAGAAATCAAATTCTCTGCTTATAAATGTATCAACGTTTCAGCAACAAAAATTATAATTGTATAAAAATAAAAAATTTAATATTCAATTTAGACACCTTCACGAAAATCATTATTTCTAGAATGAAATATGAAAAAGTAGATTATAGTATAAAAACCCTCTTCATTTCCAACTCTCTTCAAAAATAGAGTAATTCCACGGCCCAAAATAAAGCTGACAAAATACACAGTACGTTAATCAGATGTCAAAAATGTCTTCCTTTTTGAATACTTCGGTATTCAATCAGAACTTAATGCACAAAACATATGTGTTAATTCTTCTTTATTTATTAGCTCATTTCACATAAAAAAATTCACGTAGTACCTTGAAATACCTTGTCAACGTTATTTTGGAAGGTAGATTAAAGGATGGTGATGATGATAGAAAATAAAAAAAAGTCCAAGATACCAACCTGATCATTGGCAAGCAATATACACCGAAAGGCAAGAAGCGTGTGGCACTTTCAGAGAACTATTTTGTTGTCCATCTAGAAAAAAACTAGGCAGTGAACTAAACTACTAAGATATGTGTATGGCTAAGCATGCGTGTATTAAGTAAAAATAAATTAAAAACCATAATAACAAGATTTAAGAAAATTAAATAATTTAACATTTTATTTTATAACATAAAATTGACGTTGCATTTTTATATCATATGAAGGAAAAGAAATAAAAAAGTTAAGAACGGAAACTTATTACAGAAAATGAACATGCAAGCAAAAGAAGTGACAAACAAAAATTGCACATAACAAAATGCCTTTTAAACACCGAGATTAATGTTTCCAGACACCGTCATCTTCCAATACGTCATTTTGGTTGAAATTTAAAAAAAAAAGTTTTTTAATGTTGAGATAGTTCATTAATGGAACCCAACCAATGAGTTTTGAAAACGTGAAAAATTACATTGTAATTTTCAATTTTAATATCCAATAACCAATGATAACGCAGAAAAGTGGAAATTTGTTGCAAAAATCAAAAACAAAACATAACCAAGCACATGATATCGATGAATAAATATATTTCAGCATTTAAAAAAGATTAACTTAATATAATAACCTATCAAAATCGGAAATTTACCTGTATTCCATTTTTCTTATGTTCCCTGGCTCGTAGTCTGTCAGCGAGAGGTGGTGTAAACAACGCCGGGTCAGGACTGGTCTTGCCAGCTCGCTCCCACGGCTGCTGTCTTCTTATCACTAATGATACCAGCGATCCAATCACTAGCACCCAAAGGAATCCAATCTAAAAACGTTATGCGTTTGGATGTTCAATCAATGAAAACTAAAGCAAAATAAAATGCTTTGCACAGACTAGTGGAGACAATATATGAGTAGAATAACTAGCATTCATGTTTTTTCCTGAACCTAACTCTATACATCTAATATTATAAATGTGAAAATTTTGATAGATGGGTTTGTTAAAACGGATGTCGATGAAATTTGGAATTGATATAGAATATAGCCTGGAAGAACACATAGTCTAATTATTAAGGATTTTTTTAATTCCACGCGGAAGTAGTCGCGGGCGCCAACTAGTAAGTATATAAAAGAAAGAAGACAACGATTTGGCTGAAAATTGGTAGGGTACCCCTTAGAAACAGAAGAGGGATATAGGAATATTATCCAGTTTCTTTTTTTCTTAATAAAACGCGACCGGAGTCGCAGGCAAAAGCTAGCATTAAAGGACCGAAATAAAATATATTAGACAAGACCTGACCGGATTTTGTTCCTAAGAAGTAAAGTGAATTGCAGAGACAAAAAAGAGTACATCTACGCAACAAAAACAAAAAAGAACAAGTCTAATATGGTGTTATTTTAAATGGTGAACAATGAAATAATGCTTATGCCAACATGGATTAATGAACAAATATTCCTTGTAAAATAAATACATGCACAATAAGGAAACTAATAATTATTCCTTATTACAAGCACTAGTTGTTGCCACCATGATTTACCTACAAAATAAAATGTTAAAAAACTTACCGGGCTGGTCCACATATAAGAGATTCTATATAAATAGAAATATGAACTGGGATCCGTCGGTGTAGGGGTCGTCAAGGTGACATTGTGTGTGCAGTTTGCCACCAACACTGGCAACTTGACCGGCGCCGGCCGCGGACCGCCGAAACTCATCCATAGAGTCAACGCCATGCCACTCAACAACGCGAAAGACGCACCCTATTGTACACAAAGTCATAATTGGAATACTCAAAGTGTACAGGTATTGGATAAGAAAGGACATAACTGAAGGTGTGTATCGGACTTAAGAAAGGAATCTGAGTTTCGTTGATATTAAATATTTTATTAGCCAGCAGACATCAAATGTACTTACTACTTTCACATTAATGCTTATGAATATCGATTGGCAGCCCATTGATACCCCTTCTACTTACGGAGTTTTTATTTTTAAAATAAGCGTATCGATAAGGCATAAGATCAAGTAAGGCACATACTATAGGTACTAACCAGTTCGTTAGCGAATGTTGTAAACATTCCCAGCGTGAACACTCCTAACAGTGGCCCGCCGACCGCGCCGAAGATAGTGAGTGCCGCCTGCAGCACACCACCTAAGTACTGCGCGAGGAACGCCAGTGCAAGGAAGATAAGTCCGTACACACATGCCGCTATTTTCGTCAGCCACGGTACGTACGATGGGTTCACTTGGAACCATCTGTTAAGTTTAAAATAACATTAATCAATTGATTAATTAGGCTTTGAATTCATTTAACGGTTAATTAATTAATCAATTAAATAACTAAGAAGTTTTTCATAGCTTATTTTAATTCAAGTCTGCTCAATAATATATGTACATAGATAAGTATTTATTTTATTTAATAATGAAACGGTTGCTTAACATATAAAACAATGATCCGATAAACCGAGTATAATTCAAGTTGAATAGCCTCGTATGTACATTTACATAACAAAATCAATTTGCGAAAATACGAAATAACAATCAATCGAAATAATGCATTGCAAAACCTAATCCAGCTGGATTGTGTAATTGAAGAAAGAATTGAAATAACCTGTAAATCATAATAGTAACAATGAAAATAGGTTTGTTCTTGGTAGTTGTTTTACATAATTATGATTAGTAGGCATTAATGAGTATGTACTTTTTCCGATAGAATTTTTACACAAGTATATTATTTAATACTTATCAGAATTCCTAAATCGATTTTATAAACTCGTACGTCTTGTTAGCGTAAATACAAGTTATTTATTTTATTCCATTCGACACTTTTCATTTTATAGGTACTTATACAACCAATGTGGTAACTAAACTGTATCGTAATCGATTGTATGTATAATTCCCCTGTGTAAACCTACTTTAGAGAGCCAGCCCAGAACAATATTAGTGCCGTCGTTTTAACGATATTTTCTGTAACATACCTTCCCACATAGTCGGTGAGTGTGACAGCAGCAAGTGCGTTACAGGCTGCAGATATGGTGGAGAGGGAGGCACTGAAGATTCCCGCCACGAATAAACCTGCCAGCCCTGGCACGCTGCGCATCGCGTCTACTACATAGAATGGCATCAACTGATCCATCTGGTATCAAAAATAAAAGATTAACTACCATATACATGGTCAAATATATACTTAGAAAAGTGTTAATTGCGTTTGAGAAACCTATTCCAAAGGACACCTTAATTAAAGTCTAAACGAGTGCAGGACTTATCATTGGTTTCTGAGATCAAAAAACCTATATAAAACACATTGTTATATCTGTTATGTCAAAGAAAATGAGGTGGATTATGATATGTTTTGGACAAAGATTAGTCTTTAATCTAACAAGACATTTTAATCAAGAGTTTTAAGCGCGAATGAAAGATGGAAGACAAACTATTTGAGCAAACTTAAATATAGTAGCTAGCACAAATCAGAAAAATGCAAAGATTGTTTTAATGGTACATTACGAAAGATAATAAAAAGGTAAAAAGATTAAGCACAAAGGAGCTAAAATAGTTCAAATCTTAATTCAATATCATATCTTTCCTTAAGCAAACAATCAAGATTTATCTAAGATTTAAAATATCTAATCTAAGATTGTAATATAAAAGATAAAGTAGACAATAGTAACTCAGTATTATGTTTTATTACATACAATAGTACTATAACCTGTAAGAACATAACATTTCTCATTGTTGGAACATTTCCTCGGAACCAGTTCTATTAATAGCCATTCAATGTACCTATTTGAAGATCACATTAGATCATATTCTCATGTAATAGAAAACAACTTGACACTTATAAGCTTAATGTTAGCTCTCAACAAATATCTAACGATAATAATCGTATTGTCCATCGAAAACATAGTTTTATAGCTACTGTTATGTTACCCGTAGTAATATTAACATTATGATAACCTAATAATAAGTGACACATTACTAATATCGAAATCATTTCAAGGATCTTAAACTCCAGCCTCTATGTTGGAGTGTGTTATATTGGTTAAAAGACAAAAGATATGATGATTTAGTAACTTTGACCATTACATTTAAATAAACGGTTGAAACCGGTATTCCTCAGATATTTCTCAAAAAATGATCTATACCTTACTATTAAACTTCAGATCGTATTAAATTTAAGTCTCTATTTTATGTAGGTAATGCGTTTTTACTCTATCGACTATTCCGAGGTCATCGTACTGTCACGGCCGCGTTGTTTTCATACGATAGCAAAAATTAGTACATTAAACTGGTTACTAAACACTTATTACTTCCAATGCTCATGAAAAACGTGAATGAATGTTATGATAAATTTCTTAGAATGCTAACCTCTTCCAAATTTTAGAACGTTGTGGATGTTGATCATGTAACACTAAGTGACCCGCTTTCTTTTTTGCCTTTTCCACAAAAGTAAAAAACAACTTCTCGCTTTATTCGTCTGGAATATTTGCACCAAGAATAAGAACATTCGTCCACTACATAGCATCGTCATCATAGCGCGTTACTTACCGCGGTAATACTGCGGCTCGCTAACGGGTCACAATCCTTGTAGACGGCGAATATTGCTAGCCCGCTGATGCAGGTCACTACGCTAAGCACAGAGAGCACCGGCCAGCTCCACCACAGGCACTGCTGAGACCGGCCTAGTGTGCTCACCGTCAGCAGTCTTTGCACCTAAACATACAACAATATACTAAACAACTCGCTTCACTCGAATAGAAAATAGTATAGTAGGAAGGACTCCTCAATTACCTGTGTATGGTTCACAGCGTATAATGACAGATATGTGATTAGCCCTCCCAAGATCAAAGACCACCAAGTATGTCTCTGTGTTGGATCAACACTGAAACTGAACGAAACAGTTGTTATAAAAAATTACAATATTTATAAAAATCAACTCAAATACTACTATGCATAAGATATAAACTTACTTGGAAAAATCTAATCGGCCGTGCTCTTTGGAAACTACAAATATTTGCTCAAACCCACCGAGCTGTACGGAAGCGAAAACAACAACACTGAAAACTGCCCCAAACATTAGTAACGATTGTAGCAGATCCGTAAACAGGACTGCTTTCATACCGCCCAATGTTGAGTAGAAAGTACAAGCCAAGCCCACCAATAGAATAGATATTAATCTGTCCAGTCCAGTTACAGCTTCCAGTACTATCGCTGGAGCGTACAGTACGATACCATTGTATAAAATCATTTGTAATGTATACGTTAAAGATGCCAGCATTCGTATCCGTGGCCCGAAACGTAGTTCCAAGTACTCGTAAGTGCTAGTTTTTTGCAATCCGAAGAACACCGGTAAATAAAGCCGGCTGGCGATGGGAGTAGCGATGCCGTATGAAATATTTATGACAACGAATTGCATGCCGTAGTAATAATTCTCCGCGGAGACTCCTAAAAGCGTTATGGCTGACATAAAAGATGCCATAAGTGACACCGCCACGGGGAGTATAGACATGTTTCGGTCGGCCAACAGGTATTCCTGCAAGAAACAAATGACTAAAAACTTTTGTTAATGCATCGTGTGATGGACAATAGACAAAAATGGCAAATATAAGATAATATAAGACCCTAAAACTTTTTTTTATAATTAATTAGTGTTTCACAAACTCTTTTTAATGAAAATACTTGAATAGTGATGTCTTACCTCATTGGTTTTCTGTTTTCCCCCACTGAATCTAAAATAAAGGCCAATTGCGACCGACGCTATCATAGTCGCCGCCATTATGATGTAGTCCCAAAGACCGAATACTGACTGCTCCATTTTCACCTACAAATGTACACGTTCTGAAACAAATATGAACTACATTGCCCACTAACTTACATTGAAATAAGATCAAGTATTTAAACGAACGAAATTCGATATTTAAATGTTGGTGTAGTATGAATAGTCTATAGTACAAAATTTGATAAATACGATTGTTTGCAAATTACCCACTTTTTAGGCCTTTTGACATCTATCTAAATGCACTCGATTGGTTGTTTATTGTTTTTAGTTAATTATCAATCTTTGTCTTCCATCGTTCTTCTCCAAACTATTACAACTACATTTTTAAAACCCTGAGTATTTATTATTAGTAAGTATAAGCTTTTAAAAATAAAATCTATTGCCAACGGCTGCGTGCTTTTACAAATTCCGGTTTGAAGGGCACCTTAGTTTTTACGCGTTTGAGTCTGTCTTGAGCAATTTAAAAAGTTAAGCCAATATTAGGTTATCTATATATATAAAAGAAAGTTGTGTTAGTTACACCATTTATAACTCAAGAACGGCTGAATCGATTTAGCTGAAAATTGGTGGGTAGGTAGCTTAGAACCAGGAAAAGGACATAGGATAAATTTTACCCCGTTTTCTTTTCTTTTTTTTTTTTTATTCCGCGCGGACGGAGTCGCGGGTAAAAGCTAGTGTTAGGATAGATAGATAAATTAGATCTTTCTGCATTTTAATTAAGCAATATTAAACAGCTCGTAATAAGAATTCCGAGTTTAAAAGTTATCTATGAACAAGCACATTGTTTTTAATCCACTTATATGAATGCAACAGAATTGTTTATTTAAACATTCTTTCTTAAATAACTATTACTACATCTATACTAAGTGCTTGATTTTGACCACTTAATAACTGTGTGTGCAGTAAATAATTAAGTATTCTCGCTGTTTTCTTATCAGATTGTCTACGCTAATACTCTCTGTTATTATCTCTATTACATGATGCGATTTAACTACTGATTGTGCCCTGATTCTGATATCACATGCATTTAACATTGCCGCGTACCGCGCACAATGCTTTTATCAACTTTATCTTTATAACGGAAACATTATTAAACAATAGGAAAGACGAGTCTTGGGATTTTTTTCTATTTAACCAAGTTAATAGATATTTATTGCATATATTGTTTAAGGATGCAACTAAAAAAATACGGCGGAACAATTATTATACATATTAACTGCCACATGCAGAGTGAGACTAGAACGTCGGACGCTCAGGGTTTGAGCACCTATATTCTACAATTTCGAATTTGATGCTTGCCATGTACCAATATGCAAACATCTTGATGCAACCTACTCATATCTGCGAAAAATTTCAAAGATGTGTGTAAAGTCAACCAACACGTATTGGGCCAAGGTAATTGTTAAAATGAGCTGACGACGACGAATCAGTCTTTAAGTAATACTTAGAGGAGGTCCTAAGTACCAGTTAAAGTAACTATTAAAAAACTCGAAGTAAAGCAGTATAACATGTGAGTTAAAAAAATCCCAGAGCTCTACAAACACGCATTGTGAAAACAGAGCCAATTGATTCAATCATTTTAATAGATAGACATCGTCTTGCAACATAACGTCTTTTTGATTGATAATATGGAACATGAAATGAACATGGAATGTTCCAATATATAAACCACACTGTTACAGAAGTTACAGAACCACAAAAAAAGTTGTGGAGAAATTTTGCAGACTTGTTTGAATAACAGACATTTCATAACGATTGTAATTACATACATAATGATGTTAATAACTTTTTTTTAAAGAGTATAACAGAGGCAATATAATATTTTTAATATTACATACTAGCTTTTACCCGCGACTCCGTCTGCGCGGAATAAAAAAAAACACATGATAAAAAAGTTCCATTGTCCGTTTCCTAGTTCTAAGCTACCTCCCCATCAATTTTCAGCTAAATCAGTTCGACCGATCTTGAGTTATAAATAGTTTAACTAACACGATTCTTTTATATATATAGATTATAAAATTGAAGATTTTTATTTGATTATTCCATCATTCGTAACTTCTTAGTACTTCATTAAAGTGAATGTTATTTATACGAATTCAGAAAACTTTTAATAAAATTATGTTGATTGTTGAACCAAGAAATATATTATGTATATTGTATTATATATATACGTAGAGTTGTAACATGATAAATCTATATACTATTGTGTGATACTGACCTCCATCTTAGTAAATTATCAATTAACTAATAATAACAATCAATCATTATCATTACGTAATAATTGATTACTGAAATTATACACGGTAGTTACACGTTCTAATGATAAATAGAATTATTTATACAGTGGACCCCCGATAATCCGGCCCCTGTCTAATCCGGCGCCCCCTGTAATCCGACATGACTTAGAATTACATAAATTAAGTCTGATTTGTACTTCAAAGTACATACATATGTACGTATAATATATAGATTCTTGTCATTAGATATGTAATTTGTCGGATTACAAGGTACTCTTTCGTAAAAAAATCCGGACTATAGGGGTCTTAGGCAGTGCTCTATAATCCGACAAATTCGATAGTCCGACACTGCCCTGCATAATGTTTGCCGGATTACCGGGGGTCCACTGTATTGACCATCGATTTTATTTTTAACCACGAATCGTTGAATAAAATTATTCGATAGATTAAAATAAAAGTCAAAATACTCAACACAGTTCAGAAGGGTTATGGTCATAATTGATAAATATTTTATTATTATTTGAATGTTTATTTTAACTAGTATTATCTGTGTTAATACACGAACACCTACATTGTTACAAAGTTAGTTTAAAGTACAAATAAAACCTTTTATCTTTCGTATCTTACTTTTTGTCGTATTATTTATAATTGTTTTGTTTATATCAAAACGCAACAAATATATTTTTATAATTATGTTTATTTTACTTGTAACTAAGACATAAGAAAAATTGATCATTAATAATACATATAAAAAATCTGTGAAAATCCGTATTAAGAGTACAACTATCCGAAATATTTGGATCCGAAATATATGGAATACACGATATAATTATCCTCAAACAACTTAATATTGCAAAAGAGATTTCTTAGAAATTTTTATTTTTTATGTTCTGTTTATTTCTATATAGCAAATAAACAAACATATTCAGCGTGTATCTAAAATTTAATGTATTAGACCAATACTCGATGAATTACCTTGAATTGATGTGATAATATCTATGAGCATTGACGAAAATAATATATAACTATATTATCGTTAACTTAACTTAAACTTAGTCTTTATTTTATTTCTAGACTTAATAAATAATACATAGAGTTAATGTGTAAATTCATTATCATTTTTGGCGCCAAACTTTACATCGCAAAACATTAATGCATCGGAAAGCTATAAAAATTTCTCTACATATTACTAATAATTTCTTACAAATGCACTCGTTCAATACTTACTTAATTATGTCTTCAAGTAACAAACTTGTTCCTTAGTTTTTCCGACTTAAATTCGTAATGAATTCACAAATCTTCACCGGGTCATTGTATAACTCAAAGAGTAGAACCGCTGTCAAAAAAATACTTTATTTATCTGTGCGAATATAATTACATCATATTTCTCAATCTAACACTAAGTATTAAATTCTTAACATTACACACATTATGTGTACATTAAAAGATGTAAAAACAACGGACTATATACAGTTAAATTAATGAACTTTGTTCATTACAAACTGTACCGTAACGCAAGCATTGGCGGACTAACTTAGGTTATGTTAAAATTTACGCTTGCGTCAAGTTGCGTCAGTTCTACTTCCAAAGAGTATGTATCATATTATACCGTTAAATGATCGTTCGATCATACGACTTCAACGTCCAATGAAAGAACAGAAAACGATTGACGTTAGTTCCCAATTCAGCAAGAAAAGCGCTTGCAAAAATTGTAGAGCTTTAAAACAGTTTTTATGTTACAAAGTTATAAAATGGTATTATTTTTAACCAACTTCATTCTTGCTTTCTTCTTAATGTTTAAAAATAACCTCAAATGTTTTAAAAAAGATTTACATGGCGAACATTTACACTGAAAAGCATACTTGTAAGAATTCATACAAGCATACTTTTAAGTATAGAAAAATATTAGTATAATGTTTCATGTGTCTAGTGTTTTTTCAAATCAATTGTTAATTATAGCGCCATCTAACGGTACAAACATATACTACAGAATTTACAAATCTGAAAATAGAAAATTCTGTGTCGGTTACAAGTTTCCTTGCAGTTAAAGGACAAACTCTATGTTTTGAAGATATAAATATACTTGAAAAATTAAAAAAGAAACTGCTTGATATTTGTGATATATCTGTAGAAATAAAAGTTATTTCAGTGTAAACTGTATCAGTGTTTTAAAACAAGGATTACAACTTTGCTTATTTATCAATATTTATATAAGAAATAAAATAGAGTTAATTAGTAATAAATAAAATTTTATATAGATGATTACGGTGAAAGCTAAAGTATGAAATATTTATTGAAGTAAATATATATTCAAATGTCGCAGTTCACACTTCAGTCTCAAACTGTATTATTATCCAACCTCTTTTATACGCCCACTTATTTCATATTTCATTAAAACTTAAACCCTCACAAAGTTTACGCGGCTGGTAAATGCAATTAACAAGCTGCAGCGAATTAACTCTTATGTTACTTTGAATTTACATTTATTATAGTGAAATAAGTATTGTTAAATTATATTTTTATGTACCTACCTACATATTAGGAACCGTCTAATTTTCCATAAACTACTATTTGATGTAATACATAACAAGTACTGTACTTACTGTTTGAACTGAAGTCATTGTGTAAACAACACTGCACGTTAACAAATAACCCTAAATAAACTTTGTGCCTCATATGTAAGTAGTCTTATCACTTGATCAACACGATCGAATTTTTCCTTTTCAGTAGTAGGTTGTTTGACGTTTTTAAAAGTGGATAGTTTTAAGTCATCATAAACTTTATACGTGATCAGTTTTTGTTTTTTAATAAAAACTACTTCTGTCTTAATTATATCATCAACATCATCAGCTAAATAACCACCATTCATCTGCCGCCCCCAAGCGTATTTAGTTTGCAACAATACTAATTGTTAAATCTTTTGTTGCTAACAGTACTTCGAATTTTTAATCCAATTTATTACTCTCGCGATTAAACCAGTATAAATTATATTTCTTACCTAATAATTACATAGTTCGAAGTGTTCGAATTAAATAATTTAAATTAATGAGGTGTAATCGAAACCTCTATTCGGTGTTGAATTTTGTTTCGTTATTATTTCTTACAATGTCGAACAGTTCAGACGTATCTCGACCGAAACGATATTTCGGTTTCCATTATATTTTATTAAGATTTTTAGGCCTTGGTTGGTGGCATCATCCTGACGAAAATAACACACGCAACTTTCCCGGATTGTACTTTTATTATGCTCTGTTAACAGAACTCGTTTGGGTTGTGATTTTCGTAGGACTGGAATCGATAGATCCTTTTATAGGTCATAAAGATTTAGATAGATTTATGTTCAGTCTGTCATTTGTTGTAACACACGATCTTACTCTTATAAAGCTCTATATATTCTTCTTTAAAAATCGAGACCTTCAAGATATTGTTCGAACTTTAGAGATAGATTTGCAAGATTACTACCAGAACAATGGTCTGATTCGTCGGACGATTAAAGTGACAAAAATATTAACGGGCTCATTTCTCTTTTTCGGATGGCTCACCATTGGCAATACTACTGTATATGGTATTGTACGAGATATTAAATGGAAAACAGAGATATTACAACTTAACGAGTCTACAAGCAAACCACCAAGGACATTACCACAACCTATTTACATACCATGGAACTATGAAAATGAAAGACCGTACATTGTTACCTATCTCTTTGAAACAATAGGTTTGTTGTGGACCGGTCATATTGTTATGACGATTGACACATTCATAGGTTCTGTTATTCTCCACATGAGCTGCCAATTCACTATACTACAAGAAGCATTTCTAACAGCCTATGATCGAGCCATTGAAAGTCTTTATCAAGGTATTCAGACAAACGAATATACCAGTAACAATCTTGATATGAAAGAAAATAGTATAAGAATGTATAAATCAGATAAAGAAATTGAAGAGGGTTTACTGACGGTACTGAAAAGTTGTTTTAAGCAACACCAACTATTAATCAAGTAAGCTTTTTACTAGTTTTTTTTATTGTAGTAACAGATTGGTGTTTAATGCGTTGGTGCTTTCAGACTCGAAATTTCACTAATGTTATGTAACTCGAAAACTTAACGGATCTAAAAGATTATTAGTGTTCGAAATAAAGTTTTTTTTTAATTCCGCAAGGACCATAAAGGGGAAAGGCTATTAAATAGTAATTGTTACTGGCACAAAAACTGGTTAATTAAACTTTTTTTTCATAAATCCACTAACGCACGATATACGGCCAGTAGCATGTACATTTTGGCACGCGGGCTGTGTTCGATTCGCGCAAACCATGTTAAACTGCTATAGAATGCGTTGTAAATTAACTGGTGAGATTGCTCGCGCCAAAATCCTCGCCAGACTAGCAATTTGTGGAATAGTCTATCAGAGCACTACTGCGTTGGACATACAATTTCAACAACATAAAACAAAAGTATTATGACAATTTAAAATACATAAAATCTAGTTTTAATTGTGTTTAATAATGTCTTAGTTATCTTCCTTCACTATAGTTGTAATTAGACAAATATTATTAGAAATAAGCATTAGAAGTAAGGGAGAGGTGCATTACCTTATGATTAAAACACTCATTTTGAAAAGATCACACGAAACACGGAATTAGTTCCACTTCACGCCTCTCTTCTGTGTGGTCATGCACGCACGTCCACGGTCGTCGCACCGGTCGTGTCGGCTCATTCGTGAAACAGATGTTGCTGGGGCATAATATTCTACGAACTTACACTGCTATTCTTAGTTTTATGTAAATATGATTACTTAATAAAAACCAGGAGCGAAGTTAGGGAGAGTCGATGGTTAAATAAAAAGTAGGAAATCTGTATTGAAACGGCTGCGCTTGGCAGTGTCCCGCGGCGCGAAAAAATATCAATCCTCTGCCAATGTTAGCAATAAGGGAGACCGCATTTTGTGTGGATATGACACCGTGCAATATCTTAGGATTACCGACCCAATATTGTCACACGACTGCTTTTTTCTTACTCCCACGCCGAAATCAACATAATCCGCGTTTCATATTCAATGTAAGTTTGCTGAAAATGAAAAGAATTGATAGAATCTTAGAGCTAGTAGTTACTTCTTCAATGAATAGTTAACAATATGACGTTGACACAATCTAAAAAAAGGTGTAATGATATATTGCATCAAAGACCTTTAATTTTGCTTCGTTAGTTAGTAAACCCTGAGAAAATACAATTGATATTTGCAATATAAGCCGTATTACCCCTAAAGCAAAATTAGTTCTGTCCCCTAAAAAGTATTTATACAACGGAATAATTGAGTTAAACGTACTTTATGATACAAAATTAACATAACTAGCGCGGAGTATACTTATTTCTTTCATGGAGTTGGTAAGTAATGATGTGATAATTGACTTCATTTTTCCCTACTTTTATCGCCTTTAGACATACATATAAGGTTACGGACATATTTAGCTTGCGGAAGGTTATTTTATCATGATTTTTAAACAGAAAACCAAAAAAAATATTAAAGGAATCAAAAAAACAATTAGTCTATGTGTTCTTCCAGACTATATTCTACATTTGTGCAGGGAAATCCATGCTGCTGTACTGGAAATATCTTCTAACAAACATCCATCCATCCATTAGTCCATCCATCTATTCATCCATACAAACATTCACATTTTTTTTTTTTATTTATTTATATTAAACAGGGTACAAAATACAAAGTTATATTAAAAGTGTCTATAAACCCATCGTGGGTTTGTCCAGACACTTTGGTACTACGCTATGAAATATAACTGAAGGTAAGTTTAGATTAATTTTTTAAACAACAACTAAGTGAGATCGCTCATACCGTCATATACAGGGTGCACAATATTATATAGGGTGCACAACATTTATAATATTAGTAAGATTAGAACCTCTATATATTATCATGTTATCTTACAGTTGCGTGGAAAAGTTCTCAGTGACGTATTCATACGGCTTCGTGACTCAACTGTTGTCCAGCATGGCGGCCATTTGTGCTGTAATGGTGCAAGTTTCGGTACGACAATAACCATGGATTTCAACTGTCGAATTACTCAAATGCAAAAATATATCGCCATCTGCCTTAACACCTTTGAAATAACTCCAATAAAAAAATTACTACATGCATTTTGACCGTGGAAACTTACGTTAACAAATAGTTGACTTGAAAACCAGAGAACAAGAATGACTACAAAATGAATATCTTTAAATGTAGTAGAAGTATGAAGGACCGGACAAAAATATTTGCCAATTTTTTTTTATTTTCTTTACAATGACTAACATTGCAAAATTATAAATGAATCCTTTGCATTTCAAAGAAGAAGCTCTAAGCTCTAAGAAAATTACAATTCATTTACCACATGAATAACGTTTTAAAGAACTTTTCAAAAACGTGCTTATTTAACAAAAGATCAAAAGCACTACCGTTGTTTGTAACATCCCGACCAGAGCTTTTGAATTCTAAAATTTCGTATATACCGCCTCCAGCCAGATACACCGCACGTATACTTTGAACTGAAGAAACTTTTTCTTTACAGTTAGATGCATCCAGTTTCAAGTCGGTACGTTTAATAACATCATTGGCATTCTTCGTTGCAATGATCATTCAACTTGCAATACAATGCTTTACAGGAAACGAACTCACTTATCAAGTAAGTTGATTAAAAAGTTATCATAACATTAATCTAGTATTTTAAATATTATTTCATTAATTTACTAGACAAAATTACAACGGTACGCAAAACGAATCGCCGTCGTCTTAAAATTAGATTTGTGGATTAATCTTAAAAATTACCAAGAACAGTGAAATAAAACGTTATAATGTAATAATTTCACATTTTATGATAAATGCTAATTAATGGTTACAAACGATTACATCAATATTGTGATCAAATGATTAAGCGGATGTAAAACGTGTTGTTGCGAAAACAAATTTTCTCTAGTGCTTTCCATTACACGGTGGGGTGTAAGAAAGAAAGGTGCTTGAAACGAGTTATACAGCTCCAGGCGTTTCGCTTGGTACGTGTTTCATCTCACAGTCACATAACATAGAAATAAAGAACGCGACAATGCTACCTTGAGCCATTCTTTTGAGAAGTTTTCGTCGTGAGTAGTATGCATGAATGACTGCTTATGTATTGAAAAAAGAATACATACATGATAAAAGATAACGACGCTGCCAGGACACTGGAGTACCTAGTTACGAATAAGAATGGAAAAAAAGGTATAACATTCTGAGTAGGGATTTACTTTCCACGTATTCGCTTCTTTATACTTTTTGTGATACTGAAATGCGTTTGCCGGTTATCTTTATAACGACTTGAACTAAAATATTTTTTCTATATTGCGTATGGTTTCTTTTATAATTGACGAACTTGAAAGAACTTAATTTAAATTTTGCCTAGTTTTTACACTTAATTAAATTTGTTAATTTATATATGTTACAACATAAAATCTAATCAAATTAGACCTAGATAGAATTCATCCAAAAAAAAAAAAACGCTTAAAGAAAGCCAACGAAAACTTTACCTAAATGTCTGGCTAGTGGTGATCGTTGAATTTTTTTTTTGGACTGAACTGCTTAATGTCGACTGAATACTAAACTTCCATGTCCACTTTCATATACTTCGTAAATCAATTTGCAGGCAAGGCGCGTGGCTGATGCGGTAATGGAGTGTCAATGGGAGCGCATGCCGGCGCGCGTACGTAAGATGCTCCTGCTGACGATGTTGCGAGCTCAGAAGCCGCTGCATCTCACAGCTGCCGGTTTCGCTAATATGAACAATGATTGCTTCTTATCAGTAAGTTGTTCGGTATCGCAATCCACTACTGAAAATGGAATAACGTCTTTTGCATCAATGGCGGACTCAAGCGGTGCAATACCCCGACAATACAGAAGACAGGCGTGAATTGGAAGTAATTCCCCGTGTCTTCTGATTAGTGTGCGTACCGGAGGACTAATTTTAGTCCTCTTCTCTTTCCGCCCAACCTTTTCTGATGAGGAAGGGATGGGAAGTGGTTGCGGATTAGGTAGAAAGAGGAAATATCCTCATTCGGTTCTTCCCCTCCTCCGTCGATTAAAGGTAGGCATCGCATCTGTAAATGCGGGTGTATGGCCGTTAGCTCGTTTGCCTTTTACTATAAAAAACAATCGCTTAACACGTTCAGCGCTGACAACTCGATTGGCAAGTTTATATAGTAAATAATAATCCAAGGTCCAAGTCCAAGATTATTTTATGGAAGACTAGCAGTCACCCGCGACTCCGTCCGAGTGAAATTCAAAAATAATAATCATTAGTTGCCTATGTGTTCTTCCAGATTATGCTCTACATCTACGCCAAATTTCATCCGATTCGATCAGAGATCCGTTGAGCTGTTATATAGATACCTTCTTACAAACATCCAACCATCCATTCAAACATCCAAACATTCGCATTCATAATATTAAAATGTAGTAAAAATCTACTTCTCGAATTGAGATTTCTCTATTAGCTAAAGCTATTTTAGTGATACAAAGAATACTGTAATTTTTTTTTTCAGATAATGAAAGCGGCGTATTCCTATTACGCGGTGTTAAGCAAACGGCAAGTTTAAGATCTTAATGAAAATAAAACGAGATATTATGCACAAAATGTATTTTATAGAATCAATAAATACTAATAATATTAAATAAAACTCGACATAAAGTAAATTTATAATCTAAACTATCACAGTTCCCTTAAATATAAAATTAATACAACTAGTATAGAAAAATGAATAAATCGTACATTTTGCCGCAGTTTTTCTGTAACATTACTTTATAATTAATATTAAATAACACGTGCGCAATAACAGTTCACCTCATCCAATGACGTCACTGAAGGATCAAGAGAGTCCGCGGGAAGTTAAACGTAAGATCCAATCATCTCAATCAAACATCGAATATGTCTGAGTGTCATGTTATTCTGCACGCGTAGTAGCTAAAAACGAAATGAGAAAAATACACTTGATAAATCAGATCTCAAGAAGAGACTGCTTTGGTGTTGTCGATCGTGATTTCTCCGGTGTCTTTATGTCGAGAACTGTCATTTCTTCACATCTGTAAAAAAATAAACTTATTTCAACACGATTATTTCAGCAACCATCCTCCAGTTTACCATGATTCGTAATAATAGAGCAGCCAAATACAAAAGAATATTTCTTAAATCCTTGATTAGTAGTTCCTATAATTGATACTTTTAAATACACTCTCCCAACTGTACTATGTTAATTCAGGTTAGTATTTTTCCCTAACCATCTGTTCAAAATCAAAGCAAAGAATTATGAATCCAGATATATGTCAATAGACCTCTTTTATAAGGTTCCATCTATACTGAGCAAACCTATCGTAGATTTGAAAGCATAGAGATTAAATTTTGTAGAGCAAGACCTTTGGGAGTCGGCTGAGTAACGGGAACAAAATACAGAACCCGTAGATTTGTATGGTTTTAAATTGTAAATTAATTATTCGATTTGCGTTGTGAATAACTTACTTTGCATCGAAAGCAATTTTATTAATCAATAATTGACACTAGAAATTATAACTTGATTGTAATACGTTTTTAAGAACGTAAGTATTATATTAACCGCTTTAGCTCCATACAAACGTTGCTGCTGAAAGTCGCTTCAAAGTAATGTTGAACGTGGGAACCGAATTAAGACCATCGAAACCTATATCGTTCAAAAGCCATACTCTACATTATGAATATGGCAGACACATATCACATGTTAAAATTATCAAATCAAGCCAAATATTTAAAAATGTATAGACATTCTATCAAAAGTAGATGTCTCAGGCTACTACCAAATCAGCGTGATCTTCCTTTCAATATTTAGGGTCAGACCAGTTAGTATAGTTGTAAAGCTGGTGTGAACAAACCTGTCATCAGCAGAATGCGCGGCGTTATAGAAAACGTCAGGTATTGGGGAGTCGTGCTGGCTGAGCAAGGAGCTGCCGGCGCGCGCGTGATGCGGCCCATGTGTCGCGAATGGAGAGAATGGCGCCGCAGCCCGTAATGCAGCCAACACTAGTAGTAAGCCACCTAGTAAAAAAATATATGTTACGGCTAACCTATTTAAAATCGATAGATTACGGTTTCTTAAGTATCTCATCCTACTAAACGGTGAAGGCGTTAGAGTAAAGCGCTTTTTAGTGACCACCCAGAGTGCTGGACAGAAAGTCTCACACAACCCTGTTAAATACCCCTCCTCCTCCTAAACGCATTGTAAAAAAAGGGCTCCGTAAAAATCTATCGAAATCTTACCCCGCCTAGCTAAAATACCTTGACTTGATAGATTTTTCTTTCTACCGATCTGTTCGAAATCTTTACCTTCTTACCTTCTAAAGTTAAAAACAAAATGACTAATCGTAGTATTTTTTGCTGATGTTCTAGACTCTACACGAATTGTAGAGCACTAAGTTGCTTTGATTCATTTTATTTTATTAATGTGTACGTGGCTATTCTATAAAGGCTGTTTTGGGTAAGTAGTTTAAGGTCAACATATTTGTTTGAAACTAAAATAAATTTTTAATTATCACAGCAAGCGAAATAAAAAGCAATGTATATTTGCACCCCGCGTTCCCCTTACTTTCGGAACAATTCAAATTTTTAAAACCCACGACAAAAGATCAAAGCTGTCCCAACAAAATGTAAAACTATGTTTGCTATGTCCCGGTCTTTTCGACGTGTTTTTTGCTAACAGCGCGCCATCGTTATTTAAAAAAAACTCAACAAGAAATTCCCTGTATGCGATTTTTTATATGAAAATGCTGGTTCATTTCTCACAATTCATATATCTATTAAAGAAGAAAATAATGACGGTCTAATAAAAGTAAATAGATTAAAAAAATACAGCACTTAATAGAGTATAGAGTTAAGATACATTTTTTAACGAATACTAGAATGTGAGAAGTCTACTAATAATTCATTTGGTCATAGTATACTAAAATAGTATCCATATTCCTTTATCTACATATTTTAATTGCATTCTTAGCATTTCTTCTCGATATAGTCACTCTCTGTAGAATTAATAACTGCATTCTTGTATCGTATCATCAATTTAAACTGTTATTATTTCTGTAACTGTATACCATGTGCATGAATAAATATTCATATCATCATCATCAGCTCACTATACGTCCCCACCGAGGGGATCGGAGCCTACCCCAATTTAGGGGTGACTAGGCCATAGTCAACCACGCTGGCCAAGTGCGGGTTGGTTGACTTCACACATATCATTGAATTTCTTCTCAGATATGTGCAGGTTGCATCACGATGTTTTCCTTCACCGTAAGAACGTCGGATAAATGTACATATGTAAATCGAAAATCGAAAAACACATTGGTACATGGCGGGATTCGAACCCAGGACCTGCAGATTGCAAGTCAAGTGCTTAACCCCTGAGCCGCCGACGCTCCAATATACTATTAATATTCATATATGTACTGAATAATCTAAATTTAATATGAACTTTGTGTGCAGTACTGGAGATTTGCCATTAGCCGGAATTCTTATTATTGGCGACGGGAAAGATGTTCAAAGGTGATCCTAGATTATTTCAATCACGTTCATATTAGACTTGGTGTGAGTTCTATCAATTATATAATAGAAGACATTTGAATGCATTTTTATACCAGACTTTAAAAACATAAATGAATATAAGTTTTAAAGTAAAAAGAATATTAAGATAGAAATCATTTAAGTGGATTGGCCCCAATTGTCTTTTTTATTCGCGGAAAATTCGCAAGTTGGCAACAGCTTCCAATCTCTTCTGACTGTCGCTAGCCGCAAGTGTGTCATGTAACTATCGTGTGTAACTTTATACGGTTTTCCACTCAAATTTCTTTTTTTTTCGAGTACAAAAAGCTTTTTAAGAATGACATGAAAGGCTTTGCTTACTAAATTTTTCTCAAGATCCTTTAACTTTCCGTAGCGCATGTTGGAAAATTGGGAAAACCGGTAACTGTTACGTTAATTTACTAAACTATTTTAACCTTATGCATTTTACGTAAATCATAACTTCTATCGAAAAATAAATGTCCAGGAACATTTTCAAACACATATCATTATAAAATAATGAATGGCAATACAACCAATTACAGTCATACCTGCAACGGCAGCAAGTATTGTCAGATTAGCAAACAAGATAGCGGTCGCAGCGCATGCGTAGAACGGCGCACGCGCACGTCCACACGACCACCTCGCGAAGTCCCAGCAGCGCAGAGACAGCGTGTACTGCCCGCGTCTGCACAGCAGGTCCACGAACAGCGCGGCCACCCACATCGTCTCCAACAGGAACACGAGAGCCGCGCCAACTCTACATATAAAATGTTACTTGTGATGATAGCCATTTGTAGATGTCGTGTATAATTTAGTAGATCTCCTTTATATATAAATTGATTATAAAGATGTGGTGATTGCAACTTCATCTTACCTAATTCTAACTAAACAATTTTGGACTCGGCCAGTTATTTCGTAATCACATTGACTTATTGTCTTTACGGATCAATTAAGAAAACTTTCAAAAATAAATTATTATTAAAACTCATGCACATAAACTCATTTAAACAATTTTAAATTAAATTCTATTCAGGTTTCCCTAACTGTAATGAAAGTATCACAATTCGCTTAACTTCAGTTCCATATCATTCATCGTCAGAAGTAAGAATTTTTACGACCCTACCAGAAAAATGTCTCACATTTCAAGAGCACTCATAAAAAGTTTTCACACATTGCACGCTAAATATTGATGACTTAAGTTTGAAGCTAAAAACTTAAGACGGAGAAAATGCAAACGAACGAAATATAAGATTACAATACTTAAAAAATAATTAAAAACAAAATATCATAACGTAAAACGGGGTGAATTGAAACAAAACTTAACTGATTAACAAATCACTGATTTTATCCATGTAGTAAATAGTTTATTTAACGAAAACTCATTTAATTTCATGGTGTAAAGTTGGTCTTTTTAAGAATTGCAAACTTAAATAATCGTCTGAAGAAACAAACACTCGGATATTTTATAATCATATATACAATTTACCTTAGAATTTTAAAAACAACAGGAACTTTCTCGTTTGAATTCCAGGTTAATGAACACTATGCGTAAGGAGCACTAACGAGCCTTGTTTCTAAGCACGGAGCGACGCGCACATAAAACAACACCCTAGGAGTCACAATATTGCCTCAAACACGACAAAGTTACTTAAATAGGTGTTTTAAACGCGTCCCTCGACACTAAGATGAAAAGAAATCTTCGCTTTTTTTATTACCATCCAAAATTACGTCTCGACAAATTTAATTTTTCTAAGTTATAACTGTTTCCAGCAGACGAGGATTTTTATCAAATAAATCTACGCAAGCACGGGCGGTAGGCAAATCTAACAAGATACTTCGGTACAAAGATATTACGTGAGTGAACTAACTTTAATCGTACTTCGTAAAGATTTTAGGAACAAAAGCTCTCAAGTGAAAGACTTCACTTACAATTTTCTTGTAACGAAATGCATTTTGAAGAATTTGAATTTACTAGAATATTTTTTAGAGAATAAGATCATAGACTAGTAACATAATGGTAACGGCAACGGCTAGTGTCGATTAAAGGTAGGCTACTAACCTGCAAATGTATATCTACATCCATGGGCAACGATCACTCATCTATTTTGGCGAATTCAAGTGGCCACTTACTCGTTTGCCACCTTTTGCTATAGAAAACTGCTGATTTATTAGTACATTTGTATAACGTGATGATTATAAAATTACAATTATCATAAATAATTTTAATTATTTTAAATAATTGTTATTATTTGTTTTTACTTTCCACGTGTAATTATTGTGTCACATTTGCGACTTAATACGCAGGTGAAAATACGCTACTGTTACATTAAATTAAATTAACGTGAAATCTTATTGATACGGTTTGTAATTGTTATTAAAAATAATGAATAGAGAAAAAAAATACTTACAAGAAGCCCGGCGCAACTTCGTACCCAAGCACCATTAGTTCTGCTCCGGCACCACTCAGAACTGCAACGGTCATTATTTCATTAAATAAGTTCATAACATACATATAATATTTTGTACACATATCTAATTACCTCCAAGTATTTGGTAATTAAATATTTTTCAATAAGATTTCCCAAAAGTATTTTCTATTACGTATACCTTCATATTTTTTACTAAACACTATATTTTAAATTAAAATTTACAGCTTATTTAAGCTTACATTTCCAATTTTGTTTGTAAAAACAGTTGCCGTTTTACTTCAAGTTAATCGACATAGATTTTTGAGATTTTTACTAGATTATTTTTAGACCTAGTTAAAATTAAGTCCTAGTCACATTTTCAACAGAAATACGACTAGTTTTATTGTTTCTGATATTATCAATTTGTATAGATTTCAAACAACAAAATGTTCTTAATGAAACATACATTATGTGCTATCGCGTAGCGCTGACTCTTCCCATTACAATATTAAAGTAGGTCACAATAAAAAGCTCTCATACATAACAATATTGAAAGAATGGAAATACTAGACTGTAAAGTTCGCTTATTCTACTTTCATTTTGATGACGATTGTCTTTTGTCATCATTAAAATGTTAAATAAAAAATGCCTCCTCGGTCTATACTCTACAGTGTGTTGCATTTTTGTGAAGTAACTACGAAACAAATTATAATTTTCACGAAATCATTTAGTACAATTTTTTTAATGTTAGTAACTTAATTAAAATACCTATAATGTTAGATGTGTAAGTAGGAAGTAGGATAACACGTGGAGTTGTGATTAAATGGTGTTTGTTAATATATTTTTTTGCAAGAACTCATTTTTCACCAGAGACCAACTTCTATGCGAACATATGTGTATTTAATTATTTTCGACATCTTACTTTGAGAATGAGGAAGTGTAACCCGCCAGTATTATTTTTCAACGAACATTCGTTATCAGTTTAAAGTACATAATGTGTTATATAATTTATCAATGTACATAAAAACGTAACGGCAATTGCAAACAATTGATGTCGTTCGTTAAGATCGATTACTCCTGATGATATATTAGTAACAGGGCTTCTTAATAGGGCCTTGGTAAGATGCATCATTGTATTTATTGCTTCAATGCCTTAATGTGCACCATATTTTTATCATCATCATCATCATACTGTCCTTTTCCCTACGGAGAGTAGGCAGAGTGTGTACTTCTTTTCCATACATCTCTAACTGTCGTAATATCTGAGTACACTCCTTTTTTTTTGTATCCTCTTTCTCACAATCCATCCATACATAATATAATAAAATTAATATATTTAAACTTATGAAATATAGATCGCATAGCCAAATTATACTAAATGGTTTATGAAGCAAAGTTTAAGTACCTAATTATGTAATAATAATAATTTGATTATATGTTTGTTTGCATTGAATAGACTCCGAAAGTACTTAACCGATTTAAAAAATTCTTTCACTATTGGAAAGTTACATTATCCCCGGGTGACATAGACTATATTTATTACTATATTTTTTTTCCGATAAATACTTACTTCTGACCCAAGCCCTAATAATAAGTCCGTTAATATTTTAATTTTGCTCCCTCGCGTTAACTATTTTATTAGGCTATTGCCTGCATTTAGAGATAATTTTATTCGTTTTCCGGTTCGGCAGTGAAAATTCTAATTTCCGAAAATGTTTCCCAGATTAATAGTAATTTTTCAGATTTACTAATCTATCTAAGCTTTATAAGGCGATAAGTTCTCTCCAATGCCAGTATTAATATTTAAGGGAAAACTTTATACATAGAAACTAAAAGATTTATCAGACAATAATAAATTATTATGCACTCCTTAACTCTATAACAATAATTATGACAAGTTTTCCTGCTGATGACTGACGAGACCTTGACAATTATTTATGAGATGTAACAATACGCATTACAAAACAAACATTTAAATATACGTACAATATCTAGGAAAAAAAATTTTCTTTCCTATTTTACTTCGTTTGTTTTTGAGACCAAAATCTTCGTTTAAAATATATCGTCATCCTTGTCATTTATCTTTGACAAAACAGAGATAATATGTCTTAAAAAAGGTTTTGGTCTCAGAAATCCACGGTTACTCGTCAAGAAAATGTTAGTGTATTCAATTTATACAAAATATGCCCACGTTTAATAAACGCACGTCACAATTACGTAAAAGACTTTTGTTTGTGACTTTATGTGATCTTACATTTGAACTCAGTAAATAAGAAACTACATTACGTATGTGAATCTTATAATCAAATACTATTTTTTAGTGTTAAAGAGAAAAATAATAGTTTTTTTTTTTCTTAAAAGACGTAGGTGAGCTTGGTTAAACGTCTCCGGTCGTAAATCAGGATAGGCAAAAATCACTAAGTAAGCGGCACAATCCTGGCATACTTCCTTGTCGGTTACCGGTACTCCTTTTTTCTTTGCTCATATAATTCCGTTTTGGAACGTCGTTATAAGCGTCGTTAAGCTTATGCCGGAATTGCATGTAATCCTTACTAGTCCTTACTTAATATTATAAATGCGCAAATAACTCTGTCTGTCTGTCTCGCTTTCGCGCCAAAACTACTGAACCGATTTAAATGATATTTGGTACACAGATAGTCTAGAGCCTGAGGAAGGATATAGCCTATATTTTAACGCGAAAAAGGGGTTGTAAGGGGTTGAAAGTGGGAATGGTAATTTGTATGGAAATATCGTCATTTTAACAGTTAGAAGCTTGTAACTTCTTTTCAAGGCTGCTAATTTGATATAAAAATATGAAATTCCTTTGAAATTCCTTGTTCCCTGTTCCCTGTTATTTGTTCTGTTCTTTGTTCTGTTTTTTGTTCTGTTCTTTGTTTTGTTCTTTGTTCTGTTCTTCGTTCTGTTCTTTGTTCTGTTCTTTGTTCTGTTCTTTGTTCTGTTCTTTGTTCTGTTCTTTGTTCTGTTCTTTGTTCCGTTCTTTGTTCCGTTCTTTGTTCCATTCTTTGTTCCGTTCTTTGTTCTGTTCTTTGTTCTGTTCTTTGTTCTATTCTTTGTTCTGTTCTTTTTTCTATTCTTTGTTCTATTCTATGTTCTCTGTTGTCTGTTCTCCGTTCTCCGTTCTCCGTTATCCGTTCTCCGTTCTCTGTTCTCTGTTTTGTTTTTTTGTTTGAAGATATCTCCGGAACGGCTCACCAGTTAATGACATTTTGCACAGATGTAGCACATAGTATGAAAGAACATATAAACTACTAATAAGTTTTTATTTTTAATACCGCGTGGAGGGAGTCGCGGACGACAGCTAGTTAATCAATATTTCATTAGTAAACTAATAACAGTAGCAAATGTTCTGTCTGATAAATCAAACTGCCGACCGGCAAAATGGTTAATCGGAGGAAGCTCAGATAAAAAAGGCAATTCTAGTTAATATAAAAACATAAAGTAAGTGACGTTCAAAGTATCTATTTTATTCACGAATTTTATCAATTTTAAAGTATTCAACAAAAGTTTTGCACACACGAAAACTCATACCTAACTGAAACATTGAATTACATTAGAATACATTTTATTGTTGTATACTTACCAACAGCAGTAATAAGGCCCCATAATCTTGCCAGCGGTTGCAACAGCACCCATAATCTCAGTGCCAAAGATTTCTTCGGCGCAGTGACCCTTATTGATGGACTCCTAATTGTTGTGTCTTGTGGCTCCGGTTCACCCGCATCACTACGAATTGGCTTCGATGATTCAACACTCATAATTAATGTTAAACGCACCACGAAATAAATTTGTTACATCACACAAAATAATTCACCCTTTTAGAGTTATAAAAACTTTCACTTTCATTCGCAACCATGTTAAAAATAGCCAAGAGTTATATTTTTATTTTTTATTTCTTTATAAAACACCTTATAAAATTTCGAACGTCGTGTTTTGTTGTTTATAAACTTTAAACTTTGTCACTAAATGCATCAAACGTAATGTTTATCTAAAGTTTGGCCCAATGCCTAAATACTTAAATATCGCACTGCCTTGAAACTTTTTATAACCATGTCAATAATTATTTTATCTCGACTTAAAATTAATATAAAGAATAGAATAAGAGCTAAAAATTACGCAATAACATATTTAAGAACTTTAAAACATAATCAGTTAAAAAATATTACGTTCACCGATATTTGGCGCGCAAAAATGTTACGTCGTGACACACGCACATACGTCCAAGCGCTATGAGCTACTGAATTATAGTTGAGTGATGACTGATGAAGTTGATCTCAACTCAGCGGACTACATAGACATCCGACAGCCACAGTGATGTTTTTTATTAATATATTTTTTTTTGTTACTTACCTTTTTTTACAAAAATTATTATATCGTTTACTCTAGTAAGTCTAGAGTAAATGATATAATAATTTTTGTTCGCATTATACATATGTACAATTATTTACATATATTATTATATACATCTTGTTGATTTGCGATTTTACAAAGAAAAACAAAGTCCACTGATAAAAGCATCTTATACTTTTCAACAAGCCAGATTAGTTGTAGAGCATAAACGTACGAGAATTTTGTTATAAACTTGTTGACAGCGTTTTAGAACTAGTTAATTAAGTACACTTTTGCGTTCAATATTCAATACCATGAACCTTGAATACGTGAAGAAAAAGAATGTGGAAACTTTCTGTATCAGTAACCGTTTCTAAATAATGATATAACAAGTGGTCTTATTCATAAAATTTGTATTATAGATATATTTGAAAATATGAAGGATTTTTTTATAAGGAAACAAAAACAAAAACTTTAATGCTTCTGTTTTGAGATAGAAGTAGAAGAAGAATGCTGTCGTTATCTCCATTTCACGTGTTTTAAAGGCTATAACAGCCTACATGCTCTTTGTGCACTTGGCCATAAACTATAATTTACTTGTCTCTGGCTCAACCCAAGCTTTTCAAATCGGCCATTTTGTTAATTGATGATGTTTTTCATTAGTTTGGTTATCATAACTAAAGTGTTTAAAAATAAATAAAGTGTTAATTATAAATATATAGTGTACCTTTCAAAAGTATTTTCTAAATACTTAATAATGCAATCAAATAGTGGGGCGAAAAATCCGCCTTGGGCGAGATCAAATGTGAATACAAACATTACCGGCATAAACCCGCAAATAATGGATCCGAATTCAATGATGACACAACAAGGCATGATGCCTTTTCAACAAACACAAACAGTATTTAATACTGGCATGATGCAAGCTCAAAGTGGTATAGGAATGCCGATGGCAGGACAAATGCAAATGAATCAAATGACTCAAGGTCAGATGTACCCGGGCAATGTTGTTGCGTACCCAGCACCACGTGGTATGAACCCGGGTTTGTATCAAAACGCACAACCTAATCAACCACAACAGGGAACTGAACAGCGGGTATTTACGGGCACAGTCACTAAGACTCATAATGATTTTGGTTTTGTTGATCATGATGTTTTCTATCAAACATCTGTTTGTGCAAAAGGTATTATACCTAAGATCAACGATCGGGTGCTAGTTGAAGCAACTTATAACTCTAACATGCCTTTCAAATGGAATGCTACCCGTGTACAAGTTTTGCCGAAGTCTAATCATACTCAGAAATCGAATCCTCCTAAATCTAGTTCTTACAATGCTGTGCCTCCACCATCGTCCAAAAAGCCTTTGCCATCGCGACGTGACGAACGGCCGTCGCGCAGAGAGGAAAGGGTAGGTATTCATACTGGTTACTGCTAATGTTGGTGTTAGGGTAGGTTGTGGTTGGGTGGCCACCCAGTACGCTAGACAGGAAGGGGTGCAACAAGACTGAATTAAACAGTTTCATATTACTCTGATAACCTCTTCAAAGGCATGGTATAAAAAAACATGCACTGTAGAAATCTCACCTAGGGCTAATACAACCTATAACTGTTACTTCATACAGTTACACTAAGATATAGTTTGTAAACGTAAAAAAAGCTATTTAAACATATGTTTTTTGTAAATTAGGAAATAAAGCCACAACACTGATACTTACAAGTTGTATTTACTCATAATTTTAGAAACGATCTCGAACAAGGAGTCGTTCACGATCCCGTGAACGACGTGACAGTCGCAACCGTAGAGATTCTCCACCACGTAAACGTCCAGTTGTCCATCAGCCATCACCCGTGAAGTATGTTCGAGTTCCTCGGATGCCACTTGATATGTAAGTTATTATCCTGTTAAGTTTATAAACTTGTAATTATGCAACAGAAAACAAAAAGATTTGTCAGCACTGATCAGCATTTTATTTTGAGTTCGAATTTTCGAACTCAGGTTTAATTTTTTTTCTATTCAAGCATTGTTGGTAAGTTATCAATCCCTTAACTTCTTAATAACTTTTTTTTTTATTTTACTACACAATTTAATTGATAGCAAGTCATCCTTAACCTTTTGCAGTCATAAAGCCGATGTACCTGGACTATCACAGAGGTATAACAATCTATATATACCATCTGATTTTTTCAATGCACATGTAAGATGGGGAGAAACATTCCCACCACAAGCACCATTTTCACTCAATAATCCATGTTCATATCATATTATGAGCAAAGAGACGGAAAATCCAAACCGTAATGATTCTGTTCTGGAACCACCTGATGCTGATTATAGATTTTCAGCCAAGGTTAGTATAATATCCTGTACACAATATTTTTACAGAACTATAGTCTCTGTTTCTTTTGTGAAAGTGTCATCATAATTAAATTAACTGTGCAAAAATAAAATTATTTTCATATAACTTAATTTTTTTTGGTGTTAAGAAGCCTACTTAAAATGACTGATGACTACATAAACACCCCTTTCAGAACATTTTAGCTTCATTAGCATTCTTCCCTAAGAGTTTTAGAGCAGTTCCATTTCAATTTTCATTTGAATTTATAATTAATAATTAAGTAAAAATGTTGTTTTAGGTGATGTTAATCAGCATGCCAACTTTGGAATCTCTCTATCAAAAGTGTGGTCTAACAAGAGGAGATGATAAAGATAAACGAGTGACTAAATCACCGTTGCATCCCACGCGATTGATCAAGTTTCTTGTAGGACAGAAGGGGAAAGGAGGTGAAAATTTTGCAATAGGTGGTCCTTGGAGCCCTTCCTTAGATGGTGAAAATCCTCAGTCCGATCCTGGAGTGTTAGTGAAAACTGCAATACGTACATGCAAGGCACTCACAGGCATAGATTTATCATCCTGTACCCAATGGTGAGTGTTTTGTTCTTAAAATACTGGTGTTCCCTGAGTCCTGATTTTTCCAGATCATTTTAAGGGATAGTTATGGATAAAATCTTACAAGTAATTTCTATTTTTTTTTACTTCTTTTCTTACGAGTGAAATTGTTATTACTGTAGTTTTATTCATAGCTATTTGTTGAATGGATCATAGTACAGCACACATTCATTTTGTGAGAGTACGGAGTTCGTACATCGCGAATGGCGCAACTAATTGGATGCAGAGATGTACTAACAAGAGCAGTTTGTTGACTCTCGTACAGGATGTGTCGTGTCTATGTCAGGAGTCACCGCGTTCGCGTATTGTGAGTATGCATAATACAACTGAATTACCCGCGCAGGTACCGAATGGTGGAGTTTTACTACTGGCGCGAGAGCAGCGGCAAGTCCAGACTCGAGTGTGTGGTGTTGTTCCTGCCGGACGTGTGGTCGGCGCAGCCGTCGCGTGTCGACTGGACCACGGTTCAGGAGCGATATAAAGCAGCGTGCGACGCGACATTACGTCAGCTCGACGGCGACGAGCCGGAGCCGGACCCCAAGGGCGACGCGCCGGGGCCGAGTTGCGAAGATTCAGCGGAGAAATCCCAAATTGTTTGTTCCCAGTTTTGTTTGGTTTTGTATCCGGCTGCGCGCATCTTAACGGACGGAGACGGATCCCGCGCCTGTTGCCGACACTACAGTAGGACTGGCGTCGGCCGGAATTCGACACACTCGATAATTCACACACAACACCACTCACACAATCATCCCATTAATACTTTTTTTGAAATCCTTTTTAGATCTTTGAGTTATATGTAAATTTACCGAAATCATTTAAATCACCATCCCTCATATTGCCTTAAAACATATTTCTTTATACTATTTGTATTGACAGCGACATGTGTTTTTAGGATGCAACAAGCTTTGAGAATACAACAATAACCATTGATGAAAACTATGAGGACTATGAACTGAAACCGGAGCCAACACACTATTCAAATATTAACTTGCGTAGTCTAACAGTGGAACAACTGCGACAAGAACTACAGGCTCGGAATGCTAATTCCACAGGTAATATTATATACATTCTGCTTTATTAGAATTATGTTTGTTCACCTATTTCTTCAAAATCAACAAATGCAGCTATAGATGGGGTTCCAAAGTAAATATCTCTTTCTTCCAACAGGTCTCCGAACTCAATTAATGTCCCGTTTGTCAAAACTTCTTAAAATTGAAAAAGAAAAGGACGGTAAAGATGAGGACATTATGGAGGTAGAAGATGATGAAGCAGAAAATAAAAATGAAAACGCTGGACAAACAGAAAATAAAAATCATGAGGAAGAAAGTGACACGAAAGAAGAGGCACAAGTGGAAAATAACACTGCAATAATGCAACAAGAAGACAGCAAAAACAACAAAGATAATTCTGTAGAAATAGAAGCAATTGAAAAAAAAGAAGAAAAACCTAAAGAACCTAAAACTGAAAAGGAATTAGAGGAAGAAAAGAAAAAGGTAAAAGCAAACAAATTGAATAGAATACCTTCATAATATGTGTAAAAATCTAAATGCAACTGTATACATATTTAGTTTATTATTTATAATATGTAAAAAAAATGTGAATACTATAAAATTTCTATTTATTTTAGTTGGAGAAAGAAAAACAAGCAGTCAAGTTACGATATGAGTTGCCATCTACACCTCACATCATTGTACACCCGTCCAATACAGCCAAGAATGGCAAGTTTACTTGCAGTGTTGCTACTCTATCATTGTTATTGGATTACAGAATTACAGACAACAAGGAACATAGTTTTGAGGTTAGTTCTTATATGAGTATTTGTGTACAATGTAATTTAATCCACATGATTTTTTTGAAGCTTGAATACAAAATAATTGGTCTTATTAATTACTTGCTTAGTTTTAATAGTTATGAAGTGTTAATATACATGTTTGTTAATATTTTTCTATTTGAAACCTTCAGTTTTTTTATTTAATTAATTTATTAAAATTTTCAGTTATTTGTATTTGCGGAGTTATTTAACGAAATGCTGATGCGAGATTTTGGTTTCTACATATACAAAACTCTTTACACACTGCCCGAAAAAACTGAAGATGTGAAAGACAAGGAGAAGACAGATGAAAAGGTAGAGAAGAAAGATGAGAAAAAGGTAGAAGAGAAGAAAGATGACAAAAACAATGACAAGGATAGGAAAGAAGATAGAGGCAGAGATTCAAGAAGACGTGAAAGAAAAGTAAGTCAAAATAAAATATTTTGTATGTTTAATCACTCGTGTAGTTTAATAATAAATTATTAAAATAAATTTAAAATGTTATATTAATTTACATTTGATTGTGGTCTAGTTTTAAATTATTTGTTTCATGGACTTTTTTTATTTTATAAGTTTTTTCTAGTTTCAACTACGTTTTCACTTCCAAAAAAGCAGAGCATTTAATTTTAGTATTTTTTTTACCTCAGGATTCGCACAGTGATGATGAAAGAAGTAGTTCACCAAAGCGCAAGAGTCGCGGAGTGGATCTACCTCCGGACCCGTACCTGCTGTTATCTCTCGTGTACTTTGATACATCTCGTTGTGGCAACATCTCTAAGAAGGATTTACAGAATCTGTTCATGAGCCTTGGCTTACAACTGTCTAGGTCACAGATACGAGCTATACTTGAGAAAGTCTGCATAAAAGATACATTTAGCTATAAGTAAGTTGTATTTGTTTTATTAAATTTTCAGTACAAATCTATGTATACTACAACAATTTACTCCCGTAACCCAGAGGGGTAGGTAGAGACCACAGACCTCCATTTGCTGGGGTCCTACATATACATGGGCTTCTAATACAGTCCTCAGAGTATTGTTATACTACAAATTAGTTTTTTTTTCATAAAGGTTACTAACACAAGCTATCAAAGACCTGGCTTCGGGAGCTGGAGATGCTATGCAGGATCTACCACTAGATACATCAGCTGCTAGCGACGTCCCACCTCATGTGAGTCAATATATTAATGAATTAAAGTGAAATGAAAAGAAGTACACTGTTGACCATGTTGAGATTTCCTTATATTAAAACTTGTGATATGTTTGTTTAGATTGCTGAACTAGAAGCTGTTATCGCTGCAGGTAATCGGGAACTTTTGCCTGTATTTGGTAAAGCAGTCGATGAAGATGGCAAAGAGAAGTCAGTTACTGCAGATGTCAGTGATACAGGTAAATAAAAATGATTATCGATTTCCACTTTTCATTAGTCAATTCAATAAACTAACTGTCGCCCTCAACTCCGTACGTGCAGTGATTAATAACACTTATTAGTAGGCTATGTGTTCTTCTATGACTATTTTCCACAACTGTGTCAAATTTTATCGAGATTCATTTAGCCGTTTAGAAGATATAGTAAAAAACATCCACCCATCCATACATCCAAACTTGTATTTATAATATTAGCAAGATTAAGATAGCACAATATTTTACATAAAAATCTTTGTTAATGACTAAGACTACTGTATAGAGGTATTAAAATATCTTGACGGCTCTGAATATCGTACGAGAGAAATGTAACTGAAATAGTTGTATTTGTCAGGTATTGTGGTATACAAGTCGCGGGTGATAGACGTGGGTGCGATGGTGGAGGCGGCCGGGCGGGCGGCGGGCGAGCGCGCGCGGCTCGACGCTGCGCTGGAGAACGCGCGCGCGGCACTGCGAGCTGCGCGCGCCGCCGCCGCCTCCACGCAGCAGGCGGAGCGCGGTGCGCAGACACAGCTCTCCGACCTCAGCGCGCAGCTCGCCGCCGCCAAGGCCAAGCTCACATCGCTCACTGTAACTTTATCAATCATTTGACAGTTTTTTTCCTTTTGGACAAAATTGAAAATAGACGTTAACGTAAAAGCCATTGAAATTAATTATACAATTTTTAATTATTCAGTACTCTGAATTCCCATTGTAATATGTGCCATTTCAATATTTTTGGGAAACTTATTGCTTTACTAGCTTCTAGTATTTTTATTATTGCTTTCTTTCTTTTATACTATAAATTGGCAAAAAAGCAAAGTCACTTAAATATGCCTTAATATCGCAGTGACGGCTTTGTCTTTTGCCATTATTTCACTGTGATGATATTATGTGTTTTGTGACAGGCAAGTTCCAAGATATTCCATTCAACATTGAAAAGTATTCAGAGCAAAGTAGAAGCGGTCGTCAACATCAAGTACGACGATGACGATGACGTAGTCGAAATTATTAATGGACCTTCTAAGTAAGTTTTAAATATTAAACCCATTGTTTAAACACGTAATAAAATATTATTCTATTTGGTTAAGGAAAATATAAGCAACCTGCACATATCTGCAAAGAAATTCAAAGATATGTGTGCAGTCAACTAACCAGCATTAGGCCAACGTGGTTGACTATGGCCTAGTCACCCCTAACATAGGGTAGACTTTGAGCCCCTTAGTGGGGACATATAGTGAGCTGATGATAGTTTTTTGGTCATGAAATTCATGGTTAATCAATACAACAATATCTTCTAACTGATGGAATATTGTTTTACCAATTTCTCTAATAACAATGTAGTTCAGACACTCCTTTTGTTGATTGTATTTTTTTTAAATAACGTTATATAACAATTAAAACTTTTACAGAGAGGAAAAACAAACAAAGGCTGAAAAATCAAAATCTGAAGTTGAAAAAGATGTAGAAAAATCTACAGATAAAAGTGAAGTTAAAGTTATTGATGACATTAAGTTGCAAGAAAGTGATGGAAAAGACAAAGAAAGTGAAATAACTTCAGTGAATATGGACATTGATGATAGAGAATAAGTTACAATATTAAGACCGACAAAGTTATCTGACCCGGTGGGCAAAAGAAAACTGAGTTATGTCAGCTTACTACCGCACTGTTGATGTCGAAAAAGGTGAAATTTTTTAATACTATATATGTAGGTTTTACATATTTTATAACTGCAATAACAGCACCTCTCAACGGGAAAGATATCATTGTTGGACTAATTGAAACTAGTTACAAAATAATATAAATTGAGATTTTTTCATTAGTTCTACAGTATTTAATAGTTAGGTACTTAAGTTTAATACATAGACCTGAGTATTTTTAATTAAATAATATTGTAAATATAATTAAAAATTTTGTCCAATAATTCTTATTAAATATTATCTTAAGACAATGTGACTAAGTAAAAAGTACTCAGACTTCCAAAGTTAAAGTCTAAACAACTTATAAAGGGTAGGTTTCCAATATTAAAACATTCATACGAGTGGATATTTCTTTTCATAATAACTATTATATACAAGTCATTGGGATTCTCTTTGGGAAAAAAATTGAGGTAATTTGTTAATTGTACGGGTGTTGAGTGAAAACATACGGTGAGTCTTTACAACAGGAAGAAAATTATGGAAAAGAATTGAATTTTATTTTTATTTTATATATTACTACTTATGTTTTATAGTTACTATGATTTATCAATAAAATTGTATATTAACATTGACCTCATCAGTTTATCCTAAGCGGAGGCTGTATGCATCAATCTGTATATAAGTGTGAATGTGATAAAATTACAATTTGTAATGTTAAAGTGGTTGTATGTGATTTGAGCAAGACTTAAATTGTTTGGTTTAATTTCCCAATAAAACTTAATACATAACAAAGTATATCGTTTTATTTACATAATTTATGTGGACTCTTAAACTCCTTTTAACTTCCATTACTTAAATATTGCTGAAAAATAACAAGCATTGCATCAGAATCAACTGATGAAGAGAAGGAGCAGGGTACAAATAAAATAAACGTATCCTTTATAAATTATTTATTTGGAATATAAATTGACATAATTAATACAAATTCTATGCAGTTAATACAATGTTTTGTATATAACCAGTTTATACCTAAATATAATTTACATTATATTCTATAGAAACGTTTTAGATTTATAACATTATATAAAAGAAATTAATTAAATAGAAAGCATACACCTTGAAGTTGCATGTCTTTATAAAACACTGGAATTATGTTGGATTTATTTAGTACCTTTACCTGTATCCGACATAATATCTTATAATGTTACTGCAACTTCTTTGTTTGTTGTAAAATACATTTATAATTATCTGCTTCACATTAATCATAGAAAGCCTTAATACATAATTACTACACAAAATAAACATTACGCAATTGTAACACTAACCTAATCGACTTAACGTTGGTTTCTGAGACAAAAATCTCTGTATAATTCTTATACAATCATTCCTGTCATCTTACACAGAGATAACCCAATTTGATCTCAGATACCCACGATTAGTTTAATAAGCTAAAAGACAAGTAAGGCTTTTTTTATAAATCAGTACATATTTAAATATATACATTTTTGAAAGAAATTTTTTTTACCATAAGAACTTAGATGTTGCAATTTAAAATATCTAAATGTTCATAAAATAGCTAAATTTGTTGTAACTTAACTTCAATCCGGTTTCAATATGCAAGTAAATTATAATCCATAACCCATACATATCTAAATAATAATAATACGTACTTAGAGTCCAATGGTGTTGATAATTGTAAATTTATTCTTAGGATCTCCCTTAACACATTCCGATATGAAGTTTTATTAGCCTACTAGCCAAGCAAATCAGTCAGTACATATAAATATAACCTTATAATATAATAATAAAACTTTAATGCAGACACTAGATCCGTACACTAACTTAGAAATTAAATAAAATTACAACATATGTAGATGTGTCTACATATAAAAGTATTAGAGTGTAATTTCACTGCAGTAACATATTCAAACATTGCTCTCCATTTTATCTCTTCTTTATGTTACAAGTTGATAAACGAGCAAGCGGCTACCTGAATTCGCCGCAACAGCAATTGCAGATGCAGAACTGACGGAGGGGAAACATGGAAAGATTTCCCCTTCCTATGCATCCTCTCCTTCGTCAAATCCACTTCTTCTCATCCTTTCCTTATAAGAAAAGGGTAAAGGAAAAAGGTTAGGGAATTACTTCCAATTGACCACTGTCTTCTGTGTAGTCGTGGTATTGTACACAGCGAGCCGGTCCATTTGTACAACAGATGTTTACAACATGTTTCTATATCTGCTGTTGACAATGGAAACTCAGTTATGTTGGTTTAATTTGTACGTAGTGTTTTATACGCAGGGTTCGACGTAGTTTCCTGGGAAGAGACCGGTGACTCCATCCATGACACCCTCCCACCAGCCGTCGTCGTTCTTCTTCAGCACGTAGATGACAGCGCTCTCCTGGAACGACAGCTCGTCCTCCTTGTCCGCGTAGTAATCGTAGATAGCTACAACTGCAAAACATATTACATTTTTTTTCTGTTTTTGACTGGTTTATAAATCTGATAATCCATTTTTTTATTTATATTTTTTATGGACCAATGATTAGGTTTTCATTTATCGAAGTCGAACAAACACAATAGACATAAGGAAAAATATGAAAAGTGTACAAACACATTCACACCAATCACAATATTTAGTAAACATTTTTGTTACAAAATCTTGATTTTTGAGGTTAAAGACATAATTTATAAGGTCTCATAGTTCACTTAATAATTTTTCTTGGCGGCTCTTAATTTCGTGCGGGTCACTGCGCACAAATTTAAGTGTGAAGGGCTGCGGCATGCGAGGGGAGGACACTGCGCAGTGCGCACCTTGGACCGACAAGATATTTGAAAAGAGTTATACACAACACACTTTATAGACATGTTGTTACAAAAAGATTATTCATGTTTAGGAACCTAATAAGGTATGATATACAGTAAAGATAAATAAAATAAAACACAGAAAAATAATTTTACCAAATTAAAATGTGGAAAACACTTTAATAAATGACAATATTTTTCTACCTTAAATCTTCGGTATTTCTGAAATAATATGACTTGTTCTTTAATTTTTTATGTTCAATTTTTTTTTAATTATGTAATCTATGTGTTCCAGTAAAATCTTAATATTTGAGAACTAACCTTTCTCGATGTAGTTCTTGGGCACCCAGCCCGGCAGGTCCTCCTCATCAGGCACGATGGCGGGCACCGCGCTCGAGTACGGACCTCCCATTTTACCCTGTGTACAAATTAAAACCAGAGAAAAGAATTGTAAATTCAACATTCAACGTAAATTCAAAGTGAAAAATGAGAAGCTATATAAATACATTTGACCAGCATGCGTGTGTACAATGTGCATATGTGGAGCGTGTATGTATGCATGTATGTACTTACATGGGGATGCATGTCATGCAGGCGGTCATGTGCGAGCTCATCGTCTAGCGGTGGCGGAGGCAGAGGAGGGGACACTGACCCACCACGCAGCGATGGCACACCTGATGACGACGATGCCCGCTGTCCACATAACATTAAACAATATCATTAATATTTATATCGCACGCTTTATCACCTCTAGTAAACTAGAACTACCTAAGATACAAAACTATTATAGAGACAACAATAAAAAAAACCTCCTCCATATTTACTAAAAGGATAACAATCCTCCGGTAGACTATTTAGTTACGAACAAAAATTAACAAAATGTAAAAATATAATGAAATTATGTATTAACTTAGAAAAGATTAAAGAAAAATTTAATATATATTTGTGTCTGTAACTTGTATGAATATAATTTTAAATATTTGACTTAATTGAAATAAAACATTGATAATATTCTTTAAGCAAATGTCACCATTACATTTTCATTTGGAGATTTGAATTTTGAGAAATTAAATGTACTTAAAATTGTTATAATATTATGATGTGATAGTGTTATAGTTTGTTTATCACCAACATTGTTTATTCCATAAAGTAAAAATTTATTACTAACATGTCCAGGTAGACTCATAGAATGTTGGCTGTGCTCTCCGTCAGATCCAATTAATGGAGAAGGTGGTGCTGAAAAGCAAGGAAAAATATTTAAAAAAAATGAAACAGTCATGAGGTATTAAGATATTAGGATTTTAGTTAATACTTACGTGGCATACTTGAATGCAAATCTTGCTGAGAATAATTGGAATTTGTCTGATGCTGATTAGGATGCACCATGCCAACCTATAAATAAAAGTTTACTATGAAATTTAACTACAATTTTTATATTAATCTGTTTGGATGGATATTTGAAGGTATCTCCGAAACGGCTCAATGGAGTTTAATGAAATTTGGGACAGATGTAGCACATAGTCTGGAAGAACACATAGGCTGTCTTATAATTAGCCTAAGTCTTTAAAAATGCTACTCGAAGACAGTATTTCACGCGGACAAAGTCGAGGGCACAGCTAGTTGTTTTATCTAAGTTATCATTTTTGTATTAATTTGGATCTTATTACATTCTACAGTATTCATATTTAGTATATCATATCGCTTGGTACTTTTTTCAATATCATACAGAACTAAAATACATTTAAATACCTGTATTCATAAAATATAAAACTACATATTTTACCTGTGGCTGTGCTACAGGTAGCGTTGAATATCCAGGAGGGCGACGCGGGTAGTTTGGCGCATAGTGTGACGGCACTTGCGGCGGCGCTACCGCAGGAGGCGTGCGGTATTCACGTGACGATTTGCCTATGTAACACAAAGATATAAACTCTACTGAATAACTATGATATGAAATTAACAAAAACTTAAAACTGAACACACTTACCGAGTGTGCCACGTCCAAGAGTGCCAGTGTTAGATGCGGAGGCCGCTCGGACAGCCGCCGGTGGTGTTGGGGGCTTAGTAGTGGGAGCCGGTAGAGTGGCAGAGCCCTGTGCGGAGACAGAGCGCCGGCCACGAGGTGTACCACTAGAGCCTCCATTCCAACGAGCACCATGACCAATATCATCCAAAGCTAAACGACGCATACAAATGTCTTAAGAAATTGCTACTATAACATTAACGCCAATTATAGCTTGTACAGGCACTTGAGTGAATACCAAAATTTTACAGTTGGTAATAAAAGACCATAATAGCAATTTTAAGAGATTTTATAGGTTGTAGGATAAAAAACATATCAAAATAAAAGCTGTTATGATTAAAAGTATACAATTACCTGTATAGTCAATACTCTTTCTCACATATTTTATTGGTTTCTCTGGATTAGCTGGAGCTATAATTTTATACTGTCTGGGGGTTACTTTATTGGCAGTTAAAACACCAATTTCTCTCCGAGCCACTTTTTCCTTATGTATAGCAACAGTTTGAGCAATGTGGTTCATTTGTCCTTCCATTTCAGCTAACTGGATTGTTTGCTGCTCCAGCAGATGCAGGAAGTTAAATGCTAGTGTGTTTATTTGGTAAGCAACACTTGCTAAAGATTGGGTTGTGTAGTTTTTAGTGCTCTCAAGAGCGAGTCTTTTATTTTCCGACTGAAAATAATTCGCTTCGCAATATTCCGCTACCCGTTCGAGGTTTGTATGACTGTCCGTCAAATGGGTTCTTCCTTCAGGAATTAACGTTTGTAAAAGTGCTGCTAGCTCAGCCATTGTGAAACTATAACCAAAATATTGATATGAAGTAAGTTATCAATAAGAAAATTATGTCAGTTCAGTTCCTAAAAATCATATAGGAATTTCATTTCTAAAAATCATATCTTTTATTACAAAGTTATTAAAACAAATTTGGACTACAGGATGTTGCTTGGATCAATTGCAAATAAGTACTTACAAGGCTATTATTACTTATATACACTTGAATTTTCGATGATCACAGTTTTTAAAGTTTGTTTTACTACAAATCAATAATCTCTGCTTTCCATCAATTATCAATTTATATTTTTTCTTTCTTGACTTTGCTCAATTTTTAAAATGACATTTAATTGACAGTTGACAATAAACCCCACCCAAAATACCACAGATAAACAAATTAGTTCAGCAGTAACAAACTATTGCGTTTAAATAAGAGTAGGATCAGGAAGTCACAATTTGCCTCATCAGGCATAAGAGTACTTTTTCCCGAATTGCCTCATCAAACGCAGAATATTTATTGTAATAAAGAATAGGTAAGGGGATGTGGGCTCTCTTCACTCATATGGGAACCGGGATCATTGTCTGAACTATTAGGAGCGCGGATCTGATGGTTAGAGAATACCAATAATGGGATCGATTCATTCAATTTTACTATTATCATGAACTGTAGAGGCGCAAACTAAAAATTTTCTATATCTTAGGTAACTTTTTTTATGAAAATTATCCAAGTAGCGTAACACAATTTTATGTTTACGCCACACTCCATGTTAAAATGTTGGCCCTTTAAATTATTTTTTTGTTATAATAACTAATTGGTTTTTTCAATATTTCTTGAAATAAAAAACAGATTCAGCTATAAATCTTCAATAAGTTTCTAAAGTTTAAAAATGAATTATTACAATTTTTAAAATATCATCATTTTTAATGTGGTTTCAACACAAATTCTTTGTTTTAATCCATTTTTAATCATTAAATATAACTTTAATTTTGTTTATATAATGGGTTTTAATACTAAATCTAATACATATAACCAGATTTAACACAAATATTAGAAATGAGTACATAATTATAGCTCTTAATTATGCATGTTACATTTTATGCATTTCCAATTTAAATCTAATAACATAAAGTCTTCCTAGTAATTGATATACTTACAAAAATTAAAGAGAGATCTACTAAGAATTTAACAAAGACATCATATTTTAAGTGGTTAAATAATGGATAATCTCACTGTATAAAAGTATCAAGTTCAAAAGCACTGCTATTAAAACACTGAAATAGTTAAATATTAACTTTCAAATAATTAGGAAATATCATCTCCTTGCATGAGCTTTATAAATTTCATGTGGATAAGAGTACATCCCAGTTTATTTCATTGTTGTAGACCTCTTGTTCCAGCCATAATTCATAATTGTCCTTGAATTCTTCATCTAACTCCACATTTGATTCGAGTACACTGTTAATATCTGTATCAACCGGAGTCAAATCAACTTCTTGTCCCCCTCCTGAACCATATCTTCTGTGGTTGAAACGGTCAACACTAGCCCTCAGTGCACATTCTTCTTCTTGAAAATCCCATGGTCTAGCATCTACATCATTGCCAAACGCCCAATCATCATTTAATCTATGGCGGACTTTAGAGTAAATAGCACTGATAGTTTTCATATTTGTTTTCCTCCATTGCCTTCCAAGGTACTTTGTTTGCATTTTTAGTAATTTCAGGACATAAAATTGCATCAAAGCATGCCTCACTTTAAGTGTGCGTTTCAGTATTGGTGCACTCTTAAACACAACAAGCATCATGATCCTTGCATTCTTCCATTTTGTCAATTTATTTAAAATTCTCAACAAATTGATACAGGAGAACACATTCCTCCATGAGTAAGGTACTGATGAGTCACCAATTTCCAAACATTCCTTGGTCAATTCAGGCTGCTCTCCAATAACACAAGCAGGAAAGTCAAATATGGGTATAGTGTTTTTGGCACCAACATATGACAAAATGTCTTGATTGAAAAACTTCAATACTAATGGCATGCAGTTAGCATAAACCAAGTGCTGTGACATAAACTCAAATTGGTAAACATGGTTAATTTTAAAATGTTTTAAAAGTAGGAGCAATATTGCAGTCACAGCTTTTACAATAATCTCTTTATGTCTATTGACATCAATACCGAGTTTTAATGATTGTAGAACAGTCACAGGCATTTCTTCAGGCAGTAGATCAGCCATTATGTTTATAGAGTATGTCTTGGCAGTAGACGTGGGCGCAGCTGCCAAGAGAATTTTTAAAAGGGCAATCATATACTGTGGTAAATTAGGAAGCATGGCTCTGTAGAGAATCTCGGCTTCAGTTTCTTCAACAATCTTTTCCCCTTTTGTCAGGGGACTCCTTGCTATCTCAATTTCTCGTTCTGCCTGTACTTCAGATAGGCTTGTGTACATGTGTTTTTTTAATATTTCAACCCCTTCATGAATTGGTTGTGGGAGTCCAGCAACTGTCTGTCTATCACCAGGTAGTGAATATCCAACAAATTTTATTCGAACATTATCCAGAAACATGTCAATATCTTTTTGACGAACTTTTGATTGCCAGGGAAGACTTCTAGGCAGAGGTGGAGGGGGAGGGGGACTATCAAATTGTTTAAAATACATGTAGTACGGGCAGTTCTGATTTGTATTTTGATTCTGCATGTTATCAGCAGGCATAGACTGAAACTCCATTGGGTAATCTTCAGATCCATTTCCAGATTCTTCTTTGTCTACGTATATTTGCTCATCAGATTCATCAAGGGATGTTTGTTTCATAAAAGTCTGTCTTCGGAGAGCCCTTTCATTTTCTTTGAGTTTTCTTTGTCCTGGGTTTTGGTTTTCCAGCATGTCAGCGGCACTAGGAGGAGGTGAACTGGCCCGCATTCCCTTTATTATTTCAAGAGTATCTTCATTAATAGGAGCTAATCCATACATTTCTCGTAATCTGGCTTTTCTCTCTTTTAACTCTTTTGAACCACCTAAGTAAACAAGCAAAACTTTCCACAGCAATAATAATACTTTTTTCATAGGAAAATAAGGCGTTGTTCCTGCGCAAAGATGTGTTACCATACTTAATAATTTAACTGGCAACAGTTCCTCACCAAAAGGTGTGCCGAGTTCTTCTTTAAAGTTTTTCACCAAACAAGCATATTCTGAATCAGCGTTTTCTTTTTCTGTTCTCATGTGTTCTGTTATTAAATACAAAACAGACAAAATAACTCGAAGATTAGTAGAATCAGGAAGGGATTCTGCTATTTTTCTTGATGCCATCGCAGAACTGCTTCTTACGATTTCGAGATTCAATAATTCGATAAATGCAGCAAATGTTCCCATTTCATAAAGTGTCATGATATTGAGTCGAGCCCAATGAGCTTGTTCTGCATCAGATTGCATTTCTGCCCAACAGCCCTGCGCTAAGTACAGTATACATCGAGCAGATCGCATACGAACATCACTTACTGCAACATCCAAATGCTCTAATAGTTTCATTACTACAGTACGCTGCTGTGGTAGAGTTAATCTTTGCCAACTTGGTGGGAAATTAAACTCTTCCATTATGTCTTCGAACGCTTTCACATTGAGCTGAAATTCGGGGTGCTCGGTATAACTATAAAGTTCAGCTATTTCATTTGCTTGGGAATCACAGTCGTCGTAAACAAAATCTAATTCGGGGCTATCCATATCGTTGACACAATCCCCTTCATCCATGGGGCGGCGTACGTCGGGCAATTTTGTGCCGCTGCGTCGACCGTTGCCGTTAGTCCCCATTGTTGGTGGTATTAATCACAATAAAATGTTTATGTACATTCTAATAGTACGTAAGGGAACTTGTATTCATCCAAAAACGTAAGACAAGGAAATTAGAATCGTAGGATAAATTTTTAAATGTCAAATTGTACCATAAAGTGCCATAAAGCATAGAAATTATCTGATGTAGATATAGAGCATAAATTTTTATAGGTTAAAAAACAGTGGAAATAAAATTATAAATAATAGCAAGAAAACTTTGAAAAATAAAAAAGACTATACAGAAAAAATCAAATAAGGGTATCCGAAAGACTGAATTATTTTGTACTACCTTTTGCCCGCAATGTCCGCGCGAGATTTAAAAAAAAAGTAACGTCACGTCCCACGGAAACGGGATAAAAAGTATCTTATGTTCGTTTCCTGATTCTAAGCTACCTCCTCACCAATTTTCAGCCAAATTCATTTCGCGTTTTGTCTGAGTAATCGTGCCGGAGGCCAAATTTTAGTTCTCTTTCCTTCCCACTCTTTTCTTATAGTGAACGCATAGGAAAGGGAAATATCTTCTTTCTGTGCGTCCTGCATCTTCTGTTGATTAAAGATTGCATCTACAAATGAAAATGTCTATTGGCATACTCATACTCAGTATAATACAATATTATTTTTAATTGTTTTAAAAAAAATGTGGAAGGCATTGGGATAGGCTGATTATGGTGATGATGACGATGACACACTATTAGTATAATAATCATTATCGTTTCGTAAGAAATATTAGAAAAAAACTTTAAATATGTAAAAGTTCAAATACTAGTCGAGGAATTGAAAAATAAAGAATACCTACATTAAATTTAATAAGAGGGATTGGTTGGTTTGTTCTCACGTCAGACGTCGCGCGGATGACATCGAACCATTTATAATATTATGCATTATAATGGTTCCCCTCACCACGGCGGGCACTTAGAGCCGCAGGGGTGAAATTGTAGTACTATATAGGTGATCAGATTATATGAAACCCGATTTATAAACAACGAGAAGCAGTATAACATTGTGTTTCTTTTTAGCGTCCTCGATTTAACGATTCGGGCGCAAAAATATATTGCTTATCCTATTTAGCAAGATACCAAATAAAGCGAATTAGTACAACAAACAAACGATTTATTGCTTGAAAAATAAATTAAATTTTTAACTTTTCCTCCACTAAGTAGTGGAGGAAAAGTTAAGTTATTAAGGCTTATTATAAGTATAATAAGCCTTAATAATTATACAGATATGCAAAAAAATCTAGTTATAAAAGTGTCTCTTTTGTATTCACTGTTAATCATGTTGAGTGAACATGGTACAGTTATAAGAATGGAACAATGATGATAAAATCGGCGACGTGATATTTTCTGCTCCGTAACTCATGTAATCTTCATGATGACGGAGACTTTAATTTATTCGTCATTCCCTCGATCTTTGCGCCGTACGTGTTTAAATATGAGGTACGAAATAGTTGGCATTTATTTGTTGTTATTATTTTCTAGAATTTTAGTTGGTTTAAAAATGCTAGATGATGAATTAAATGTTGATGATATATTACGTAACGACTTAATGCCGACGTACTTTATAATAAACGGTGAAGACGAAAAGCAAAAATCTGATAATGACGAGCTTAATATTTTGCCTTCCATAAATGGATCAATAGATGCTGCATTTTCTATGCTAAACTTCCACAGGTATGGACAAATTTATTTAACTTTCTAATTTTGTTTTCGTTACTCAACATTCTATAGGAACTTTTATCAGTGTAAGGTTACCTTATTATCTTAACTAGCAAAAATAATTGGAGGCTCTTCATATACATATTTGTTATTATTAACAGCTAAATACTTTTTCAGAAGAATGATGAATGAATATCAATGTCGGAATTATGTCGCCGAACAAATCTTGGATGAGATGGGCAAATCCGTAATCCAAAACAGACTTGGAAAGCCTTATAGTTTTAATATAAAGGACGGCATTGGGTTGGCCAGGTCGCAGGATTTAAGGAGTAATGTCATGAATGATATCGGTTCGGCAAATTATCAGGAATGGTTGACTAAGTATGAGCTGTTCATAAAAAATTGCAAAGTTATTTTTTTTAACTATACGACGATTTATTTATATAAATAATATTAATTCGAACCTAATATAACCTAAATCTTCTACCGATAGAGTTGCCGCTCTTAATGATTTATACCGTCATTATAACGTGACAAAAGATTTAAGAACCGACAATATTTCTATATCTCACACTCTTCAACCGCACGTGCAAGAACGAGAGGGATATGAAGTGTTTGAGGGCCATGATACACCTGGATTGACTGAGACTGGCAGAACACCTTATGAGGTCTCAAAACATGGTAAGTTAACAAGTTTTACCTACAAAACACACTTCGCTTAATTGTAAAGATGGTCGGATTATCAGATGATCACTTTTTCTCTTCAAAACGTTTTAGGAAAAGTCCTATCTCATTACGTACCAGGTTTTACAGGTACTAACGTAAGACTTACTACACCATATCCGCGAAAAACATTACCTTCTTGTAAGTCCCATGAAAAGAGACAGTTTTGGGTAGTTTTATTGCCGCGTACTGACTTGGTAAATGGTCACTAGACGGATTCCCCCTTAGTGTAATTTTCTCATACTATAACTACACTAAAAGATACCTTTAGGGCTCTGAATGTGGCAGTTATAATATTGTAATATCACTTTAAAGGCGGTGGTTACGAATATTCAATGCCGCCGCCGCCGCCGCCTGTCTACCACTCGGCCGCGCAAGATCCTCACGGCGGTGGATACGAGTACGTGGCGGAGCGCGAACACCACGGTCTGGGCATCGCCGACCTCTTTGATATATCGCTAACTGGCATCGCTTTTCTGTCTTTCGGCATGTTCGTACTTCAGGTGCTGATGTGTATTACTATGGTAAGTAGAAAATAAAAGCAGATTAAAATTGCTTAAAAAAATTGCATTTTCAACATTTGCAATTGTTTTTTCATCGCCATCTCCCTGTTTTTTGCCGACGTGTGTTGATCGATCCCATACTTTCTTCGATTTTCTCTACTCTTGTAACATATTTAGACTTTATCAACGTGTGTTCTTGTGTAATTCTATGGTCCAATTCTCGAAAATTTGTGTACTGTACATATATAAATTGAATTATATATTATATATATTTATAAGATCCTTCTTATCTCAATTTACCTTCCTATCTATAAGTAAAAATGTAAAGAATTAAAATAAATTATTGATATATTAACAGAGTGATCAACAAACACAAGTTATGCAAATGGTAGACACTGGAGACTCCGTGAACGTGGACGATGTGTTCCGTACCAAGCGTGACGCTGAACGTTACACTGAAGATAACATGCATAATAAACGAGACAAGCGCAACACGCTAAGCACGCTGAACACGTTGACCCGGTACGCACTGATGGCGGTAAGACCACGCGGCACTCAGTGTTTGTATCGAATGCTGTGTCTGGGTAACAAACAAGCCAGAAACATGGAAGATACCAATCGATACTGGTTACCCCTTTGGCAGTAAGTGTATTTAATTAAAATCTATAGTTAAATATTTTTTCAAAAGCGGTAGAAACATATATCAAGATGGATTGTAAAATATTTGCATTTGTGTGATCCTTGACTTCTATTGGACTGGTACATACTTTTATTGGACTGACTTTCTACACTGATATATAAGTCACCTGTATCAACGAAGCTGTAAGAGTATAAGTGTATTAAGATTTTAATGATAACATATTGACTTGTGAAATTTTTAAAACTTTTAACAAACCGTATTTTTTGAACTGACTGCAAAAAGGAACAGTTTCTCAATTCGACTATTTCTTTTTATTAAAGTGATAGAATTTGCCTCGTTATAAGGTCTTAAGGGTCAGAGGGCTCAATAACTTGTATTATATTACATTGGACTCAACAACTGTACGTTTGTATATGTTATAAATTAGTGGTGGCGTGGCGTGGCTGCGTGGAGGCGGCCTGGGCGCGCTGCGTGCTGCCGTGCTGGGACTGGGCGGAGCGGACTGCGACCATCTATATTCTAAACACCATTGTCTTTCATAGATGTATAGTTACACTTAGTTAACAAAGACTGAGTAAGAAAAGATCTATTATAATCATGCATTATTAATTAATTAAGAACGGCTTAAGTCACGTGTGATCATCCGGTGACAGCACCGACTAGTCTCGGACCCGTCGGAGGTCCATCTTAAGGGCGAGTGTTTCCGCCAAATCCTCAATATAAACACTCGCCCTGAAGATGGACCCCCGACGGGTCCGAAACTAGTCGGTGCCGTCACCGGACGATCACACACGAGTTAAGCCGTTTTAATTACTTTAATATTATGTCTCACGAAAGTTTAAACAATTTAATGCATTAATAATGTTTAATTAAGTTTTTCATATGAACTAACTATTGTATATTTATATTTACTTACAATTTAACGCGTTTGTTTTTAATAGTTATTAACATTACGTATTGCTAACATTACGTAACATTAATCACAGTTATAGTTTGTGTCAATAAACGTGATTAAAAACAAGAAATGATAATAAAAGCGCATATTAAAGGTTATGTTTATTTATTTCATCTATGCAAAACCGTTATTTTAATTATACAGTTTTATATTAATTACAGTAATTGCGGTAAGATTAAGTTATTAAACAATAAAAACTGTATATATCTAAAGCAACACAAATTTAACAATGACTTATTTATTTATTTATTAACTTATTTTAATGATAATCATGAAAATATGTTTGAATACTACTATTTCTTTTACGCTGTACACTGACTGGCCACGGCCAGGAATAAGAAAAAGCCCTTTCCATGTTTTTAATATCACAACTACGGTATAACTACGGTATTAATATTAAAATTTATGGTTATTTAAAACTTATTAAAATTTTTACACTCCATCTAACTTTACATTATTAAACTTGCGTAAGATATTAATATTTTCGCTATCATAAAAAAACTATAAAAAAAATACTTATTACAGGTAGGTAGATTTTATAGCGTCAGAACAAATGGTCGTAATTCAGTGTTCACACCTGCGATATAGGACAAACCAACAGACGAAGTGCCAAAAGTAGCGAGTTATACAATTACTATGTATATTTTGCACTATAATTAAAATTGTTAACACACCGCAAATATTACCAAAGCATAAATCGGCGTCTTATAAAATTTTCAGCCAAATTAATTTTGAACCTGTGTATGTTTTAAATTGTTATTTAATGTCTATTATTTGATACGTATAATTACAACACGATTGAACATCTAAAAAAAAATCTTGTCGACCGACATTATTGTTACAAATTTAAAAAGTTATAATTTTGTTAATACTGTTACAATGAGATCTAATGAAATAAATGATTATTGCCTCTAGTTACGACTTACATTTTTTCCTTAATAAAACGCTATTAATGTTTACTTTTATGTACACGAAGTAATTGCATTGTATATTTAATATGTGCACTTTTAAAGTCTAAAATATCTGCTCGTACTAAAAGCGTTTAGATTAAAATATGATCTATAACATATTTTTATGGCAAGTTTAGACATAAATTTTATTTACATTTCTTATAATAGGTAGTAATGATTGGAATTAGTATTTCATCCCCTGCCTAATTAAATTAAAGTGTGTGCCCAAATTGATACAAAGATAGGTAATGCACGCGATTTTTTTAATTAATTTATGGCGTAGACGGTAAAGTCACGGGAGTAAATACACAACCTAGTGGGGTATAGGCGTAAGGATTTAAAATTGAATAAGCCTGATGACTATGCCCGAATATTTGTCCAGGAAAAATACCTTGACGCTGGGCTATCTTTAAACGCGACGTTAACTGCTTCTTCCATTTCGTTCTTCTGTTTTGAAACCACGTCTTTATTTGAACTTCTGTGAGACCGAGTGCTTTGGATAGTTCCATTCTCTTTGATACGCTGAGATATTTATCCATTTTGAATTCCGCTTCGAGTCGTTCAAGTTGTTTAGCGCTGTATGCTTGTCGCGGTTTGCGTTCCGGTCCAGCTCTTCTGGGTCGTCTGTTGCTCTTGTCATCTAAAAGATTAAAATGGCATTAATTTCCTGCTCTAGGTTTTAATTTTTATAGTCTATTGCTGTACGTGTCAAATAAAATATTATTATTAATATATTAAAATTACTATTAAATATGTGGTCATAATTTTTGGTTTGAATATATTCTTTTGTATATAACCTCTTTGCTAATCTTTAACAGTCATCATAAAGATGAATGGTTACCAATGTTATCTAAGTATTTATAGTATAACTATTAAGTTGTCAATTCTATGCTTCTTAATCTTCGTAGCGGTTGTTTTCTAAAATATTTAGCGACAACTTAGAAATAATGTCATCGTAAAACTAGTAATATGCATATCTTAAGTGTCAAAATGTAGTTACGTTAAGAAAGTTCATCTTTAAATGGTAATAAAACAAGGCCCATTTACAAAGTAGCTACTCTCACTTAAGACAAATACACGGTGAACTTTTTCTCGTGTATACTAATCGGAATTGTCGCAGGTTCTCGTTAAGTGGCTATAAACACAATCAGAGTGTTTGCGCTGCGCCCGCGCAGTTTGTCGAGTCGCATGTCGTTGTCGTTGCGGAGTCAACAGAGCATTGTGACAAGTGTATGGCCCGTGATGGCCGCGCTAACAGACCGCTAACGATTTACGTAAGCGGCATTACGATTTACTAGAACCTATCTTATTTGAACTGGTCATAACAAAATCGATTAAAAAATATGCGTAGGTTCCTTGTGTGTTTGTATTTATTTTATGGCATAATTCGAAGAGGCACAAAAGTTTTATGAAAATCTATTAGGAGATTCCGCAACGCAAAGAATGTATAGGTAAAGTATATTCAACAGTTTTGGGCTCACAAGTGTTAACGTGATTTAATATCATCACCTCCCTGGCCTTATCCCACTCAGGTGGGGACGGCTCACAAGGTTTTTAAACCTTAATATAAATTTTGTTGCCAACTTTACTGGGAAGAGAAAATTAAATATTTATCTTTTAAAATAAATTGAAAATTAAACATGTTGTAAATTATAAATTACATAAGTAAATATAACTAAACATCTATAAAAAGCAGAACAGAACGTCAAGCTCTTGTCTCTTGGTAGTAAACATTATATACAATGAATTCAGTAATACTACAACTCTTTATCATCTCTATATTCTGGATTATAACCTTCACTTGGTCTTCCAGAATCATATTAAGTGTAATAGTTGAGGTCGCTCTTGTCGTTCTAAGCAGATGTGGTAGTATAGTCTCATTATTAAGCAGTAAACCTTTATACCCAGTTAACCTGATTTCAATTACCAAAAAAACTCGCATTCATTTCTCGGTGCATGAATATCATACAAATATCGAAATGTCCCAGAAGGCGTAGTTGGTGTTATCTATTAAAGTGGTATCGGACGCTGTTCTAGCTACAGATCGTTAAGGAAGTGTACAAATAGGCATTGGCTTTGTTGGTGATTATCGTCGCGGCAGCTGTTTGTCAACACCTCGGTGCGAAGTCTCGACCACCGTCACTCGTCGCGACAATTCGACGAACGTCTTCCAACTATCGCGAGAACCGCGACGTGAACGTTTTATTAGTTCTACATATTAGAGAGCTCTGACATTTTTTAAGCGTTTACATCTTTTTTTAATAGATGAGTAAATTAAATAAATATTTTATGTTTTTTATTTGTTTCTTGAAATATGGTAGAAATCTGGTTAAAATTTTTGACAGACCGTAAAGTAAAGTATATTTACAAAACTCGCAAAAATGTCGTATTATAAAATAAATCCAATTTTAACTTCATGTTTGTGATTCGTCAGTTGACGATGCGATACGGTATAAAAAAAAAACATATACTTAAAGTTGACTGAGATAAGAATTAGGTTTATAACCGAACCCCCCACCCCTCACCCACCATGGATCTCCGGACCCCCGGCTCTCGTCTGGACCCATTCCCGGACATGGCACCCTCACACTAATTTATAGCCACTGAAAATCCGAGGTGCGGTCTACGCAGGTACGCAAACAAAATATGTAAAAAAATCTTGTTAATCAGACTTGTCACGTATTCGAAACTACCAGTGTGGTAAGAGCTTGTTATGAGTAAAGGAACACGTCTTCTATTTTTTTATTCTTGTAGTCCAACTTTGAGAGCAGTAAAATCCTAAAAAATTAGATGTCTTAAAATGTTCACCACGCCTAAGGAACTTGAAATGCGGTACAATCCTTTCTAAAAACAGTGCGCTGTTTTCTTCAAGAACTTAATTTGGTAATACCTCTGGAGACAGATAATTCTATTACTAGCACTATTGTAGCGTTATTATAGTCATATTTGTTCGGAAGAGTTTTAATATTTTTTTAATCGTAATACAGACTTTGAATTATCTCATTTATAAAAAAAAAAGTCTGTTAAAGAGTCGAGACAAAGGCAACGCAGCGACAACGAACGGGTGACTATGCACTTTATGATGCAAAATATTTATATTGCCACTTAAGTAAAGTATGTACAAACGATTAGACATACATGTAATTAATGAAACACGCAAATGTGAGTGAAATATGAGCTGAGATGAGTGTTAGGGGTTAGGAATTATTGCGTGTGCGTTGGCGGAGTGATGCGTGAGAACAATTACACTTGGGTGTCGTCACGCAATGTTATTAGATTTGGGTAACACTGCCGAAAAACCCTTACAAAAACATCGTTATCTCTGTTGTTTCAAAAAGTGAATGAGAGCGAAGACAATACGTTTTAATATAAGTATAATGGCGAAGGATTTTCGCGCACAGAGTTGCTGTTCATGACCGTTGTAATAAACTAGTACCGGTAAGTAATAAATACTGGTAGGAGAAGGCACAGGACAGGCGGCCCTGGCGATGTCTTGTGTCGGAGGCCAAGACCCACTTTGGGTCGCTGCGCCAGGAGAATAAGTAAATAAGAAAATAATAAAATATCTGAACTACATACAATGATGAATAGCGCATGGGCTCTCAGATTCAACGCAAATTTGCGCTTTTTTATGTATTTCATAATGTATGCTTAAAATAAGGTAACAAAATGGATATTTAAATATATTATACTGTTCGCGATCTATGCTATGCGAGAGCGTCGGTGGCTCAGGGGTTAAGCACTTGACTTGCAATCTGCAGGTCCTGGGTTCGAATCCCGCCATGTACCAATGTGTTTTTCGATTTTCGATTTACATATGTACATTTATCCGACGTTCTTACGGTGAAGGAAAACATCGTGATGCAACCTGCACATATCTGAGAAGAAATTCAATGATATGTGTGAAGTCAACCAACCCGCACTTGGCCAGCGTGGTTGACTATGGCCTAGTCACCCCTAAAATTGGGGTAGGCTCCGAGCCCCTCGGTGGGGATAGTGAGCTGATGATGATGATGATGATGATGATCTATGCTAAGACTTATTGTAAGAAAAAAACTGCTATTTATTTCTAACACTTTTGTTAACATTCATTCATGCAAACCACTTAAAAAATATTTTTTTTAACGGGCGCATCTTTTTTTTTACGTCATATCCACATAGCCGACAGTATCGATACGTCGGTTGCCAAAGTTTAATGTGGATATAATATAGGACATTGGTGCAGGATTTACCGTAAAAGGTGGTGGAAGGTTGGTGTGTGGCAAGCCAGTGCGCGTACGCATGCCCCGCGAGCAGCTCCGCGCTGTTTATGGCCGTCAGCTCTTGACAAGTTGATGTTGATGTTACTGCAACAATACAACATGGTAACTATATTTTGGGTGTTTTGATTTTGGTGAAAAATATGTGTATTAAAAACATTTTGAAGCAATTTATAAATTTGTACACTAGATATTTCTCTAAAATGTTGCGTATTGGAAAACGTAGCCAAACGCGAGACCACAAATAACAAATGAATTAATAAAGGACGATATTAACACGAAATTTAACGCATTAAAAATAAAAATAAAAATAATATGATGCTTTGATTTAAAATTGGAAGAAATGTATGTGCGGTCTGAAGATAGGTGAAGTAAATTTGAAACATTAATTTATTTAAAGGCTTTGTTCAAACAATTTTTATATTTTAACTATTTTTGACGTTAATTATGCTTTAATTTTCTTTCTATGTTAACTTATATATTGTTTAAAAGTAATTTATTTATAGGAAAGTGGGAAAACTACAATTCAGTCTGTATATTTTTAATAATGATGTCTGGAATATAAAAGACAGGAGATAATAGAGTTATACAAATTTTCGGTATTTGCAATTATACGTACCGTTATATTCATCAGCATTTTCTTCGAGGCGGTCACTGTTCTCTTGACTTGTAGACTTATCATCACTAACACTGTGTTTTTTATTGTTACCCAATATATCGTCTATTAGAAAAGTTTTACTTTTCGTGTCACTTGAACTATTTAATTTGTTCCTTTCAATACAGTTTACAGTAGCACTTTTATCACGTATTATTTTTTTAGGCACAGTTTTCTCAGAATTCACACCAAGATGTTGTTCGAAAAAGAAAACTCCGTCGGGTCGAACAAATGGATATGATAGAGTATTAAATTGTGGCGTATTATTATCTCTTAATGATATTCCACTGTTTTCACATATAACGTCAATTGTTTCATTCTCACTGTCATATTCGGTTTCTGATTCACAATCAAGTGATTCTTCTTTTTCAACTGTATAATTATTACGTCTTTCGACAACTTTGGAATCCGTATCGTCGCATGTACTCGATATATAATTAATCGAGTTCATTTTCACTGAATTAAATGAATTATTTCATGACCGTTAAAAGTTTTCAACAATAATGAATGGTCATCTACCATTAAAGTTGTGAGGGTACTAAATTTCCTCTCCTCTGCGAACTCGCACTGATAATTAGTTCCGAAAATAGGTGGCACCGGTCGAGTGTTACCGGAGGCTGTAGGTATGACCTCGCAGTGATTCTCTAACGCTACTGGTTGATCAACCAATGGAGGGGACTGCGCCATCTTAAGTAGGTGGGGCCTCGAACACCGGCTGTGAAAATTCACACCTTTCTTTTATTTGATAACACGTTGTATGAGAGGTTTTTATCGCACAAAAGATCTCTAAAAGCGTATGATGAGCCCTCGGGGAGAATATCACCTTGTTATTTGATTGATGTCATCGATTCGAATGATTTATTTAAAGGTAATGCAATGGAATTAGTTAAGTAAGGTGATAGAAGTCAATTAGTTGCGTAATTATTCACTAGTTGTCGCCCGTGACTCCGTCTGCGCGTAATTAAAAATAAAACTAAAAAGTAGCCTATGTATTCTTACTGAGTATGTTTTACATCTGTGCCAAATTTCATCAAAATCCATTGAGCCGTTCCGAAGTTCCGTTCCGTTCAAACAAACATCCATCCATCCATCTAAACATTCGCCTTTATAATATTACTAAGATTTATTGTTTTTTTCTGCATTTATGTATTTCGTATCAATACCGTAACGGTATATACTTAAATATCACCAAACCATTAGGTTTTACTTGCGATATATTTTCAACAAGATTAGTTTTTAAAAGGACTAATTGGTAACTCGTAATTCCTGTGATCTTTGCAGTAACCTAAAGTAAAAAAATCATAAACAAATCAGTAGTAGCCACGGTCGAAATAGTTAAGAACAATTTTATGATTGTTTCAAATATGTGTGTTTTTCAAATACATTATGTACATGACTAGGTATGTATAAGTGTGACAATTTGAACAGTGTGTTTGCGCTCGTGTGTATCGTGTAAGTCGGCGTATCAATGTGTTATGTAGTCTAAAAAGTGTTCTAGGCATATATACGAAGAAAATGTATGATTTGAAAACATCAACATAATTTATTTCATTTCCACCATCGTGTAGGCGACAATTCCAGAACTTTACAAATTTCTTGTAAGCACTTGTCGAACTATTAACCAGTGCCTTTTCCCAACTCACACCACTTGATTCTCTAATGGTTAATGTACAGATTGATAATTTTTCTAGAACAAAACTCGTCATCGTGAAATGATAGAAATGACTCTATTTTTAGGACTATGATTAATTGAAATTACAAAGACCTGTGATATAGATTTTTGTCATCAGACATTTGAAATCTTTTTATCAACGAGAGCTCTATCGAACAGTTAATCAAATCTGATACAGAAATGAGTCAATTTTTTATACATCTGACCACAAAGCTTTTATATCACGCCCTCTATAAACCAACCCTGATGTGTACAAGATTAATTTAAAAAAACTTCGTGAGACTTACTGAACGCCATCTCTTGAATATATTATAAGTAACAACTCTGCTAGGAGTGTTCCCTAGAGTGATAAGCTGAACCCTCGATAGATGGCGTTGTAGAGAACCAGGGTTTAGACTACCTAAATTCCTTTTAATTGTAAAGTATCTTATAAATATGAAATTTTTTAAGAGAAAATCCAAAAATTATGTGAAGGAGAAGTGGATTTGGCGGTGAAGGGAATGCATACGAAGGGGAAATATTTTCTTGCTGTACGTTTCCTCCTCCGTTGATTAAATGTAGGCCCGCAAGATGGACCGATGATCTGGTCAAGGTTGCGGGAGTATCCTGGATGCGGGTTGCACAGGACCGATCATCGTGGCGATCTTTGGGGGAGGCCTATGCCCAGCAGTGGGCGTTACGAGGCTGAATGGATGGATGGGAGTGCATCTGCAATTGCATATGTATGTCTATTAGCAGCGGTCGTTTCAATATTCCGACGAATACAGGTGGCCGCTTGATCGTTTGTCACCTTATAATTGAAATAAGTTTAAGTATGCGTTGAAACCTTTTATGTAAACTATGATAACTTCAAAGTTTATTAAATTTCGAATTTTTATAATTAACTAGTTTTTACCCGCGACTCCGTCCGCGCGGAATAAAAAATAGAAAACGGGGTAAAAATTATCCTATGTCCGTTTCCTGATTCTAAGCTACCTGCCTACCAATTTTCAGTCAAATCTATTCAGCCTTTCTTGAGTTATAAATAGTGTAACTAACACGACTTTCTTTTATATATATAGATTACTAGCTGTCGCCCGCGACTCCGTCCGCGCGCAGTTAAAGAAAAAAAATGAAAAATAGATGTTGGCCGATTCTCAGACCTACTGAATATGCTCACAAAATTTCATGAGAATCGGTCAAGCCGTTTCGGAGGAGTACGGGAACGAAAACTGTGACACGAGAATTTTATATATTAGATAAAAAATAGAAACGTACTAATTTGAAAATTCCCTGTAAGTTATTAATTAATTAATGTTATACAACATAATAATATTAACCTTCTATGGAATTTTAGGTCATTATTCCACAACATCTAATAAAATATTGAATTTTATTCACTCTAAAACTTTATAGAGATAAATTAAGTATCTGGAACGAAACAGGTAAAAAGAAAATTAAAATCTATAAGCTCTTTTCTCAATTAATCTTACGTCAGAAAAAACTTGGGTAAAAAAAAATCACTTGAAAGTAAAGGAAAGTTCTAAAACTGTCAGTCTTTTGTTTTATAAGAGTTAATAAACTTTTATTTCTTTATCGAATATAGAAAACGACAATAGCCATATAATTTAGAACAAATTGACGCCTAACTCATGTTCATCATAATATGTGTACGAAGATAGAAAAATGTTGCTTCATTATTTCTTGTTTTGCGTTCGACAAGTTAATATTTTTCACACAAAATGTGCTTTCTAAGTTGTCCTTCTCTGCCAATATACGATATTGCGCGGGACCGTAAATTATAAACTTACTACTTTTTTATTTTTAACCCGACTAATTTGTTGACATTGGGTACAGGTTAGAAATATTACATTTATTATAAACGTTTTATATTTAAATGTATAGAGCAAGAAAAATTATGATGTAGAGGATAACTGTCAAAATTGAAGACAATGATTGGTGTATCGGCAGTAGCTAAACTATTGTGATAGCGTTGTGTTGTGCAGCAAAATTATTGATATTAATAAAAAAATAAAACTAATTGTTAAGTGAAAAAGTATGTTATAAGTGACCGTAATGGATGACTTTTGAACTTTAAATGTTTTGAACTAAGGTAAGTGATTTTATTTATTAACTTTGATGTAAAATTGTACGTAAATTAAAAGTTTTGCAAGCTGACTATACCATATTCAATACTCGAAACTCATTAAAAAAAAATTATTTTACGCTATTGAATAGTTTTAAAACTTTCCTTCAATAGACTAAAAATTGCAGCGAAAATGAAATATTCAAATTATTTTTTTTAAATAGGAGTAAGTATTTCGTAAGAATAACACTTAATTGTTTCTTTTAAGTGTTTTCAAAGATTATTAAGTGCAAGTACTTTGACATAACAAAGTCATATAGTCCACTATATATCAAATTTTAATAAATATTTTGCTTGAAAAATACTACTCAGAGTCTAAATGTATTTTAAAACGCAAATATAGATTATAATAGTTTCCAAATTTAATTCAATAAAAAATACGCGCCTTATTATGTTATATTATATTTTATTATTGTATATTATAAACAAAGTAAAATCGCTATGTCTTATGTTTCAAACCTTTAGCAAAATTCAGTAAATATCCCTTGAGGAATACGCGCAGATGATATCGTCGTATCGTGATCGGCACATAATATACCAATATACTTCCAAATTTATTTTATGCTAAAAAAAGATAAACAAAAATAAATTAAATAATTTATTATTTTTATACAATTCCACTGTAACTATTATTTCCAGCCAATTGATTATAATCTATAATTCTTCATATTTTTATATAAAACAAGCAAAATATCAGTAATATCAAAAATTTGTTTTTTTTTTTTAGTTGAAAAATTGGATAACTTATAATATACCTATTTCTATTATTAATGATTTTCATAATATGTCAGTCATATAAATATAGAATATTCGGTAGAACAAGTTGTGGAACATGCATTTAACTTTCATCTCTAACAGCTACTACATTAGTGCGACGTACCCTTTTAAATTGTTACAACCCTTTGGGGTTATTACATTAGCGATCCTTCTATACAGAAATTTAAATAGGCACAAAAGTGGTTACTATTCTACACATAACCTACTTCGCTCTCTTTGTGATACATCATTGTAATAAAAAAACTGTGCAAAAAATGTGCAAGGCTATTGATAACAATATTTAGGCTATCGTTTAGAACAAGTATTGTTCTTCTAATTAAAATTTCGTTATAAATATTTTTTTAAACTATAGATTATATATAATTTTTTGACGTTGTGATTTGTAGTATAACATTTTAACTTTAGCGTTCCTTTCCTGTACAGCTAGCATAGCGATAGTATCCTTTGTACTTCAAAATTACCTTCTTCATCGTTGAACCACAATCATTCATTGGCCTTTGTTGTAAGAGTTATGAACAAAAAGATGCTTTCAAACAGTGCCTTGATTACTAACGAAAAACAACTACAAATGCTCGCAACAAAAATAATTTTACCGTTTCATACACTCTCGCAACCTGCGATTATGAACGCATGTTTTGTGCCTTTCACAAATAGGGAGGTCTAAATAAATCTTCGATTTTCCATTTTATCATTCAATTTCAATTGTATTTTGTCGATTTTTATATAAATACTAGCTGTCACCCGCGACTCCGTCCGCGCGCAGTTAAAAAAAACTTAATAGCGATATGAAAAATAGATGTTGGCCGATTCTCAGACCTACCCAATATGCACACAAAATTTCATGAGAATCGGGAAAGCCGTTTCGGAGGAGTTTAACCACAAACACCGCGACACGAGAATTTTATATATTACACTTATATTATTATTCTATTGTACATGCTATTGTATATGAGGACGTAAGAAGGGAATAACTTCAGATATGACGACTGATAAAGATATATTCAAAAGTAGTAGGTACAGTCTGGGCCGTTCGTTCCTTCGTATAGGGTAAAGGAGAAAAAAGCAGAATTAAACTAAGCCACGATACACTCAGTGTATCGATGGCTCCTACGAATAAGGGCCAATGGGCAAATTCACAACTTTACAGGAGAGGCTTTAAAAGTTTCAACCATATAGGAAAATAGGCCGCATAGGCCCTTTTACTTCAGAAAAAAATAACATTTACATCTGTAAATGTATATTTTGTTTTGTGCATGTTGTTAACTGTACGAAGGGGCAGCTTTTTACACAAAAAAGAAAAAATAATCAATTTGTTACTTTGGCCCTTATACCTACATAGGACCCATCGGTATACATCGCAGTGTGTCTGTATGAACACAAGTATCTCTTGATTCATCCGTAGAATTGTAAACAGTACAGGAATTAATGTTGTAACCTAATTGTACCTAAAGTTTGATGATGGTCCTGTACACGTATAAAAATGAATAACCTAAACCACAGCTAATCCATTAACCTTGTTTAAATCCACGTAAATGTGTTTGACTTCAAACCAAAGTTCTTGTTTGTTACAGCGAGTTTCTACTGCGGAATCACCTGTATTAAAAGATATTTTTGTTTTTTTCCTAATATAATGAAAGGGATGCAAAAAGCCCCAAGTTAATATACAAAAAGCCTTCCTTGGTAATGTAATTATAGCGTAAACACACAGCGTTGTATATCTAATGGAATTGGGTTTGGTTAGTATTTGCAATATCTAGATTATCTGTAACCTATTCAGTGACAAGAGGTCACGTAGCCTTCGTCTTAGGTCGTAATATTATCTAATTTAGTGCTACTACTGAAATCTATTAGTGTCCTACTCGTATGGCAACGTTTTACCCAAATTAACAAAATATTCACTTATGTTTTATGTATTCTTCGTGGTAATTATACATAAAAGAATGAGGTAATGTAGAATACAAAATTGTTTGTAAATTAGTTTAGACGTGTTGGTAGATTGTACGGCGCGTAATGGAAAGTTATGTGAAGGATACTGACGTTTATGAATGTGTATGCTTTTTTGGGTAATGAAAAATTTACTGCAACCTGAAAGTGTAAGCGATAAAAGTCTCAAATCTATATATATATAAAAGAAAGTCGTGTTAGTTACACTATTTATAAATCAAGATCGGTCGAACTGATTTAGCAGAAAGTTGATGGGGAGGTAGCTGAGAACTAGGAGACGGAAATAGGAACTTTTTTTTTATCTTGTGTGCATTTTTTTTTATTCCGCGTGGACGGAGTCGCGGGTAATAGCTAGTATAATTATATTAAAAGAAAATTCTCTTGTTAAGTAGACATAAATATTACGTTCTTAATTTATTTTTATATCATAAGCCTAGCAAAGGAGTGAGCGGCCACCTGAAGCGAAGCGACCGCTGCCTATAGACATCTGTGATCGCAGATACGTTTGCCTACATTTGATCGATGGAGGACGGGACGCACAGAAACAGGATATTTCCCCTCCCTTCCTATGCCTCCTTCCTCCGTCAAATCCGCTTCCCCTTCCCATCGTTTCCTAATAAGAAAAGGGTGATAAAGGAAAGGGGATTAAAGTTAAGCCTCCGAGAAGCACACTCGTCAGACGGTACGCGGAATTGCATCCACTGAACGCCTGTCTTCTGCCTTAACTTGATGTTCTGACAGGACATCATATAAAGCGTAAATTATGCTCATGACTTTTTATTAAACAGAAAAGTAATAAAAGTGATTAAAATCAGTAACCGATTGCCACAACTATATTTATAATGTTTTACATTAAATTTATTTAGAGCAATATGATAGGTAAGCATGTTTGACGTGTGGCATGCGCTCGAGAGGTCGGGATCGAGGATCGAGATGCGGCCGTCGAGGCGACATTCAATTACTCTGCTCGTGCGGTTTCTGCTCGATATCGCAAGACGTGTCACATAATTGTGTTAATAGCAAATCTGGGCCAACAGCATTTTGCGTACCGTACGTTATTCCTGTATTTAATACATTATATATTGTCTATGCTGGTTTAATAGAATTTATGTGGAGATATTTTAAGACATTGTTGCGCTAGAATTTAGTTTTTATCAACTAGCTCATTCTCATGTTAAAGAAAAACATTTTTATGGGTATTTCATAAGCGCGTTAGTAGATAAAGTAGGTGAAATTTGTAAACAAAAACTTTTTAATCTGAGTCTTACGATGCTGGTTGGCTTAAATACATTTTTTTAATTCTCTCTATATCCTTGAAAGATAGGCAACGAATCTACAACTCATTAATATGTTGCAGATAACTAAGGGCAGCGGTATTATCAGACCAACTGCTTGCTCCTTCAAAGAAACCCGATATTTCGGTACCTCAACAAAGTTTCCGAAACAGATTTTTTTTTTAAATAAATTAGTAATATTAATTAATAATTTATCTTCGAGTCTGATCATAATTTAAAAACTCTAGAGTAAGTACTGGTACGTTTTCAAATAAATACTTTTTTTGTAAGTCGTCGCTTCTGGCGGGTGACGTGACAGTGATATCGACAGTCTTTGTGGACTGAAATAAAGTTTCCGCTCCGACGCGCCGACATCGCAGCCCAATAATCAAGAAGCGTTCATCACTATTACATTATACCTTTTTTCTAAACTGAAAGTTAAATCGATTAAAATATGAGATTCGTATTTGTTATTATTAAAGTACCAAATGATACAAGGCCATAGTCAGTTTGGGGTAAACTAACAGTTTTCCCCTACATATAAAGTAGACTTGTGATTTGCCTCTGCCTTTAAACATCATAAATGTCAAGTTAAACAAAGATAAAAAATATTTGTTTCTTTTAACAATAATATTCTCCAGGAAGACGTAATTTTAAAAAAAATGATCGATGTTGTTGCGACGTAAATCATAACTACTTTGCAATATTTATTACTGTCGGAACTTTATTTATCCCGACCAATGATAAATGATCAAGGTTTATTGTACATAAATCTTTTATGGTTTTCTTGGTTTATTTACGATTTTTATCTTGAGTAAATATGAAATAGTATTTCTATTGAAGTATAAAAGTACTTACTTCAGAAAATATAAAGATTCAAACTAAATAAGTACCTTCTTGAAACAATATAATACGAAAAAGTTTGTATGTTTGAAAGCGCTAATCTGAGGAATTACCAAAATGTATCATCATTGCATTTAGGCTTAGATTTAGGCTCCGAACTACATTTATTTGTAGATGAATGGATTGAGAATAAATGAGAGTGACAAATAGAAATCTATAACTTCTATTTAACCCACGACATAATTCCACCAGCACCTTTCTACCATCGGACGTTCAGACATACGGCTGGAATCCATCCTTATGCAGTAGACGTGCCGCGCGTTCGAACGAAAAAGTTTGAATCATCGTTCCTTGTGCGTACTGCTAAGGATTGGAATAAGTTGCCGGCGTCAGTTTTTCCGTCCAAGTACGATGTGGGGGCCTTCAAGAGTAGAGTGAATAGGCATCTACAAAGCTAGCGCGTACCATCTTTAGATCACATCTTCACCTCATCGGGTGAGATCGTGGTCAAGCGCTAACTTTTTAAATATAAAAAAAAAAAAAAAAACCCGGCTTTAGTGAACTAGTGCATATTATATGTTGATTTTTGTATACAGTGAGTTTGATAGCATATTTATAAATATAAAAACATGAATACTATTCCGTCGCTAAAAATAGCATATAGAAGAGCTCGGACTCGTTAACTTAAGCTGAAATTTATCACGACTCATGCGAAAGTTTTTCGTCATTATAATATGCGAGCCGCAGAAATCGTGTCACCTGCAAATGTAATTAATATTTTAAAGTATTAATGAATCACATTTATTTTAATGAAGTCTCATTTATATTTTATGAAACTATTGAATGGCTTTAAAAAATTTTACATTTAAAACTAAATGGTGGTTGCTACTGCCGAAATTTTGTATGTACGAGTAACGCCGAAAAACAATAACGACAAGACGACTCATAATAGTCTAAGAGCCGGTGGGAGATCGAGCTTCACACATCTGATTAGCAGATGAGACATATTTTAGCCTATTATAGACATGTTTTACTATCGAAAAATGTTCATGGCTATTTTTTATTGAATTAATTTTAATCATTTTTTTTTTTGCAGATAAACCTTTACGATTGGTTTTATAATTGAATTATCTTTTTTATAATATCAATTTAGATTGGTTATCAGATCGGTTTAGTACCTATATTGACTTACTTCTTCATATGCAAAGAAAAAGTAGACAAGCTTACATGCGTTTATTCCTTGTGTTAAAAACTATGAGAGATGAGATAAAATTCATTCGGTTATCAAAATAGTTTAAAAAATATTTGAAATTATTAGATTTTTATTTTTACTTTCCAACTATTTGAAATTTTTTTGATAATTAAGGTTTTGAACAATTTATTAATTTATAAAAAATAATGACAAAATAAGATTTTTGTTAATTTATTACCAACACCTAGTATATAAATCCCCTTGTTAAAAATAGACTTGCAAAAATTACGATGTGTGCGTAATACTTCGGTTGTAAGGCATTGTTCAGACCAGAATAGAAACGCATTCTGTTGTAAACTTTCGCGGAACGAACAATTACTTTTTTTAAAAGCATAGAAGTTTCCATGGAGGAAATGTTAAAGTTTCTGCAATTACAAAACTATATTTTTTCTCTTTTATATTTTTAAAAACTTGTTTATAAGCACACATTTATGATTGCATCAAGGCAAACATTGACTGGTAGTCAAAAAATGTCATTAGTTTTTACACTATCCTTGACATGTTGTATAATTAGTTTCAAAACTATGTGTATGTTTGTGATGCATTCTTTTAACGATACATCTTGAACTATGCGAACCTCACATAAGAATGTGCATCCTTGCCTACCTACAAGACGTGAGTGTGATGAATGTTAAATCGGAATACTTATAATATAGTTATTATTTCTTACATAACATGAATAACCGATTCTGTGGTTTATTTTATAACTAGCTGTAGCCTGCGATTTCGTCCGCGCAGAATTAAAAAAAATCAAATAGTAGCCTATGTGTTCTTTCAGACTACGCTCTACATCCATGCCAAATTTCAGCAAGATCCGTGAGCCATTCTGGAGATATCTTCAAACAAACATCCAACATCGATCTAAACATTCCCATTTACAATATAAGTAAGATGTGAATGATTTTTTTAATATCCGGAAAGTAGTTTATTTTGGTTTCCCAAAATCTATAACATAATAAAAGTAGCTTTTTAACTTATAAGAAATACCAATGAAATGATATCGTACCGCAATTTGTTCCAATCTCTAAATCCCGTGTAATGCAGAGAACATAAACCTTTGTCAAATATATCATATTCGAAGCCGAAGATAGAGTTCAGATTGTATCAGGTAATATAATTTTACGACACAAATATTACGCTGCGGAATGAGCAATTTCTTTTTGTTATTTAATTATTATAAATAGATCGATAAATATAATTTTATTTATTTTTATAAACAAAAATAGAAGTTTTGTTCTTATAAGAGTAATTCAAATGAGAATGAAGTATTCAGGATACTCGTGAGGTAGCAAGTAACCCTCAAGAAAATCAACGTTTACATTACTGACGTTTCTGTAATTAAATTCAACTTATTCCATCTCAGTTCAATCTTTTATGAGTATAGTAACATTCCATGAAATAGTAATAGAACGATTAAACAAAGGCTAGTCTCAATTTTCGATCTTACTTTGCTTTCAAACGAAACGATTTAATTATTTCGATTATTCTATAACCAGTTGAAATGAGTTATATCAGATGTCCGTGTCATACTCAATAGAAAAGTGAAAATGATCGTGCTAAACTAGTCCGTAGCATCTTTTGACATCGCATTTTAATATCAGGAACCCAGTACCAAATCTTAAGATAAACGTAAAGTACTATACTCGTAGTTATATTACAACGATTACGAGACAGTTAATACGCGAAATCTTTTGGTCCGCCGCACTTCAGGAACGCGGGCATTATTGCGGGGCAACGGTAACTACGAAGAGCTATTTATAATACCTGATATATGTAGGCCGTACGTTTGACAACTCACTTAGACGAATGAAATACATATGTTTATAAAATTACTTCATACATACTTATTATGTATTACCAACAACATAAGTGGGTTAACTTGGTCTTCCGATTTTATCTTTCTTCACTTTGGTACTTGTCCGTCTTTTCATCCCAGTTTTGAAGCCGCATTTGGAATACCTAATTGAACACTACACTACTACTCTAAGTCTACATTAAGAGTGATCTACACATCAGTTTTATTAAGAAAAAGTTAAAAGAATTAACATCTTGAATGCTTAAGGAATAAACTCTCGGAATGTTTTTGAAGATGAATTTTTATTGAAGTCCTGTCTCAAGCGGCAGAAGTGAGAGGCACTTGATTAATCGAGGATAGCGGCGACGGCGCGGCGAAGCGAAAGAGAATCGCAGTCGACTATGAAATGCATGCCTTCTATGTCAATATTCTATACGCAGGAGGTGTTAGGATGACTTTGAAGAATGTAATAGCGTTATTGGTGCAGAATATTTATCACTCACGACTTAGTTTGATTTCGCAAAAAGGTACATATATACGACGTTTTTTCTTATCATGTCTTAGAAGACAGAATGCAATGTCATACCCTAATCAATAGTATTTTACAATTATATTTCAGTATGCTTTCCGTCTCATCTCCTGCTATGGGAAGCGGTTTCTTGGAATAGTATTAAATTATGAGACTATATTTTACGCTATTGAATAAACTAAATATGTAGAATACGTATGTATAAATAACAAATATTGCCATAATATAACTTATTTTTCCATTTTCCATTAAATTATAAATGTTAGAAAAAAATTACTTAAGCTTCGTGTACTTTATAATTTAGATTCAACACGGGCGACCACGTTCTCGTGCGGTCCGTTCAAAATCCTATTACGTGGTTACCACTCGCTTAATTATGTTTCGACAACAAAACAATTAAAGTCCTAAATTCTTTGTTACACACATACACACCTGTTAAATTGGATTATTAAAATGGATCCCTTATTACCCATAATGTTTTTTATAAAGTTTCAATACTTTTTACTTTCTTATAGCTTAATTAGATAAATTTTATTATTTCATGGTTAAAGTTATTAAAAAAAAATCCATGACTGTAGTTGTATCTTAGATTTAACCATACAACTTTAGACTTTATATTACAAAGAGCCGTATTCGTGATTATATGCTTGACGACTAAGCATTAGAAAGGAGATTTCACTTTTCTGGTACGTTAAAAAATAAAATGTGTATGCTGGATTCGACGCAATTCGTTTTTAGCACACGTACGAAATACCACAAATGGATAATTGTGCGAAAATCTCATGTAAAACAATTCTATTCTGTTTAAATTAAACTTTAATGATTCGTAATAGCTAACAATTTAAGAATATACCTGTACAGTTTTATAACAGTCTATAATCTGGATAATACGCTGGAATCACAGTCTTCTGGTGTAAAACATTAGCATTTTTAAAAGAAAAGCGAAATAATTTGTTTTCCACTAAAACACGAGATTCGTAAGAAGATTTTTTTAAGATTATAAGTAGATTGTGTTTTGATATTAAAAACGTGTTAATAGCAATTTCATAACTACAAATAACTTGTAATTTTGTTAACTATTTTATTTACAAATTCATTGGGTCTACAGTCAGTATTCTAGACAGAACCTCGGTCTATTGGTTTTCGCAAATAAAGGCGCGTCCGCCTGAACGAACACAAATAGATGGATCTGATATCTGCATTAATCTCTTCTGGTCGAATAAACATCTCTATGTTGTGCAATCCATCAACTTCTAACTTCAATGGATACAAACGAAGAAAACGTCTTTACAATAATTGTTACGTCACAGTTTTAGGATTGTTGGGTTTCTTTGGAGAGTTGGGTGGCAGAAGTGAATCCGAGTCTTGCGGGAAAGCGGAAAAATCGTGCCTATTATATAACTAGAACTATACCAAACATTATGCCAAGTCAACATCTATGCCAAATTTTAGCGCTATCCGTTGAGCCGTTCTGAAGATACCTAGTAACAAACATCCATTCGTCCAAACATTCCCATTTACAATTAGTAAGATATGCTACACTAAACAACTAATTAGGCGATAATGTATTTAAATAAATATATCATTACAACTTTATAGTGCTTTGAAATAAAGGCTGCATTTGTTGTGAAGCATCTCAAGTTTTAGTTTGAAACAGTACATATACACGCGTATAACGTGGTATGCGAGATATAATCGTTGATATAGATATTATCTATTCACTGTCAATGGTATTATTAATTTTAGACGTAATGACGTCACACGTCTCCTTTCGTCAAGGTAAAACCGTACAAGGCAAGTAATTAAATTATGCCACGGTATCATAACCTACTAACAAACAAAAGTAACGACTTTACATTCATAAAAAGCCCTAGTTTCTTTTTTTAATTTCAGGTCGACAGGTAGTGCTAAATATTCGCTTTTTAAAGGGATTAATGTTATCTTAATTTAAATAAATATCACACCAGTGACAACTTTCTGTAACTTCATCAGTTTCAAATGAATATCCCAGAAATTGAATTAAAAAGATAATCAAATTCATGCGCTGATCATAACTGCAAGTAATTTTGAAAATAACTATTATTAACTAATATAGAAAACGGCTACAACACTCAAGTATATTTGTCCGATGTCGGCTCCGACTAGTTTCGAGCCCATCGGAGACCCTTCATCAGGGTGAGTGGGATTGGTCTTATTTCGCGGACGCGGTCCGTCACTCACTCCGATGGTTTTATCCATTTTCTATATTAGTTAATGATAATGTCTCACGAAAGTTTAAATAATTTGGTTATTATTATGGTTATCAAAGTTACACTCAAAACTCATCTCGTCGATATTGTAGTCTATTCCTTTTTCATTAAAGAATGGTAAAAAAGAACTTATTCTGTGGCTTATTCTCGACTCAAAGGAAGCTTGCAGCTAAGTATAAATAAGTTTTTAATAACTTGCATATCAATCCTTTTTTTATTGAGACGCATGTACCATGAAAACGTGTTCTTATAATACGAGTGTGTTAGCACAAAAATAATTTAACGAAATACGACGTGACGTAAATTTTTAAACTATAAAATTAAAAAAAACATTTAGAATTTATTAAATACTAGATGTCGCCCGCGACTCCGTCCGCGCGGAATCAAAAAAAACTTATTAAGTAGCCCATGTGTTCTTCCAGACTTTGCTCTACCTCTATACCCAATTTCTTATCTACAAGAAGAAGAAGAAGAAGTTATAATATCTTCAAACATCCATCCATCCATCCAAACATTCGCATTTATAATATTAGTAAGATAGTCATTTCGTTTATATTAGACGCTAAACAATATTCAAAAAAAATGTTTTTGGTCTTTATTACTTTATTTAAACAACGTTAAAACAAAGCAAAACCGTATAATAGAACTTGGAACAGATCGCATTAAAACATGGTTATAGCCTTGCAGACAAAAATTAACACCGCACTTTAATTAAAAAGGGTTAAATGTTCAACGATTTTGCACAACAACGTTCTCAAATAACGGGGATTTTAAATTTAATTATAGTAAAGAAAAATACATAGATTTTGATAGGATAAGAATTGTAAAGATCACTTTTATGATGGTATTCTGTGAAGTGATGTTACTTAGTACAAGCAGTTCATACAATCAAATGCCGATTAAGCCTTCATGTAGTCATTATTACCTTCTTGGACATAATAATTACATCTTGGCTATATTTGTGTGTTTGTATAATAACTCTTTTTTGAACTAAATTCATAAGTCAAAGCGCCTGCCAAATCATAGTCAGCAATATCTGTTGTATCTTTTTCCTTAGTCATTAACCTATGGGGATATTATGGTATGCAAGGTAACATAACCCTTATATCTTATAACTGTAAGGAAACCAGATACCAAAAATAAGTCTTTTAAATATATAAGTAGTAAAGTAACTTTTAAGCTTCTTTGTTCTTGTCGCAGAAAGTTGAAAAGAAATGTTAAATTGTATGCCATTTGAAAGTTTTAATTACAGAGCATCGAAGAAAATTGATTACAAAGGGCGAAAGTTACGAATAAGTTGACAAACTTCTTATAAATGTCAATTAGTGTTATAAAATTGCAAAAAAAGTATAAAAAAGCAAAGTATATGAATAGAAATATAGTGTTAAATAATATAAAATAATATAGGTGTATATGATTTTATATATTAGGTTATAGGTAATATTAATAATCGTTACATACATATATATGAAACATATCAAATAATACGTTCGTAAAGGAGGTAGTTTTTTCATACCGATAGAGGTCGTCTTGGAGATTGTTTTACAAAGCTAGGCGGAATAAAAGAAAGAACCAACAATGCTTCATCTTCGCGACAGCTTGAGTAGAGTCCTTTTATAAAAAGATTGTGCGTTTCATAAAGTCATGTAATTATAGATAAAACTCACAAAGCTGATTGTTGTTTATGTTTTTGTGACGGATTTAATTTAGCACTTTGCATTTAAAAAATGTTTACCCACTTTAATTCCGCTGTAGAAGACAGAGTTATTCAAATCTTTTTACAGTATGATAATTAGTTTAAAATTCATAACAATTTTCTTAGTATGTTTTTAATTTATTAGAAAACTGTTAATAAATTAATTTTAACTACGGAAATTTTATCGTCTAAACTAATTAAAAACCTCTCTGGAAAGGACTAAGGGCAAAGGGTTTTTAAACTGTTGATAATTCATGTTAAATATCAAGAATGACTAAGTAATATTATATTTGGGAGAAAATAAAAATGTAATGAAATGTCACATTACAATATCGGACATGGAGACAAACATAAACAGCAAACAAATGACATTCGTAACTGGGTAAAATAGAGCTATATCAAAATGTAATACTTCAGTAAATGAAGAAACATCAAAAAACAGTAGGCGCCTATTTCCTCATAAAGCATTTTCTATAGCAGTTGCAGTCGAGAAAGTGGAAAAAATAGACATATTATCGCCTGTTTAAGGCGACTCCATGCATACGTCAATTGCGCGCTTTTAATGCCGAAAGCTAGTGCAAATTGGCACTTAAAAAAAGCACGTTACCTAATCTAGGAAATATACTTTTCCTCAAAAGAAATCACGTACATGTTATTCCTATGTTTGTACTTTAGGAAACCGAGGACGTACAAATCGTTGGCTATACGATCATAAATCTATTAGGGTTGCTGAAATTGTTACGAGAGATCAATTTTGTCGGTGATTTCTTGTCGGATTAGATTACATTCAATGGCTACGTGAGTCAGATACTAGTTCACAATGTTCTCACGTCCTTTGTTTTATATGTTTATAGTGAATGCTATACGTTTAGATATATAATTTTTGGGTCAAACAAAAAGATTAGAATTTAATCTAATATAATAGAATCTTTAAACCTGAGCAAGTCCTCTATGCATTTTTTTACTAAGGATTGGATAGAAAGATGTCGTCATGTCTTGGGAATCGATATAAATAAATACACTTGTAAACTTCGGAAATATTGACATAATTTCCTTGGCCTTGTCTCTTCTCAGTTGGTAACGATGCGAACATTAACTAAACTCTATAAAAAGAATATGTTAGGGTGCAAGTTTATCTAATACTATGTAGGTTAGGACGGTGCGTGTGAGTGGGCCGATGTGGCAGGTATGCACGTCTCTCGGATGACAGATAATTTCCGCTCCGTCGCCCAGCTCTCGTCCTCCATTAATCAAGAAGCTACATTTCTGTCCTATAAGATCGACGTAAAAAGGTTTTTTTTTGAGATTTTGTTTCTAAAATAAATATATTTTTTGACTTAAGTAGGGTCATGATTGTGAATATTATAAAAATAATTTAAAAATAAACTTAAATTATGTTTTTCATTTTACTCATTTTTTTTTGTTAAAATTGCTTTTAAATATTTTTTCTTAATTTTTAAATATTTTTTCTTAATTTTTTAAACATTATCCTATATTTTTTCATAATTGGCCTGTTTGCTGCATTACTGAAATCAGAGATCATCGTCGAGTCGACCATTGTACATTAATATTTTACGTTCCTTAATGTCACTTGACAAATTTACAAGATTTTCTGCTTTTACTTGCCATTAATAAATCACGATAACTCCACGATTACTGAAGGTATAAATGAATGTGACAAATCGAATTCATTCGTCTCTCGCAAAGAAAAAAAAGTCTAATGTTTCAGATGGATTGCTCTCCCGGGGTAAAATATCTGGGAATCGGTGATGATCGTAATGTTCGCAATCCCGAAGGGTTGTTTATTTCAATTATCTCTTCGATCAGTTAATGGTAAAGAAAAATATCACTTTTAAACATATTTTATACATTTTTAAGCAAAAACGTAGTTTTATTATGTTATTTTTTTTTGCTGTTATTTTGTTCTGAAAAAAAAAAACATAATAAAACTGCGTGTTCTGCCAGTACAGATGATAGTTACAAATATTAAACGCTAAAATACACTTTTTAATTAATTTTCATACTCTATGTTAAGAGATATAACTTGGTATTATACATAGAAATTGCTATGCAACTTTTAGATACAAAAGTAAATTGTTTACAATTTCATTTCTATTATACAATTTTTTCAACATAAACATTAATATACTGTGGTCGTTAAAGACTATTCACACATGTGTTCGCATCCGCGTACACAATACGTGGTCGCAACGCACATCAACAGTCACTGAGTGCCTTATTGTGTACGTGTTTTGAGGAGATTTATTGGCACTGTATTAATACTTACAGTAAATGATCTTTATTGAGTTATTGAGCTACGATTAAGAATATGTATTTCAGAAATTATGTTTGATTGTGATATTTCTATTACATATGGTTGATTGTACTTATATTATAGGTTTATATTACATTGTATATACGACATTACGTACAAGTACTTAATCCTGATAAAAAAGAAAGAGATTGGTGGTCAGTTGTTAAACGCTTGATCGAACTGGACCGAAATATACACGTCCAAGTTCGAGCCCCGTCATCTGCCAATGTGTTTTTAGATTGTTAAATTTCATATCTACACTTATCCGTCCTACTAACGGTGAAGAAAAACATCGTGGTGAGTGAAATTTCGTGATCGTGAAATGCAAAGATTTGTGGATATTCAACTAACCCGTACTGGGCTGGTTGAATATGGTCTAGTCACCCCTAACTTGGGTAGACTCCTAGCCCCTCGGTGGGCACATACACATGTCAGCTGACGACGACTTGTTGAAAAACGAAATAATGAGGGACGTACTACCCTATTATATTAAAATCAAATTTTAAATTAATTACACTAAATAAAGATGTCTGCCTACCCTCAGGATTACCAATTGTACTAGATAAAATTTTAGTTGTCCTGTTTTACTATTAAACTTATACATAGTTTATAAACACAAATACTAAAATAATTTCAGTATGTTGAGTGAAAGTTTCAACATTAGTTATACATGTTGTAAGCATGTAGGATTTTAACGCGCTCGAGTATCCACAAAAGCTTTATGACGTCAGTAGGTCAGACCTATTTAAGCTCAAACTGAGTGCTGTTGCGTCTCGCCTGTGAGCTTTCTTTGATGTCACTATTACCTACTTTTGATAGGTTTGAAAAGTTGGTATTCATTTCTGATGTACCAGTGTGAAAAATTGTGGTTGTATGTATATATTTTGTTTTCCCATCGCCTTATATGTAGCATTAGCAATTCATATTGTACAATTTATTGCTATATACATAGTATTAGTCGTATTTAGCTTATATATGTACCGGACAAGGCCATTGTCAATCACGCTGGTTGAATTCATAAACATCTTTGAATTTCTAAGCCGATGTATACAGGTTGCATCACAATGCTTTCCTTCTTTGTAAGAACGTCATATAAATATACATATGGAAAATCAAAAAAAAATAATTCGGTCAGAACTAGTCAAGCGCTTAACAACTGCGCCACTGAGGCTTTCATATAAAGTACTAGGTTTCGCCCGCGACGCGCGCAATTAAAAAGAACTTAATAAGCCCATATGTTCTTCCAGGCTATGTTTTACTTACATCTATGCCAAATTTCATCAAGATCCGTTGACCTGTTACGCAGTTACCTTTTAACAAACATCCATCTAAACATTCGCATTTAAAATGTAGATTACCTAAATATAAAAATTTTCTTTATTAGATTAAACTTAATTTAAATTATTCGAACATATTATTGCAGAAGCTTTTTTAATTTATTTTAGCGAAACAACTAGAAATCATTTTGCATGCTCTGTGCTTCGCGGATATTTAAAACAAGCGCGATACACACCATGCAATGAATACGCAGTAATTTTGTACGGTCCTACCATTTTAAACCAACAAATAATGGACGAAATTTTAACTTTAATTTAGTTTCTTTGTGAAACAAATCTCTAATAGGAACCTAAAAAAATATTGGTAAACTTTGATAAATGCAGTAAATAAAAAAGAAAGATTAAAATTGTACGAAAAACTAAAATCAATGAAAAAAGCACGTAAGAAATAAGAATTTGTTAATGTTCGAAATAGACAATATATAGGATGGACGGCTTTGAATTAATTTTTAGCTTGTTGAATCCGGTAACTTTTGGTAGGTTCGGTTGGGTTGAGTGCTTTTGTTCAAGATTGCCATTGTATTGTTACATGATTCAGTTCCAAAAGTATGAATGTTTCTCTTTACTGTGACTGAAGCTTAACGACTAAATTTTATTTTACCAAATTTTTGTTAGATTGTGATATTAAGGAATATGTAACGTCCGAAAATTCAGTACAGTAAATTTAATTAATTTATAACTCATACTATTAAGTACTAAATAATTGAGTAATTTGTTACTTTATTAATAAATACAAGCCAATCTAGACTGTGTAGCCCTTGAAAGTTCTAGACATTGTGTAAACTAATAAATTTAGAGAGTAATTAATTTTCATTTTTAAACTATGTTGGAATGTTTACTTGTAATCATATTAACTGCCTTGAAATATTGAAAATGGAATAATATTTGTAAAACATATAACGTCCTCAGGATACCTTAATTATGTAATTTCTTAGGTCGGCTTCGTTCGCAGGAAGCTCCACGCCGTCACTAGGTTAGACCTACTTGTCTCAAAAGGTTTAATCGTCTTTGAGTGTTTTACTAAAGTCAAAGCAGAACACAATCTGGACAAGTGCCTAGTTTTAATATTAAACCTATCGTCAGTTTAAAAAGAAATAAAGTTTCAATTACTTTTAAAATAATTATCTAGATAATCTCTTCTTAAATCTGCTAAAAATACTAAAATTAGCGTTGATGTATGGTATTTATAAAATTCATATATTAAAAGTTAAATATCCGATACTTCAAAGGACAATGATAATATAAGCGCGTCGGAGAAACTTTTGTGACACGGCAAACTCGATTTAAAAGCTCTTTCAGTTATTTCAATAAAGCGCTTGTTTAAAACAAATTTTAAATATAGCGTAATGCGATTTTATTTTGCTCATAGTATCACTTGTAGACATTATGTTTTACTGAAAATATAATCAGAATTATAATTTGTAAGTTATGTTTACTAGAAAGTGTTTTTTTAAGTTAAAAAATTACATTACATTACTGTATGCTCTAATTCTAACAATATCACATGTTAAGTTTTTTAACTTGTAAAATCCATTCTCAGAAGAGTAGCACGGTACAAAATGGGGTTAAATTTTAGATCCTCCACCTCCTAGATCCGCACCTGAAAACTATGAACTTTGATGATAACAAAGTTGGAAAGAATTTCCCGTCTCTGCTGCGGTGATAAATTTCACGCCCAATGCACAGTACAACGTATACTATAAACGTTAATTACGTACGCTCGTGATATCTTTATGCAAATAACATCCTGACGATGTCTTTATTGGATGAATTTATTTTAATAAATAGTTTTTATCACTTAGATGTGAAAATTACTTCCATAAAAGACAAATAGACAATAGAAAAAAGGAAAGAAAGTTAATAGACAGAAAGGGGTGGATTATAATTCTAACTATTATGATAACATGCCTTTGATATCATTTATATAAATGTAGAAAACATAGAAATAGAATCGTAGGTTAAATAAATAGACAATTCAAAGAAAGAACAATCATTTCTATAAAATTTAATTCAAAACTTAAAATCTCGTTACGTCTAAATAATTGACATCAGAATATCTCGAGTGTTGTGAAGATCAGTGATGTAGTGTACCGGTACCCATTATCGGTTTCAAGGAGACCGAAATGTAATGAAAATTTGCCGAGCTTTAGAATTTTCTGGACCATATGAAAGGAAAGGAAGAACACGGCAAATATTTGGTCCGGAGCGTTATTTTCTCAGCGATTACTGTCCTCTTGTCTTGAGAGATAACTCGAGCTCGCTTAAAGCATGACGTAAGAAGTGCGTCCTATTGACCCAGCTCGAGTACCCGAACTGTCCCTGCCCTTAATACGTCCTCATTTTTGCATACCTTGATTTTTTTTTCAATTTCAACATATTTTTTATGCACATCTTATTAAGTTATGTTACAAAAACGTGTTTCAGTGATGGTAGTCGTAATCTGCCGATAAAATTCATTACGTATTAAAAGGTAGAGTTTCGAGTTTAGACAAAGGAAGTGAGGTGTGTTTGCATCGCCCGATTTTGAAGGATACTTCACGTTATTGCCATAAGTGTTATATTTCCATAGAAATGTAACCCCACAGAACTTACATTACTCTTTAAAGATTTTTTTAAACATATTCAAAAAGAAAATAATAAGGTTGTACCTGCAGATAATGAAAAATATTAAAATCACTAGCGAAAGGTTTCTTTTTTAAAGATCATTCCAATACGATTGTTAAAATTTCCCATTTCAGTGTAGATCTCAAAATAAAAAGAAAACTTTGTAGAAATATACGTTTATTAAAATGCAACGTTGTGTAAAAATCCGGTCCATTCAATGACTATACTTTTTGAATTTTGCAGACACAAACACAGAAAGAAACTGTATCATCGTGGAAAAAAATCTCAGTTGTAATTATCATAAAATAATTGAATCACAACAAATTGAATTTAACTAGTTACATATCAATTTATTTCACCAATTGCATTTGTAACTTCCTGATAATCTTTTACAATAAAATGCAACAAATATCAAACATATTGAAAATAGTTTTTTCCTCGAATCTACCTGAATATGATTGACTTACTTATGCATTGACTGAAGTCAGGTTCTTAATACTATATTAACCGTTAATTTCTGAAATCAAAATCTGTGTATGAAACATATCGTCATCTTTGATAAAGCGACAAAACAATATGTTTTAAATGGAGATTTTGTTCTCAGAAATTCACGGTAAGTGGAAATGATGGTCAGTCAAATGTCTTGCTTTAGATTATTCAATAAGCCCTTGATAATTTTCCCGGATCTTCAATAATTGACCAAATCATCTTGCCTTTCGAAGTCTATACACTTATTTTAATATTTGAGTCATCAATCTTGGAGGAGAATTAAAAAGAAATATATTTTATAAAGACATTTTATTAAACACTTTTTTATTTTTGTAAAATAGAATAATTAAAACCGACATTTACAACAAACAACTATAAAATTCATTATATTTTCGAGCTAACGTTATAAATGTTAATAGGTCCTGTTGATTACTTGTTAATTGTCTTCATCATAGCATCCGTCTTAATGACTTGGCTCCGACGTGTCTATTTCTTGATTATAATACATTTTTAAAGATGTCGATAAACCGTATCACTTGTGGATGGGATGTGTTGCTTATGTAATTTGTCGGGTTATTAATATACACCTCTAATAAACATGTTTTAATTATAAAATAATCAACATCGATACTGAGAATTTCAATTGCCGTAGCATATGTATAAGAACAATATTGTTATCGCTGTTTTTTTCGAAATGAATGAGAGGGCTAACAATATTGTTGTAATACATGTGTTACGTCAGTGGAGACTCACGGTTAGTAATTATGTCATGTTTTTTCAATTATTTTATTTCTTGATAATAATAATTTCGATACAATTTGTATTTCTCAATAAGATGAGTATGTATATACATTATACATGTAACTTTACATATTGTATGAACAAATTGTTTTTATTTGTTTGTATAATGTTCTTGTTTCTTGTGGGTATTAGAAGAAATAGAAAGTTATAGGGCAGTGACAATTTTATCGGATAATGAAATAAATAGTTCTAATATTCCTGTTTCTTCCTTTAAATATTAAATATTGGGAAAATATCATAGAAGTACTTTGTACAAGGAAATGTCTGAGAGTATCTGCACCATATTAAAATATGTTCATGATATCGTTGCTAAGTTTAATTTATTAAGTTGATGAATAATTCGGACATCGTTATTTTATCGAACATATTTCAGATTAGTAACAAATTAAAACTGTTATTGGTTTGAAAATGTTCATATAATTTATATATACCTATATATCTTTTCGCATAATTTTACATAATGTTTACGTTATAACAACACAAAGAATTTGTACAATGGATAAATGGAACTAATAAAATGTTTCGTTTAAATTAACGTTTAAAAAAATGATCATTTCTAAAGTAAAATTAATCATATTAATTTAACGAATCCTGTTTGTGCATTTCAATATTATTCTGTTTATATGAGGTTTTAGTCAGTTAAGGACAGTACTGTAACTATTATATATCTTACGTAAAAGTCTATGATGATGTAGTTTAGCACAAGTGAGAAAATATTCCAGATAGAGATTTTAAATTGTAATGGAAACCTTCATTTTTGAAAATCATATTTATTTGTTCATACATTTGATAAATTGAAAATATATCTATCCGTGTTTCGTACACATAAAGCGACACACATCTAATAATTTTATAATTATTCTAATTTGCGGCTAACACAGAGCAACAACGGAAATGTAAACACCGATTTGAGGAATGCATAAAATCTAAGGATTGCGCTATAGGTCTCGTCTTAAGCTTTTCAATCTAAAAGCTTTTGATTGCAATCTGCATAACATTGTTTACAACTAACTTACAAGAAGCTCTTATTTTATATATTTACTATATAAATGGGTTGAAAGCTCATTGGACTGTATTTAGAACATGAGAAGTCGTTAATGTTTCCTTTGAGACTCCTCTATCCCTTCAGTAACAAGATATAAAAATCTAATAGAAGAAACAAATAAAAATACAGATTAAAATATTTTAAAACAACACCAAAGAATATTTAACGCTGCAATAAAAGGCAACATAAATTTAGAAAACATAGCATATTCACTTTTTTATTTAGATTTTATTTGCCTAGCATAATTATTATTTTAATCATTAACCGTGGTTTTCTGAGACCAAAATATCTGTGTAAAATATATCCTTATCCCCATTTTTATCTTTCATGACAGAGACAACGATATGTTTCAAACGGATATTTTGGTCTTAGAAACCCACGGTAAGTAATATTACATACATAACTCTAGTTAACAACATTAATAGGCTTTAATATAAGCGATAGTATAATGTTTAATTCCCTTTAGAAGTCACGATTTTTATATGAAATTATGTTTGGTGATTATTACTTTAAATATGTGAATTACACTGAGTTTATTTAATATGTTTGTGATGCTGATTTAATTTTATATACATATTGTACAATGATGAAAGTTAAAAATTTGATTTCCTTACTGTAAAACGTATACATATATATTTAGATTCCATATCTTCATAAAACATTTAAAAGACCTGGATACCGGGACAGATTATTTTTAATTGTAATTATTTTTAGCTTTATAATGCTTTATTGAGTACTAATCAACTCATCAACTCTTAATCCAGCTGTAATGGGTGACGTCATTCAATATTATAAGGACACGTATTAATATTTTACCTTTGACATGTAAATACACATATAAACTAGTTACTACTCTATCACGGGATAAGAAACTGTCTTTTATTACATCTATACATACAGATATATTCCAACAAATAACATTTCATTCTTTAACATATGTTATACTATGATACCACTTTCTAAACTCGACATGGAAATGCTCAGCGATTCGCTCATCGCTTGTCGAGAAATGAACATTTACACTGGCAGTTTGTGCGTTCGACACCACAACTATTGGAAACGGATGAAGTAGACCCGGTTTATATTGATGTTAACGCAGAAATCACGCGGGGCCCGCTGGGGTTTGGCTCACCGATACCTGGAGGCCGATAATACCATGACCGTTGGTAGTGTTGGTGTTATTCGCGTCGAGATTTGGTGCCGTTGGGGCCAAGTCATGTGACCCCAAGTCGTGTGGCCCCAAATCGGGCGGCTCTTCGGGCGGGGCGGCGGCCGGTCGGATGTTATCGAGCCGTGGGCGCGGGGAATAGCGCGGCGTCAGCGAAATGCCTCCGACGACTGGGTGCGATTTACGATTCCCACTTGGAGCGCGTCGTGCATCATGCGCTCGTTCTCCTGCCGAACTGCGAACAAGATATACACAAGCTTAATCATTATCATCGTGACGTCACAAGACACATTACAAGTGATCACAATATATCTAAAACATCGGTCCACACTAATCACAATATCTATATTGGAGTATTTTATTAATTTGGATCCAAAGGTATCTGTTAAATCCAATTCTGGATTCTAAAGTTCTGTAATATAAGAGATATAAATACGAGTATACTCTTGAAATATGGAATTAAAAGAACATTACAATTATAATTCTCTGAGTTATTATTATTCGCTAAAATAACATAACATTCCATCATAAGAGAGGTACGAGACGCGAAGTCTCCCAAGGTACGCTTCTAATCTCTGCACATTCCGGTTAATGCCAGTCGCTTTATGAAGATCGTCCTTGTGAGCTAAGAATATTATAAACTTAATTAATAATACCTACACATAAAGAAAGTTAATACTTAGTTGTTTAATGTTATTGTTTTGTTTAATTATAACGTTAGTTTTTTAGTTTTAAAATGAACTTTTTCATTAAAAACATAACCACCAAGTTAGAAAGCTCGCAAGAAAGTTAATCGGTAATGTTAATTACAACAGATAATATTATTATTTATATATATCCTTTAAAATTAATATTCATCCTTGAACATATTTGAAAACAATAAATCTGTTGATGCATAAAACGTCATCTGGTATTTAGGTTAGTTTGACGGAGGTCACATGTTATGATAGACGAGTAACATGATCTATTGCTTCTAGTATGTTTGTAATTTGAAGCCAATTTCATTTTTTTTCACCCTCCTCAACTTAAAAGTGTCAATAACTACTTCCATAGACTATAATGTACTTTTACATGAAATTATCCAAACAAAAATTCAACCCTCAGTGATTAACATTCCCTCGCCGTTGGGGTGAATTCCTCTTTGATTAGTTGACCGGCAAATTTGAATTATCATTACATCGTTACTTCATAAGGTCATTTATACGTAAGTATTTAACTATATCTGTAAATGTACAATACATTAACATACAATACATTTACAGATATAGTTAAATATTATGAAATACTAGCAGCTGCCCGCGATTTCATCCGCGCGGGATTAAACAAATCGAGTAATAAATGTAGTCACCCAGGAATAATTAAGCTTCCCAACAGTGAAAGAATTTTTCAAATCAGTTCAGTAGTTTCGCAGCAAATAATCAAATCTTTCTTTAAAACATGAATTATAGACGAATAAGATTCGATAGCCAATTATGATAGAAACCCGAAAATATGGGTAATTTCTCCTTTGTATTATTGCAGATTTTTTTTTATTTGTGACAATTTAACGCTCGCATCAAACTTACAACAATCATATCGTTATAATGTAGACTGTGTATTGATAAAACAATTTAAAATTTAATTAGAGAAAATAGTGTGTGTTTTTACATTTCATAAAAAAAAATGTTTAACTATAGCAAATTTAAATTTAAAATTTAATATTAGAAACAAACGAGAATACCTAAAAATAATGAACTTTTTGTAAGGAGTAGAGAAGGAATATTGTACCTTACTTTTTTATTTGAGGAAACATCTTTTTACGCTTTTATTCGTTTATTTTTATGTTTACAATAGAAGGAAAGTAATTATTTCTAAAAGGTACAGACGACCAAAAAGCAAGCTTACTTGCACTAAATTCTCAACCAACAAACAATACTTTTGCCTGAAAATTTCAGCAATAATAATATTTGATTTTAGTTTTAAGGTAAAGAGATGCTGTAGTTTTAAAGTGAGGACTGAAATATTTGTATTTTTGTATACTCTATAAATTTTAGTTTGAATTTATGACGATTTAGCTTGCTTTTATATTAAAAATATTTTTATACATAATATCTAACAAGTAATACATTTTTTTCAACTTCTTCGTAACTTTAAACTCTCTGTAATGAAAATGTGTCCTTGTAAAAAATTGTTTCAAACATAAATGTCTCGAAATTCAGTAATGTTTTCGTTCAAGTTCTATTAAACCAATATCAATGCGGTTTTCCGAATTCGAAGTTGCTTTAAGTGTCAAGTATCGGGTATAAAAGAATATTGCTGTTTTGAGCTCAAGTACTTCTACGGTTTCTTAAGTAAACACCTTTTATATTAGTTTCAGAATATTTCAATCTTAGGTATCAGGATCCCTGAGTGTGAAATCGAGAGGAGATATGCATTTCTGTAAAGTCATCATTTAAGAAAGTTCAAATGAGTCAAAGAATAAAAACATATAAATGGAACATAACATTAACGAAAACCGACTAAAAATATAAACATTTTCTTTTGTCTATATTGTTATACATTTTATATACAGTGGCAATCTGTATATTTTCAACTCCACTACATCATAAGAATTGACGTTCAATCAATAATGATCACATATTGTGAACCAACAACAGGAGTGTTTGTTTGTACAAGTTGTATCGATCTTACCTTGTCATCGAAGTCAAAACAACTTGCCCTTTTAGCAAATTAACATCGGTTTTTTTTGTTTAACATTGGATAGAGACAGAAAAACGTTTTCTTCTTTACAATATAAACATGATAGTCTTGCATGATTTTTTATTTTATTTTATAAAAGACTACTTTAGACTTGTTTTAGGGAGTAAATTAAAATACTTCAAATATTTAAGGCACATATATTGCGTGCTCAATATTTCGCTTTGATACTGACATTGATTGTTACTTGTTGAATACATGTGGGTATCATCAGACGTAAATAGCTCTCCGCGGTGGAATCTATTCACACCGTAAATCCTCCACTGACACCGTAGCGAAAGTGGGACGCAACACCTCATAAAACATCTCAAAGCTCTAGCTGTTTGTTCCAGTTAATTTACAACTCTTACATCCGACGCGTAGAGAACGCAGTCACAGCCTGAAGAAATGCCTCTTGTTTATGCAATGTCAATACAACAACTTTTTTATCTATTTATACGTTGTTCTCTCTGAGTGTTTATTGTTTATTGTAGAAGATCGAGATCTCTCTCCATAGCCCTCTCTTTTATAATCTTCCATCTACCACAATTCTTTGTTTAAAAAATTTGGGTTTAAATATTAAATCTATTTAACCTGTAACCTTTAACAACTCTCTACATCTTTCCTACACGGAAGTGTTGGAAGGTAGAAGTAGTCACTAAACATTAGACGACGTGTTTGCTCGTTTATTTATTTATTTTTTGACATTAAAGAAGGAGCCTCTAGCTTAACCTTCTTAATAATGCAACCGTTCATAATAATTTAAAATTAATAAAAAAAGTATTTGTTTTAAGTAATGAAAGAGTACAAAATTCTATACACAAACTAGCTTTTCTAAACAGTATTGTTGTGCGTGTTAAAAAGCTCTGAGTGCAAGTTTTAACAATTTCAAATGGCGCACGGTTTAGACCCGCTATTTACTTTTACTTAGAGTTATTTGGATTGAAACAGGAAACCGAAAGAATGATACAAGGGTCAGCGGGGGTTAAAGAATTTAATATTTCTTTGACCTATATCTTTGATATGTTTTTTGGCAGCCCGTGAATTTATCTCTCATCAAAGTTCCGCTCTAGAAAACACAAATTAATGCAAATAAAGTCAATTGTTATATGGAGTGGAGTCTGAGATGTCTTATTTACGACAAGATTCGCAACATCTTTTTGATATAGTATCATTCATATGCATGAAATAGTTCCCTGTTGTAAAGATGTGGATTAGCAACTTGTTACAATTCTGATGTGGTTTGAATCCAAATTGATGGCAAAACTTTTTATAAGATTATACTAAGTCTTCACGTTTTATGTTTTTTCTTGACAGATAAATATGATTGCTTGTCCGTTTCATTGAAACCTCCAAAAATCATGTTATCATATCAAAAAATGACAGCTGCAATCAATCTACTTTTATTTCAAAAACAGATCATTACAAACTTCATCTTAAACATCGATCTTTCTTTTGATGCTCTTGTTTCTCGAATCCACGATTTTATTGTTTATTGTCCTCGATATTTGTTATTTATTGCTTTAAGTGTACTATCATTTTCAGACCATCCTTTTACCGATCAATTTGTCATGATCGAGATCGGTTACTACTGTTTTCATATTGTACACTCCATTAGATATTCGCGCCCTTGTAAATTGGTTTGAAGACTTAAGATAAAGAATATAGAAGAAGTAATTTATGATTTTAATTCGTGTGCTATTTAGGTAAGTCTAATTCCCAAAAAACAATTTCACATTCACAAAATGTTAGTATTTATAAACCCCTATTTAAAAAATATGTAAAATTTTACATCTCTATGAATTAGAAAGTGTCGCCGTCTTCGTAAATTAATACGTAAAGTTTATTTAATAGATTGCGATGTTTTGCTAACAAGACTTCGTCAAAACACGTTTATGAGGAGTAAAGTTACTTATTAATACAACGTTACAAGTTTCTAAGTACCGTAACAAAGTTTGCATTTTAGTTATCGAGAAAGCTTTTAGGCGTCTCATTTCTTGTACCTGTTCTTGTTTATTTTAGGTTATACTTTTACTGAACTAAAAAAATACTATTACGAACTAAACGAAACAACAAACAAATTGAATTTCTTCGCAGATATGTGCAGGTCGTATCACGATGTGTTCCTTCAACGTAAAACGTTTGATAAATGTACATGTATAAATCGAGAATGGAAAAACACATTGGTACATGGCGGGATTCGAAGTCAGGACCTGCAGATGATAAGTCAAGAGCTTAACCCCTGAACCCTGTGATACTAACCATGCTTAATACATATAACACAACGTAGGAGAATCCAAAGACTTTATTTCATACGTTTTCAAACAATGTATGAGCGCTTTAATGCCCTAATATCGAATTCCTAGCTGTAATGAAACAAGTTGTAAATTCAGTGAGTTTGTTTACAATACTAGTAAATCGAGTTCGTCCACAGTATCTAATAACTTTCTTAAATACCGTATCTTATGAAATACCACCCGTATTCCGTAAATCGACCATAATTCGAGAAAAAATTACAGATGTGAATGAAACTTTGATCTACCAGAGTTACAAATGGAACATTTTCAATGTCGTCTTACCTTGAATTACCACTGTATCTGTGTTTTTTTTTTCTAAGAAAATAAATGGAATAGTCAAAAAAACAAACTTAAACAAAATGCACTAAAAAGTAACAAAATAATATCATTGTTAAAGAATAGCAAAGAGTTTTTATACAACGAAACAAACGTTTGTAAATATGAAGTTGCCAACGCTGGAGAATGCATCAGATTTTTGTAATCTTGAGATTTTAGGCATTCAAGATCCGGCGCACGTACAACAAAACAGGAAAAAGAAGAAGAAGTCCTGAACTATCTCGGTAGATATGGAGTTATATCTCTTAGAACTTTCTTCTTCTGATATTTTGTTTGCGTTTTATAAATGTTTATTTTGTGCATAATTTTATTGTAAAAGTTAGTGTCCATTTTGGTTTGAATATTGTGAGGAATTTCTTTTCGCGGTGTGGAGAATGTTAAAGAATAGCAAAGAGTTTTTATACAACGAATATATTCAAACCAAATATCGAATGACATATTTTTTTTATAATTTATTTTTTCTATTGTTTACTTTTGATATATGTCAAATTAAAAATATATAGTCTAAAATTGGATTCAAGACGAATAAGTTGTTTTCATTTTATAAATAGTTTCCACAACATCTGGCGACCCTGCCTACAGATTTTTTCAGTTTAAAGAAATGGCTGAGAAAATAGAACAAATAAAAAAGGTATGAATAAAAAGAAGACACTTAACCAAGTCCGAAAGTGTACTAGATTCGTTATTGTGTTCTACAGAAAAATATTTAAGCACAATATACCAAGTACATGCCAATTACAAGACGGTAAAAATATTTACGATCAGCTTATAAAATATGACTCCGAAATAAAAGAAATATTAATTGTGACCGAGCCGTTCAATGAAGAGAAATTTGAGAAAGTTACATGAGGGAGATAAATATTTTAATAAATGAAACTTGCTCAACGTAACGTACAGGTCACTCTCAAATTAATATTTCGGAGATCAGAAGCAAAAAGTAAATAAGAATGTGGCCAACGCTGGAGAATGCATCAGATTTTTGTAATCTTGAGATTTTAGGCATTCAAGATCCGGCGCACGTACAAACAAAACAGGAACAAGAAGAAGTCCTGAACTATCTCGGTAGATATGGAGTTATATCTCTTAGAACTTTCTTCTTCTGATGTTTTGTTTGCGTTTTATAAATATGTTTATTTTGTGCATAATTTTATTGTAAAAGTTAGTGTCCATTTTGGTTTGAATATTGTGAGGAATTTCTTTTCGCGGTGTGGAGGATGTTAAAGAATAGCAAAGAGTTTTTATACAACGAATATATTCAAACCAAATATCGAATGACATATTTTTATATAATTTATTTTTTCTATTGTTTACTTTTGATATATGTCAATTAAAAATATATAGTCTAAAATTGGATTCAAGACGAATAAGTTGTTTTAATTTTATAAATAGTTTCCACAACAATCATGAAAACCCTCTAAACTCTAAAGAAAGTTCTCTTCTTTCTTGTAACATGTCTATATTGTATAATTATTATTATTTCGCAGTCGGTGTCGGCCGAAGTAAATAGGTAACATTTTATATTTGAGATGTATTAGACATACTTACGTTTATGTCCCTACTTAGGACTTAAAAAGATTTTTGTAAAGGTGTTTCTTCCGTGATAATTCACGGATATAAAAATATAGCAATGGATAAAAATATGAAAGTTACCCGATGGTGGGACCCTTTCTTATGGTCAACATAAGATATAGTACACAGGATTTTCTTAAAGCTTATTTTCACTATCGTTGTAACGCACCAAAAGAATTATTGGTGCGTACAATCCGATTTTCAATAGGGATTACTGGTTTGGAGAAGTTCTATCTTGATTCAGCTATAATACGTAGTAAGTGAGAATTTTTACATCAATAAGGACATCGTTATTTAGCTGTATATGTTTTTTTACGCAAAACATCAGAGTCTAGATGTGCAACATTATTTGAACATTATGTGTAGACTTAAAGCAAAAGCGCGACTTAAAATCAGAAGCACTCAAATTTTATTAACATTATAATTTTTACCGACTCTTTTCAGTTTATTCGCCTAAAATTATAAAAAAAATCGTAACGAAATTTTCGTTATTAACTTCATATTTTCGACGTAAAATATTTCGAAATCAAGTTAAATTGAGTTACAAAAAATTAAGTCGGAAGGTATACTAATACTGTATAACGGGAGCGTTCTTCATTATGATGTGGATTACACGGATAAAAAGCAAAAAACTTATTTTTATGCTATGTAATATGTTATAGAACTACTTAGTTACCCCACGAAGGAAATTAAAAAAAAAGATAATATAAGTACATGTATGGTATGGTTTTATGAAAAAGTTGAAACTATTTTAAAATGACGGTAAGGATATTTTAAATGTTTTTGAGGCAAGTTTTGTTTAATCTTAAAACGACTATAAAATAAACATAAATAAAATTAGACAGAAATGATTTTTAGCAATATTAAAATTATTCGTTCCATCGCAGAAAATAATAGATAAAAACTTTTATATCATCCAAAAACGTCTCATGTATCAGTAAATGACAAGGGAATCATGTCAGACAATCAATCACAGCTCCGCCGCCATGTAAACTCACTACATCCATTGACGTAATAAGTTCTTGGCATGCGCGTGTATTCTGTCTGCTGGAAGTTTTCGAATCAAGCGTGAAATTAAAAAAGTTCCATATTCAGAGTTAGCTATAAAGTACGGCCTTAATACTGTCCACTTTATATACTCCAATGGATACTAATTTAGTAAAAAGAATCGAATTTGTTTACCGAAAACTTAAATTATGAAGAAAATTTTGAGAACAAAACAAATGAAAAGCTTGTGAGATATTCTAATCCAGTCTAATTTGGTTTTAACTATGTAAACTTTATTCAATCATCAAACTCGATCGGGAATTAAGTATTAAAAAGGTTGTGTAAAATATTACTCAGCAATATTGTCCAATATGAAAGGGAGTCGATGTCATCAAACTTATCTTTACGGGCTGTAAGGAAACGAGTTTTATCGGACCCTTTGAAATTGACAATTGAAATTTAACGCTCTGATTTAATGAGTTAGACAGTAAAAAATAAAATTTGTGAGAAATTCACGTTTCTTCGTTAACACGACAGGGGTTGGGAACATTTAAAACTTCTTATAATTTTACAAAACAGTTTATTCTGAGAATTTACTTTATTCAGGAAAATCGAAAGAATATTGCATTTTGAAAATAACTATGGTAATAGCGTATCGTTAATATCGTTAGTTACACTATTTATAACTCAAGATCGGTCGAACTGATTTAACTGAAAATTGATGGGGAGTTAGCTTAGAATTAGGAGACGGACATAGAAACTTTTTTACCTTGTGTGCATTTTTTTTTATTCCGCGCGGACGGAGTCGCGGTTAAAAGCTAGTACTTTATAAATAGTAATAAAAATGGGTCAGTACTTTTAAACCGATAACCGATAACGGTTTAAAAATACTGAATCATTTTTTCGTTAAAGCAATCAATTTCTATCAAATTATTCGTAAATCATAAGCCGTATTTATATCTTCAAAAGTTAAATTTAATTAATTGCACACATAAATAATATCTAAATCGCATCAAACGAAACACCGGTCGGGTAAGAATTCAATTTAAAACAAACATTCCGCCCACTGCCAGCAAAAATGTTGAGACTCCCTGAAAGAATCTGAACAATGACTTTGAAATTTGGTAACGTAAGCTTCGTACTTTGTTCTTTTATTTGAAGCGAAGTAAAGATAGATTTACTAAAATTCACAATTTTTTCTAATGAAATTTAAATAGAAAAAATCGAGATTTTTTATGTTTCAGTTACCAAAAGTCGAAGTGGTTAGGATAACGATCATCAAATTATAAAAAATAAAGCATTTTTTTAAATATCAGCTAAATCAGCTTTTATCGCAAACAAATTTAATCTAGTTAATCCGAAATTACAAAGTTTTACTATAAAGGAGGACGAAGTTTGCGACAGTTCGTAATGCGGGGAATGTTTGTGGACGTTCCCTAACAATGTAAGCTGTGGCCCGCTCTTAACTACCCTGTAGATCTGTGTTGCAGACCACTAAAATAAGTTGTTGTTAATCATTAATTGCTTAGAAAAATAGCGTATTCTCACGTAGAGAACTGATTCCACTTTCAGATATATAACCTGATTATATTAGGTTTTATTTAAACTATCTTATATATCACATTTAAAATAAAGATCGGCAACATTTTGTTTGATATAGTTCAATTTTTTGGTAATATTATAAAATACTAGTTAACAGTTAAGAATCATAAATATGATTTCTGATCAAACGAAGGAATTAAATGCAAATTTTTATTAGGTTATAATTGTAGGTTTGACCACCCTCATAGGTTTAATCACTCGCATTTGTCTTGTTTCACAAGACAAATGCGAGTGAATAGGTATCTAACGCGATGATCATCATCATCATCTCCCTGTCCTTGTCAGACTTACGTAGGTTCGGCGCACCAGGTTTCCGTCCTCCAAATCTACTGTCATTTTAATCGTCACTCCCTTTTTAATCATGTTCCCATTGCCCCATTCCCTTATAAAAAAAAGTCTTCCACGCAATCCATCCATCTTTTCCCGAGCCATACTTCTACCAGTATACCCCTCCACACGCATATACTTAAAGTTCTCCTAGCCACATGCGATTCTACCCTCCCCATAACACGCTTCTCATACTTCTCTACCTCTAACCTTTTACTTCTCAAATTTTCTACTACTGTTGCTACTTTTAGACTTCCTCTAATATATACATTTCAAATTCTCTCCACTCGTGTTACTCCACACATCTCTTTTAACATTCGCATTTCTGCCACCTGCCCTCTTCTTTCATCCGTTCCTTTAACAGCTCAACATGTCAATGATGTCAAGAATAAATCTTACTATTATTATAAATGCGAATATTTAGATAGAGGGATGGATGTTTGTTTGAAGGTATCTCTGGATCGGTAGAACGGATCTTGATGAAATTTGGCACATATGTAGATATTATATATGCACATAGTCTGGAATAACACATAGGCTATTCATAAAGCTTTTTTTAATTTCGCGCGGCCGGAGTCGCAGGCAAAAGCTAGTATACTATAAACGAAATTACAAGCAATATAAAAGCGAAATATTTCAATTCATTATCTGAAACATTTTCCGTCAAAGGCTAAGACTGTACTGTAAAGTTCGCTAGTTGATGATATGACTCGCTTCGTTATATTTAGTATTCTATTGCTCGTTTTATCCCTTGGAGCAATAAAAGTACGTGGTTTAAAATATTTCTCATTTCTTGTTTACTTCTTTTAAGACTGATTAGTCTTAGCTGCTTTACAAGCTAGAGGTTAAATAAAATCCCCCGAGATGTCGCGTCAAAAATTCTCAGTATCTAAAATGGGATTCGCCTTCTCTCCGACTAAAAATCAGAGTAAACTTGCGTCAGAGTATGTTTACGCGATACGTAAACAAAAAGCCAACCACATCCGTGATTGTCTGTCAATTTGTACGTACAGAAATAATTTCAGTTGCCTATTAAATTATGTTGAAACCCGGTTGAACTAGTGTAGTTTGGAGCGGATTCCAATTCTAATAAATATTATAAATTTTCAGATGTATCTTTCTTTAATTTTAAATTGAATGGGATTGTCACAAATTTTTAATTTTGTATAGCTTTAAAAATAACCGACGTTTTTTGAATTAAGGTTTTCTTTATAAATCTTTAAGTTTCGTATCTTCATTTATCTTCTTTTTAACGCAAGTATCGCGTAGCTTTCATTCGCTGTCACGTGTTTTTCTTTTATTTAAAGCTTTAGTCTCATCGTTATCCGGATGTATTTCGTATTTATTATTGAAAATAATTCCATGTGAAAAGTGAAAGAAATAAGATCAGCCCATAAATTAGATTCTTAGTTACAAATAAACAATCCTCGTCTCTTTTTATACCAGCATTACAACACTGGATGGATTGTAGTTTAAGCAAATCGTAAATCCAATAGGAATCTATTAAGTCATTAAGAATTAATGGCATTCAAAGTTCGAGCCGTGTTAACATGTGTTACGACTAGCGCGTCAAGGAAACTAGAACACAATTGAAAAAGTATCTATTTTAAAAGTGTTTATGATGAATACTAAAACACACCGTGTACTAGTTTGAAAGTAAATTAGAACACTGTTGTTCGATTTTGCCAACAACGTCAGCAGCAATGATCATACATTTAAATTTTGGTGCGCTAAACGAAACCAGAGAAATATACTTAAAAGCTAATTATATTTTGATTGAATAACACTAGCTGTCGTCCGCAACTCCGACCACGCGAAGTTAAAAAAAACCTTAATAAATAACCTATGTGTTCTTCCAGACAATGCTCTACCTCTATTTCAAATTTCATCAAAATCCATGCTACCGCTCTGGAGATACCTTCAAACAAACATCCATCTAAACATTCGCATTTTTAATATTGTTAAGATTAATGGAGTAATGACGTTTGACCTTACTCCTTTATCTAGTATTTTTATAATTATCCTCCAAGTCCAAAATATTTAACCTTTAAATTACAGCGAAAAACTCCACTTATCACATTGTACAATAATTTGTTCTAAATAGGATAGATTTATGTAAATTTATCTGGATTATAATATTCTATTGGTATCTTAGAACTAAAGCTTTAAAGTTGAATGAGTGTCGAGTATATTTAAAAGTGTAATCTTCTCAAGGCAACAAAAAAACGGCTAACATTTTTCCGGCAGTATACGGTGTAAACGAGATTAGAAGATATAGAGGCAGTTTGGTGTCTTTATTGACATTACTATAATTCATTAAAGATAACTTTATATTTAAAAACTTATAAAACTTTATATTGAAGATTAATGCTCCAAAGCTTTTTACGCACGATTATCGTAAACTTATTAAAATTAGCATATTAATTAACAACTAGTACATACAAACACGTGACATCTATTAAATTCTAACAACTCATGCAGAAGGGGGTTGCGAACGTACGTAGCGTGTGTGCTCTCTGTGTACCGGGGCTTAATTTGGCAAAGGCTAAGCGATCCCTTCATTATCTCTTCGAACCACTCACTTTGAGGTTTCGAAAGAATGTTTACGTTTTCGCAATTAGATGCGTATTCGTGACCACTGTTTTGAGGGGTTCGTTCGGCGTTTGCGGTATCGCCACCGGCACATCTGTCGACATGTAAATATGTGTACTGCACGATATGTACCGCATTGGGCGGCGGCGAGCAGCGGCGCGGGCGCGGCGACGTTCGCAGCCCCTGGCTCTCGGGGTCGGAGACGGTCGCATGCGAAGCGGGAGGGGCGACGGTGGGGCAACATGAACGGGGCTCACTGAGAGGATGGTGCGGCGGCACGGAGAACGTGTAGTACTTGGCCGTTTGGTTGTGTGCCCGGAGCACCGAGCTGTGCGTCAGCGTCACCACCACCACGAGGACCGACGCCAGCGCGAGCGCGAAGAAGGACGCTGCCACGGCCGCCACCACGCGGCGCCGCCGTGCCTCCTTCCCGGCGTCCTCGGGCGCCGCCGCAGGTTCCGGAGGCAGAGGCGGAGGCTCCGGCGACCGGCTGCGTACACTCGGACCGCGGCTGTTGGGCAACTCCAAGGTATGCCGCCTAGAGCGCCGGGCACGCTCGCAGTCCGCCGCCGAGGAGTGGTGGCGCCGCAGCCGGTGCGGGGCGCCAGGTGCCACGCGGCAGGACGCCGAGCGCAGGGTGCGCACCGGCACCATCAAGTCATCGCTGGAGACGCGCGGCACACGGCCCGAGTGCATGGACCGGAAAGAGTGGTCCCTACTCGAACTACTCGGAAAAGCTAGATCGACGGAAGCGCGGGAAGAATGTCGCGAGAAGCGATCGCGATCGCGGTGGTCGACGCGGACCGACATGTTGCGGCGGCGGCAGCCAGCCGAGTGCCGCTCCCGCCGCCGCCATCGCGCGCTCTCGACGACGCGCGACCCGACGCCACCCTCCTCGCGCTGCTCTCTACACGTGTTTACAAATGTTCCCAATCACATAAATAATTCTTACAAATGTACATCCAATCACGATTCAAATAGCACTCGTCGATTCACTATTTGCTTTGGGGTGTTTAAAATGACTCGTCGTGAAAATCGGAAGAAAGTTTACCTCCAACGAGCGTTTGCTTTTCGAAACTCCGGCTGCTGTAAACACGTGAGTGTCGAATCGTTTATTGTTCAGACTATTCGTAGACTTTTGTTTGTACAAGTTAGAATCAAATAAAGCGTGCGATTCATCGTATACAAATACCTGACACTGACAGCACAATGACCGAAATTGCATTGGAATACATAACGGGGTATCAGTATCTATTTTTGTGACAGTTTAACAAAACGTGGTAGAATTTAATAGAGCAAACAGCCTATTGTTGTAGAGTCCACGTTGTCAAGTTAAATTGTCTCGGAGGCGGGAAACAAAATAGATAGATAGTGAAGTTGTACGGCTGCTGTATTGACTCTAGTCTACTATAGAACCTATCGTTGCATACATGAGGTAGGTTGTGTAATGCTGAATATTTCTTGTTTATAACTACTTGTTTTTTTTAAACTGTATAGAAAACTTGTTTTATATTAAATTTAAGATACATAATTGAAATACTTTTAGCTCTAAACCAAAATGTACCATCAATTATATGAAACTTAAATGAAAACATTTCAAGAAGTAGCAGTGTAGGTACTTTCACCTTCAACGTATTGTCTGCGATAGAAACTCAGTGGACACGTCACATTGTAGATACAATAACAACAGCTGAGCGGTGACTGGCTCACGATAAGATACCAGCCGTCTATGGATACGTAGACAATATAGAAAGTCACAATATCAATATTACCTTGTCTATACAGGCGATTGAAAATAACAATATTGTTGAGCATAAAATGTATTACAAGAATAGGTGATTTATATAAAAAAAAACACGATGTCACCTCTTTTAGTGAAAAACATACAGAGATCTCTTATATACATCAATAAATAAATAAATAGCAAGCATAATTAAAGCAAAGTTAATAAAAAAAAACAATATTTTAATATAAAATTCAGACCCTCCTCAATTTTGATCGCATTTTCTGAGTTACTCATAGTTTTAATTATTTTTTTGTTATTGGTAAAACTATGTGTTTCCATCTTACTGCAATCACTTTTACTTTACAAAACTGACTCAAAGCATTCTCAGAAAAATACCTAGTAAAAGATAAAACAGAATATGCCTGTGAACAATTGTTTTACTGCACTTTTTAACAAAGATTGAAGTAGATGATATTTTATCATAACTTGCAGGAGTGGCTTTTTCAGAATCATTTTTATTTGGTACGTAATTTAGTACCAAAAAACTTTTCTCGACACTAAAAACAAATGTCATTTAGTTAAGAAAAAATATATGATTGGTTTTGTCGAGGTCTTTCTTTCAAATTTATTGACATTGAGACATGAATAATGGATAGGCAGCTGTTCAAATTAAGTACTCTTTTTTATTCGAAGCGACCTTTGAAATGCTTTCAAGTTCTAAGCTTTTTTACTATTTGTAAAGTGCAATTACTTACTTCGACTTGCATTTCGCACGCAAATTAATTAATAAATTATATACGTATTATTATTAAACTTAAAGAAACATCAAGCTTCAATCTAACGTGCAATTCAAAACTGCCTACTGTTGTTACGTAGTTTTTAGGTATTTTTTTATTCTACCTTCTAAGTAAAGTCGTATACGTGTAACAAACTTAAACATGCTTCGTGCTTATTTAAAATACTGTGTATAACGGAAACATAAGTAAATGTACAAAAATGTACTATTATAAAATTCATGTTATTTTAAAAATTAAACATATTAATTTATATCTTACTGGTAATAATATTGTTTTATTATCAATTAAGTGTTACGTAATATTCTGTTTCTACTTTAAACTTAAACTTAACCTTAACTTTCTATTCCAAAAAATTATCATGAGTATTAAAACAAGTGACAGATGCCGAGATCTCACCGCAAAGATTTCGTGTTCTAAGTGCGATTCGTTAAACCAGAACTGAAATGTATGAGCATGCTTCAGTTGCCTGTGACTAAATCCTTTTTAGTACCACAAAATGTTTTTTTAGCTATTTGTTATTCGTTAATATGTTCGTAACTTTAAGCCTGCCAGAGTGTAAGGATATATTTAAATGAAATTAGGTTGTTTTTGTTGTTTTTTAATAATTAACATGAAACCATATTCATTAATGATATTTGTATACTTAAAATCTGTTAACCACAGTAACAAGGACGCTGGTCCCAAATCATAACCTATTTACATTATTTATGACGCTAGTCTATTTATGAAGTCACTTATCGCGACATGCTTTTCAGAACTATTTATAGCGTGAGATAATTAATTATGTTAATGACGGTATGTTGAAATCCTAACGTATATAATGTACATAATATATGTACACTTAAATATAATACGTAATCCTTCGCGCTCCTGTTTATATTTTTTATAGGAGAAGAATGTAAACAAGCATTGCATCCCTAATATTAATTAATCCGGCGCCATGGATCACAACCAGAGGTACGGAACCCGGAGGTACCGCAAATGTGTTATCGGTCTTAAATTATTTGAAAATCGAACAATAACATTATAGGCTATTCTGTGTTTAGGAGAAGCAACAGATACGATTGCGGAACGTTTTAAAGGTCTCCATTTTAATGTAAAGAATCTAACTAAAGTTCAGCGTTTAAATGTATCAGGCTTATTATTTTAACTTAGTTCGTTTCTATTTATGGTTCAGTATAGTTTACCCAAAATTTTACCCGAAAAGATCGAATAGCTACATGTTTTAAATAAAGGAAGAGAGTATAAAAAAAGAAGTATAAAACTCTTAATATTTTTTGTATCTTCATAATCAGAGCAATACAAGTTTTCTAATAATAATAAATTTTGGAGCTCCATTAAATTTTCATAATTGTTCATTCTTTGCTTATTTATTTAACTTAACCTAGACCTTTGTGTTTATAATAATGCTTTCGTCGAGTCCTTTTTTATTTTAGTCTTTGCAGGTTTATTTTTACGACGTTAAATTTTTAAGCTTCTTACAATTTTTTTTTTATATAAAGATTGTATTCCTTGTGATTATGATAAAATAATTAATCAAATTGTAAGTTATAGTAAAGTACCATATAGATCTGTAAGACATCTATAAACACCCACTTCTCGAATAACTTTAGATTTTACGTACCGGAGAATAAAAAAAAAGTATACACAGTATTCCACGGAAATCGTATGTAAGTTTCTATGATATAAAAATAAACATCCTTATATAAGATTCCAAAACCTATACTCGTAAAATATAACTCCAGAGGGATATTCAAACAAATAATAGAAACGCAGACGTCAGACGTTCTATAAATACGAAATAATGATCTACAGTTTCACGTAAGTGCCAAAGAGGTAATAAAATCAATCTTACTCTCGTAACAAATGTTAGTGTAATGGTTTGTTCGTGCGGCAGGTGGCGCAGGCGCTGGCGCAGGCAAACCGCGCAAATGAGACATTAATGTTTCGGCCACTGCGCCAAAGGAATGTGTCAAATTATATTTTTATTCGAAACTATTGATTTTAAATTTACTAAACAATCGAATAACAAATTATTATGTTAATTAATCTTTTATTACTAAACAGTCATCATCAACCTGCCCTTATCCCTATGGAGGGTCGGCACAGTATGTACTACTCCTCCATACATCTCTATCAGCCGTCATATCTGAATTTACCCCCTTCTTACGCATATCCTCTTTCACACAATCCATCCATACTTTCTTTGGTCTTCCTCTACCTTTATATGATTATCATCCCTCCGCATAACATGTCCAAACCACGCTAACCTTCTGCTCCTCAATTTCTCGATAACTGGCGCTACTTTCATTACTAAACAGTGAGAGATGAAAACTAATAAAAAAACAAGTAATTAATAGCTAAACTCTTTTATTTTAAAATCCATTTTTTTTTCTTTGAACCTCGATTTCATCTCTATGCACGTCCTATTAAGCTACTAAATCGAAAATCAGATATTAGTTCTCGTTATTAAATAAATAAAATCGTTAGTTGTTGAAACTGTACAAAACATAATAAAAATACGGGTATAACGAGATGATCGGACTTATATTTCCAGATAACAAGCGCAAAAGCGACACAACAATTTGTTTCATTTAAAAATAATAATATGTAGTTTTCTTTGAGTTATTCAATATACTGGAGTTAAGTTTCATTTAAAAACGTTTGTTGAATTCATTCTCGGCTTACTTAAGAAATATATATTTAAATTTTTAAATTTACAATAAATTTAAATTACACTCGGGTATTGTGCAGATAGTTTTGTTTGAATGTGACCTATTAGAATGGCCCACCATTTACAGTGGTAAATCCCGCAACAACAACATTTGTTGGGTGCACGAATAGGTCGGGTCTCCCGGTGCAATACCACGACCACACAGAAGACAGGCGTGAATTGGAAGCAAGTCCGCGTTTAGTCTGATGAGTGTGGTGCTGAATGCCTAATTTTAGTCCACGTTACCTTCCCACCCTTCTCTTATAAGTAAAGGACGGGAAGGGGAAGTGGATTTGACGGAAGAGGGATCGCCTAGGAAGAGGACATATCCTCTTTCTGTAGACCCCCTCCTCTGTCGATTAAAGGCAGGCAACGCATCTGCAATAGCGGATGTCTATGGGCAGCGGACGCTTCGCTGTTTAAGCGGACTCAGGTGCCCGATTGCTCGTTTGCACCTTATGATATAAAAACAAAAACCTATAGTTAATACAGTTCAAATATTAAGTATTAAAAAAGTATTGTAATGCTAATAAAATGCTTTAAACGCTTCATTACAATTCAAGAATTTAAAGTTATTTAATTAAAATCGGATCCAGTGTGTGTTGTAAGCGATAAAAATCGTCGAACGACTTTTCAATGAATTTATGGGCTTTTGTTTTTCGAGGTTTTAAAATGCCGTTGTATACCGATCGTACAGTCGTTTTCGTTAACCGTTATTGTTCTGTAGTTACTTGCGTAAAATATTTTTAGCGTGTGTATATTTGAAATATAGAATGAAATGAAGAAAATTTATGACGCATAAGTAAATGTGCGTTTGAATGTTGTCATTTCATTTATCAGTCCGCCTATGTATATAATGTATTTTTTTAAGTTGTAAACAAAAATCTTCGTACGGAATAATTAAACCTCTTTATAGCATAAAAATTTACAAAGTAAAATTTAAAGCTTATTTACACTATAAATTATATTAAAATAGTAAGCTCGCTTAAACTTTTTATTGTTAACTTTTTGTACATATGTATGTACTATGTGTATTCGGTGTAGCGTCAAACTTTGCAGTACTTTATTGACAATGACATCGTCGCGACTTTGACGGTGAGCTTTCATGAATAATCATCGACTTTGACTGAGCTTTCGTTTTATAACTTTCATATACACGACGGTACAATTTGCATTTTTAGACGAACTCTATTTTACCTAAAATTTCTATTCAAGGTGTATAAAGATATATTACCTTGTAGAACTTCGTCTATTTATATAGATTATACATAATATGCCGAGATGATAAATCTATTCAGAATGTAATATATAAACAGAATCAATATAAAAGGAAAAATAGAGTCTTATATTGATTCCGTTTATATATTACATTATATACATAGTTAGTTGATTCTTTTTTTATACCAGAAGGTGGCAAACGAGCGATTCTTACGAAAACCTAAAACTAATAAAAACTCAATACTTTTGCAACAACATATTTCAAATAGTTATTTCAAGTTAAAAGCTTAAAAATTATATAAATATTAAAACACTTGGCCATTTTATATTTGAAACGTAATAAACGTACCTTTAGGAGAGATGAGAAGTGCACTTAGGCGCTCAGGTAGACTTTAACTTTCTAATGGACAATGTATAAGACAACATAAAAGTTATAGTATGTATACATTGAAAACATCAGAACGACGTCCAAAATGCGTTTATTACGTTGTTAAAATACTTATAATGTAACTATTTACATCTTTATATCAATAATTCCATTTAACTCTAATATCTACTACTTATACTACGACATGGAATACATATATAATTCTTTATTTAACAGATATAGCACAGGCAACATAGATAAGTATTGGACATACGATTTTATACTACATACAAAAGGCGTTTGGAGTGCTAATTACTAAGGAAATAAAGAAACTAAAATCATGGACCAAAAAATTAACAAATTAAGCTATGGTGTCTAAAGAGAATGAATATATCATATTAAGGATATACTAAAAAAGGCAGGATTAAAAGAGATAAATACTTTTAAAGTCTTTATTAGCCTAGATATGTATAAAACACATCAGAAATCATCGTCTTATCTTTTAAACAAGACTTCAATTTAGTATTGACTATATATAAAAGAAGAAAAATAGTACTAATGTTAATAGCATAGTTTTCTTATTAAAACGTTTAGAACTAAACAATCTTGGATATTTGTGCCGCACAAAGATTTGTAGAGTGAGTATTGTTTACTCCGTTACGGGCTTCCGCTATCTTCTTTCCCCAGTTTCTATAATGTTTAAGCTAATAAAGAGCGGCTTAAGCGAATCGAAATAAAAGCTTAAATGTTACTTCTGTCTTTCCTCTCTTCCGTTGATTATAATTAGACAATGCCTTTACAAATGCAGATGTCCATGCTTGGCTATTTCAACAAATTTAAGTGGCCGCACGCTCATTTGCCAACTTATAATATAAAAAAATAGAACAGATGCATAAATATATATGTATGGACCTATCACCATTACATATACACTTACCTACCTTTAAATGTACATATACATATCTGGCATAAAAAATTGAGTTTTGGTTCCTCATCTAATTTGCCCTTACTCGATCAAGAATACTAGCAAAATGTAGAAAAGAACATTTCTGAAATAACCGGTATTATTTTAAATGTTAACTATGTATGTATAGCAATAGAAAGCTTGTGAAGATGAAGTTTTTCCGGAATAAAGGGTTAGCCTTTACATTTTAATACGATTGATTGATCATTTAAAACGGTGAGACTAGAAACAGTCATTTCAGATTGTACTTGAAAGTTTAATAAATAATGTATCAGGATTATCTGTAGGCATTATCCAAATTTTTCACCGTTTGAACAAAATATCGATAAAATGGAACCACAGAATTTCTTCACGTTATAAATAAGAATTATAATAACGTGGGTTCAGGATCAAAGCTTTATTGAAATTGTCCGAATTTCTTATTAGAAGTTTGAGAGAGTCTTATTCAGAAGTTACAGAAATACTTTTTTCATTTGAATTTACTTTTTATGTGTCATCAAGTTATTTTCATGAAGAATCGAAAAATACAAGGATTAAACTTTTCTAAGAGTTTTGCAAATTGTGTGTTTAATATTGTTAGTTAATGATTTCAAAATCGTATGGCAATGGCGATGTGGGCCTAGTACCAATATTTGTGACAAACGCCTTTGTATCGCCATCGTCAATTATGTCATAATTAGTATGTGAATTTTGGTGTACTTTACATTCGATAAAAATTTTAACACAAATTTTTTCGATGACAACACATTGGCGATTGTCACAAATATTTGTGCTAGGCCCACAGAACGTGTATTTTTTAATTAAGTTAGATAAAATAAAGTAATATTTCTTAAAAACAGTTGAAATCATTATTACTTGACTTATTTTAATCTACTTTCACTGAATTTTCAATTGCATTAGTAACTTTTTAAAGTCAAAATTATAATTGAATACAGAAACTCTTGTACTCAATTTCGAAAGGTTATCAGTTTATTAAAAGCGGTTTGCGGGCGATATATTGTGCCGTAATCGCGCTGATTTAATACACGGAAATGAATATCGGATATCACAGGATAAGCTTGTGACTTAAATTTTACCCTAGTGGTAAAGAAAAATAAAGTTTACAGGTTAAAAGTTTTAGTGTGCCGTAAAACCTAATGGTATCAAATAGGTCACTGTAAGCCAACCTTAATGTACTGCAGAACTTGTGTGTGGATTCAGCCAAGTACCGATCGTTTATTATCATTTGAACACGCGGTTTATTGCTGAAAGAAAATAGAATAAGCTCTTTGGCTTTCCGAAAGAAAAACCTCTTTATTAATTTATATGTTACAGACTTTTATACTAGATTTGTCGAAACATTGTGTGTTCAATTTTTGTTTTTCATTTGTACAAACTATTTTGTTATAAAGGCATTATTTAAATCAATAAATATTACATCATTTTCTTATATAATCTAAGATCCATGTGAAATCCTACTGATATGCCGAGTGAAAAACAGAAAAAGTAGTTCCACAATCACTATTTGCACTTTAACCAAAAAGCATTATATAAAAATCTTACTAATATTATATATGCAAATGATTGGATGAAAGGATGTCTGTTTTGAACATATCTCCAGAACGGCTCAACGGATCTTGATGAAATTTGGCAGGGTTGTAGAACATAATCGTAGTCTAGAAGAACACATAGGTTTTTTTTTATTCCAGGCGACGGTTTTTTTTATTGTATTCAAAGAAATAGAATAAAAAAAACATAAGAAATAGAATAGAATATACTTTGTCTAAGTTAAGATATGTGTACGATATGTTTGATCGATTGAAACTCCAAAAATCACAAAGAATTATTTTCCATTAAATATACATTAATCAAGTCGTAGTATAATGAACAAAATCATTCGTTACTTTAATATAGTCACGTAGAGTAAATTAAAAACAAGCGACGCTTTGGCGTCACATAATCTAATATTATAAATGCGAATGTGTAGATGGATGGATGAATACTTATATTGTGCACATGCGTTATAGTACTTGTTACTATGTAAATGCGAATATTTAGATGGATGGATGTTTGTTTGAAGGTATCTCGAAAACGCCTCAACGGATCTTGATTAAATTTGACATTGATGTAGAACATAGTGTGGAAGAACACATAGGCTATTTATGACGTTTTTTTAACCCTACGCGATCGGAGTCGCGGGTGACAGCTAGTGTAAGGTACATTTAATTTAGTTATTAACATAAACGTAGATTAATAAATATATTGCTTAGCGATTTGCTTCTAAGTAATTGTTGCGTCGTACATATTCATTATTAAAGCCTTTCTTTTTAAGGTTAAGATAATAAAATGATTTTTATGATATTTTTACATCTGCTAAAAATATATATTTTAAATAATTTATATATTTTAGTTCTAGTGAAAAATATGTTATAAAAATATTTAATATACAACCATCATCATAAACATTTTTGAAAGTTAAGAAGAGTGTTAAAGGGATTTAGTCCTTTTAATATAAACGAAAAACATAACCTTTTCTAACCAAATATTTTAGAAGTTTCTAATATATGCCGTAATTTAATATACGAATAACATTGAAAACATATTTGTATTCTAATAGTTAATATCATGGTCTCTAAAATAAATTCGAATTCTTGAACGAAGGAACTCCATTCAACTCTACTAACAGTTAGGTAGATTTTCTCGGCTTTTGTTTGAGTAATTTTAACCTAATTACAGCTTTGCCAAAATGAAAAAATACGGAGCAAAGCAAAGCCGTTTTTTTACTCTGTATTTATCTTTATAAATAATATTGGTTTTAATGAGAATAAAAAATAAAAAATAAAAGAGACAATTTTTGTAAGTTTTTTTAATGCTAACTTCATTTTTGTAATCTTGTAAAAGATACTATTATCGAAAGAATATAAAAAACAAAAACGCACACATTTGCATTAATAGCACTTGTTAATAATTAAGAGCCGTAATAAATTATCTTATATAAGCCGAAATTAATAACTTTTATCCAAGTTTAATTTGAACTGAAATTCTGTTGTTAGAATTTTAATCAATGTTAAATTAAACTTAAATTAGTTTTCCATTTTCTGATTTGTATATTAACAACTGTATCTTAACATTTTACTGCTATTGAAAATAAAATAAAATCTATGCTTATTTAGAACCGTAAATAAAATATTTTTTAGTATATACAAGACTTACCCGTGACAATTTTTCATCTGAGATTTCATAAAAATTATCAAAAATATGTTATATTTATATGAGAAGTAGCAATACAATTATTTATAGCGGCCGTACACAAGCCAGTAAAATGGTATGACATTTCCGAGTAATACGGCTCTGACCTCCATTACAGTACGAAAGCCGAACAATGGAAAATATAAAGTGGCCCAGCTATTCATACCACTGATCTAACTATAAGCTACTTATGTCTTCCTTGATGAAACGTTGCTATTTTTTAACATAATCACTATGGATAATTAAAAGAAAGAGAGAATAAATGTACCTAATAGATAGTACCAAACAACGCTTATAGGATTTCTCAAGTTAATAATATTCATAAGGTGTACATGATAAACACATCTATATATATAAAAGAAAGTCGTGTTAGTTACACTATTTATAACTCAAGAACGGCTGAATCGATTTGACTGAAAATTGGTGGGCAGGTAGCTTATGACCAGGAAAAGGACATAGGATAATTTTTACCCCGTTTTCTATTTTTTTATTCCGCGCGGACGGAGTCGCGGGTAAAAGCTAGTTTAAAATAAAATTAACTTTTTTTAGAAGCGTATATTGAGAAACATGAATAGAAAGGACAACTAAAAATACAATGACATTAAGAATGTGTTCTTTTTTCTATATTTTAAATTCTTCTTTTTTCTAAATGCAATTTCACTAAAATGTGTAAAATCTCCTTGAACATTAGGTATCAATTAACTGTCTGCTCAAAATAAAAAGTTTTGTATAATACTAATAGTATCTAATTTTCTTTCCTAACAATAAGATGTGCACATACAGACGGCTGAAATCCAATCAAAGATGGTAAACATTGATTTGGGTAAGTCGAAGCACAAATATTTAGCAGCTCAATATACTGGGACATTGTTAATTAATAAATGGCACAATATCAATCACGTATGGCAATAATACATCGATCGCTTTTAAAAGCTTTATTAATTGATCATCTTTAGAATCAAATACATTTTTTATTAATATTTAGCAGATAAAAATGTGATTAGATTATATCTAAACTGACTGTTCTCGGCGATATATTTTAACTTTTACAAAAAATAATTTTAAAATACAGAGATTTCTCAAAAAATTAATTTCAGTAAAATTATTTCTTTATTTTCCACTCTCTATAGTACAATATTAAGAAAACGAATTAAATAATATCAATGTAAATCATATTTTAATTTATAAATTGCTTGAAGCAATAAAAAATAGAAGGTTAATCTTAATGAACTGTCAGCTGACAAGCTTAATAATTTAATTTAACTGTTTAATCTGTTTAAGGCAAATTATTATCACCCGACAGGTTGGATCACGACGTGTCAACAAATGTAGAAAGCGAAAAGCGCTAAATCACTGTTGAAAAGTTTGTTTTTAAATATTTATTTAACGAATTAAAATAGCGAAACGTAGTAGTTATAATTAGTTGCTACAACGTAGGTATTAGGTTCTATTATATGAAATACTTATAATAGTGAATCATTAATATATTGTAAAAAGACCGATTGCGACCTTAGAAATAGATTTTCAGCAATTCTTTTCGTTTAAATTTTATATCTTATCCGTTGTTGTTTGTATTAAAACATCTATATATAAAAGAAAGTCGTGTTAGTTACACTATTTATAACTCAAGAACGGCTGAATCGATTTGACTGAAAATTGATGGGCAGGTAACTTAGAACCAGGAAACGAACATAGGATAATTTTTACCCCGTTTTCTATTTTTTATTCCGTGCGGACGGATTCGCGGGTAAAGGCTAGTTTTTAATAAGAACAATAACATTTTAGTATGCATTAGCAGCAGACGAAGTCGCTGGAAAAAGTTATAAATTTTAATTTCGGTATAGTTACATATAACATTAAAAAAAAAACTTTCAGCCGTAGACAAGCGAATTGTCTTGAGCGCTAAAGAAGCCATAAATAAATTATTAAGAACGGTCTTAATTTTCACTTAATTATAACCACTCACAAAGACCCTTTATAGCGTTGTTTAAAAATATTAACATTTCAATTTTGAGAAGGATTATCTGGTTATATAATTTAAAAGAATCTTAACTTGTTATGATGGCAGTGGGAAGCACTGTCCTGAAGGGAACATTGTAGCGCCCACAACGACCCTTTTAACCAAATTCTATTTAAACAAGTAAAGCTAATTCAACCACTTTCTTTTATAAAGCTTTTTATCTATTCTAATATAAAAATATATTAAAGATCACTTTTAAAAACAAGTAACTTCGAGTATATTATATTTTTGAATTCATTATCATTGGAACTCTATAAACCCAATGGTTTTATACTTTTATAACCGTGGGCTAATAAAAAGTTACTATGTTTAAATTAGAAAAAAAAAACAAAATCTCCGAACTCAATTCAACAAAAAAAAACTAATTGTTTAGCACCAGACAGTTGATGTAACAAATTAAAAACTTTTTACGCCTTATGCCTTTTGAATTTTCCAAAAACATTTAAAATTGTGCAGATTATTCATAGACTCGTATAATTTGCTATTTCTATATCCTACAAGCAATGAATTTGAAAAAACCATTGCTGTGTGTTTTCGATACTATTGTTAAAAACGATTGTTTATTTCACAGTTTGAATTAAATATGTTACTATGTGAATTTATTATTTAATAAAAAGGTTCCCAATATCTTTGGCAAAGCTTAATATAATCATTTTATATGCCTCTATATCTTGAATACCATATCGTTTTACAGGTACGTAGAGACTTCTTGATTACCTACTACAGTTGTGTAATATTTTACGACGTCGTAAAAACATCAGACATATAGAAATGGAATATGTCGTAAAATAAATCTAATTTAATGAATTTGAAATGAATTTTTTTGTATATCATTAAGTAGGTAGTTACAAATGTTTTCTACCGAGTATGTAAAATTGTATTAGGTTTATGCCAGGAGTAATTTTCGTAAATTTACATTATGAATAGTAGGTACTTAAATACATATTAAATAATGTTTATTACATATATGTTATCGCCTCAAGACTTATTAATGCTTCCCAATATTACGTGACTCATTTTCGGTAAAATTATTATTATTCCGATATCTCACTGGCAAATATTGAGTTTAAGATTTTATATAATTTAGCTCCTATTATGTAAGTACACGACTCCCAATGTGTATAAGTTATATACAATTTAATAAAAATATTTTAACGTAAAATGAGAAATTAAGAAGTTAAGATATTTTACAGCAACCTAGTACCTTTTATGAAATTATTAAGACTTACACTGATACTTTATTAAATTTCTCCCTCACCATACATTTCGATTAATAAAAAAAAAACAGTTTGCATTTGAAAATAACATGTTCCAGCAACACTTTAGTCAACACTAAATTCATTTATGTGTATCTAAACACAGCGTGATTACGTGTTTGTACGACAACAATATATCAGTTAGAAAATACCCGCTTCGTGAGGTAAAGAAAGATGTACGAGGTTTTGTAAGTATTTTGAATAAACACTATTTTTACGTTAACTAGTTTAGTTAGCGTCTTTATAAATTAGTTACATAACCAGGTGGTACTTTTTCGTCTTATGTCGTTGAAGAAGCGAGAGAGTTGCGCCTAGACCGCGCCCAATGGAAATCCGTGGACACTACCTACCTTTCTAGGTGATGGCGTTGTGTTTTTTGTGAAGAAGTCTCAATTCATATGAAATAATTAGCTGCCGACCGCGACTCCGTCCGTGTGGAATTAAAAAAAAACATGTCCTTCCAGATATATGTTCTACATCTATGCCAAATTTCATCCAGATCCGATGAGCCGTTCTGGAGATACCTTCCAACAAACATCCATCCATCCAAACATTCGCATTTATAATATTAGTAAGATTAATTAGGGCAATTTTAACTTATCTTAAAAATTAAACCATGCTAATAATTTTAGCAACTGAAAGCTTAGGTAATAAAAAAAAAATACCACATCTCTTTTTATGATTTTTATAGTTTTTAAAACGAAATAGGGCCATGTTTTATGTTTAATTGCAATAATTAGTGATGGTATTAACATCTTCTTCACTATATTCATCTAATATTGCTTCCTTCAATCAGTGATAGTAATATAAGCTTTCAGAATTTCATTAACAACGATACAGCACTAACATTATAACTTGATTCCAATTTGCATGCGTAATATTCATCTTAACGCATGTAATAGCGCCCCGGGTTGTAGATTCGATTAAACAATCACAATATATATGTTAATTTGACACTACAAAGTTTAATTTGCCTGCAGTGAATCGTCTATAATCATTTTATACCAGTGATTTTTATAGAAAGGAAAAAGTAATAGTTTGTTGAAGACACGTTTCCTACAAATCTATTGGATGGAAATTAAGTGCATGATGTCACTCCATAATAATTTTCCTTTCAACGAAGCTTTACGATTAACCTACATTTCGTTGTTCGATTTCATTTAAATGTTAAAAAAAATGGTAATGATAGAATCGGGATTCTTACCACGATAAGGCTGTTTGAGCTCCAGATATTTCGGCACAGTTGCATGCGCCATGATCACGGGTTGAACAGTATGTTAGTAAAAATTACGAAAGTTTAAAGTTATATATAAAAAAGAGTTAGTTTAGTCTGATTGTTTATTTACTTTTGGATGTTTGGAGAATTGAAAGTATGAAAGCAGAATTATGAAAACTATATCAGTTAATGAAGTCCCAATGACTTGTTCTATGATACTAAGTAATTGAGTGCTTTGAGTTTAGCCAGCTAATTAATTTTATTAAAGAAATAGTAAATTCTAAAATATTAATTTATTTCGAAACATGTCAAGATGTGCCGTACAGTGAAAGTTATTTAGCGAGTACTTCGCATTCTGTAACTCGACGACAACTGGTAGCGCCACTGTAAAGAGGGTAAGACACCTGTCCATGTGGACCTCACCACATGCAGTTATAAGCTCTCTTTTTTTCAAATTAAATTTCTACAAAACTCTCTGGTATTTTGTTGAATTTCAAAAGTGAAAAATAACGACAAAAATGTAATTAAATCAATGTCATTAAGCAAAAAGTTTTTTTTTTAAACAATTAGTTTAATTTTGACCACAAACTTTACATGTCGTCATCAGAACGTCCTGCTAAGGTTTCATCAAAATTTGTCTATTGGTTTAGTAACAAAATATGGATACGTTAATTTATATCGATTATTTTATTATTAAAGTCTTAGAATAAAGTTCTAATCTTTTTTGGGATTTGTCAACATTTACGTAATACAACTTTCTACTGTTTTATCGTCTTTATTTAGTGTTTAGTCTCGTATTAGATGTAACCTGAGGAATACCTCATTTGGCATAGTAATAAAAAATATGTCGCAGCGATAAACATCGCGTGCATCAATGGTTATAATAATATTAAACGAGACGTCACATTTGTGTCGACGATAACGACTGCCTTTAGTGTTTCCGCTACGCCCTTGCTGAAATAAACTTGTTACTCCATAAACACTTTAACCATGCCACGCACATGACGCAGTCTGCAACAATTTGCAGTGTGTGTAAGCATTTTTAATTATGTTTTGATATTGAATTTTAAAGACATAAATTATTCGTACTTTACAAAAGAGCTGGAATTTTTTATGTATTTTCATTTAATTCAAAACTAAATCTTATCTGCGGTTTTAATGCCAATAAGTAAACCTAAAATATCTCCAATTATACTTTCAAGGGCATGTTCCAAAAATATATATTTTTTAACATTTTCCTATAATATAAAAGCGAACATAAAAAAAATATTCTTCGATATAGTAATTAAGACAATGGATCATAAAATCATTCGATACAAGATGTGAAAATTCCAAGTTTTAATACCATACTTAGATATTATTTTAAAATATTCGTAGATGTTCAAACGTTTTGTCAAAAAGAAGCGTAACAAGAATTTTTGAAATATCGACAGCGAACGAGCGATGAATATACACTCGGCATGTGTGTACACCTTTTGCTTCAACTTGTGAGAAACTTTTATATAACAGTATCATTTCATCTGAAATCGAACTCTGTAAATGCTTGAAGATTCTTTCGTGAATAAAACAAAATATCGAAAATCCATTATACAATATATACGATTAATACATAGCTACGTAAATTAGCAGTGAACGTTGCCCTTTGATAGCTAAATCATTAAATAAGAACAAAGGAAACCTTTTATGCACTGGTAAAACATTTTCATGGCAGAGAAACACAACCAACAAGTGGTAATTAAAATGTATTAAACGTAATTAATTTCAAAAACGTATTCAGTCGAAAACTGAGATTTTTTTAATTTATCTGTAGTAATTCATCTGCTCTACATGAATTACTTACCTATAAAAAGTGATTTTTTTTCTATTAATTTCATAAAAAACTGAAATATAAAACTCACCCATGTCGTCTATGAGAGGTGCCATTCTCAGCGTAACTCCGACTAGCAGCAGACAGAGAAAGAGCAATAGACAGGCCGTCACCATGATTGTGTATCGCGCCCTCCGCGGCAGCTCGTCTGGGTCCAGTACCTAATATATGAATATGAAAACTAAAATCGTTGCATAAATAGAGCTTATAACAGCCAGTTTTTAAAAGCTAATCCCTTTCCTTCCTCCAGTACTTTTACTTAATCCTCAGTTTCTTCTCTATAATGAGTTAGTTGGTAGATGTGTAATAATCCTCTTAATATTGTAAAAGTGTAAAAGAAAAAAAAGTAAAGCACAGAGCCATCTACATTTTATTTTATGATGTTACCCAAATAAAGTAAGCGCCATGTGTCGAGATGTGGAATTAAAGCTTCTTGTTAATTTGATTCAGGCGCCATCTAGTTTGCCGTGGACACAACTCGACACGACGTTTTCTTGAAAGAGGAAAGCTAGGAAAACGTTGTCTTTCAGCAAACATATTTTTGTATGTGCATTTCTTTTACGACGATTTAACGAGTCGTGAATATCATGACCACATTTACGTACTACTTTTTAGAGCACGTTTTTTACGTCGAAAGTTGTCTAATTTAATTTTGCAGACATATTGTCCGTGTAACGTACGTGTATAACTTTCGCCTGTTCATCAATAGCGGATACGAGCAGCGTGCGATGCTTCTTAGGCTTGTGTGAGTGCGTGTGTGCGTGCGGACTGCGCCTGCGGCGCCGACGACGTCGCTCCGTCTGCAACCGGCCGGGACTGTTTGCGTTTCTGTTGAATAACAAATAATGGACACAATTATTTTGTTAAAGACTCAGAGTCATTCAATTGTGACATAAAGAGTTGTTCGCAGATTTGTCGTTCTAAATCTCGACTAGTGGGCTCATTTAGTGATCACTTGACCCTTCTGGGTGCGGCAGATAGTCTTTCGAAATCCCCTTTTAAATATGAATTACTAGTTGTTTATTTCTTTAATCATACACTCCCTGTCCACATTATGATATTTATCGAAGAGCCTCAAATTTGCAATAATTTTAGCATGAATTGCAATACAGCTGCCTAACTAATGAGGTGTGTTTGTTTGACCTCTCTTTGGTCTAGCTCGTAGAGGACTATAGATTCAACGTCACTTACTTGTGGTGCATTTGCAATTTAAGCTTCTTGCGCTTGTGCCTCGCAATTTCATGTTCACACCAGTGCGACGGTAGCGCCTGCCCGGGGCTCTCCACCATACATGCCTCTTCTGAAATTATAAAAAAGACCATTTTTAAAATAATTCATAAGGGCTACCAGTTAAAATATCGTATTAACATTAATGTTACGTGTATGTATATTTTATTAATGAAACTTCCCTTCATTTTACTGAGATATAAAATTTGTAACGTCAGTACTCACAGAGATAATGTGATATATTTGATTAATAACATGAGTATTGTAAATCTTGAATCAGAGTATTGTCTCGTAATGGGCAACAAAAATCATCAGCTTTGTGCTTAACAGATACTATATATACTATACTGACCGTCTGGCAAATGGTCCCGCAGTAGCAGCAGTAAGGGATGCGTGTGCGCGCGGCGGCGGGCGTGCTCGGCGTGCAGTGCGCGCGCCTTGCGCTCCACCAGCGCTACCAGCACCGCCTCCAGCCGCGCTGCACCCGACTCCTCCGTACACACGGCCTTGTCGACCGTCTGCACAAAAACACACATCATAACTATTTTGTATTTTATTTTACTTCTAGTGGCCGGCCAAGTTCATTTTTTGTAAGCACTAATTCGACCTGAAAAAAATCTAAGGGTTGTTATAATTTTTAGCAGATAAAACTTCTAATAGACGTATAATATCGTATAGTTATATTAACTGCATTCATTTTGCTATAATAGACGATTAGTTGTTTTCATGGCCATTCGTATACTAAGGCTCCGGTACAGTGATCAAATTAGTTTAGTTATTATCTGCTTAATTAATAGTAAAAAAAATGTAAAAGTGTTCATTAAATACCAGGTGTATCATGAAGTACGAACAATCCATACAGATTGACTGCCAATACGGAAATTAACCCGCGCGTATCGCCTCGGAAAGTAGGTCTTTCCGCTGCGATGTAAGTGAGCTTCTCTCTGATCCAAGTAACGAATTATTACCAAGGATCGACTATTCGGATAGAAAATATAATAACTTCAAAAACAAATCATTTCTTTCACAATTTTTCTAAGCTTGTGTTCTTTTTATTGGTGAAAGCCTGGAAATACTACTAAATCTTCATCTGTTAGTTTTCATATGCTTATTTCTGATGAATATTTATAAATGAGCGCAAATAAATTTGCATTTTAAAGCGAAATCGATCCAGCCAATCAAAAACGTGTAATTACGTATGTGCTATGCATGGATAGTTAAATTTAATGAGATTCAGATTTTCCGAAACCAAAGCCAATAACAGAAATGATCACTGGCGCATTTCATTTTGAAGCACAAACAATAATAAATCTTAGAAATTTATGTCGCTGTTAAAATGAATCTACGACTCTTTTAATAATACTGAATGATAAAATGCCTCAGAGAAGCCTCTTGTATATCTCCTGCCGACAGAGATACTTATTACGCTTTGGAATAAATAACCGAGAACACGATAAAAAGCAATACATTTCAGCAAATCTAATCTGAATATTGCGTAAAAGAAGACATTAAAATTCAATGGTACGAAATGAACATTTATATTGTACAAAGTCGTTTAAAAAATAAGTTGAAATTTTGCTGCTTCAGATAGAACGTTATTCTAATAATTTTTACAATTTAATACTATCACATGTAAACAAACCAATTAAACTTTAAGCGTGTGCTAAGATATTCTCCACGAATTTAAACCTAAGACCTTGTGATATTTATTCCGTCCCCTTAACCATTAGGCTATTGGCGCTTTAGATTATTCTGTTGCTCAGGTTTCTATAGCATCTTGTATTAATGGATGCTTATTTATTACTTAGCACAGACTTACATCGGTCGACTGCTGCCGCATAGTGAGAGGGCGGCCGGCCCATGTGGTCGATCATCGCCTCGCGCCAACCGCTACCGTGACACCCAGCCCATCTGCGGACACAAATATTTATTAGAGTTACTCTGAATAAAACTTTTTATGTGTAGAAGACGGCAAACTGCGTAAGCACATTCTGTCGTTGATTATGCATATTTACCACGACCTTAAAGAAAATTACCTGTCGATTGAATTGCGAACTTCTACCCATGTCGTTCGTTAGTTGTTAGGTATCTATTATCAACAAATATGAAAAATCGTTGACCATTTTATATTCAGAATATCTCTTCGTTGATTTAAGTTACATGTAAATGAAGAGTAGTCCGTGCAATCATTTTATGTAATGGTTACGTCCGTGTTTCACTTTGTGACGCGGAATGTAATCACTGAAAAGTGACTGAAATCACTAACGTTACATTAACATACAAAACGGCGTCATCATGTTTTGTGATTACTAATGTAGAAATAAATAATTATATTAAAACTGACTTTATTCTAGTTTTAAGTATGTTCTTCTGAACGATAACGGTTTCGCACCGATAATAGAGTTCTGCTAACATTTTCTCTATGGCAATGTCGTATAGGTCTATTGCGACCTAAAGAACTATTTACATAGTTCAGAGTGAAAATAGTCAGGTACGTTAAGTTTATTTTCATTCCTTCCTTTATTACTTCTTACGTACCTTTAATTGTATTACCAGCAGTGAATCGTAAAATTGTATTTCTCACTCGAATTGATACTCTTTATTTCGTTTAATGATGGTCCTAAGGTATATAGTGTTGCTAAGTATACCTTTCGTTTTATTTTCGAGTAAAATCAATTCAAATTTTATTGCAAACGCATATACATATGTTGTACGCGTTAAAATAAAAAAGATAAATCTATTTTTTTACCCGCATGTCCGTCACAAGTGCATTGAATCGCAAATAAAGGTATTTTTAGAACCGGTAGCGTACTACGACGGATTTTTTTTTTTGATAAGGAACAAGACAGACATAATTTCAATGACTATTTTTATCTTTATATAAGTTCATACCTTTGTTAGGTAAGATGTAATTAAATACTATTCCAAAACACACAGAAAAAAAATACGGCGATCGAAAATGTTTGATGACGATCACAAAATCTAATGGACGTGACAATTGTGTAGAGTCCCACATAAGACACAGTCATCAAGGAAATAGGTGTTATATACTCTTTTGTCCGGCGCTACAAGATAATGCCCCGATCATTCTACGGATTATCTTAACCATTTCCTCAAATGTATATATGATTCCCTATATATATCTATATCTATCTCAGATAACACGCTTCATTTTATGGCATGGCATTACTTCTATGGTATTAACTCACTAACACTTTAAAACTGCCATTAAACATATCGATGCACAAGAATTTTAATTCAAATCGACACATAAAATATACACTCAGATAACAACGATAGTTTATAATAAAGTGGAGCACTGACTATATCAAGCTATATTTTCAAATATACGTGACATTCGAAAACGAGAACGCGAACAGTTATAAATACATATAGTTCATATGTAACAAACGGCTCAATAGTTCTACAAAGCCGTATTCTATAATGAATCTCTGAAACGACCTAAATAAACAAGAGCACTTGTACAAATGACAAAACGATAAACAAAACTTTAAATATTTTTAATAGCAAGCTTGATAACTTCTATGTTTCAATAACTTTCGTAATTACTACTTTCGCAAAACACTATGGCAGAAATGTCACTGTAGATAAGTTATTGAATGATATAATTGATAAAAAGACAAGATCCGGACATTATTAGCAAGTATCAAAGCAACTGACACCGAGGCCAGACTTATTTCATAATAACATCAATTTTCAGCAGGTATCCTAGCTTTAAAACTAATAACCCTGCACAAAACAATTCAAGCTAAAGTACAAATAAATAAAATTCTATGGAAAGTAAATACGTCGTAGCAAATAATTGAGTCATTGTGTTCGAACATAAAACTACACGAATCGCAACGGCGTTTTACCGGCACTTTACATTGGTTTTCTATGTAAGCCAGTCTCATTCCTGCTGTAGCGCCCCAATTACGTTTTGTTACGCCTCTGTATTCGTTGTCACTTTAATTTGAAATAATATTATCAAGAAATAATAGAGATTCTTATTTTATTCTTAGTTATTTTGAAAGTCACATTACACACCATGATATTATGTTACATTTTAAAACCTGAAAGAAATTTCCTAAATCATAGAACCAAACGAAAATAGTTCTATTCTTTACTGTTTTTTTAATCACTTAGGTATTTTTTTTGTATTTTTTATTACTCTGGTTCTTAATTAAATTGAAAATGTAATAGAAACGTTAGACAACAGTTACAAAATTAAACCTCACAAACTGTGTCTTTTTAGGTCAAATGTAGCTATAGTGGAGTTTTGTAGAACTGTCGGCTTTGTAGCTCCGAGTTCATAACAAGAACATTCTATACAATTAAAAATACATTTACCGTTAACGCAATTCTAAAGCAAGTACCCACATTACTACAAGCTATTCATATCTTTAACTAGCTGTCGCTCGCGACTCTGTTCGGACGGGGTTAATAAGCCTATGAGTTCTTCCAGACTATGTTATACATCTGTGCCAAATTATATCAAGATCCGTTACACCGTTCCGGAGTTAGCTTCAAACATCCATCCATCGATTTAAACATTTGCTTTTATAATATTAATAAGATAAGATTAAAATAGAAAAGAAAATACAATATTCATTTGTCTCATTCTTCTGCCATCTTCCATGGATTAAAAAAAATACAGTTTTATTTAATTTTACATCATTTGCATAAGTGTAGAAATATTAACAGACATTTTAATTTATAATATACAAACGTAATGAAAGATAAAAACAGACAAATTAAAAATATGGATTAATATGATACCGATGCATGTTTATTTAAGCCAATGGATTTCAGAGCATTGATATGATTGGATTCAGTCCGTATATGCTCCCTTTGCCCTCATTGTGTTGCCGGCTTATTGTAAGCTGTGTACGTATCCGATAATCGGATTACATGCGATTGTTAATTGTTTTAATTAAATTTTAGAACTAAAATTTATGATTTCTAACTATCTCCACTGCTCTACATATCTTCTTGGATTGGATATTTTTATTTACATTTTAAATCCTCTTCCTTAGCGTCATTGGAACCATTTTTCGAACTTCTACGATGTTCTACATAAAGTGTAGCACAATACTACGAAGACTCTACGAAAAACGTAGCTCATATACTACGGAGCTTCAACGTGTCGTAGACTATTACGCGTCTCTACGGCCCGTTTCGTGCTTATTTTGGTTTCGTTGCCGTCGTGAACCTACAAATGATATAATATATTAAACCTTTATAAATTCCACATAAGGGTTTGTATTGAGTAGTAATCTGATGTCGTTCTAAAGTACAAAAGCGGTCACTGAAATAAAGTCGTTAAAATAATAATTAAAAGATAAGAAATTGAACATAACAATGAAAAAGGAAGCGAAGGGAACTAAAAACTTAATGACAAATGATTGGTACGACACTCATATTTTTTAATGTATTTCCTTTCCTGTATTTCCTATACAGTAACGTAATTAATATATTTTTAGATTAGAATTGATATTGTTCAAAAATGTCAAGAAAAATACCCGTTGCATGTGTGTTTGATTGCATACGAAAATTTCACATATAAACTACTACTATTTTGTTTAAAATAATATTGTTATAAATAATTTTGTAAAAATACAAATTACAAAACTGGTCATCTTTCCTACCAAATTTTCTGTTTTATTTTCCTCCACAAGGGTTTCTTGTCATTTCAATTCCTTTATATTGGTATATCGAAACAAAAGAATGATGTATAGTAGCGCCGTGAATTCGTATAATTTTATTAGACAACGGTCTCGTCTAGACATCTGATGTGTATCTTTTAACATGCGTACTTTGTGCTTTAATATTATGTAAAAGAAAATTCGTTGTATTGAAAACGCTACAAAAGTATACAAATTAGTATATTAGGATAAATATATACGTACAAATTAGTATAATAGAATAAAAGTATATAAGAATATACTGATATTTAGATTAGTATCTTTAAGATTTGTTTTCATCTTACAAAGATTGTTGAACTAACTTTTAACAATAACTTATCAAAACAAGTTGCTAACAATTGCATAACTTTCTTATCCATAAGTATTAAAGTATATTGTTAGAGTATTTTTATCTTAAGACATATTTCAGGGTTCGTCTTATGTTTTACAGATAAAACATATCATTTACTGCCACACTCAGAACCGTTACCGCGCTTAGTGTAGATTTGAAACGTGAAATGTTAAATAACCTTTGAATTAATCTAAGTACGACAGTAACGCTGTTAAAACTAAACAGACAGAAGTGTGTACATGTTTCTTTTTTATTCTTAGTAACAATGTTAAAGTATAAAGTCTCACACTATAATTATTTTCTATTTCTCGTATAATAATGTGTTCTCGTCTTTATATAAATAAAGTATCAATACCCAAAGCGTATTCGTGTTGAGTTTCAATTAAAATCCCATTTACCGCTTCGATCGTCTGAAAACATACGAAATAAATTAAAAACAAATACATACTCGGTTTTGTGTATTATCTGATTTTATATTATCGTCGAATGCCCAAGTGACGAAAATTACATTTGTTATATCAATAAAAAAATACCCATTTAATCTGCGGTTTGTAATGTGTAGTTACATTAAAATGAGTTTTATTCAAACTTTGGAATATCGGTTGTTTTAAATTAGCATTTAAAGTTACCATCTATTATAACATACATTACGTGTATTTATTTATACCAATACATTAACCTTTTGTGATAAAATACAAATTAAAGCAGCAACTATTACTTCATCGCTTATAATAAGTTCTATCCTAATCCATATTTGATGGATGTTTGCGACTTGATTGATTGTAGGCAATAACAAAGAGAGAGGCTATATCATAACATTGCTTGGCTCGAAGAAAGGCAAAGACAAAAGGTTGCTTCATTACTCACGTCACTTGAAATTGTAACATAGCTACAAGGACACATTGATTAATTATTAAAATACATTTTTCCTTTTAAATATATAACAAAAGAAGTCAATATTCCCAACTTCGTTATTGTAGATGTATAAAAATTAAATTATAAATACTTATATAGTGTTGTACAAAATATGTATCTGACAACGTAAAACTAACAAACAACGTTCAGTTACGTGTATTAAAGCATTAGATCAGATTAAACGGGCAACTTTGTGACATGGAAAAGTTTTATTTAATTACCAGGACAACATAAGCTGACCGGGATATCGTCGGGCCGTGCTTACATTGTTCTCGCTTCTACTAACAAAATTTTATAACAAATTACGTGTTTTTCTTTTGATTTAACTTACTACTTTGTAAAAAGGTTACTTTACTTAATAATTATGGTCAATATTTAAGTAGATGTAACCTTTAAAATGCGAACTATAGAAGGAAAAATTGAGTGAAAAAATAATAAGACAAACTGAAATAAAAAACAAAACCGCTACGCCTCGTAGCTACATTCTCATTTAATATTACAGCTAGAACTGCTGCAAGCTGCAATGTAATGACGCCCGGCGAGTCATGTTTAACCGACAGTTGCATTTACGCCCGTAACACACGACGCAACAAAGCGAAACAAGAGCGAACCCGAATTTGATATACACCTTGCTTGGATTTTATTCCCTTCACCGAACCATTTGCTAGCTACAAGGAACAAAACCAAATATAAGGAGATAAAACCTCATTACCATGTCTTCGCGTTATGTTTCGCTTTTGCAGCAATGTGCTATAGGCCTTGGAATATTATTTGACTTTGCAGGGTGAGAACCCTGCAAAGTGATCGATAGGGTATCATCAGTTACTACATGAGTTGACATAGTAATTTTTGTTGAACTTAATACGAAAAAAGCGAGCTACGAGGTTATGTATCAGTGTAGTTTCTTTTGCCGAAACCGAATCTTAAAATTGAGGTTAATTCAGTTTTAATTTTTGTTCACAGTGATGACAGTATGGTTTATACAGAGATTTTGGTCTCATAAAACTAAGATTAGTGTTTTAAACTAACTGTTGATTATATCTGTAAAGTTGGCAATTAAAAGATAATGATCACATAAGCAAAAAAGTAATGATATTGAATGTGAATGGCTACAAAAGTAGAGAAAGACCAAAGAAAGTATGGTTGGATTGTTTGAAATAAGGTATGCGTAAGAAGGTGGTGCATCCAGATATGACAGCTGATAGACATGTATGGAGGAGTATTGCTTAATAAAATTTTAAATATACTAACGAAATATGTAACCGCAATACAAGTCTTATAACATTGTATGATATTGTTTCATATGAATACTTCGAAGTGGAATATAAAATGCAATAGCAAAATGTTTGTAGCAAAATCTCATTAACGTTACAGTTAAAATTGTTTCGATTGAAATAGCACTCCGTAAGAGTCCGGAAATCAGATATTATTCAGAGTTCTAATCTCAGCTCCCTAATTGAGAGTTTCAAACGACAAAGTTCTTCAATTTACCATTTCCACGCCTCTAATCGAGCGATTATAATAGATTCTGCTAATGGAATGTTAAACGGAAATTACTTTATTCGTTTTATTTTTATGTTTCATTTAGAAATAAGCATTCGTAATTAATTCCATTAAGATAAAGCAATTTGAATATTTTCTGCTTAACCTAAACCATTCTATTTGCGAAAGAAATTCACTCATTCATTACAACATAGTACATCGCCATTGATAGATAAAATGTTTTATATTTTATTTGTCTACATTTCTACAGTAACATGTATGTTGTGTAAAATAAGGGCTTAGCACAAATCACACACTATCAGTGATGGAAAACAACGTCTCTCATTTCTAATAATAACAATAAAACTTTATTGCAGACACATGGTTCATACAAAATCAACTTAGAAATTAAAAAGATAAATAAAATTACAACATATGTAGACGTATCCTCTTGGCTAATACGGGACAGTCCAAGCCCACTCTATCAACAATGAGTTGCAGGTAGCTGTTGGCGCTGCACCGCACCCGCCGCATCAGGGATGCGGCTCTCTTTCTTATTACTGCGGCAAAGCCGTCAACACCGGCATCTGCAAACATCCCAGATGCGCTACAGAAGCGTGGCAGCCCCAACAGGGCCCTGAACCCGTTGTTGTATTGGACCCGCAAGGCATTGTAAGCCCTTTGCGTACGTGCCCTATTTCTCTTCAATAAAAATAATTTAGATATACAAAGCTGATAAAGGTGATTTCAAGTTAATAATGAACATTTGACTACCTATCAATTACTTTTACGACCAAATAGAAAGCAGCGCCCGTAAACTCACAAGCTGACTCGCCCATAAAAGGATCGTAACACGAAATTACTTTTAAAATGATGTGAACTCAAATCGACCCTTTCAGCAGCCCTATTATCTTTACGAATTGATGTGTAATATTGTTATTTGATTCAATTAAAATTAAGCTTTAGAATATTGTTATTATAAAATAATTATTAAGAGGTACTTTTGCTATAACCCCGGTCTGGGACGGGTCATCAATATTTTTTTCGTCGCGGCGTAATGACGATCCAGTCCTTACACCTTTCGTAGGTCATCGTCATATTACTTTAATGTAGGACCTTTGATCAAAAAACTTATAAAAATTCTTTAAATGTAATTCGCGTGTGTATGTAGATTTTTGCTCTAACAATAACAAATGTAATGACCTCTATTTCAAAACGGTCGTTGAATATATTTTTATGTTATAACTCGGATAATTTTCCTCTCAGCGCAAATACATTATTTCGCTTCTGAGATATTCTGCAGATGTAATTACCAACACGGGAACACTACTTCCTTGTTATTTAAAACTTTTGTCGCAAAAATAACTACTGAAATTATACAGTAAGGAAGAATTGACTGTATATAAATAATTTTTGTTACTCATATTAAAAGATAATAAATATTGTAACAGTTGTGTGTGAAGAGGTTTCACCAGAATTTATTTTGACCAAATAACAAGAAATAAATTAAGTAACCATGAATAATTTTTTTTAAGTAAACCACAAAATATATTCCATATTTTTATAGTTGAATTTGTCACGTATTTAAAAATGTAAAAGGTTGTTCTTTTTATTCTTCTTAACAATGAAACTTTGAGGAAATTCAGAAGAAAAAATGTTTCTCTTTGTACTCAGATAATTCTTAGACATCGTAAATAGCGGCGGCACAAGTAAACAAACGAATAATTTTTATTGGTTTGTTTACTTGTGCTATGTTTACTTCTTGACAACCTCGTACCCTCAAGACGATTATATTGTGAATTTATTACTATACTACAAGTCTTGTTTTGATTCTTAATATAAAAGTATCTTAGAACTCTACTGAAGATTTTTTTTATTAAAACATTGTTTAAAATTAAAAAATTCAATTTTATTCATTTTTTTTGTCTGATTGTAATAAGTTAAAAAAAAAGCTTCTTTGACACTACACTAGCTTACTAGTCTCACTTTTTTTGATAGTCAACAAATTCTTTTTATCTCTACGAAGCCTTTCATTTGTAAACTGACAACGGCCAGAGAGTTCGTTCGGATAACGGAAACAGCGCTGCTTTATCTCTTAAAAACAAAACACATGTGGCGCTTCGGTAAAACCGACTTATACCACAAAATAATATTCTAACAGACATTTTCTTTGTTGAGCCAGAATATATTTTGTTTTCCATATGAAGAAGAAGGCTTGAGTATGTGAATAATGTTTATATTTGATTCAATGACAACTATTTCCATTCAAATATGTTATTCATTCACACATCAGGGTATTAATTCATGAAAGAACTTATAGACCCGCTAACATGTGCCTCGAAACAAATAAAAAATACAAATACGACCATGACATAGTTGTTATAAGAAGGAAAGTAAATTTTTATCTACAGAAAAACATTAAATACAACCGGAGGCCTATTTTAGTCATCTTTACCTTCCCACGTTTTTTTAAAGAAAAGGATGGGACGGGGCAGTGGTCTAATGACGGAGTACGGTACGCATAGGAAATGGAAATATTCTCTTTCAGTACGTCCTCTCCTCCGTCGATTAGATAGACAACGCATCTGGAACTGCTGATGTCTATGGGCAGAAATCGTTTCATTTTTAAGCGAATCAGATGCTTTGCCACTTGCTTTTTTGCCACCCTATAATATAAAAAAAAAACTTGAAAAGGCCGCGCTATTTTTACATGATTGAGAAAGGAAACACAAGATAAGAAGAGAAACATTGGTTACCTAAAATTTTACACATTTTTTGTGGGAAACAAAATAAAACACAGCAGTCACTAAGTGAAAATGATGAACTAAAATAGATTCCGTATAAAATGAACTAGTACATTTTAAAAGACAAAGACATCATTAGCATTGACTGCATTAAGTTAATGTGAAATCAATACCTAACCAGAAACGGTCAACCCTCTTAAAACCGATCGCGCAATACTTGATTATTGATTCTTTGACTACAACCATACAGACGTCACAGCGCCACGCTCGATTTAATACCCCATCAAATGTAAAGCGTGGCGTTGTAATACTACAAAGAGATTTAAATATAATACTAGTTACAGAGCGCACATTATCATGACTTTCCTTTAAATATTTTAAGCATAATTATATAACAACATACAAGTGTCAAACTAGACAACCAAAACTCTACTAGTAGTAGAGTTCTTTGAACGGTTTATTTCGTACGTTTGTTATACTTAAATTTTATATGAAACTAGCTTTTACCCGCGACTCCGTCCGCGCGGAATAAAAAATAGAAAACGGGGTAAAAATTATCCTATGTCCGTTTCCTGGTTCTAAGCTACCTGCCCACCAATTTTCAGTCAAATCGATTCAGCCGTTCTTGAGTTATAAATGGTGTAACTAACACAACTTTCTTTTATATATATAGATATAGATTATCAGACTTTAAACAGTGTATCGAGGTGTATATTTATGTATATTGAAAGTAAAAACGCGTTCGTTTCTTTAGACGAGTTTTACGATTTGAATTAATAATTAATGAAATTACTTAATACGCGTACGATTTTAATTAATTTTTACAGTCTGCCAATCAAGTGCTATTGACGGCGAATGGAAAAATGAAGTGAATGAGTTCCATTAAAAGATCTGTAGTTAGAATAAAACCACATTTAGTATGACAAAGAAGTCATTAAGTATTATCATAAGTATGCGCATTTCGCAATATTAGATATTCGTTTTGATTTTTCATTTGAAAAATTACAAATGGAAAATAGATCTTGAGATCATCTTGACTCGATGATTTATTTATGTTCTTAAATCTGTATTTTCTAATTTTTACCGTCTAAGTATCACAATGTTTCGAAATTCAATTGAAAGCTCGTTAATAAGTTAATGCTCGCCCGAAATCAACTTCGTTTCTAAAGTTTGTTTTATGATTTGACCGTAATTAGGCTTCCATGTCTACAGTTTTGCATCGTTATATTCTTTGCTGTTAATTAATTGCAACACTATAATATTGTAAGATATTTGATGCAAAAGTATTTTAAAAGAAATAAATTAACAGCGAAATAGTGAATTTAACTCTACTTCTAAATAATCCTCGCAATAGGATAAACTCAAACCGAACGTAAATAAACAAAAATGTCAGACGTTCCGCAATGACAGATGGAAAGAGACTGTCTCGAGCAGCAGCGCACGCTTCCTTATAAAACCTTTTGTGAGACTACCCTCAACAGTCCTAACACGGCCTCTCCTGACTGGAGGACGTCCTCGTCCTCCTGTACTTCTTTGCAACTTTGCGAACCATAGGCACGACGTTTGCATAGTTCGTTTACAACAACATAGTGAACCATAGGCACGACGTTTGCATAGTTCGTTTACAACAACATAGTGAACCATAGGCACGACGTTTGCATAGTTCGTTTACAACAACATAGTGAACCATAGGCACGACGTTTGCATAGTTCGTTTACAACATAGTGAACCATAGGCACGACGTTTGCATAGTTCGTTTACAACAACATAGTGAACCATAGGCACGATGTTTGCATAGTTCGTTTACAACAACATAGTGAACCATAGGCACGACGTTTGCATAGTTCGTTTACAACAACATAGTGAACCATAGGCACGACGTTTGCATAGTTCATCTACACAAATGACTTCAGCACATGACATAGGCACGACGTTCGCATATCATGTGTCATCTACATGTGCATAACATAGGCACGACGTTCGCTTATTACACACATGTCAGATACATAACTACTCGTATAACATAGGCACGACGTTCGCTTATTATACGCAAGTAGTATCACACAATCGTTCGTATAACATAGGCACGACGTTTGCGTGTCATACGAACATAAGATGTCTCACCGTTAAAAAAAAAAAAGCAGAGCATGTCTCGGGAGTCCACTCCCCTCACCGTGGCACCATGTAGGGCAAGCGTCCCGCAGTCCGTCCTCTACATGATATTAATGGCAACCCGCAGTTTGTCAGTCCTGAAAATACCCTAGAAGCATCTCCTGATACAGAACGTCTCACATTCCGTTCACAATCTCACTTCTGCAGTTGGGTATCCCGCAGTCTACGCAACGCAGAGCATCTCGACAATACATGGACAAAGCAAACTGAACTAATAAAGGGCATCAATGACTATTACGACATAATGACATACGTCTGACTCAGGTAATGGCTTAACACGCTCAGCGCAACCGACTAGCCTTACAAGTTTACTTTAAAATGAAAAAATCATGTTGGCATGTAACGTGTTAAATCTTGCCACGACTCGGCCTTACCTGACCCTCACTAATAAACTGATCGAGGTATTCAATTTCAGTCTTTAGTAAAGAACACATCTTTAAATTAATTGAAAAGTCTAATGTTGACTTATTTGGTATCAAAACTTGAAATATAAAAATATTGGTTCGATCTTACCGCAGTACAAATTGAATAGATCGTGTCCACAATCCTGTCTGCTGTGAAATACACAGACAGCGCGTGAGCCTCACTACTCACATATTCCCATGCAGAATACATGGCTTGGTCCACGCTACCCTTGCTTCACGAACACTGGTACGATTCTGATTTCGACTCAACTTACTGCGACTACAACGATTATCACGGTAACGATCTGACATTTTTCTCTTAGCATTTATTTTTTACGAAAATGCAAACACAAACACAGAGTGAGCAAAGTGGATAGAATCACGCGGATCCTATCCCACTTCTGATGTAAGATATTTGATGCAAAAGTATTTTAAAAGAAATAAATTAACAGCGAAATAGTGAATTTAACTCTACTTCTAAATAATCCTCGCAATAGGATAAACTCAAACCGAACGTAAATAAACAAAAATGTCAGACGTTCCGCAATGACAGATGGAAAGAGACTGTCTCGAGCAGCAGCGCACGCTTCCTTATAAAACCTTTTGTGAGACTACCCTCAACAGTCCTAACAATATATTTTATCAGAATTTTTTATTACAATTCATTTTAGCGACACTTCTATTACGATTAACACGTATTCATCAACTACTCATCCGCCCAGCCGTGCTACGTCTCTGGATCGCTGCGCTGCGGCGTTCACTCTCCACCACAATTTGCTAGCATAACGTGAAGTCATGCTCGCTTGCATAGACGGCGACGTTGACGCGGTGGCGTGTGAATATCGCAGCGATTGTCAGGCGGGACAGTGCCGAGCAAGCGAGGAGTGGAACAATGGGCGTTTACCTTATTTGTTGCTTCATCCCTATACATAACTTTGAAATTAATTATATTTTCCTATCTTAGTCCGTGGTGCTAAGCATTCCCTACAAAACGTTTAAAAATAAACCCGGAATGTCATTAAAAAATGTCAGTGTGAATTATTCGTTTAAACATTAAATAATTAATTAAAAACTTGTCGAAAATTGCTTAACACCATTTTAATCAGTACAGAAAGAAGCATGTTAAAGTGGAAACTTGACAATGAATCAAGTCAAGTTTGTGCTCTCTTTTATAAGTTGAAGACATAATTGCTTTGCTATTTAGTCTGTATCAACAACACAAGGCGGCGTTTACGGTCTCTTGTTTCATGTAATAATTAATATATGAGTCTCTCAGCCATTCTCATAATGTAACAGATGCTTATCCCTGTGCTCTCAGATGACCTCTACGTGCTTATATCTCGACTAACCATGTAGTAAGCATGATGCTCGTATTAAAATGAAATTTGATAATTTAAAAAATTATATTAGACCTAACAAGCGTTGATCGAATAAACAAATAAAAAATACAGCCAAAACAACAACGAACAAATAAAAATTTACTCTGTGATAATAATTTCACTTAATATTTAGAAATAGTTCTATAATATGCATTAATGTTAAAACTTAAATGCAAAAGTAATAAAGGCAGAAAATACGACACTCTTTAAACTTTTCGACTGCTGAACCATTAATAGTAATAGTTGAATCGCGATTAAATAATATATTACGTTACGTAAACGTTTTCGAATAATCGTATTCCAATACTAGCAGAAATTATTTGATGGTTCGTAAAGTTTTAGTACCAAAAAGTATCTTTTTCTTTAAGCATTTTTAAGTTTTGCCTTTTTTACATTTATAGATAATTTAAAAAATTTAGATAACGAATTAATTAAAAAAGTTAAGTGTTCTTATTGATTCGAAGTTATTAAGTTTATCTTAAATCGAGGGTGAAATTTAATTAAAAAAATAAATACAAAAAACAAAATTATTACATGCTTGTTATTTGTAAGATGAACTTGATATTTTGAGAAGACTATAAAACTTTGATATAGAAAGGCTATAAAAAGATGTTGCTCTACAACATCTTTGGGTAAATTGCCTCCGTGTGAAATATGACAAATGTCCAATATGAAATTTATAGTTCTGTTTGTGTTCTAGGATTAAAAGAAGAACTTATACAATCAGTACATAATAGGTTAATGAAATGGGTTCTACTCAACTCTATCGTTCCATCTTTTTATTTTAAATGTAATTTAGTCTATTTAGTTATTACACATTAAAATATCAATTAACGAATTTTTTTTTTAAAATGATGTCGTCCGTGACGTAGTTCCAAAAGCAATATTTCCCAGATGCTAGACTATAGAAATAAGACGAGAGTATGATACATAAGTTATCATTTTTCTTGGTAAATGATCGCGAAAGGAAAAGAGTAAGTAAAGTGTACTCAATAAGTCGCACTTGAGACGTCACGTTACGTGATACTGAGCTTTAACTAGCACTCGAGATGCTTGCCAAGTGATACTAACGCCCGCTTTTATCTATGGACTTACTTTTCTTACTTGTACTCGAATGCACCTAAGCGATAGTTTCCATTGCATAAATACTCTTATAAAATAAAGGTATCCTTCCTTACATACTCTGATAATCAGATCAGAATAAATATGTAAAACCTTTTATCTTCACCCCTTCCAAAAAAAAATTACCATTAAATTTAACAGTTCAAATGTGCAAATAAAATCGGTATTTTATACAGAAGTTACTTTAAATACTGAATTCACTTAGTTTTAACGCACACCAAACTAGATCATGAAGTATTTGTAACATAAGATTCGAATGAATTTATTTGACAGAGAGACGGCCATTCTTTCACCTTCAAATTAAATAACCACATAGTGTTTTATTTCTTCTCAAAATAAATCTTATTGCTAGCCAATTCCTAGTGGTATAAAAGCGGACCCTACTCCTAACCCTCATAAAAGAATAGTCCCTGTGCTATTCGTTTTATTGGAACGAAGTTCCTTATCGCGCGTTGTGAAAGGGGGCTAGACGGAAAAAATTCTTACGAAAAGTTGTCACGACACTTTTTGCTATATCACCATGGCAACGACGTGACAATATATAACGAAAATTCATAGAAATAAAATGTGCTTCTTGTGAAGACTTAAGTTTTTTATGCATAGAATAAACATTGGTTCCTTCACTAATTGATTGAAAGGAACTTCGTTCCATCCGGGTGTCTCTTGACACCTCTCAAGTTTTTTATTTACTATACACGTGTCATTTTCACCCCTAGACCAGATATTTAACTAATATCAGGGATATTCAATCAATACTAATATTATACAGAGGCGAGATTTTATTCTTTGTTTGTAGCAAATAGGCTCCTTAACTACTGAACCGATTTGAAAAATTCTTTCAAGGTTAGGAAGCTACAATATCCCCGGTTTAATTAAGCTATATTTATTATTACAGTTTTATAATTCCAAAGGTATTTATTTGATAATGATAAAAATTCCTTCCATGCTTCAGCGATATTGAAAAACTTCTCAAATTTAAAAAAGTTGATCCGATATGACACCAGAATTGTCTCATATTGATTACACATAAAAATTCCTCTAGAGATTAGAGGTGATGGTTTTTCAGGTAGACTTAGATCTAGGGATAAATACATCTCTCGGGTGTTTCACATTGGACCTATTGATTCTATGGATTAGATCGGCCCAATGGGAACAAAATTCCGTTAGACCTTCTTCTATTCTATGCATTAACATAACATTTTTTGACTACCATTGATATTCTTAACCCTACCTTTTTTCATATATCTTAATATATATATTTCTTGTGTGCGTGTGTATGTGACTGAACTCCTCCTAAACGACTGGACCAATTTTGATGAAATTTTTTGTGTGTGTTCGTGGAGATTCGAGAATGGTTTAGATTTACAGTTTTTTTTTTTTTTTTTTTTAATTCCGCGCGGACGGAGTCGCGACCGACAGCTAGTATATATATATAAAAGAAAGTCGTGTTAGTTACACTATTTATAACTCAAGATCGGTCGAACTGATTTAGCTGAAAATTCATGGGGAGGTAGCTTAGAACTAGGAGACGGACAAAGGAACTTTTTTATTTTGTGTGCATTTTTTATTCCGCGCGGACGGAGTCGCGGGTAAAAGCTAGTATTCTCTATTATTTTATTCTTAGACAGCGTCGCTAAATTACAATACCATTCTAATTTCGACTTTCTTATCATTTAAAGTAGTAAAATGTGAATAAATAAATAGAAAAGAAAGTAATTATATTATTTCAATGTAAAGTAAGAGACTAAAGCCAAATAAAATGATAAAAATTACGTGGAACGGTCGTAGCGGAGAGGTACGAGTACTAACATTTGTTGCAGGAGCTGACGCGAGTTCACTAGAGTGTGTGAGAAATGGCGCCAAGACGCGCGCCGTATCTCAACGTACAAGAGCACCTCTGTTGATACACGGCTCAGATTTATTTTCTTTTGCAACCTTATATCACTTTACAAGTAAAGGATCACTTATCATTAACTGAAGGTGGGAATCAGTACATGATCGTACAATGATTCACTAATTTATAGTAAGTTGTTTATTGAATTGATGAACAATTTGTACAACCACTAATAAGCAGCTAAAGAATATCTTTTCTATAAAAGCATATCGTGTAACAACGTAATTTGTTCTTCAAAACAATGAAATTTACTACTTTCCTACCATTTACTCATTTAACTCGCCCGTGTTTCTGTTACTTAGTATAAAGTTAAACTTATAAGTATACATTAAGAGTTCAAAGTATTTATTAATGGTTACTAAAATATTCACCTAGGTATGAATTAATTGTGGTTGTTATTTATAATTGTTGCATGCTCTCAAAATATACTATTAATAATGTTTTAAGACCATTAATATTTTCAACGACTTATTTGTCCTTATATTCCACGCTATTAACATTTTTGCTTGGCGTTTCAGACAGATTAGATCCATGAAAAACCTAAACAAGTATGAAATAACGGAGTAATTTTAGAAATAATTTCAATTCGTATCTAAAATGGTATTCTGAAATAGATTATGCTTCTACCTTTTAAAATTTTCTTATTACCCGACTGACAAGAGTGTAATGTTTACCGCCATTAAATATTTATGCTTTTATGTATGTGGATTTTTATAATTCTTCTTTTATATTTATTTTATTTATAATTCGGATTTAAAAATCCGTGTCATTTTATCAATGTATTCAGTCTATCGGCAACCTTTACGTATTCAGGAACCCATTTACAACTTTATCCCTTCGCTCCCCAATTTCAAACGGATTCAATAAGGACGCCCAATTTTCTGTAACGGAAACTTTATTGAACCTGCCATATATATGTAGATGTGTATATATATTGTATGCTATGATTTGGTATATACTATATATATATAGAGTATTTTGTATATGTTTTTTTTGTAAAATATAATTGACAATAATTGTCTTATGTTGCTTTAACTTTGCCGACAAAAATTGTAAAAAAAAAATTATTCATATCAAGACCGGAATGCAATATGTATTAAAATTAATTTTAATCAGTGCAATATTTTAAGATTTAAACCGAAAAAAAAAACAATAAAATCCTTTCTCCCCGTAATATATAATAATAACTATAATTTCCTCGCTTCTTTTCCTTTCGAGATTGTAAACAAAATGTACATTTGTTCTACAATATTTCTGCTATAAAACGGCTTAGATCCTTATAACGGTTAATATGCAAATCCCTTGTCGAATAATAATGCTGCGAAATGGTCGAAGCAATACGAACGCTCCAATACGCTACCATAATGAAAATCAAATTGGAGAAATGTCTGCGCAATGAAATTTTCAAAATGTACTAGAATATATCACAGTTAGGACAATAAACACATATAGAGTGCATTAAATCAAAGCTGTCCAAATTTACATATGCTCTTTTTCAATTAAAATGTAGCACAGACGTAAAAACAGCACTATCAGCGTACTATGCATATGCATACTCATGGCTGACATATGGTGTAATGCTCTGGGGAAATAGTGTAAATAGCCAAGATTTATTTATATTACAAAAGAAATGTATTAGAATAATTGCTCAAATAGATAATCAAGATAGTTGCAGACCCTACTTTATTAAATATAACCTACTAACTCTTCCCTCCATATATATTTACGATATTAGTTTATTTACATTTAAAAATATAAAGACTTTTACAAAAGTAAAAGACACACATAATGTTAACACTCGTCACAAACATAAATTACACTTACCGCAATCTAGAATTAAAATGTTAAATGAAAGTCCCTATTATATGGCTGTAAAAATTTTTAACCACTTACCAAATGAAATAAAAGAAGAAGTAGAATTCATAAAATTTAAAAGAAAATTAAAACATTTTCTAATTAAGAAATGTTTTTACAATATTGAAGAATACTTTAAAAATCCAAAACAATTTAACCTCTAAATAAACCCAAATAAGCATACACACATAAGGCAATCAATAGGTAACATATATTAAATGTATTTCTTTCTTTGTTATTGTATATTATAATTTGTATTGTATTGTATGTTAAAAAATTATATGTAACGATGCCTGGAAAAGGCGAAATGTTCAATAAATAAATAAATAAATAAATAAATAAATAAATAAATAAATAAAAATTAATTGTTCATTGTTTTATTATGATTAAGAACACATTTGTTCTCTATTAATAATTTAAAATCGAAAACCTACTAAGCATCTTATTATTTTCTTTTGAAGATTTTCGATTTATTCTTATAATACGAGTATGTATTCTCTCTACTTTGCTTTATTAATGAATATTAGTTACATACAAAACATAAATCTGAACATTTTATACAATAAATGAAAAAGTGTCGTAGAGATTGTCGCAAATATTTTATCAATTGTCTTTGAATATACTCCCGCAAGTAAATTCAATCTAATCTCTTAGTCCCTTAACAACCGCGATACATCCAGCTAATTACTTCGTTAATTGGTAATTCAGTGTTTAACGAGTACTTTAAGAAGTCTCGGCTGAAATTGGATGTGTGAATTAAATGCAAAAGGTTTTATTTTTAATTCTATTCAAACTTTCCAATTAAAACTATTTTTTTTTCATGCTTTCAATTAATCTTACTAATATTATAAATGCGATAGTTTAGATGGATGGATGTTTGTTAGTAGGTATCTCCGAAACGGCTTAACGGATCTTGGTGAAATTTGGCATAGATGTAGAACGTAGTCTGGAAGAATCCATATGCTACTTATTAAGTTTTTTTTTAACTCCGCGCGGACGGAGTCGCGGAAGACAGCTAGTAACGGATAAATAAAGTTAAAGTCGTGTTTATTCATGAAAATAATTAAATATGATTAATTAAAAAAATATTTATCTTCAGGTGTTTCTTTAAACTTTCTAAAACTTGTATTCACCACTCCTATCAAAATTAAATTACACATACAAATTCCCTACAGCGTGTAATTTCAACCAGACAGGATGTGCGCATTGGAGTTACGAACAAGAATTTCAATTTGAAACTTGTACATTATGCATACCGTGCAGGCTAACGGAGTTCTTTTTCATTTTTTTGGTGAAGGAACATTTCTGATGTTTACTTTTATATGCATGTAGCTGTAAAAACAATTTACATGAAATGAAAGAAAACGTGTTCAAAGCTTGGTTCTAAAAAGCTTTATGGATGATCACATAAGTTTAAGACCAGACAAGGACATGGGTTTTTTTAACTTAGCAAAAGACTGACTTACAAACTTTTTAAACTAAAGTTTCAAATGAAAGGTAGTCTCGATTTCAACTTTAAAAACCTTTCTCAGTTAATGTAATCATATTGCACGGTCAAATTTCTAATTAGGTTAGATATGAAATAATTTTATCAAAGAAAAGCTGAATTAAGTCCATAATTATTATCAAATATAAATTCTGCGAAACCCTCGTGTATACGAGCGTAACCTAATCCTTAAGTTGGCGTCTTCGGGGACGCTAATTGGCTCGTTATACCCAAGCTAGGGCCTAAATGTACAAACACAATTTGTACATTAGCTGTTTTAAGTGTAATTAATTAATGGACATACACTTTAGCAATGTATTTTATATTATTTCTCATTATTTTTCACTTATATTGAGATGTTTTGATATCCATTGGTAGTTTTTTTTTAAATAAGTCAACAGATATCATAAATAAACTCTGAAACAATGATCTATTAACTGACACATAAAATTTCACAATCAGTAAATTTAGATTATCTTAGGGTATTATGTAAAAAAGGTCGTTACGTCGAGAATGAGAACTTTAATTATAAGTGTGGAGGGACGTAAGAAGAGATGACTGGATCGCGTGACATGATCAAGAAGGGAGTGGTGACTGAGATCACTGAAGATACGCTTCTACACGAGTGGGATAAGAACAGGGAGATGATGTTGAATTGTTACGTAATTTATTTTTATACGATTGATAAAGAATAATTTGTAATTCGTAAAACTTGAAGGATGCTTTGAGATTCAAGATAATGCCGACTCTGTAATGAAAAAAAACTACAAAAAATCTTTACAGTTTGTAATTTGAGATGGGGGGAGCGGCGTGGGCAGAACCCAGCTTGAATAATTTAACACCTCAAACAGTCGTATTCAAACGTCATTGTGATGAGTCCTAAAATTACAAGTTTATATACTTGTATGTTTACATAATTGTCTAAATGTATTCACAACTCAAATACATAGTTCCCTTCTGTCTGATCTGATGATGCACAATGTTACTTTGTTTATTGTGACTACGTTCCGTAGGTTTTGCATCGTCAGGAAGTTTAAATATTAGTATCTAAAGATAGAGCTCAAAGATCTGTTGTGTATTAACTGTTTACAGAAATTGTAAACTTTAATACACCTTGCATTAACTTCTGTATATGTACAGTCAAAACCGTTTATGGCGACATCGTTTAGAACAACATACCGGTTAAATTGACCAAAATCAAAGGTCCTGGCTGAATGTTATATACATATCTTTCCTATTAATACCTGTCACCGGTTGTTACAACTATCGGTTTTTACGACTCAATATGAGTAGTCCCTTCGATGTCGTTATAACAGATTTTGACTGTATATTCATATTTGCAGTTAATGCAAGGAACATAATCCGTCTAATTCACCTTAAAATTACCTTTATGTAAAAAACTTCAAATCACAGCTGGAATTTACTGGAAAAATTAAGCTGAGAAGTGTTGATAAGAAAAACAATACATGTGTCTTTTTTATTATCCGATCAAAAAGTTCTAATAGCCGTTAGCGATTTTATCGTTGGTTTCTGAGATCAAAATTCCTGTTTAAAACATATTGTAATCCCTCTAATTGTCTTTGAGAAAACAAAGAAAACAATACTTTTATAGAAGAAATTTTAGAAACCAACGATTAGTGACTTTTTCAAGTTTCTTTATCTAAAACTGCTGGCTCTGGTACTTTTATGTTACCCGTAAAATAAAGAAATTTAGACAATGTACATGACATATTAGATTCACCAGTAAAAATCAACATGTTTTGTAATACACATTTCAAATAGTTAATTAATCCTAAATGGACCCTTAAAAAACAAGTTGGCACTTCCCTAGACATTGCAGCACCCGTCAAGCAAAACCAGACCGTGTCAAGGAGTACACCACTAATCAAAAAAATTTGCTTTTTTAAACGAGTTTTCAAGCTAAAGAACTTTGATAACTGGCAGTGTACAATTATTACGAGTGTGAGAAATTTCATTCAATAATTTTCAATTGACTGCTGGTTCAGTTTTTTTTTTTTCATTGTTTTATAATAATTACGAAAAATATTTTGTGCTCCTTGATAAAAATAAAAATTGAGAAAGCATTTTCAATCAAGGGTTTACATACTAATAAAGCTCTTAACTTTGTAATAAAAACCACAAATATTGTTTAACGTATAAAATAATATTAGGATTTAAACTCAAACTTAACGTGCATTAAACTAACTTGTATTAAAAATATGCAAAGACATTTTTATAATGACTACCAACACTTACCGACATAAATATCGCCAATATTATTGACACTCAGTTTCACATAAATATTTTATTTTAAAATTAACATTTACAATTTTACACGCACTTTACATGGAGAAACTGTATTATATGCGAATTATTTAATATTAGTCTTGATTTTAAAAATTAAAAAAACATGATTAAGTAAAACAATTTTTTTTTAATTAAATCATTTTCACTTGATTTTATTGTATAAAGTATAAAAGCGAAAATCCGAAACAGCTCGTATGAACGTACGAGCGTAAATAATTAATGAAAAAGATGCGCTATCACTGAAACTGCGGTAATATGGTTGTCAGCCTGTCACGATGGTTGTATGCTATGTGATGGTGATGACGAAAGATATAGTGGTGAGTGCTTACCATTCCTCATGGTACCGTCGATTAGTGGCAAAGCTGCGAGCACACTGTTGCGTTCCGCCGGGCGGCAAGCCGGGCTGCGCGCGCACCGCGGCCCGTCAACCCGCCAGCGCCGCGGCCTGCCCGCCGCCGCCAGGCCACGAGGCCGCGCCTCCTATACCTACCATCTCACTCCTGACACTTACCGCTACACGCTCATCTCTTTGTTTAACGACACTTCATATTACTTACCGTTATTTTTCACGACAAGCAAAAATAATATAACAACCAATAAAAATCAACTTTCAAATCAACATTAAAGGTAAAAAAAGTAGTATAAAGTGGCAAGATAAATATAGGAAAAATTTTAATCATCATCATGTTGTAATTTAAAGTTCATTGTTAAAATGCACTTCCTACTTATCCTACATTACATCCATCTCTCTACTGCCTGCCACAGTATGCGATCCTCCGCGTAAGCCATCCAAACAATTCCTGCCTCTCCCAATGTCGCCCTCCAACAGCACTCTTATAAAACAAAAATAATTTGAAGTAAAAAAAAATATTTACATTATTGCAAGACATGGCATTATTAAGAATGGTTCATGAGCTTACTCACCTGCTCATTTTAAATTCAGTTTAAAAAAATCAGTGAGGATAAAAAATATTAAAATAAAACAAGCGTAATAAAAGGAGTTTGAGGTATTCATTTATTTTTAACTTAATATTCCAATCTATACCATCCCATTAATTCCTTCCAAGTTCTCTTGATATGACCGTTAAGAGGCAATTTTACTAATATTATAAACTAGCTGTCGCCCGCGACTCCGTCCGCATGGAATTAAAAAGCAAAACTTAATAAGTAAAAGTAGACTATGTTTTCTTTCAGAATATGTTCTACATCTGTTCCAAATTTCACAAAGATCCGTTGAGCCGTTCCGGAGATTCCTTCAAACATCCATCCACCAATCTAAACTTTCGCATTTGTATTAATATAATGGATTTTTGATTGAAGATATCTCCAAAACGACTCAACGGATCTTGATGAAATTTGAAATTTGATGAAATTGAGACAGATGTAGAACATAGTCTGGAAGAACACATATTCTATTCATTACGTTTTTTTTTCACTTTGCGCGAACACAGTCGCGGGCGAGAGCTAGTATTTTTGTATAAGTAAATAAAATTAAAACACATTTGTAATTTAAATTCATTTATTAAAAAAAAAAACACAGCAAATAAATTTTATATCCTATTTGGATCGATTATAAGGACAATATAATTTTATAATTATAAATAAAATTACTAAAATACAAAAGATTGAAAATTTTCAATTCATGAACACACTACTAAGCACTTTTTTAAAATCCGCGCCTTTTGTCAATCAAGGCAGCAACGTTACAATACCTGTCAAAACTGCCAACATTTCCAGTGCACTTTATTAATTATATTCAGGAAATCGAACGTTTTTGTGACTTTTTCAATTACAAAACACTATTATAATACTTTTACAACGAGTAGCAATATTTAATTCAATATTTTATCTCCTTGTTATAAGATTATTTATAATAAATTGCTCAACGGCGTCGTATCCGGTCTCGTTGAACGGCCACCAGGCGGCGCCTCTAGTACAACGTCACTCGTGTGTAATGTGTATGTATAGTTTCCTTCTGTTTTGAAACCCAAGCAAGCTTAGTGATTTAGTTCTTTTGGTAATGTAATAAGTGATCCGATAGTGCTAATTGTGTGAAACTCCAGATTTGCGAAGATGGAAAAAAGGATTCTTTTGGAGCTTCGGGGAAAAAATCCCTCACAGGTAAATAGATCTACACTTCGTTATATCGGAATGTTTTGTCGATACGTATTTCGTCAGGCATTTAGGTGTTACAATCCAAAAAACGTGATTACTCGAAATAAATAATCGGCCTTTTGTATAAGAAACCCGAATTTGGCCTTATAATAGACTGATGGTCTTTTTAGATGTGGCGTTATTGTTTATAACGATAGCTATTACCGATTGTTACGTCTCATACATGTCCACGTTCTAATATTACAAAGAGTTTAATTAAGATGAATATTTCTCCTTTAATATTTTTCCTACATATTCAAAAATAATTCTAAATACACCAATGTCTTAAATCTCTCAAAATTTTCATGTAAAATAATGTTCAATTTGAGGTTAAGTATTGAAACGCTCTAGACGTAATAAGTGCGACTGAAAAGCAAACAAAACGACGACAAAGTACCAACAAGTTTTAAAGTAGCAAATACTTTTAATTCCTTGTGAGATTTACATAATTTTAATCAATCATAAGTATGATTACTTTTCAGCTTTACATTACTAGAATAGCCGTGTGGAGTATTATTATCTCTTTTGAACAGAGAATATGTTATTTGCACTCTCTTCTATAATGATAATTTCGTTTAAGTACATATTTATCAGTTGCATTACAATATTTTTGCATAGTGATTTTATTATAACTACTCGACATAATTTCGCGCCCTTTCACCTATCTCCCTTTTTTCTATAAGAATAGCGAAACAAAATCAAGAGTCCAAAAGAATATGTGATCATTTTACTTAGTGTATTTATGATTCAATTAAAAATGTTATTCACGCAGCAACAAAATTTACTTGCATTTTGTAAACGCACGCCTTACCAATACAGCGGCCATTTTTATTGCGTCGCGATGATTCGTGTCATCCGCCATTGTAAATTGAAAATTTATCTAATTTTAGCGTCAACTAAAACACGGCATTATGTTTTGTTCAAACAAACGGTTACAGATACACATCCATTTTATATTCCCGTTTGATATTAGCCAATTTAATCACTTGTTTGTGGGATTTTACAAACTACGACAATATGGATCTTTGACAACTCACACCATTTTGACGTTTTGGTTGGCTTGACTTGAAAAATACGATCAGAGGCCAGTTGTAGTACTCATTTCTTTAAAATTGTAGTGTATCTAGTGTTATTACTAATTCTAGAAGTGAAAAAATCATCAGTTAATTTTAGTGACGTTTAATTTTACCATTCTCAACATATAATATTTATTGTGTACAGTTGACGTAACCTAACAACAGAATAGTGTTACCAGTTCGAAATAATTATAGTCTTCTAAAATACAAAAAGAACTACTTCAAAATTATAGTAATAAAATCACTATATAATGCTATTACAATTTTTAGAGTGAACTTGATGATGAGCAAAAGGCTAAGAATAATTAAATTGGTTTACAGGTCAAGGAGTTAAACTTGGACAATTGTAGAAGCACTGCCATTGTTGGGCTTACAGATGAATATATTAATCTAAAAATACTCAGTCTTAACAACTCAGGACTTACAACTCTGAAAGGTTTTCCAACACTTCCAAAGTTATGGAAACTAGAGCTTTCAGATAATAGAATATCAAATGGACTCAATTTTCTACATGGGTGCAAAAAGTTGACTTATTTAAATCTTTCTGGTAATAAAATCAAAGATTTGGTAACTTTGAAACCACTAGAAGCTTTTGAAAAACTGAAAAACTTGGACTTGTTCAACAATGAAGTAACTAATATTGAAGATTATAGGAGTAAAGTCTTTGCTCTACATCCATCATTGAAATATTTAGATGGGTAATGTATTTTTGTTTTTATATGACAAAAGTAGCATTTATACTCTGGTGGGACTACAGGCTTGGGATACTAACATTTATAATATTATGCTGCAGAATTGTCACAAATTTTACAGTAAAGAACAGTTTCTATTTTACTAGCTGATAAGAAACACTTGTAGAGTAACTGCTAAACTGTACTCCATCATAGTTTAAGTGGAACATTATTCATGGTCATTCAATATCGAGATGTTTGCAGATTCTTTGTGAAATGTAGAATATCTAAAGATGATTAAAACACATATGCTTTAGATGCCATGCTTGCCACAAACTTTCCATTATTATTAAGTAGTAATTGTTTTTTTTTTTTTTCTTTTTTTTTTTAGATATGACAAAGATGATAAAGATGCTGAAGATAGTGACGCCTTCAGTGGTGACAGTTATGAAGAGAATGGAAATAATGACAGTGAAGAAGATGGTTAGTATACTTAAAAATACAGAATCTAACTGTGAGTTTTCACTGGCAAGACTTGTACAAAACTATATTTAATAAACATATAAAACTGTCTATGGACTTTGGGGTTTTACTAGTGTAAACTTACGGTAATATTCTTCAAAATAGTATTTATGTTAACTTTGTTGGGTTGCAGATGTGGATATAGATTTGGGTCCGTTGGTAATTGACGATGATTCCTTGTCACAAAGGCTGACAGAGACAAAACCATCCTTACTTATGTCAATATATTCAGTTTATGGTCTCATATTCCACATGGGTTACCTATTAAAAAGTAAGCATCCTATTATTAAATCAGTGATGCTTTACTACATTTATTTAAAAAAACAAATTTAATGATAATTAATTAGAAAGATGTAAAATTAATATTGTGTGTGCCAAATCAAAAATTATTTCTTAACTTCAAGGAATATTATGTCAATTATTCTTTTAAATAACTGCACCACAGCAGATGAAAACAAATTTTTATAAAATCCCTTGATCACCTGTTTTTATTCAAGAACATTCTGAGATGAAATAAATCCTACTATATTTTTTACATTTTAAATGTTTGGTTTATACAAGTATGGAAGAAAATGCGCAATAGGCAGTGCAATCTGTGCAGAAATTTATTACTACTTAACATAATTTGGAGATAAATATTTCTTTTTTTTTTTCAAATTAGATTTTAAAATTATCCAAAAATAATTTTTGATATGGTGTCCTCAATCATTTGCTTGGACTGTTTATTATTGCTTCCATAGAAAAATAATATACTATTTAACAATTTATCACACTGGCTTGGGTAGTTTGTTTGTTGTGATGTCCTTAAATGAACTTTTTATGTAAGAGTTATTGTGAATCAAGTCAAATAAGGATTACTTTAAAGTCTCGTCACCTGCATCCGTTAATACTCGTTCTTCTCTTGTTGTCCTTTGAGAGGCCTAAATTGTTCTACTAAATTATAGATTTATGTGAAGAAAAGAATTACATCTCATATGGGAGTCCCGTAAGAGATTCTTTCATCACACAGGTCTATAAATGTACTTCTTTTTGTTTTCCATACCAAATATCTGCAATCCTTCTATAAATTTATCTCTATATAACATATTTGTTATATGTTGTATTGTAATATGCTATTGTTGTTACAGATTCCGATGATGAAGTTGAAGAAGAGGATGATGAGTTATCACTTTCTGAAGTCTACAATGAAAATCTAGGTAAGTTTTGAATAATTTAAATAGAATAAAATGGCTTTGTTAAATACAAATAGAATGCAGTATAATAAATAATAATTCTAAGTGTCATAGTTAGACTTTAAAATAAATAAAATTAAGGTTTTTCACCTTATCATGTGTTAAACTAAGGTAAAAATCAATTAGGATATGTCAGATACAAATCAATTAATATTTATTTTAATTTTGGCATACTTTTATGAATTTCCTTGTTTATTGTGGGTTAATTATAGACAAAAATTACACTTGTTAGTGCAGATTTACACTATGAACATTTCTAACAATATTGCTAATACAATGGCATGAGACATCTTTTTTTTTTTACTTTCTTTATAACTTTAGTAAAAAAAAGTTTAATTAACTTGTAGAGGAGGAGAGCTCAGCGAGTCCATTGTATGAAGCAGAAGGATACTTGGATGAGGACTATGATGATTTCGAGGAAGGAGATGAGGAAAATGATGCTAATGGAGAACACAACTCCAAAACACAGGGTAAGAATATATAATATACTGAATGGTAGCTGTTCTTAAAAACCATAGGGTTTCACTGCCTTCCCGAAACCTCATTGTTTTGTATGTTTTTATGAAGAGTTTAAAAAAATTACATTATTTCAAATTACAATTTAAGCTGGATTCAATTTTGATTGAACTTTGTGTAGGAATTATAACGGAAAGTCAGTTTATTTGCCTAATATATTTTTTTATTGCACCTACATTTATATTGCAACAATACTCTGTTATGATGTATTTATATATGGAAAATAATTTGTGATTACTGTTGTAACAGAGGGCGCGAACACGCGGGAGAACACCGAAGAGAGCACTCGAGGTAAAAAGCGGAAACATGAGGACGACGACGAAAACTGAAAGTTGCCTTACGCGGAGTTATCTTACTAGTTTGTAAGTTTACAAAGCTCCGAGACATCGGACAATAAATCACCACAAATTGAACTGTTCCCAGTAGACGAGAGATTGTTATCATCCGGAGCGTACAGAAAAATGTTACGTCTTTTGAGAGGAATCTGTAGTTTGTTGTCCGACAAGTTGATGTTTCAATTAAATTGTTTATGTAATAATAATTTTTTATTCTATTGAAATGCTTAATTTTTAGTCTAATCATTGAAATGAAAGTGCATGGATTTTAGGGTTAAAAATAGCTCTCGACAAATCTTAAATGTATAAATAACAATTAGCTATAAGTGAAATGATTTTTTTTTTAATGATTCCGATGCCTTTTAACACGTGACGATTATATTCCGATGTGGGTATTCCGCCTGTATATTAATATGACCAACTATTAGACTGGTTGAGACATATTAAATATGAAAAAAAAAAATTCTATGTGGTGACGATTTTCATATTTATGTACAAAATGAAAATACAAAAGCAAAGAATAAAATATTAGTACGGGCAAACTACATACTTTTGATTGACTTGTATATATTCTGTTTGAATTTATTTTATTAATTGATTTAAAAATATATATATACTCTTGAACACCATTTATGTTATGTTTGTGATTTCACTTGTAAATATTCAATATTTATACATTTAGGCAACACTAGCATTTTTACTCTTTCTCTGCATAGAAAAGAACAATGTACGAGATAAGAAGCAAACCGCAGAAAGTCAGTGATAAACCTCAACTTGTTTTCGATATTTTGTCTTATTGTACCATATTTAAATATTTCCAATGTACACTTGTAGAAAACCATATTGTTATTTTCACATTCTATTTGAAGAAACCAACATCTATATATATAAAAGAAAGTCGTGTTAGTTACACTATTTATAACTCAAGATTGGTCGAACTGATTTAGCTGAAAATTGATGGGGAGGTAGCTTAGAACTAGGAGACGGACATAGGAACTTTTTTATCTTGTGTGCATTTTTTTATTCCGCGCGGACAAAGTCGCGGGTAAAAGCTAGTGTTTTAATACAAGTGAAAGGATGACACACATTTTATTAATTTTGTTACGTTCCTTCGCAGTGTGACAAACTGTGTGAACGGCAGACTTAGCAAAAATTAGGAAAACAGTTATAAATCTAGGAACAGTACAAACATTGTTATTAATATTTATGTATTCATTTATTAAATACCTTATTCTATTTTCCATAATTAATACTAATTACAAATTGAATTATTTAAAAAAATCACATCATACAAATTATGCCTTAAGTATGACAAGGTTACCTATATTAACAACTTGCAACAAATCAAAAGGCGTCAAGAACTTTATTTTGTAAAATTTACAAGTGAATCCTTCAATGATTAGTATAATTTTGTACTCGTGGTTTAATAACATAGATGGTGGTCAAGAGGCGGGTAATTTTAATATGTAATAGATAATTGATTAATTCAGGCAATTTTTAAAATACCCAAACAATATCAAAAATTATATTGCAATCTCACTAATGATAATTCCCCTCATCAATGATGTCAAAGAGCGTAAACAAATTATTGGACAATGAAATCTTATCAAATACTAGGTCGTCTGAGATGAGTTAAGAGAATATTTTTCTACAATATATTAAAATTTAAAAAAGAGCAATGAATGCACTTATATCAATGATAGTTATGAAATGTTCGGTTGATGCGTCAATGGTGAATGTGCCAGAGATATGTTGAAGATAATTTTTAGTTAATAATTTTATTGTATTATGTAAGTCATTAAGTTTAAGTAATTTACAACTTGGCCTGTTGATATATATTATATAATCCTATTAAGACTTTATTTCTGGGATTGTAAAATAAAAACTGAACCTTATCCTTATAGTTTTATTAAAACAATCCCTTATTTTTTTTATTCCGAGATCGAAAAGACGACGTTTTCACATAAGAAATATGATTTTTCATTTCATCGATTTACGCTCAGGTACAGTGATAATTATATTTTTTGTTTTCAGTAAATTATTCAGAGGATTAAAAGGTTAATAAGAAATATTATACGAGACATAAACAAACACACAAGATTATTTCATTATAGTAAACCTAATACATAAACTTGATAAAAAAAAATCATATCTGAATCTACTGAAAAATTAGATCATTTTAAAAGTAATAAATCAAGTATACAGCAAATTAATTATCTTGCTCTAACTAATATAGAAAACGGCTCAAACACGTACATTTGTCCGGTGTCGGCACCGACTAGTTTCGAGCCTATCGGGGGCCTTTCATCAGGGCTTCATCTTCTCGAGGGGGCGCGGGGTCGTCCACGAAATAATACCAGTCCCACACAACCTGATGAAGGGCCCCTGATGGGCTCGAACTAGTCGGGGCCGACACCGGACAAATGTGCGTGTTTGAACCGTTTTCTATACTAGTTAAAGATAATGTCTCACGAAAGTTTGAATAATTTAATTATCTTGCTCTTCTAAAAACTGCTGTAATAATGAACTGTCAATGGGTATGATGTAGTTTTCTCCGCCATCGTATGTTCTTTTGATTTTGACCAGTTTGTGGTCGAGGAACTCTGTGAGTTGAGCTCTCAGCGCCAGGTCGGAACTCACCAGGAACTGCTCTCGACACTTCGAGTACATATCCTTGAAAGGTAAACCTGAAAGTATAATAGTACAGATGACAGTAGCCCGGGAGCCAGGTACATTTTCGGTCAATCATTTCCTCTCGAGCGAAACTTCGTAAAATGCATAAGGGACTTATACTATGAATACTCGCGACCATCAGCTGCGGCTCCGTGGGTGGGGTGGGCAGTGGCAGTCTCCCACGCATGGAGAAAAAAATTTTTTTCAGTCATTTCCTCTCATTTGAAAATTTATCATAGTATAGTTAATGTAGTATTTTGAAAGAAAAACATAGTCAGCTGACCATAACACGGTGGATTATACGTCAGCTGGCTCCTTGAAGATGGAAAAAAATTTTTTTTTTCAATGATTTCCTCTCAACTAATAATTTACCTGGTGATCGTATATATGCTACTATGAATGAAAATTAATGTCAGCTTGCTGTATCTCAGTGGAAAGTTTGTCAGCTGGTACCTTGAAAGGTGTAACGCAACAGCATCTATGACCTGTTGTGAGGTCACTTAAATGTGCTCTACATTTAAGTGACCTCACAATCTTTCTAGTGATTTTTAACAGATCCAAATAATCAACACGTTTTTTTATACCATAAGTTGGCAAACGAGCAAGCGATCACCTGAATTTGCAGTTACAGATGCTTTGTCTACCTTTAATCGAGGATAGGAGGCACAGAAAGTGGATATTTCCCCCCCTTCGTCCAATCCACTTCCCCTTCCCATCCTTTCTTCATAAGAAAAGAGTAGAAGGAAAAGGGGACTAAAATTAAACTTCTGGCATCGCAGAATTGCTTCCACTTCACATCTGTCTTCAGTGTGGTCGTGGTATTTCACTGGTCTGATGTTCTCTCTGACGACTGCTGCTGTCTTTCTCTGGTTTTGGAAAGACTTATAATGAAGTAATTCCAAAAAACATTCGTGCAACAGATGTTGCATCTACTACTGCTAAATGTGATTTGAAACATATATAGTATGTATTTTGTTATACCTTGGTAGTTGTGTTGCTTGTGGTGTTGGAGCTGGTGGCGCACAATGAGGTTGTAGATGCCTCGTGCGTTGGCAGTAAGGGAGCGGTGCACAGCTGCCAGCGAGGCCAGCTGCAGAGCTCCTCCAGCACGCGCCGCGACTCCCGCCGCCTGCGCCGTCTCCTGCGCATACGGCACGAACGTTGTCACATCCCACCACGTCCACCGCAGCTTGCTCAGCTTTCCACAATCCCATACTAGAATAGTTTACAAATACTTATTTTACCTGAAGTGTTAATACTTTGTTACTGTGGGTAGTTACAAATATGTTATGCCCATTTATCATTATACTGTATGTATGATCAAACTTAATGACCACTTTTTGACAAGTTTGGTGACTTAACCCAATTCATATTTTTTGATTTAAGTTTCATAGAGTTACTTTTAATTAAACAAAAGTAAAACTTGGTTTTTAACCATACCATCTTACTAATATTAAAGATGCGAATCTTTGGATGGATGGATGGATGTTTATTTGAAGATATCGCCAGAATGACACAATGGATCTTTATGAAATTTGGAAGTGTAGATAATAGTCTGGTAGAATACATAGGCTACTTATTATGTTTCTTTATTTAATTCCGCGCGGACGGAGTCGTGGGCAAGAGCTAGTACTTTATATAGATAAAGCAGAACAAAACATTGTAATTCAAGCTAAAAATAAATAATAATAAATAAATAACTGCTTTATTGTAACACTCATATACACAATTATGTGGGAACCCTGTGTTTCAGGAACCCTTCCCCCTAACATTTAACATAAAAATGCCTCTTCATCTCTACTTTATAATAATAAATACTTACAGAGTGGTGCATTAATATGATCAATAGTTGCAATCATATGAACATTCTTGAGTTGTGTGAGGCTCGCCAACACTGCCTGGGATTTCGAGTTACGTAACATGTCTCCGTCTATATTATGTACGATCAAGAACAAATCCACATTGTTTTCTGATAACTGAGAGCCAATTAAATCAATCGTATCACCAACATTGGAAGGTACTCGAGAATTTTCTAGCAAATCTATAACGATTGTTTCTAGAATACTTCTGATTGTTAAACTGGGGAAGAAACCGTTAATAACGATACAAGGTTGATCGTTGAGATTCTGAGCTTGGAACTGTTGTAAGACTCCACGCTTGGAACCCACTCCATACAAAATGACATTGAAATTCTCACTCAAAACATACAACCATCTATTAAATAGATTCTCATAAGATTGTACTAAATCAGTTATTCTGTGCTCATGCTCTTTTGATATATAAATAGTTTCATTTTCATCATTCAAGTTCATATTCTTAAGTCTAGCGAGAGTATGATCTGATGTTGTTATCTGAAAATTTAATAAGGATTCATAAAATAACTCATATCTATCGTCAATCATCATCAACAGCTCACTCAGCTATACGGCCCCACTGAGGGGCTCGGAGCCTACCCTAAGTTAGGTGTGACTAGGCTGTAGTCAACCACACTGGGCAAGTGCGTGTTGGTTGACTTCACACATATCATTGAATTTCTTCTCAGATGTTTTCCTTCACCGTAAGAACGTCGGATAAATGTACATATGTAAATCGAAAACCGAAAAACACATTGGTACATGGCGGGATTCGAACCCAGGACCTGCAGATTGTAAGTCAATTGCTTAACCCCTGAGCCACCGACACTCTATCGTCAATACTGTTACAGTAATAAAAATTATCAAATGCCATACAAAAATTGTAATAGCAATATCCACTAGGTCTGTCAATTTTTAATATAGAATTAAAAAATTGACAGACCTAGTAGATATTGTTGGCTTAAATGGACTGGCTCAAGAATACTAAAAATACACAAAGTGTACATTTGAAAAGAGTTCTTGTCTCTCTTTCAGATGTCTAGTACTACTTGTTACTACTTTTTTGACAGTCAAAAAACATTTACAAATGTATAGAGTATTTATACATACCTTTTTACTTGAATGCATCAAGAAGTAATTATCAGGAGTAATAACATATTCAGAGTCTTTTGGCCTTGTCCTATTGTCCTTTTTCTTTACGATTTGCAGTTTTTGTGCAGTGCAACGTAAATTACTCGTCTCATTTTCTTCATCACTTTCTTCTTCCTCTTCAGCAGTCTCCGGTGCAGAAGAATCGGTCTGGAAAATTACGTTGAATATCTGAACAAGTCAAAGAGAAGTGTAGGCTAGTTGAAGCACAATAGAATGAAAAATACATAATGTGCAAAAAATTTTACTCTTCTACATGGAAGGCAATGTACAGCTAAACAGAAAAACAAAGAACATAAATATATAATAGCATTATGTTTACTGGTACCTCATCATAACTCTTATCGGGAACAAAGTCACTGCTGCTTCCATCAGAGAAGTCACTCTCTGAACTCTCACTTTCCACTTCCCTCTTTATTCCTATAGTAAAAAAGTCTTAATTAATACACATATTTTGAACATGCCATCATTATCAACATGAGTGGACCACCACTGCTGGACGTAGGCCTTCCCTATCTATTATCACAATGGTATTGGTATTGGTAATGGTAGCTTAATGAAGATTCCCTCCAAGCAAGTAAATCTTATAAATGACTTCAAGTCATGAGACGAAATATACCATCAACATTCCACACAGTAATGTCAGATATACAAAAAGCCAAAGCATGGCTGATACCTCGTAAGAGATAGCGATGAAGAAAATTTTAAAAATTGCTAATAAAAACTTACTCTTTTTCATGATATCTGTGACGTGTCTGGGTGTAGCTTCACTAGTACTTAGTAGATGGCTTGCTCTAGACTTGCTAGGTGTCATCAATGGAGAATTGCTTACGGCTGCCTTGACTATGTTCTGTAGGTCATTCTTAGTGTGCCGAGATTTAAACTTAAATATATCTTGCCCCTCAACATCATCACTGCAGAACAAAGCTATAAATAAATTTGTTTTACTACCAAAAATATGAAAGAAGCATTATGACTTTTGTACAAATCAACTATTAGACTGTGTAACTTCAATGACCAACCACATTTTACTTCTAGTTTTTTAATATTTACCTGTAGGTTTTTCCGTACATGATCTTTTAACATCATCCTCTTCGGAACTTTCATATTCTATCAGACTTCTTCTTTTGCTCGGTGTTAACTCCATATCGCCATACTTTTTTGGTTTACTACGTATTCTTGTACTACGTTTTGGTGTAACTGAAGAATTTTGTCGCATTTTATCTAAAATATTAGCTTATAATTAGTAAAAGAACATTGATTTTATTATTTGGAATTTAGACAAACGTCAAATATATACCCTCTACTAAATTATCTTCAGTTCCTGATGACAACCGAATTCGATTTCTGCTATGCATTTCTGTATAATGTTTTAAATATATTTTTCTACTTGGATTATCTTTACTTATTCAACTAATCCTTACTTGACTATACCTTTTTGATTTGAACTAATCTAATAGCCGCCAAATTAGAAATTTAAAAATACTTTAGTGACATTGACTTAACATTATGTTGCCATGAGAAAAATAGAGTATAAGAGTAGTGGCAGAAAGAAATAGAGTAAAGTTTAAATTCTAACACAAACTTGTTAAATTATATAAAAATATAGTTAAAAAGTTTCTTTAAAATTAGTTAAGATTTTTACATTTTACACTTAATGAAAAAAGCTTGTCTATACTTGGAAATATAAAAAGTTGATATTATATGCATGGGATGTTGATTGTTATATGCATGGGTTTTAAGAAAAGTGATTTGGTAGTTATCAATGTAGGTTAAGGAAACAATCTCCACCGTATGTCGCAGCTTCGTAACTAATAATACAGTTAGCCGAAAAACTGCGCTACGGAAATAGCTTGAGAACGTGAAGGCTTTAGTGCCTTTGGCCTTAACTTGATTAGATTGTATGTGGTAGCGGATTCTATGTAATTTGCTAATAACTGCTAGTTTTAACATGCTACTGCTTTATGCATATTTAGGAACACTCACCAGCAAAGAGTGGTGACCATCAGTAGTTGTGATGTAAACAAATGTAGAGAACATTCAAGGCTTGTATGGAAATGTTTTTAAGGTAAAGATTTTGGGAAAGAATTATATAAAAATAAAATATACAAGTTTATATCTTTTTGTTTATTTGCTCAACTTATTGACAATTTCGAAAATCACAGTTAATATTTCTGACAATTGTTTTTGTAACTATCATATTACACGACAACATTTGCCAGCTATGTAAACGGAAAGTGGGTATAAAATGGTATTTTATAAATATTATTACTTTTATTGGCCACATTATTTTATTACTAATGTTGGGTATTAATTACATCTAATTTTTTTATTTTAGAACATGAGGGAAGTGAGACATTTTAATAGGAATAGACAGTTGTTTAGTACACATGTTTGTATTGTTACATTGAAGAATACAATATCAAAAGAGATACTGAGCAATATTTAACGATAACTGATCAATTCGACTAGCGCATGTCGCAAAGTAAAAAAGAAAAGCAAAAACCAATGAAGAAATTTTTAAAAATTATCTACAAACATTTTTAAATTAAGGCAATTTACAATTCATTGAAAACAGAAAGCATTGTGTGTTAAAACCTATGGGAATTTGTAAGAAAAATCACAATAATTCATTGGAATAACACCTATAGATACAATATAATATTAGAATGGTGTCACCTGTGATACCACTTACAATTTAGTACTTAGAAATATTATAATGGTGGGATCATAGCTCCTCTATTTACAACACCAACAATTTCATTATACTTATTACAAACACTCGAGTCGCCTACAACTTCTACACGTCACAAGGCTTGTTACACACCGCAACAAACACATGTCCAAAGCTATTAAACAATAGGATGACATTTTTCAAATAAAAAATTATTACATAGCAATAGATCGTTTAAAACAGAGATGATAAATTTGTACAACCTGGAAAACAGTGTTTAATAAAATAATTATTAACTTATTATATCTGAGTAGGTACTTTGGACATGATATCTGATGCTGAATGTATATGCCCATGTTGTTAACGCTTTAGTTGACTACAAGCCAACATTGAATCTTTATCCAACGACACTTCCAACAAAGCCATGTGACACAACTTTACATAGATTTATTGCATTCAATAACCATGCTACTTTCATATGACCAAATGTGCTACTTCAACAGGTCTAACTCTCACAATACATATACAGGACATAGAAATATCAACTGTCCTCACAATAAGAATTATATTTTACATCAAATAAGATATATTTTATTTATAAAATGTCTGCCAATAATTGATGATATTTTTATTACATTGTGGATTAAATTATTAATGACACCAACTGTTTAAGATACGAGGATTCCATTCTATTATTAGATATCAATAATTTACATTTAAAATAACCGTAAGAGAACATTCACAGAAACGACATACGTTAATTAAAATTAATTATAAACCGAGCCTAAAACTACAACGCACAAAAAGCGTTCAGCTTCAAAACACAATATTTAAAAGCGGTACCATTAAACGACAAAAAAAATATTAGGATCGAATATCGCCTTGAGATCAATCATAGTAAATGAAAGGGATGAATCCCTCCTGGATTTACAAAATACGGACAGTCGCAGTCCCACATTCCTCAGCCTGAGACAAACTGACCACATACAAAATACGGCCATTCCGGTTTCAACCGCTTCTACTGCATTTATAACTCTTAACTCGAGGCTAAACTGCTTGTGCTTGTATCATCGTGTAAACATAAAATATTGTACAACTTACACAAAACAAGCTATAAAAACACATATCCTCAATTTCAAATCAATACATACAATTTGCAATGTAAGACATTTAACAGAAAGATACATTAGAGGTGAAAAATATATTCCCATTTATGTATAGCGACTAAATGGTCCCACACATTAACAGTCCGTCGGCAATAGACCACACACTCACAGGTTTTGAACTGAGTGTGTGGCCGCTTGCCCATTACAGCCTGTATAGGGTAAGCGGCCACATACTGATGGTATAAGTCGTCAGTTCAAAACCTGTGAGTGTGTGGTCTATTGCCGATGGACTGTTAATGTGTGGTACCCTTTAATCTGAATATAGTCAATGACATAATTTGGTGCAATCAATGAACGATCAATGACAGTATATATATTGATTTGACAAGGATATTGGTGTGTGTGTGAGCAGTCTGCGGCGATCAATTCACTAGCACTTCAATCCGTATAGTTAACGGTTGTCTTTGGTATTGCGCATGTTGTGGCCGCGATGGCAAGTGTAGTGATGCGCCTACGCCTGCTTGACGCGCTTGCGAGGTGGACCGATGGGCGGTATCTGTTGCTGCTGCGTGGCGAGCGCGCGGAACGCCTCGGCGATCAGATGCGGGTGTGAGGAGATCATGTTCTTCCAGCCCGCGGTGTCCATCACATCCGTCGCGTGACTCCTGAAATATACCAATCGGACACTAAAATACACGTTTGTATACTTGTATACGTATATTAATTAGACAAACACATTATTATATAATTATTGTTAAACAATAGATTATAGGATATTGATACTTTTAGATGGTTACTAAAGATTGTAATGAAAAGCTTTTTTAACTTTTATTCATGAAAAAACATGGTGAAGTTTTGATGGATGGATGTTTGTTAATACGTATGTCTATAACGGCTTAACGGATTTAGATGGAATTTGACACATATGTAGAATATAGTCTGGAAAAACATATAGGCTACTAAAGCTTATTTTTTTAATTCCACGTAAACAATACTATGCAATATTAACCATGCATAACATCTACGCATCATAAATACTTTATTAACTGGAGAAACATGTATAAGTTCGAAGCGGAATAACACCAATAGTGACACAAACACTTGTGGTCCATCCACTCGACATATGTAAGCATAGACAAGTGTTAGTTAGAAGTAAAGCACTGACGTGTTGATGAAGTCTATGGTCTGCGCTTTGAGCTGGTCGGCGGAGTGCAGGTCGGCCAGTATGAGCGTGTCCGCCGCCGTCTCCACAGACAGGCTGAGGCACAGCGCCTCCTCGCACATTACTTTTAATCTGTCCAGCGCATACTGAAATCAAAATAAAATAAATTAATAACCATTAAATGTCTCAATATCTAAATTTACTTTGTGTTGCGCTCAAAATTTTCAAAAATGTAACCTAAAGACTGAGAGACCTAGAAGGAGTTATGCCTTATGACTTGACTTTAATTTTAAAGTATGAGGCTTTATTCGATTCGTATTCCTAAGAAGATCAAGGATTTTTTTATTAATTATTTGATACTAACGGATATATGGATATTACGAAAGAAACATACGAATACGTACTTTATCGGCTGCGGCTAATAGATCGTCGGCCATTTTGTCCAAATTAGGCGCTCGATCTGTGTAAATGAAGCGCAGCATCTCGCGCAGCACTTCGTGGTCCACGTCCGTGATGTCCACTCTATTTCTCTTTCTCTCTTCCATCTCGTGTTCAAACATGGCCGCGAACACAGGACTTCGGGCTGAAATAATAAAGGTCAAGTTAATTTAATATATGCAAAAACAGTTTCAAAAAAGAATCGGCTGCCATTTTGTGGCAGTCGGCCATCTAAGATTTACAATGCTATTTGGAATGTATTAAATTGTATTGTCTTCAGAAATAAATATGTGTACCAAATTTCTCAACAATTTATAAACATGATGTGGATTTAATTTTAATTACTAGAATCGACCCAAATAAATAAAATCCTTTTCCCCTTACCTCATACATGCAATAATTGTGACTAAACGAACTCTGATAAGGAAATATGTAAAGTACATAAAAACTGTATTACCCACATTTTATATATTGTTATTGTTATTTTATTATTATTCAAATAGTTAAAACTAGTTTAACAATATTTTTTTGTGTATTACATTCGTCATAAGATAAACCATTACAATTTAATACAACTATACATTGTAATCTATATATATAAAAGAAAGTCGTGTTAGTTACACCATTTATAACTCAAGAACGGCTGAATCGATTTGACTGAAAATTGGTGGGCAGGTAGCTTAGAACCAGGAAACGGACATAGGATAATTTTTACCCCGTTTTCTATTTTTTATTCCGCGCGAACGGAGTCGCGGGTAAAAGCTAGTAATTCATATAAGTAAATTTTATAAATTTCAAAATAATAAAGAATATTTTAACAATATAAAAAATATGTAAAAGTGGAACGTATCATTGTTTTTGTTTCATCATCATCACATCATCAGCTCACTATACGTCCCCACCGAGGGGCTCGGAGCCTACGCCAACTTAGGGGTGCTTAGGCCATAGTCAACCACGCTGGCCAAGTGCGGGTTGGTTGACTTCACACATATCATTGAATTTCTTCTCAGATATGTGCAGGTTGCATCACGATGTTTTCTTTCACCGTAAGAACGTCGGATAAATGTACATATGAAAATCGAAAAACACATTGGTACATGGCGGGATTCGAACCCAGGACCTGCAGATTGCAAGTCAAGTGCTTAACCTCTGAGCCACCGACGATCTCACCTCTTGTTTTTGTTTAATCCGAGTTAAATTAAGAGCGTTAAGCGTTATATCCACGTACGACCTAACCCGTTTATGGATTCAGTGTTATCTAGCACGTACTGTGTTTGTATCTAAAATTAACAATGTGTCAGCGTATTAATAATCGTTACTGCGCACTTCATTTTCCGCAGTGTTTATATTCCAGTTACAATAAACAATAATTAAACATTGTAACCGTTAGTATCTTTAAATGCGTATTAATTGCTCACATATCTTCGTGTCGATCTTTATACTCAAATACAAATAATGTGCTGTATCTCGGTTATCCATTTAATTCACATAATATAAGTAATTATTTTTATTACTAAAATTGAATAATAGAAAAATGTAATAAATTCAACCACAACACTATTGCCAAAAAAGACGCCAGTCTAAATTTTACTTGTCCCATAAACTAAAAGACTAAACATTTGGACTAGATTTTTATATGTATTTAGATTAAGGTGAGTATATATATATCTCTAAATATAACATTGTTTCATTTATTTATACGTAACACGGACAATATTTTTAGAAACATGTCTCCGATGACTAGAAGGAGAAAGCCAAATCAAAATTGTGAAGGAGGTCATGCGTCACTATATAGAAAAGTATAACACAAATATAAATCTAAGTGATTAAACCTACACCTGTTATCAATTAATATTATCGAGGGTATGTCAGAATTCATTTCGCTTACTTACCAGTCTTCTAACTTAACAGAGAACAAAGAAATTTTTATTTCTAACACATTAAACTAGTTAAAAAAAATACAGTGTATTTTGTAAGATGCTTGTTGCGTCATTTATACGGTATAAAACATAGAACCGAAAGGTTAATACTTATTGTTTAACTAACCTGCTAATATGGCTTTGTGCGCTTGGAACTCCCTGCCGCCGACGGCGAGCGTGACGTCAGAGAATCGCTCGTTGTCGAAGAGCGCGCCGAGGTCGTCGGAGAGTCGGCACTCGGGCACCTTGAACTGCACAACGTTGCTCTGTCCACTGATGTTGATACTGTCCGCCACCACCGACACCTCGCAGAATATCGTCAGCTTGTCCTCCGGCAGCAGGCCGTTCGCCTCATCCAATAGGAAATCTCTGTAAACCACACAATAAATAAAAATAAATTAACCATCACACTCGTAATCTGTAACCGCTGCCTGAGTTTACAGATATACAATTTGGCAGAGCTCTTTTACATACATCTCGTTTCTCGTATTATCATGCGTATTCTACTAATTTCCTTAGTCCATCTTTATTCATATATCGTTACAACATGCTCGAATCATTATGTGGTATCAATAACAGCGGCTAATTGACTGTAATGACTTTCGATAATGAAGTATCCTCGTTACAAACACTTAGGTGTTGATAGACTTACCGACACTTGAGATGGACACTATGAGGTGTACTGAAACGCATATCATATAGATATGTGTTGATTGCGACCATTTCAAATATATCTAAAATACATAGCATTTGAAGAGTAATTCCGCAGTGCGTCCGTCGCATATGGATAAATGCCGATGACATAATATTATTGTGACATAGGAGGAGTGCCGCTCATAGCACCATAGAAGGAACGCACATATTTCCTGCTTTATTTAACTGTGAATGCAATCGTTGGTATTGTTTGATCGTATTGAATTATTCACGTGAATACACAAGCTGTAAGTATAGTCTGTGTGACTAAAACACACAAGAAAACTTAAAAACAACAAAATTCGAGTCTAGACAAGAAACAGGTTCATAAAAAAATTAACAGCTTTTTGATTTCGAAATCAATAATGTTTGTTAAAATAAACAAAACACTAACCTTCTAATAAACTTTTTGAAGCCCCAATCTTTGCCTTGCACAAATCTGTAGGCGCGTTGCGACTCCATCGCCTTGGTCTCCTCTCGCTTCGCATTTAGAATCGAGAACTTGAACTTTGCCCGCACTTCAGATTTGTTACACGACACTAACAATAAATATAATGATAAGTAGTCTTTGCTCTCTTCGTCGAGTCCTTTTGGATTTACACGAAGACACCATTTTAATTTGTCACTAGCACCGGCCGAGAAAGTCGATGATTTTAACACTTCACCCATCTCTTCTCTACAGAAACTAAAATTGTTTATCGTCCACATATAACTAAACTTCACCACTTTCACCTGAAACAAAGAGATTCGTAGGGTTAATTACATATTGTTTAATACAACATTATTATAAAAGAAAATATAATTGGTGTTTGTTTGGAGATACAACGTTTAAGTACAGAGCTAGAAGTCCTCCAAATGAAGAAAAACTATTGGAAAAATACCAGATTTACTCTATCAAAGACTTGGTCTGTAGTTATAATGCAAATATTCCTTGGCTAACGACTGAGAACGAGTTGTGTAAAGTTCTTTTAACTATCTCAGCAATATCACATCAGTACGATTTAATTTTTTACTTTATCAATAAGTATTTACAATCTGTATTCCCAGCAAGGTTGGCAATCATAAGTAAAAGTACAGAATGAAAATTAAGGATAGCCTCGAAGCGGCCGGACGCAGGAAGCGCATAAATAATGCTGGAAGGTATAAGCTTATTTCGCAAAACAAAAGCTTTGCGAAACTCCATCACATTTTTAAACTTGTTTTATCCAAAACTTTTAAATTTAAACTGTATATCAACATACACTTTTAGCAAATTATTCTTCTGTTCGGTCTATCACGGAAGAAACGCTAAGCACGTGTTAACGCAAAATTTATGGCCGATAAATTTTTTCATCATTCCAGGATCCAAGGCCAGCTTTATTATACAAATTTACGTATATCGACAGCGTAATAGCTAACATTTAAACGTTATGCGTCTCGTATCGCAATACGCTACAATTGCAGCTACAAATAGAATTTCAAAAATATGGACCTTTAAAATAATGTGCAATATAACTATATAAAGTTTCCTTATACTAAGACAGTAGCATGCACCCGAGTTGCGTATTTCGTCAGAATTATAAGTGGCGTGTGGAAGTAGTGATGTGCACACAGCCAGGTATAAAAAGAGGCAATCGCATCGTAGGTAGCTGGGCGCTTGGGCCATAGGGGTCATGAGGAGTAGTGGTAGCGTCCGCTGGTCGTTGCCCCCGACCGTTGCTTGGCTTGCGGGCTGCGGGCTTGCGGTGCTGCTGGGGTCTTCGGCCGGTCACCGACCCGCCGCAAGGCCGACCGCATCATCCCCGCACGTTTATGGACGCACCTTACAGATAACGCTCGCAAATTCTAAACCTTCCTTCCAACTAGATATGTGACTAATATTTCCTTTTAAATATTTGAGCCAATTCGTATGCAGTGTGCGCCAATTGAGACCGACTACTGAAATTGTCACAATTGGACGATCATTTGTCCGTGTCTGAGTATCGAGTGATCTTTGTTTGATTCTCAGTCAAGGTTAATGTTTGTGCAAAGACGAAAATATTTGTTGTTATTCCATAGAATTGTCACCACCTTTCAAGAAAGGGCTGGGTCTCATTGAGATACTAAGGTGGAAATATTGAAACATGTTTTAGTATGAATGTAACAAAGAAAACCTCCTCCCTCAAAGAAGGATAAAAGAAAATTTAGTTATAATTATTTATTGCAGAAAATAGCAAAATAACAATTGCGACTTGTATTAAAAATAATCAAATAAAAATGTTTCATTACATCCCATAACAAGAGGGTCATACAAATACTAAACAGTACGTGTAGATGTTTGTAGAATGTAACGATAAAAGTTATATCGATGAATGTTAACGAGCGTGATACTGGCGTCAGCAAGAAATCTGATGTTGACGCGAAACAGTGCAACGTGTATTGTATCCACAACAAAGACACGTGGAACTGCGAGCTCTAGGAACACGTGTAATGATCACATTCCAACATTAAAGACCTACAAGGAATTGTTAGTTGACATTGTGCAATCAGTTTTAACACATATTCATTTGTAAACGAAGCGAAACTTATTATTCTGGTTTCTTATTGCTTTTTAATTAATAGTAAATATTATTTTCCAAATTAAAAAGTTCACAAGTTCAAACATTCTTATATCAACCAAACAAATGTGACTGACTCACAACCCTCTGTAAATAACTACATAGTAGTTAATTTTACGAGGAAGTCGCCTGTCGCCACATCTCTCTGATTGGTCCGCAACACTTCGTCGGTTTTACAAGTCTACCCGTTTGCTAAAGAACCCTCTTTGACGTGGAGCTGGTGTCTTTATATTGCTGAAAAATTGTAACAAAGTAACATTCACTTTTTAAGAATTGCCAATGGTACATTAAATTCGGAAACCTAAGCTGACGAATCGAGGCCTCAATAACCAGCGCGGCCATGTCGACGCCTCCATCTCAAACTTTACCGTTAATTTTAGCGAACTAAATAGATTTTTTTAAGCAAAAAGTACACAAAAATGGTAATACCCGGTCGACGGCTAAGTCGTTCAACGGTCGTTCTGATTTTTGGAGCGTACATCAGGAAACAAATGTTGAACGGTTGAACGCAATAATACAATTCGGCCTCGACGAAACAACCGGTCGCGCTGTATGTGAATTTCACCGTAGTGATTGCAAGTACGCGTATCACTTCTCACCTCTACCGTACACTTTCAAAAATAAACGAAAGATTATACATGCCTTTTATTTTTATTATTAATTTAAGGTTATCCTAAGTCCTAAGATTCCATTATAATCCTACACAACGTATATAATAACAAATCATGTATAAAACCTAGTAACATTAAAATTACAGGCGTATTTTTTTATAATTTAACATTTAAACACCATATATTAACAAACGTGCTTATATGGCATTGTGTGTACACGATCAATACTCTCATATCGACAGTCGGCAGTGTCATAATACATAAAGCGGCGAGCAATGTCGCCTCGCAACGCTGTGGGTCACGTCGCGTCATTGTTGCCCACCGCAAACACTGCGCCACCAGCGAGACTCACCTTCTAGCGTTTGAACATCACACACGTATTACGTACGTCAGCTACTTCCTCGTTGATTTTCATATTAGCACAATCAGCGAGTTTATTTCAAGTTCAACGATAACTACCGTCGGCGAAGGAATATTCATTCCGCACCTCTCAAACCTATCGTCGCGATACAAACGTCTATCGATTAAATATTCGCAAATTAATTTATTTTACATTTGCTTTTGTACAGTGTTCTTTTATTTGATTTGTACAGTATATAAATGATATACCAATTGCGCTGGTCCTTTTGTTCTTCTAAATCAAGACAGATAAAATTTACACTGACATAGTAATGTGTATTTATTTAGGGTTGATGTAAGTATTAATAAGATAAATGCATTTCTTACGATGTATTAGAGTTTAAGGGTCAAATAAACATAATATGTAAATAATTTACATAGATGACAGAGACAAAATTAATAACTTCTTTAGTAGTAAAGTCGTGGCCGCAGTCAAAGGGGATAGAGGTCGCCGTGATCGATACCTACAAGACGAAAAATCGAGGTTTACGATCACTCATAGTTGATGAAGCTGTTTGCTTGTCAATGCAAAGCTTCGAGGTCAAGGATAATAGTTTTAATAAATTTCGTACGCTTTATATAGGAAATGTTTAGTACAATAATAAGCAAGGGAAGGTCATTATCAGGGTTTTATTAAATATATTACATTGGCAAAGTCATCAAAGCATTTCCTTCTATCATCATAGCAAAGCACGTTATAAGCTCTACGGAATTACAAAGGTCGTCTTACTTTTCAAGAAAATCTTTCATGTTATGTTATTTTTCATGCTATATTTAGTTTCTTCACTTAATATGTTTTATGTCATAAAATTTAATTAACCTTCCTGGATTATATCATACAAAAGGTCGAACCAATGTCAAAACAAATTTGGTGAATGTTTTAAACCAAATGTTTTAAATTCAAATCAATTCGTTGAGGTTGAATTTGTATTTCTGAAGAAATATTTTTTAAATTCCTGCAATTAGCTATCACATTGAATTATCATGTAATTTTATAAAACCTTATAACAATAATACATCAGAGTCTTTTAGTTACAGATTTACCTTAATATGCATATATTACAGCAAGGTTAATGCTGACGTGCATGCTAAAATGCACGAAGACAAGTTTGTAGTCTTATTTTGTGCTACGACAAGTGCATTTTATGTATATTATGTTTCAATACTCAAGTACTATTCATTTTGTTAAACTACTCTTTGTTGATGTCGACTTCAAACAAATTTATATAAAAACTTTTTAAACGATTTGAAGTTCAATTGATTCACCCAGTCTTTCTTCTCCTATGAAGAGTTCCTAAAGTACAACCAATGGCTAATACATTTCATGATTCATTCGTGTGCAATGTGTGTTTCAATTTTTGGCAAGTAGTTTTAGTGAAGTCCAGATAAAGTTTTCTATCGGTGTCCATTAGTAGCCTGGAAATCTGTTTCAGCAGAATACAATGTTTGATTTGTCATTGGTGCGGTTGTATCATATGGTTTGTGTTCGTACCTGAGTAAAGCACCAGTTTTCGGCGACGGGCGTGTTGCCGTCGTGCAGCGGGCTGGGCACGCGGCTCACCGCCATGCCGCCGGCGCCGTTGGACGTGACGCGCGCCGACTGCGGAGCGGCCGCGCCCCCCGGGCCCGCGCCGCCGCACTCGCTGCCCGACCCGAGCCTGCAACAAGCGCACACACAATGCTATTCATGCCTTCACACCATAATATTAACCCTATAAGGTACGTAAACAGGTAATAATCACCTACATACAGAGTGGCTTAGTTGGGATATTCCAATTTGTACGCTCACCGAACATGTCATCTGTCCGTCTATAGGTTCTACTAACATGCTAATATTAAATAGCATAGTATAACAGGATTTTCAATGGATACTTGTCTTTGTTACATGTCTCAGTACTCATTTTGTTACGAGAACAGAAATAATTCGAGTACACAGCAATAAGCAGTTACGTTATACGATTATCAGCGATTTCAAACTAAGTTTCAAACATAAGGCAAACATGTGACTTAACTAAAATAATGTTCCAACACTGTAATTAGTTTACCAATATACATGGACAGACACTCCTACAAGTATGGATAACCTAGATTATACACAACAAACATTTTAGGTTAGTTAAAAGATAAGTCAATTAATCTTTTCTGTATGTCTTTGTAAACCTCTAAACATCATACTAAAATTAGCGCAGGAAATATTGGATCGTGGAAGTCTTTTAAAAGTTACGAGCGACTCAGTGACCTAAAGGCGAAATCTTGTAGCTTCACATAGAATTGAATGCAAGGCAAAATGTAACAATATCGCAACACGTCAATCGTCGATCGCAGTTTCGCATCCCAGAATTGGGACGAGAGCACAATTTTCGTTCCAGTTCACGAACAATGACGATTCGTCGAGAGAAGAGATTTAACGTTATTTAAAGTGATCTTTTCTCGGTTTTGGGTTTCGGTGTCGTCGAATGTCGACAGACGGTGCGGCGAAGTGGGACGCGGTACGATACGCGAGATATTGCCGTCCTGCGAGCGAGACTTTCACGAACTTCGATTACCAAATACGCGTTAGAATCTGTGTCAGTTTCATCAGCGACGCACTGCATCCGCTCGCGACTCACGTGCGCCGCTTTGTTCGGGCGCACGCGGCTTCGCCGGCGCGGCCCGCGTGTATTCGCACCCCTATAACTGCCCACAAAGGAAGCGGTTCGACCCCGAAACGGGCTGATTCATTGAGCAAACGAACTCTCACCGAAGAGTGATGTATGACTACCTACAATTAAATCGATTCCCCAACTCATCGGTGCCTAGACTTTAGGGAACATGTAGGAAAAGTTGGCAAATTAATAATGACGCCCTACTCTTCTTTTCCTACTATCTCACTATTTTTTCAACTATATATCGGCCTATAATTTTTCTTGTTTTACAAATTTCAGGGTAAGCGGCACGCACAAACCTACAGAACCGCTTGTTTACTTCCTTTCATTTTTTCTTTTCATGTCTAAATCGCATATAGGTAAAGCTTATTTCCTAACATATGATTCTATATATTAAATACCCGAGCACATTTTAAGAAAATCAGTGAATGATAACGTAATCAGCCTAGTTAACTATTGAAACAACTTACTCATCGCACTGCCCTTTAGGCCAAGGTTACCTTTTTGCAGGTGCGCTTGAAAGTATGTCACAGATTTTTCAGCGCTTGCTGAAGTTATAAAAATTCTCCGAATTAAAAATTTATTAAAAAAATAGTTGAATAGTTAATTGTGACAATTTAGAGTTGAAAATATCACAATTAAGGTTCATAATATGATTATTATTTATTGTTTACTAATGTACTATTAAAATACATTAGCAAGTGATTCGTGGAACATTATACAAATTAAATAGGTTATACAAAATACTTGACTTAATTAAGTTAATTGTATAATGTTTATTTACAAAAAGTAAAAAAAAATCATCAAATACATGTCATCTCTACTATCTTAATAGATAGTAAGTTGGCAGAGTTAAATAGTTTGGAGATTTACGTTATGAAAAGAAAAAAATAACGATAATCATGAATATTAATGTCAAGGGTTTTGCGACGGTCGAAAGCGTCATACACCTACAAAAAACGACTTGTAAAATAGCACAAAATGATGCCTTTAAAAAACTGTTGAAAAAAAAATGGTGCCATTAATTGTCTTTGATATTACACTAACTTAACATTAGTGGCTTAATAAAGAAAATGCTTTAATACGTGGTCAATTCCTCTATAAAGTGTTAAATTACATATGTAATTATGAAATATAAAATATATGAGTATCGTGCCAAGCGCTGAAATATTGATTAAATATAGCCACGAAAAAAATGAGAACGAATCCAGAAGGACGTTTGTCGAGGTTTTTCCCATTAAACATGGCCGTTCGTTACGGCGGCTAACCTCGGTGCTATTTTACCGAATCACATAATGCCGCGTAGGTCTCGATACGTGGTCAATTTTTCATAGCGAGTCGAGTACTGATAAGTTATCACCCGCAACGGTCCCACCGAGGTCGGCGAACGAATTCGCCACAGCGGCAAATGGAGCGACCCGAACGACCTACATTCGATCCGACTGAACCATAGTTCTATTACGAATTGTGACGAGCCATCGCAGCTGTCCTTTTTTTTAATTCTTGACACACAAACATACTGGGTGTGTACTTGAACTACCTGCCCGCGGCCAAAGATTTTCATTCGATAAGCATTGATAAGTTTCTATATTTGACGATTTACTTTTTATAGTATCATTGGACATTGGATAAAGTGTTTTATGTATTCTTATTATATTATCAGTACAAGAATAGTTCTGAAATACTTATAAACCTCTGACATCAGTTCAAACTTGTGTAATAATAAAAATACATATAGTCATTTCACAGGCATTCATTTTTACACAAAGAAATATTCCTTCATTATTAAAAAATAAACTACTCTTATCCCGATTATCTTGAGATCTGAAATTAATTACGTAAAAAATAAATCTATTTGATATCGAATTAGAACGACACTATACGGAATATCTATTATTGTGCACAGAAACACAAGACGTTCTTCCTCTTTAACCCACATATAACCATGAATGTGATACCTTCGTTTCGTGAAACAGAAACAAGAAGTGCTCATAAATAAACACGGAATAAAACTTATTCAAACAAGTTCATTTGAACAGCGATATAGCCTTCCTTATTACTAGCTCAGTTAATCCGCGGTTGGTTACAATTATCAACACCGATATCTTATAATTCTGGTTAAATTTCATGCTTCGTAAATGAGAAGTGAACAAACTATAATAAGTTAACACTATAAAACAATTTCAAACAAAATGCACTCAAAAGTAACATAAAAAAACAATTTCAAACAAAATGCACTCAAAAGTAACCTAAAAAAACAATTTCAAACAAAATGCACTCAAAAGTAACATAAAAAAACAATTTCAAACAAAATGCATTCAAAAGTACCATAAAAAACAATCTCAAACAAAATACACTAAAAAGAAACAAAATAATGTCATGAAAACTTCTTTCTTTCTTTCTTCTCTCTTTCAAAAACCCTCTAAACTCTAAAGAAAGTTCTCTTCTTTCTTGTAACATGTCTATATTGTATAATTATTGTTATTTCGCAGTCGGTGTCGGCCGAAGTAAATAGGTGACATTTTATATTTGAGATGTATTAGACATACTTACGTTTATGTCCCTACTTAGGCCGAAACCGACTCCAAAATAACAATAATTATACAATATAGACATGTTACAAGAAAGAAGAGAACTTTCTTTAGAGTTTAGAGGGTTTTTGAAAGAGAGAAGAAAGAAAGAAAGAAGTTTTCATGACATTATTTTGTTTCTTTTTAGTGTATTTTGTTTGAGATTGTTTTTTATGGTACTTTTGAATGCATTTTGTTTGAAATTGTTTTTTTATGTTACTTTTGAGTGCATTTTGTTTGAAATTGTTTTTTTAGGTTACTTTTGAGTGCATTTTGTTTGAAATTGTTTTTTTATGTTACTTTTGAGTGCATTTTGTTTGAAATTGTTTTTTTTACGTTACTTTTGAGTGCATTTTGTTTGAAATTGTTTTTTTTTTAAGTTACTTTTGAGCGCATTTTGTTTGAGATAGTTTTTTTTGTTTTGAAGTCGGCTATTTTTTTTTCTTAAAATGTTTGTTTTATTTCTCAATTTTTAGTGAATTTGAAGTTTAATTACAAATTTCCTTAATACGTATAAGGACATAAATAAGACAAATAAAGAAAAGGACTTTCCTATTTAATATGTGTGTACTTCAATTCAAAAACTAATTTAGAATACACCAGATAACCACTTATCCTTTAAACAATGAAATAATTATCAAAATCGGTATACAAATTGAAAATTAACGAACTAATACATCGTAGCGTGCCTTTAATTTTGTCCAGCCGCGCGCCACAGTAGCATTTTCGAATGCGCGTAGTTTTTAATAATTTAATATCTTCCAAACTATTGATCAGAATTACATAGTTTAAAGGCTAATGTAATCTGCATTTAATACTCTAGCCATCAAACATATTTATTTGGATAAGGATTCATATCGAATATAATATAATAGCGCCGTAAGCTTACGACGCTGTTTTTCGTGTGCAATTTAATCGAAGTTTGTTCATAATAACATGGTTTTTGTGAGACATCCATAGATGATAGATATATGCCACCTGAGACTTTTATTTAGCAAATTTAAGGATCTATAATTACTCGATACATCATTTTAATGTAGGTCATATAGTTTGACCTACGTAAGCCCAGAAAGCAAATTTGTGCTATTCATTGTAACGCGATGTAGCATTTTTCGTTTCCGCGTAATTTTATTCTTACGATATCTCCTAAACTATTAGACAGAATGATATAGTTTCAATTGCAAATATAATCTACATTAAATTCTCTTGATAATGAACATATTTATTTACATAAGGGTTAATACTGAACTTGAATAATAGCGTCGGAAATAGGGCAAGAATTTAATTAATGTTTCGTAAAGAAAAGAATGGTTATTGTGAGAAAACTATAAAAGATAGATATATGCTATCGCGGACTTTTATTTAGCACATTTAAAGAGCTACAATTCGCCATACGTCATTTTGATGTAGGTCTTATAGTTTAGCCTACGTAAGCGCTGAAAGCAAAAATGTCCCTAATTTTCGCAACAAATTTTGAAGCTTATTCAAAATCTACTAGTCTTCTAGTTATTTAAAAAAAAAAACAAAAAAATGGGACCCACCTGCAAGCACTTCCTTTCGATTAAAATAATTTTTATCAAAATCGGACCACCAGGGGCGGAGATTCGCGGTAACACACATAAAAAAAAAAAAAAAAAAAATTCAGTCGAATTGATAACCTCCTTCTTTTTGAAGTCGGCTAAAAATTTGAATAAAATAAAATGATACCTTCTTTGTAAATACGGACGAATCATTTGAAAAAGTCAATAACCCTTAAAAGCTTGAGCAATCTCGGCATAAGCACCTACCACCGTTCTCTCTCGGTCTTATTATAGATGTCATCCGACGTGCTAGTATCTCTTCTATATTTAAGTCCTCTCGGCGACGATTCCCCGCATCATTGAACCGCTAAAATAATTTTCGAAAGACTGCAATTTAATATCAACCTAAATCGATGCGTGACAATTATTGCGCTGTTAGCACGATTCCAATATAGATGTACTGGTGGCATTATTATTTGGCATTTATAGAGCAAAAATTTTAAGTTCCACCTTCCACAAATGTTTTTTTTAATTCAATTTTAAAAATTTTACACAAGACCAAGTGACGCACCGACACTGACCGTATGTACTCGACTTCATTGAAAGTCATAAAAATGTCACACATTTGACACTGAAAGTCAAAAGTTCTGCAACCCGACAGCACAAACAGACCAATGCATATGTAATTAAATTATTCATTATATTGTATCAGTACGCCATAACGAGCGAAACAATATTGGCAGTAGCGTTGGCAATCAATAATGGAGGAACAATGGCGTTAGAATTAGGACGTAGATAAAACAATGCGTTAAATGTGAAGTATCTACATATATTATAAAGGAGCGGTTTAGTTATGCGTCGAACGCTTCAAGGGGGTTGAGCGAGTATAGTGAGCAATGCCCGCTTAACGACAATTGCATGAGTCAGACGCCCCGAGGACGACCCGTAACTAGGGTCCTCGACTGCAGCCTGAAGGACGGATTATTCGCCGCAAACGAGTCGCACTGTGATATCGGACGTTGGGCACAATGCTGAATAAACATCGCCGCTTATTTATTGTTATTCGCTTTAAAAAGATCTTTGAATTTACATTTATAACAAATCACTTTTATGTATTATGTTGGCAACGAGTGCAATGCACTAATTCAAATCGAATAAAAATAAGATTTAAAAAAAACCAATTGCCTTTTAGTCTATTTCACCAATTTACTTGAATGTTATTAGGTGATTTAAAACATAATAGCTTTCAACTTTTATCTCTAGACCTAAACGATATGATGACTTGCCTTTCATTAATAAGTAATTGATATTAAAATTTTACACACTAACTTATCTTTGATTCAGAGGTAAGTTTGATAATGTACCCCTCTTAGGATAATACGAGGTCGACGTGCATCGCGTCTCGAAATACATCAAACAAAGGTGAGGCTGGCTATTAAGCCCTATTGTTCAAAACCTTGAAGCAGGTAAAAACAAGACGCGGGCTGAGGACGACACAACTGAGGCATTAAGTTAGCATCATGGCAACACACATGGAGTGTGTGCTAAACGCACAAGCCTACTCTGTGTTTCACATATATTAGTGCGTCTTTTTTTTAATTTAAAAGTTTCAATTCTATGCCAAATCTAGGGTACTGTTTATTATTGTTTAAATTACAAAGGAGCTAAGTCCAAGTTTTTTTAAATACGGATATAAGATCTATTTGTACCGCAAGTATATAAGGGCGAGGTATATAATGTACATGACTAGTTTACGTCATTTATAAACCTACTAATGATACTCGTGGTAATTAATACAAATTGCAGCTATAAACTGAACAAATAAATAGTTATAGATACACAAGCAATAGATGTGAAGCGAGCAGCGAAATGCTTATAGTTCCATACATATTTGTATATAGCTCATACATGAATAAAATACAATGTTCTTCGATGTCTATGTACTGGATTTTAAGTCTAAGCCTAAGTTAAGTTAAATTGATTCTGGAGTTTTTGAATGTTTCCTTTTTCGATGTGTTCAGTTAAACGACATTTGGTGTAGGATCGTATGAGTAATTCTAGGAGCGAATTACGTTATTTTTTTTAATAATAATTGCGTTTATAATGTATACTATAAAACAACCTTCACCATACGAATTGATTAGACGGTTTAAATAATAAATAAATAGTTGTTCGTATGAATATATTTCAATTGGAAGGAATATATTTATTATATCTCATACCATATCTATATACATAAAAGAAAGTCGTGTTAGTTACACTATTTATAACTCAAGAACGGCTGAATCGATTTGACTGAAAATTGGTGGGCAGATAGCTTAGAACCAGGAAAAGGACATAGGATAATTTTTACCCCGTTTTCTATTTTTTATTCCGCGCGGACGGAGTCGCGGGTAAAAGCTAGTAAAATATAAAAATGAAGATGTGTCAGGAGCGGATAACGGTTTACATAAAGTGTATTTTATTTCTCAATATTTATAAATGGTGTTATCATTGGGAATCACGATTTGACAAATATCAAAGCTATGGAGATATTTCCGACCGTGAATTGTCAGAAATAGAAAAAGACAGACATTAATATTCTCGGCTAAGGACGACCTTCAGACGTTCTCCTCGACGATTTTGCGAAGATATTATAATTATTAAAAACTCTTATGAAAACTCCTAAAGCACCAAACTTTTTTTTATTTATTAAATGAACGTTGAACATACTCATACCTGGTATGAAATAAAAAAAAAGATTAATTTTACAATGAAAATGTTTAATCTTGCATTAACAATGTGCCTATATAATAATTTTGCCTCTCCTACAATTAATCCGTATGAATCGGCATTATTAAATGTATGGGTATGGAAGGAGCGCACACATTAGTACAATTTGTAGGTGTGACGTGCGGAATAATAAAACATACTATACATCCAAGGCTACGTCGGCCGTCACAGTCTCGCAGACCGTCGTAATTTGTAACAATAGGTACTCAATGTCAAAGCAGTTTTACCGCACATGCGGAAAACTGTAACGCAAAAATTACCCATTTGAAAGGAAAGGACATATAAACGAGTCAAGATTTATAATTTATACCGCTCCTCACAGAAAAGGCAAAAATACACGAAAAGCTTCGAATGTATACTCGTAGACTGAGGAAATCAATACCGCTCCCACCCGCTGCATAAAAGGAATTACATTGGCGTATAACAAAATGTTATAAACTCCGTAATGTGCTTTCTGTGACCTTGGATGAAAATGTAATGCTCGAGATTATTGAAATTGTACGTATTTTTATAATTTTTAATCAATAATTTTAAACGTTCATTTTAAAATTTAAATAGACTTTTGCCATTTTGAGGCAAGCATAATTGCTCAAATTACGAAATATAAATAATAACTGTGCTCGTTGTTGTGGTACGAAGTGCAAAGCAACGCGGAACTGAATGCGAATGGCACCTCTATTCGTCCGAGATGCGCAGGGACGCGCAAGGTGACTTGCTCGCGTCACCCACTATGATTGTTTGCTCACATTCGCGACAATTGCGCGATTCACAATTACTATTAGTAAAGTTACTCAAAGAGGATAACATTGAATTCCGATAAACAACATGGAATATAGTCAGACCAGAATGAGAAACGAACTCGTTTTTGTTCTAATATTTTTACCTTTTGTGGTAATTAAATTCAACAAAGGTTTCCAAAATGATAAACTATTGGTTTTTACAATCTAAAACATTAAAATTAAATTTATCTACCAAGCTTGTTATTCAGTTTCCTTATCAGCAAAACCATTTCCGCAATTAGTGTCATGCGGTAGAAACCGTTTTGTATCAAGGAAATTTTATAAATGTTACATCACAATGTCATTTTTATCACGGAATGTGATGACGACCATATTTTAAATACTTTAATATTTAAGTTAATTTCAATCTATTAGGTTTGCAAAACTTGGTAGAAAAAACATAGATTAAAATGCAAAAAAGCTTATAAACCGAATTTGCGCAAAGACGCCTATTCTTCGAATACTCGTATCTATCAAGGCAAGTCTTCAATATTAATCAACACTTTTGCAGAGAGAATAATGGTGAACAACTCGCATTATCACCAGGAAATGATTGCATAAGTTCTGATTGGCAGATACAGAGATAGCTGGTTATCACCTCATGTTCTGATAACATTTGTAATGGTACTGTGTTTCTCATCATGCTGTACTTGATCGGCTTAAATTTATCTCTAATTCTTTTGACTAGTAATAGTGTCGCTGCCTTAGAAATTTTACGATTTTTCTTTTACTTTGAACTGTGGCAACTCCTGCTCAATATTATGAAATATAATTTCATTAATTAGGTAAAGATAAAAATGACTGAAAGCCTTTGGAATTATCGTGTCAGTACATTATTATAATACCAAACCGATGATTTAAGAATGGCTAAAATTTTCGCTGAATTAAAACTCTAAAATTACAAACAAACACCAGTTCTTAATTGTTAATATTAAAACCGATATTCTAGGCAAAATATTAATATAACAAAAATATGTTTGTAAAAACATACGCATATTACCATCGGATTTAATATTGACAGTGCTGGCAACACTATCTATGAAGCTGGCCTCGTGAGGAATCGGCCGGCGGATAACAAGACAGAATAGTTAGGTGTCTGTTACGTCATGACCTTCGTGAGCCGTTGGAGTGACGTCGGCACGCCTACTATAGCCACGTGTTCTATTAATTAACATTTGTTCTACAAGCATCAAATTCGCAAATTCATGCACATCCAATTACATCAATATTTTAACTTAAAATTTGTTTTATAAAAATTAAACCTAATAAATAATTCAAATTACGTACTTTAGCCAAGGCGAGCGCGCGCTCTGCTGATTATACCTAGAAAGGAAATACGTTAATATAATAGTGATAAATCAATAAACGAATAAGTGAAGTCGGCAGGAAGGTCTAGGATCAAGGCTTGTGGCAAAAAGATTATCATGGGCACTGCCGAACGAGGATAAACCGAGGCGGAAGCGAACGGAGCGAGGCCGAGGACACGCAGCAATTCACAAACTGAACGCACCGCCGCCCGCAGCCCGTCGCCCGCCTCCCGCGCCCCGAACGCTTTTGACCAGCTCCCATGTGCCTAATTGTTCTTACAAAGTAAAGCACTTAACATGCCTTTCACCCAGAGATGTAGACAGAGATTACGGATTTTCAAATCGCATGAACACAGCTCTTTCGTTTCTTTTACATTCATACATCAGCATATCCAATTTTCAATACCATATTTTCTAAATGTTTTGGTTTAATTGCAGTTAAGACATAACCGTTCTACGCACAGGTATTGTTTCACATTTACAACATATATTTCAATGGAATACCCCCGCATCTTCTTTTGCTACTTAAAAAATATTTTATAAATTACAGCGAAATCCAGTTACATAAATATATAAAAAGATTTTGTATAGGTATTAGTATTAAAACGCGGAACGCTCATCAAAGCAAACTCTGGCTTGTGCCAACGTGATAGATGCACCAGCTGTCAACGAGATTTTGAAATTGTTACGTTCACACTTAACATATTTTAAATACAAAGAGTCGGAGTTTGCGAGTATATTATGCAACATTCCGGTGACACGTGAGGTGAGGTCGCAACTCGCAAGCGGCCGCGCGTCCTACCTGTGTACGTACGCATATGTACAATCCGCAACTTGGGCCACGCAACAAACCGACAACATTTGGCAATGTGGCCAATGGAAAGCACACACGTCGATAGCTGTGTAACGCCGCATAGACATTAATCTAACTGGGACACATTGATTTATAACAGAAACAAGAAACTGTGCCACCTCGGCCCTACTGCAGCTCGCTCCACATTGTTATACTAAGAATATTCAAACGCAACATTGGGACTAATACGATATTTAGTTGTCCCTGGACTATATTAAAATTTCATTCAGAACAGTCAATAAAAAGGTTGCAGGCCGGCCTCAATGTTTATTGACTTGTCAGCGCGATGACGCTCCACGATCGGCCGAGGCCCTGACTTCAGCCTAATATAAAACGTGTGAGCTAACTTCCTGTAAAATTTTTGAGTCACGCCATAATCAGCTTCGTTTAATTGTATCTGTAAATCCGATGGTCACAGTGCCGCATATAAGTGTTATATTATGTAAAATAAAACTTCCTTGTAGCATTATTTAATACGATTGATCAAATTTGATTACTAAATTTAAGAAATCAGTATTTACGTTTTAATCGTATATTATCTTTTAGAGTCATCTAAAGCGAAGGTTTAAAGATGATTTATTTAGATATTGATGATGATCCAGTTAGAATTTTATATAACTCTTGTATTGTATGACACTAAAAAAATTGTTGTGACTTTAATCAAAACTTTAAAAGTCTGGGTAGTTTCTACGAACTTCTTATTTATTAAAAATTAATTAAACAACAAAAATATACAAAAATAAACAACATGGACATACATATGACATGAGTAACATTATGCGCTAATCACAACTTCAAAAAGAACTAGTTGTGTTGTAGAGCCAACACATTTAAAAGCTGCGTTCTAATAGTAATTCTTTCCGCCACGTCATTTTAATTCGAAATTACTAGATAGTAGGACATTGCTAGACAATTTATTGTTTTTATTTAAACTGACTGTCGCAGCCAAAGCTATTTAAGTGTAGAATTGGAGTAGAATTTCTTTTACAATTGTAATTAAAAAAATTCTGTCATTGAAAATAAATTGAAGGATCAACAAGACATTTTTTATAATATATTAAAAAGTGACAACGAGCAAGCGGCTACCTGAATTCGCCGAAACAGCGAATCGACTGATTACCATATAAATCCGTAATTGCAGATGCGTTGCCAACCTTTAGTCAACGCACAGAAAGATAATTCCACTTCCTATGCGACCCCTGCTCCATCAAATCACCATCCTCTTCCCATCCTTTCCTTACAAGAAAGTTGGGGTAAGAAGAGAAAGAGGGCTAACATTAAGCCTCCGGCACCACAATCTATTAATCTACTAACATATTTAATCATATTGGATTATGCAAAGTAGCAATGAGCAAATCCGTTATCCGTGCATAAAAGGTGCTTTAGCTATTTTTTATTACTTAAAGTTATGTTCTCGTGTCTGTGTGGCAAGCCGAGCTACCCGAGTTGTTCGGTGTTGGCATGGAGAACGCGACCCGGTTCGCGATCGAGAAAGCATCTACAAAACTCGGTTGAGGCCGCGCACACACTAAAGAGGACGTGTCTTTGTATACAATTAATGTGTAATATAAAACCTCCTGCAATTCCTTTGTCAAATAAACGGACGAGACCGAGCCTGACTCACCTTCAATAGCACGTTTCCTGTTTCAAATCAAATACGGCAGGTTACTGACAAAATTGTAGATTTAATTTTTAAGTACTTTTAGAAGATCTGTTTTTTAAACATAAATCACAAAAAAATTGATATTACTAAGAGAAATGTTAATTATTTGCTAGTATGGACATAACTTTGCAGCGCTATATTTATAGCGAATAACGTTACATGTTTAGAAAAAAATTATACTATAATAGTTTTATATATTTAATAACGCGATACATGTTTACCTTATTGCCAAATATTTAGTTTGTGTTAAATATTAACGAATTTGTACAGCTACGTCCTAGGCCTTGAATTCGACGCCCCCGTTCTACTTTTCTACGTCTTACAATGCGTTAATCACCATATGCAGAAACCCGAACGCTTGGATTTCATGAGTTCTCACTCATTATATAAAATCATACATAGCGAAAAAAGACTTTATAAATAATTAGCTTTTACCTGCGACTCTGTCCGCGCGGAATAAAAAATAGAAAACGGGGTAAAAATTATCCTATGTCCGTTTCCTGGTTCTAAGCTACCTGCCCACCAATTTTCAGTCAAATCGATTCAGCCGTTCTTGAGTTATAAATAGTGTAACTAACACGACTTTCTTTTATATATAGGTATAGATACATTATATTAGCAAGAGATATTACCATATTTCTACTTACAATTATTATCATGTAGATGTGAATAGAAAACGGGGTCAAATTTGACATCGCAATGCATTTGATCTACATGGAGAATGAATGACGTTTAAAAAAATCTTTCAAATTAGATTTTTAATTACAGGCTAATTGATAACTTATATAACTACCGATAACTCGTTTGAAATACGAAAATCCTAGTTAAGATACTGAAAGGACTACACTTGCCACGATGATCCAAAATATAAGGAATGAAAGAAAGAATTTGTTGCATTAACATAAAACGATAGTGAGACATTATGACATTTTCAACGATTTGGTCATTGATTTCAAGCATTTGATCATTCAAAAACGTAACAAAATAAATTCATTTAATAAGTATTGTATTTATACTTTTGGCCGCTCTAGATCTAGGTAATTCATAAAAACCGACTCGTGCGCTTGTATTCTTTTATTTAAGTATGGCGGCCATCGGCTGCTTTTTCGGGTCATACGGCAGAGTAAGGGGCACAAGGTAAAAGATGGTGCATTGAATAACGACCTTAAGCCCAATAGCGATCTGCGACCGTGTCGCTTCCTACTGGCGTGGCGCGGAGGCGACAATGCCGGCAGCTGCTCGACCCGAAGGTGACGGAATGCCTAAGGTTGAGTACCATTCGATCGATTATCGCAAGCTGCGACAGCAATGTATAGAAAACTAACCTTACTACTTATTCACTTTGTAGTATAAATATTAACTTAAATTAGACTACACTATTTGTAATACGTAAATAAACCCTTGAAAGTGAGTTAAAATGCGAATGTATCGACCTCTAACCGTGGACAACTTTTCTTTACCGACGCGGTGCGGGCCGCCGTTCTAATAGTTTAAGCCTAAAATGTGTATAGACTGTCGTAAGCAAACGAGTCGGTTGCGAAAAGTCCTTAAGTCTAGCTAATATAGCGAAGGAAAGGTTTGTTTATTATTGGCCGAGAGCACGTAATTTATTGTGTCGACATGAGGAAACATTGCACTTCTCATTGCTGCAGACCAGGCCACCGATAACACGATATCTGGTGACCCTAAACCATTAAACGAGACTGATGAAGGTGAAATACAAATACACGAGTTTTATAGGTCAACTGTTGTCGAGGGAGATGGAGTGTGGGCGCGGCGCGAGGGGAGAGGTGCGCGGGGGCGCGAGCGAAGGGTGTAAGTTCCGCGGGGAGGACCCTGACACAGATCCTACCATATCAGTGAAGGGCTATGAGAGCCTTGAGATTCGGCTGTGCGTTGTCATCGATTCCTTGGCGCACCACGCCGTGTAACGCACAAAATGGGTCAACCGGCAAGTCTTCTGTAAGCAGCGTAACGTGCGATGTCCCGGTTTCAAGACGCTTCCTCGACAAATTAACTCTACTCGCGACCATATTCAAAGTAGGCCATTCCTTTATCCCCGATTACTACATATAGCGTCATGTTTCTAATTTCCTTTCTAGGACATCACCTTGTTAAGAATCATATGAACACATCACACCGTATAAGAGTTTAATTGGCTTTCATAATTCATAATCCAGTTTATAGTTGATGTATTGAAGAACAATGGCTCATCAAAATTTTAAGTTTGCAAGTATACATATAAATTGAGAGAACGTACGTGACCCGGTCTCGTCAGTTGCACGGGGCCGCTTTCAGCTTAGCGACGGCTCCGGTGAGCGTTGCAGTCGAATTGCGACACTCCTTACCTCCACCGCGTACATAGCATGTAATGGACTCTTATTTTACAACTCGGCTAATATTTACTGTCTTATATTCATCACATTTTGCAGTCGCACTTTACCTCACAGAATCATTGTATTTTCATTTTTTTAATATAATAACTTATAAATAAATGCAATAAATAATCTAATGCTTAATTTACTCGAGCGACGTAACATTTTATAACTCAAGCCTTGGCCTTTATAGCAGACAGCTTAGTGCTCAATGCAATTGACAAAATAAATATCGCAACATTCATAAATGCAAATAGCTTCCTATTTTATTAACAGAAGATTAGTATTAATGAAATAATTTGCATTTAAGGTTTTTAGAATTTTACTAAATTTACATAAAATAACTGTACCATCAACCTCGAATTAAAACAATTTCCGCCGAATGTAACGAAAATAAATCTTATATTTTATTCCAAAAGACTTAATATTCGGATGTTATATATATTCACTAAGTCTTTGAGACATGTATTTTTGCAAATTGATGAGTTTGGACAGACAAAACAATAAAGGACTTTTATCTAAGAAACTTTTATTTTAGCAAGAAGCTAATGCTCTGTGAAATGTCTATAGACGAATAAAAAGTAAATGAAACACAACATTTACACATTTAACTGGTTGACAATGCAATTGCCTAGGAATTTATTTTGTTAAGTTTGTAAAATAGTCAAAGAAAAAAAAGTTATTGATACAAACATGTCTGTTTTTAAAAATTCTATGATTAAAGCCTTATAAAGGTTACATAGGTTTGTTACAGTTTGTCGTTTCCATTGAATTCGGTGATAAATTCAATATTAATTATGAAAACGGCATGTTATTTTGGGTAGATAAATGTCAATGGCTTACCACACATCAGCCATATAACAGTTCATTAGTTACAAGTTAATAAGTAATCGAATACCAAATAGGCAAATAACGTGCTGACACGTTGCCAACTATTGAGCTATCACAGCTTTTATATTAACATTTTTATGTTTTCCTTAGATAAGAGTCACGTTTCTATATCGTGTGTTCTTTTAATATCTGCAAATGGCAAAGTATCGATAATTTTGTACAAAAATATAGAATGCGATCGAAAACGAAATGGCCTTGGACTTGTAAAACGCAAAAGCGATAAAATATCTTCTCAAATACTTCTTTACTACGTAATTCAAAATTCCAATGAATTGCTAAATAATAATTCCAAAAAAAAAATAAAAAATTTTATTAATGGCAGATTTTATAAAGAAAATACTTTCCCCTACATCAACTGTGGTACAGTACCAATGCTTTTCTTTGTACTCAGAGATTTCAAGCCTAAAATTATATTAATTACATTACTATTTATGTTCTCTCATCATCACTGGCCAAGTGGCTTGTAACTTTGCCTTCATTTTGTACGAAATCAAATATTTTGTAGTTTGCTATTTCGAATGACAATATGCAAAAATGTAATAACGCTTAAACGACATCAATGGCAAAAATTAAATCTATCAAGTTAAATCAAAAAGGTGATAAGTGGTCGTTTTATGAGTAATAGTATTGTAACCGAAATACACGGCGGCAGCAGCGGTAACCCAGTTTAGTTATCGCATTCCGCTGTCAACGAAACAGGAGCACGCCGAGTGGGCCCGGCCGAGATCACTCCGCTAAATTGATACTCTCTTGCGAAATAACCTCGCCCAACTTATTCAAACACAATCAAATTTAATGGAGACCGGCCACGATTGCGTACTCGTGCTTGCTAACGTTGTAGTACACGAGGTGTGGATATCGATTTAGACGCAGGCAACAAGAAACTTAACTTACAAATAAACTAACGTCCGAGATTTCAAAAAACAAGTGAAGGATAAGTCTCAATTATTGAACCAATCTTCCTGTCGTTAAGATATTGTCAATGTCACATAAATAGCTGTAAATATGAAAATAGAATAGTGATATTATTGTCATAGTATTGAGACAAAAATTAACTACCAATAGAATTGCGGAATTTTATTTTTTGGTATATTTTATTAAATAATATGAATAAGAAAAAGGAGTATTATTATGTTAAACCGTCAACTACCTACGTGAGAGACATTTCTCTGTGTACTAGTGACTTTGAGAAGCCCTGAGTTCAAGGGATCGGGTATACATAATGTATCTGGCCGACGTATAAATCAAGTAGGGTGAACCGAGTCGAGGCGAAGGAATACACGTTGACTTTCGTGCAACCTCCATGACGAGGGGACGTTGACCTCTGAGAAGCGCATCCCTGCGAAACCTTAACATTCTTCCATAACTATTATACACTGTATACAGGTACATATACTGAATATCTGTGTAGGTTTGAATGTCATGTATGATTTATATACATTACATTATTAATTGTAATGTACTGCATAATTGTGTTAAATGTGTATTTGTATATCATAAACTCTGCGTTTACATCCCTTCACACACTCGCTTCGTTCCTGGATAAAAATTATTCAACTTTTAGATCTGAATTACAACTAATGCAAGCCGTAATGCTTGTAACAATGTTGTAGAATAGTTGATGACGAGGGTATTACAAAGTAGTACAATGGCACTCATTGTTTATCAAATAAACGGTAGTTTGTTTGTGATAAATATTACTAAAGTTCTTCGAATATTACTAATGTGATACAACAAAGGACGAAGATTTTAAATTTAGAAGGCCAATAAAAAGGCAAGAAAAAATTGTAAAGTAAGAAGCGAGCGCTTTCCGGCATCGGTATTTTGCTACCTGCACATCTACCCACAGTCAGGCGAGCGTTAGAGCGAGCGAGTCCTTGTTCAAATATAATACGACTATCTTATTGTACCACAAAACATTTCCATGGTGTGTCCATGAAACAGAAACTCGTCGATTTGCAACATTTACAAATGTTTCTATAACATTTCAAAACGTACGGATAAACGAAATGCGATAACCTATAGACGTTACTCGTTAAATAGTGACATGAATAACACATTAATACATACACATAAATACAGTAAACTTGTTTTATACATAACGTTTAGACGTGAACAGAAAATCTATAAAATCAAGCGAACATAGCAAAGACAACATTTGGGGTTCGCTTTTTAGGGTAACAGTAACAGACGAGGGTGCGTAGAAATAAAGAGGAAACAGCGGCATCCCATTAGGCCAACGTATACGAGCGCGTTGTGGGAAACGGGCCTGATGTCCGTTACACAAAGTTAATTTAGATCTACATACCGAGGTGATTGGTTTATGGTGAAACAAACTAATGTCTGTAAATGTGACTCGATTTCTAAGTCGCTCCCTCTACTTGTCGCTCGACGTTTAGCTTACACAACAAAGAAAGTTATATACGCATGCGGGGCAAATTAACTTTCGCCGTTTGTAGCATTGCTGTCTAATTGATACTAACACAACATTATCGGAAAGACTACTCTACTTAAAGGTGAACGTATCGAGGTTAACACGGACAGACGAAGATCGCAATATCTTTCGACATCTATTCACAATCAATTGCATACCTGTTTTGTTTTAACAAAATCAAATAACGACTTAAACGACGCAAAGTCCTTCGATGAACATAGCAAAATAAACTAGTTCCGCGTTGACTCCAACAACCAAAATAGCTCACCTAGCTAAGGCCATTATGTGTCTGTATAATCCAATTTTCGAAATCAGTGGCACCACTTCTTTTACACAAATCACCACGCGTTTATTGTGAAGCGGTAAGAGTTCACAGTGTACGGAATGGGATCACGTTTGACAGTTTCACTTCACCGCATGGTTGGATGTTCGCGTGAGGTGGCGTGACAGACGTCCGGTCCGCTCGACGTGTGACGGGCGACTGACTGATCGAGTTTGGGAGGCGCGGCGGCGGCGGCGCGGCGGTGCCGGGGGCAGGCGAGGGCGGAGCGCCCGTCCGCTCGCACAGCGCCCGCAGGACAGCTGCGCCGACCCTTTCTCTACACCATCTCCATTGTACCGGTGAAAGCTTAAGCCCGCTTGCATGCTGTTCATAATGCTCAGCTTAGCGGCAAACCATATTAGTACTTTTACCACGTTTTTTAAAGTACTATCGAAAGCTGCTGTCTTCTTAATTGCTCCACAAAATATCCTCATTTATATTTCCTCTTATAAAAAAAAAAATATTGAAGGTCAGGCATATGAAAAGGTGAAGACCTTTTCATATGTAATTTATCACACATAAGAAATGTAACAATTCCATTAAAGATGAATAACTAAATGTTGAGATTTAATTGACAATTTATTAATATTATGCCCAATTATAAACAGTTTTGGACAAAAATTTTAATAATCTAACGGGAACAAGGCCATACGGTCATACAGAGAAACTGAAAAAACAGGCGGTTTAGAACTTGCATTAGTACATTAAGTTCACGTTAAACGTCCTGTAAGTCGATAACTTCTATGGTCGGAATACCCTACGTAATAAGTGTATTGTAAACTTCAGAAGAGCTACAAATGTTATTGAACACTAATTTTTTTTTCTATAAATTGTTCGTGAAGTTAATTAAATCCCGAGGAGGAAAGTCGGTGACCGCTTACGACTTATTAACAAGTCCCACTTCACTCCGATCCAAGTAGGATTCTATGACATAACTAGCAGAAAGAATAATTTACACGTTTATAACTGCAACTACAACTACAAATATATCATCAGATAGAAGATAATCAGTTGATTCAATGATAATTTTGTTTAAAAATTTGTCAATAGATGGGCTAAAGCAGATACGCTAGCGTGCACTTTCCACGATTAACTTTCTTATTTACAATCGAATTGACCTTTCCTTTTTGTAACATTCACATGCAGTAAGTGGTTAACTAAAAGTTCTCTTCATAGGAAAAAATTTGAATAATAATAGTTGAATTTTCATATTAAAAAAAAAACATGGCAAACACCTATAGACAAAATTTATCAATATCAACACAAGCTATGTACCATGAAAACAGATATATTATGTATAGGAAAAGCCTTAATGGATGATAAAATTCAGAAATAATGTGGAGTCCTGCGGTACTGATTATAATTGAAAAGGAATAACTCGTAACTTTATAACGGCCAAGTTTAATTTTTAATACATTTCAATACTATTTAAAGAAACATCCCACACTAAACCAAAATTGTTTAGGCTATTCATTGTCATTGTATATTGCCATAGCGGACGGCAGTAGCGCTGCGTTCCCATTGGCAGATTGTTTCATCGGTTTCTCAAGCCCCTTCCTCCCCTCACGTATCCGTTTAAACAAAAGTTTTAGAGCGGCAGTTGAGGTGTGCAAACGAAATCAGTCAGATTTTAGTTGGCGATCGTAATGAAACCAGGCTTAATGTCAAAAATCCCAGTTTCTGTACCTTACATTGAAGATAATGGTTTTTCACTTCACACGAAAACATATAATGACAAGCAATGCAGCAAGCATTTGATTCTAAAAAAGCATACTGACTTCAATTCACTATGTTACAAGTGATTAAAGTTAGTATAAAATTAAATTGTTATCACTAAAAATCACCAAACAGCAAGTTCTGTATATCGAGATATTGTAATTTACAGCTCTATAACCTGAAAATAATGTAGGTAATATAGTAAGTATTAATAGAGAGTAGTGCAACAATCCACTGTCGACTCTCGCGATCTTCACCAAGTGAGAAAGCTCCTATCACACGGTGAAAACCCTATGGGCAACGTCATAGCTGTCACGCATAATATAAAGTACCTGCAGCTTTCAAAAATCGCCGGTCAAACGAAACTTCACGATTGTGAAAGTAACATGCACGATCAGAAACGTTGAGACGCTTAAAGGATACGACGTCGCGCGGCGCTCGGATTAACAATAATCGACTAAACAAAAAATATCGATAATGTCTCGTGGGTCGTAAGAGCGTAACGCTGCAGTGAAAGTGCATCGCGTCGCCATTGTGATCGCGCAGCATTCGGAGCATTTTCAGCGGCGCAGAGAGAGCATGAAGCGGCCAAGAAAGCGCCAAAAAGCGGGAGATGGCGAGGTAAAAATTTGAAAGCCGCCACACAATGGCGCGTTGTCGAAATTGGAAAGTCGAGTGGTGCGCGTCGATTGCATAAGCGCTCTTACGGCGCCGTGACGCTGACGAAAGGCTCGAGTGACGTCATCGACACGAAAGTGCATCGGCCGCCCCCCCGGACAGCAGCGTGCAGCGCACGTGCACCACTGCGCTTCCTGTATGAGACTTTCTATTGGGAAACTGCGGCAGCGGCCCTCTCTCCCGTCCGTTGGGAAACTTGACTCTCACGGGCCGATCGACTCCGAGTGAGATGCATCTGATTGAGCAACGACGCAGACCACTTTGCCGCGCGCTTACACAATCGAGAAACGGGTCGTTTGTTTCAGTAATAGATTCATAGATTTAAAAAAAATTGTGTACACGTGTTATAGCGTATATTACTTTTGTAAAAACAGATATTAAACAAAAATTAGACGTTGCGTCTGCCTGTTAATAATAATATAATAAATTATTTTAAATAGAATGGGAGAGGTAAATGTTGTATATCAATGTTTCGCCAGTGGAAACTGAAAACAAACGGTTATACTTACACTTTTGTGGCGCGACGTGCGCGAAATACCTGTAACAAAAATCATTACATTAATACAAGAAGGGGTACAAAGATTGTACCCCTTTTTAAATAAATTGCTTGAACGGATAAACATGAAATTTGATGTTTTCACAATTAAAGTACTTGAGAAGAAGGGCTGTAAAGCTATTTTTAATCAAAAAGGAAAAATCTTTGAATATTTAATTATGGTCGAATTTAAACGACCACTACTAGAAATTACAAACGCATTTTAAATCAAATTTCCAACAAATCAATAAAAATGGATAGACAATACAATACATACATACAATACATTTGAAAAAAATATATTCAAATATCAAGGGTTTGTTAAGTTCGAATAATTATGATCATTTTCGTAAGTCGTGGGATTTATTCTAATAAACCGCCATATAACAATGGTATTACTGTACAAATGTCATTCTGATTGACCAATAAGTAAGAGTTTAAAAAATTGAGGTCTCCACTATGCGGGACGCTCCTCGAAGGAGTTCATGGTTGAATGGAACATGTACAGTATTAAACTCTCGCTAAACATCTTAATATAGATCTTTGCACGCGGCAATAAGGTTTATTATCCAATGTCGAGTTAAAGTAGTTCCTAATTGTCAGATTGAGAACGACTGACGACCGTTTAATCAATTTCATCACTAAGGTGATATAAATAAGGTTGGTTATAGTTTGCATCGTGTCGACATTCAAGAAGTAGGTTGACATAACTCACACCTAGATACACTTGTATATAACGAAGATTCATTAACTATTCGGCTTTAGATTTTGTGCAATCAATAATTAACCTTATAAAATTTAATAAGAAACTATGGTATTAATAAACAGTTGATTTTTTACTCTTCTTATCCGTAAAAACAAACGTTTTAGAAGTAAATTTATTAAACAACGATTTTTTTAAAGAGGATGTAGAATAGAGTGCTGAGAGTTTTAATTTTATTTTTGGGATTCCGAACACAGGTTAAAGACTGTAGCGCTTCTCTGGAAGTTGTTTACCCTTTGACAATCCAAAAAAAAAAAAAAAGGTAAAATGGTTTTCATTGCTAATAAAAGTCTACGATAGCTCATAATCTGGTGATGAATATTAACTACATTCTGAAGTAGTACCTGTTAGTTTTTTTTTTAAAAGTTAATCGGTAACCATTATATGTTATTCAAATACTAATTAATATTTGAACTGGCAATTGTGAGTTAAATTTCTAAGGATTACAGAGGTTTCGTGAAAGTTGCAAAGTAAATTAAAACGAGGTTCAAAAGCAACGTTCGAATGCTAGTTTCCTAGGTAATAAATAGAGTCAGAAAAGCGAGTGGTTCGTGCACTTTCTAGCGGAGCGGTGGGCACTAGTTACGATATCTCGAATGATATAATAACAGTTAGCGCGGCGCCAGCGCCTACGCAGCGATCTGCCCAACCGCTACACTGAAACCGAGGCGTAGTGGCCACATTTATTTGAATACATTAATATGTATGTTGAGATTGTACATGTATTACAATTATAAATTATACCACATCTTTGTTAAGCTAACTTGTACATAATTAATAATCTAATCAAATAACAATCAGAGAACATGTTTTCTTGCATTCTAATATATTAGTATTGGATGTAGGCGTATGCACAAACTAGAACTTAATCTTAAATTTAAAAGCAGGACAAAATCAAACAATAAAAAATTATCAAATAAAAAAATAAAAAATCAAACAAACAAAAATATAAAAAAGCACCAGGAGCAGAGTTACGGTAACACATAAAAAAATACAATACTTATATTATAAATAAGAATATTTAAATGGATGGATGGATAGATAGATGTTTGTTAGAAAGTATCTACAGAACGGCTCAACGGATCTCGATGAAATTTGGCATAGATATAGAAAAAAAGTCTGGAAGGACACATAGGCATAATTATGTCTTATTTAATCCCGCGGACAAAGTCGCGGGTGACAGCTAGTATGCTAGTAAAATTATAATGTTTATTAGAGAATATGAAACTGATAGGAAACCATTTCATGGCAGATGCATCGTTGCAATTAGGTTGCAAAAGAAATTAGGTAGTTGGTGATTATGAAGATAGAGATTGTTGATTGCTCTTGGATCTCTAATAAAGTACTCGATGTTAAATCGCAAGAGATCTCGCCGAGAAATACGTTCACCGTCCTAGATGCGCGGTACTTTCGTTTTGAAATCGGCTCGCACAATTGGCCGTATCGAGACAGAGGCGGCGAGCGGCCGAATGGTGGCGGAACGCATTCCAGCGTTTCTAATGTAACCATTTTTTAAACGATAATGTGAAACTGAACGTTCTAAAATTATTACTTTTAATATATGATGATTTATCAATACAAAAATCTTTCAGGCGTTTTCTTGTAAGGCCTACGTAAAAGGTTATATTTATACATACCCCCAGCAAGATATGTGTAACACTTTTACCAAATGTTTAAATGTTGTTATCACTATTAGTCATGTTAAACAGATGTAACAGTTTTCATTTCTTTTCAATGTCGTATTTAAATACGATTTACAACTCAGCAGATCAACGTAATCGTTGAAAATATCAGTTTTAGTCGCAGTTACTTTCCTTTACGTAATAACTTTCAATATGATTATCTAATCTAGACTAGGCTATTTATTATAAGGCCTGCTATACAATGTCTTAACAATTTACATAAAATATACCGGCATTGTTGAATATAACCAGACGTGTAATTAAAAATTCGAAGAAAATTATTAATGTTTCGTATATACAGAAAAAACTACATGAATATTTTTTTTCAATTTAGAAAAGAGGATTTGAAGAACATTTCTTAAGTTAAGTTCCAAGTCCGGAGAATCAATGATTATTTTGGAAAAAATTGGCAAGGAGTACCAACCATAGATAATGAGATCAGGGATGAACAAAGGAATATGATAATAATCTATGTTCCTTGAGACATAGCGCAATTTTTCATTTAAATGTAATATTTTTATTTACTACATAGTTATCAGACACAAGGCCTTAAAAGGATTAGCAGTTGTAAAACTAATATTCAATCACTTACAATTCTACAAAATCTACATACATTTAGAGTTCTTTCAGCAATTTACAACATTAAATATAGGTACGTAAAATTCTATGTCACTTATGCAGGCAGCGTGCGCCAGATTTCATAAGCGATCTCTCCACACCCTGATCTAGGTTAGGTGGTCGGCATCGGCAGCGGCGGTATCGAGCGCGTCCGATGTTAACCTACATACACACATACAACGGCTGGGGTCGAGGGGACCCGCAGCCGTAAAATTCGTGACCCAATCCGGACGGTGGGGGCATTTCCGACCCCGGGCCGTCCCGACGCGGTCTGCGCTTCTAAACTTACTTAGATAACACTTGCAATGCTCCAAGAAGATCCTAACTTTATAGCTAGTAGCGATTGTCCGGCGACTTATCGCGGAAACAAGGCAGAGTTGGTCATTTAGCTCTAATTTAGAATAATTAAACCACGAGGTAATTGATGTTAGTTTCTATTATAATAACGGATCAAAAAATCAAAACTGTATGTTCTAAAACGAGATAGAGATAAAACAAATGTGATCACATTTATAATTAACGATAAGTCCTCAAATACATAAAGCGCATTTAAATCGAAGAAATCTTTTTAAAAGTCCATAATGTCGATAAAGCGAAGCAAACGGGGTAATACTCGGACTCGGAGTCAAGAGTGATGACCGGGAGGAGATCCAACAAAGACGAGTGCAGTGGTGCTGAAGTTGCAGGGTCGACGTCCGCCCGCCCGAGTCGAGTCCACATTGACAGGGTTGCCGACATCGCATCGAATGACATTACAACTAAGGAGTCTCTTTGTATTAAAAACCATTTCTTTGTACAAATAAATCGCACTCTAAATTGAAATACGTTATTCAAAAATTAAAGCTCTAACAACGTTATTCAGAGTTAATAGGGAACGTCCAATTACACAGTCGGTATCTTTTTAATAAAAATTCAGCTTTAACGTTAGATTCAATTTATAATAGAAGAATAGAAAAGAACAGATATATTCAGTCAGACAAATAAAATTTGATACATTGACGCTTTCCAATTTTAATTGTTATTTATGTGGGTATTCTATTAAGCTAATGTCTATGGCAACCCTGTTCATCAGAAATCGATAACCCGATTTGCACAGTACTACTTGTCATTATTCATTCAATAAACTATAACCGGAACATTAACTGCCGATGCCATATTAGTTGTGTTTTTACAATTCAAAAACGACCGACACAGGAGCGATAAGTTTGTTTACTTTGTACTATGAACGTAGTACGAGGGGAGGTCCAAAAGTTCGCGGAATGAAAGGGTTGTCAATGAAATATAACAATAAATTTATTTTTCCTTTTCAATATAATCACCCTTAAGTCTAATACATTTATTCGATCTATGAATTAATTTTTCTAAACCATCGAAAAAATATTTTTTGTCTTTGGCCTCAAAATGGGCCGAAATTGCCTCCTTCACTTCATTATCGTCGGAAAATTTCCTTCCCCTTAGCTCTTTTTTTAAATTTGGAAATAAATAAAAATCGCTAGGAGCCAGGTCTGGACTGTAGGGTGGGTGAACAAGTGGTTCGAACCCATGTGTGTGCAGAGCAGCCATGGCAACTCGGCTCTTGTGAACCGGCGCGTTGTCTTGCAAAAGCAACACACCCTTGGCCAATTTTCCTCGACGTTTTTCTTTAATTGACTCCTTTAACTTTTCTAATATGAGTGCGTAGTATTCTCCGGTTATAGTGGTACCTTTTTCTTTATAATCAATGAGTAATATTCCCTTACAATCCCAAAAAACAGTGGCCATCAACTTTCCCGCCGATTCTGACACCTTGAATTTTTTGGGAGGTGGTGTACCCTTTTTGTGCCATTGCATGGACTCCTGTTTGGACTCAGGTTCAAAGTGATGAACCCATGTTTCATCTCCAGTAACAATCCGCTCCAAAATCTGCACGGGCTCGTCTCCACACAACTCCAAAAAGTGCTTAGACGCGTCGACGCGCTGCTGTTTTTGAAGCGGCGTGAGCATTCTCGGCACCCATCTTGCACTGACTTTTGTCATGCCCAGGTGGTCGTGCAGGATACGCAAAATAGTTGTATCTGATACTCCAACAAATGCAGATAATTGTTTCTTCTTCAAACGTGTGTCTTCGAGTACAAGTTTTTCGACTTTTTCGACGATGTCTGATGTGGTGGCGTCAGCTGGCCGCCCAGAGCGAGAGTCGTCTTCAATTGAATCTCGACCATGTTTAAAAAGACCATGCCACTTATAAACCATTGTTTTACCAGGGCACTGATCTCCATAAACGGCTTCCATTTCATTTAAAATGGTTTGAACGTTTTTTCCTTGCTTGGTAAGGAATTTTATCACAGCGCGATGTTCAATTTTCTCCATAGTTGCAGTTTGCTTCCGGATTGACTTGTTCAGCAGGCGAGTACTCGTAAACGAATGGCACTATAGGGTTGAAATGTTATATATATATACTAATTATGAGTGCCCAATTAGTATGACACTAAGCGAGCTACCCTATCCCCACTCCATCCCCTCCATTCCGCGAACTTTTGGACCTCCCCTCGTAATACGATAATGTAACCTAAAGTGTACATAGCATTACTTAAGTCACAAAATAGACCATAGCTGTATTTGAATAAAGTTTTATATTCGTCAATATTGCACCGCCAACAGTTAATATAATAATAATCCTACACATTTATAATATTTTTTTATTGATGGTATACAAATACATTCATTAATCACTACCGAATATATACAGTTACAGTTTACAGTTTGCAGACAGTGAATCCTAAGGTTTTGACAGTGAGTCCTAAGGAAGATTTTGAATAACAGTTTCACTAGATTGTGGAGTATTAGCACTTGTATGATCGATTCTTTAGAAAATAATAACATTAAGTATAAATCAGAGCAGAGCTTTAATTCGAAGCACGTGGAGCAGTGCGACAATGCAAGCGCGTCCAGGGGAGCCGTATGGCCGGGTCAACGGCCTGACGATGGACGAGTCAACCGATGTATACAGATTACAGGCCTCACTAAATGCACTTTACAACGTACGCAATGGATTTCGTAATTAACTTTAGATTGACCGATATGAGGCACTAATATTTCCGATGTTTTTACCGACTTGAAAATTAATTTGACCAAAACAAAGGCTGTTTCTTGAAGAAACACAAGCATCTGTGACTGGCTGTACTGGTCTAAACATAAGAAAAATGTACTTAATCGTTTCCGAAAAGTCACATAAACCTATTGGGTTATATAATATGATAGACTGAATGTGGCCTTTAGCTGTTAAAGAACGGATTCCAGATTCATGTCAAATTTGTTGTAATTGTGCTTAGAAAAACAAGATTTTCTGTCTGCAATGCTTTCCTTGACACACGTAAAAAACTGATAGCGATTGTTTAGTCTATTCAAATGAATTTGAAGTCAAGCATTAAGAATAGATAATCACGTAAACATATTATAATTATCTATTTTTAATAACGTTTTATATCACATTTATATAAAGTGTCAATTGTTTTCAACAATGTAGCTAACGAACGTTCAGCCGTTGTACCGAATTGGATCAGCACACAGTGGTGACCAGAGCGATAACAAGCGCGATAGATAACATATCAACAAGGGACGCATTGTGCAAAACTGCTTAACCTACAATAATAACCGGTTTAGTCAAATAATCGTACAATATAGCCAACAGTCACATGAACAGTGTCCGTTTTTAATGTCCAATTACATTAAATTCATAATGACATAGCAATGAATTCAATTTATGTCAAAATATATTAACTGCTGTAGGTACATAATCATTAAGCTTTTTATCAGAAATTTATTTAGTCCAATTTAATAATTAAACTTGTGTGACAAATATATGCTTGCTGTAACAACTATTATTGTGAAACATTAAACATATAAGCATTTTATATTCAATATAAAAAATACAACAATATTATTACATATCTGCATCGCCAGATATGGCAAGTTATACTTTAATCCGGCCAAAGTTTGGCAGAACTATAGGGCGAAATTGGTCGCTCTTTAGACGAGCTTCCGGGTAGAACTGGCAACCACCCAATATAAAGAGAAAAGAAATTTACTAACACAAGACGCGTAAGTCTTTAGAAAATGTCATAATCACAGGTGGGCACAGTTAATCAAAAAGTTAACTTCGTTAATCGTTAATTCGTTAATTAAAAAATTAACTTCGTTAATCGTTAAAGCGTTAAATTCTTGAAAATTTAACGCAAGTTAAAGTTAATCGTTAACAGTTAACCATACCAAAATTATACATACTAATTTCGCTCTTATTGTGACGACACTTGTTTTAAATAGTTATTTGACTATACATTCTATAACACATTAGTATTAGAGACAAGTATGAATGCATTATAGTACATTTCATTACGAGTGTGGAAAGTCTGTCATTACAAAGAGTTCCGACAAATGTCTACCCGAGCCGAGGCGCAGCCGAAGGTGAGGGTTGAAATTTGGAACAAGTTGTAATGACAGTTTCGCACGTGTACTGAACAACTATTTTTAATGCAGTTTCGAAAAAATGAAGCAATTTAATAGAATAATAAAAACACAATAAACTCAACCAACTAAAATGTTTGAAAAATGGCGCCAACCGTAAAAGAATACAAACAGAGATTTTTTTTTTGTTTTCTTCACCTATTCTGGGTAGGCAAAGGGAACTATGCCCAAACAATCAAGTCTTCAGTAGATTATTTTTATTGATATGAAATGAAAATGAAATTTAATGAGATGAAATAAAATGAAACCTAACCTAATTCATTGAATAAAATCATTAAATTTGATATTGTAACAAATTAGGAGCTTCTTTTTAGAAATATTTGCATGAATCATGAAAACTTCAATGATTTTTTTTTTAAACTTCGTGGTAGGTTTTTTCTTTTTAAAAGTCATATTTTGACAGTTGGGAAAGAGAACGCACGAGTTTGGAAAAGCTAAAGAAAAAGCACGAGTAAAAAAGTGTTTTAATACAGTTGCTCAATAAGGGATTGGAGGGTATTGCAGGGACGAAGAGCGTTCGGAATGTGGGCTATTACATACTCTTGCTTTTACATACTCGTAATGAAATATACTATTTCGAATCTTCTTTTGATTTTGTCCTGTTGGTCACGTCTTTCCCGGACGATCTGATGCATCACACTTGCACGCGAACTTCACATATATCAATTATCACCTCGTTCGTTCACCATTCGAGTCGCTGACAGTCGCCCAACATAGCTGAACTTAGGAGCGTGGCGTGGCGCGTAATTTAAACAAAATGACAGCACGTCTCCAAGTTCCTAATTTAACGATTAACGGACTTTTATTAACGGAAGTTGAGTTTAACGGAAGTTAACAAAAGCGTTAACACTTTTTGAAGTTAACTTAAAAGTTAATCCGTTAAGCAAAATGTTAACTTCGTTAATTAACGATTAACGGATTAACGAGTTAATGCCCAGCTCTGGTCATAATATACAATGGAATGAGTAATGAAAAAAATACAACAAACACATTACAAAGAATTATTTGTTTTTAAAATATCTATGTAATCGATTTTCAGACATTTAACTAATTTTCCAACAGAAACAGTTTTTCCTAGTCTCCAAAATTTGTACAAAGATATATTGTCATTTCTTTATTTATCTGCGAGAAAACAGAAATAATAATACCATTTCGTGCAGGGGTATCGGCAGACAAAGGAGATTAAAACAGTTTACATTTTCTCTGACGGTAATAATGGAGTACCGAACGATATTAGCAAAAGTGATAAGCTTCTAGTAAACATTCTAAAATCTAAAAATTTAGTTTATTTTTTTTTGGTGTTGAAAGTTTCGCATTCAATTTGTTATGAAAAACGAAATAGATTAATAGAAAATACGCGTTTCTTTAATACACTTTCACATATCGTAACATTAATTTGCACCTCATTTCCGCTGTATGGGTGTCGAGTTGATTATTGGTAATGATCTGATAATACCCACCACCACTTTGTGCAGTGTAATCAACGACATATTACGTAATAGTAGTCACACTCTTTAAATTCTAAAGGACCAAACATTATATCAATGTATTCAAATTATTGAATTTGAATGATTACGTTGTGTGTGACATTTTTAATTTTTTTATATGACTACGTTGTAGTAAGTCGTTTTTAGGGAATTATCTATGTATACCTAAATTAGTTATATAAATTATTAACCTAATTTTGCAGTGACAAATTTAAAACATTAAGAGCTTGGTAAATACATAAAATAAGGGGCGGTATAATTTTGTATTCAGGGCGAGATCGGAGGGTGGGTACGAATGACCTAGAAACAACCAGGTATGCTTTTCCTTTATCATTACAATGCCTCCCTCCCTCCCCAAGTCCTTGAAGACTAACTCAAGGCCTACTCATTGCCGGAAATGTCCTTCAATGCGGAGATCCTTGTATATTTGGGCACAAGGTCAACTGTTTTCATATATATTAAAATGAAAAAACGCCTTGTATTAATATATTGTGCAGAGCCGCCAATATTTTTACGTTTGTTTACTGATTTTTAAGATAATTCTTTCGTAAGCTCTAAATTTATACATATTTGTGTGCCTATTAAAAAATAACCTTAAGATAATTGAAATACGATTCATAAGCCGACGGAGAAGGTACTGATAAGTCTTGTTGGGGGGTAATATAAAATTAAAACAATAAAACAAATTTAAATTTAAAAAATTCCAGGCGACATCTCGCTTTTCAACTGTCTGGTCTTATCTTTACTTTTATTATGGCAAAACTAAATTGCCTAACGACTTAATTGCTCTTTTGCCACGATTGCTTATCAAGGTAACCAATGATACTTTTGCTATCAGTTTATGAATTTGAATTTTCTCCAAGTATCTAATTAACCGTAAATAAAGATGAAACTCTACAATAGCAATAGAAATGGCTATGAAAAGAGACGCAAGATTGCGATTTTTTACCCGAATAGTTTGAATGAATACTTTATGCGGGTTAAAATTATTTGATCCTACATCTAGTGTAATTAAGAAATATTTGATTGAACTCACAGAGAACATCCTTTTAATAAGAAAAAAATAAATAATTCATGTATGTATTTTTCAAAATATGCTATTACCAAATTCAAACATTTCACACAAATTCAAGTTTTATATTTTTATGTATATATGTTTTGTGATTTATAATATTAACTTATGTTTTGTAATATTTTACAAAATTGTCAATATAAGTTATGATTAGTAACTTTTTTATTAGTTTTTAACAATGGTAGTCACCAGCAGCAACAAACATCTGTTGCATGAATTGGCCGTCTCGCCTGGTGACATACCACAACAACACAGAAGAGAAGCGTCAAGTGGAAACAATTCCGTGTTTTATATGATGAGTCTGGTGCCCGAGGCCTAATTAAAGTTTTCTTTCCCGTTCTTTTCTTATGATGAAAAGATGGGAAGGAGATGTGGAATTGACAGAAGGAATGCATAGGAAAGGGAAATATTCACTTTTTGAGTGTCCTCTTCTCCTCCGATTAGAGGTAGGCAATACATCTGCAATTTAGAATGTCCATGCACAGCGGTCGATTCGCTTTTTTGGAAAATTCAGGTGGCTGCTCGCTTGTTTGCCACCTTATAATATAAAAACATCTTTATATACGGATTTTTTAAAGATAATATGATGAGTGTGCTTGTGAATATTAAACAACTTTTTCCAAGTTGTCATGACACATGACACCATGCATTGTTCTGTTGGAATATGACACCCTTCAATTTTACAAGGTCAGAAAATTTTGATCTGTTGAATTCAAATAATTATTTACTTATACTTTTCTGGCTTTATTATTGTTAATATATCAAGTATCTGATATATTTGCTGTTGATTTTTAAGTGTTTGTCAATTTATTTCATAGTAAACAGTTATGTTGACACTTTTGTTGATTTGAAGAGGATATTTGATTTGTCCCATGAATATTTTGATCACACATAATTGACAAAAAAAATGATTATTTTTGGGTCACTTTAAATGATGTGTTTTTTTAATTTTGTAGACAAAAATATGCAAGAAACTTTACTTTTAAGGTTGCCGCAAGAATGTTGAGTACTATTGCAGGTTGCACTTGTAAGGGTATTTAGCTGACCCCCAGATACACAGTTTTAACTATGAATATTGAATACAAATTTTCAGCGTAAAATCCTTGATTTTTTCTTTCATTAGAACCGTCTGACAACAAAAAAATAATTCATCTGTTCCATCCATTCAAATGTGATGCAATGAACAAAGTAAATAAATAATTAAAATAATCATTTGTATAAAAATATAAATTAAGTAAATGTCCCAAAAAATTAAGGTATCTTAAAAAAATATTTTACAGTGATACATATGGATTTATAACGCATAATCAGGTCGTATTTTAATGCATTTTTTTTTTTGTAATTCGTATTAATGAACATTTGCATTTTTTAATACATATAAACACAGTTATGATAAAAGAGAAGTACCTTACAAAGTTAACTTCTTACTATTTATATAAATATGAATTCATACCAATTAACAAATTGTGTTAATGACAATTATCTCAGTAAACAGCAGTGACTGAATAAACGTGAGAAACATGATAATATGAAAGTTATATCTGTCAATCTTCATCACATGCAAAAACTCCATGATGGTTACCATTTAATCAAAGTAATAGATTTACACGTATAAAAATACATGCTAACTTACATTATATTATGCATTCTAAAAAACATTGAGATGCTTCAAAGAATACAAAAAATAAACATCAAGGCCAGAAAATTATTTTAATAATTAAGTAGACGCCTGAAAATGTTGGAGTTTGACGTTTAACGTAATACATCTTACTTACCAATTCTGATCTCAAAACCGATGCAATCGTGTTATAACATTACACTTACTAGTTTTATTATTTTTAACACAATTTTATTTAACCAAAGAATTATTTGCTGTTAAAAATAAAAACAAAAGAAGTAGATACTTGCAGATGCAAACACACCTCAGTTGGCCATAAAGCATACCGGAGACAAAATACCACAGACAAATTAATAAAAAAGTGTTTAGAATTTCGGTTTTTACATTCGTTCTCTTTGAAAATCGATTTCAATCTTGGACTGTAAAGGAACGGACTAAGCAAAGAGCCATAATTAATTATTACACGTGTTTAGATCGACAAAGTTACTTGATTTCGTTGGCTTAAGTCAAAATAAATAATGACAGCTTACCGCGATTAGAACTCCTCAATCTCCAGGCTACTATAGATTCTTTGGTCGAAATCATGCCGATTGGACCCAACTTTTCTTTATAAAGTTGTTTTGTTTGGCCAATAGAGGGCATTTAAGTTTACAAATTATTTTTCTTTCATTCAAATATCACAAAGAAGTCTTACGTAGATTTTATTCATATCGAAAACACGGTATTCATTTCTTAAACTACTGAACTTTTCTTTGTCTAAAGTGTGTTCGTTTGGCCAATAGAAGGCATTAAAGTGTAAAAAAATGTTTTTCTTTCATTCAAACATCACAAAGAGGTCTTACGTAGATTTTATTCATATCGAAAACACGGTTTTCATTTCTTTAACTACACATTTTTGTAAAACAAACCCTTGTCATAAAACCTATAAAGAAAAATATTGCCGTCTGGGTACTACTGTACAACTGCAACTGTATTTTATTACATGGTAAGTTAAGTAATAGATCTGTTTCCCATGTTCATACTTTGTAGAAGATAGATATACTTATAGCAACAAACAAACATACAATGACTTAAGAACCTTGTTGACATATTAACATATCTCTCTTGTTTCATTATGATAATGGCTAGCAATGGTTATATAATAATGCTCATTCTTACCATAAAGCCTTCATACCATAAAAGTTAAAATTATAAAAGGCTTCATCAATGTTGGTCACAGGTAGCATTTTTAATATTGCTTTAATTCTAAATTATATCCAAACAGAGGTGGAATACTTACAATCTTACTTATATTATGATGAAATTCGGTATAGATACAGAACAGTATGGAATACCACAAAGGATATATTTTTTTAATTCAGCTCGGAAGATGTGGTTCACAGCTAGTGATTAAATAAAACAAATTGGATGGTATACAAAATTCTATTTGAAAATGTTACATAAGTGTAACTATGTTAAAGTTTGGTTTGTGAATAAAATATATTAATCTTATCACATTGTTAGTTGGTAAGTGTTGTTAATGCCGCCACCACATCACCTCTATGTTCACGTAAGGTTCTTTCAGCTAAAATTCTAGAGATTTCCATTTCCTTGACCTGGAATATAAAAATTTTAATGTTGTTTTATTAAATTTTGCTATAACTTATGGGAATTACCTATACCTGATAATAATTATGTAAAATATTAAAGTAAACAAGTTTATTCACATTTAATAGAAAACATTTTTCAAGAAAAATTTATAATAAATAAAAAATACATAACATTTGTACTCACGATTAATTCTATATCATCTTTTTTGACAGAAACTTTTTGAAGCTCATTTTCTTTTTCTAATCTTTCAGCCGCCTCTTTATTTCTTCTGTCACCAATTAATGAAAGTGCCTGAAATTATTAATGGTACAAATAAAAAAAAAAGAAAATTAAAAACATGAGCCATTTAGCACATGTCTTTTCAAATAACTTGGTGGCTCAAGGTGATCTGTGTTCTACGCAGTGCCCTCCTCTGCATTATTTTATGGCCAGCTACAACCAAAATTGTATTATATGAAGCAAATTGAACATTTATCTAAGCTTTTTTGATAAAAATATTACATATTCATAAAACATAATCTAATTAAGAATATTGGAGACAAAGTATTTGTATAATAACACCCTCCTATATTATTTTTATCTATTTGAATAAAAACAAGAAGTGACTGAAGGGAGTTCTATGTATTTAGGTTGGAGATAGACCACAATGATTCAAGGTTATGAATGTCTGTTTTTGCTATTAAACTATAAAATTATTTTAAAAAATTAACAAGTTTAAAGGGGTTGTTCAGCCACACTTCACAACTCACACTAATGGACTTATTCTACTGGACATATTTGTTGTACATTTTTAAAAATATCTAACAACAGAATGAAATTGTTTCTATCTTTGCTTTACTTAGATCTGTAAAATGGATGTAATATTATGTGATGTTCATTTGCTGAGCTAACCTCAAATTTTTTGTAAACATAAATACTTACTCCAGATATATCTTGAGAGGATATTTCTTTTTCTTCTGCATAGTCTGTTACTTTTTCCAAATCAGCTACTCCACTATCGTGCTTAGCAGTTTTCTTCTGGGTTTTATCTTTATCATGCTGAATTTCGTCAGTGTCTCCATTAATTTCTTCGTCAGCCATTTTCACAAGATTCACGATTGTTCTACGTTTAAATAACAGTTCTAAAATTCATGAAATAGAACAGACGTTGTTTAAAATAGAGAGTTTCGATACAAAACTTATAATCTCATTATTTAAAAACGTTTCTGTATTAAAAACGCGATCGCAGTTTAGCTCTCAAAGTAATTTGACATTTGTCAAACTCGCCAATCGCCAAATGAAGAAAGGAAAGCTGTCACTTCATCTGTCAATTGGTGGATAGTTGTGGATTGCCAGAATTACTCGTATACTGTATATTAAATACTTTAAATTATTGTATACTATTACATTCTAGATACTGCTAATTCGTAGATAGTTTTTGTGTAACAGATAGTTTCTTGCTTTCAAAATCATTATTATCATTTCTTTCTTGATTTTATTGGTCTAGGAGCAAATATTAAAGGTAAAAGAGATACTGATTTTTTAAAGCATATACTTAGCACGGGTATTTACAATGTTCTTGTACTACGTACATAAGGTATTCTTGATTAGGAATCAAAGGTTTTTTTGCAGAATTTATTATAATTTGAGTAGAGCTCTCGTACTATTAATTAGTATAACTTAACTTCTATAGAGAAAAAAGTATGTTATAGTTTGAAAAATAGTCTTATTTTATTTTAATCTTATAAATTACAAAAATTACATCCAATCAAATCAAAAAGTTATTTATAAAACTATATTTACAAGAGATCGATTAATTATTATTTTTATATATGCAGGGTTTCGCTTTGAGTATCTCGGGGCTTGGTGCTGGGCGTGTAGGCTGGCGGCGGCACGCTGCTATCGTGTATCTGTGTGAAAAATAACAAAAAAATACAGATACTAGTGATTTATTTGAAAACTAAAAGAATCAAATGATTAGGCATCTTTGAAACACCAGGGTACAAAACTAACGAACTTACGCAATTAAGTTTGTTGAAAAGGTACGCTGGCTAGGTACGTTATGATTACTAACAAATCGTCTATTATTTGAATTGAATGACTATTGAACCTCGAAAGAGTTAAACGTATGAATTTACTTACAAAACCTGCGTTAAGATACGCGGACGCTGGATACACGGAGGAGCCAGCGGGCGCAGTTCTTGTATACCTATAATGAACCATTTTTATTTATTTGTTTATATATTATACATCTATATAAATAAGAATTGAAGTTTGTTTGTCCTCTACGCATTACCTTGGTGGAGCATCCCTTAATCTTTCTTCGACGTAAATTTGCAGGCTTCCAATAGACAGACGACTCTCGTAATTAGGTCTGGTCCCAACAGGTCTGAAAGAATATAGATAAATTGTGTAATAAATGTAACTAGAAATAATTGAAAAAATGATACTATTTGAAAAACGAAGGCTAATCCTTAGTTACTAAATGCCTAGTGCCATTTAAGAGCTTTTAAATCTTACCAATATTATAAATGCGAAAGTTAAGATGGATGGATGTTTGTTTGAAGGTATTTCCGGAACGGCTCAACGGATCTTGATGAAATTTGTCTCAGATGTAGAACATAGTCTGAGAGAAGACATAGACTTATTAAGTTTATTATTAATTTAGCACGGACGGAGTCGCGGGCAAAATGTAGTATACAATAAAAAGCCATTTTCATATTGAAATTAAAACCTTATTCTTCTAGTAATTTTAGTTAACATACTGGAAAAGAAAGTAAGTAAAGTTTTTTCTTTATCATCGTGTTATTAAGATTGGAAAGAATCAAACAGAAAAGTGTGTGAAATACAATTACAAATTACATTAAGAATTCCTTTTCTTTGGTTAATTTTGCTTTACAAAGTACACGTTAGTTGTGGAATGACTACTACCAAGTTTCCCCTATTTATTAAAGCGACTACTTACTGCAAGTTAGCGGTCGCAGCACAAAGTCTGTATAGTAAAATGAAAGTCGTTATTATTCCTAATATTAACGCAGCTGCCATTATTATCTGAGTACTCGAGACCAGAAACATCTGGTCCAAGGAGTCACTGTAATCAAAAAATTATTAAATTATTTTCACATCACATAAAATTAGCTAAGCAATTATGAAAATTGTGCTGAGTTTCGAAATATCACTTTCGGCAAAAATATTACTTTAGAAGAGTTGTGACAATCATCGTATGGGAGAGACCTCTGACGATGATGACTATAATAAGGATGATGATGATGATGATGTAAATTTTATGTTACATACCGACATATCCAATTGCCGTACGAATCATAGCAAGGTTGACAGACACCCTGTCGGCATTGAAGACTCCCATTCTTATGTTCACCGCAACATGTTCCGAAACATTTTTCACCCAAACCTGAAATATACACAAGTTGAAGTTATGAAAATGCGAAGATTCTTAATAATACTATAAATGCGAATGTTTAGATGGATGGAATTTTGTAAGAAGGTATATCTATAACGGCTGCATTGATCTTGTTGAAATTTGGCATAGATGTAGAACATAGTTTGGTAGACCACATAGGCAATTAGTTAAGTTTGTTTCCAATTCCCCGCCTACGGAGTCGCGGTCGACAGCTAATTGTAAATAAAAAATAACATTCCTGATTTTTAACTTAAATACTTTGGTCACTTTTAAAGTGCGTTTTTAGAATCACATTATTTAATATGAAATTTACTAAATAACATTAACTTAAGATACAAAATCTATGTTTGCAATTAATTTCTTACTAAATGTAACTGTTCAATTATTCGTTTTAGATTTTAATTAAATATCATAAGGGTAGCTTTCTGAAACATTAATCCAATTAATTTCAAAGCTAATGTACGGTCAGAAAACCAATGATTGGTATATATGTTTGGTTGAAAAATTAGACAGACATTATACACAGAAACGATATATTAAAGGAAAAAAACTAAGACCTGGACATTTTAGGCAACGTGTCTGAAAGGGATTGGGTGTGTATCCCTCTGCACAGTAGCACTCATCGTTTATGCATACATAGGCTTCCCCCACACAATATGTCACTCCACATTTCTCTGTAAACAAATTAGAAAATTTATATATATCAAGGAAATTCTTTTCTGTCTGCAAAACTGTGTTTGATCCGAGTAATCTCCGAACTTTGAGGGGAAGGTAGCTTATGTATACGAGTATATTATCGAGGACTTTTTAAAAATATTGAAGTAATCAACTAATACTACACTTAAAGTGACCACAGAGCGACCTATGGGGTACCTTTATGAATTTTATATCAAACAATATGAAATCTTAAAATGGTTAGCATATAAATTTCAAAGAGTTCAATGACATATTATGTATGTAGTATACACTGAACACGTACAGGTAACTAAAGTCAGTATGATAAGAATTACATAAATGAGGAATAGATTATAACAACAAACAATTATAATAGATACGTAAATATACAAATTTTGCCAAACATTCTGGAACTTTATATGAATGTTATCTAAAACTTAAACAATCAAGTGTTAAATAAGGAAATTATCGGCGTATTTACACAAGTACTTAACATCTAAGTCATGATTGTAAAAAAATTACAACATTCAGTTGAAAACATGGAGAAAAGAGACGAATTTCTAAGATGAATATGCAAAATGTAAGAACAAAAACCTTTTGCAAAAAATAAGTGATAATCATTCTATGGAATGTAAGAGTACGATAAAAAATATTGATATATTTAGTTTTTTCTACTTTGTTTTCATGTATTAGAGTGATCGATAGATAAGTCGCAAATTTACAAATGTAAAAAATACAGAGGTAAAAAACAATGGTCTTGTCAACGGCCATGGAGCGTCGAAAACAAAATACGTTTACTTTTTACTGATAAGACAAAAACCTAACACAATGAGACATTTATAGGAATTCATTTATGAGTTTTAATTCAAAATGTAACTGCTACAATAACATCCGGTAACACTTTAACAGTGGTAGACGGCAGCAACAATATCATCTGTTGAACGAATTGGCCGGTTAGATCGGTTTAATACCACGACGAGAAGGCTGGGGCTAAGTGGAGGCAATTACGCGTTTCGTCTGATCAGTGTGGTATCCGAGGCCTAATATAATATTAAGTATAAGTATAAAGTATTAACTTTCCTTTATAAGAAAAGGATGAACTGTACGCGCTCTAATTGGAAATTCGTAGACCTGTAAAATAGTTTGCCAGTAGTTTTTCCAACTGCCTTTGGGCATAATTATTATTCTATAAATCTATATATATATATATATATAAAAGAAAGTTGTGTTAGTTACATTATTTATAACTCAAGAACGGCTGAATCGATTTGACTGAAAATTGGTGGGCGGGCAGGGCAATTTTTACCCCGTTTTCTATTTTTTATTCTGCGCGGACGGAGTCGCGGGTAAAAGCTAGTGGTAAATAAAATAATCCTCTAATATAACTTGTGGGTTTTAATCGTTTACACAAATCTTACTTTTCACTTATTATAAACTAACTTTTGATGCGGAATTAATATTTGCTATTTAATGGTCATTATCTTTATTGAAAGTTAAATATCATATTTTGTCACCTTTTGAAATGATTGAATATAAACTTAAAATATAAAATTTAAATTCATAAACACTTAAACAAAAACAATATTGTTCATATATTGTTTTCAGATTTATTTTTTGCGTAATAATTTAAATTAAGAGAGAGATTGTTCTCTGTTAATACTATTTGGTTACTTACAAGTTATAATGTAAACAGAATAAAACACTATAAGCATAATTTAATTAAATATCATGATATGTAGGCTTCGTAAATAGCAATTGTAACAATGTAAAACAGTAAATACCTATGATAGCTTCATTTATCCGCAGCAACAAGCTAAAAAATATGCAACAAAACAAAAGCCGTAATGCCATTTCGAATCACACTACAAAACTACCGTCACAACATTGTCTAAACGTTTTTTTTCACGCGCAATATAACTTGTACGATATAAATTTGTAACATAATGAAATGATCGCGCTGAAGGTATGATGCGAACGTATTAAAGGCTCACTGATAACTTATCAGAGATGTGGCAAAGTAGCGATATCGTTACTTTCACGTCGTTCATTATACTGAATGTTGCCGCGGCAGATTTACTATAACCTTGAATCCGTTACTAATAGTACAATGGTTATTCGCTTGACTTAAATCATCGAACCGTCATTACGAAGAAATAAATCTATTTATTATACTAAGAAATATGTAGCCGCAATTAGAAACCAATTAAAATTGATTCAAATGAATGGCCCATTAATTAAATAGTAATAAGTTTCTAGAATCTTGTTTTGATTTCGCAGTATGTCCCATGAAATAACGTTGGAAGACCTGAACTAGGTTACTGTTCAAAGTGCTTCGGTTAGTCCTTTTAGAGAAAAAATCCTGTTTTTCAGATTTTTATTAAACGTCTTTATTACTGACAAAAAATCAACTTCACAGTTGTATTGAGTTTTAAATTTACATTTGGTTTACTTATGTATGAAAATGACGTTGTCTTACAAAAAGCATACGTAAAAGATAAAAAAGTATATGTCAAAAAAATTTTTATATAAAAATCCCTGTATGAAACAGATTGAATAACAACAAATAAATTATGAAACAAATCATCTATTTTGTTAAAGATAATGAGAGGGATGATGATATTTCTCGGACAGGGATGGTCTCAGTAACCAAAGATAAGTAATCTACTGTCGAATATCAAATGCAGCGGGACCAAAGACCACTAGAAAACAGCGTCACTCCAGTTTTTGGTGGTTGGAATTGATCCTGCCAATTTAAGTCTGCACTTAAATATATCCCACAATCCATCAATCCATCTCCAAATAGACCATAGACTTATGCTCAATTAGATAGGATTATTCAATTTCGAAATTTTTATTTTTTCAAGGCTTAAATATATTTTTGTAAACTTATGTAAGTAATCAATTTAATTCAATAAAGCATGACAAAATGTTTGTACCTCATAACAAACAAGTTTCATTTGTTTGTGACAAAAGGCTTGACCGCACAAACCATCATCAATCTAATACAAATAAATAATTGATTTGATGTTCACCGCAACCCCTGTCAGCAGCAGAACAACATTTGTCATGATTGTTTCGTGCTGACAGAAATATTGCATTTATTTCAGCAGATAAAAAAATTAGGCAATATCTCGTTTGCCACTTTCTTTTATAATAAATTTAGCTGTCGTAGTACATTCCTTAACGGGGTGGATTGTTTATGTAATATTCACATGAATAACTATGTTAACATGCTAAGCCCTACAATTTCTATAAACAACTTTGTTCAAATTAATTCTGAATTTGTGCATATTATAATGAGCCGTTAGTGAAACGGCGCCCCGTAGCGATAAATTTGGACATTGCAGCCACTAAGTAGAAATGATGGTAACAACTGTTTAGATAAGACTTGTATCAATAGTTTTAACGTGATATCTGAAAATGTACAATTAACATGCGCGTGCTAAAGTAAAATAGCGAATTTTTTTTGGGACAATTTCAAGAAGGTATTATTGTTATCTATTTAGTTAAGGTGTAACCTAATATTTAAAAAGGAAATGGTGTTTATATAGGCCCGTATTCGTATAGCGTAGCTAAGCTAAATTCTATTTAAATTGTCAGAAGAAACTATAATAGAATGTTACAGAACGAAGAAGGGGAATATTTTTTCTAGCAATGTTAGTTGATTTATGTTGGAGCAAAAATAATTCAAATAGATTCGATAAATGTTTCTTCAGTAAACAGCTTAGCTGCGAAAGTCGATGCGGTTGTACGAATTCTCTTGCTAATAAAGTAATTTACGTCTTGATGAACATGCCAAATGTTTTATTTATTTAAACAGGAGTACTTAGATATTATTTGGTTTTAATTTTCATTTCGTTTGCTTGGTGACAGGCATACTATTTAATGATTCCTAAAACATTCCAACAACGAATTATGGATACTTTAAACATCTTAATACCAATATTATCAGTTTTTTAGGACGTCATTCTATATAGTTGCATTGTACCATAACAACAATCACTAGCTGTTGTTTAGTGAGTCTATGATTTACTGTTGGTTGAATTAATTATAATTTAAACGTCTACAAAACTACTAAAAACTAAAATTAGACTCTATGGAGTCAACCTAATTTTATCCAATAAATGATTTTAATTGACATAAAAACTTTACTTATTTCAAAATAAGTGTTCGTAATCAATGAATGTAAAAAAATACAAAACAAACGCAATGATTTGTTAATAGTTTTAATTATCAATTAAATTGTTATTGCTCGATGCGATTAAAGAGAAGTAGGTCACACTCAATACAGCAGGAATCAAAACAAAATGTTTCAATGAATAACCTATCGATATCGGACTTGATTTCAAATTTATACATACATAACAAATGCTTCGGTTATTTTTATCTACAAATAAGGGATCTTTTTATTTGTAATAGCGTTAACTTGTATCTTTTTGGGATAAAAATCAACAAGATTTCATCGACCCCAATAGGGTATCCAGTTTGGTCTAGTTTTCATTGGCTCCGAGAAACATTCATGTTGGCTGTGTACAACGCATCACCGGTGCTATCGTTTGCAGAATAATGGATGTTGCTTATTTGCAGCATTGATACTTAGAAAAAACAAGGTGGAAGACAATACACAGACCTTTGGGTCTTTGCCTTTTCAATAACTCTTTTAAAGGCCCTAGAGGCAAAGTTGTACTTTTTTTGAGCAGGCCGGGCTGGCCTTCCCTAGCCGCTTACACCTCAGTCCAGGCTCGATAACAGTCCTGTTTGTAGCTTGCAGATAATTTACATGATGACAGATGCCAGAATAAATAATTCCATTCCCTGAAGTACCACATCAGCGACACAATCGGCAACAGCATTGGGGTCGTCCAGCTTGAAGTAAACTAGCTCTTATGGGTAGGATATAAAAAAGCACCGCATTTCAACCTACTCTCCTGACCTGTAGTGCCGCAATCGGCGGTGGCCATCCGGTATGAACCGTGGGCGACGCGAGCTAGGCACTGTAGTTCCTCAAGGCTCAATGGAAACTGAGTAGCTGTCCAGATCTTCCACATCTGGGATTCCCGTGGGCGAGGTAACTAGCTACGTTAGATCATATGATAGGCCAGTCATAGACCGATTTCTCCGCGTGGTCGTATCGTATGAGACCCAAGCCATTCGTGATCGTGGTGGGCATTAAACTCGCCAAGTACCACAATTTTGACGAAGGAAAGCTGCCATCACAAAGTTCGATAGGTGCCTTCCTTCAAGAAGGCTAAGGCGACGGGAGCAGATCTCCTATGGTAAACCCACATCCCATCCGGGGAAAAAGAAATGCTCTCATTTGTATCCTGGGCAGGATAGATACGATGTGTCCACCGCAGAGGTTATGTGCGCCTCGGTGAGGAAACGCAAGGGTATACTTTATAAATTACATATGATACATTTAATTTTCAAATTTGATTAGGTCGCTTTAAACGACCAATATAAATTTCATTTGTACTATTCTACTTAACCACGTACCTCAACGTAGTCAACATTCAAACAGACAAACTGACATCTAATTGTGTTTGTTAATAGTTTATCTAAAAGTTAGTTGCTTACCCACGCGACAGGCGTTTGCAATGACTTGTTTATGACTTGGCAGTATCAGGCGCCGGCCACGAGGGATGTCTCAGTGTATCGATAAACTGAAAAACAACAACAAAATTAAGGTTAGGTCAATTCTACAATGATGATTAAATAAATCTACTAGAGGAGATGTCGGGCATATTTCAATGACAAGTCTATTTTTAATTGTCTCTGTGGGTTCCATTATGGAAGGTTACAAAATTTTACGATATTGTTGGTTTGATAATTGGTTTCAATTCGTCCAAAATGGTTTCAAAACTTCCTCGGAGTGTTAAATAGGTATAGTCCGAGGTGTAGAGGTATCTATAATTTTATTAGTTTTTGATATTTATTAGCGTTAGAACATGAAACTATAGTATCTCTAATATAAGATAATATCATTGAAAATTGAATTTTGTATGAGATCCTCTGAGTTTATACATTATTTGAAGAATGGAAAATCCAGTTATAACTCGTAAACAACAATTTACAATGGATAATTTACTATATGCAAAGAGTAAGTAAAGTCGAAGATTGTAAAAGTGCATTAATCATTAAATAATTTTCCAAAGTTATGATTTTTTTTACTAAAAATAATAGCACACCGCCACATATTTATCATAGTTTAGTTTATGATTAATTTAATGTCCTTTTCGTATCGAAAAACTACGAAGTAAACAAGTAAACAATGACCTTTGACCCTGTATTTTTAGTTTATTCGTACAGCGAGTCTTCCGGCCTATCTCTCACCTATCACCCTCGCGATAGTGCCCTGTTGCTATGTGCCCGCAACGCACCCACTTTAACTGTAATAATTTATTTTTTAGACGTGTTTCCTATACATGTGGAAATCAGTCACAGTAAACAAAGTACTTATGCAAATTTTACTATTTTCTAGTAATTTCTCAAGATACTGGATTAAATTTTGTCTACATTTGTGTGTGTTCTTTTTAATTCAATGGACCAAGCTTCTCCGCAATGTAACATTTTTCTCAGTGGTAGCTTATTATTGTTGAAAATGGACAGATTATATTATTTTTTCCCGTCTGGTATATATTTTATAGATCTCATTGTACAATGCATATTGATTCATTTTTTTATATCATAAGGTGGCAAACGCGCTACCGGCCACCTGAAGCCGAAATAGCGAAGCGACCGCTGACCATAGACATATGCAATTGGAGATGCGTTGCTTACCTTTAATCGAGGAGGGGACACACGGGAAAAGGATATATTCCTTTCCTATGCATCTCCTCCTCCGTCAAATCCAATTCCATTTCCCATTCTTTCATTATAGGAAAAGGGTGGACAGAGAAAGGGGACTAAAATTAGGCCACCGTCACGCACACTCATTAGACGAAACGCAGAATTGCTTCAACTTCACAACTGTACTCTGTGTGGTCGTGGTATTGGTGTACGGTGTACGTGGTGGAGCCGGCCAATTCCGTCAATAAATGTTTTTGTTGCTGGGGTCTTCTACTGTTAAATTTATTAACTTTTAAGATTATTAAAACAGCATGTTAATACTTGAATTTAGGTCCCTGACTAAGGTACCTTATTTGTTTAATAACTATGGTAGTATGGATTTTGCGACATCCACACGAATTTCCCTATTTTATCTTAGATTAATATTTTTGTCACCAATTAAAAGAAAACATAGCTATCGAACAAACTGTAGTTTGTTAACTATAGTTAGTCTATTGAATTCTGAATTAGTTTCACAATTCATTAGAGATGGGTTGAGTAAAATTTTTCCGTGGTTCGATGGTTATTCAGATAGAACTTACAATCGATAATTTCGTGTTTTTTTAATTACAATAACATTAAAATTGTTTCTTTCTATTCCTAAAGCTAAATAAAGGAATAAATCTTTTAACCAAAAAACGAAGTGTTGACAAACAAAATTAATAATAAGAAAGATTTTTAATGTTTTTTTTTTCAAAATCAATTCGTTACTTTATAGGTAAAAATACAAGCTATAGCCACAAGGGTTGTCGTTTTTTAAGAAATTTATCAAAACATTTTTACTGGAAGTTTTTTTACTCGTCCGTACCCTATAGTGGTAAGCAGTAAATTGTGGCATCGTGGCAAAATATGTCACAGAACCTAGTAAATTTCCAGTGCTACTTGTATGCATGTCTTTATTATTCTACTCGGTTGGCAACAATCTTACTTTCTCAGGATTTCATAAACGTTTTTGAGACAAATAGAGGCGAGATAACCGTTTGTGGGACAAACACATTGTTGATCCCGGGTCACAGCGGTTGTTTAAATATTTTTAAACAAATTGTTTTTATTATACTAAAAGTTCGATCGGATAACATGGAAGAAAATATTTTTAAGAATATCACGTAATAACACAGACACGACGCCTGACTATTTATTGATAAACTACGTACCTATAATTGTTCATGATTCGATTTAAAAAAATTACGTTTTTTATTTAGTTAATTTGTTAATAAGCGAACTCTTAAAGAAGATTTATAATATTAAATCTTGATTTTACAACTTTGAGTGCGGCAGAAAGATTTGCTTGTCTCCATTAATTCGGATTATCAACTCTACTACTCGTAGTTTGAAGACGATATCTATTCGTGACACAATTATGTAACAAACTCCGTGACATATTGTCATCCAAATTATCATTATATTTAAAGAGCTATGTCAGTGTGATAAGAAGTTATCTATATATATAAAAGACTAAACTGACTGACTCACTGTCGTTATCTGTGATTAAAATCTCCATTTGAAACAAATCGTTGTCAGGAAAAATAGTGACAGAGATGACGAGAGGATTATACAGAGATTTTGGACTCAGAAACCCACGGTCAACTATCAACGTATAGCCAAAAAGTCTGGGTCCACAGATTTTAAAATGTTGCATACAGGTTTCTTTTACGAAGTAGGCGTCCACTAAGAAAGGATTTGACGAAATTAATCCCCTAAATGTCGAAAATTGGTGTCCGAAGTTTATGTGGAGAAACGTTAATCCTTCGGCTGAATTTCATGAAAATTGAGATAAATGCTTTTCAACACAAATAATTACTTCGTCATAGGCTTTTTACAAATGTTTACTTTAAGATCTAAAAAGGGAGGTCAAATTTCGTATCAATATTTATTTGTCACAGCGCAACGTTGATGCGAGGCCTAGAGACTTGATGTTTTGCCTATGGGATTTTATTACTACATAGAGGAGCACTGTAAAAGGCTTTTATGTAATTCATCCCCTAAAGGCGGGTGAACGTTTATATGGATATTGTATAAGCCAACACAAATTGTTTGCACATTCACATGGAGTCCACCTGCCGTAAATATAATTCATAGACCGACCACCGCACGTTTGTTTCGAAAAGAAGGAAGGATATGTGTAAAGAGAAAAGATTTGATTGTTTTTTTATTTGCTTGTTTGCATTGAGTAAGCTTCAAACCTACGGAATCGATTTAAAAAATTGTTCACTGTTGGAAAGCTACACTATCCCCGGATGTCACAGGCTATATTTATTACTAGATTTTTCTATTATTTTCTACTATAAATTTTGCGCGGACAAAGTTGCGGGCAACTGCTAGTTATATGTATTTGTGTTAAATGTAATTGCACACATCTAAATGGTTTCCGATCACTAATAAAAGTTTTCAAAAGTCAAAAGTTTATCAAGTAAAATATTTTGTTTTCATGAAATTAAAAAAAAGTTTGTTTTTATGTATTATATCTAAATATATAACATAAAAAACATATTTTGCTTCATACAATTACAATTAAAAATAATGTTTACGAAGCACATTTAACTGATTTCTTTTGAATAATTATTGATATTACATTAATTTAAATGATACTGAGAAATATTTAATTAATTATTAGTATTATTTATTTAATAATGAATGAATTGTAAATCACGTATTGTTAAGAGTTATCATTAATCTTATCGTAATGATATTTTGTAAATGATATTATTGGTGTAAGTTTTAAGTAATTCCGTACTATGGACCAGAGTGAACTTATTTTTAGAACGACATCGTCGATGTAGCTTCATTCATCAGGTTACTGTTAACCAGACCAACCATTTATTGTGCTAATAGTTAAAATAAAAAAAAGTTTCAAATGGATGTTAAATATATCGTACGTATAATTTTTTTTTTACTTATTATTGTTTTTGTAGCTTTTAAAATAGAATGAATTTTGTGATTGTGTTAGTGAGTTTAAATGTGCATTGTTTACATAATTTATATTTGTATACTGGATTGTTTTGCATGTATTTATTTTTTGTTATTTTCTCAATTTAAATACTAATTATACGCGTGTTTTTAAATCACTTGATAAATAACACCGATATAAATTATCCAAAATAATGTAAATAGCCTTTATAATAATTTTTCGCCTATTTTTGACTAGTAAAAAAAACAATACGAGAAAATTAATTAAAAAAGGCCATCTTTAATCTGGTTCATGGCAAACAATAAAAACATCGATTAAGCACGAAATACATAGAACGTAAACAATATCTAATACTTTCCAATGTTGTTGTACCACTATCACCATAATTAGAACGACTCTAAAAATAGACAACAGTTGTTGATATCGCTTAGCTCAATAAACAAACATATTCTAGACAAATATTTATTAGTTACATGTTTATATCGTCAATAATTTGTATTATTATATGTATATATTAGTATTTATAAAAGCGAGAAAAATAAAAATGTTATTTGTTCACTAGCATATTTTTTAAAGAGATGGCACAACGAATTTATATATTTTTTGGTAATTTTTAATACTCGTATATATTTTAAATTTCATTACTTTTACGAGGCCTAAGTTACGAGACATTTTTTAAAAGCTACTTTCAAATTCATAGATAAGATTAATTTGATATTAATTTGCGGCTGAGGTTCGTTGAACATAAGGACAAGAACCTTTAATATTTTATTGTGTTAAAGAGATATTGTGAACACGGTGTTTTGTTTTTAGCTGTACGTTGTACTTTTGTTAAATAGAAACATCAACACGGCGTATGGATCGGATATTAACGATACATTTAAAATAACTGACAGAGTATTCAGTTGCAGCAACTGGCTATCTTCACTAATAGACAATATTTGCAATAATGTGTACAAAATTGTTAAAAGGGATACATCGCTTATGATCGGTGAGTACATACACTTTACACATAATGCAGTAATCCTCGTACAATAAGATTGCTTTGCGTATTTTATGTCTATCGATACGAATATCTTCTCATTTATGAATCGCAATCGTATGCATTTTAATTGATACTAGAACAAGTGGCAAAAGTTTACCTGACTGCGCCTTCATTTATTCTGAAATGATCAAACATTTGTAAATAATGCAGGATACACACAGCTTGTTGTTTGCTAGAAAATATCCGAGCGTATGCTCTATCGCACGTGTGCAGGTTTCTTTATTTCTCATATAGGTAGATATAAACTAAAACCGCAAAAGGAATTTTTGCGATCGCGTAAGAAAAAGATGTTATTAATAAACACAGTGCTTATTTTTGTTTCAGTGCATAACATTATTCAGGGAAATTTTTGTAATGAAATAGTAGTTTGTGCTTGAAACGGACTTCTTTAAGATGTACTTCGTTAAGTAGACAATAAAGAAAATATACTAATCATGTGACAAATAGTAAACTGTCTTTCGAATTCGAAATATTATAGTGTAGCACCAGATGTAACTTTTTCTTTTTAAAATGTATTATATAGTACTTTAATTTCCAGAGAAAATGGCACCTAAAGATCTGCAAAAGAGCATGTACAAGCAACGCTTACTTACCGAAGAGCATTGGAGACGCGTGCGGAGGCAAGTCGCCAGTGAATGCTGCGAACGAGCGTGTACAGTCGGCAACATAATCATGTACTGTCCTGACGATGCAAAACTATTGCGAGAAAATCCTGACATATTCTATTGAAACGATGACACCAATGAGTGATAAAGCCAAAAATGGTACATTCATGTATCAGCGAACATTTTAAAATCTACCTCATGCTTCCGAGACAAAGACGGTTCTTAGGCAATCTGATGTTCCGAAAGTAGCTGAATAACTTTGTAGTACTCGTTATTATAACTGGCAAAGTTACAAAGTCCGTCCAGTATTTACGTGGTTAAATATGTGATCTGATGAATCAACAATTTAAATAAAATATTTTAAAAAGGATTTTCCTTTTTGACTTAAATATGGGTGGGTACATTCAGTAATATGGTAAAATGTTTAAATCGTACAAGTAAGATATCTTTCGAGAAGCGATATTTAGCAAGCTTTATGTGTAAATATTTTCCTTAAATTATAACTATATTCGATTTTGTCCCACTTTACTTATACCTTATTTAATTGTACAGGATTGTATTATTGTGATAGTTTTACAATTAAAAAGTTAAAAAAAGGAAGTGCCTAGTTTTTATTTATACCGAAAAAGTGAGCGACAAACAATCAGGTCATCTTATGTCATCTGAATACATATATGCCTACATCTCACTGCCTCTACCCATAGGTAAAGGCAGTGAGATGTAGGCGTTGCCTATCTTTAATGGACTGAGCAGAAAACACACAAACTAGTCCGTTTTTTTATCGTCAGTCACTTTCCAGAGACCTTTAAAAGAAAATATAATACGAGAGAACGTATCGCAAAATTTTAAAAGTGCTAGCTAAAAATAGACAGGCCCTTTAAACAAATACGATCAACATCTCATATTCCGATCATAAAAAGCTTAGTTAAGTGAACCAAATGTACATTATATATCAAATTATTTTTTTTACTTGAACATAATTCTCGTCGATTACTTTCATTGTGTACTAATGGAAGCTTTTTTTCTATTTTTAGTCATTAATAACAATTTTTACAATAGTAATTTTCTTTTGATAAAGATAAAAGAGAAGGAAAAGACAAGTGAAGGTTGTCGTATACATTAATTGATAGAAAGTTTAATTTATAAAGCTACAAAAAGATATAAGGTAAATTTATGTCTCATGTTAAAGGAAAAACTTGCGATTTATGAGATCTTTATCTTTACAATCTTAATTTAAAATTAGACATACATGAAAATAAAGTAGCAATCATCGTTTTTCTGTTTTTTCCCCCACTTAAATCGGTTCCGAACATCAATTTTTGTACACTTTCGACAAAAAACATCTCAGTTTAACAACAACTCTTTTCTTATGTCACCTTTTATTTTCAACAAACGGTATTTTGGCTAACTTATGTTAAAAATAAGCTCGCGTACCATGAATTTAAACAAATTAATATAATTAATAGAAGCGACATACCCAGAGCTGGGCATTAACTCGTTAATCCGTTAATCGTTAATTAACGAAGTTAACATTTTGCTTAACGGATTAATTTTTAAGTTAACTTAAAAAGTGTTAACGCTTTTGTTAACTTCCGTTAAACTCAACTTCCGTTAATAAAAGTCCGTTAATCGTTAAATTAGAAACTTGGAGACGTGCTGTCATTTTGTTTAAATTACGTGCCACGCCACGCTCGTAAGTTCAACTATGTTGGGCGACTGTCGGCGACTCGAATGGTGAACCAACGAGTTGATGATTGATATATGTGAAGTTCGCGTGCAAGTGTGATGCATCAGAGCGTCCGGGAAAGACGTGACCAACAGGACCAAAACAAAAGAAGGTTCGAAATAGTATATTTCATTACGAGTATATAAAAGCAAGAGTATGTAATAGCCCACATTCCGAACGCTCTTCGTCCCTGCAATACGCCACTTTTTGAGCAACTGTATTAAAACACTTTTTACTCGTGCCTTCTCTTTCCCAACTGTAAAAATGATGTCTATTAAAAAGAAAAAACCAACCACGAAGTTTTTACAAAAAAAAAAATCATTGAAGTTTTTATGATTCATGCAAATATTTCTAAAAAGAAGCTCCTAATTTGTTACAATATCAGATTTAATTCAATGAATTAGGTTAGGTTTCATTTTATTTCATCTCATTAAATTTCATTTTAATTTCATATCAATAAAAATAATCTACTGAAACCTTGGCTGTTTGGGCATGGTTCCCTTTGCCTACCCAGAATGGGCGAAGAAAACAAAAAAAATCTTTGTTTGTATTCTTTTACGGTTGGCGCCATTTTTCAAACATTTTAGTTAGTTGAGTTTATTGTGTTTTTAGCCGACTTCAAAAAGAAGGAGGTTATCAATTCGACTGTATTTTTTTTTATTATTCTAATAAATTGCTTAATTTTTTCGCAACCGTATTAAAATAGTTGTTTAGTACACGTGCGGAACTGTCATTACAACTGGTTCCTACTGTCAACCCTCACCTTCGGCTGCGCCTCGGCTCGGGTAGACATTTGTCGGAACTCTTTGCAATGACAAGCTTTCCGCACTCGTAATGAAATATACTATAATGCATTCATACTTGTCTCTAATACTAATGTGTTATAGAATGTACAGTCAAATTACTATTTTAAACAAGTGTCGCCACAATAAGTGCGAAATTAGTATGTATAATTTTGGTATGGTTAACTGTTAACGATTAACTTCAACTTGCGTTAAATTTTCGAGAATTTAACGCTTTAACGATTAACGAAGTTAATTTTTTAATTAACGGATCAACGATTAACGAAGTTAACTTTTCGATTAACTGTGCCCACCTGTGGACATACCTATGTCTAACTGGTTCTAGTCGGATTTTTAAATGATTAAATAAACTACGTAAAGTAAAATCGTAGTATGCGTTGTTCTTGTAGACATCGCATCCGATGTGTCCGGATTCGAATCTAGTCACGAAACAGTTGTCACACCTGAAACAATTATGGTACTAAAATAAAAATTTTATTACATTAAGTACGTTTTAAATGAGGCTTGGATATAATTAAAAAAAATGAAGTTAAGAGAATTAAAAAAAATTACGCGTTTGTAAACCTTACTATGAGGGTTGACTATTTACTGTATGAATAGTGTTGGATAGATGTAACTTTTAAATGATTTTAATGGACAGATCACATTGTACTATGTATATTGTTTTTACCTGGGTTCAGCATCTGATGTTGGCTAACTTTTGCTGGCAGAATTGAAGTTAGGTGTCCATCTACTTCGGTTACAATGAAATCTGGGGTAGCTATAGAAAATAAGAAGATTAATTGGCATATTAATATACTTGTATATCAAAAATTCTAATAAAAAATACATTTTTACACTTTATTATAAGTAATACACAGTTTCAGGGAAAAATCAATCTTAAATTAATTTTGAACCATTTCATAAAAGTGGAGTACTAACTAAAGTTTGTCGCAGTTGTAACTGGTTCCGATGACGTCACAGTTCGAACCGATGAAGTGCTGATTTCGGTCAATGTAGCGAGCGCTAGAAATATTGGAAAAATCATAAAACTTGCATTGCTGCTTTGTTGTAACAGAAAACTAGCAAGTGATATTAGTAGACAAGTAGTATTAACAACCGTGTATAGATTAACTTGGAAAAGATATTTATACAATCAGTTTGGTAATAATTTATATTTGATTACTTATTGAATATTAAGTATTTTAATACTCACTATAAAGAGTGACCGTGGAACTGCCAGCCCCAAGCGAGTTCTCTGCGAGGCATTGATATAGACCCGCGTCCTCTTTTGACACGTTGTTAACTGTGAGACTGCTTACGTGTACATGACCACGTGAGATCATCTTTATGTCGTACTTAAATCCTAAATACATATGTATTGGTTATTTTTATGTTCGATTTATTAAAAAAAAAAATCAAACTGATAGGGTTTTAAGACACCAATAATTATGGTATAAATTAACATGACTTCCTACTTTCTTAATCTCTCTCCTTTTTTATTTACTATCTAATGTACTCTTACCTGTTTTCTTCGCGTCTAAAATTAGTTCGTAGTAGCAGTACGTCATTAATAAAATATATACATATTATATTTATATATTATATAAATACGATGGAATATATCAATAGTACAGTGTACAATAACATCACAGCAAGTAAAATACCATTCGTCAGGCGATTGCCGCGCATATCGTTCCAGTGTATCGCAGGAGGAGGGTAAGCTTCAATATGAAACCGCAGTGTGGCAGCACTGTAGATATATGCTCCAACTTGTTGCTCTAACGCCTTTATTCTTGGCCTACCTGCGAATACATACCTATGTATGGAGGTACATACTGAGAGCTTATCCCTCTACATCATAAATCTTATAATTTTGTTCATAACAAAAAAGACAATTTATAACTTTAGCTGTTAATTAAAGACTTCTTCACAAATGTTATTAAAAATGTTTGCAAGTTACGAATATTTTTGACGGGATGACGTACGTAAGCATATTTATTCATTAGCGCTACGAAGTTGTAGCTAGCTACGTATGTGTGTCTTTTATTAGATGAAAATATGAATATGAAAGGTAATATTACACTGAGGTAATACTTGTGTTAGAACATAATGTTGACTCCGTTTTTTCAAAGATTACGATGTCATTATTGACAAAAAATATCATGAAAGTGTTTCGACTTTGGAAAAAGGAACAAAATTCATCTGCCTTAGACAAATGACATCTCCAAACCTTTAAAAAAATAACAATCATGATATGTTTATGAAACTTACTCAAGACGAATAGAAGAATTCTTTTGCTGACGCTTGGCGGTATTCCGTTGCTGGCAATACAGAAGAGCACGCAGTTCATATCCCGTTGAGCTACAGAAATATTCAGCCACTCGCCTTCCCATTTCAACACTAAAAAAAATTATTTATTCTTTATATTCTCTCTATCATTTTTCACTTTTGCCTGGTTCACTATTTCTTAGACAAAACATTTCAATTTAAAAAGTTTAATATGTAACGTATGTAATTACAAGTTGTCGCCCGCGATTCAGTCCGCGCTAAATTAGCAAAAAACTTTATTATTAGTCTACGTGTTCTTCCTGACTATACTCTACATCTATGCCAAATTTCATTAAGATCCGTTGAGCCGTTCCGGAGATACCTTAAAACAAACATACATCCATCCATGACTGAGATCACCGTAAAAGACATTATCTAATTACACTGAACTGCCATTAAACAAAATAAAATGGCTGTCAATTGACTGGGACATTCAATCGACATCTGAAATCTAATTTCGATAATAAATGTTGTGCTATTGTTTCCGTAGCAGTTTTCAATTTAGATGAATACAATTTTGTACTGAAAGTAGTATCTACCAAAATAAATTCCTTAATCATTATTGACAGTTTAGCTTAAACAAATGAACATTGTTATTTGCATTCTATTTATTGCGTTGTGAACACTTGTTTTTGGTAATTATTACATAAATTTATAATTCACTAGCAACTCCGAAACATACATATAACAAAGACTCGAGTAATACATGAGATACTTTTCATCTTTTTCTTAAATTCTGCGCCGAAGTCACGGGCAAAAGCTATAGTATAATAAAACAATATAGATACCACTTTCACCAGCAATAGTTAGAGGTTTGGATTCCTCCCTTTTCCAAGTGATGTTGGGTTGTGGGTTGCCCGACGCCGCGCAGTGCAGGGCTATACTGGCACCTTCCGCTACAACCACTTCACCAGTGCTGGAATCTATGATCTTTGGTGGAACTGTTAATATATTAAGATTTAACTAAAAATATATATTGTCTCCCTAATTTATATTATTTGTGGATTTTGTAAAAACGTGAGGAAAGAAGCACTTGAATCTTTAAAACGACCTTTTTTCAAGACTGACAAGCAAATTGTCCAGATGTAAGCCTTTTAGGTACTTCACTATCAGTTGCACTTTTCTCCGTTCTTTACTAATTTACGCAGCCATTCCTGTCTATCTTAAAAAAAGCGTTTAAAAATTATCATACCGTAAACTTGAAGGTAATGTATTTGCACGATCATGGGGTCAGTGTTGAGCTGGCACATGTATCGTCCGGCGTCACTACGGTGTGTGTCTCGTAGCGCCAGCGTGCATGAGTGAGGACCACTGAGTACTCCCACCCGTGGGTTCTTTGTCACAACCAAATGACCCACTGTCAATATAGTCTGCGTGTCAACTCGCAACCACGCCACCTGGTTACCAGACGGAAATCAAGTAGAAGTCCAATTATAAGCTATGATTATGACATTCAATTATATGTTGTAATCTTACTAATATTATTAATGCAAATATTTAGATGGATGGATGTTTGTTAGAAGCTATCTCCAGAACGGCTTTACGGGTCTCGCTGAAATTTTAGCATAGATGTAGGACATAGGTTTGAACATAGGCTATACTACTTAAGTTGTTTTTTTTTAACTCCGCGCGAAAGAATGTTCGTTGTTGGCCTTCTCAATACATATCTAGAATATTAAATACTTTTATATCGTGTCTCGAAAAAGCTTTATCATTACAAAAAATCGGGTGTATTATATATTATACGACTGCAATTGGATCAAAATTTATATTAAAACAGATTTTGAACAACATTGAATATGCTATTTACTTTTACAAAATGTTTTATTCTGTTCGCGTTCAAGATCACCGAAGAAATAGTAACAGATAATGTATCTCTTGTAATAACTATAGCGGTCTGCAAACCAATCAAACGTACATGAAAGCCTCATATTAATACTAGCTGTCGCCCGCGACTCCGTCCGCGCGGAATTAAAAAAAAAGATATAAGTTGCCTGTGTTCTGACAGACTATTCTCTGCATGTATGCCAAATTTCATCAAGCTCCGTTGAGCCGTTCCGGAGATACCTTCAAACAAACATCCATCCATCCATCTATCCAAACATTTGCATGTGTAAGAAGTAAGATGAAGATATATATAACGCAATGCAAAGGTACCATATAGTTTTGTAAGTTTTCCACGTTGCAAGTTAGGTATGCGTCGCGTCCCATAACGACTGTAAGATTTGTTTCGGAGCTCGTTATACTGGGCACGTCTGAAATAAAAATATCAGCAAGAGATATAGGCGGGATGATTGCTCATTGCAATATATTCTTCATTGTAGCATTAATTTAAAGACTTTTGGAAACAATTACAAATAAAAGATAACTTAATAAATTCATAATTTTAGCTTATTACAATATATATTCTATTAGCTTTTATTAGGCAAATAACAATATCATCCAATTTCCAGTTTGTACAAACAATAAACAAGTGAACTTTTCAAAGTATTTAGATTTTTTTAATGAAAAATGAAGGAATAGCATAATGTGGTCTGACTAAATAAAAACCATCAAGAAATGTGGAATACATTCTTTGATGTAAAATGTTCTTACTAATACATATTTATTTACCTTTTGCCAAAACTATATGCAGGATAATGGAAGTCAAAATTAATTTTTTAGAACACATTTTAAAAATTTCACATCAATTACAACGTCAATTGTTATAAAGAATATTTTTATTCAATCACTAAGTTTCCCGCGTAAAATTTAGATTTGATATTCAGCGCTGAATTTTCAGACGTGTTGTGCGTCGAATTCGCAAACCTAACTGGCGTTGAACACATTGAAGCAAAAATAAAGGCTTCGGAAATGCGCAGGTCCAAAAAGTATATAGTCCTATAAAGGGTTATTTAAGACTCACAACAAAAAAAAACTATGTCCCTTCACAAAACTTTTTGATTGACTACGCTTGCACACATAAATTAGCTAATACATAATATAAAATAAAAAGAGTAAACAAAAGAAGTTATACAAAAAAAGTGAGTTTAAATTAAATTAAAAAAGATTATCGGCTTCTACTCGACTGGTTAGCATTGTATGTGTAAAATATTAGCCTTCATTTGACATAATACGCTAGTAATTTTTTTTTTTCACTGGTGCTCCAAGTTCGTAGAACCTACCACTGTAGCAAAACAAATTAGGTTAACTCCGTGAACCGTTAGCATTGCTAACCTCAATTTGAAAGCAAAGGTTTAATAGATCCATTTTATATTTTCAGGTCCAAGCTAGCGGGAAAAGTGTTCAATTGGTACTACCTCAGCGGTCATTTTTATTAAATGTTTGTATGTTTCATTTTAACTTAATTCTTCTTGTTATTGTCGTCAAGTCCTTTTCATTATGAAAGACATCGAATATTTTAAAGCTCATTCCTTTAAATTATCGTTCCCGATTTATTTAATTTGAAAACAACCTGACGATAATGATCAATTATTTTTAAGGAAAAGTTTTATCGTAAAAAGGGTCAACAATAGGTATTAAGTTTTTCAGCCTTTTATTTATTTAAAGGTGCAATTACATTTGTTCTAAACAATAACAATGTTTGAAAAATGAAACATATTTCATTTCCCGTTAAGTCTTCCACAGTAAGCTTCAACGATGAAGAAGATGATAGATATGATCCAACCTAAAATTAACAAACCTATAGTGCCGGCAAAATATTTAACATTCATAGGTTCATACTGCTGCTTTGTCTGGTCATATAATTTACTTTGTAGGTATGTGCCTTGCGTGTACACTCTCTGTATAAAACCGCATTCCACGAGTATCTTTAAAATCCTATTAATCGGTCCAGTTAGCGCAGAATACTTAGTAAAATAAATTACAGAAGGACTGTTCACGATCTTTTCGGGAATGATTTGCAGTCTTCGTGAACCATTATATTGTTTTAAGTATTCCATAATAACCTCCTTATTGAACGCCAACACAAAGTTTGAGGTTCCACTGGATAGTTCATCTAAGATCTCGTAAGTATTAGAGAAGTTTAAAGACATCCAATTTCTGAAAATATCATCGTCTTCTGAATAATATTTTCTTAAAGATTCAAGACCACCGAAGGGATATTTGTCACGCAAAACTTCTTGTATGGTTGTAAATTTCTTTTCATACAATTTATGTTTCAATGAATCCTTTAGAGCGGCTTGGTAGCAGGATCGAATTATAAAACTAAACCAAATCCATATGTAAACGAATGCAACAAAATTTCTTTTCGATGGCATCCTCAAAATTGGCAGCCCTAAAAAAAGAACCCATGAATAAAATAGTAAATTAACATTAGACGGAGAAGCATTAATTACTTCCGTAATATGCTTCCAGAATCGTGTCTTAGTTAATGAGTTTAATAAAATAATAATTAAAAACATCAATATCAATATAAGTCTCGGGTAAAATTTGAGGGGATGTAAAAGTTTTTCCCAAGCCGGTTTTAATAAAGGCAATTTAGCTGTCCACACAATATCCATGGTATTGTATGTGAAAGAAATCTGAAAATTTCCATATAAATCAGAAGTGAGTGGAATAGAACACATTGAAGCGTGGGCTTCGAAATTATAAATGTCTCCCAGCGAACCGGTCCAATTGTTATCTTCATATGCACCCCATACTTCTCCCCCAGCTGGTAATTTTATTGTTAAACTAGCGTTTAATATATCAGATAAAAGTGTCAATACATCGCCATCAATTCCGCTCGGATTTTCAGTGGAATTTTTAAGAATCATAAAAGGAGGCTGATCAAATGTCGATACAATTAATGGACACTGGTGAAAATTTGTTAGTTGCTCTCGAAACATCGATTTCCAATTCATTCCGTTTTCGCTATTGTTAAATTTTATTTCGTAAGGAATGTCGTTAACGCATTTTTCGGGTTCTAAGAATCGATAGGAAAAGAGTTGTGGACTATCCTCATTCTGAGCTTTTAGAACAACAACATTAGGAATACGCTCATTGGATAATGTTAGGAAAATTTCTTTCTCCGCACATTGTTCGTAATCAGTAGTGGCACAAACAACAATAAATTTTCCAGATGTATCGTACATCGATTCTCTGAGCCATTTCAACATATCTGATATTTCAGAAGACTGTGTTCCGAACAAAACGTATTGTGATATATGTGTTCGTCGAGACGGTAAATATTTGCCTCGCTTCAGAATAACCGACTGATTGTACTTGCTCAGGAACACATCGACTGCAATCAATGTTTGTATATTGAACATAACAAGTGTAACGAATCGCCATTCGAAGTTGTAGTAACCAATTTCTGAAGCCATTTCACCAAGTTTTAATATAACTGGTGGATCTTCGTCTATTAATAACTGAGCACAGTTTGTAGATATACCACACATGTTCGTCGTTCACAGTTACATGTACTATAATAAAAACTATTTGTCTAAATGAGCGATTGTCGTGATTGCCAATACTTCGTAAGTAATGTCATTTTAAATTATTTATGCAATCACTTAAGAATCAAAGTTTTTACCATGATTATGCTGTGGATAAACGAGTTTTTTTATCCGGTTAATAAGAATAATTTTTTTCTGCTTTTACGTGAAACATAATTTTCTTGAATTACTTATATAAGAATAATTTGGTTGTATGATAAAAAGTTAATCTCAAACAAAATACTTAATTAGAAGAAAAACATTTTTAAATAAATTTAATTACAATGTCTAAGGATACATTTACGAAGATGATCTCGACCTTCCAACAAATAGTTCTAATATAAAAAATACAAGCGACATAATCCAGCCTCCGATGAGAATAGCATAGCAACCAGTATAATGCACTAGATTGATTGCCTTTTTCTTCCCACTCGACCTACTCGTATATCTCGACTTTGTATAGTTTTTGTACAGTTTTGAAGTAAATCCAGCTTCTATCAATTGCGTTAAAATTGTATTGATCGGTTCTGCCAACGGGGAGAATTTGTTAAAGAATATAACAGTTGGGCTGCTGATAACCTTTTGTCGTAACTTATGCAGGTCGATGCTTAGGTTTCTTTGAAATATTTTCAATGTTTCTGTGTTCACTCCTATAACAAACTTTTGGCCATTTGAAATGTTAAGCATCATGGGAAAGATTTCATTGCTTTCCAAATTAATCCAGCGATTATAAATTGTAGGTTCATCTATATAGTAATCTTTGAGTGCCGGCCCCCCGCCAATTTCGTAGTTAGCTGCAATGGCGTCCTCTATTGTCAACAGGTCTGAACGATATTTATTAGTTTTCAAAGCTTTTATAAGGAATACAGTGTAAATAGTCCTGACTAAGAAGCAGTACCAAATCCAGAAGAGAACGACATACAGAAATGCTGAATTTTTAGGTAGCTTCGTTGACGGCAAACCCATGCAAAGCTCCCATGAATAGAATACGAGACTGCGACGAGGTCGTATCGTCTTAGTTGCCCGAAACAAGCAATCACTACACTTACTCTTAACAAATATAGCTAGTATGACAATAACTACAAAAGACAGGGCCAAAGCTATCCTTACTTCGAAATTAAATGGACGCATTAACTTCAATGAGGGAGACTCTAAATCTGAAGGATGAGTGACCCATACTACGCTCACTGTATTATAATCCATAGACATTTGGAATTGTGAGAATCGACTGAGCGTGATGCTAGCAGACGTCATGGAGAAGTTGGCCAAGTTATAATAAACGTCAGCGAGTGATCCAGACCAAGTTCCGTCTTCTTCTAGTTTACCCCATCCGAAGCCCCGATGTGGAGTCATTAGTACGAGGCTAGCGTTTAACTTTTCTGCGATGAGACGAAGTAAATCTCCATCGGAACCTGAGGGAACGTCATTGGTTATCGTCATAAAAGGCTTCTGTTCGAACGTGGACACTGTAATAGGACACGATTGTAAGTTCCTTAATTTCAAAGGAAACATTTTTATACATTTAACGTCATTAACGAATAAACAAGAGTGCCAATTGTCTAATTTTATTGGCCGTATACTCTCACAATCATACTTTCTGTTGAAGTAGCTATACACATCTGTCTCGTTCGAAGATTTTCCTGTTTTGAGTAACACAACATTAACTATTTTGTAATTCCACAAAATTTTCACAGCCTCTGCTTCATCGCAATCGTGATTCGATAAACAAATGATGATGTACTTGCCGGTGTTGTCGAACTGACGTTTATTCATCCATTTTAACATTTGCGCGATGTTTGATAAATTCGTATCGAAAAGTATATATTGATGAATGTTTTCCGCGAATCGAGGATAGAAATCGCCATTGCTTAGAATTAAAGTTTTCTTGTATTTTTTCACAAAGAAGTCAATGCCGTACAAAATAGATATGTTATAAAACACAAAGGTGGTGAATCTCCATTCGAAATTGTTGAGCGCTATAACTGCAGCGCTTTCTGCTAAATTCTCAAAAGCCGAAACATTCGAAGGCATTAATAATTTATAATGTATGCTTTCATAAGTCCACATGTCGGCCGCGTGAGTGTAAGCGATTGAATATAATGTAGTCCGTGACATGGCACGGCTACGGCGATGTAATCTCGAGCTAAAATCACACCTAATGGTGCAAATGGATCACACAATGAATCATAATTGCCTCATAAAGTAATGAATAACCTTATTGAAAAAATCTGTCACTAATCATACAAAACCGCACAGTTTTTGTCGATATTTTCTCTTTAGCAGCACATCATTATCATCTTCCTGTCCTTGTCATGTACGTAGGATTGGCGAATCAGGTTTGTCCTTCATATGAATCTATCAACCGTAATCTCAGTCGTCACTCCCTTCTTAATCATGTCTTTAGGAGTACAATATATATTACTATATACTTTACTTTTAAAATTTTAATGATTATTGAACCACGTAGGGATTTAAAAGTTACCGATGAGTTGTATGGGTGTTTGTATAAGGTCAAAAAAAAACTACTTGCTTAGCTGAAAAAAATTATATTTTATGAGAAATTATAATTTACAATATTACATACAGGCATCCATCTTCAGTCGAAACTTAAGCTAAAATTCTCACAATCTCACGCAAAAGGTAAAGCAACGTTAGACTATAATATAGTTTTTAGCATTATTTTGAATGTCCACTGTAAAAAAAATATAGGTAATAAATCACGCCAGTACAAGATAATTCAATCCATTCGTACGACAGGTACCCGACGTGGAGGGCGCGGCGGACGGGCCGAGGCGTGCAGCCGGCGTCAGGCGAAGACAACTAGTTTCATTTATACGTTAGTCACAAATTGAACTATGTAAATGCAGACAGAATAAGAAAAATGTATAAGAATTCAGGCCATAAGCTTGTTGGAGGATGGAAAATAAACCTAGTTTAGACACAGTCTGAAAATCGTACAAATTTACTCTACAATGTACTAAGTAATTTATACAAAATATTAATTTTAATTTTCCGGAAGAGCGATGATGAATAAATCATAACATCAATATTCCTATAGTGCTTTCACTTTGAATCAATAAAAACTACTAAAATGTTGCCATGACCAACTGTAACCAAATAATTGTTAACCAATAAACATTAAGTGAAGTTTAAAAATCCAATGGAATGCTAACATCGGTTTCAATAGGTTCGATCAAGGAACGCTATTACTCGTCCAGATTACAAAAGTCATGAGATCTATGTTCCCCTCTTCATTGGCTCTGCCGGTAACCAAACATGAAACAGAACAAAATAAAGAAAACAATAATTTTAAAATATTTATTAGTTATTTCCATAAAAATCTTTGATTTTAAAAAGAGTAATATAAAGATCACGTTCATAAATAAGTCAAATATCCTGGCCCTGTTTTTTCTTAAAATATACTTGTTTTATTCATTGTGACATACTTAATTTGTTATATACTTAAAAGGAAAAGTCAATTACATTAATAAACTCAATAAAGGCTTTCAAAAGAGTCAACTAAGTTATGCTAAAGTGAAGAGAAAAAGCTCCTTAATTTACTTTGGACATCAGCATCATGTCTGGAGATCTCTAGTCGTTGAGTGTGGGCGAGGTCACGGGCACGAATAAAAAATATTAACCATTTTGAAATCTCACAATTTTCTTATTCCGTTTACATGACATTTATCATTACACAAACTCACACCTGACGCCCGCTGCACTGTACACAGCTGTAAACACCCACACTTATATACTTTAAAGTATTGAAAAAGAAAACTATAAGATCAGTCTGTACATCATTACTTATAAAGGCATTAAAACATATTCCCTTTGGCAAATAAGAGAGATTATCGATGGTGTTGTCTCCCCGGGCGGCGTGCGGTGAGACTGGGGGTGGGGGGAGGGTTAGTGGGGGAGTTGGGGGAGCGCCCGTCGCGCCGCTCCGCGCGGGCCGCCTGAGCCGGACACCGGACTCCTAACCGATCGACGCATTGCTGCACAGTTGCACAAACCAAACATAGTTCTATGTACACACAGAGATTGCACATCAATGGGTAACATCACTAGAAATATTCCAATATTGTGCGCTAAGTTTCAAATTCACAATATCTTGAGCATCTCGGACAGCTGTATCTCATAACCAAAAGCAAATAGTTTTGCTATTGACAGTGTCGGTGGTCGGCTGATATATAAAACTGTTCGCTTCCTTCTCCAAAATCAATTGGAAACTCTTAAACGGTAAATAGAAAATCAAGTCACAACAACAAATAAGTTAACACAATAAGTTATTCATTTAAAAAATAGAAACTTTGTTTCTCACTATACATAAAATAATTAAACAATAACACGAAGCAACACACTAAATAAAGCATAGCATAATAAAATTGTCTAAAACATGTATAGGAGTTGTGTGTGAGTGTGCGTACGTGTGTGTACGAGTGTGTGCGTGCGCGCCAGTCGAGGCCGCCGGGTGCGCCGGGTGCGGCGGGTGCGCCGGGTGCGCCGGGTGCGCGGGCGCGCGGGCGCGGAGGCCGCTGCGGTTGCCAATAGCAAAACTCGGCGCCGAGCTGTCTGCTCGCTGCACTCAGCACATTTAGACCCAAATGTACAATATATTACATTCGTGTGTTAAAAGCTTTCGTGCAAAAAACTCCAGTTACGGTTTACACAATTCACATTCCGCTTTATTGGATTTCTAGTAAAAAAAGTTTATATCAAATGCATCAAAAATGTCCTTACACAACTAACATAGTAACGTTCTATACTGATATAATGCTATTTGTTTTTCTTTATTTTCGTTACAGATAACATTAGGAAGAAACGAAATACACCATACAACTGCGTACACAAAGCCTACGGTCGAACGTAAATAAAAGTTTCGCTTGAAGTCAATTTGGGTAGAAAACACCATTGTTAAATATAAACAGCTTAAATAATAACATATAACATATTATATCAAGTAACAAAATTCCAATGTACAAAATAAACGCATCATTAATAGAATATAATCTTCCAAGCTAACAGAACATACAGTAGTACTGAATTCGAGCAATTGAGAAGCGGCCGAGGTACAGATGGGTTCTAATATGTACTGTAAGAGTTTGTACTCGACTTGAATTTAAATCTGTCATTGTTAATAGTCGTAATTATATAAAAAAAAACCCCGTGCCAAGTAAGAATTTAATCTTTGTTGCAAAAAATGGCAGTGAGAATTAAGGTTGTATGATTTTGGTGCAATTTGATTGGGCCATCTTATCATATAATTCGTCCCGCAGGCGACAAAGTTGATGTAAGTGAAGCTTAATAAGTATAACAGCGTTGTGGAAGATTGTAATCGACAATATTACCTTTCTCGGGGTGACTCCTATAAGGTAAAAATCCATAGAGATTAAATATTGGCCCCAAACAGAAGTTCCGTACCCGTGATGTCCCTCGGCCGTCTTCCCAGCGCGACCCTCACTCCAGAGCGGTGCACCAACCGCCGCACATCATCATAATTTAAATAAATACGTAATAGTAACACGGAAGCATCCCGATCGATAAAGCTGAAAGTCCCGTCTCGACCCACAAGGATGACGTGAAACACGCGTAAGTTCATAGGACTAGTTTGTTCAAATCCATTCGTCTGGACATAAATGTATACTAAATGTAGAAAGATATTATGGCAACAAACTTTACAAAAATCCTAAAACAATGACTATAAAGCAGGTGCCGCGGCGGGCCCGGGGCGCGACGCGGCATTTAAAAATGCACAATTTAATAATTCACCGATACAGACACATACATAAGTCGTGAATAACTTCATCATAAAAAAACATGTCAAAAAACCTGACGCGTCGTGAAGTGACCCAATCGGATCGAGAACGAATGATTTCCGACTCGTGCTAGTTTTGGGTTAAATGACTTACAATCTAACCTTATTTTTCTCATAAATCATTTAAAGATGTATCGGTTTGTCCATTCGATCTCAGTTCGTAAATTTACACTTTGTTGTGAAGTGATGATGTTTAAATTATGTGTTATACACAATCACAGAGGAGTGCGGGCGGCGCTGCCTACACTAGGTTGTACTCCTTCAGGTTGGACTGCAGGATGGTGTCCTTCACGGCGGCGAATACGAACCGGATGTTCTCAGTGTCTGCAAACAAACAATTATTATTCAAAAGCACATCAGACAAAACTTATTCTTGCATCTTATAAAAATTTGTATAGGTTTTACTCTATTTCGATGCTTAGCAGCTTTGGAACACCTTTTGTTGCATGAGTATCCGTAGAACTACTTACACTCCATGAGAATGCTGCGACTGGTTTCCTATTCACTAGTCAAAATGTAGAACATCATCAAGAAAAAATCCTACACCGTATACGTGTGTCAACTTTAATGCTGAGTTTAAAGCTGGTGGTTTGTGTTTTACGAGAAAAAACGGTGCGCTACCGAGTCGTAAACTTTTGACGTAAATTATAAAAACTTTAAATCCCTATCAAATTCCTATCAAGAATATTATGTCCTATTCAAGTGTAAACGAGTAAGTCAAAGACATATGCTTTGAAGTCTTGTGTGCTGTTGTTAATTAGAGAGAAAAAAAGGTACATATCACTGTAGTTATCAGCGCTGCCAATTAAGAACATCCATTACACTTTAAGATGCGCTTCCGGCCTTAAGTTAAACGATTTTTAATCAAAATGTTAACCTTACATTCTGTCTCATTATCTACACAACGCAACAATATTACACAAAGGTCGAAAATACAATGTAACGAAAACTGATTTTTTTTTTAATGAATTTTATAATTCTTCAATGCTTTAGGCTTAAAAAGAAATAACCTAACAAAAAGATGGAACTGTTCCAAAATAATAATATAGGTGTTTATATCAAACAAATAATATATGTTGTGTCTTATGAACATGCTATTTAAAAATATCATCAAAACTCCATCACCGCAAAGTAAAAGAAAAGATTAAATAAATAAATTGCACAATAAAAGGTTAAATAAAACATACATGCAACTATAAGTAAATTTTATTGGCAAATTAACACATATAAAAATAAATATTACATTAAGCTAAGTTAAATTCTTTCAAAGCGGATTGCATTATAGTATCCTTTACAGCACAGAACACTAATTTAATGTTTTCAGTGTCTTTAAAATAATCCAAGGCAGCATGCAAAAATTAAAAATAAATAGTAGAACTTGTTACACGAAAAACAAATTGTTATAACAATCAAAACATGCATTAAAACAATTTAAGTGAAGGTTCATGCAGTTTAAAATAGTAAGAAGATAATATTTAAAAAAAAAAATTTTAATCTGCATTAACTTCAAAGCGAAACGTAACCAAAAAAGCATTCTTAAACAATAAATATGAGACAAATGGATTCAAGCAATAAATAAAAGCATTTCTTTTTTTTATTTTGTAGAGTGGCAAACAAACAAGCGGCTACCAGAATTCGTCGAAACAGCGAAGCGACCGCTACCCGTAAGCATCTGCAATTCTTTATTTGACAGAGGACGGGATGCACAGAAAGAGGATATTTCACCTTTCTATGCGTTCCCTCCTCCACCAAATCCACTTCCCATTACCATAATTTTCTTATAAGAAAAGAATGTGGTAGGGCGAGAAGAGAATAAAAACTAAAATTAGGTCTTCGGCACGCATATTCATAAGACGAAACGCAGAATTTCTTCCACTTTACGCCTGTCATTATATTCTAAAGAAATGTTTTTTACTTTAATTAGTCGAGTTACTATGCAGTTACACGAATGAAGTTGTTAGCATGAAAAAATTCAAGCGCACACCAACAAAACCAAAACCATAGCTACAATTAATTTGACTAGAAAACAACAAATCACCTTGTATACCGAAGCTCCCATGCAACCTGTGATTCTAAAAAGTGTAACATAAAGAATAACATGGAAAATATACGAATAGGAAATGAAAAGAAGTATTCGAATACTTAAATCGAAGAAAATAAACATATTTATTTAAAAACGAATTAAAGAATAAAAAATAGATTTGATGAAATACGAATTTTTAACAACTATTTGTTAACACTCAAAACTTCTTAATTGGGATTGATTTCGATTTTGCGTTTATTTTATGGTTAGTTAAAAATTGTAATCAAAATCACTAATTAACAAACAAAACTCTTAAGCACTTCGTACACAAAGCAACGTAGATCTTGGAAACCCGCAGATTTCAGTCGCTAAGCGACTTAATACAATACACTGTCATAGATTGGTACACAGCGCGCGTTGCTCACATTTCGATCGTCTGATGTCAAAATCGTCGTGAGAAAAGGTCCTGCGATTTTCAAGCTGTCGGTACACATCTCTATATTTGACATGTAGTCGCTATGCATGTATTAACCGAATAGACGACGCGCATCGACGATTCAACGTGTATACGGAGCGCGCGCAACGCGATTTTTTTTGCCTTGTGTACGAAGTGCCCGAGTCATAATAAAATCTTGTAATAAATATCAAATAATTTATATTAAGGAAGTTATATCTGTAGACTCAAATTACCCTTTGACGCTAAAGGTTTACGGTTGCGCACAAACTAATTACAATGCAAGATTTTAGATACAACATTCCAGAGAATATTCATATTATTTACCTTATACATACAAAATAGCATGGATTTTACACGATTGTATAATAACTCAAAGAAAGCAGGTATGAGTACATAAGACTACCGTTGTAATACATAGATTCGAATTTATATGATTAGCTGTCGCCCGCGACTCTGTTCGCGCGGAATTAAAACAAAAGCTAATATGTAGCTATATGTGTCTTTCCAGACTATGTTGTACTTCTGTGCTAAATTTCATAAAGATCTGTTAAGCCGTTCCGGAGATAACTTCAAACAAACATCCATCCATACATCGATCCATCTAAACGTTCGCATTTAAAATAAATAGTTAGATTTCCTACACGCACTCACTATTTGAGTTCTTACAATCGATAAGCTTTGTTTACATAAGAATAAATCGGAAGTATGACGAATAATATGAACGAAAAACGACCCAAAATATTATTATTAAGTGTATGTACATTATAAAATACTTCGAAAAACGTATTACTATTAAATGTTAGAATTATGAGACCTAAAATATTTGTTACAAAAAAAAAACTGACTGCATATTAGGTGTTTTTCAACTGAAGAATAATCGAAATCTTATCGTGGGATTCTACGGCCGTAACATTTTCAGAAATATATCTCTTTGATTTGGTACATATTTGTAACAGGCAGTGAAACGAGATAGTTAAAGAATAGTGTCGTAATTTTTCACGCTTTATAAATAGTTGGTTGGTTATCTTTAATTCTCCATACAAAAGGCTCTGCAATGAAGATTTTCGTATATAGTAAATAGTTTGTTGACTTACCTGTCGCGCAGGTGAAGTGCGAATAGATGATTTTCTCCGCGTCCGGGTTGAGATCGACAAACATTCGTAGAATAAACTCACGCGCAGTGCTGGCGTCGCGCTGAGGACCTGATGGTATTACCACACGCTCACAACTACATTCATAAATACTTCAAGTCTTCATTGGCTTACAAAACGACGTATATATTGTTGTATTTTGTAAAAAAAAAAGTTTTTAAACCATGTAAAACTGATCCGAAAAATGAACTGCCGAATCAGTTTGACAGAAACACATTGTTAACTCTTTTTCATCAAAGATTGTGAGAGAGATGACAATGTATGCCACAGTTAATGCTTTTATGTTCAACTATAAAGGATAAAAGTATTAAAATGTAAATTATACCAAGTTTTACAAACCAAAAAAAGACTTAATTCTAGCTTACACACTTAGCCTAATCAACATCTAGCTAAATCACACAATCGAGCGTATACTGTTGTATGTAAGTCGCGTTAGAATTCAACCTGTGGCGGTGGTGAAATGCGAGTAACAGGATCTGTCCGGATCGGGGTTCTCTTTCAAATATTTCTGAAGGATAAACTCTCGAGCCGGTATCGGATCGCATTTCGGACCTAATGATTTCAAAAGACTTACTTAAAAACAATTATTACTTAATTATTACGATTCAAGTTTGGTATACTGAAATTACTTGCATGTGATAATATTTTAACTTTAAGTTACGCATTGATTAATAACTTTTACTGGTTTAAGTCAAAATGACGGTTACAAAGACTAATTTCTTGTCATTACCCAAAGATTGACCTACCATGGGTTTCTGAGACCAAAACCTCCGATTAAAACATCTTGTTATCTCTTTTTTGTCAAAGATAATGACGGGGATGACGATGTTTTATACAGAGATTTTAGACTCAGAAAGACACGACTTCGACGAAATCTATAGAAGGAAAAAAATATCGAGATATTATTTTTTTTTATAAATGCAATACAAACCGTCGTATTCTGGGAAATAGTCGACGAGATGTGAGTACATGATCTTCTCCTCAAGCAAATCCTTTTTGTTCAAGAACAAGATGACTGACGAGTGCTGGAACCAGGGATACGTGATGATAGTTTTGAATAACGCCTTCGATTCTTCCATTCGATTCTGAAATGAAGGAAATATTTTATGTTAAAATATTATCACAGACTACTTTGTATTAGGAAAATGTTAATATTATTCTCTCGCATATTTCTACATATAAAAGTCAGGTGTTCACAACATTTTTCTCTTGTCATGGCAAATTCATGTAGCCTTTATCGAATTCTAAAATAAATTCTAACGAAACGAGGGCATTGAGTATGAGAAACTAGGAAACAATTCAAGTGATTTGTATTATTACAAATGTCTCTGCACAGCTTGTTTCTCACGGCTGTTTTTATCCTATTGTAATATATGTATTAAATAAAAATACTCTCACACAAATCATTGTTCTAGAGAAATTACAATAAAATAGATTTCATACGCCGATAGCCTTGATTACACGTGTACGAAATAAACTTCTTAAATTCACTTCGCTTTCATCAAACAATACTAAATACTACCTATTTATATAGAAATTAAATATTTAAGCAACATTATTAAGTATTATTTTTCTAAATTAAGTATTTGGTTCATGATTAATTTTATAAATATTGCTAAGTTATGTATCGTATTCTTTTGATTAGTTAAAGTAGAAAAATGTTTACATGACAGTTAAAATTTTAAAACAAGTTATCAACGTATTTAACATTTATTTAATACTAGCTGTCGCCCGTGACTCTTTACCCGCGGTAATAAAAAACTTGATTAGTAGCCTATGTGTCCTTCCAAACTATGTTTTACATCTACGCCAAATTTCAGCGAGATCTATGCAGTCGTTTTGGAGAAGCCATCTAACAAACATCCATCCATCCATACATCCAAACATTCTCATTTGTGATATTAGTAAGATAATTATTGAAAGCGCCTAAAAGTGGAAGTTTTAGTAAATTTTAAAGCAGAATATAGTTAGTAAAACTATCAATAATGTAAAGTTTATTGTGCGACATTGTGTAATAACTTCAAAATATAATGTGAGGTTCCACTGTCAAAAAACTTGCACTTCAAAAAAGCATTACACTTTTATTGTTTAATGCCTTTTTAAAATATACTATGTTAAATGTCAAAACACTAAACTTACCTCATTTTCGGATTCGAATAAAATTTGATCATATTCACTAAGAGCTACTAAGAATATGATAGATGTGACGTTCTCAAAACAATGAATCCACTTCCTTCTCTCGGATCTCTGGCCACCCACATCTACCATCCTGTTGACCACAAATACAAATTAATATAACTTGAATTTTACATAACTAAACTAAAAACTGTGTATATCTTGTAACACGGCAATGTATGAAAATATTACAAGTAGAGTAACTTTTAAATAAACATTGTTTTCGGATCAAAACGTTTACGCAAAAGTATTATTGACGTTTTTTGTAGTAAAAATAATTTATTGATTATTTAAAACAATATTAAGCTAATTAAATTGTTTAAAATTTCGTGAGACATAAAATTAGTTTGATCACACGTGAGTTATACCGTTTCTTAATGAATTAAATATTAAGATAAGTTAAAAAAAATCGTACAACTCACGTGTTGATGAAGAAAATGTAACCACAAGAACAATGACAATACTATTCAAGTATAATAGTAATTAGACATATTCAAAATGGTTCTTATAACACTATCAATAATTATATACTAGTGCATTTAAAATCGTTAATCGTGAAAAGTTTAATTAAAATTTTATGACTTTAATAATGATATTTGTTAGAAATCATTCGATAGACAATAAAATATCAATTTACTTCAGGAATGTATGTACTTGGTTAATATAATTATATATTTATCTTTAACTTTGTTTATTATCAACTGTTTATAAGAGATCATGCAAGATTCAATACATACCTTTTGCAGAGTCGTAATTATTACACAATTTAAACGTTACATAGTAACTTATACAACATTATTAATAAGCAAGCAATTCAAATTATAATGGGATGTACGCAATAGCAACAAAAATACATATAAATACGTGCAATAAAATTAAAGCCAGTTAGTGTGTTAAGAAAAAAATTTTATTAACATCCTTCCAAAATTGTAAATTTACTAAATACCTCAAGTTCTATTCAATCATTACTTACAAACCTGCTTGTACCAAAACCGCCAACTTTGGTAGTTTTAAAAATGAAGATTTCTCGCGTTCTTAATACAGCAAAGAATGGTTATAACCACAGGTGGGCACAGTTAATCGAAAAGTTAACTTCGTTAATCGTTAATTCGTTAATAAAAAAATTAACTTCGTTAATCGTTAAAGCGTTAAATTCTCGAAAATTTAACGCAAGTTAAAGTTAATCGTTAACAGTTAACCATACCAAAATTATACATACTAATTTCATACTTATTGTGGCGACACTTGTTTAAGATAGCAATTTGACTATACATTCTATAACACATTAGTATTAGAGACAAGTATGAATGCGTTATAGTTTATTTCATTACGATTGCAGAAAGCCTATCATTGCAAAGAGTTCCGACAAATCTACTACTTTTTAAACTAAGTTTACCCGAGCCGAGGTGCAGCCGAAGGTGACGGTTGACAGTTGGAACAAGTTGTAATGACAGTTCCGCACGTGTACTAAACAACTATTTTTAATACAGTTGCGAAAAAATGAAGCAATTTAATAGAATAATAAAAACACAATAAACTCAACTAACTAAAGTGTTTGAAAAATGGCGCCAGCCGTAAAAGAATACAAACAGAGATTTTTTTTCTTCATCCATTCTGGGTAGGCAAAGGGAACTATGCCCAAACGGCCAAGTCTTCAGTAGATTATTTTTATTGATATGAAATGAAAATGAAATTTAATGAGATGAAATAAAATGAAACCTAACCTAATTCATTGAATAAAATCATTAAAGCTGATATTGTAACAAATTAGGAGCTTCTTTTTAGAAATATTTGCATGAAGCATAAAAACTTCAATGATTTTTTTTTTTGTAAAAACTTCGTGGTTGGTTTTTTCTTAGACATTATTTTGACAGTTGGGAAAGAGAACGCACGAGTTTGGAAAAGCTAAAGAAAAAGCACGAGTAAAAAAGTGTTTTAATACAGTTGCTCAACAAGTGGCGTATTGCAGGGACGAAGAGCGTTCGGGATGTGGGCTATTACATACTCTTGCTTTGATTTACTCGTAATGAAATATACTATTTCGAACCTTCTTTTGATTTTGTCCTGTTGGTCACGTCTTTCCCGGACGCTCTGATGCATCACAGTTGTACGCGAACTTCACATATATCAATTATCAACTCGTTCGTTCACCATTCGCGTCGCCGACAGTTGCCCAACATAGCTGAACTTACGAGCGTGTCGTGACGCGTAATTTAAACAAAATGACAGCACGTCTACAAGTTTCTAATTTAACGATTAACGGACTTTTATTAACGGAAGTTGAGTTTAACGGAAGTTAACAAAAGCGTTAACACTTTTTGAAGTTAACTTAAAAGTTAATCCGTTAAGCAAAATGTTAACTTCGTTAATTAACGATTAACGGATTAACGAGTTAATGCCCAGCTCTGGTTATAACAACGTATAAAACTGTCTTATCTATCACACAAGCACACAGGATTAGATCAAAACAATTGCTATTCCTACAATCCTACACATAAATATTTAAATCTACTGATTGAAGTAATATTAACTTCTTAACTTTTTCCATAGAAAATCTGCTTGAAAGCGAAATTTTTCAACTTAAAGCTGAACGATTTGTTTCGATGTTTAGTAAATTTGGTATTTACAATTAGCCGAAGCGGGCTGTTAGTACCCAGGTGCATACATACCTAAATATGGGTTGTTTGGACGGTGAAGGAATAACGCGCTCCCAGCGATCTACCAAACCATGTAATCCACAACACCATTTTCCTACACTGTGAACATACCTAAATATGATTCCGTCAAGATCGAAAGGATACTCAAGTATACCGGTTGTCGGCTGTCGAGCGCGAAGAATATCCTGTTCGGTCGGCAGATAGTCGTCTTTCTCGATCCTTTCCAGATCGCTTAAATAGCTGGAATATGTTTTAAAAGCAACTCAAAGCCCAAGTATCGCATGCAACAAAATTGATACATCCCAGTTGACATGGAGAATAAAAAAGAAACAAACAAAAAATTTAGACATTCAAATCCATGCTAATAAACTCCATTACAAACTTTTTTGTTGTAAAAATATCATTACATTTTATTTGATACTGGTTATAATGTGTTTGTCACCATGGATAACATTAAAAAAAAACATGAAACCCAATAGTACCCGTAAACAATAACATGCACATCGAAGCGAAGCATTCGCCTTGTAACAGCATGCAGAGGCAGTAATGTTGTTACCTAAATCGAATCTCTTCCAAGTCAAACGGGTACTCAATGATACCCGTAGTGGGTACTCTCACGCGAAGGATGTCTTGTTCGGTAGGTAAGTAATTTGGACCCGCCACGCGGTCAATCTCCTGCAGGTAGCTATAGAAAATTCACGCTTTTTTGTACAGTTGTATTTTTTATCCACATTATTTGCCAATTATGACACTTCTAACGACATACAAACTAATTGTCGTTAGGACGATAGACGTCGTGTCCACGTGTTAAAACACGGTCATTAGACATATAAAGTTATCGGTTTATTAGTCGAAACGGATAGAGACTTATTCCGGGTCGACAGTATATCACTACGACATTATTTTTATGCATAATTTTTTATAAAATTCATTATAAATAATTTAAAATGTAAGAATTTGACCAATATTCGATATTACAAAAACTTTTGTTTTCAAAAAAACATTAAACATAAACTACGTTTTAAATGTATACATTGGCATTGTTGTTATTTGTATGACTTACTATTTAGCCGAGTCAGTCAGTTGGTACTCCCGCCTGCGGTCGTAGCACTCTTGAATCCCCGAATCGGCCCAAAGGGCCTTTATAGCTTCCACGTAAGGGCTCTCAAAGGTCGTCACACTCTCAAAGTCGATTGATGATATCAACTCCGCCTTTTCCTGTAAGTCATTAAGTCATTATTTAATTGACCTGTTAATTGTATGAAACAGATATTCAAATACAAGTTCAGTGAATATTATTAACATTGACTAACAAAAAATCTATTTAAAATAAAGCGATGTGGCGTAACAGACGGCATATGATTTATTTCCTGCGTTGATAACAATGAGGAAGTATTACATGTATTTTTGTTGTACCTAAAATTATCTGTAAACAGATTTATTGCTTATTTAACAACAGGGATACTAATGGTTTGATTAAAATTTGAAGAAATCTTTTTTAAATCATTAGTGCTAGAGATTAAAGTCTCGATCATCCTGTTGTACACCCTGACTTCGATTAATTATTCATGCTACTTCTGTGTTAATAAAGCGTTTTAGCATAGTTTGAAGTAACATGTTGCTTGTCGTTCAGATTTGTATTTTAAAATTTAGTGTCATCGCTCCCACCACGTACCGCCCGTGTGGCATCTCTCTAACTAGTTATGGTAGGACAATACTTACTGCATTGGACGGATTTCCGTATTGTATTTTGAGTAGGTCCATAGCGCGTATCATGCTCTGCATGGCCATGAAGATGTTCTGGTAGACGAGCTTGATGAAACCGCGCTTGTCGTCGTCGCTATAGCCGGAGCCGTGGATAATTCTCATCTGCTTGATGAACGTTGACTTGCCCGACTCGCCAGTGCCTGTTAAGTATCACCAAATATGTTTATACTTAACCAACTTCTATTAAAGTCTGGTTTCAAAAAGAAAGTTTCATTTTTCATATTCTCATCCCTGTCTAATAACTTCAAACAGCTTAAACACATAATTTATTTTGCTTACATTGTTAATAAATAATGAACTTAATGACGAAAAGACATCTTAATGTCTAACAATAAAATTACTCTTTGCCATTCTTGTACTAGAAGTGTGGGTAAGTAACTTTCATTGGAAATAATTGACTTATATATAGAGCCAAGCACTATCTTATAGAATTATGTACAAATAAATTTTGCTTTCTCTTGTAACAAATATAAAACATTAGTATGATAATTATGATTTTGAAATTAAAAGAAAAATTAAATTTAAACTAAAACTACAGGATGATTTATATCTGCCAAAATTTGGGAAAATTGGTCAATTCAGATTATGTATTAACTAAATCAATATAAACCTTAAATAACACTTCAAAAGAATGTAAACTTAGTAGAGAGAGAACTTAATTGCCCTTAACTGTGACCTAGGCTGGGGGAAGCCATTAGTTGGCTTATGACTAGAGGACCACTAATAGGATTGGCATCAAGCTAACTCATTGCTAGTAAATAAACCTTGACAATGGCAAACACATAGCAAATACTTATAATATAGTGTATTTCCTCTTTTAAAACAGTATAAAATATCCAATAATGTTAAGCAACACATAATGTTGGAAATATTGAGCATAGCCACTTGAATATTTTACTATCTTCTTATTTTGAAATTAACTATTTACTCAATAAGTTTGGATTCTAAAAAAATATCATATCTTTTCCATTCCTCAAAAATGCACAAGTTAGAAAAGATTGAGATTATATAATAAAAAGATATTTGTAGCAGTAGAAATTCTAGTTCTTAATAGGAACTAGCTGTCACACGGGACTCCATCCGCACGGAATTAAAAAAAAAACTTATTAGAAGCCTATGTGTTCTTCCATACTTTTACATCTATGCCAAATTTCATCAAGATCCATTGAGCCATTCTGGAGATACCTTCAAACAAACATCCATCCATCCATACATTCACATTTATAATATTTGTAAGATTAATGATCAACAATATTCTGTCACATACAACATAATAAGTAAAGTTGCTTTTCACACTTGCACTTTTAGGTTTAAAAATTTAAAGGCTAATTTCTCTACTATGAGAGTATAATAGTGTAAGAATTGAGCAATATTCTAGTTTAACATACTTCATAATGTGATACTATTTCTATCTGCATGATGACTAACTATTATGATTTCTATAACATTTCATTGTGAAAATTCAATGAATCGACATTTCTATTGTGATAGGATGTCTTATATAAAAACATATAACACATATTAAAATTTAATGTTTACTAAGTCAAGGAAACTTTAACCAAAATATTGCATAAAATAGTTTTTGTCCAAGAGGAAAATGAATTCATTGGAATTTCAGTAGTAAAGTTAAGTCAAATTGAATACAGCCTAATAAAACTACTCCTACTATTGATACTTAACAGAACTAATATGATAAAAGCAATGATTTGTTGTCATTTTGAAACCTTTCACTATTTATCTGTAAACAAGTATGAATATTATTAGAAAAACTAGCTATTGCCCGCGATTTCGTCCGCACAGTATTAAACAAAACATACTAAGTGTATTACGCGATAAAAATTATCTAATGTGTTCAAGACTTATGTTCTGTGTCTGCCAAATTTCAATAATATGTGTTGAACCATTGTGGACTTATAGCGTAAATATGTAAAAACAAAACAAACATATCCCAAGGAACCCCAAGTTTTTCTGGGTTTTGAGGGTGCTTTTGTGTTCTTCCAGACTATGTTCTACATCAATGCCAAATTTCACCGAGATCCTTTAAACCATTCTGGAGATGGGATTTAGCAACAGTCTGACACAAAAAAAGATATGTTTTATATCATCATAAATAAATTTACCTTTTAAATATGCTTTAACCAAAGATATTATTTGAAATAATTTCAAACTTATAATCTAAATACTCATAATGACTTTAAAAGGCTAACTTAAATAAAATGTTAATATATTTTGTATCTACATAGTATTTCATCTTATAACCTATAGATCGAGGATTTTGTATACCATGTTCTGTTTTAAAACATTTACATAAAAGTAGTTCCACAGAGACACAGTGAATGATTACATTGGAACAGGCACTTTAAATAGACACTAACACAACTATAGACAAAGAAATAGACAAGTTTATTGCCTCCTTAGCAATCTATTTCTGTAACTGCATATAATAGGTTATTTTTATCATGATGTAAAATATTTATGTGATTAGAATTACAATTAGTTTTTTAACATCAGTTAAATGCATTCAGTTATTTAAAAAAAGTCATTAGTATGTTCCTATTGTAATCTCAGAGAATGCTAGTTAAATTGGTACTTGGTACACTTATTCAAGTTATTGGACTTAAAATAGTGTTAGAGTGGGTTTAAGAGCCTATAACTCTATACAGCTGAACTTGAATAAGCAAGAGTCCAAAGAACCGCAATTTTTCTAGCTTTTAGAGATTTCTCTCAAATTTACTTTAAAATATTTTTCTTTGTTGGATACAGTAAGTAGATATATTTTGGGAAATAGAATATATTTTTCATGTGTAATAGTATTTTTTTAACATCATCATATCAAATTTTCGTTAATTTGTGTTTATGTCCAAAAATCATCAAAATAATAGTTAAACTATACACATAGAAAAATCAGTACACCACAAGACATATAAAGTGTATGTTATAGACAAAATTTGAGAGATGTTTTTATAAGAATATGGTATAAGCTGAATATTTGTTAGTACATAAAAAAATACATATAATTTTAAAGAGCATATAGGTTAGTAAGTTATAACATCATAGGATTATGAATCATAGCTTGCATTTAGAACTATAACAGACTTGAATTCAAAGTAGACTGTTTACAATATTTTTTTTAATTTATAAATCAAAATATGATTTTTTTTTTCTATTTATAGACCTAACAAATAATTTATTCCTTAAATGCACCTATAATTAGATTAATCATTACTTCATTGTGTACTTGTGTTATAAAAAAAGATTTTTAGGTTAAGTTTAACTTACCCAGCAGGAGCAGTTTGAGTTCTCTTCTGGCATCGCGTTTGTCCTTTCGGAGTTGCCGCTCTATCTCCTGGTTGATTCTTTTCTGTTCTTTGGCTTCCTCCGAAATACAGCAGTCCATGGTTCCTCAGAGCGAAGGGCCGCGGACCGTCCTCGCGCGCGGAGCCCTGTCCTTTCGGCAGGCCTTTCAACCGAGGCACACCACTCCTAAAAATTACATATTATTACACTCACTAAATCACGGGCCTCACAATTCCCGGCTGAATTCACAATCGCTCACAATATCACATACCGACACGAAGACGCGCGTACAATCATCCGAACTAGAAGCTAATACTAAAACCGACAATCCGGTCACTGGGTGTGGTGACTTATGATCGCTCATATACATATACGCTTCTGTCAACTGCCGACATAAACATTTCGAAATCCGTTTATATACGAGCGGGGAACCTTGTGAAGCGATCGTATAATCTTATTAATGTAACTAGATTCAAGAAACCTATGGCTACTCCCCGCACGTGTGTAATAATATGATTAAAACTGTGAGCAAACAGCGGATTGACGATACCTAGGTAATCTACTGATAACTAGAACGGCCTATGTCTAGGTTACAATTTTACTTCCCATGCCACTGTAGTAAAGAAAACACACAAGTGATACACATTTTTATACACATTACGTACCCAAATATATATCCATAGGGCACGATCAAGTATTCCACTTCAATTTATTGCACTAACCACGATTTAATCACTCAAGTCATACAACGTCCGCCTCTCTCAATATGGCGCTGGGCGATTTTGGGCGATGGGGAGTTCTGCGCGTGCGTCGTACGAGTATTAGCGAATTAAAAGTTGTGTATGGAAATTGAATCAAAATATGTAAAATTTTACTAAATAAATTTTAATATCTAATTACATAAATAAAATATCGTTAATCAAATATAAAAATTAGAATTTTAATTTCCATTTCATGATCATCAAATTAATTATAATTTGACAGCAAAACTGTCATACTGTCAGTGTAAGTAAATGTCATCGTTATCATTCAATTTCAATCGATGCAATCGAATATAGTTTTTGATAGTAAATCGATTTTTCTTTCACATTTTAATGGAATTTTCACGGTTTTATACAGGTAGAGAAAATTAAAATAATAGTTTTAAATTATACGAGACTAGAATAGGTAATTTTTTAACGAATCTCTTCAATTTCGTTGGCTTTGTATGCTGTTGGTGCATAGACAATTGGTTTTTTTTATAATTAGATTTGGTTTTTTATAATTTATTAAATTTTATACGTAAATAGAATCAAAAATAAATATAAATTATCGAAAATGTTATTTGGTACACTTATTTATTCACTATACACTGTACTGCACAAATTCTTGTTGATTTAATTTCTTCTTTCACATTATACCTACTAGATGTTTCAGACGGCAATTTATATATTGAAAACGCGGAAAGAAGCCCTACAGTATTTGCGTAACATCTAACTCTACACAATGTCATATCGTGTAGTCGCCCCAGACACAGGGATTAACCTTCAAAGGTAACTCATATTGCTATACCAGGTCACATAGTTTAACTGTTGTCAAGCCTCTATCAGACGTCTATAAAAATTGAGTACCCTTCTCAATTAATAGAAATTGTATATTAAGTAAATAAGTATTACTCTTTGGTTATTTGAAAAAATAAAACATCTATCTATAAATATTTGCAACAAAAGCATGAGTGTTATTTAACTTTCGAAATATTCGCTCAAGTTTATACGTGGAGAACAAGATAAAATTATTGAATTCGTAATCATCATCAGCTGCTTCCTAGAAGACTTCTTTGAAAAATAACAAAACATTATATTAAAAAAAAACATCGAGAAAGGACCACCCTATGTGAGGTCTAGGCCGGGATGTAATCGTATTAGCGGTGTAGAAGGTTGTTACATTCGCCTTGTGGCAATTTCAAGAGCAGAAGATTATTATTTAATCGATAACGCTTTTAACTTCCTTGTTTTAACTATCCTGAATAGAGAAGCATTTCTTTTTTATTTTTGTCAAGTAGATTTTTAATGTTTTTGGTTATCAATATGAAAAAACTTAAACTGGGCACTCGGCAGCATAACAAAAAAGAGCGAAGTCTACTTCACGGTAGTGTTTTTAAAGGTCGTCTTAAGTTCTTTGGACTTTTATATTTATTAAGAACTAGTTGTCACCCGCGACTCCGTCCGCGCGGAATTAATTAAGATAATAAGTAGCCTATGTGTTCTTCTAGATTATGTCTTACATCTGTGCCAAATTTCATCAAGATCCGTTCAGCTGTTTCGGAGACCTTCTAACAATCCATCCATCCATCTAAGCATTCGCATTTATTAGTAAGATTGAAATAAAAAAGAAGTTCCTTACTGTCTACATTTCAAATCAATTTATATAATTTGGTAAAATCTTGTTAATAGTATTATTATTTGAAAACAGCGATAATTAGATTTGTTACTTTTATGTCGGATCACATGTCATTTAAACTAAAGTATTTCTATTACGAGTATACTACTAGTACTACTTACTCGTAGTGTAACGTTACAGATTGAATGTTATTTTTGTTTTAATTCTCAGTGAAAAGAAAAGTGAATGATAGGGAGAGAACCACACAGAAGACAGGTGTGAAGTGGATGTAATTCCGCGTTTCTTCTAACGAGTGTGCGTTCCGGAGGCCTAATTTTAGTCCTTTTTCCCTTCCCACCCTTTTCTTATAAGGACAGGATGGGAAAGGGATGTGGATTTGATGGAGGAGGAGATGCATAGGAAGGTTAAATATTCTCTTTTTGTGCGTCCCCCTCCTTCGTCGATTGAGGGTAGACAACGCATTTGCAATTGCGAATGTCTATGGGCAGCGGTCGCTTCGCCATTTCGGCGAATTCATGTGGCCGCTTGCTATATAAATATAAAAAGATATTTAGATCAGGTAATATTAAATATACTCAAATTCATTAGTAAAAATATAAAATATTCTTTATTATACACACCTTAACTAGTTTATTACATACAATCTGTAACTTATTGCATTATTTATTTATTCATTATGTTATGTGCTACGCATTACCGATATTTAAATTACAATTAATATCCTTTTCACCAAGTTCTAAGTTTTTATACTTTTGAACAGTTTCTAATGATGTATTAGGTGGGATCCATCCACCGAAAGCTTTTTCAAATTCTTTGGCAACAGCTACGGTTAAATAATCGTTGTATCTGCCGGCGACTATTTGTATCCCAACTGGCAACCCTTTATCTGTGAATCCTATAGGACACGCTGTTACTGGCAACCCCAACGCGTTGAATATCGTTAAATATCCGCAGTTTAAAAATTTGTAGAATATTTTGTAGTGCACATGAGCAGGATAAGGAAACGTTGGGAATAACAGCACCGCGTTCTCCGATAAAGCTTTCTGAAACAATAACATTTGTTAACATTTTTTTTTTATAATGACCTACGAGCAACTAACATTATGAGTTTAAATTTACAAATTATTGATGAATGTAATCTACAAAATATTCTGTGTCTTTTGGACATGTAGTTAAGATCGTAACTATCTTAATTATAAATCGTAATATAACTTTACTTACTTGGAAATCAGTCTTAATCTCTTCGAACATTTCAACTAGTTTCTTATAATACCCTGATGGTAAAGCGTCAAAGAATTTCTTTACTGGACCATAAGCTACACATGTGAAGTTATGTCTTGAGACACCAAGCAATTTCTTTAAAACCTCAGGCCACGTCGACACCCAAAACTCCTGCCTCTCTGGATCTGTGTAAATATTTCTAATATGTTCTATCTTGAAAAGAACTCTGACACTTATCTCCCACATGTGTTGGATGTTTTTAATTTTCAGCTGCAAAGTATCAACAAAGCGTTGTAAATATTAAGAAATGTACCCACACTCCGAAGCCATACTATTTAAATTTTATCCTACGTCCTAATATTGGTTACAAAGTCAAGATTTACGAACAGGACGAAATTTAAGACATAGAAATATAGAAAAAAATGTGACAAAACAATTTGATAACGCTACTAAAAATTTATAGATTTCGACGTTTTTAACTGTGGGTTTCTGAGACCAAAATCTCTGTATAAAACATATCGTCATCATTATCTTTGACAAAACAAGAGACAATATATTTTTTTCTTAGACACCGACGGTAAATTATAAAACGTTTACAAACACAACTGACTGTGTCTGAATTCTCGTAATGTAAATGTCAAGCATTATTTACCTCTTCAACTTGTACATTATATGTATGTTGTATGTATCCCTTAGCTTTATCCATAGCTTTTTTAACATCTGGTCCAATTTTATCTGTGACATCACTTCCTTCGCCATACATGTAATAAAATTTAATTTTTTGGAAATCTATCTGAAACGTTTGAAGGATTTTTATACATTTGCATGCAGAATAAAAGTATTTACTATTATAGTAGTTAGGATGAGAGCTTAGTACTTATGTAAGTTTAAATATTTCTGTATAAAACAAGTATATTGTAAGTGGGGTAAGGAAAAAACTGGAAGTTTCAACTTACAGGTTTATCAAACGGAATTTCAGGGGAACCAGGCTGTTTTAAAACATTTAAAAGTAATGGCAAATCTTCGGCATATCGTGTTAACGGTCCTACTGTAAAATATTCTTCAAACTGTGGATCCAAACTGTCAGGTATATGTCCTAGAAGCAAAAAATTATGCATAAGTATTGACTTTAATTTTCTAACTAAGGACTTACCGCTGCTTACTCTAAGGGAGACTACTTAAAGACTTTTCTTGCAGTAGTATGGTTAAATATTTTCTATTTAGTCTATTTTACCCGACTGACTCAGAAGGTTGATGTTTTTAGAGCGTATGCATGTATGGTTTTTTGTATGTATTTGAGTGTTTGAAAATCAGGTCACATTCACAGACCACCTATACCTTAGACAAATAAACTGATTTTTACGATTTGTAACATTCGATTCGTACATTTAAATCTCATACATTTTTGTTTTTTACTAACAAATAGTTATTATTATGTCGTACCTTCAACTGATAACAATTTAGGTGTAGGCTTGTGACCAAATATTCCTGTAAACATAGGTGGTAGCCGCAAAGAACCCGCTATGTCTGAACCCACGCCCATAATGGATGCCGCGGCGGAAATTAGTGCAGCCTGGAAAAAGCGAATTTGTTTTTCTAAAAAAATGTTCACATTCGAGTAGCATTGAATACTATTATACATAGAATTAATGCATAACCTATTATTGTTAGTTATTCAAATAACATTTTTGTAAAAAAAATTATCGCAATCGTTTTAAAAGTAATTGGGTACAATTAAATGATTTATTCATAGTTTAATAATGCTTGTAAACAATGTTCTTACCCCAGAGTTTACTAATTATAGATACATCTTTTCTCAGAAAAAACTTACTTCACCACCAGAAGATCCACCGGCGGTATGTTTCAAATTGTACGGATTCATCGTGATACCGGTGACGTTGTTGTACGTCTCCCAATTCATGCAGAGTTGAGGTGTATTGGTCACAGCTATTGGAATCGCTCCAGCGACTCTAGCCAGTCTAACGATTTCTGCGTCTTTCTTTGCTGGATTCCTAACGTCACAATCCGTGCCGGAGTCATTACACATACCTGGAAAATAAAGGGTCAAAATTGCCTTTAGTCCCTTCGAGACAAGGATGATTCGACCGCGGTTGTCTTGGCGTGGGTACTCCCGCGCCTCTATACTCTTAGTTCAATCACTAAACAGTTTGTAGGTACTTGAATGCAAGATTTTTTGTTAGCTAAAAGAATTAATACATACTAATCATATTAATTTCAAAATTTGAGGTATCCTTAAAGAACAAATTAATATGAAGGAGAGAACCTAACTGAAAAAGCTATAAAGGGGCAATCAGATTTAATGCAATTAGGAAGGATCCCGAAAAGATTTCAGAAAATGCCTTGAGGATGAAAAATTTAACATACTGTTTTATTGAATATCGAAATTCAGTTTTTATTTTAGATATCACCTAATTCGTAAAAATAACGAAGCTAATATTTTAAGCTATTAAATACAAATTAGTCGAAGTAATTATTGTTCAATACATGATATAGACAACAACTAGTTACGGAACATTTTCAAGTTAAATGTGTATTTTATTTTCTAACATTTATGAACCTCGAGAGAGCTGCCATACCTAACATAATTACCAATAATTTATTATTTTACGTGTCATGGTAAGTTCTTTTGATAAGACATTCTAATTGCGTCTTCAGGAAAACATGACTGAGATTTTTTTATATAAGACGTGATTATAAATTGGCTTATTATCCACTTACAGTATTTATAGTTATTTTAAAAACAACAGTTTTTTTAACAGTAAAATTAAAAATATATATAATATGAATATAACTTATATAGAAACGGCTAAAACACTCACGTATATATATCCGGTGTCGTCACCTACTAGTTTCGAGCCCTACGGGGGCTCTTCATCAGGGTGAGTGGGATTGGTATTATTTCGCGGACGCGGCCCGTCGCTCACTGCGCGCCTGCGCTCTTAGGGCGCGTCTTGAGGGGGCGGGGGGCAATACCAATCCCACTCACCCTGATGAAGAGCCCCCGTAGGGCTCGAAACTAGTCGGTGACGACACCGGATATATATACGTGAGTGTTTTAGCCGTTTCTATATAAGTTAGTGATAATGTCTCACGAAAGTTTGAATAATTTAATATGAATATAATAAGCCGTTACAATTAATTCTGAATCTAACATTGAAATTGCAACGGTTTAGTTTATAACATCGCGTTATTCCATTCGATTATTCGTTAGGTTGTAAAGGTTATCAATAATAAATAATTAAAAGCATTGTAAATAACATTAAATAACGTTATATGTAATTCACAATAATCTGTTTATGACAAATAGTAAAATGTAATATTATAATTAAAATATGTCGACCAGATGGTTTATTTAGCTTGTTACTTATTTTAATTATATTATGCGCAATATAATTTTATTATTATGATTAATACTTTATTAAGTATATTGAAAATCGTCTTTGTTTCACTACAAATTACGCCATCATCACCTGACCTCACACACCTCGTGTTAAATTATGTACAAGTGCATACCTATACAACTTTGATTTCTATTATGATCAAAGTGAGTGAAGAGACACCTATACTATACCATAATGTTTACAGTTTTGTGGTACACTTTAGTAAGAAACTATTAACCTTTCAGATTTGGGCTTTGGCAAATTTGATTCAATTCATTTCTTTATGAAAAATGCAAAAAAAAAAGATTTTACTTTATCTGAATTTTATTATATTTCTAACGTTATCTGTTACAAAATATACAACCAATAATATAAGTATGTATAATGATATATAATTTCTCTTTAAATTATATTTTAGGAACTAGGACAAGGTAGAAATCTTTGCGAGCACTGTTTGAGCACCGTTAGCTATTCGAAGCGAAACTTTGTAATAGTTACCTCTTTTTAAGGAAATTTTGCGAACGTTATGTTTTGTTATAACTCCGTTAAAGTTAATGTAAAGAAGGTGTGCTGTAAAACTATTAAAAGAAAATCTTTGATTATGAATTCATGATCAATGGGTGACCAATAACTAAAATATTTTAATAGTATTAGATCCAGAAGTATGAGCTTATGCACGTGGCAGCATAGAGACAAATCGTGGGATTTTGAGTCCAAAATCCCCGTTCATATGCATATAGATTTATATGTTGAATGTTTTATACAGAGATTTTGGTCTCATTAACCCACGGTCAGCGTGACTACACACAATTATATAAATTAAGACGATATATTGTACAAGGCTAAAGATAAACTGGTTACCTTCGACCGCTATACTCTCCTTGACCGTCATAGGCAAACCGAGAAGCGGGTACATCTCAGCTAGCATGTCTGTAGAGCCAGTGTAAGCTTCCAACATCTTGTCTATGAGCCTGGCGTCTCTTAGGGCCGGCTCGTAGCGAGGCTCGACGATGGCGTTCAAGTAATGATTCACTTCTCTACATCGTTCAATATACGCCGATACCACTTGCTCGGATTTTAACTGAAAACATTGATTACAAAAATTAGTTAGTAAATTGTGTTGTTTATGTTTATTTGCAGTAAGTATATTAAGATTTTGTCATCACTTTTTTTTATAAACATGGACAACCATATAGATTGAAAAAATATTATGGCAGTTAACGGTAAGTGATCTTACTTCGTACTTGAAAAAAATATGCAGAGTGTATTTAAAATTTTAGTGTAATGATATTCATCCCCATTACCTGCTTGTTTCTTATCATCTTGGTCAAGGTGGTAGCTGATTTGAAAAGCAAAGGATTCGTTGGTGGTGGACAAGTTCCATTTCTTCGTTTGTTCACAATCCATGTAATTGGTATGACTATTATGGCGAGCAGTGAAACCAGAAATCGCAGAAACCGTCGTAAAAACCAGGGCATCATGACTGTCTGAAACGAAAAAGGAAAAAATGTTATCATCGGTCTGAAGTAACGTTATTTTTGATGACGAAACATATTTAATGTTCAATTTTGTTACATTACAATACCACGAACTCTCCTGTTACTTCTCGTAACATATAACTTACTTTATGTACTTATAACTTAAGATATTTGCATTTTAATACATCTTTGACTTTTTTAACAGAACATCTCACGGAAGTATTGTTGGTGAGAATATTCGAAGTTTTTAATTGTGTATGAATGTATTTTTAACCTTTAAGCCTTTAAGTAATTAATTAATTTTTCATTTTATTATGACACATATAAATCAAAAGATTATTTCGTTCTAACCTAATCTTTTGCATACTAGTTTTAAAATATATTACTATTAAATTGTTTAAACTTTCGTGAGACATCATAATTAATTAATTAAGAAACGGCTTAACTCACGTTTGATGGACCCCCGATGGGTCCGAAACTAGTCGGTGCCGTCACCGGACGATCAAACGTGAGTTAAGCCGTTTCTTAATTAATTAATATATTACTACTTCGCATATTTCTACTATCTACTTCATTTATGTTCTCATAAATGTAAATTGGATTTTGTAAAGTAATTGCTGTCATAATTTATTCGTATTTTTAGAGGAGTTATTTTTGTAGTTGTCTTCATTCTTTTCTTCAATTAATAGTTGGCTTTTGCATTATTTGCAATGCTTTATGAAACCAAAAACCCTGTATAATACATATTAAAATTTAAATAAATAAATAAATAAAATATTGTTATCTCTGTTTTAAAAAAGATAAGAGTGTGATGAGGACATGTTTAATACAGAAATTTTTGTCTCAGAAACCAAGGATAAGAGCCTCAAACCAAGTTACCGTAGATCATCAATTAAATGCAAAGTAAACTAACAGTAAGGTTATATACTCGTAGGTTGCCTAATTTTGCGAATAGCAAGAACTCTGACCTCAAAAAGCACAGACTATCAACATTCGATCGTATGGACTCACAGTTAGCAGTTCGATTCCTACTTAGTTACTTCGTAGTTTGTCATATATTACGAAAAAAAAGTATCAAAGTAAAGTATCAAAGTTCAACGTACTAAATAGTTGTCGCCCGCGTTTAAATATAAAATAACCGCGTAAAAATAACTTAATAGCCTAATCGTTCTTCCAGACTATGTTCAACATTTTTACCAAATGTCAACCAGATTCCTTTTTAAAAACATCAAACAAAACATGCAAAGTAAACTAACAGTAAGGTTATATACTCGTAGGTTGCCTAATTTTGCGAATAGCAAGAACTCTGACCTCAAAATGCACAGACTATCAACATTCGATCGTATGGACTCACAGTTAGCAGTTCGATTCCTACTTAGTTACTTCGTAGTTTGTCAAATATTACGAAAAAAAAGTATCAAAGTAAAGTATCAAAGTTCAAAGTACTAAATAGTTGTCGCCCGCGTTTAAATATAAAATAACCGCGTAAAAATAACTTAATAGCCTAATCGTTCTTCCAGACTATGTTCAACTTTATCGGCAAATGTCAACCAGATTTCTTTTTTAAAAACATCCACCTATTCATAATTAGCATTCATAATATTAATAAGATATTATACTTCTGAAGTTAATAATACAAACAGGTTATAGCACAGGTAAATAAATTTAGAAAACATGTAAATAAATGTGTTAAAATTTTCTGAAAAAGAAAACTATTTTAAATGTTAATAATTTACATACCTAGCTGTCATACAGATAGTATCAGTTATTGTGTTCGTCAGAGTTTTTAGTCCTTTACCGCAAAAACTAATTAAAAAACAATAGAAGTAAGGAAAAAAGAAACCGATAAATTTCCGTAATTTAATGAAAATTACAATACACATTTGCTTTCTGCATTCATAAAAACCTATTCGTGTGAGGCGTTTTTTTTTAATTTAAATTTTATATGATTATAATAAAAATTATGGCTAATGCTAACCTACTTTGAAGACAAGACTAATTCTTATTTATTAATATTGTTTTTTAACAAAGAATTAAAATTTTATACACATATTAAAACAAAGTCACCATAGTGCTTTAATTTTTAGACAATTTTTAGCAATTAATCTATATTAGTATAGTGAGCAATTATGTAATGACTTTGATGGCCTTTTAAGAAGTAAGGAATGTGTGACATATTTGTTTGAAACCGGAATATCTTGTTACTACTTACTATAGAATCAGAGACAAATGTTTATGTTTAAGTAGCGGTCTTTCGATGGATATTTATTTTTAAATATTTCAAACAATATTAAATATAGCCTATTTTACTCAGGGAAAATGTATCATTACAATCATGAAAGAATTATTGAAATCGGTCCAATATTTTCTAGTTTATTTGGTACACAGTCGAATATATATGTCAATAGGTACAATTTCAATCTATACTTTTACTCACAGAATAGCTATTGCCCCTATGCGACATACTCACATCCTGACGCATTTGTAATGTGACTAGTGATTTTTGACTGTTTATTGTAGGTGAATTTTTAACACACTAGAAAAGTATAATATTGTCATAATACAGTCATAAAATAACGTCCATAGAGGTTCCAAAAGAACAGTTGTTTGCAGCTCTCCCGAAACAAAATCATTTTGAGTGGATTCGGGGTTTGAAGTTACTCCACCACATCTTATGGTGTGCAAGGTCTACATTTGTAGCTCTAATATGTTTAGCAAATGTTGACGCGTTGTCTTTTAGACTATATGCATGTGCATGTTTTCCTACTGAAGTATTGCCTAAAAAAATTATGATATACAAATAGGAAATCTAATTTTATATCTACGTATGTTGCGACAGTGTAGATAATAAAATCAAATCGACAGCATCGACTTAAATATTTATGTGTTATTATTTCCTTGTTTTTAATTAAATTTAAAAGTCGTCTTGAATTTTATATTATTTGAGTTTTATAGTAAAACTAGTTGTTGCCCGCGACTCCGTCCACGCGGAAAAAAAAACCTTAAGTAGTCTATGTGTTCTTCCATACTATGATCTATATGCCAAATTTCATCGCAATCCGCTTCGTCGTTCTGGAGTTACCTTCGAACAAACATCCATTCAAACATTCGCATTTATAATATCAGTGAGATAGACATTTACTTAATTTTTATCTTTGACATATATCTAATCTATATGATGCCAAAATAGTCGTGAATCATTTTGAGTGGTTAGTTTAACTTCGATTCTTATTACCTATAACGATGTAGCAGTCTTTTCTTTTTTTAATTAATTCCATTATTTATACGTCATGAACCAGTGAAGCTATCAAAACAGTTCCACAGATAATTAATGATAATTAATTCTTTTAGTTAAATAAATGATAAAATACATATGTCTTGACCAATATAGTCGATAGGCACACCTGTCGTATTGGCCTACATTTGTACCGTTCAAAGTTGTTCTGGTTCCGCTTAATTTTCTTTACTTTTATACACTTTGGAAATTACCACAGTCTTAATTAATTCATCTTACTAATTTTATAAATTGAGAATGTGTTGGTTAGATGGATGTTTGTTAGAAGGTGAAGAGCGGCTCTACAGATTTAACTGAAATTAGGTATATATGTAGAATATAATCTGGAAGAACACATAGGCCACTAATTAAGTTTTTTTTAATTCTACGTGGACTGATTCGCGGGCGACAGCTATTTTTAGGCCTATTTGTATTATTACTTCATTTGCTTATTCAGAAATAAAGGAAAAAAAAAATTGTTATGTTTTGTATTTCTGAAAAATTTTAGCACAATTATTAAGTTTATAAAATTAATTATTTTTTACTGTGCTCGTAATAAAATAAATTTGTATTTCTTATTATAATTATGCGTTGATTAACAATGCAGTCTTGTCAAAGGTAATTAAAATTTATAAATACCTTCCTCGCAACAGTCGCAAAGTAAATATTAACAAAACTATACAACAAACGTTGTAATTTAACATTTGCTTTCGACAGCCATGGCGGATACCATAAGTTCGAATTATTCAACAACACTTCGGCGATAACGAAGCCATTATACACACTTGCACTTAATAATATTAATAATAACCGCGTTACAAAATTAGTTGTCTTATTAAAAAATACTAAACACACACTCCCGATTGTAACATCCATGATTTACGTTACAAGTTGTAGTAAACACGACAAGTACTAAGTCATTGGGTCAAACCGTCTGAGGCGACTGCTACAAAACATTCAATGATACAAACAAAGGCGAGTGATATTTGTTATCTTATATGACGTATTCAGTATGCGATGGAGTACCCACTACTGCGATCATTGTGTTTTAATTAATACGAACTGTCAAATTATGAGCAGCACATAAGGTCCACATTCGCATATATTTAAGTTGTAATTAATATTCTTTATTGTAACGAAAGTGGTAACAGGTGCTTATATGTTAAACAAACAACGACTGTTGTATAAATGTGCTATAAAATGTACATAAACTATGTGATTTAATAAGTCAAGTGCAGGCTATATTTATATCAAGAGATGTAAAGTAAATATTTTTTTAATAATTAATTAATTAAAAAAATATAAATTATTATTATTTTATTCGACACAAGCTGTATAATAAATAATGTCTTTCTAGTATTATATTGGCACAGTATGTAGACTATAAACGTACATTTTCCTATTAAATACAATACACGTAACTATATAAAACTTGTTGCACGTGATAAAACTTCAAGGAAGAGAGAAAAGGAAGGTAAATCAAATCGATGGTAAGGATAAACATAGTAAAGTTTACGACTATTTTTCCTTCGAGATTTAAATACAACAATACAAATATATTTCAGTAATCGGGACTAGTAAACTAAAGATATGTGAGTAAAATGTAAATATAAACGGCTAAACGCAAACTATGCTGTGTCGGCACCGACTAATCTCGAGCCCATCGGGAGCTCTTCTTTAGATTAACTGGGACGGGTCGCATCTGCAAAGTAACATCATTCCCACTCACCCTGAAAAAGAGCTCCCAAGGGGCTTGAAACTAGTCGGTGCCGACACCGGCATCATCGTGAGTCATTGTCTTACTATTAAGCTTATCTTACTAACATTATAAATGCGAAAGTTTAGAAGGATGGATGTTTGTTTGAAAGTATTTTCCGAACCTAAGCTCAACGGGTCCTAGAACATAGTCTGGAATAACACATAGCCTACTTATTAATATTTTTTAATTTGACCCGGACGGAGTCGCGTGCAACAGCTAGTGCATTATAAAAAATCATCCTGCTAATTCATGCAAAAGATACAAAAATGATGGCTACAACTTTTATATAATAAAAATGTAAAATGGTTTTTTTTGTTATTTTTATCTTCTTCCTTGTAGACGTATTCATTTGAAATTGACAATCCGAGATAAAATTCTTCTCGTTAATGTAAAAATTACATTTACAATGAGTATATAATCTCATAACGTAAATTACATTTTGATAATGATTTTTTGTAATATCTAAGTTTCGCTAAGTTAGCGATGTTAATAAATATGAGGTTACGTAAACGATTTTAAAAGTTAACTTCTAATATATGTTTCATACAAAAAATAGTCACGAAGTACATCATTATTCATCTATATGACTTATGTATTGTCTATAATGATCATAACATGGGTTATCTTCCTCTATCCAGGATTTATTATCTAGAGCTTTGTTACTATTGAGTATTTTTTTTCGTTAATACGTCTAAATAAAAATGATACACACTTTTATGTTATTTACCCATTGTATCACTTACTTAAAATTTATCAACATCGTACCCATGGTTAAAATGTTGCTAAACAAGAATGTTATTTCAAGTCCGACTAAAACGTAAGTTAATACTTGCAGTTGTTACGCAGTATTTGAACGGAGTGAGGTTGTTTCACAAATTCCTTTTATAGGGCTGTCAACTCTAATTATGGGATTTCCAATTCAATGTCAACAGATAAAATTATCTTAGATGATGTAGATGTTTCTTATTATTACAACCATGTTGTTCTCTAATTGTTATTGCATTTGATGGCAGTAACAGCGTGCTGCATCTACAAATAATAACTCAAACCATAAAATTAAATAACTTTGTATCAAGTTATTTAATTTTCACACTTCGCACATCGTATATATTACGGTGGTTTTAACTAGGGTTGTATGCAAACTGTTATTATTACAAAAACATACTAAAGCATTTTACAAAGATACGAATAGCGTTTGTCAACCATATAAATGTAAGTCCTGCAATTCTTGCACCACTAGCTGCGTTTCCTTTCGACTTGGTGGAACATTGCACCGTTGCATTGAAATCCAGCAGTTACTTTATATTTTCGTAATCTAATATCCGAGTAATAGAGAATAGGATCAATGTATGTGATGATTTAACGTCATGTATGTTTGTTAAGTATAAACACACATTCGTCCATACAAAATTATAAAAGATATGTTATGATAATAATCAGCACCTATCTTGTAGTAAGTAAGTAAGTAGAAATTAAATGTCATGTCGCTTAGTATTCATAAGTAGAGAATATAGGAGCTAAAAAAATAAAATAAAACTAAAGAAGAAAGAAAAAAATATTGTGTGTTGAAAATATTATACGTATTATTATAGATGCCTTATTAGTTTATCGTTGTTCGTTTTAAACATAAAATAAACCAGTAATATTTAACTTAAACTTATAAAATACACGTATAAACCTTTATGAATACAGTAACATTTTCGTATTTGTTTTATTCATTATGTTGCTTATATAAGTAAGTAGTTAGTTTAAAATGTAAGTGTAACTGTTTGATATAAGTACATATTAAATTATTTACATAGTATGTAAATACACTTGACATTCGATTGCAGAATACACGAAGAGTTTAAAACAGTATATATTAGCTGGCATACTGTATTTAAATTCGATACATAGAATATTATTTACAAATCGCACTAGTATTTAGCTAGCTATTTATTTAGTAGCTCTTGAAATATCGTCTAAAATAACAATAACTATGTTAACACTTGTGTGCTTTCTTGATAATTTTTTTCTCTTACTGTGGGATTCCATAATGTATAATTTTTCAAAGAAAATGAAAGCGGTGATAATATTGTTTTTTATTTATCCTAAGTGTTATGGCTTTAATTTCTTTTATTTACCTACCAAGTCCAAACAGACAGAAGACGGTAAAAGATAACAATGATGGCTTGATGCAGTAACATTTATTTTCATATCAAAGTTACTTAATAGTATTACTATCGACATTTAATCTAGTTATTAATCAGTTTGTGATATCGCTACAGTACGTGATCTCAATGGAGTGGACGCGAGTCAATATTAAATCAGACGTGAGGGATGCATAACTATCAAAATGGTTATTAAAAATTCAAGATTACAGCGATACTGCTAATACGATATCATTCAAGACCTGCAACTGTAGGACTTTAAATTTTTAACTGTTTTTACGTTGTTCGATAACACACATATCTGTCCTCAACTGGGGTTAAAAGGGCAATGTTTCATCCAACGGCCATCCTTGATAACAGAATGTTTTATACTATTTTAAAGTAATAGTTCCAAACCTTATATTAGGAATATAAACGAGAAGATTGTAATTGCTTCTATATTTTATCTTAACATAAAGAATTTAGATGATTCGACGATTTAGATCAACAAAAACGACAAATTAGATTAAGATGAAATGGTTCAGGAATAGGTGTTATTCGTTACCTTCTCATAACCGTAATGTTAAAGTTTGTTAAATAAATAATTACAGCAAATAAATATATTTAGCTAGCGTCTTGTTCATACAACTTCATTCCGTTAACACAATAAAGATTTTCGTTTTAATATTCGCAAGTTCATAAATAATTCATTATTCATAATCCCATGACATTAGGCACGCATTAAAAGAGTAATCTTACAAGTCAGGTTGAACTGAAGAGAAATCCGCAGTACCGCAACTGTGTCGAGGTACCGATGTACTTGTGCTACGTAAGTACACTTTCTATTGCATACGTCGTTCACTTGCAGCAAAAGTAACATCAATAGCAACGATAAATGAAAAAGATAACGTAATGTTCGCGCTTCAGTGATACTTAGAATTCGGTCTTAATTAAAAAGACTTATAAGTTCGACTGATCGCACATATATCCTCAGAAAAATACGCATTAAATTACTTCAAACTCGCCAAAATCAATTCAGTTATTTATTCCAATTGTCATAAAATGTTGTAATTTTATAATCGGTATTGCTATTAAAAGGAAAAGTATGGAACGCTCATTCTAGAAGTTTCTAAATCTATGATTACGGTAATATAAATGCAGGTCACAGAGTTGCTGCTCTATAAGAAATCGATAGTAATTGTGTTACAACGGGACTATTAGCAACAGCATCATCAATGGCTTAGTATGTCATTGAACGAATGCCGGGTAAGATGTTGACTATTCTGGCCATGGAAACTATTGTATCAGGTTATAGTTTGGTGGTATGGTTTGACATGAGTTGTTATTTACGGTTGCATACATGTGGTAATAGTGACACATAATATTTCAAATAATTTGTTATTTATTTTTAAATTGCTTAAAAATTTTGTAGTTTTTTATTAAAAGAAAAACAGAACACCACTGCCACTTACTGTCACTGCTTACAAGTGTTAACGAAAATAAATAGTTAAAATTTTCGTTAAAATGTTTTGTTATGTTGTTAGCAAATAAAAATAAAAAATTAATAACGTCCACTTAATTCAACTCATACTAATGCAGAGTATACTATCAAAAAAATAACCGTCCAATAGAATCGTTTAAATACTAATGAGACTCACGAAAAAAGAGCATTTTACAATCTTATTGATTGCACACGCGATGCCAATATTAGACACTTTGCAAAAACAAAAAAATGTATAAACAAGCATCGAACAATTTTGAAAATCAATATAATTTATTAAGTTTATTTACAACCAATAAATAATATAGAAATAGTGTTAATTAAAAATTTTAAGAAAATAATTTTTTACTTACAATTTAAAAAATTTTTTTGCTTCTTTAAATAATAAAATAAAACAAAAAAACCATCGATAAAAAGAACGCGTTCTTTCGAAAGAAAAGCGCGATTGTGACAGAGATCGGTGACACGCGCCACCGACGCCGGCACGGTGAAGACTTCACGCGTCCGCGCCAAAATTGAACGCCTCCATATCTCTCCCGCCATAAACACTTACTTTCAGTTTCTTTTAAAATCTACATATTGTATGGGTATGTCATGATATTAGGAAAAGATAATAAAATGTCTTGAATAAGAAAATTTATCAAAATGCCTATAAGCTATCTTAAAAATTGTCTGTATCCGCTTTTTCATTTTTAATTAAAATAATATTTTTTGTTTACTATTATAATTTAGACGTATTTGAATTGGGGTAAGTAAATGTTTGTAGAATGAAGGATGGATGATTTTATTTGAATGGACAATGATAGCTGCGTTAATAAATCTCAAAAGCAAATATGTGTTGAGTGGTAAAGGTTGCGTAAATTTTAAGATTCATGGAAATTAAATATTGTTGGCGTGTACATATGTATGTATGTACCTATCTAATGCATAATAAGTCAGTATTTCTTTAGTTAGACCAATAGTTTTGGTGCCTTGACGAATGTTGAAAACTGAGAAATGACATTAAATTTTGTTATTTATCAGTCTGATAATTTTTTTGTAATAGTTTTAGATTCCAGGATTTACAGGAGCATAATTGCGTTACCTCCAATATTACTTAGTACAAATACTTTTGAGTTAGTTTACTAAATAATTATTAAATTAAAAAATACTTATTATTAATACGCATTAAAATATTTATAAAAAATTGTCTATGTTTACATCTTATTAAAGGACCAAAACATTTTACTGATAATTAAAAATCGAAATTTGTTTTATTTTATTTTTGAAGTAGGCAATTACGGTAGGTAAGAAATAATAATTTTATTTAGTTGACAACACATACAACAACACTGTACCAGACAACAATGGTAGTATTTGAATTTTTTAAAAATGTGCATTTTGAGTACTTTTTGTAACTTATTTAAATGTAACATGTGGTGGCGCACAATTTTAGTTCTGTGGACTGTTTTCAAGTTTAACATTAGATTCGTATCGTGGGAAATTTTTGACGATCTTAGAGAGGTATCTATAAATTTAAATAATACATTTAGTCATGGGTAACTTAACTAAAATTGCTGAGACCAAAACCTCTATATAAAACATATTACCATCCCTATTATTAGAATAAACCTTCTGTTCACGAAATTCGCAAAAGAAGAGTATTGCTTTAAAAAGATAAATTTAAGCAATTTAAAGTACGTTAATGCAAAATAATTACTTAGACGGTTGACTTATCTAGGTCTTATGGTAAAATTGTTAAGTGATAATGCGCAAATGTTATATGTTATCATTGATCTATTGTTTTTACTTTAGTCGATTTTTTTTAAACGTTTAATCTTACTGTATATGAAGTGAAGCGCCATCTGTGAAGTAATATTTGGAAAACCGTGTGTGTAATATTAATTTGAAATAGTACTGCCACTTGCCAATAGATGGAAAATGTATGATCGTGTTTTGTAATTTCGGCTCATACTTGTTGTGTGTAAAATTGATTACTATTTTTGAATAGCGTAATTTTGATAACATACATAAATTGACTCATCTTAACTATTGAATTATTAATAATTTTTGACATTTGTTAAAAAATTTTAAAAAATGTAATACTAGATGGCGTTACTTATCATATCAAGTAGTGATGCAACGGAAGTGTCTTAGCGGAACCAGAAACGGAAACAGATGTCAAAAATAAATTTTAGCAGAAACGGAAACGGAAGCGGATGCGGAAACAGAAGTGTAAATAATATGAAAAAAAAACATATTTACAATTTTTTTTTTTTTGATAAAAACAGTTTGTATTCGTTTTTAATTTATTAAGGCATTGAATATCGGTGTCCTTTAGCCTTCAATGTATGTATTTTTACTGTGCTGCAATAAGTTAAAATACGTGTTGACAAACGGAGGCTTTTAAATATTTAAACTTAAAAATAAAAATATTATTAAATAATAAAATTCACCGTAAAAAGTTTTGGCTCCCAGCTGTTACCTTTTTTATTTTGTAAACAGTGAATGTGTTAAGTATCAAATACACCAAATCTACATTAGCAAAAGATATAATTATTAGGCGTCGGTGGCTCGTGGCACTTGACTTGCAATCTGCAGGGGCTGGGTTCGTATCCCGCCATGTACCAATGTGTTTTTCGATTTACATATATACATTTATCCGACATTCTTACGGTGAATGAAACCATAGTGATGCTGCCTGCACATATCTGAGAAAAAATTCAATGATATGTGTGAAGTCAACCCGCGCTGTGCCTGTGTGGTTGACTATGGCCTAGTCACCCCTAATTTGGGGTAGGCTCCGAGCCCCTTAGTGGGGATGTATAGTGAGCTGATGATAATAATGATGGTAATATATTACATGGTTATCACTTATTCAAAAGTACATTTAATAACTCGTTAGTATGAAATAGTCACATTTTGCCAGTTGTCAAATTTTATATGGACAACAACTAGACAGTTAACTCCAGCAAGAGAAACTGATTGTTTCAAACAGCAGCAGAAAATATTACGCGCTTAAATTCACGAAAAAGTACGTAAACAAACAAATGCGACAAGTGCCGAAAGGCCGCACAAGGACTGCGCGTCTCGCGCCGCGCATTGGGATCTCTCAGCCGTCGTAAAGTTCCGTTTTATCTCCGTTATAAAAGTTGCGGAAACAGAAGCAGAAACGGATGTTGAAAAGCATGCGGAACTTCCGCACTTGCGGAAACGGAAACAGACATCCGTTGCATCACTAATATCAAGTTAGAATTTCCTTTTTTTCAGCCAATTGAGTAAAATTGAGAGATACATAAAATCGACATGACACTGAAATTGTTAATTACTTAATTACTATATTTTTTACATTCATTTTCGTTGCTTAATTTAAATTTGATATGGTAGTTAATATATTTATCTTTTATAATTTGGTTTGCGATCAGAAATTATGCATGCTTAAATAATTACTTCGCTGATATATGAAACATAAATTTTAAAAAATTAAGTAATTATAGGAAGTATGTATTTAGAAAATAATATAGAATAAAAATCAGTTAATGACAAAAAGCGGGTTGGCCGTAAGCGCGGGCGGTTGCGCCTCGCGACATGTTGCCATAAATCAGAGGGGGCGCCACCCTCGCCCCCTCGCTACGGGTAAGTGTGATCTTTCCCTAGATCCTACATTTTTATAACTGGCAACATCCAAACGACTTTTTCGCGAAGCAATATCGAATGGAATTTGTGAAGGCGTAGTTACTCTTTGTCTTTACCTACTGGTTTTCCGAAATGTTACTTGTATTTAGAAATTTGTGTAGAATTTCAGACAATATAGGTACTCCGATTCCAATACTACAAATATTGTAGTACTTAATACTAGTTTTTATAAAGTAAAAGCTAAGGAAAGTATGGCCGAATGGTTAGCAAATTTTTCATAACATCGGAACTTTCATACAATATTTTTTTTGAATAAAAATCGTGAGTCAAGTAAATCTCAGAATCTCTTTTTTTGTAACAAATAGTTCAACAGACGTATGTTTCAGCGCAGTACAAAGCAATTCGGATGGATATTTTTGAAAATGTAGCACGATAACCTCAGAAGTAATTATATGTTTAGGTATTATATGATAGTAGAGTACATATGCAATGAACGATTTTAAAAAGTGTATATAAATGGGCTTTCACTAAGAAAATAAAAGTTTTGAGAATGGCTGTTCTTAGTTTTCCTATGATACAGAAATAGATTAAGTTTAATACAGTGAAAAAAAACAACTTTTCGTTCATCACCCTAAAGTTACTAAACCTTAAACTAGGTGGCGTTGTTCTCTATCTCAAAATTAAAAGATTCTTATTTATCACGATTATTCTTTTCACAAGACTAAACCAAATTAAAAACCTTTAATTTACTTAAGGTTCTTAGAAGTCAATATTGTTTTTTAAAACTGTACTCTGCTTACTAATAAGGTGTAGTACGATTATTGTCGAAAACATAATCATGAAAAATTAGCCATAACCTCGTTTTTTCATATTTTTATTTTCTTTACGAACTGAATTATCATGAAAAGCGGGAAAACAAATGACAACCGAAAATTCTACAATTGTTTTATTTTCCCCTCGCACCGAGTTTTTCGAGAGCTTTCTACTTTATTGTATCCGACGTGCATTAAAAACAACTCTGAAATTGACCAATTTGGAAACAAGTATTTTAATTATGTACGTTATAATTATAACAATATAATATCACTAAAAACAGAATTTTAATCATGACTTATATGTAACATATAAAGAAAAGCACGTAATCAAATCTTATATTTTATTCAAAATATATATCTGTTATTGTATCTCTGGATCCATAGTATGTAACTTATGCGGCGATCGTATCCTAAGTACCTGAAAAGGTGTCAATATACAATCAAGTTGAAACGTCCCTAAATGCTCTTATACAAACAGGAAATCTCACCTTAAGGACTAAAGAGATAGAGTTGAATTTCAATTGATTTGATATTTGTTGTATACACGATTTGGGTTCTTAAGATGTTCTTCAAGAAACAAGGGTTTCCTCTATGGGTCGCCCAGGGGAGAGACGGGTAGGAAAGGATTCCATCTAAATCTCCCGAAGAGGGGTGTCTGAGTTGAATTACTGAAAAGATGTTTTCGGAGACAAACTTTTCGAATTAATTTTTCATTATAATTTACTTCTTAAATTTCTAAGCTATTTCTAAGTTAATATTTACGCATTTTAATATATCTGTAATGAACAAAATTAACTACCACTGAATGTCTTTTTACAAAATTTATTAAATAAGCTTTTTCCCGAAACTTCTTCCGCGCGGAATTTCTGTCATTCATCCAAAGTTTTGCATTTACAATATTATTATGGTATTTAATGTGACATATCTTTAACCAGCTGTAATTTTAGATACGAAATATTATTTTATAAAACCAATTATTTTAAATGTAACCTTTTACTTCAATTAATAAACAGACCACCTAACAAATCTGAGTGTAATTAAAACAACAAATCCTTGACTTGTTCATCTCGGAGAAATTAAAGCTCTTTCCCTTCATGGCAATTAATTTTTTGTTCCCTCCACTATCATAAAATGTCGCAAAGAGGGAAAATAGGTCAGTACACACACAACTACGCTGTAATCTGCAGTGTTAATAATGCAAAGTTTTTAAAGTCGTAAGATCGACTTCACTAGACGGACGTTTTAATATTTTCGCTTCGTTTTGCCGCCTTTTTTCCACGTTCAAACTTTTTCAATATGTCGCCCGTGAGAACCCCGCGTCGACGCCATTAACCACCGACACTTCACTGTCGCTATAAACTCACAAATCATGAAATGTGCCATCACCCCTCTTTTATACAAATTTAATCCTAATTTCAAACAAAATAAAGTTCTTTACTCCACTTAATTCGAAAGCTCCATCGACGAGAAGTGAGTTTTGTAGGAGACAAATCATTTTGCACCTTATAGCGGTTAGCAAATAAACATATTTTTCATTAAATGTCGGGAAAAATTGCGAAACGAACAAAGAGAGCGAGGAACGAGGCCAACATTCGTTAATAATGTAATGTATATTTATTCATCTACATTACTTCATCGTTTACGATAAATGTTAAATTAATTTAGATATCAAATGATTTTTTTCATTTATAAACATCTCTAAACGACAATTATTTTTAAAACGATATTCAAAAATACTAAGCATATAATTCTTAGAAAAACATCGTCAAAGTATGTATTTAAGAAATTCAGTGCTTAAGATTTAAAATCAATTAACTCTTTTGTTCGTTACTTTTACAATTGCAACTTTAAGAAGCTCAATCAATGGTCGCGTAGAGTTCTGTAAATTAAAAGGCAGTAATTAAAGTTAACATTACTTATGAAAAGATACGATTGAGTTACAATAAAAGTAAAAGTATTAACCGACTCTATTATTTCCTAAAATCTGTTTTTCTGCGGCCTAATTTATATGGCATCGGGTAGTCCGCATCTAATCAATACACGGCTCGGTGCGACGCGCGCTTCGATCGGGTAACTTCGGGCATGACCGTCGCAACTCGGCCAAACTCGGCTCTTCCCGCTTGAATCGTAATTCCATTTTCCGCCCGCCTTGGCAAATTGAAATGTCGTAACTCTTGGGGGAATATCGGCTTTCTGCCTAAGAAAAATATTCTTCTAAGGCATTGTAACGACATTCGGTGTTACTCGTATTATGGAATATTTCCAGTCTATCATACAGTGCGGAAGAGGCCTCTTAAACTTTTATAATAGTGATTCTGTTCACCGGTTGTCCGCTCGTTTTTGAGAGCGACAGTAACGCCCTCTACTCTTTCAAAGTCAGTTGGCGCCAAATGTTTCTTGTTCGAATGTACGAATAAAGTATGAAAGCCATTTTTTTTTTCGATTTTTCCCATCGATGACTGTTTGATTATTTTTTGTTTGTTTAAACAGTTACCCCTATTAAAGTTTATTGTAATGACTATCTGTTACGTAATCACACTTTTTTTCTTAGAGAATGATATAAACTCTGATTCGACACAGGTCTAGTAATTCCACTGCTGTGATACTTGTACTAATGCATACTGTTGTCCCTTTTCTTTCAAGTAGAATGAGAGAGTGACGCGATGTTCTTGTACAGTTAATCGGCAGTGGAAACTCACGGGTATCTGTAATCGAACCCAATACTTACCAATACTGTAAGTGTAACCGATTGCTTTCGAGATACTGGCTGAATCTAATATTTTACTTAAATAAAAAAATATCAATTTCGCAATGCGAGGATTATAATCTACAAACAGCACAAGTTACAAGGAGGTTGATATTAAACTGTTGAATTTTTTATACAAAACAAATGTTTTATAATTCTCTTCTCAACTTTTTATTAACATGTTTTGAAGATAGATGACTAGTTCTATTTAAAAGGAAAATTATGTATAATAGTTTTTTCTGGGTTTTACGGATATATGCAATTTCAGTCGAATTGTAGTATTGTCTTGTAGGTTGGTAATTTAATTTTATATGTAAGTATAGTAAAGTTCACGTCTGATCGGGTGCTGTGGGTGGATAATAAAATGTTAATGGTAGTCGTCATAACTCTCTAGGTCAAGGACGGTAAATTTATTAAATAGAAAAGAAAGCTATTAAATATCCTAACCTAAAACTTAAATAAGCCTTTTGAAAAAAATCGTTAGTAAGCATAGTGATTTTTAACCTGATTTTTTGAATTTCAATCATAAGTCAAAAGCGTGACGGAATAGTTGCGGGAAAGTTTGTTGTAAATAAATTGTTACACTTTTAATGACGGGGAAATCTTTATTATGATAAGGATTTAGCATTAGTATATACGAAAACTTTATCCGCGGATAAACCAAAAAAAATAACAACCTTAGAAATACAAGCAATTTCAGGGGTTATATTAGTAAGAGGCCGACTAGGTCAGATAAATTGAACCCTCCGTGGCGTTGTGTTCACACGTAAATAACATGTAGAGTTTGGGCGGGGGCCGTGGGCGGCAGTCAGGCCCGCGACACACCAACTTTATCATACCGCTTTTAAACTTCTGCATTAATCAATTGTGAGCTTTATTCTTAACGTCATAAGTGTTATTAAAGTTTTTCTTACATGAGTTGAAAATCTTGCATAGTAACAGATGATTTCCCAAGCTTTCAGCCAGAAAATTATTTCTCACTTAATTTGCGACCTTATTTTAATGGATTACGGATTATGTATCAGTGTATGAGTGAAAGATGTATTTGTGCCGGAATAAGAATGGATTTCGTCGAACACGCAACAGGAGTACAGTAAACTTTTGCTACGGTTTGTTAGTCTTTAATGTTTTATAGTTTTAGTTTATTTCTTAGCATTATATTAAATAGCAAATTAGTTACGGATAAGATTATTATAGCGTTATACAGTAAAGTAAGAAATATATGTCGTAAACATTTGTTAAAAAATTATTTTTTTTACTGTGATATTAGTGTGAAAAGCACTAACAATCTTAGTAACCTTATTCTACAAGAATTGTCCTCGTTGAAAGAAGATATTGAGGCTGTCGGGGGAAGGGGAGGGGAAGGTTGGAATGGGCGAGGAGTATTGAGGCCGGGGGAGAGGGAGTGCCTAGGGAGAGAGACGGGTCTGGGGGTGCGCGAGTTTTGAATTAATAATGTTGATATCGGCCTGCCTTTCGATTAATTTCATTATTTGTCTAGTGTTCTGATCTTCACGGTCACTAATATGCTCGTTTGGTAAACGTTAGTGATGAGTGTAATGAAATGATAACTTAATTTCTAATGAAATAAGGTTCATATTGCCCTGGTAAATTATACTCAATTAAAATTGCATTTCGACCTACTTCTAGTCATCCTGATAGTATGATGTAAGGTCAAATAATTAATTTAAAAGGATTAAGTATTAATTGCTTTTATTAAAAGACAACAATAAATTTTCGTCTTTACATGTGGTACTTATTATATCTCGTAAGAACAAAATATTTATTTTTAGGTGTTTCAGCAGTGAAAACCAACATTATAGTTTTTAATGCCACAGTCGTCGTTTTTTTACAGACGAAAAAAATGCCATCAATAACCTTTGTGACTTTAAATCAAGTTAATGAATTTCATATTTAAGTATAGGTCGTCTTCTAGTATATGTTACATCCTGTGGGTAATATCCGTAAAAGAAATATGTGTTTGAAGATTAGGGTTACAGAAGAATTAATTAATGTTCAACGATGGAAGATAATAAACTTGCATTAAACGATACTTTCGGAATATTCGGGAAGGTTGGGCGGGCGGTTACACCCTACTAGGGATGGAGGTGTCTTAACCTTTCCTTAACTTCCACAAGTGAGATTGGTTACGTAAATATATAGAGCAACTTTAATTAAGACAGCTCCTCGTTATGCCGGCGTGCATTGTTTATGAGGAATGCCGTAGCACGTAACATGTGCTACGAAATCAAGGTTGTGCTACGAGCGTAAAAATATTTGGTATACAAGTACGTGTGATATTTTGATCGCGTGCTTAGCTGCTGTTAAATAACTGCTAATTGCTGGCGTGGCGCGCGGTGTTATTTAAGGTCGGATCTAAATGAGCAATGCGACCTGATCGACAGAAAAGGTTGGACATGGTGCTTTTACCTATACTGTTTTAATAATGTATATGGGCCACTCACGTGTTACATACATAGTGTGAAAGTGGCCAGTAACATATTTTATAAGTTTTTTTTTAATCTGTGTTCAGTTACGCTTCCAGTGACTTAAAGTAATGTAGAAATTATTCGTAATTGTCACACTAAATTGATATCAGGCACACTTTAGAAACAGCTCTATTCGATCTAAAGATTCTCGGCTGGAGTTTGTAAGCGCAGAAGGAAAAGTTTTCGCCGATGAGCAGTAGCCGACAAAGCTAGCTATAGACTGCGACAGCCTTTATTAGGACCTTACTTAAGTGTGCGCTTACTGATTTATTGACGCTGCGAACTTAGGAATTTTGAAATGGCTGGCGCAGGAATGTATTGTGTGTAAACTTCGTTGGAATCTTTTTAAGAACTCAGTTTATTATTTATTTACACTATGGAAAAGAATTTATTTGGGTATGTTACATTTGGATTTAGCCTTGGTGACTTGAAAAGGGTAAATAGGTCGTTGTTATGTATTTTCAAAATATTAAAAGTGTGTTGTAATTGCTAGTATGGTTTAATATAAAACAATCAAAATTATTTAATCTACTCGTCGGCAATGCACCATTCATATTACTCTGTCATTAATTTAACTTTGAGATTGAACGCTGTTCACTCATATAGAAAGAGTGCAATAAAATATATTTTACAGCTCTAAGTAATCCCGCGCCAATCTAAGGCGACGCTCGAAATGTTTCTTCGCTGCTGTCTCGTGAATAAATTATAATGATAAGGCCATGCCTACGCAATATTGAAGACGTTTTGATCATTAACCGGGTCCGCCTCGCCTCGGCCGCTCACTTTCGCCAAATTTTTCCCGGTCGGTATCCACAATGATTCCCCTTTTGCCTCCCCTGTCTCACCCCCAAGGCCGTGGCCTTTACAAGAACACTTGAACTTCTTTTATCTTTGGTTTGTCGACAAATGCGAAACGATCGCAAAATTTCGTTGCTATGCTATAAGGGGATAATAGTCGTAAAAAATGGATTCTCTTAAAAAAAAGACATTTATTTCTTACCATTATGGATCGAAGTTTTTTTGAATCCGAATGAAATAATTACAGATAGCTGTAACAAATTTGCGAGGTAGTTAAAAATAGGAGTGACTGTAAAGGAATAATAACTGAGCTAGGAGGCAACGTATTTACGTGGGCTGGAAAGGTCAACCCATACGTATTGCAAACGAAAGAATGACGACAAGGCGTCACATAGCAACGATTGTCGTCTATACAACACTAACGACATTAAACCTCCACACAGACCTTTTTATACACCAACCTTCTTTTAGGAATGCTATATAAAATAACCTGTTTATTTTGATGTCTCTGAAAACAAAATGATGACAAGATTTTGTAAAAATATACTTTAGTAACACATTTTCTGGGCTATGGGCAGGCAATCAACTCATAAAGAAAGGGAAAATGCCAATCTAAAATTAGCAAGAGAAAACACAAAAAGTATTCATGTTTGTAAACTAGCTGTCGCCCGTTAGTAGCTTATGTGTTCTTCCAAACTATGTTCTTACGCCAAATTTCAGCGAGATCCATGCAGTCGTTCTGGAGATACCTTCAACAATCATCCATCCATCCATTCATCTATCTATCCATTCATCTATCTATCCAAAAATTCGCATTTATAATATTAGTAAGACTACCAGAACAATAGTTTTACGAAGTCAGTTGCAATCGTAGCTGTGTCCGTAGAATATCGTAGAGGGTTCGATTCGTAGCCAACACACCTCAAAGATTGATTTCTTGCCGCCTAAATCCGGTCTACTCTTAGGTACCTTACCCAAATTTACATATCATTTCTCTCTCTTTTTGATATAAAACATGTTTATAGAAATGTTTCGGCAATGTGAACTCTCGGGAATAGCGCAGAAACCTCTAAATGTTTCTGACTTCTGAGTTGATTTGCATTATTTAAATGTAGTTTGGATTATTTTAATTATACGAAGTTCCCTCGAATGTTACACCATAAGTACGTGCATGTCTTTGATCTCTACATTACTTTGTGGTGTTAAGAGGAAAGATGGTTAAGTCCTAAGTGTGTAATTGGCCTAACCCCTGCCCCTACGATAAATCCCAGCTCTTCTAGCTCCGCGCTGTTACCCCTCTAGTTTTTACTAAAGAATTTTTCGACTATGCTCATTCCAAGAGTATCTAGGCGATGTCATCTATCATACAAAAAACAAGGCATTCGTGTAATTGTCGAATTCCTTTGCGAAAATTCAAAAATATTCGAAGAAATAAAATTGAAATTAAAAAATAAATACTATCTTTAAATAAATGTGAGTTCTTTGATTGGTGAGAATTATTATTATTTACAAGATATTCATATATTTACTTAGTAATTATGAAGGAGGAAAAGAAATGTTTTATGAAAAGATTTATAAACGATTATTTGTTTATTGTTTGTTATTTTTAAAACACACCAGTAAATAAAATATGTATTTGTTTTTGTTATTAATAATTTTATGAGTAAAATAAAAAAACTGTGCAGGTAGCTAATGCTATGAATCTTTTAATATATAACTTCAAACTTTCGTGGTTTTTACTAATATGCTGTTTGTATGAAACGGCTTAATCGTGGTAAGAATCCGTTTCTTACGAACAGTATAATGTTTTAAGTTAGTTATCACAATTATTTATTATAATAATCGGTCGATTATTTAATTAAATTGTTCACGGCGGATTTTATTAGTTGGGGATCGGCCGTCGAATTGACAGTTGCATGCGTCTATCTCGATAGCGTATGTGTGTTGTAGTACCGCAGGTGATATGTTTGTATGTGTGAGTAGGAGCTGGGGAGGGGGAGGTGGAGGTGGATTGCGCATATGTCGAGGGTGGCAGGGAGTATGGTGTGGGCGCGGAGTAACTGCTCAGGCTTGTAGCTAGCTCGGTACATTTTATTGTAGCTCGCCTCTTCAGATACTACTGAATCCGAGCGGGGCCTTCCCTATATCGATATCGATGAAAAAATTATGTTCATCGATGTTTTGCTTGATAATTTTAGTACCTGTAAGATTGACTAGTCTTAGTCACATGGTGATAAATCTGTCATACTACGTCGCGTAATTTCAGATTTTAAGTAATCGAAAAATTCATGATTTCGTGTTTTTTAAATTGTATTCTTTGTTACTATAACATTACATTATATTAGAATTGTTATCGTAATAATTGACATTTATTAATTTCATTATTTGCGTCGGTGTTTTCATTTAATATACTTATCGATATGTCGGTTGTTGACATCACTCGACAGGTTAACCCGTCGTCGCCGGGGCGTTGCCTCAACTGCCCTGTATGTGGCCAATAATTTTATTACAAGTTCATTAAGGAGCCGGCGCCCCTTGCAGCCGTCAACTTACCCTTAGCTCGGTTTCTGTTGACATTGTTCTCTTGCACCATTTCATTGTTTTACTTACATAAAGAATAATAACGATTAGTATATGAATAGATTTAGTCAACTGATTTATAAATAAATAAGGTCCAAGCTTCGAAAATTCAAAATTGTTATACTGAATTCTATGAGATTTAGTTTCTTAAATAAACTAGCTTTTTACACCAGAAGTTTTAGAACATATTTAAGTTGTTACAAGCGCAAGCGCAAAGAAATTATTTTCATTGTCGTTTGTTAAATACACTTTAAAATTAAATAAAATATTAGATATTATTAATGTTAAAATAATTCTTTCTACATGACTAAAGCGTAGCAGTTCTCGTAGACTGAGGTGTAGCAGTCCATAAATAATGAATTCTAAGGTTGTCGAAATTTTTGTTTGGTCTTGGTTTTTGGCACTACCTAGGTAACAAGTTCAACAATTCATGTTGTTTTGAGTTGGATATACGTTACAAATTCAACTTTTAAATTATTAAGATATTATGGAACGGCAATGGAATTCAAAACGTACAGAGCTACTTAAAATGCTGTGTTGCGAAGAACGAGTACATAGTATACAGCGTTAAAAATAAAAAAGCACTAACATAAACCCTAAATTGCGACGTATCTCATCTTTTTTATTTTAGATTTAGACGCATGCGAAATTCAACTCTACTCAGATAAGAAATAAGATTGGTTTTTGACAGTGACGCAATAAATCGGAATATCGCTTCAAAGTATTTAAGGGGAGACGTTTGTACTCGACTGCACATGCCATGTACATGAATAAAGCTGTTCCATTCGGCTCATAACCTTAACCAACTGTAACGAGTTGGTTCGCGAAGTGTGCAGTCAAAATGAGGGATATACATAAGCAAATTCTCTGTTTTCATACTTAAAATCCATCTTACACAATTGTAGATATACATTTAAATTTCACAGGTTAAGGATCTGTGGAAGTGAGGAAGGCGATTGAAGCTTTGTTAACTCTTTCGCAAAAATGAAAAAAGGCGAAGGCAATTAAAAATCGTAATAACTCTAAAGCAAAGTCAACGTAAGTTAAACAAAGCGACAAAAATAATTAAACGCTGACACGCGCGCGCCGTAAAAATGCCGCCCGCCCAGGGAATAAGGCGACACGCGAAATTATTTAAATATAAACCTTAACGAAAAGCACAATGAATTTACTGCTACCTGAATAAATGATAGCATCGCGGTGAATTTGATGTCAATATGTGTTAACACTAAGCTATTTAGTTTACGACTCGGACCCCCTCCGGCCCGGCCCCGCACAGCCACCCCCTGTCTCACACCAGCGTCCCCGCACCACTCACACAGACATAAAAGCAATTTTTCACAGCTTACACGTACACACACACAGAGCGGTTGCTGTAGTGAGTGCCTTGCCCCACGAAAAGTTTCGTAGTAGAGAATTTGTTCACTAGTTGTGTCTAGACATGCCACGCTGTTAAGTTAGAGGTGAATCCTGCGAGACTTGTTTCATGAACTTCGTTCGGATAATTAAATTTTAAATAAAGTGAAAGGGATTGCGCCATTGTTTCATTTTTTCGTTTCGATTTAAGAGACTATTTATACTTCAAAATGTTATAATTTTTACGACCAAACCTGTAAAGTATAAATGTAAATATTTTTATTAGAACTTTTATAAAACTTTTTGCTGTGTCGTATTGAATTGAGGGCAAATAAAAAAAATCTGTAGCGATGTTCTAAAAACGCAAAACGCTATAATACTTGTGTTCGCAAGTGCCGCGGGAAAATCATGGCAAGAGAATGCATCGAAAATGATTACAGAATGTGTTCGAAGGGGACGGCGCGATTGCAGCGCCCGCTGTTCAGTCTGTTAGACAGAGATCAAATATTGAATATTGCGGGACTTGCAAAAATGGAATATGGCAACTTATGTTTCAAACTAGAAAAAAGCTCTAATCCTTTCAGATAAGGCTTTAATTCGATCGTCAAGGTCCGCACATTCGTTGAATTGAAGTCGCAAGCGGGTGGCAGCGCGGGGCCGTGGTGGCTCTCAACTCTGGCAGATAATCAATATCCGCTTGGCTTGTGGACACTATAGTAATATATGTTATTTTATTGCCGCGTTGTTCTCGCTCCGCGCTTTGTTATATCTTTTGTCCCTCTCGCACCATTATCTAAAATGGACAGTGGCGTAGATTTGGTAAATGATAAGTGTGAGAAAGTATTTATCACGACAATGAAGCGTGATATGTAATTGTATAACTTATTTATGTCGCGGTGATACAGTGTCTGGGGTGAGGGATATATCTAGGAAATTAGTGATATATTTATTTTTATTAGCTCCGTGGACGTTGGCCTGTGACCGCACGCGATGCGGGCTTAATTCACTTATCTGTTACTTGAACATTATGCTTTACGCTACTAAATTGTTTTAATCAAACTATCTTTGTGTGCCTAAAACATAGTCTATAAAAATAGGTAGCCTATAAAAATATTTTTTAATCATACGTAAAACTATCATATTGATTTTGAAATGTTGAAGTTAGTTTATTGGTAGTTTTAGTTATTCCATTTATATTATTGAACAATAAAAAGAATATGTTTTTTTCTTTAATCCGGCTAAAATCTCGACTCTGTAAAAACCAAACTGTTCAAAGTCGTCGCAAAGTTAGTTTTAAAGCGGAAACTTTTCAGTAATCGAGACTTTAGGAAGTCTTATAAAAAGTTTGACTATTGTTTGAGAAATTATACATCCTGTGTACTTATAACTCTTTCACTTTCAAAGGGAAATTTTTATTTAAGTCAAAAGTCAGTCCGTTTTCTGAGGCTAATCGTTTACAAAGCAACGTAAATCTTCGAAACCCGACACTTTTTGTTGCTAAGCGACTTACGTAATGCAATTTAATAAAGGTTCGTACACAGCGCGCGTCGCAAAATTTCTTCCTGCTAGTGTCAAAAACAGTCGCTCGCAACTTGTTTGTCGAGGTCGTCGTGAGAAAAGTCGCTGCGTTTTTCAAGATGGCGGAGTAAATTTAAATAGACGACTTGCGTCGAAGACTCAACGTAGTGTGTACGGAGCGCGCGCAACGCGATTCTTGCGTCGCAACCATACAGTGTAAGCTTCGACGATTAACGCTGCCTTGTGTCCGAAGGGCTTTAGATTTTTTAAATAGCAAAATAAAATTGGACTAAATCTAAGGACAGCTGCGCACTAAACGTGTGCGGTCGTAGCCGCGGATAGTGGGTTGTAGCGGTTCTCACGCGGCGGCCGAACACAGCACGCATGTATGGATCGCATCTGTAACCGCGCATTGCAACCGCGCCACAAATACCAACCGCACGGAGGCCGAAGTGAAGCATTTGCAGCGGTTTGACATCTGCCGCATGTCGCATCCTCTTAGTGAGTAGGATACCCTTACAGTGCGTTTACATTACTGAAACTTTTGTAGAAAAACATCTTGTCATTTCTTTCATTCACCTTGAAACAGCAGAAATAACCAAACACAATAACTTGCTTTCCCGAATCGGCTTATTTAAAGATTAAGTAAGTTATTTATAGTTTATTTGTTAACGTATTACTTGTACAGTATATACATAAACATAGAATATACTATGTGTACTGATGTGTTTACTAGTAGCACATCACCCCAGCTCCGACTGCGCAAAGCGATTCCAAATAATAATGGAAACATAATTCGATTGGCCCCCGCACGTCCACGAATCAGATAAAACACGGATCTACGACATGTAACTGGAAGAGTCAAACTTGGTATTGAAAATATCAAATGTTAGACATTTACTTCCGGTACATTCCAACGATCTTACTTCTTACTAATATTATAAATGCGAATGTTTAATGGATGGATGGATAAATAATTAATTAAGAAACGGCTTAACTCACGTTTGATCGTCCGGTGACGGCACCGACTAGTTTCGAACCCATCGGAGGTCCATCTTCAGGGCGAGTGTTTAATCCGAAGACTTCGCGGTCGCGTCGCGTCTCGCACTGCGGGCCATAGCGCGTAGCGCGCGGCTCGAGACCGTCACCGGACGATCAAACGTGAGTTAAGCCGTTTCTTAATTAATTAATTATGATGTCTCACGAAGGATGGATGGATGTTTGTTTGAAGCAATCTTCGGAACGGCTTAATAGATCTTCATGAAATTTGGCGCAGATGTACAGCATGATCTGAAAGGACACATAGGCTACTTAAGTTTTTTAATTCCGCGTGAAACGGAGTCGTGGGCGACACCTAGTATGTGATATTGTATTTTGAGCACACCGATGATTCGAAAAGCTTTGCTGTGAAAGATATCAAACGTCTGACGCCGACGACGAACAAGACGAGAAAAAAATTGCCCATAATTTTAATCATTTAAATATTACTGACAATAACTGACATTTGTTCATACAAACACTTGCTTAAATGTTATAAAACATTGTAGTTAAATGTAGTTAAATTAGAACATAATAACGTGTATTTATGGCGTTAGTGTTTAAAGATGTAGTGCTTTAAAGTGTGTGTAAGTGTGGATTATTCAGTCAATTCTAGTGTTCGTAGCTCTATGGAATACGATATCTCACGCAGATTAGATACTGTATGCAAATCAATTAATACGTATATGTATTGGGTTACGGGCGGAAGTTTGATAAAATAATAAATAGAATCGTAATCGATGGCCATTCCCTGTATAGTTTTTGTTTTGACATTTTGTATGAGAAAGTACGGGTCGATATCACAACTATATGTGATAAGGTGCGAAGTAGATAGTGATTGATATGATAATGGTGTTGTAATAACATACACGTACGTTTATTACGAAGTATGGTGAAATTTTGAACACATTAACATTTGTTGCGGGCAACACTGGCCCCGGTGTTGCGTGGCCAGTACGCGCCGCGTGGCGAATTTCGACCTTTTTAGTATTTTTTTTTCCTTTTTATTTTTCATTTGAATGTGTAATAAAAAGACACAGGTCATTTTATACATTATTAAGTTATTAATCAGATCATCAAACAAAGTTAAGCTGATGCATTCATCGCACAACTAATATTTTAAAAAGATCTTTTAGGAATTAGTGATCTTTTGGCACGATTACTTCTTTATTGTAATATTTATTTTGAAACAATTGCCGAATTAAAAAAAAAATATCTGTAGAGTAAGTTACCGCAGGCGTTTTATCTCCGGTTAACGATTAAAGAAAAAGTTTACCTTATGCAAAGGTTAATAACAAATCTGTAACTATTTTAACTATCACGAATGCTCTTGATAGCGGCGGTGACACATTAACCGTGTAAGAAAAATATTCAATTAATATAAACGAATAGTTTATATTAATTGAATATTTTTCTTTAAGCAAAACGTAAATAAATAGTTTGATCACAATTTTTTACTCTCAAACGCACATCGAATTTATTAAAGAAGTCATTTATGTGTTACGGATAATGTATTCTGTTAATTATATTTCGAATAGTAAATTTATAACTACACATATTACCTTGTGCTTTTGAATAATTTAATATAACATCACATTGGTATGCAATCGATAGCATGATTAAAGCCATATTATGTATTACAGAATATTGACATTGTGAGATGTTGAGGGGGTTAGTTAGGTTTCTATCAGACGTTAGTCTTTTCATTCCGTCTATGGTTTCAGAGAATATAAAAATAGTTTATTTATTCAATTCATAAAATCATCAATAGGCACAAGGCAGTGTATTACTTACCTAAATATTTTTGATTTTCAATTGTTTTTATCAAAAAACAACGCCATCTAGTAGGGACTGCTAGTACCAGTAGAGTTTACTAAAATGTAGGGAAGTTACAGTTGGGATTTTTTTTTTTATTTAAGGAAAGGGTGTAACGTTTAACTTGTTGTTATAATTAACTTTTTTAATCGATTAGTATTCCTCATAGATAATTCATTTATTATCAAAGTAAGTATATGCAAATTCAGTTCTATTTGCGGATTATAATATTACCTATTCTCTGTACATTACACATGGTCATTGAATGCAAATTACAGGTATTAATTCTGATAATTAACGCTCGCAAATGGAACCTCACTGTGTCGCGTCATTGAAGTGCAAAGTTAAATAGGTCCGGATTAATCATGTCCTGTAGCTTTGCACTGTAATGAAGTGAAATATTGATATTTTACAGAAATTGTGATGTGGATTTATATCACATCTATCACTACGTATCAGAAAATGTTCAACAATATCTTTTCGTATACCTTCAATGTTTTATACATATGTACTCTTACAGTTCTGTACAATTTTACAAAGGTTTTCAAATACCCTGATTACTGCCTTACGTAATATTAAACTGTACGTTTCAAGTTTTTTTTAATCAAGAAACTTAAATCTTTGATATCTACATTAATGTTTATACATCACATAAATAAAAAAAGATATTTTATTCTTTGATCAAAAGTGACATGTACTCTGTATAGTCGGATGCAACTGCACAAGTATCGACTGGGCTTTTTTTTTCAATTACGATGTACGGGAGCGTATTTTTTCCGAGGGATTATGTCCCTTCGGCACGTGGTTGCGCCCCTGCGACATATTGGCGACCCCTCGCCTTGTCCGCTTTCGAATTGTCCATCAGTTTATGAATCATTCCGCTTGCGACACTAGTTAACACCAAATTGTAATTCCGTTGTTTTGTAAATTGTAGTTTATTTCATCAATGTATTCCTTAATATTTCCTAAATATTACTAAATATACAGGTACTTTTAAATGATTTATTATTGTAACTTATATACTAATCTTAGAAGAAAAATAATCTTACTAATATTATAAATGTAACTTATTACGTTTTTTCAATTTTTTTTTTTTTTACCGCGGACGGAGTCCCTTGCGACAGCTAGTAATTTATCTTTGACTATGCTAGAACCAATTGCTTATTAATATATTGCAAGGAAGTTAGTTTTCTACGTAATTACAGTACCATAAAGTCATGTTCAAGTTGTTAATCATATTAAAATTATCATCTCTCATTCTCCTTAAAACAATATGTTTCTGCAAGGTTGTTTCGGCGATGGAAACTGTGGAGTAAGTAGAACACACGCTCATAATAAACTTAAATTACTTAGCCACGTCTCTCGGCGACAAACCGCTCACCAAGCCTCATACGACCTTTCTGTTTGAAGTTACTTCTAACTACTTTGATTAGACACATTTATTAATTAATAAGATTATAGCTTAATGCTTTTTCACTTGTAAATATGTTTGTCTATAAATATATTTTTTTAATCTTCAGAATCATCATCATCAGCATATATCCCGATAGAGGGGTTTGGGGTCTACCCCAAGACAGGGGAGACTAGGCTATAGATAGGTTTTTAATTGCTTTATGGTATATTTGATTGTTTCGTTATTAATTATTGGTAACGGTATTTTTGTATTATTACGATGTAAAAGTGAATTTTCTTAAGTTTTTCAGGTTAAATAATTCCTTTAACATTTTGGTAACGAGTGAGAGAAGCCGATTTTTTATGTTTTTCGCGATAATTGGAGACTGAACTTACGTTTGACCTTTTCGATAAATGTCAGATAAACATCGTATATTATTAAATTTTCTGTTAAGGAGTGACTGAAAATAGTACAAACGTAAACCGCCCCCGCTGCTTCGTGGGCGTATATGCCAAGAATTGTATGTAATATTTTGAAGGTTACCTGCTAAGGTGGTCCAATTATTTATCTCTATAATATCTTAAGCACTTGTCTGAAGCTACAAAGAAGCTTACAGTATCCCTTTGCGGAATTATACAAACGAATTTCCTAAGAATATACGAACTTCTGCACGTGAATCTATATTATTTTCTGCAGTTCGCGGTAAACGATCTTCTTTTGTCAAATTTAATACGTTCCTCAAGTGATTTAATTGTTGTTGATGATTGTTGACACATTGACTTTCGGTCAAGCAGGTATTGTTCCATCCAATATTGTTACTGCGCTATGTCCATGTGTTCATGTATTGAGGGTCGCCGGACCTATTCGCAGTTGATTTACAGTAATTGATCGCCTCGGGGCCCTCCATCAAGATAGAGAACGTATGGGTTTATGCCCTGAATGTGACTAGCCTTTACAAATACAATAACTTTACGCCTATAATGTTTAGTTTGGACGTAAAACAAACTTTTGTATATTGTGTTAGTAATCTGTCAGGATTACTAAATAGGTTTATCATAATTAATTGTAAATATTCAAAAATCTTTGAAGATCTGTCACCTCTTTTTTCTCGCTAGAGACAGTCGACCGTCTTCAACTTTCCCGTTTCACCAGATATCAGTCTCAGTTTTCAGACATCAATTATTATATACTATTAATATTAGTATGAAGTCGGTTATATTACATTTTTTACAATAGTAAATGTAATTAAGTAAATTACACTAAAATCGCTAAGACCACACGAGATTTTTAGGTGATTACTTTCTTTATCTTCACCCAAATGCTATTTTACAACTGAAGTGCTCCAGTCAAAGTTTGTTGTAATTGTTGACTACACATACGCAATCAACAAATGAAAAATTCAACGCCCAAATATCTAAATTAATCTATTACTGCGCCCTGGTACAGGAGTGACACGACGCTCCGCGTTTCATGGCCTCAAACGGGCGTGGAAATTTACATATTATTAATTTACACAGCAACACAGGCCCCGAGCCGACGCAATCTGTGTAATTCGGGCGTTTAGTTGTTGTCTAGAGCGAGCGCGCTTGTAGCACCTTGTAAATGCTTCGCAACGACTTTATTTACCGTTAAATACAAATTTATATTCATATAATTGATCATTTAATCTTAAATAGTGAAATAAATAATTACAAATTAATACAGGTTATTTACATTTAGGACCACAACTTCATAATTTTCTTTACGGAAGCGGGTAACAATTAGGTAATCTGTTCTGTTTTAAATTTTAATTTGCCTTTTCTTATGTTTGTATATGTTTCAAAAACAAACTCTGTTAAAATTGTACAGTGAAATTATTGTTTATGTTTATAAAGAAACTTTAACGAATCCTGTTTTCTATCGAAAATTTGTTCTTGAAGTTTACATTATGATTACTAATTTTAAAAGTGTTAATTTAAGTATGAAATTTAATAAATATTTATTTACCCTATTGATTAGGAGCTGTTACAATAACAAAGGAAATATTTACATGATAATCGTGATAGTATTTGAATGAACAATAAAATTGATTATGTAAAACAAGACGCAGTAGCGATGATCGCCCTATGGGACTTGGATCCATATTTCTGACACTATCATCGCGAGGGGAGCGCCCCACCGCTGTCTATTGGGCCGGAATGAAAAGTAGTGGGTAATATTGTCCATTTGCATATTTTAATTGTGATAGAAGGGCGTCCCCCGCAGTGCGAATGTGGCATAAGTAAACGATTTGCATACATCGTCGCGACGCACGCCCGACAACAAATCACCCTATCTGTAAATAAAACCATTGGTTTACGTAATCATTTACTTTTTAATTTGTCTATCTTTTAAAAATCTAACAATGAGATGTTGCTTTAGGAATTTAATAGATTGGTACTAATAGTAATAGTTGCAATTTATTATAAATAATTATTTTAATGCTAATCGAATTTAATAACTAAATAAAGAAATCTGTACTTACACAGGAAAATCCTTTTTGTCATGGTTTCCTTATGGTCTTTCCGTGGTCGCACCGATAGGGGCATTGTCGCACCGCTCAAATATCATATTTCATTAAAATGTAATAGCATCATAGTTTTAGTAAAATTAAGTATATAATTTGTTATGTTAATTACTTACGTCTTAAGATGATTTTAGAAAAGCTCGCGATTATCTTCACGGTTAATGTTTTTGGTAATAGATGGCGCTGACAGTCGTAAAAATTGAGCTTTGTTGCGTGAATAAATAGTCTATTTTGAGACCTATTTTATTTGAATATCCAATGAAAACTGGTTAATTAAATGTTTTTTTTTTCACTTCAATTTGCAATTTAACCTTTTTAATTTATTTTTTTGCATACTAAAAGAATGTTGATTAAAAAAAATGCAATAGATTAATTTAAACACATTTTTTCTTAAAAAGAACCCTAATTTTCTAAAGGAGGTTTTATGTTATCTTGTTATTATTTCTAGTAAAGTACGTCTATGATATTTGTAAGAGGCAGATAAAATTCCGATCGTCTCGGCTTATTACAGAATTAGACCGGCGTTGTCATAAACAAAGAGGTTAAGTGCTCCCTAAATAAGATCGCTTCCCTTCTTTACCTTAAGAGTTTTTAGGCTGAAGATGTTATTTTCGGTTGATTGTAACGGTTTATACGAGTACATATATGTGTTGTAATTTTTAATACGCCGGAAACGTAAATCCCGTAACGACTAACGATTTAACCATTAAATGTAAATAGTTCACATCGATATGTTCGTATTTCATTTAAGAACTTAATAAATATATTTAGGGCTCCATTTCGATGTTATTATATTTTATTAAGGAAAATAAAATATTTAATTTATTTTTACTTTCCTACTTGCCGCTGAATGTCGCTAGTGATGTACAACGTCATCTAGTAGCGGAAAGATTAAAGAAAACTTTGTAATAAATTACCCACGTCAACGAGTAGCTTTACTAATTCCGGCAGAGAAGTTGCTTCCGCATACAACTTGAACATCTTGTACATTCGAGTACAAATGTTTAACAAGAACTATTTTGTACACAGTTTGTAAAGCGCACCTATCATTTTATAAATTAATCCTTTTGTTCTTGTAATTTGGTGTACATTTTTTATTTTACTATTACAGCAATAAAAAATATATTCCGTTATTTAAAAAAAGAAATCTAAAGTAAATAAAAGGATACACATGTACTTTATTTTGTTTATTAGTTTCTATCTTTAAAACATCAAGGCAGTTACGATAGGGTTCACCATACATCAGAAATAATAACTTTAATATTAAATCAAATGGATATCTTAGTAATTGAGTTGTAAAGGTCGATGTAACTTGGGACACTCGGCATGAGCGAGTTCGTACAAGTACATTCAGTGAGCAAGGGACGAAGCCTTTGGGAGCCGTTCCAAAACTACAGCAGCCGGTCCCGTTCCCTCATTTCCCTGTTTACATATCGTATGACGCATTAGTAGCGGGATAATGACTATACCGCTGTTATTTGTGTAATTACAGATTAAATTTTTAGACGCGAATGCAAATAATTATACAAAGTTGTAAATATTTCACAGCATTTATGTATTAATTTTTATTTTAATTTATCAAGGAATGTAAATAATCTTATTATTTTAATATCAAAATTAGGTTTATGCATAAAGAGAGATAATATTATTGTACAATTTAGTAAAAATTATGGCTTGGCTTAACTTTTTATTAGTACATTATTTCGCCACTAGATGGCATTAGACGAACGTTGAGGTAGAATTTTCCAGCATTGATGAAAAACCCAAATTCACTAACAAACATTCCTTTTCTATGAAATACCATTGAAAATTCTCGAAAATATCCAGATCACTTTAAACAAATTAATTAATAATTTAGTAATGTACACAAAAAGCTATAAAAACATTATAAGTAATGTAACACTTATCGAGACCAAAATTCTCCTTTAAAACATATTGTCAAAAATAATAACATGGATGACGAAATGTTTTAGACAAAGATTTTAGTCTCAGAAACCAACGGTTAAAGAAGTATTTGAAATAACAAGATGATAAAATAGAATCGTGTTTGTAACATTTTTATTGGCGTTTGGTTTTCATCTGGTGGCGTATAAACAGAGGTATTTGAGCGGCCACCCATTCCTTCTTCAATTACACGTAATCTGTAATCTGTGGTAGATACAATGATATTCCGATGGGCGTTTTTTATATCTGTTATAAATCACAGCAAACGCCGAAAAACCGTCGCCTATTCACGATCTGTCGAACTGGGTCGAGACCGAGTATCTTCGTCATACGTTTTAGTTAAATTTGTTTATACAAAAATATATACATTTGAATTGACATATTTTTTATGTTGTTTAAATATTGAACCGGGTTTATATTGAAATAGTACGAACGTTTCGCAACTGAGAGAGTTATTTGAATTCTAAAATGATAGCCGACTAGTTGAATCAAAAGCACGCACTGATTTATGTATAGCCAACACTGTGCCCATTTTTTATGCGGTATTTTATGTATGTTTCTTAACAATTAAAAAATTTGATGGTCGTGACATGTTAATGTTTTATTTAAGTTTATTTACTCGGGAGGTTTTTGAGCGTGACTCATTCTGTGAGTCCTTAGAACTAACTGCTAGACGAGTGAGGTCATTACAACCTTTAAAGCTACGAATAAAAACTTTGATAAACAAATAAAATTAAAAAAAAGTTGTGTGATGAATATAGAATAGTCTGGCACCAAATTTTCTGTAGTCAAAAGTAATTAGTACGTGCATAAGTCTCGTTAGCAATACGATATGTGGTCGGCTAGAGGCCGCAGCAAGAGCTGCTAAATCGGACTGTTGTAAATTTAAGCGAACGCTCAAACATAAATCAATAGAAGATTTACGGCCGCGCGGGAAGAATAACATATTCCGGTGTACGTGACGATCTAATTCGGGAGATAGCGCTCTCTATCGGCCACTTCAGTAACTATACATCGATTAAGTTTTGCATCGATATTTATATACAGTACTTTTAGAGCTAACCAAGTTTACACAGCGTAGTATAATGCTCTAGATACAAAATGATTAGGATTCGAACTTGAGATTTGTGTACGGCAAGGTTTTAGACGCTTTTGTCTTAGACGTCTTTGGATTGTGAATACACTGCTCAACAGTATTGAATAAAAATAGATACGGTATAATCCTTTCCAATATTTATTATAAATCGTTTAGAGTGGCGTTGATTTTATATAGATTACATTTATTGAATCATCTTTAAATTTTCCCAAGCTCTAAATCGTTCGTTTAATCGTAGTTCGATGGAAAACATGCGTCATTGAATGCCGTCATACGATATCACATGGCGACTAATACTAACATTTAGAAAATGCTTTGGAAACCTTCAATAAATGTTATTTAATTAAAAACCAATTTAACTTCCCAAAGTTTTATGTTACTAATTTAAAGTAAGCAAATCCGAGACAAGAATAACATGTTGCACGTCGTGGCTACTAGAAGAAAAACATTAATTGTCCAGAAATAACATACCAAGATCCTTAAAAAATTTACTGCTTTGTAATATTTTCTTAGCTAATTGAAAGCTACATTTTAAACTTCCAAAATTTCCAATATTTAAATGAATTGTACATTGTTTGGTTTATTTGCTATCCGACGATAGATGGCGCTAATAGTTTTGAATTCTGTTTTTAAATTCATGGTAAACCATAGATCATTCAACCCTGCTCGGTGATATACAAGAGTAACAGTAACTGTAACAATAAGTTTTTTACTTGTAAAGTATTAAATATCAAATATATATGTATATTAAATAAATATATGTTTGTGTTTGGCTAAATATGTTTTGTCTCTTTACTTAATTAATTAAAAAAATATTGACGTAAATCAAAACCTATACAGCGAAGTATTTTTAATAGATAATAAGTATAGTAAGCATCAATACTGTTAAAATACCATTTTTATAATAATTTAATCTTGTAATTGAAGTGCAAATTAACAAGTAGGTATAATATAAAAATTAAGTATATCAGCTGTAATAAGGGGTCGGAAGCGGAGAGGAAGCGTTTGTCAACACGCGCGATCTGTTAGTTGCGATCGCGGCGTCACCTGGCGGCCGCGCGCGTCATATTTTAAACACTGCGGCTATTATTACTATGACATTATTTTATCTACTCAGAGCTGCCAACACTTGGCACTATAAAAAGCCAATATAAACCTAAACGTCGTTGAGATCGGGCGCATTATCTCATGATTATCGCGTGTCAAAACATCGCCACGCTCGCGATACTTCGCATGTAATCTGATAAACGATGTACGCTGCACGCTTCGCGCTCTTACGCCGTCCTTTACGCGCGCGTGCGATTCGCAGCGCACCCTCTCTCCGCTGTCGTCCATTTCATTCATGCGCGGTACACCTCACGGCCGCGCTGTTTACAGACACAAACAAACTGTACACTGCAAACCGCTTAGCTTTAAGTACGGACCGTGAAAGTGATATTGTCAAATGTACCCCGTCTCGCTCTAAAATCCGAACGAATAGTTCCCAGGTCGCGGATAGATGTCGCTAGTGGTATCGTTTAGTGGCTCGTTTGAGCCAAATGTCACAATAAATTTGGGTGCGACGTTGCCGGACTTCGCCACCCGGTGCGGTGGCGGGCGGTAGTCTATAAATCGGAAAGTTTAATGCGGTATACGAGGAGACGCTTATATGAAGATCGTAAGGTGTATATTGGCGTGTCCGGGCGGCAGGTAGAAGTTGGGAGCGCGTGTGAGCGTCACGTAAACGTAACGAGCGTGTTACACACACGTAGCCGAGGGCGAGCTGTCAGTAGCTAATACGAACGATGCGCCGCGCCGTACTCGCGTACTGTGGCAGGCCGGAGCGGCCCGGCGGCAGTGGCGGGCGGCGGGCAGCGGGCACGGTGCGCGCCCGCGCGGCTTATACCGTTTAATTCAATTTAGTAATTGATACGTTTGTCGGTTGGCTTTGTCGTGCATGTAATCATTGTTGAAAGACTAAATAAATATAATATGAATAAGCGTATTTTTTAATTATATTATCTTTAATTTTTATCTCTCCATCAAAGATGATATATTAAATTTTACTAACTCAAACATTATTTACAGTCTATAAATATTTATACACAATTTACATATTTATAAGATCAACAGTTTCAATTACACTAAAATTATATTTTATTTAATCACTTGGAATTACGCAAAAATAGAATTTTTGCGTAACTTTTATAAGAACATTTATTCTTAAAAGTATCTAAAGGAATCTAAGCTAATAATTCCTTTAATCAAAACACGAAGCCAAATAAGACTAAAATTGTAAAACTGACAACTCCCTAAACATGGTAATTCACGCTCCGCATTCTTCGATACTCCGCTCAAACCGTTGCGGCTCACACACTCTTACAAAACACATTCTTATTGCCTTAATACTTAAAAACTGTTAATCAAAATTATCATTTAATCCCAAGACATAAAACATAATTTCGTTTGGCAGTCGTATAAGTCATTTTTCAATGATCGGGACGCCGAGCGCACACAGACAATATGCATGAGCGCGGTAGTCAACGTGTTGTGTACAATATGACGTGCTCGTATTGTATCTACTATTATAAATGAAATGTGTAGCTTTCACGAGAGCACACAAACGTAGATTTGTTTCGTCAGCTCTGCGACATTCTAATTTGTACCTTGTCTAATTGTAATAGAACTTAATTTGTTGTAGTACAGCTTTGTTTGTCTTAGGATCTTCTTGTGGGTGAGTAGCGAGTGCCGATGGTAAACGCGTGACCTGTTATTGTGTGTATTAGGTTACTTTAATCACAATTTGGAGTGGGCCGCGATATGGCTTTCGAGGCGGCGACCTAGCAACAACGATAAATTGAATTGTTATAATACTGTCCATTTAATTTGCTTACGATTTGACCGTTGGGTAAAGCGTTAAGCAGTATTGTGACATACGACTGTGTACTAGGTATTTGGTATTCTAACATTACTTAGCATTTAGATTTATTGCGTCTACACTCTGAGTAATATTATAAATCATGGGCTAGTTTACGTTAACGTGTTTATTTAAACTGTTTAAATGTAATTATGTCCACCTCGTAGATTAGCTACTCTAAACTTCAATTCTCAACCAAGTGAGGCGATTTTTTAATTCTAGCCGATTGCTTATTAACTTATATTTTTTGTACCATTCCAAATAAAGCTGGAGATTTGTGCAAGATGATAGTTTACGAGAATAGTCGAATCTCGGGATTTGAACCCTCGACTACAATGTCGGATGTCTATACCCATAACATTTATGTTACTGGCGTTTCTAGATTTATTAAATTGTGTTTAATTAAATATATTAGCAACTTAACATGATATTAAAGTGAACTTTTCCGTAAAGAGAAGAAAAGGATCTCTTGCGCATGCGATGAGGAGCGAGAGACAGAAAGAGGTACAGAAAGTGAGGGAGAAATGGAGAATTCCTAAATGTGCGTTATTAATTTTACTTATCTTTCAATATTTAGGAAAACTTTTTAATTTTGAGCTATTAAAGTTAAATATTACTATATAAGATAATTGTAGTATAATAAATTAATTTATATATTTGTAACCAAAGTGTAAAAGTTTTAATTTATGTTACAAAAATATAAGTTAAAATATTTAGTACATTGTTTAAAAGATAGCGATGTTATTGTATGGAGAAGTCCACGGGCGGCGGTCAAGTAAATTAGAGAGCGACCAGACTATACCTAAGACCTGAACTTGCACTACGATAAGATTAGTATGGATAAGACATGAATGAATAAATTTTACGTTTTAACCACAACAGTCAGGTTCTCGTGCGTAGTTATATACTTTTGTAAGCAGTTTCTGATAGATGTTCATTTTCTCAACGTCCTTAAGCCTCAAAGAAACTGTCCTCAAGCATGTGTGAGCAATCGTTAAGAACTTGAACCAAGTTATGTGGATCTGAGTAAAGATTAACAAAGGAGTCAGAATTACATTTGCATATTATGAATCAGTTGCAAGCATACCTTTATTTATTTGTATAGTTTAATTTTAATATCGGTTTTCAAATTAGATGACTAAGCTAAACCACGTTCTATTCAATACGTTTTTGATTACATCAATATAAAATTACTAAAACAAAAATGTCCTAATTTTGCTTACGAATGCACTTGTAGTTAATTGAAAGCTTTCGTATAAAAAGCTCCATACATCGGCTTGTAAAATCTAAACAATTTAAAGAAAGCACCGTGACTCATGCGATGTAGAATGACTCACGCGCAATCCGGAACTTATTTTGGAGTACAATATTCACTTAGAGCGTACGCTTGTAGGAAATTTGATGCGCGTAGAATTTCACACTCAATCTAACGATCGCTTCGCTTGTAAACATTGATTTTTAATTTGGAACGATGGAACTTTTTTTTTAATAGATAATTTTTCTCTGGCTCAATAAATATTTAGGTTGATTTTTATGGTCCTTTAGAAAACGTTTTATTATTACCATAAACAGATATACTTCGTATCTAGAACTTCTTTCTTTACCTTTTTTTAGTAAAGCAGTCTTTATATACGCCGTTGTTCTTCGTAGGGTATTTAATAGATCCCGTTAAAGGGAACTTATCAGTGGTAGGACTGACCCGTGTCGAAATTTCGTATAACTGTATAAAACGTTAGTCGTCGCGGGATTATCCACAGCGTTTAGCTGTCCGCTTGCACCAGGAATGCAGCTCAGCGACTGCAGTGATGCATATCGTCGTACGGTGTGTCCCCCCGCCCCCGCACCGCCCCCCGCTACCTGCCGCGTCTTTGTTTTCTGCTTATTATGTAGGCATTAATTTCGTAGTCTAAGTACTGGAAAGCGGAGTCAACTTAACTTTATAAAGTTATAAACTATGGATACGAATAAGATATATAAAAGTATTTGATTTTAATAAGTTTTTTAGTATTATCTAATGGAATAAAATTAAAAAAAAAGTTAATGATTTTATTTACATACACAAAATATGATCATAAAATGCTCAAAGTGTATTAGGTGATATTAAGATTAATTGTTTTAATTATATTTTACAATTAAAATGAAAACAAAATTTACAATAAATTAGCATACAGATCGAATAATAATATTCTAATAAATTTAATATTTTAATTAACTTTATAGTACCCTATGAAAGATTTCAACGCGCTATTTTCGTAGCACACATTGATAAAAATGTCCCTTAGATTTTTTTTGTCAACAAATTGGCCTAACTTTGATATCCTTCTGTATATATTGTATTCATTTGAATGTTGTCTTCAATAAATGGTAATGTTTAGTAGGTTTTTTCATCTCGGACAAATTAATTTCAGAATGACATCAGTTTTGTCATTATAGATTGTCATATCATAATTAGAGGGTACTAAAATACTTTGAAAATAAGCATCTCTCTATTCCACCTGAGTTTCAGTACAAGGCCATACAGACCAGCTGAAATAACAATTCTTTAAAAGACTCCTGCGGAGTTTCGTCCCAGTTCCTCGTTCACGTTCTATGCGATTTTGAATTAAAACACAAGAAAATGTTTAAGGAACAATTTGCGTTCCATTTTCAAAATTGTAGCGTGAGAACAAAAACCATGGCGCATTATAAATCCTATGTCGCGAAAGCGCTTGAGCCTCCGTCGTGCTGCACCGTGGTGGAATTAAAAAAAAACGAGTGCCTTACACAAAAGAAGGTTGATTACGCGTCACTATTTCTAAGACCTCCTTTGTTTCGTGTTTCCTGTTTTCAGTTTTACTTTAATATCTTTTACCTGTGTTTGTAAGGTTAGGTAAACTTTATTAACTGACCATAAATAAAACACTTCCGTATTATTCCTGATAAAACTGTTAGACATTGTTTAGTTAAACACGTGTTTTATTTCTTTGACCTCCGGTGATTGATATTATAGACGTCAACGTGTTTGTATGATTCACCATAAATATGTATATTTAAGTACTTCATAATTTATTGGATAGCATTTCGCAAGTCTACGCATAATAATGTTTCAATAGCCATGATATGTCAAAAATTCTTGCTGGGCGATAGAGTGACGGTATAAAAAGTTGGTGTACGTTTAAGCTTAATTACATTTGAAACAATGTCTAAGTTTTTTATGGTAAAGCTTAATAACTTTTACTATTTTGATAATGATAACGTATAATAAAATAAGAATTTCAAAATTTTACGTGGTTATTATTTAAAACTTACAATTTTCAAAACGTATTACCAAATTATAATCATATTACCAACTGTTAAATGGTTTTAAGTTAGCAAATATAAACAGAACGCCTCTCCGTAACTAGTAATCTGTAAAATTAATTTGCAAATCGGGCTTCTATTAATCAATGCAACATATTTCTTGCATGTAGGTAATGAATACGTTCACCTGTCGATGGTTACGAGACCTGCTGACTATATAGCATACATACAACATAGAATACAGACTGTAAAGCATATAACATACGCACTCAAGAGTAATGTATACTCTCAGGCATCTGGGTTAATGCGTTGAATTAATTGATCAAGGCACAACTAAGCTAAAGGGCTTCGTTATATATGTACGATGTTTATTTCAACATATAACCATATTTGTACATCTTTAAATTAGGCAACTGATACAGGCTTGCATTGAACGACTTGAATAACTTATTGCATAAAATTTTGCAGAAGAAGAAAAATTACATGTTAAAAGTTGTACGTAGTCTTTTAATTTTTTATTGTAAAAAAGTTTAAATGTGCCAAAATTTAAACAGATGTTTTATGAGTACCGTCATCGAGCACCAGCCAGTAATGCGTCGTAAACTTTTATATAGGAAAGTGTGTGAATTAGGAAAATTTCTAGAGAAAGGGATAGGAATGCTTGAGAGTAGTAACATAACTATAGCAACATTATCACTACTTAGTAATTTATACTTTGAAACTAAGAGTACACATATATGTGTGACATATATGTTCCAGAAAAATGTGTGTTCAATACGTCCTTAGAAAAAATAAGATTTCATATATATTTTTACATCATTATTTACAAGATGTTTCTTTTCTACGCCAATAATTTTTAAGCTCCATCTTTCTTTCATCTTTACCCTTTCTGGTTGGTTTCTTTGTAGCAATGCGGCGTTGCTATCTAGACTACATGAAGTATTTATTTGTAGTTGAATAAATTGATAAAAAATATTGGAAGTTGAGTCATTTCGATCTATCCACTAAAAATGTCACTTGGATTAAGTACACTTCTATCGATACGTAATTTGAATTTTTTATTAATGCAAAATTATAGTATACAAAATCGAATATCATTTATGATACAATTGTATTACATTCATATTTTTTTTAAATATACAAATAAAAACATAACATAATATTACGTCTTACATCAAACTAGGATATCTGATATTTTTTATCGTAATTTTCCATTCAAATAAGAAGTACGCAGCCGACAAGTTATAATAAAGTAAGTAATAATAATAATCAAAAGATCATGAGAGTGATGTAACGAGCGGCGCGGTGAAAGGCAGAGACATTTTTTCAGCAAATTACACGCGCGCCAAATCATTACACACCCAAACAGAGTCAAAGAGGCAAACCGAAACACTCCTGAAACTTCTGAAGGCTTTCCGACCGCCAGACAGAGATGGAGGACTATTACCCGTACTATTAAAACTCGGAAGAAGTATTTTTACAAGAATTCTAATTCACTTTAAATACTGACATCTTACTTTAAAAATAAATTTAAAATACCAACAAATGTTATCAATATTTTGCTACAAATTTAAATTAGAAGTTGTAAGTTGTAAAGTAAAGCGAAATGAGAAATAAGACAATAGTAGTGGTTTTTGTGGGATGAGTCGGGTGAGTTAGGGTGAGCCTTGCGGGTGGGGGCGGGGGTGAGAAAGTTATTAATTCTAGAAGAGAGAGGCGCCGCGCCGCAGCCTACGGTCTGCGCTGCAACACAGTGGAGGCTTACCTTAGATTCGTTTAATGTTCTCCTGATATTATTACGATGCAACGTTTCAGAAATAGTTCTTAATGCACTACTGATTTGCTTATAACATATATTTTAATATCTTTTGATGTCAAATATTAAATATTTATGCTAGTCTAAAGTATAGTCGGTTGTATTTAAATAATACAACATTCTAATATTATACCTATATATGCGAAAGTATAGAATTTTGATGGATGGATGTTTGTTCGAAGGTATCTCCGAATCGGCTGATCGGATCTTGATGAAATTTGGCACAGATGTAGAACATAGTCTAGAAGAACACATAGGCTACTTATTAAGTGTTTTTTTTTAATTACGCGCGGACTGTCAGAGAATATCATATATTTTTAAAATTCTGTTTTTCAGTTCACACAACCTAAGATCTGAATGAGCTTAAATCGCGATATATAACACATTTTAATAAGATAACTCCAGCTCATTCTTTCTATGTAGGTAGATTTAAAAAAACGTCGAGGAAGTTATACAAATTAAAAGTTACCTAAAAAGTCTATAAAGTTAATGGAAACAGTGGCAGTTTGAAGAATGTAAGAAAGCATTTCTACGACCTCAAACTTTTGCTAACGTGTAGTTCACACCGCTGAAGTTCAAAGGTATTCTGTGAACGGATTAACGTCCTTCATGTTCTGATTTAACAGTGTGTTGATTAAGTTTCAAGAGAGTAGAAATTGCTGTTCTTAAAACACATTTGTAAAAATATTGTATCAATGTAGTGTTAAATAAAATATTAGAAAATACTTCTAACTAAAGGAGAATATAATATGTATATTCTATGAAATTGTATTATAAAGACCCAAAAGGTAATCGTTTATTTACGGACCTTTAAGACGATATATAGTAACTATAGGTAAATATTTCTCCATAGCGTCCCACTGTTGGATGTTTCGTAATAAATCAATTCATTAAGTTCAACCTTTAACATTCATAGTAGTGCGGTTAGTATCTGATATTGCCCCGAATACAATATTAGCTCGGAATTACGTTTTGATTAGTATAGTCCGACCTCGGGTCTGGCGCATAGAGTACCTACTCATATCGATCTTAGTATGAATATTTGAAGCGGTGCCGTCCTTGCAGACGACCACAGAGTAGCGAACAAAGCAAACGTTTTTAATTTTTTAATGAAGACATTCACGTGCGCATCGGTTAAGTGGCCTTGAAATTTATGTCATTACATTCCCTGTTTATTTGAAAATGTTCATTTAGACGTGACGTAAAACGTTGTTTAAATGCAAAGTAACCGCCAGACGTCAGCAGTCAGTGAGAAGATGACCGTACATTGATCTGTAATTTATCCAATCAAAACAATAGACACTTATTGTGTCAAGGATTTGTTTAGTCTGGTATCTTGGTATCTGTCATTCAAGTGTTAGGACGGTATAATAACCAAAACAAATGAAATAGTACACATGTCTTTGGTGTTTACTATTTTAATGATTAATATTGAATACTGTTTTTTTATCCCATACATATATGCTTGAAGTATGGTTCAATCTATTAAACCAAATGAACCTTTTGCTGACAGTTTTTCAGAATAGGTCTATTTTAAAAATACAAGGGCAATAGGTTCTCTATTATCATGGTTGTACGAATATATTTATCTGGTACTTCTTGGTATTGTCTCTACGAGTAATTCGTCAGTGACAGTAACACAACATATTTCTACAATAGCCCGCTGTACACGCAGCGAGCTCTCCATCCATATTCGCGGTAATTGGATTGACTGTAGTGTATGTAGGTCGCCGTTTGCGCTGACCTCTAGTGGACGCTCCCACATACATGTGACAAACTTTTTAAAAGCTTTAACGAATCACGTGCCTTTGTGCGATATTGTTTTTTTTTGCAGTATCTGACAGCTTTTGTAACAGAAGGAACTGATGATGAATTTAAGTAGGTACGCGACATACCTTGAACATCTTGACAGTTAAATGTGTTAACCACCAGTCCCGGATTATTTACTGAGTATAGATTTTTAATCACCTTTTTCTTAAGTATGTCTTATTTTAGTCAGTCAGATCTTCGTTGTACTTCGATCGGCACCAAATTTACTTTTACTTGAAGTTAAGCTTTTACATGTATTTTGGTTAGCAAAACCACTTACTAACAAACTAAAAAAGGAAATAATATCACATTATGACTTTGACAAAATCCTTTGATCCACCATGTTGTAACATGAAATTCGTATATGTATAAGTTTTGAGTAACAAAACTTCGAACAGAGAGAGTTCCATTTTTGTGTTAATTGCTTATTCGACATAAAAGCAATTGTAGATGGCGATACATATTTGTGTTTACGTGCATCGCGCACTGCAAGTAATTGGAGTGAATTGGATCGGAGCGATGCAGAGTTTATTTGGGTCAGAGCGGTCGACAGTAGGTAGACATTTGTTAACAACGATCAATTATCAAAAATTATATACGTTATCGCATTAATAAAAATTATAGAAATTGTTAATTTATAAACTCAAAAACTACTGGACTGATTTCAAAAACTGTTTCACCAAAAGAGTGCTACATTATCCCTGAGTAACGTTAATGTTTTATATATAAATTGCTTTAATTTTTTTAAGAAATATGTTCATCAGTGCGATTTCAGGACGGGTCGCTAGTTTAATTATAAATATTTTATCGGTAGTAGTTGTAAGATCGATGCAAGATACAGCGGTCGCTTCCCCCGGCCTGGGATGCGAGGAAGCTGCATTGGATTGCAGATCACGTATCGGAGGCGGGACGTTATACCATCGTTATTACCGCACCCAGGCTCTTTCTTTATTAAACAAACAATAATTAGTTTCACATTAACGCTGTTCATACACAGAGCCTACCAATTATCTATTTTATTAATAAAATTGTAGTGTATGTATTTGCGTAGTTGATAACGAAAAAACAAGTTTTAAAATGTTTGTCTGCAGGGCCGCAGAACGGCTGGACCGATGTTGACTGGAATGGACGGTAAAGTATCTGAAGCATGCGGTCTTATTATACTTTTTTTTTAAATTCTATGCCGACAAAGTTTCGGGCGACCGCTTGTTGTTAATTCATCATCATCATCATCAGCTCACTATACAGTCCCCACTAAAAGGCTCGGAGCCTACTCCAAGTTAGGGGTGACTAGGCCATAGTCAATCATGCTGGCCAAATGCGGGTTGGTTGACTTCACACATATCATTGAATTTCTTCTCACATATGCAGGTTGCATCACTATATTAATGGGCAGCTTATAAAACACTACCTTTTGTCCCCACTGACATTATCTTTGTGCAGAATTGTTATCAAATAAAAATATCAGTAGATTAAAAACTGATACTTCATTACAACAGATATTTAGCGGGATTCGAACTCGCGACCACAAGATCCGTAGTCCGTACCCTTAACGGTTAGGCTACTGGCGCTTTATTGAGTCAATTTTAACGGTGGTTCTCAAACCACAACATATTGTCACTTTTTTTTCAAGGAGAATAAAACGAAGATGGTACGGTACGTGTTGCACATTTGCTATGTTTTGCAGTGGAAACTCGTGATGCGTGCATGCTAACTAGTAGAAACACAACATCTAGTGAGTTCCTTACAGTTATATATTTAAGTATGATAGGGATTTCTTCGTTATTGACCTTGTCTGTGACTCGAGCGTCACGTACGCGTCTAAGGATGCATTTTTTAGCCGACTTCAAAAAGAAGGAGGTTATCAATTCGACTGAATTTTTTTTTTTTTCATAAAGAGCGTAAACCTTCCTTAAAGGCCGGCAACGCATCTGCGATTCCTCTGGCGTTGCCAATGTCCATGGGCGTCAGATCAAATAACTTTCGGTCCTCTCCTAAAAAAAAAAAAAAATTTTCTTTGATTTGTTCATACTCAATTTTAATGTAAGAAAAGAATAATAAAAACTGCACACATTTTGCTTATCGGTTAATATTATTTTTAAATTGTGGATAACAAATTAAACATAGATTATTATAAATAATAAAATATATACAATTATTTGTCACGTAATTAAGTGACTTGTTGCGAGACTTTAGGTCACATTCAGTCAATAATCTTGTTAACATTTCGTTCGGAGAACGTCTGCAGGTCGTCTAAGGGTCATTCGGTATGATGCGACTACGAATTCATGTATAATTTTTATACGAAAAAGGATTAGACATTTTTTTATGTTTGAAGTTAAGCTTTAGCCTTTTTTAGCAGGACTAATCACTTAAGTGATTTCGAAAATGTTATTAGGAATGGCATTATTAAAATCATCCCTAATTTCTGCAAATGCAATGATAGTTATAAAATTATTGTAGGCCATTGCATACAATAATTATTACATTAATACATGTTATAAGTATATTTAAATTTAAATTAATAGATACCATAGTTAATTTAAGTCAGGGTAAGCTCCGAGCTTCTCGGTGGTGACGTAAAGTGAGCTGATGATGATGATGACGATGATGTTAGTTAATTTGTTCATAAGTATAATAAAAATAAATAGGAAGTTTCAGGAAAATCATATTTTCCCGCTTTTCTGTCTTAGTCATAGAGACTTTTCTCTCTTACCATTAAACGAATCTGACCATGGCAACTAGTCATTGTACTCGTACATATTGTTTCTTTTTTATATACTTACTACAATGTACTTAAGTACTACGGTATTTTTAAAAGATAATGAATTACGAAGATATTTACCGTCTTATGTGTTCAAATTCCTGCGATGAATTCATATAAAGCGCTACGGCACAATATAGGGATTTGTTTTAATGTAATATATTTTTCATAGCTACTTGTTTTTCGCAGAGCGTCCGTCTGGACACCCAACCCGTATTATTACCTCTCGGTAGATTGCGATGCTCGGAACATTCGGGGCGAGGGCGGCGCGGGGAGGGTAGGCGGTGGGAAAGGGGGAATCCCCCACTCATTTTACGTGATTAAGTGGCAAAATGTTTATAGTGTACAGATTTTATAATTCCATCGGAGCTGGCTGGCAATATTAAATGAACCTTTTAACATAATTGAGTGATACAATTGATTGAAATGTTAATTTAGTTTGGAAGTGTACTATTTGAACTGACAAACTACGTGGTTAATGGACAGCTATTACTCCGTCTGTCTTTTTTCTGTTCGTCACTTTGATATAAAAGTAAGTTTTCCATAATTTTTACTTGACATAGAATGTAAGAGCAATAAAGAAAGTATACGAATTGTTGTAATCTGTTTAAGCTCTTTTAAACTTACTAAACAGACAGTACAATGTAGGTACACGATAAATATCTTTTTGCTTATTCGATCAGTACGTTTGTCGACCAGCGGTTGTGTTTAATTAAAAATAATGTCTGAGGCAGTGTTTTCTCGACAATAACCGAGCCGGGAGGAGATAGCTTGTTATATAAATTTCTGCCGACTCCTGGGGGACGCGCCGGGAGAATAAGGCGAGGAAGCTGCCGTGGTAGTGTGAGTATATTATACCCATTTTCTGGGTCGTCCTTCCTACAAATACGCTTTATGCGGAAGCTAGTCAGTCTCGATCTGGTCCGTGAAATTGCAACCCTGCTTAAATAACTCTAGGTTTATTTTTGAATGACTCCACGTAGTCCCGGTAAAAGGTACTTATTTGATTAGGGTGTCAGACGTATCACCGCGAGTGTGAGCCGTGCCCGAGGTTTTGGATCAAATTTGCGTATTTCGATTTTTTTCCGTTCGCAGCGCCCCCTGTGCTCGGAATTGATGTGAAATTGTTTTCGATACGTTCACTTGTATGAACCGATGTATACTTAGATAGTCACTTGTTTATCGTTTGATTGTGAAGGCGCATTAATATTCTAATGGCGTCTGAACGCTTTATATGTGAGCGGGTTTTGAATAAATCATTGAGGTGACGTTAATATCTGAAGTTCTCACAAAAAGGTTGAACACCTTTGTAAATATGAGTATTTTTAAGTGCCGATGAGGTTGGTTTCGACAGCACGAGTACATGTGCGCATACGAATCGACAGCGGACGTCTGGTCAGTATGAAATCGTTTAAAAAGGCGAAAAAAGTTTGTCGAAATGAACGGTCGATCGATCTCCGGTGACACGTTCCCGGATTTTCCACTGGGAAATGAATTAGCCGGGAGCTGAAGAGGAGAATTTACATTTTTATTGACATACGATCTATTTTCAGCGGAAAATTTCCTAAATCTTTGCCTTCAAGACTTTTTAAAATGTTAAGACTAGCCTTGTCTTAAAACTTTGATTTACGCAGAAAATATTTGTCTAATAATGTAATAAGTCTGCTACATACAACAATGTCTGTAGAATTACAGTCAGGTATTGACAAAGAGCGTCGTAAACGAACGCCGCACTCATTGTATTAAATAGAGAAATAGGCAATAAACCGGCGAGCATTGTAAATGAGAGATGTCATCACATTCGAACCTCGGTAAGTAATACGCATAAATGTCACCGCCACCGATACGCAGCCTCATCTACAAATTGAGCCGAAAACGCGGAGTAATTATTTAAACCGTCATATAAATTACTGCTGAAACTTTTCACGTTGGGGCGGCGCGCCTGTGGGGGTGCCTTCACATATGTACGTGGGCGCGCGTCTGTGTGCGCCGCAGCCTGAAAATGGTTCCATCATTTCACTCCTCCATCCTTTTTCACCATTGTGTATGGTTTACAGCGGGATTTGTAAAGTGAAATGTTATTTTTACTGAGTTTTAACTTTGACTTAGTTGTCTAAAGATATGTTACAATCAAACTAATTTGATTTATTGAAGTCATTTTATAATGTAGATTACTTTAAATGACAAATGATAGAAGACAAATTGATTTTCAATTACATCTATTGAACTTTGAAATGGTTTGTGTGCCTAACTTTTAAGGGCATATAAAGCTAAATAAGTAATATCTAATGATCGACATAGTTTAAGTAGTAAGTTTTAAGACGATAATATTATTACTAGGACCACGCGTTTGTTTCTGAAAGTTTATCTCGTACTGTACAAATGGTAAGTATCAGCTCGAAACATATTTAGCTTTGTTCCCTTCCCTACGGTTAATCTGTCCCGTTTCCTCTCGTGTCAAGTGCAGATAGACTTTTTGGGTCGGGCGCGGGCGGGCGCAGGCGGTCGCGCGGGTCGGGCAGCGCCGCCGGGCGGGCGGAGAGTGGGCCGCCACCCTGCCTGATGATGAAATATTGTACACGTGGTCTGATTTTGAATGACAACGTTCTGGAGCGGCCACGCAGGAGAACCTATATTTCCAGGACGACGTTTTATACGATAGGATCAAATCTCAAAGTACAGATATCATATCTTAAATGTTCATACTAGTACAATAATTGGTCTTTGATTTATGCACAAAAATACAGTTACCAAATTAGATGATAAATATAGGACGGTAAAAACTCGAAGTGCACATTTGCATGAAATTCTTTGGGAACTTTGGGAAAGTTTGACTGTTTGTAACTTTGTTAAAAAGTGTAAACTTTCCTAATCTAGTCTAGTTTATAAAATACTCATAAAATTATGAAAATATTTTTTGTATAATATTAATTTCACATTTTATAACCTTAGGGGCAGGTAAAGGGGACGAGGATGCTCCAAAGGCAATGCTTGGCCTTGGCCGGCTTGTTTATTAATTCGTGCTCAATACAAAACCACCCGCGGGCCGCCCGCCCTACCCACATTGGGCGGGAAACAACAACTTTTAAATTTCACCTAACTAACAAATTAAGTGCTTTTTTGATTTCGGAATTAAACAATCGTATTTTCTGTATGTTTGAGTAAATCGATGTTGTAAGTAAGTGCTAGTCTTTAAGGCAACCATTCCGCTAATTTACGTTACACACTAGATCCCGAACACTTTTAATCTTCTGTGAGTGTATCGTGAGAAGACCCTAATATTTATTCCCACTTCTTATTTTCACCTTGAGAATTGTAAATAAAACACTAACATAAATCCGATTTTGTACTCAATTTCTAATGACGTTGAGTTCACAATTGAACAACGATAAAACTCCAGTTGTCCAACAAGTCGGGCGATCTGTCGGGTGATTAATTCGCCCCTTACCTCAAGAGTAGATTTATTGGTTCCGCCGTACGCAAAACTGCGGGTTGGTAAAAAATCTCTATCGAAAATTGAATAGAAAAGCCATTTCGGAGACCGCCGCGAATCTGTTGATACGTTTCTCATTCGCTTTCACGGCTATCTTCATTTTATTTACCGGAGCGAGTTGAGGTGATGTTGATCGTCTTAAATACTATCTGCACAGGTCTTTAGATAAAACAATATTTTAACCCTCTTTCATAATTTTTCATATATTTTATCATATAAACTATAGTCATTGGTATTCAAAGTAACTAGTCTACTTCTATCCGAATAAAAATATTATAAAAGTAGCTTAAAATTGAGGATCAGTAAAATAAATTGTTGTCAATGTGTAGATACATACTTAAACATTTACTTCTTGTCGTAAACACATGTTCACCTTGATGACTTCCGACAGCCATACGCGGCATTATGACTTTAGCGAACAAGGCTCTTTTATGAAACGTAAATTTCAATAACTTAATTGTTTGCAGAAAAGTTACGAAATCGCCCAACATGAGGACGGATTTCCAAATTTCATACTTGACTTTGCACTTGTGGTTGTTTCCCGTTGGCCGATCGGACCACCAATCGATCAGCTCAATAAGTTTTTTCCTATTAGACCGGTTGATTCTATGCCTTCGATTATTGTACGGATTTCACACGGATCGTACGGATTGTACGGATATGAAAATTTATGTTTGGTAATAAGCACCCATCCTTAAATCTGACCCTTATACGTTAATCTTAAATCTAACCCTATTATTTACCTAATGAAAATCTATATCACATGTCTAAAAATTTTAATTATTTTACAATTATTTGAACTGCATACTTAATGTAAGTATAAGAATCGTTTGCGATAAAACACATACAAAAGCGTCTATGTATTGTAACGTGAGAAAAAAAATCGGTCCGGAACCTCGACTTCCCAACATTCTCGTAATATGTTTGGGGATTAAACCTCTCCACCCCGCGGGGGGTTTTTATTTTCGATCTCCTTTATCCGCCCTATGGACATACGTGCCGGGGCGTAGGTGTGTCAGTATCGCGTCATATACTATTTTTATTCAGCAAGTACAAAAACACTTTCGAAATGGAATTAATTGGCAACTAACTGTGTGTTTCCACACCTAAAACACTTGAACAAATACATGTCAACAAATACAATGTCATCTCGTGCATTCTCCTAAGAAAAATCGAGAATAAAATATTTCTTATACTTGTTTTTAGCATTGGAAAGTCACTTTTCGACTCACTCATATTAGCACGTTAAATAAAAAGATGCTCAATATTTTTTTTCACACAAATCAAACCGGATACTTTTAATGAAAATTTAACTCAATCAATCTATACCTACATAAGTAGTCATTTTATTACTCGAAGAGGCCGGAATGCTAGAAAGGATTGCTTTGTTGCAAACTGAAGATGCTCTCAAAGCAAAAGTGTCAGGTGTCGTAAGATTTGCACGATACGTAAAGGTTATTGCAATCATTTTAATACACAGCACCCATTACAACATGCAAATTGTATTTGTCAAATGTAAAATGTCGCTTAAAAGCAAACTACAGAACAATGTTTTACGATCGCGTTGAATGTCCACACATAAGTAACTTATTTAGTCATCCTCTAAAATCGTATAAGGAGACATAACGGGTACAACGAAGCGAATGTTGGCGGAAGCTGCACTTTGTTTCACGAACCTCTTCTATAAAATTAATGGGCAAGTGTATCTACAAATTGAACGCAGATTTATCGACGGCATTTTATTTTACCCGGTGTCATCATTTTATAAAGTTGTCACACGTATTATCTTATCCTATTGGGTAGACTAATAGCATCAAATTAATAATACAGTCATGTTATTTTTTATTTGATCGAAAACTGGATTTTACACGTGTATTGTTTCGTTTGGTGAGAGTTATAAATTGTGTAAGAAATAATGGGTTTGCTTAGTTTTAAGTTATTTTGTAATATTTAGTCATCAAGTTGTTATGGTTGTTGTGTGTTGAATAGATTGCCCTTGTGAAGCGGGCCGTGTATCAATATTGGGTGAGACGGCCGCGGTCGGGAGTTCGACTAAGGTCACGTCACGTGGGGTAACAATAGATTGCTAACTGAATGATTGCATGACTGATACATGAAAGCTTTCCACTATGGCATTTTTGAAGTTCACTGATATTTTGATAGCGATAAACTTTGTTGAACTTAATTTTATGGTGTTTTAACTTTTATAGAAATTAATCATTCAGTTTTCTTTTTATTAGTGGAGAACACCTAACTATTTTGATTTTTAGCTTTTTGTCTTTCGAGTTTTTTCTGGGAACTTGAGTTCAATGAAAATGTGCTGTAATTATACTGCGTGAATTGTCGTAGAAGCATTTTTAATCATTCTTTTAGTCATAGACCTTGTCCAAAATTTGTATTTTGTAATTTTTGAAATTTATAGTTAATGAATTGAAAATATTTACCACTAGACTACACACACCATAGAATAATGCATATCTTCTTCCAACCGGACGACGAGATAACCGTCGCTCACGCTGAGATACAAGTAATCAGTGAACAAACAATATGCCGTCCTCGCGAGAAAGGTCGGCAAACTTATTTATAAAACTACAACGCAAGCGATGTCTTTCCACTTATTGATAAAAGCTAGTGTTTCTTCCAAAACCTTTGTTAAACTTCAATAAGCTAAAGTACTCTCATAAAACATATGATCATCCCTGTCATTATCTTTGACAAAACAGGGAAAACAATAGGTTTTTAAAGGTGATTTTGGCATAAGTAAAGCCACCGTTAATGTTCATTCTGTGAATATGAGTAAAGCTTTTTTGACCTAGAGATGTGATTTGCTTTCGATTTGAGAACATGACGAAAAGAGTCTCATCTCTGAGAGACAGAGAGATCCCTTGATTTTAAGAAAAATGATGGTAAGTTGTAAGCGGCTACAACGAATCTACAAAGTACTTTGATGCTAAAGAAAGTTCACACGCTATAAAATAATATTTTTAACTTTACTGTAACGGTATTCAAATGAATTGTTGTAGTAGAAAAAGAAATTCAATGAAGTGACACTGTATATATATGTATATTATACAATTTGTATTCGTTACGTACAGAGCTGGGCATTAACTCGTTAATCCGTTAATCGTTAATTAACGAAGTTAATATTTTGCTTAACGGATTAACTTTTAAGTTAACTTCAAAAAGTGTTAACGCTTTTGTTAACTTCCGTTAAACTAAGCTTCCGTTAATAAAAGTCCGTTAATCGTTAAATTAGAAACTTGGAGACGTGCTGTCGTTTTGTTTAAATTATGTGCCACGCCATGCTCGTAAGTTCAACTATGTTGGGCGACTGTCGGCGACTCGAATGGTGAACGAACTAGTTGAAAATTGATATATGTGAAGTTCTCGTGCAAGTGTGATGCGTCAGAGCGTCCGGGAAAGACGTGAGCAACAGGACAAAATCAAAAGAAGGTTCGAAATAGTATATTTCATTACGAGTATATAAAAGCAAGAGTAAGTCGAGTATGCCCACATTCCGAACGCTCTTCGTCCCTGCAATACGCCATTTTTTGAGCAACTGTATGCACACTTTTTTTACTCGTGTTTTTTCATTAACTTTTCTAAACTCGTGCCTTCTCTTTCCCAACTGTCAAAATAATGACTATTATAAAGAAAACACCAACCACGAAGTATTTACATAAAAAAAAATCATTGAAGTTTTTATGATTCATGCAAATATTTCTAAAAAAAAGCTCCTAATTTGTTACAACATCAGATTTAATGATTTGATTCAATGAATTAGGTTAGGTTTCATTTTATTTCATCTCATTAAATTTCATTTTCATTTCATATCAATAAAAATAATCTACTGAAGACTTGGCCGTTTGGGTATAGTTCCCTTTGCCTTTTTTTTTTTTTTTTTTTTTATACAAGGAGGAATGCTTAATGCATACTCCGTGCCTCGGGGAAGACACGCGAGTTATGTGAGATTCTCTCCCCGAATGGGAGCATACCCACTAAACCTCCTTGTTCCCTCATGGCCATACTGTGGGGCGCCACGGGATTGCGTGAGCTTGCCACCGCGACGCCCCACTGACCGCCCCGGGAGGGGCCCTCTCTGCGCCCCAAAGGGGCGCTGCGCCCTTAGGCGCTCCTCAAGACGACACCGTGCAATGCAGGTTCGGAATCCCCGCCTCCCCCGCTGGTGCCGCCAGGGTTTATAGAGACCCACCTCTTGGCCCCCGTCTTGATCAAGACAGGGGCCCGCGGTCCCGGTGATCACCGGGATTACGCGCTGGGACGCAGGATCACACGCCATCGAGTAACAGCTCTGTAAGCAGAGTGTCACCGAGGTCGTGCTCCCACGTCCCGACCGGCGGCCACGACCCAGTGGGTCGCGCCCCCTCTGCTAGGCTTACCCTCCCCTTTCGCTGCCCTGAGAAGGGCAGTTACTCAGTTTGGGTTCGCCGCCCTCGCTGCTGCGGACCCACAAGTGGGCCCGCACCCTAACCTAACTAACCTAGCTTAATCTAGCTTATTCTACCTAACCTACAGGCTCGCCCTCACCTTTCGCTGTACGCGCAGCAGCTACTTGGTTCGGGCTCGCCTCCCTCTATTACCTAGTCTATTCTACTTAACCTATAGGTTCGCCCTCCCCTTTCGCTGTGGTCATTCCAGCTACTCAGTTCGGGCTAGCCTAATAGGCGCTCGCCATATGGCGAGACGCCGCCCTCGTTAACCTAACTAAACCTAGCTTATTCTAACTAACCTCTAAAAGGCGCTCGCCTTACGGCGCGACGCCGCCCTCAGTGGCGAGCCCACAAGTGGGCCCGCTGGGGGGCTGTGGCCGGCGTGGTGAGCCGGCAACCCCGGTCGCCTGTGTATATATATGTATACATATATATACACATGGCTGTCGGCGAGCGGGGTAACAGACCCAGCCACCAACCCCAACCCCTCATCCTAATCTAACTAGCCTAAGCTACCCTAGCTAACCTAACAGTGTTTGGTTCGCGGGGCCGAAGCCCTACCCCGGCATAAGGCCGGGGCGTTCCCCTATCCACCACCCGGGGACGCGCCACGTCGGAGTTCACCTCTCCGCCCACTCGGACAACCGAGCAGGTCCGTGGTAGTTCCCTTTGCCTACCCAGAATGGGTGAAGAAAACAAAAAAAAACTCTGTTTGAATTCTTTTACGGTTGGCGCCATTTTTCAAACATTTTAGTTAGTTGAGTTTATTGTGTTTTTATTATTCTATTAAATTGCTTCATTTTTTCGCAACTGTATTAAAAATATTTGTTTAGTACACGTAAGGAACTGTCATTACAACTTGTTCAGACTGTCAACCCGCACCTTCGGCTGCGCCTCGGCTCGGGTAGATATTTGTCTGAACTCTTTGCAATGACAGGCTTTCCGCACTCGTAATGAAATATACTATAATGCCTTCATACTTGTCTCTAATGTGTTATAGAATGTATAGTCAAATTACTATTTTAAACAAGTGTCGCCACAATAAGTGTGAAATTAGTATGTATAATTTTGGTATGGTTAACTGTTAACGATTAACTTTAACTTGCGTTAAATTTTCGAAAATTTAACGCTTTAACGATTAACGAAGTTAATTTTTTAATTAACGAATTAACGATTAACGAAGTTAACTTTTCGATTAACTGTGCCCACCTGTGGTTACGTATATCTACATTAAGCAAACGAAGTAAAAGCTTCAATAGAGGCCGGTGTAGTAACTCAATAGTCACTTTGAATGTCAGTAGAAATATTCAAGTAGATCAATCAGTGGCCCAGAAGACGGCAAAATATGGCATTGTTAAAACAGGCGTTGCTTTTCTCATGTATTCAGCCTTTCACTTAGCTATTACCAAACGACGTTCTGACAGAAACTATTTTTATATTGCCGCTAGTTTTTATTATTTTGAGTCTTATTTCGCTTTGCTTAGATTGTATTTGGTTATTTTAATCGCAGATTAAGTTTGTCGAGAGATGTTCGAATTATCGTAGTTGGCCATGCGTGGAAGTCATTTGTATGTATGTAGATTAGAGGTCATCATACCGTAGTCTACAGTTCCACATTATTTTTGTAAAGCATTTAAAAAATGATGTCTGTAACGTTGTAAATTACCTTTCTTTCAATTACCGGTGTTGCAGTTTGTCTTTTAACATTTCACGGTCATTGTGCAAATCGTTAGCTGAGATTTTATTTCCCACAGTTCAATATCTTAGCTTCTGGAATCTCACACGAAAGTATTGCTTCGTATCAAAGATATGCTAAAACTCCTATAAACACATTGTAATAATTTTAGCTTTACTTTGTATACAGAACAGATAGTGCACAATATCTTAGAATCTTCAATTTTAATTTTTTGCAAATACTATCATTATAAATTGAACCGAGTTGACTTTGATTCGATCACTGTCTCATCTGAAGTAGATACACGTAGCTGTTAAGCTAATAGGAATAGTAATAAGTCAATTATCTAAATACGTGCGAAAACATGGAATCCACGTTTACCTGGTGGGCGACGGGGCGACGTTAACAAATGGTCGTTTTTATTCTGCGCCCGCGCACCGGATACGTACGCCGCGGTTCCTGTGAGAATGTCGAACCCGATTTTTTTTTTACCCTCCAAAAAGCGGATGTCCTTCGTTCGACCGGTTATGAAAGGTGTCGAACATATGTCTGCATCATTTTCGAACCGATTACGCTTTCGATTCAAATGCATTTCTCGATTAATTGAATTTTGTGCTCGCCGGTGGAACTTCGATAGTTTTTTAATGGCACATTTTTAGTCTTTCATAACTAATTTTTAAATAACGTTTTCTTTAAATTTCGTATTAGTATTTATGTTATAGACTGCGTATAATGAAATCAATAACCACATTAATTCAAGATAAAAAAAACCTTGTACTTGTGCTAAAATTTAAGTCACAGAAATAAGAGAATCGGTCAGAAATAGGTACGAAAGGATGCCATGAGGATGATTTTTGAGAGAGTAAGGTCCAATAAGTAATTAAACAATGTTGGTCGTTTGCAAAATGTGCTTGCAAATTGATGTACTACTTCCTATTTGTAAATACCACATAAATTTTTAATATTATATCTTAGGAACCAACTTGGTATTTATAAATGAATATTGTGATGATATTAAATATAGTTTTTGCAATCTTCAGTCAACAATTACAAGTAATAAATGTTTCCATAATATTCAAACGTTAAATATGACAACAATTGCTATTAAATATTGTCGTAAAATAGTAACAATTTATTGTTTCCTCTTTAAATGAATGCTTTGCAAGTTATTACTTTAAATAAAGTCAAGAGTGAACAGTGACGACGCATTGCGAGGTATGATGTAGTTTTAGGCGAGTGTTTAGCTTAAAACACCTGTCTTTTTACAGTCATTTATAATCACCTGCCGATAATTCGCAGTGTCGACTCACTTGATGTTTTATTTTGTCTCTTTGCAGTTCAAAGTGTCCATTGTTTACCGTCAAAAAGTCAAAAGTCTTAATCATTAATTTTGAATGGGTAAAAGAAGTAAATAATAGTATTTACATAATATAATTATTGAAATTCTTGAATTATTTAATGCAAAGGACAGAACATGGAGTGCTATAAAAATAGTCGTGTAACAAAATGAAAATGACAAATTATACAATATACAAACAACATGAAATAGTTATAAATGCTGACTTTGATCAAAACAAGTAACAAAAAGTAGCAATTTAATTCAGTATCCAGCAGGATAATGCAATGCAGAAGTATGCGGTGTTAAAATAGAACTGTGCCAGTATAAAAATAGGTCAGGTAAAAAGGTGGGTGCAGCCGCGGCCGCTGGTAGACAAAAGGTGTTCGCGCCACGTGCGCCGCGCCGGCAGATGTCGCGTTGTTGACGACATGCGTCGACCATGATCATGTCAAAAAATTACCGGACTGTCCTGAGCTACGTTACATCCACTGTTCAGACACTAAATCACACAACATTCATACCAATAACACAGTCTACACACCAATTACACGATCACGCTACCTTACAGGCTGGCATTCCTCGACGGTATTTTCAAACAAAGTACTTACGGTTCTTTTATAAGCCAGCTGTCTTTTTCTTAAAGGCTGGCAACGCATCTGCAGTTTCTCTAGTGTTGCAGATAGCCATAGGCGTCGATGATCGCTTCTTTGTATCTGCCGCTCGTTTGTGGATGTTGATGTGATGATGGAAAAAATGGATATAAGTACTTATAAAAACTGATCATAGAGCAGGAAATAGATGAAATAAAAAGAAAGATACATGGAAACAAACGAATCCACTAGGTGTGTTATTTTTTAAACAAATAGAAACAATAGAAAAGGAAAGCTGTTCTAAGTTTCATCGATTTGTTTTTAGACCCATGAGTCCTATGTTTTCTGTCTTAATTTTTGGTATCCCTAATGGTCCTGCGCCCGCACGATATAATTGACGGCGTACTCATTTATTAATATGACCAGAACTATTTTTAAAACAAATGCATCGCTATGCCACATTTACTCTTTGTTCTGTTGTTTAAAGAAAACTTAATTCATAGATAAATTAAGTCTAATCTAAAGATTGACATTTATATTTTTATTGATCTATATTGTCTGACAACAGAACTGATGTAATTAGAATAAGCACATATATAACACGTATATGCAGCCATTCAATTACGAGCAACAGCTTCGAGACAAGCATGATGTAATCGAGAGCTATGATTTAATTTATCACGAGAGACGATTGCGAGTTGTGACTACGGAAGAAGTACTTCTATAATGCTATTGTTTGTGATTAGATGTAACATGTCGAGATATTACAAAACGTGAACATATAGTTGAAATTCTAAAAGACAGAAAATTTCAAAGGATTACAAAGGTCTAAAGAATGAAATAAGCACTCACCATAGTACCTATATATAACATAGAGGTAGAGTTCGCGATATAATTATTAACTAAACCATTGTTGATTGTTGAGATTGAACTAGGTTCTCATTTGTTTCAACAAAAAGTATCTGTAAGTTATCAAACTTGGCTTTTTCGACCTCCATCCAATTCTACATCAAAATATTTGTCAATTACTACGGAGCTACATATCAGACTTTACGAAACTGATTTTCTTTATTTTATACACTTCGAATAGTGTAGCAATTCGATCAAGTGCAATACGGCTAAATTCCAGTGGCGTACCGCGGGTGCGGCATTGTTCTATTGAGAGCAGCTAGCAGCGCCGGACGTATAACACATCTTACCCTCATTTGCATGGAAATGAGATCGGAGAACATTCTCGGCGCGGCCCTCCGTCTTGCGACGCCTCCTTTGCTTAATTACAATGACGATATGCAGTCGTGTTGCTTCCGACTAACTCCTTGTTAAATTTTTGACTAGAAAAATTACAACTTTATATGTCCTTATTCCGCTATATATATGTTATCATTGCACAGAATAATTTACAAATATTTGAAATTAAAATGTTCGATGATCTTCGCGTATTTCATGTTAGCAACAATCTATTATTATTTGTTCCGAACAAACTGTTTAATGTTAATAAATTTTGCAAATTTCCATATTACATAACAATATTTTCTGGCTAACGTCCCCAACCGCAGACCTACTACACGTACATATATCCAACTAATAACAGATTACAGTCGTACGACTTAATTGGGTAATATTCGATGATGCGTCGTGTTAGCTATCCACATGCGAGGTTTATTGTTTTCAAGCTTTCAGCTAATTAACGAGAGCACCACAGTTCAATGAGGGGCAGCGATATAATTACAGTTTATGCAGTCAACACACATTTGCATCAGTGTTTCGAGGCACGTGTTCGACCCCTCACTCCTGGCCCTTACCCCCTCCACCGCCGTTTCACCCCCACAGCCTTTACCCCCACCCGTTCCATACGAACACCATTACAGTAATTAGGATATGCTTAGGCATAATAGATGCAGTCATAAACTAGTTTCTGTGTAGTTTACCTATACGTGGTTGGCGCGACGTTTGATCTAATTGTGAAATAATATTGTGTTATGAAACAGAACATTGTATTAGTTACATATAGTTTCGAATGCCTGTAATTGATGTAATAAACAGATACTTATTTTGTATAGAGATTTAAGTAAATATATTATAATAGGTACTTAATTTTTGCCAAAAATCGTTATTTTATGAACAGCAACGAGTGAATGAGCTAGGACAAGTTACTAAATGTTACTTGTGTTGGCTTTCCTTAGTAAAGGATAAGACGAATAGATAAGAAATAAAATTAATCAATTATGAAGAGATTGGCCTCAGATCAGTAAAATAGTTTGATAAAGCAGTACGTAATAATAAAGGAAGATGTACACAGTATTATAAGTTAGAACGAACAGCGGGAGACTAAGATGAAAGTCTTGTCGCAATCTATTAGCGCTTGGTCTGAAAATTATTAAGTTAAAAATTAACAAAATTGTTTTTTCCTGTGTACATTGTGGAAAAATATTACTAACATTTTTATTAACTATTTTTCGGCGAATGCTTTTAGGCGTTATTACAAATACTGATTCAATACAAATTGTGCAACTGAACTGGATGTGATAATTTTAATGGACTTTTTTTTCTGAATTAATTTCAATATTTTGCTTTAAATACAGTGTGCCTCTCAAAATAGATAGCAATTTTCTCACTTGTATCACAATGTTGTTCAAAAGTATCGATTGAGAAGTTCAAAGGGAGCCATTGCGAGGTAATGCCTGCGCAAAATCAGGAATGCTGGACGTCGCCTACCGACCGGTTTGCACTAACGCACTTGCACTATTTGCGCACACGCCTACTTATCAGCTAGAATTGTAAGGGTTTATCCTTGTGAATACATCAGGGTCACATAAGTCTAACGAGCCGCTTTGACTCTGGCACCAGGATAAATAATTTTATACTCGTAAATTGCTTGCATATTATTAAATAAGCATCCATACATTCCATTACTAGATGTTTGAACATGGAAATATATATCGGCTCTATTAAATAATGTGCTGCACACATTATACAAATTATTGTTCTTTATACAACGGTTGTAAATAATTATGTTTGCTACTTTGTTCTGCTGTGTAATTCTGTTATGTATTTTTTGTCACCTATAACAACCGTAGTTATGACATTATTGTTAATTAATTTATAAGTTATTGTGTGAATATAAAAACACAATTGAAGTGTATTAATGGCATTTTTATAAAAAAATACTAGGTTTCCTTTGTAATATGTACTCGTAAATGTAAACTTATTATAAACATTCTCGTCGTCACCTTTATGATTATTAAAGCCTAGTAATTATATCTCTCAAGCAAGCGCTTTTAGATTATTTCATTATCTTTGTGTCAGATTATGCATATTAATTACTAAAATGACGTAAGCTTGATCGCAGTAAACCTTCTTAGAACTATGACGTAATTATTCGCTTAGTCTGAGCACTGGACTCAATGAACTTATTTCTCTCGCATCTTTCATACATTTGCTCAAAAGCTCGTTGCGCTACTTTACATTGTGACTCAATATTTTCTTGTTTGTTTGTTTCTTTTTTCATATCGTAATATCATCACAGTAATTTAGTATTACTTCCATTTTGACTTTTAAATACTGGACCCCATAGTAGTAGGTTCTACTTCCAATCTAAGCATCATCTCTTCATCGGTATTGATATAACTTAAATGCTGAAATCAAATTGATAACGTATGCTTACTTTCGCAAATCTTAGTCACTTTGTAATGCTCTACTTATATAATAATGAAATAATCTGACGGCATAGCATTGTATTGGTCGGCTCTAAGCGGTCATAATAGTGATAGACTCATTAGCAAGTAAATACACGTTCAATGGTCGTGCTTATGCTGCTTTCTCAGGAGGGCAGAACGGTGAGGCCAAAAGACAGATCTGCCATGCTATTGTTTTAACATACACTTAATGTTAAATTAGTACGTGCAAACAATAGCAGTACTGATCTGTCCTACTGTTCTGCCTGACTATGCTGCCGTCGTGTGAAACTAGCATTATGTAAATTGATCCCAGACTCGCTTCATCCTATAGATGTATTGTTATGTTCGGCTAAATGTCACATTAACAAAGGACGCCTGTATTGCGTACACTGCGGTGGTATGCTGTTTAACATACATTTTACGCACTCGCCGTATATGCTTGTGCAATTAGTTATTGATTAATTACAGTCAAGTTATTTCTGCTAATATTTTATGCGGCAATTTAAAATGATTTACGGTATTCAAGCACGCCTTCATTTATTCGTCTTCGTAACTAAATTGTCGACAATGTTAATATTGATTCGATGCTCTTTAATACTAAACCAGTTACCAAACTTTTTCTGTTTGTAAGATTTATTTTGCATAAATCACGTAAATGGATTTCATATCGACAATCAGGCTCTTGAATATCTAATTATCTAATAAGTAACCATTTCCTATCTACCTTTGATCAGTTGAAATACACGAGAGTTTATTCGAATAAAAGCAATTTAGTAAAAGTTGTTAAATAATTTAGCTACGGCTAAAATGAAGTTGTAAAATTGATAACGTTACATTTTTCATAAACCCCGTGCTGAAGTAATCGTTTTACTTGGTCCAGATCATTTTAGATGCCTGCACGGGGGCAGGCAACAGGGATAGACGATTTTAAATGCAACTGGTTCGAAAAAGACAACATTTCGCGACTCGAATTCAAAAGTGAAGTAAAGTATGCCAGCGATTAAGCGAAAAGGATCAACAACAAGTATACAGTAAGGTTCAATTTCTAATAATAAAAAGAATAGATACTGTTGTTCAGATTAAAACCTGTACGCAGGCTACACATTTTTATTTGCGGCAAGAAGGAGAAAGGCTTATTTGATAACTTTACGCCAGAAAGGGATAATACTATTCAGCATTTATATTCTGGGTACGTGTAAGTTTCAGGCAACGGTCGCCGTGAAACTCGTAAATGGGAAAAAAGCAACAACGAAGAGCTAAACCGCCTCTAGTGAGGCGACTTTTGCAGAAAAATGTAAACACTAGCATTGATCAAACTAATAAACTATAAAGTGATATTTATTATATCACTTTGTAGTTTATTAGTTTTAAATCAGCAAAAACAAGTCTTAACAAATTAGCTTTTCAATTCATAATCCTTTTTGAAGCACCACTCGAAATATTATTTAAATAGGCAGGAATACTTCAAATGTATGATCAGCAAATATTGAATAAGTTGTTTATTCAAATTACAGTTATTCATATAATTAAACTGGTAAAAAGATAAATTGATTACATATACATTTTGTGTAAGATACAATAAACAGTAAAAAAATCCTCGTAACCGAAAATAAGGCGTCAGTTATTTATTCACGACGTTGATGAGTCAACTCAGCCAAGTAACTACCTGACCGCAAATTAATAAATCGGCTCACGTCTGATAAGTGTCACGCGTGAAGTAAGAACTATATCTGCCGCAATGACAAGCCATTGTCATGTACACCCAGCCACACAGGACACGACTTGTGAGCATCGGCGAAGGTAATTCGTACTGATTAACCAATATATAAAGATCACAGAATGAGTATGTTTCATTCAATGTCAACCACTGCGTCGACTTCTGTACGCATCTTCAATACAATAACAATTACTTGCATACTTCATTGTCGTAGTCACCTTCGTAATTACTTTAATACCAGCTCTTCGTCCCTCGATACATATTGCTCTGATTTAAAAATACATTCCTTTGTGTTGTGTTTACTCAGACGCTGTCGGGAATTTAAATTAATCGTTATCGACACACCGATCGCTTCCCATCCCTAGATACTCGTCATCATAGCACGAGCCTCGCTGATATTTCCACGTAGATTTCACTCCGTAAAACCTTTTCCGTTTATTTTTATATACATTTTGGTTGGCACATCTCTCTTTATTCACGATCACTTCAATATTGCGCGTGAAGTTTTTCAGTCTGCAAATATTATAACATGTTATTTTGGTTCAATTGCGAGGTTAAGCTGTAAAAATAAATTTGACTAAAATAAATTTTGTTAATTAACGGAATGTATGTGATTGTAAGGTATACAATTATTTAGATACAATTTTAACAAGTCCCATGATTTACTTGATGATGCCTATGTTATATTTTTAGATTTTCAATAAAGTCAGTATGATTCAGTCAAAAAGTCTATAGCCAAGCTTTAGAAGATATTGTAGTTGTCAATAGTACACGTATCCAAGCTTTGAATATTAACTCGAAATGCGAAGCCATACCACTGCTAGTTCACATAATTGCTTGCCCAGGTCTTACATAACACGATGCACTGGTTTCGTCAACGAAGCGACCGCCAGCTAACTTATTATGTAAAGAGAAAGCTTCTCTTTACAATAACTTACCTGTGCACCGTACAGTTAGTGCGCCGCGTCGACGAATGTTTAATTTGTGTACACCAACAAGTTTCATCCAGGTATTTTAAACATTACATTTCAAATATTCCAAATTCAGTTGATGTTAAACAAAAAAAATCTTTACACGAAATTACCAACGGGTTAATGAATTAAGTAGAAGCTTCTGATAAGAATTGGATAAGTAATAGCTTCTTGAGAATTAATGTGATACACTTAGCTTTTTAAAGACGACAACAGAGCCTGGACAAAGTTTATAATGTTAATCATTAGAGTTAAAACCTACTTTGAAATCAATCAAAATATAAATAATATAACTATGTCTTATATTGTAGTTGTCGTGTGACGACACGTTACACAGCATTGATGGCTAGGTCACACAGCTCGTCTCACCGCTCGCAAGGCTAAACCTGAATGACAAATGATAAGCAAAGTTGTTTATTTTGTTGACGAGTCTTTGATTTATTTATATGAATTGTACAATCCTAGAAGAGAAAATCAGTGTGAATTATTCGGTATACTCTGAGCCCGTCTACACTTTTACGACTTTTTGTATAAAAGTGAACTCGCCTGGTGAGTTGATAGTGATGAGTGAATTAAAATAGGTGCGCTGAATATGTTTATACTTAAAAGAGGAATTTGACGTCTTAATACGATTCCCTCGCCTATCAAGCACAGGCGGCTCACAGCAGTATTTGTAGTGCAAGGCTCTTCGCTTGTACTTCTGCGTATCTTACAGATCTTTCGTGCTATAACGGCATGGTCATAGTCGTGCGTTTATTAGTAATGTTAAGAACGTATTCTAATTGGTTTTCTAACAAGCTGTAAGTTCCTTCATTACTGTACTCGTATGTGTAAACTAACACATTGTTGTCGGCTGATGTTGACCTCTGTACGTTGCAGGTCTAATATGAAATCATATACTGACCAATTAGGTGTTACGTAAACATAACATAGTTGTGTTTAATTAGTTATGCTATCATGTGAATTGTTTTTAAGTAAAGTGGCTTCGGAATTCTGTATCTATGCCATAGAAAATTTATGAGATTTCTTATAAGGTAAAAATGTTACAGTTACGAAAGTAAGGGGTAATTGTTAGAATTCTTAGTAAATCTGAAATGCAGCGTGTTTTGAAGATAATGAAATCTAGATATAAGATTCTTAGAAAACATTTTGATAGTGTAATGTGTAAGTGTGTGTAAGCGGAGAGGTCGCTAATACTGTGCGAGTGTAAGGGTGAACGCATATTGGCGCGGGAGGGCGGTTGGCGGACGGTCGCAGGCGCGGCCAGTGTGGCGTTTATCGACGCAGCCGCGACCGACCTATGTATGCCGATTAAGGAATATATATCTAGAGCTGCTTACTTTATTATTATTTTTATATTTATTACCTGATTCTCTTGGTTAGTTAGATTATTATTTAGTAAAATGGCTTTTACAACTATGATTGACAGTGATTAGATGCACTTTTGAAGTAACTCAACATAGATTCTTAATTATTTTAGATCTTAAATATTTTTCGTTAATTCCTTTGATAGATACCAAAGTTAAAACAATGTTGTATGTCATTTAAAAAATACCAAAAAAACATTAATTTACCAACAGAATTTACGTGATCTAAAGCGGAGGTTTATGAGTAGACACTTTTTTGGTAAATTTAAAAACAACTTAATTAAATTATTGTCACACTAAAACATACGCTGGCACGATCGTACTCAGCTCTATAAGTGTACATGTGGACAGATCTCGGTCCGATAGCGGGCGAGATGTCGACTGCACTGTCGCAGCCTTTCTAACCCCGCTCTCCCCTCGGGTGTCATTGAACGTCTTGAGGACTGGCTCATAGCAACTTTAATAAAGAATGCAAAACGCAACACGAGACAAAGAACCCTGTAATGTATATAAAATTGTAGACATACTAACAAATGTTTTATAAATTGTAACTACAGCTTGAATGGATTGTAAAGTGGAGTATTTTTTAAATGACATGAGTAACAGATAGGGTAAAAATGTAACGGATGTTGTGGTTGTGATGTCGCATAAAGCTGGTCCGAGATAATTTCACCTGACCTCTGATAGTTCACTGACTGCTGCATAGTGGTATACGCATTTCTAATTTATTAGGCGGTGCAAGTTACAAACTTAATACAGTAAAAAATTTCAATAATACATTATAGTGCAAGAACCTTATCTAGCAATTACACTGTGATACTCGTATATATGTTTTTTTGTTTCATGCAGATTCTCTTTTGTTTTGCCATCAAATCTGTTTTGTGTTTACAAACTAATACCTACCCACCAAGGACTGTAGATCGCTTTGAACACACAGTACTTATTCTCATAGCTGATTAGCTATTTTAAATCATGTACTATGTTACCACAGTTTGCTTACAAAATTATTTTTAACCTTCATTCTGTTTCTGTTTAGTACTTGTATGATGTTAAAAAATGATAATAATTTTCCTAATTGTTTCTCACAAATAATATAAGCTTTTTAATCAAGGCTTCAACAATCAGTTAGCAAGATCCTACTGTGTAAGTGTTTTGAAGTAAAACCGAGATGAAGAAACAAAGAGGAAATTTATCTAAAGGCGTGGGCGAGCATAGTTAAGTGTTAGCCGAGAGCTTATTACAATGTCTGGTACGGGGGAAATCATTTCTCTTAACTAAATCAATGATTATACATATCTTATTTCATACACTCAATTCATATAAGCCTAGCCTGAAAACTTATGTTTGTTTTCATTTATTGAGTATTACTGATATTGTAATGTCATTATTCAGTACGTGAGATTTTTATTTATTTTATCTGTTAATAATTAGTTGTCAAGAACGACAAAAAGTCAGGTACATTTTAAGATAAAATTGTAAGTGTCAATTTGTAAATAACCAGACTTACAGACGCAAATGCTATTAATTATAACAGTGCATAATAATTCAATTCAAGATATCGAAGTATATGAACGTGGAATACGTAATAATAGTTTTTTAGATTAATCAAGTTAGTGCGTTGTTACTGCCGAGAGAATCAATATCCATAATAGGTTAATAACGTTAAGTGTGCTCATCGACCCAGTATCGTAACTGTATCGAAGGACTGCTCTATTGGAGTTTATTACGTATGAAGCTTAACCTTTGCGAACCATGAATTCTATGTAAAGGTTTTTGATACCTAAAAATGTAATAATAAAAAGCAATGTGTAATTTAATACAAAATAAGGTTGACAGTAACCATACAGTCTACAAAAAATGCAAATCAAATAATGTCTCAGTCATTTCCCCATTATAAAGACTGTTTCATAATTTGTCAATAGTTACGTTTTTGTTACAGTAAGTCGCAATGTAATTGTCAAATGTACATACATACTAACAAACAAACTCGTTAAAAATCCACTGTTATCTGGCAAAAACAATAAAACAGAATCACTTGTACGTTCTAAAAAGTATAATAAAAAGGTTAATGTAAAATAAGGTAACAAGCAATAATCTAAATACTTATTTAAAGTCTATTTTAAAATTTCTAGAGATCTAGTTTAAGATTGTTTGTATAAGGTAAATGTACGGAATGTTAAATCACCATAAATACATACTCTTCGTATTGGCGACCAGTAGACCAACTTTTCAAATGATCATAACCAAGTTGGGCGAAGTTCCTCAAATTCACAGCAGCTTACGATGATTTTAAATCATGTATACTCTTCTGGTAGCTATCAAAAATTTATTAATGAATCCATACTAAGAATATTATAGACAGATTTGCAACTTACAATAGTTAACTTTAACAAAATGTATTTTACTTGTTTTTAAAAGAATCTTTCCAACAAACGTTGGTAATTGTGTATCGAAAAATATTGTTCTTATATCCTTAACAACTTTAAAAGTAACTTTTTAATAACGATAAAAATATTATTTATGGGATATTTAAAAATATCTAAAATATGTGGAAATTATAGATACTATATATGGTATTTAGTATGTTAAAAGAGCTAAACCTGCACACGTTGGTGCCTAGCGTTTAGGTTCGTATCGTGTTAGAACCGGACAGAGCCTACCATCGAGTGACCAAAGCAAAGGACGTCCCACAGATCTACGAATACAAATTACATGTCATTTTTCTTTAAATAAAAGTAATTTAAGTACAACTTGCATGGAGCAAAGCTTTCATTTCTATATTAGATTTTTTATGATATAGTTTTCCTTCGCAATTCAATTAAATTGAATTTCTTCTTGAAATTAGTATTTACATATTATATATTTTGTATGCATTAAATAGCAATCGATCGACTGCAGGGCCGGACTCTGACAGTGCAATTATCACGAGCACTTAGCCTTTGCACACCTTTGCACACCTTGTGATAGAACTTTAATGCATCTTATTCGCAGACAAGAAAAATAGATAAGTTCTTTTAAATAGATTAAAATAATTTTAACATATTGACTAATAGCTAGAATTTTTAATTTTTCCGCTGTGTAATAAATAAATTTTAGCTGTTTAATTAATGAAAATGTTGTAAACCACCATGTTAAACGATGTATTTATCCCAGAATTCGTTGGTCATTTCTGTGAGTTTCTTAGTTCTACGCGGAGTCATTTGTGTTTGTGTTTCTGCGGAGAGTTTACGAGCGTTGTCCTATCGTGCACTCCGCAGCCAGCGAAGATTCTAGATTCAGAACATTGGATATTTTCCTCTCAATAGTGTGCTAGTCTAGTGTTTCTCAAACTTCTACTAATCTCTATATAGAATAAGTAATTTGATCTGTCTTGAAAATTTAAGTTTAAATTGAATTTCTTAGTTATTTTTGCTCTTCTGTTTTTCTATTTTGTATGTATAAATATTTTTTGTTTCCTGTTTGTATCATTGAAATTTAAATTAGATATCAGTTATGTTACTATCGGTTGCTTCTGATTTTTTAATCTGAAGCAATCGTTGTTCATTTTCTCATAACTTCAGAGATCGTCTTAAGTCATTCTTCAAGGGCAAGGAAATTTTTATACCTGTTTGTAGTTAGTTTTTCAAATAAATCTCACATTTGTAGCATAACATATTTAGAGCCGCTGCCTCGGCTACTTTATGTCTCACAGTCCGTGAGTTCCGCAGTCGTAAACCGCGGCCTATCGCTGATATGCCATTATTATTCAATTTGCTATTCTATAATTCATTGTTTATGTTTCCAATTAATTTCCAGAGCATGTGTGATAAATAGTTGTGATTGTTTATACTAGGTATACATGGGTAAGTCAACTAAAATTGATGACCTGCAGATCAGCTCACAGTTCACACGTATGAAGCGGATCAGTGAACCGGCTCGCAATTCAGCTCAATTTTATACCTGCATAGATTTCGAACTGCGAGTCACCAGGCAGGTTGCGACTCGTCGCCTCATATAGCTATAGTATATCACGATGAGCCGTAAATTTTGATGTTGAACCGCAACTCAACGGTTCCAAATTATGTGACCTGAACTTTTGAATCGTTTCAGAACTGATTTACACACGTATAATACAAGGGAATGAACTTGAATAAATAAATATTTAGTGGTCAAGTAAATCATGAACTTAAAATATACAGTCCATTATGAAGGTCAATACGAAAGAACTAAAAATTATTTTCTTAGGCGATAAGGTAAAAATCACATAAATAAAATTTCGAGGAACAAGGAAAATTTTCTTTTCCTTAGGTCATTAGTAATGTTTTCAATTACTATATAGCTATATAATTGATTTATATATAACTATATTGTATTTACATATAAATATATAAAAATTACATAAAAACTTTTTTTTATAAATAATGCGAATATGACAACAATTAATTCATTCGGCATTTTTGTTTTGTAACATTGATTATTGTAATAGTTATTATAAGTTATAACTGAATTAAGATATTTTATTGTCCATAAATAACCAGCGCGATGATTTACATCTCAATTAATTAATGGTTTGCATTAGCAATCATTTAAATATACTTGAATTTATTTACAATAATATCATCATCAATAATTCCTTGGTGATTTATAATGTATACTTGAATATTTTGTATACCTTTCGTCATTTTAGCGCCGTATCGTTAAAGTCAGACACACGGTGGGTGGTCTATTAAATATTAAACTAATATGCAATCATTTTAAAAATAACTATTTTTTTTAATATATCATTTTATATCATCAATTTAAAAAAAAATGAGATTTGGAATTTCGCTAGTTGATTGAGCTTCTGTTTATCTGAAAAAAATTACCCAAAATATTCAAAAATGATTACTACAGTTGTATCAATAAAAATGTATGTATGTTTTGATTTAAAATTAATGTTCACTTATGTTCTTACCTAATGATTTGACATTTTTTATTTGTCTAATCGTTGGTTTCTGAGACAAAAATTTCTGTGTAAAACGTATCGTCATTACTTTCATTATCAAAAAACAGAGAAAACAGCATGTTTCATACAAGGATTTTGGTCACAGAAATCAACCATAATACAGTCGTCTACAATACTACAAAACATTTATATTTTATTGTTTTTTTTTTTCAGAAGATCCTAACAAATTTTGTCGTCTGTGCAAAAAACCGAAAGGTCAATTCAAAGTGAATACAATATAAGTCTTTATATAAAGACATATCTGCATAATATTGTTCGCTTGTGACAGCTTTACCGTTGGTTACTGAGACCAAAATCTCTGTATAAAGCAATATCGTCATCCCTGTCATTATCTTTGACAAAACAGAGATAACAATTATGTTTTAAACGGGGATTTTGGCTTCGGAAACCTACGTTTAGTGTCACATTCGTTGTTGTAGTTTTTATTCGCCAACTTGTCTGGCAGAATTGTTTACATGTGTGAATTAATTTGTTGCTGATTGTGTTTTTTATTCTTATTTTGATAATATATCTTTTTATTTGTCTTCATGTTTTTATAATAGGAAATAAATGTTTTGTCTATTCTTTACCTTGAGTGGTTTGTTTATGGAATAATACTTATATTGCAGATTAACGACGACGATAAACGCTTACTTCAATATTAGACGTTTTATTTCCATAACAATAAAAAAATGAAAAAATGAGAAATAGGCGTTTTGGCTACTAGCTCAACAAGCCTTCTATTAATATTTATTGTTCTGAGTTTAAATAAATATTTCTTGATAATAAACAAAGTTTTTTTTTTCAAATCTGTGATAGCTAACAGTGATTTAACAACAATAAGGTCGTAGTTAATTATAATTCATAAGTTGTCAACATGTGGATATTTCGCGATGCGAGTTTATCGTGCGCATGCGCGCCTCTCTCCGCCCCCGCTCCTCCACCGTCAGTCCCCGCGCGTGCCCGTTGCCCTCCTACCCACAACGGAGCGCCATTCAATTACACCACGCGACTAAAAATAATTTTCAACATACATTGACGCTTGCATATGTAAACAAAGATAATGATAACTGTCATGAGATGTGTACTGTTTTATAGTATAGACGATTAACCTGCAATCAAACAAAAATGTTTTGATGTCTTTTTTATAAAATTTCATATAAATCCGTAGATATATTTATTTTTAAGGTACTGTTAAACATGTTTTTATTAATTAATTTATTTTTTCAAGAACAATCAATGTAATCAAAACAGAGATTAAACGTCATCGCAATATTTGACGCCGTCCGCGACTAATTGTCCGATAAGTCGTCGATTCGCGTCTCGTTTTAATAAGGCGCGTTGTTCGCGTGTGTGCGGGCTGCCGATGGAATGCCACGGTCATGTGCCTGAGTGTGCGGCACTCTCCGATGTGTGCGGATGACGTCTGCCGCACTTTTCATCGACCAGTCCAACCTGATCTACTCATCTCCTCCGCTCTTCGAGTACGTTCGACGATAGAGGGGAACGAGGTGTTTTAGCGAGGATCATTCTGACTGGTCGCTTTGTTCAGTACGTGATCGTTGTTGCCACGTGAACTCGTACCATCGCGGTGCGCATGTGTGTAACCTCGATTCGGACATACTACATGAGGCATTGTGGGTATAAACACGTAGTAATTCGCGAATATTATTATCCTAATGATTATACACTTCAGAAGCTGTTCGCTGGTCGAATGATGCAATTAAAAATGTAATAGATACAGACTGATGGATTGTTTTTAATTTATAGGATCTCTGTACATTTGATAATAACATTCAGTGCAGTTTAAGTTGATAGTTTTAAATATAGTCACGCAGCGTGCAGTGCGAAAGAATTCGCATCAAAATAACAAATGATAGCTGTTTTATGCCGGCCTGTTAGCGCGGTCGCAGTCGTAGGCATTTCCCACGGCTTGTCGGCGCTGCGCTGCGCTGCCTCCCTTCCCACAGCGACCCGTCTCCCGCGCTGCCCCGTGTTTGTAGTTCACTACGGAGTACGGACTTAGCATTCAAAGTGGTGTCATCCTCTTGCGGCATTATACTTTCATATTTATTGCTAAAACGCCTCACGCTGTATGTAAGTGCCCGAGAGCCTTGACTTCTGTTAGTCGAAGGACGAATGATAATGAACATTGCTTTTGCTTCTGTGTTCGTTTTTTTTCTCATACATACAATTTGTCATGCACTGAATCCACAACACCAACTAAAGTATAACGATTATATCTAAAATAATACTCAAAACAATGATATTAGTTAAGTAACAAGTTCTGGAATCTTTATTTCCTTCGGCATACAAGCAACATTCACCTGCGTGGGTTGTGGTACATCACTTATATCCATATACGCAATATTGTAGTTATTTAGTGTATATAGAAACAAAAATTTAAATTAAATATATGGATATTGTCTGTTAAATAAACTGCACTGACTAATACTAAGTATTAGAGAGCATAAAATCTCTGTGCCAACATAGCAGCGGAAATATTACACCCAAAAAAAAAATGAAGGCAAGCTTAAGGACTCGCGCTGGCCTAGTTCCAAACGTTACGCAAACACTAGATACCTAAGACCGAAGTTTTCGAGCGCACGAAACAAATAAGGCAATTCATCAATATAAAAATAAAATTAATTTGTTGTAGGGGAACGACTCGCTTCGTCTCGCGCGCTATTTTAGTCGTCACCTTACGCGTCGACAATTATTCGGGAATTTCGAAAGATCACCCTGGAGCGGCGGTCGTTGCCTTCTCTGACTCACTCTTTTGTTTTTATTTAAACATATTTCGGATTTATTTTAATCAAATTTGTGTCTATCTGATAAGTGAAAATCAATTCTCACGTGTTTAAACCATTTTGGTTAAACAAGGAGTTAGTTGCATTTCCCAGTTACAGACCTTTATTGATTGAATAAGAAAGAATACTGGAAAATTAAAACAAAAGAAATAAATTTGATGAACTAAAATAAGTGGTAATTGTAGGTATTAATAATTTCCGAGTAAACAAATCATCATCATCAGCTCACTAAACTGAGGAGATCGGAGCCAAACACGCAGGCCAAGTGCAGGTTGGTGTAAAAAAATCAATTTAAATTTGTCAATTAGCAAACAAACGGCTTTTCCCTAATAGAAACAAAATCACAATCAACAAGGATACGGAATCGTTTACCAAACACGGGAAACCCATTGAGAATAATTTGTCAAGATTGAATGTATCGAGCAGCAGATACGCAACGTCATCGCGTCGCGGCCTGTACTCGTACCTACACGGCACGGGTAATTTGGATGGTGCTAATTATAGGTGCTATTGCGGTTATAATAAGATCCTCCCGACTTCCCAGAAACGAGGCCGCCGGCTTTATTAATATTTATCCAATACACAGCCGAATGCTCCGTCCCAAGCTAACTGACGCAGTCAAAGAAAACACGCCGGCCAGAAATAAAGTCGTAAAGTACCGGAACGATTTCGATCGATGTTCCCGCGTGTAAAGCGTGTAGACGCGCGGAAAGTATCGATGAAATAATCATTGACGACAACATTTTATATTTAACTGTTCAAGGTGTTTACAGCGGAGAAATTGTCGATTTGCGTCCGTGCGCCGATCGTTTAATATCGAACGCAAATTATCGAATAAGCAAAGATATTAGCAACAAATAAAATCATAATGCACTTTCTGAACCCATTGCTTTTATAACTTTGAAATAATTAAAAGGGTACACACAAATGTTACAGAAAAAAGTCAATCAACCGATTAAGCACGTAATTTTCATAGAAGTGGCATTTACTAGAACATTGCCTGTCTGCAGGAGAACAGCTATCATTGTCTACGAAGTACGTGTACGTACTCTCACAACTTGCTTTTCATTTTCTTAAAAGATTGGTTATATTAATGTTAGAATTTCATTCAAATAATATGGTTAATTTAAACCTTTATTTAATTAAATATTTATTTTTAATAGAGCTAGATAAAAGTCGATAATTCGCATGGTTTTTAAATTCGTTTTTTAAAATTATTACTTGTAGTCTTTTCTGATGCCATGATTGATGTGGTTAAACGATAATTGCATTTATTTAGGAACAATTACGATTCCCACATTACTGATTCAAATCAATTTCTGATGAGCATGGAATCGGGTATTATAAGTTGCATCAAACTGATCGCCTTCGGCTTCCACAGAAGCGGTTGCAGAAGCACGCAGCATGCAGCACGAAGACCGAACCATGCATATCGCACACGCGTACGTCACATACCGTGCCGAATGACAGACGTGCCTCCGGGGAAAGTGAAATTCCAATAAGCTCGTTTAGGAATTAATGCAGTGATTATTTTATTATAATCGGTGCAATTTTCTTGGATTTGCTTTATTTTTGCAAGATGGATGATGGAGATTTGATGATTGTGCGGGTTGCATGATTGTTATACTTGCAAAAAGTTTATCCTTGAATGTCTACTTATAATTTAGTTAACAAATTTGCTTTGACTGAGTGTATTTTGGACACTAATTGCTATATACTACCTTAGATCGATTTTTATTATTGTGACTTAAAATAAGCATATTCAGCGTTAATTTTTGACGCTAGGCATAAAGTAATACGTAAAAGTGGGTGGAAAAAGCTAGGACGAGGTATAGAGAAGCAGATTCTTTACTATTTAAGGAAATGTTTTTTATTTTTTTTACTATTACTTTCTTTTCTTGGTTGTTGTAGTACAAAGTCATATGCTTAAGTGTTATATTTGGCTATATCCGTATATGTTTGCGTTCTGGGATTTCCACTACCCTGACATCTTGTTTATATTGCAACACTGTTGAAGCGTTAAATATTTTGTGATTGATGTCAGAGAACGTATTATAGGTATAACCGTTGGTTTTCACTGCTCTTACACTCATAAAAATTATATTGTCATCCCTTTCATTCCCTTTGAAAAAACTGGGAGACCAATATATTTGTGTACTGATGGTTCGGCAGTGAAAACCTACGCTAATAATATGCAGTTCTGCGGTGGTTGGATACTGGGCGCGGGCTGGCCACTCGCCAATAATCTGGCCTCAAATTGATTCTGCAGTTGCCGTACCAAAACTTTTCATTCCCGATGTATGCATTAGGATTGTTAATTAATTTTCAGAATTAATATTCCGAATAATTAGATAATATTATAGAGTATATTTTAGTGACGTCAGCAGTGATAAATACAAACGTAAATAATTATACGTCCATGATTAAAGCGTTCATTAATTTGACAAATAGATGACGATTTTGCCAAAAGTACAATTGAGTACTATTGCAAAACAGCGAGTGCAGCTCTCGTTGGCTTTGTTAAGCACTATGGGTGTCCCGTAATGCAGATTTCGTAAAGGAAGACTGTACGAAGCTACTGTGGAAGCTGAGTGCGGCAATAAGCTATGTCATCTGAACAAAAGATGTAAATTAAACTTGGAACCAAGAACTTAATGGCTTAAATCTTTAATTTATCTAGTTACAATGCACTCGGTATTCTTTTCAACAGTTTCATTAACAAGTTTGCCCCCTTCTCTTATAAAAAAAAAAAAAAAAAAAGTTAGTTCTTGAAATTTTATATTGTAGTAACATTAATTTTATATTAATTATAAAATTTTAATTTATTTTCGATAGATTTATGATTGCGCGTGTCCTAAACGTTTCTTGTGAATCGTAAAATTTGGCACATAGCGGTGAAGGTGACACCGTACATTTGTACCAACGCTTCACATTCAGAATGTTACTATTAAAACATTTCAAAGCCAGTGTGTGTTACATTTTTGTTTTACACCAAATAATTTTTTTGATTTCTCGATAAATTAAGAACTTATGACAATCAGTCCAAAACTATATATAAACTTCATAATAATAGTAGCTGCAAAAAAACAATGCCTAATTATTCTGTTATATAAGACCCTTCGGCAGTTATCTTTGTACTATATATTTAATTCTTTGTTAAATTGTAAATAATAAAACGCTATTTTGCTAATTTACAATAATATGTGGAATTACAACAGCGGGCCTAGCACGAATATTTGTGACAATTGCCATAGGGCGTAAATTACACCAAAAATCTAATACTAATTATGACATAATTGACGATGACGATACGAAGGCGCTTGTCGCAAATATTCGTACTAGGTCCACAATAATATTTACAGTTAATAATGATTTATCATATTAAAATGTATGTGTTCTTAAATGCTTGCATTTTTGATGCAGAGCCAAGATTATAAATTATGTTTCACATAAAGATATATGCCGGGTCATGATCCCACCAATTTAGAGATATCACGGAAATTGCACTCAAAAGTTACATGATGATATAGTTTCGACTTTTATCTCTGATGCCTAACATTGTCGTAAGCTAACTCCGTCTGGACCAATGCCAACTTACTTCGAATCGCTACCACCTATCACACGGTTCTCGTCGTTTTCACCAATAAAGTCGCAAAACTACGAAAACACTAAGAATATTATCATTATTAAGGATAAAATAAATTCACCTTTTGGCACGCAGAGAAAAACATTGAATTTTACAAAGAATTTAATCTTGTGTCAATGATACGGTTATAAAATAAATAAACCTTTTTATGTGAGTACTTATGTTTCTTACATACAAATGTTTCAAATGTTTACGAACAGATTCAGTATTATATTTATCGTAACAACCATTTCAATACTCAATAAACTCTTAAATAAAGTAATTTTTTATTGTTTTGTAATATTAATTGCTATTTACTGATAATAGTTATCTTTTAAAATCATCAATCAAAAAAGGAATTTGTGACAAACTTAATTATAACAGTATATCAAAACAGCTCTCCAACTTTATTCACCATAGTTTTATATCAATGGTACAGATGTTAAAGAAAAGTAATTTTAACTATAGTTAAATATGATTTAATTAAATCCTGTTTAGGAAAGTAATGATTCGCGGTAAAACATAGGTAAAGTACGCTAAACACACCAGAAGAGCATGTATTGGTGCACGAATGTCGTAGCAAGTTTATTTCCACTGGCCCATTGCCAGCAGCCTCCGCTTGAAATTGCTTTTGCTGTAGTGGAGCAATGATATCGCAACACTGCACAGAACGCCCGACTCACAACTTCCATACGGCACGTGTATTCGGGACTCTAGAATAGCGCAAGAAGTTTTAACTCTAAGAGAAACTCATAATCCGAAGAGCGTTATTCTTTCCTCGTTGATATGAATTTCACAACATGTCGTGTAGTAAACTCAACAAATTTAATATTGACTAGATTTTATATCAATACACAAATCCAAAGAAAAGTGAAACATTCAATTTTCTGAACAAATCGTGAACAAAAACATATAAATTACTAGATGCTTGATTTGTTTTGTAAACCATAAATCCTTAAACTCACAATGCCCTCCTTTAAGAGATATGGAATACGAAATTCACCTGAAGCTCTAATCGGTTTCTTTCCTTTAAAGTATCAAGAGTAGCTTCGTAAAATCCAGGTGTTTATGAAGGCAGGTCTCGGTATTGTCTGAATCCATTTAATGACAGTACCTGGCTGCTCAGCAACACTAACATAACAAACAAAACAACAAACGCTCGATCCGCGCCTCATCATTACCGACCCAAATCCTAATGACCCATTTCAATGAACTCCTTTTCTTTTTCGACTCGGTTTTAATCAAATTATAGGTTGAAGGTGTATTATAATATTTCAATACGTCTCAACCGATATCGTTTGAGGAATTTTACCTTTTTATTACTTGATTCGTTTTCCTTTCGGTATAATTTTGGTCGGTCTAGACGGAACAAAAAACTGTTGGGTGGCTCTGTTAAATTTTTGTATGAGAAATTCATTAATCAGTTTACGTTAACAAATAACGTTTATCATATGTATAAAGGCGGCCCTAACTTTAACTCGCAAGATTAGTTTCAAAGAAAAATATCAATACCGTAAAAAAATTAATTTTTTAATGACTAGTTGTTTATATTAACTATTTACTAGGCAGTAGTTATGTAATACGAAACATACAATTTTTGCTTAAAAGATTTGTTTAAAAATAAAAAGCTTTTTTTAAAATAAGTTGGCCATAGACTCTATTGATTTTTTGAATTGTTTTAAAAAATAAGCAACCGTTTTAAAAAGTGGAACCGTCGGTACAATTTACTCTGTAAACATAACTAAAAGAAACTCAGAACTTTCCACAAAAAGGTTCAATGTTAGAAGTAATAACGAATCGATTAATAAACGTCTGGACTTTTGAAGGTGAATATGAATTCATTTAGATTTGTTTGAAAATATCAAGGCTTAGAACTTAATGCATAAATATAAACATCTCAATATCATTATTCTTTTTTTGGAAATTTGGTTTATTTTTTTCAGGCAGCCGTAAATGAGTTACGTTGAAATGCATCATTATCTAGGCGTAGTATCTTCACTTAAGTATTTATTAGGTTTTGCTTAACCCATTTAGAGTGTTACGCTAAAAACATAAATTCCGACATTATCAAAAGTTTTTTTAAAAATACTGCGAAATTGCTACAAAAATATAACGTTTAATTTAAATCAAACTAAGTATCTCATATCGTATACCTAATTATCTTTTTAAAACACTAAACCGCTCAACAAATAAAGATCAACAGAATAAAAATCTCTTTATAAAGCCTTTCGGATGTGATTTGTAGGCATCGGACCTTTTCATTTACATTCGTAGTGGAAAGAGACGGAACTAAGGGGGTGAACCACCCTGTACGGTGGGAGGCAAAAGATTAACCCAGTTTTGTTATTTGTCCACTGTCAGTCGAGTACCTATTCACAATGCGGCCTGAGTCTGCCGCGCTGGATCCTTTGCCCGTTTAACGTAATTGTAAATGATTAATGTGCCCCCTACACTGATGTAATAGCGACAAGGAATTCCGAAGCAATGCTCCAGTTTTGATTTATGACCTTACGGACAACAATAATATCTTAAAAATTTACTACAATATAACGGCATATTTAATTTTCAATTTGGGTACGAAAGGCTCCTAACGCTTCTGGAATTAGATAACTGGCAGGTAGAGTTGAAATATTATAACGTAAGTGAACTTCTTGATTGCAGCAATAATGGTTGTATCTAATAAAAATTATATGGGACAAATTTTCAAGTAAGCCTTAGAGGTTTTTCTTAACGTATGTTTGTCTTTCGCTTTAATATTTTGCATTTTTAGGCCGTGAGTTAATGATTCACCTCTCAAACAACCTTGACGAAAAACACGACGCGCGAAAATTGTTCTAGAAAAATTCTTTTCATATTTTAAGGTTTCTTGTAGACACTGAATTTTTATAAGAAGACTGCATAAAAATCCTTTTTTTTTCTGCGACTATGCTGCCTAAATACGAGTACATTTGAGGAATTATTATTTTCCCTAAGACAGTAATAGGTCGTATACCTAAGTACTTATAACAATTTTTGTAATTGTGTTCCTACTTTGATTAAAGAATATAATTGTGTACTTATATTCATTTACAATATGAAGCGGTAAGAAATAACAGGAAATAGGAATATATATTTAATACAGAAGCAGACTTTAATTTGCAATCTAAATAACGATATCAAAGTTTATAGAATTTATAAATTTAAATCAAATGTTATCAATTTTATTGCGCTACCCAAATTTTTATGTTAATTTATATATAGCCAAGACTTGTAATTTATTTATTAACAGGATACTAAAAACTAGATCGTTAGATCACTTGTCTTTGAATTTTATTATCCATTTAACGACTTGTAAATATTCCATAATAAAATATTTGTAATAAATCAATTTTTTAAATATTATTTGTATTATAAAAAGGTTAGCTGTATATTGTACAATATGAATCATCATTATGTTCTCGAAGGTCTTTAATCCACTCACTTATTTCATCTTGATTTTCATCTATTATGTTTTTCATAAGAAGAAAATTGTTTAACAATCGAGTTATGAATACAAAAACTAATGTTATAATTAAAGCAAAAACAAGCGAGCGAAAAGTATTCAACTGCACTCTCGTGACCTAACCCGCCGCGATTTTTAAAATCTGTAGAGGGGGGGCCAAAGCGACCCCTCGCGCCTCTTAGTGGCAGACGAAGGGTTGAATGCGACGAGGGGACAGAGTAGAAGAAAGCTGTTATTAAAACGCTACAGATTACCGGGCCTTTTTTACTTTGAGATGACCAGGTTTTATACCGTATTTTTAATAATATTCGAAGATTTTCCGTAAAGGAAACGCAGTATTCAGCTTTAGTGTTACATAAAACATAAGCACCAACGCATTTTTATTAATAAAAGGATTTCGTAGACGTGAGATTAAATTTCATTTGGTATGTTAGTTATTTTTGATAACTTATTTAAAAAAATCTCAAATTACAAAATAATGTTGTTGCTTTTTTCATCTTGAAGCCAAAGCAGTGCTACAATAGTGTGCATTCCTAGTGATATAATTTTTTTTGTCAGAAACTACTTCAGTTAATTGGGGCTTTAATTTACTCCTTACTTAACTAATAACTTAAGGTTATTAATTACTTATTAACTTTTATAAAACAATGGAAGCAACGGGTCAGTTGTGTTTAAGTCAAGCGTCTAATCATCCAAGTCAAAATCTCTTGAGTGTCCATTGAAATCGGTTGAGAGCAAAACGTGGAAACAAATGGCAGCGCTAATATTCCTCCCGGCCAATACGCCGGGCGTAATTTAATCCTGGCGCGGCGGGGCATCCAGGAAAATCTATAAATCTGCCGCCATTAGAGCGGAGGACTCCCCGGGACTCTTATTTACTCCGGGCACAAATTCAGATGACAATGTTTTAGGGGAAGGAGCTCCGTTACTGCCCCGCGTTGCATACCCATAGGGTTGACACTAGTTACGAGTTACGAAGTCACTAGACATGAGTTACGAAGTTTACAATCACTGTACAGGCCGCAATAATCTTAGATAAGTTGAAGTAATAAATCAATATATCATAAATTTTAGGTGCGTATTTTTCTGCCAAAGTGTCATAAATGTTTTTTTCTTAAGTTTTAATAATTTTATCGATTAAAATAGCTACGACAGGAATACATAGAAAACATTTTTATAGTTTATTAAAAATATCGATATATTTATAATAGCAATGACACGCAAATGACTTACGAGTTTTTCAATTGCTAACTGTCTTTGCGGCGTTAAAAAGCATTTCTGCACATTTAAAAGATTCCTTTGCAAGAAATTGTAAGTAGCCTAAGAAAAGTGTAAGAACAAAAGTGTCAGCCCTTAGTTTATCCCACACCCCGCCCTCCGTCAATTACCAACCCTGACCGAAGCGAGGCGAGACTTATTGACGGACGCGAGGCCCGACTCTTTGTCTCTACGCCAACCTCAATTGATCCGTAATTCGATCGAAAACTTACAAAATGTCGCCACTCTTAACTGAATCTGGATATTAGTTTAGGATTACTACATTATTTTATGCGATATAATATGTTTGCTTACGATAAAAATAATTATCACTAATTTATTTTTATTTTTTTTACCCAGTAATTAATAACAATTTACATGCAACTATTTATGTGCATAGACGCGTTAAGTTACTTTTGTACCATTGTTATATAAGTTTTTAAGCAAAAAATAAATACAAAGGTTTTTATAATATCACGATATGATTTTTGGATCATAATCTTCGTAGCAATGTAAATATAATATTAGTATAATAGAATAAAATTTAGTATTATCAAAAGCAACATTAATTTAATAAAATTAACACATTTATTATCTTAATTTGAATTGACGCAATGACAACAAAAAAGAGGCTAAGGATATAAATAACGATACATTGAAGTTGTCGGAAGGATTATCTCATACGAAGAGCACAAATTGAATTCGTGATTGTAATGTTACGGATATCATAGAATTGGTTAGTCTAACTTCTCATGAAGACTACTAAAGAAGACTTGCCTATATTTACTGATATTATGAGTGAAAATATTGGTAAATTATAGAAACTTGGTAAGTGTAAAAATGTAAAAAAAACATCAAAAATTCACATCGAAACACGAAACTGATTTGTTTTCTACGTCGGTAAACAAAACTAAAAACGTTGCGAGAGTAACTAAAGAGCACTCTATGACGACCGCCACCCTAGGGGTGGTATGTGCGAGCATGTGCGCGGCACGGGGCGCGGGCGGGGGTTAGAAATCATTCTGCGAATGATACAACATGCAGCACGGCTCAATCGTCACGATATATTGCACCGCCACGGCCCGCGATAATCAAGTTACCTCCTCGCCAAAGACTATTCAATACATTTCATATTACGAGTTAATGGAAAACTTTAATAATTCTAAATGTGATGACCAAAAATATGCCCCTGACTCCTTGTTTATAATTATCATGTGTAGCACTTTAAAAGTAGCAAGTAACATATCAAAAGATAAATATTTGGCTATTAAACATTACTCAAAAATGATATTTATGTACCATCTTAAACGTTTTCTTATTAAGCTTTATTTACTAGATTAGTAATTGAGTCTAGTTTTCCAAATTCCCGTGAGTCCTTGACCCTTGACCGTCCGAGAGCCTTTATTTAATTTTGACCTTAACTGTTCCTTTCGTATTACTTACATTAATGATTCTTTACATTTAGGGATATTAAAACTTGTTTGATTGCTATAAATACTAAAGCAAGGTGAACAAAGCCACCAAGTGTTGTTAAGTATTTGATAATTGTCCCTCGCTCGTCTCCCAAAGTCCGGGCGATGTTTACTCTGTGGAGTGAGGTGCGGGGTAACGCGGGCCATCAATATTTCATGCGAGCGGGTAATATCGGCGGTTTAAACTGGCCGAGTCGTTATTGCACATCTGAACTTTATGGGGGGCCACCCTAGCTACATAAATTTTGAGAAGTGCACTGCTTTTATGGAAAGGTGAAATGCGCTACGAACGTATTGATTTTGGCGATTGCCTGTCGGATTAGAGGTGTTAACTTTGTTAAATTATAAATGATTTGTTTTCCATTCAATTTATTTTTGGTTCATCTGATGGTTACAGCGTACTCGCTATTTACAACAGAGGGACGTGTTAGTGTATTAATTACTTTTAATATTTATCTTTTTTCTTGATTTTTTTTTTGAAATTCGAAAATATGTGTATTTCAAAAAGTTTATGTGCAACTCAATTATATCTATGAGTTTTAAATCCATAAGAGATTATAACAATTGTTTAATAATCACTTCAGCTTACTAATCTTTGTAAGATCGTAATATTATGACAAATATGAGCACCGCAAAAGCACAAAGCGGCAAAGCTTTCTATATAAGATTGATCCATAAGGCCGGCGTTGTGCAGGGGGCTCTTTACAATGATCTCTCCGGCGTCCAGAATGGCGTCCCCTTTCAATCTTCGCCGTAATAAATAAAAGGGGCAATAAAATGCGCGGGAGAGACAGTCGCTGCCGTCGCCGATCTACTCTCCAACATCATTGTTGATGTTTTACATGATATTTCCTATTGTAGATTATTCATTTCAACACCCAACTGTTGTTTACAGAAATAAACAGTACATAGATAAATTGAATTACACAATTTTGAGGTTTTTTCGTCAATAAATAAAATGATTCGTTGTTAAAGTGACAGGTGGTGTGACAGATTGCCAATGCGCCGTCGCCGCCGCGCCGGGCGTCAACTGTCCTTGCGACTTGCATGCCTTCCACTTCACTGTGCCATAGCCTAATGACATTTCGTAACAGTTGGCACACCTTGCTTACATCGCTTAACCAAAAACTGATTTAATATTTATCAAAAAAGCATAAAACAAAACAATTATGTTATGTTTGGTGTTATGAAAGTTTGGTCATGTTATGTTGTTATATTACGAAAGTTAAATGTATATAACTTATGTACACTTCTGTATGTACTTTGTTCTCAGTCACTACCTAAAAGGGTAGTGACATCGCTCTTTTATTGACTAGTCGTATTTAGATACTATCAAATTGGTATAACATCTTTATATGTTTCCAGCTAGTTGGCTTAAATCTTTGATTCTTCTAATCTTGATTCCCATAGTACGTGATTCCTTCAAGACCTCCTCCGTCTTAACAACAGTTGCAGGCGACTTATTTCCAACGCTATTTGTAGCCAAAATCTGAAACAATTACAAAGTATATTATTATATTATATATTACATTATATAAGAATTTGTAATATTTTCTCTGTGTATTCGTTATAAATGTTAAAACATATTCCTGTTGAATATTGAAATATTTACGAATCGATAATAAGATTAGGTTAACAAAACTTGAACAGTTCTGTAGGAGGACGGAAGACATTTTCTGATATAAAGTGAAATTGGCGCAAAGTCGATAACACTGTATGCATTTTCTTTAAATTTATAGTGTAATTATCTGGTAATGGTATTGTTAATTAAATACGATTCACAAATTATCCTCGCATTTGTTTATTTCAATTGTTATTATATACAATATGTTTTCAAATGAATAATTAGCGTTTTTATAAGTAATGGTAAACTCTACAAGTTTTGTCTAAAATGTTATCCTATTTTCACCTTCGAAAAAAAGCAACCCTAAATGTTGAATGGGCCAACTCAAAACAATTGTCATTTTGTTGACTACCTCATATTTAATAGAGAACATGAGTAAAAATCCTTGTCGTTTTTTTATTTACTTTTGCCATGACGACGAATTTTGGGAAAAAAACAACAACAAGTAAGCAAAAAATAGATAAAGGTATTTCACCATTTCTGAATATATCGCATAAAAATCACACATAACAGTAAACCATAGCGTACATGTAGGTGTTCCACCCTCCGCGGAGACAGATATTATGTAAAAACCTAACGGGAGTCACTTCAATCAATACATGTTAGTGGATGATTTAAAAGCTTTTCTTCCAATTCTTTGAGCGAATTTCGTTCTTAAGCTATGAGCACAAAGGTACATGTTCATATATCGCTTTGATTGGTTTTTCTCTAGACGATGTGAACAACAAATATCCCTGCAGACAAGATTCAGTCTTATTGCAAAGGAAAATAACACAGAGCGGTCGTGCGTTACTCCGGAGGGAGCCCGTGGAAGAGTTAGTTTTTTGTGAATATAAAAATATGAGCCCCCATTTTACAATCCCATTGTATCCGATATTGATCCCCTAATAGTTGAAGTTGGCTGGTCTTCGTGTCTTAATAAAAGGGATAATATGATTAATGCCCAGCACTTATAACATTTTATTGACAGCATTTATCAGAACTTTGAAAGCTAGAATTTTTTTTGCATCAATTAACTTATCTTATTTGATTTTTGTGTTCAATAAAACATAGTTTGTAGAGTTTTATATCGTACTAGCTTTTACCCGCGACTCCGTCCGCGCGGAATAAAAAAAAATTAAAACGGGGTAAAAATTATCCTATGTCCTATTCCTGGTTCTAAGCTACCTGCCCACCAATTTTCAGTCAAATCGATTCAGCCGTTCTTGAGTTATAAATGGTGTAACTAACACAACTTTCTTTTATATATATAGATAGATATAGTGTATAATATCTATATTGTCTAATAACTTATCTATCTTATAAATAGTTTATTTTAATTCAGTATTATAAAAACATAATACAATCGTCAACACGACTGTTCTTTGTTCGCACTATTATATTTAACTTGCCGAATTATTTTGATAAAATGAATATTGTCGTTAGTTCTTATATATTACAACCGAGGGGATCGGAGCCTACCTAAGTTAGGGTGACTAGGATGTAATCAACCACTCTGGCTCAGTGCGTCTTGTTTAATTTGAAACATATATATGTGATTTTTTTGCCGACATGTGCACGTTGCGTCAAGATATTTTCCTCCACTTCAAGAACGTCTCATAAAATGTACACGTGAAATTTGAAAATCGAAAAACAAATTGGTACATGGCGGGGATCGAACCAGGACGTGTACATTTCGGTCCACAACTTAATCGCTCGACAACTGGGATACCGACAATCATATATAATATTATAATTATTTTTCTATATTTCTTATGTTTTTTAACGAGACGATTGAGAACACATTTTTGTACAGATGTTTCCGTAGTGGCAACACACGAGAACAGAAATAACAACATCTAAGCTAATGTTCAGCATTTAACATTTGGTTTAGTTATATTTCTTTATATTGAAAACAAAATTAATCTCACTTGATTATACTAAAAATGCTGTTAAATGGTAACAAATCTGCATATTTTTGTCTATCTGTGTAATTACTACATAATTATAATTTAATTTATCCATTTTCTACATAACAATATATTTGTATATACACTAGGTGTCGCCCGCGACTCCGTCCGTGCGGAACTTAGAAAAAACCTAATGTTCCTAATGTAAAAGCCTATGTGTTCTTCCTAACTATTCTACATCTGTGCCAAATTTCATCAAGATCCGTTAAGCCATTCCGGAGATACCTTCAAATAAATATCCAGCCATTCATCCATCTAAACATTCGCATTTATAATATCAGTAAGATTTGTATTATAACACTATTCAAGTCTATTCTTGGCCTATGGGTTAATGACACTTACAAAAAGTTGTACTCTACAATTGAATAAAAGAACATACATTAATATACTTTTTTTTAATCCATGTCATGAACACTAACATATCTTAATTGTGTTTCCGTATCGTATTAATAAACACGTCGTTCTCAGATTACAATACAAATTGCTTTTTATGAGGTTACATTTACCATCGCGCTTTGCTTGATAAAATTAACACTAAAGCGATTACATACGTAAGGGGAAAATTTAAAAAAATAAATGAAAACTTGAATGTGTTAAAAATGTGTAATGAAAAAATTAACCAAAAAACTTTATCTGCACAATTTTTTTCTAACATTAATATGATTTATTATTTTAATTTTACTTTATTAAGAATTTTTTAAGAATTTTAAGAAAAGAATTTAAGAATTTTTACTTTATAAAGATATTTTTATTTTATTAAGAACACAAAGCGTATTTCAGTATACTCTAATATGAGACAAATTCCTGTATAATGATGACATTAGCGAAGCAGTTTCACGGTCACTTCTTCGGTGTGGCAGATTGATCCCGCTACGGGGTTGAATGGCTAATGCGATCGCTACGAGCCCGTAAGCTACGTTACGTAAGCCGCGTAACGGGCCGGTCGTTGACCTCGCCGCGGCGACCTGCGCGCGCGCCTGTCGTCGCCCTACTCGACGCGCCCGCTATAGATAACTATCACAGAGTGACAAGTAGGCAATAAACTAATATTAAACATTTTGCTGTCAAAACTTATCGCAACTTAACGAACAATTAAAATATGTTAAAGGATAAGTTTATTATGATAATTACGGTGCTCTAGTCTCATCATCAATTTATAATTTTCAATTGATGTAATGTAATAATTTAGTATATATATATTATGATTTTTGAATTTTGGTGTTCTTAATAAAATGATAATTTTAAACAAATAATGAAAACAGCTTATCAATTATGAGGAGGACTTCAAATGCGATTATAAATAGACATAATATTGTATGGTTTAGAGAAGAAAAAAAAATCGCATTTGGATCAGACATATGTGTGTTTAAAGTTTGTTGTTGAAACGAATTTCGCTTCTGAGAGTAGCAACAAATAGGTAAAATAATGTTGACGTGTCTGTAGGTGGAGGCATTATTTAATCTATGTGGTTTGTACTAGGACGTGTTTCGTTCTCGTTAACAGATCTTCCCCGCGCGATGTGCCATGGGACGCCATGGGACGCCAAACATCGTGACGTTTATGGCTTTTGTTATAGCTATTGTCGGGACGCAGCGGTATCTACCACATAATTGGTCATTAATGTGTTTGGAGTTATTCGCTTTGTTTAATTTAATTTTTTATTTTTATGATTGACTATGTGCTAGATCATTGATTTTACAAGAGCTTCTTAAACAATGATATGTTTATTTACATTACATTTGAAGTTCTTTGGTATAACACTAATATCAAGTTCACTATTATGTGATTGTCTCCTATTTATTCGTATAATAACTTATAAGTAAATACAAACGTTATCTCTACTTTGATTCAAATTAGTTTTACGCTTGCCTACTCTGTACGTGCTAATAACAAATAATATCATACTTCCATATAAATATTTTGTAACTATTTAAAATAAGTCAATTCAGGAGAATAAAACTTGATTTTTATGTCTACTTAAATTACAAGATAACAAAGTTCAATCATTCAATGAAAAAGAGAATTATAAAAATAACTTGTAATCAAACGATTTCTTTTCTCACTTTACCTCAAATAAATCGATGGATGTGTTTCAACACATTTCAAGTTTTGTATTTATACAAGTTTGTAGTGCGTGATAAATGGAGGACACGCGCGTGAAATTCCATTAAAACGCATCTAAAAGAGTTTAATTAACATTTTTCAGAATATATTTTATTGTTTTTCTTAAATGGATCTTGTTATCAAAATATTTCGTTCTGTTATCACTAAAGAAGACATTAAAATTATTGTAATGTTTATTATAGAAAGAGTTTGTTATATATCTTCCGTCTCTCAATTAACAATAATTAACACAGAATTTAACAGTTTAATTTATCGTATATTGTAGCTTAAAAACCCGTTTTGTTACAGCCTAGCTTTCCGCGTACAAAGATCTTGTTGTAACAATTTACCACTCCATGCGAGATAAACAGTCGCCGATGATATTCATCTATGTCCACTTAACGGTATAAAATAATTGATCAAATGAAAAAATATAATAGCATTGTAACCGCAGTTACGAAATTTGATTAGCGGAATGGTCACGTCGGAATTCGTCTAAAAACGCACCTGAACTCAGATAATTCAAACCATTACGATACGATGGATGCGCTATATGGATACTTAGTTAATTGAATTTGATAATATCATAACATTCTTATGTTTTCACACTTTAAAAGTAAATGATTAGAAAAGGAATGTATTGAAACTTATCGAACTAAATGCCTCCGATAAGCAATCTATTGAATTAAATCTTAAATTAAGTATATGAAACAAAACGAATTTTATAAAGCCATTGATGCCACATAGGGATCACTCGAGCGTCACTCTATTCTGAATATAACGGACTTCCAACAAATCCTTTCACAGTTATGACAAGGTTTACTAACCTTTCTCAGATGTTGTTTGGGAGATTTACAATGTTATTTCAATAATCGTATTCCTTCTGATTGAATTAAACTTTCTATATATATATCCAGCGCAATATTTCTTCTTTTTATTCCGTCGTCTCCAAATCCCCAAATGCGGAGAGTTTCGTAGCTCGATGGCGTTAGTTTAGTCGCGTTCAGGGGCAAGCGGAACGGTACTGCGGCCGACGACCCGAGATCAGACTCGATAACTCATCGTTGTATTTATTCACTATTATCGAATCGTAGCCAATGAGCGTTTCCAACTATTGTATCTCGACACTTGTTTCCAAGTTCTTCGACTGAACTTTCTGGAATGTCGGACGAAAACAAGATAAACGGTAGGCTTGGTTGTGCTAACAATGGCACAAGATTTTCGTACACATTTAAGGAATTGACCAGATTTGAAAATGCGACAATGGCAGTTTCTATATTTCATAAAACTAGATAAATTGAAAGAAGTTTTTTTTTCAATTCTAAAATGAATATTTAAACAGTTAATTCGGTATTCTAATATAATTATACAACACACATAATTATCTCCATAGGTATAATAGAAAAATATTTCGTACACATGATTTTATTAACAACGTTAAAGATTTTTTGCCTATTGGCGTAAATGCAGATTTGCGTCAAAAAAATCGGGTAAAACCAACAGCTGGACCGATTTTGACGGGAAATTCACTGGAAGATAGCTAATGTATGCGAGAGTAACTTAGGCCTTATTTTCTTTTGTTTTTAATTTCACGGCGACGAAGTCTTCGACAACAGCTATATATTATATATTTAGGAAAATATATTTAGTATAACTATAAACCTTCACCACAATCGATTTAGTAAATCGATTTGATATTTCAAAGCGAGCAAGGTCGATAATTATATTTGTCGATTCACGGCGAGGCGGTATGACGAGCGTTTGTCGATCACATCCGCGTCTCGCAAGTAAAACGTTCACAAAAAATATGTCCAGTACTGTTATACTAACGTAAATTAAAGAACGGGTTTGGAAATTGATCAAACACGCTATTTAATAACTGCAACATTCCTCATGCCGTCAACGCTTCATTAATCTTAAGTCGAATCGAGTCAATATCGATTTAAGTGGCAATCGGTATTAGTTCTATGTGAAATATAGTAACGATATTGTCGGCACTATTAAAGATCCGGTTAATATTCTAGGAATAATAATATCGTAATTGATCTTGTATCCTGGAATCGGACTATCCAGAACATACATTTACCTAAATACATCACGGAATCTTGTTGAATTTAATCTATGCAACCCATGTTAGAGCTTTGGCTAGAAATTTATGCCTTCATGTTAACACAATATACCTGATCTCAATTTACACAGACATAACAGTATTTTTTTTTTGTTTTTACTTAATCATCATAAAGTAGAAGGTGTCTTAATAATAAAGCGAACTTTATTATTATATCTTTCTTAATTTTTCAATATATCGATCTAATCAATGGGCTAATCAACATCTTTTCAATCACTTATCAAATTAAAACAAATCATAAGTTGTGTAACAATAATCCGTGTTACGAAATACCTATAAGTACAAGTTGATTCCTTTTCACTTACAACAATATTAAACTTAAGGCAAAAGTCGTATAACCCGTGCACCAACGCAATACATATCCAGTCTAACGCCCTTATGTTAGCAGACGATGTATTGGATAAATACGTACCAAATAAACGGGTAGCGTGTATCGGTTATATCGGTGTGATATTGAAATGTCGGAACGGGTTTGCCTCCGGGCGCTAGGGAACGCTCTGACCCCGGACTCAGGCCGAATACGGAATCGACTCAGGATCTGTGGTCGCAAACACCGCGCGAGCGCGGGCGAGCGCTCAAAGCATAGCGAATTAGAACTGGCGCCGAACACATTATTGTTTTCCATTCCTATTCGAATATAATGCTCGTTTGCAAATTTAAATCGCACTGTTGCGTTTCATCTTCATAAGATTTAGAAATCGATTTCATTTCAAATTAAATCTGGATTAGTTAACTCTTTTTGTTTATAATTGCTAGTGATTGTTAAATAATAAACTTAAAAGCATTGGCCTCAAAACATAACGCGTTTTTTCTAAAAAAAAAAAATATATATAAGATTAGTTATTATATAATTTTCTAACAGTCGCATCCTTTTAGTTGAATAAATAAAAAAGTAATATCACAGAAATATATCCTGACAAAGTTGAACTGAGATCTTTAATGATAAATAGAGAGCTACATACACTTTAGATAGATTTATATATGTGTAACGAATGGCTGTGTATAGCCACATACCTACATAATATTATCAATATGCGGGCAGCAACAACAAATTTTTATTTCACTTATGAGTGTACAAAAAACCGTATGCGACGCATATCAAATAATTCAAAATCAAAAAAACGGCATATGAAAATATCACTGTAATATTTAGTAGGTACCGACCGGTTTGGTTTTATATTTAGTAAATTACGTCAAGCACACGCACAGAAATATTTAAATATACGATAAAGTTAAATCTTGGAAGTTACCTTCGAGCGAATGCATTTGTTTTTGCCGCAGTCATATTTAAAAAGGCGACCTGTTAACGCGCGCCAAGGTTGGAGATGCATAATCTTTAGGCTGTCGCTATGTCCGAAACGACTTCTGTCCTCACACAGGTAAATTAAAAAAAGTGAATGACATGAGGACCTCTGATGTTAAATGGCAATGTGTCCTCTAAAATAAAGAGAAAAAAAAACATTCCGCAAGGCTGGCGGAGTGTCCAATTCCTACCATAACATATAATCGTTTAACGTGTTTTTTCAAATATTCGCAATATTAAAGTACAATGATTCTCTTGTAAGACTATTAAAAGTGTCGTGCCATATCAAAACAGCAATGAATTAAGTTGTATCGTAAATGTCGCATAAGTTAAGGCTTACCGTGTTTTCCTGTACTAATTTGTACACGCGCTAACCATATGACACATTTTTTTTAAATATGTCTCCATTTAATAATTGTTGTATTAAAATTTTTGTATCAATTATAACGTGGCGAATAATTTAAATATTTTTTCATTATTACTAAAATTTAATGGAATAATGATAATTGATATTATGTCTATTTGTATTAAATTTAGTTGCAAGTTAGAAACTTTACTGTCAAATCAAACTTCACATTGTGGTATTCAGGGTTGTAGCAAAGCTGAAAATATGTAATTCAAAAGCAGGATAATATTCATACTGCTTTAGAACTGATCTTGTTCCTTTAGTCAAATAAATGTGTCAATGCATGGACTTACAACAATACTGACAATGCACTTTTATGCTACATACAAAATCACTTGAAAATCCCCAATACATACGAACAACCCACTCATATTATTCAGAAATTCTCTCCAATTATCTTTCACATCTCTCATTATTTCGTTAAACATTTAACGCTGTTTTTAAAGTATCAATGAAATCCCGACCTATCCTTTAATAAATACGTCTACGCTATTAAAGTATGAATTACATTAAACATACTGTATAACATTAATAAAAAATTGCAAAAAAACAAAAATGTGTTTCGCCAACCCTGCAGAAATGCCTTAATATATTACACTCAGATGTGTGAGTGTAACGCCCGTGTGTGTGTGCAGGCCACCGTGCGATGTGTTGGTATTTATCCCACATTAGCATGCATCCGTTTCATTGATCCGACCTCTTTGTTCACACAAGCCCTTTATTTAGCGAATCCTCCAAAAATCATTACTTACACATTACACTAATCTTGTATTCCATTACAGTATAGGAAGGTATCACCCTAAACTTTCCCGAGAACCCTTAGCGAGAGAGCGAGGGTATTGTGAGAGAACCACGTGAAATTTTCTCGAACTATTGAAAATATTAAACTGAGGAAGACGTCGAAGAACTGCGTAACATTATACTGGTCAACCATTTTTTTTAATAAAGAAGCTAATTCCAATGTTTACTTAATAGTTTGACTAGACGCTTGTGTGCTGGTGTAATAAAAGGCGGGGGTTACAGAATAAAATGAAGACGGCAACAGGCAGTAAATGTGTCTAATGGAAGCTTGGGCCGCCTCTCGCCGCCGCCGCTCGCCGCTCGCCGGGACCGGAATGCAAGCCAGGGCAAACGCCCGCTATAAGCATATACGTAGGGATTCTGATGCGTCCTAGTCGCTGCGCCAAGCTTTGTGGGATAATTTGCAAGGAGAATACATATCAAAGTACAGTATTTTAATATTTGCTATTTAATTAAGAGGCGTTTTAATTTAAGCTATTATTTATTTATGTTTTAAGTATTCCAAGATTTACTTACTTTAATTTATGATTGAAAGTTTTTGATTCCTATGCTTTCAATTGTTTTTTCTTAATTTCTTTGATAGGATAGCCAAAGAAGCTGCGGTTTTTCTGGTGTTAAGTAATTTGGACAGGACAGAAGACTACACAGATGTTGGCCCACCATTTTTTATAATTCATAACACAATACCATTCTTTAAAAGCTCTTTTTGTAAATGTTTTAAAGCAGCTGTGTTTTATAAATGGACTATGACATTTAATATTAAGGTTATATTTTCTTACATTACTAAAAATATTATAAAAAAAAAATCATAACTGATATTTGAGCTCATCGGTTAATACGTCGTTCATTCGCAAAATTTGTATTCGTGGACTGTATTTTTTACAGCTAAAATCTTTAAATGTTCATTGTAACGTGAATTTTTAGGTTAATTGACCCGTAGAGATACCGCTAGTCGCAAGTTGGCTATCATTGTAAAATGAAAGAACGGTACGCGGTTATGGTGCGTTATGATCACAAAGAAATGTGTTTGCATTATTTCGTGTATTAAAGTTTAAAGTCAGTTACTTTTTTGTATCAGTGCCCGAGAATGTATTACACGATGACATACAAAATGGCGCGAAATGGTAATAGCTAGGAACCTTCAAAAAAGACTTTATAATTTTATAAGTAAAGATTACTTGATGACTTATCCTTTAACATATTACTTCAAGTATTTTGTGGCTATTTGCGTTCTTCGTGGATAAAATCGTCTACTGTCTAACATTATATGCATCTAAATATTTTCATTGAAAATATTGTACACTCCAAAATAATAAATAAATAAAAGTAATTAACGATTTTCATTATTTATTTTGAATATAATAATTAAATACGTAAATGTGTACAAATTTTATGGAGGTAACAAGAGAGCGGTCTCAGTTAACGGTGTTTGTTTGTCCGCGCTCTCTTCGGCCTGTACTCGCACCGACGACGAGTAACTTTATGACAATATGTAACCTGCGCCGAGCCTTCGGCATCTGGTAATAAGTTACTTTTGTTTGTAAGCGCTTAAAATATAGTACACCTCAATAAAACAGATGCTACAACATTTACAAATTATAAAATAACAATTGTGCATTTCTTAACTGCGTTGATTGATTGACTTACGATTTATTAAATTACTAGCTGTCGGAAACGACTCCGTCCGCGTGGAATTTAAAAAAAACATAAGAAGTAGCCTATGTGTTCTTCGAGACTGTGATCTATATCTGTGTCAAAGTTCATCAAGATCCGTTTAGCCGTTCTGGAGAAATCTTCAAACAAACATCCATCTATCCAAACATTCGCATTTTTAATATTAGTAGGATGTATTTTGCATCACGGTTTAGATGTTACTAATTTATCTATATTATGTTACAAGCTTGAAGATTGCTACTAAATAGTAGAATAAGATGTTCAAAAATAATATCTAAATATTGACACGGTAAAATATACGGTTGTAAGAGACTAGTTAATAACGTAATAAACATAATTGTTACTTGCACCATCTGGTTATATACGCAAAATAAATCAGAGTAATATTTATTCGAAGCATCGCAAATTTTCTCATATCCTATATAACGAAGCGCGTACCGATTAAATGAGGTGCTCGCGTTTCTCCAGATAGCCAAGCTTGCCCCGTCCCTTTCTAACACAGGTTCAATGGATGCTTCCGTTTCTTTCCAACGAGCCTGCGCAGCCTCATCTCACCGGCACCTCGCCGTCGCCTTCCAGTCACATATTTTATTTGTGGGGCCTTCCTGCATCCAGAACGACTAAAGCTCCCCATACACAAAGCGACCAAATCGATTTTGTTTCAGATCCTTCGTTCCCGCAGCGTCGGTTAGACAAATTCTATATAAGGTCTTCGACATCGCAGTCGTCTAATGAATAGTAGCCTTTAAATCTGTTTGTCGTGCCGGAGTGCTGCCAATAATATTCACCCACACAGGAACAGATTACGTGCGTCGCAGCCAATTTTATGCTTAAAATGGTCGAGCACACATAGGAAAACGCGAAGATTCATTGTCCGCCTTCGCTTAGGATAAACTACTTTCTTGCTTTCAATTTAATATTATCTTATCTCTTATTATTTATTTTACAAGTAGGTACCAATGGCCTTGCTGTGTTCGTAGTTTCTTGAACGTGTCAAGTTATTAGCTCAAGTGATTCACGGGAATTTTTGTAGAAGGGGCTTGAACAACTAATCATTGAGACATTAAACCTCAGGATAAAAAACTCTATCGTGAAGTAATTAGTATGTCAAGAATTGTTATCGAAACAAAAGATGGTCTTCGTAGACTTTGTAAACAATATTATTACTCTATCATTAGCGTTAGAGATTGGTGTCATATTTTCACTTAAAGTAATGAGAATGGGGCGTAGACTGCGACAAGACGAAAGGTCTTATTATAATCACTTGTGAAGATTTCACCGAGTTGTCATAAAAGCACAAACGGCTTTCTCATCTTGTCATACGCAACAGACGTGCCGCTGTGTTGAAATATAAAGGCCCGTTCACAATGGAAATTGAGGCGCGAACTCGCCGTATTGTGAATGCGTTTGCGCGAATCCAAACGAACTCTTTCGAGTTAAGTCTTGCAGCACCGAGCCTGCATCTCGCTCACACTTGCGATGTGAATAGATCTTAACAGCGGAGCATCTCAGTGGGTGCACGGCAAGATTAACCGCGCCCTGAATCACGTAGTGGCCGAAAATCAAGAAAAAACTGTTCCAGCGACACAGCTCAGTAAACTGTTTCTATAGTTGCTCTGTACAGATTCCTCTGATTGTACTCGTAATAAAAATGATGCATATTAATTTTGATAGTACACACTTTACTGAAAACAAGCTGATATTTGCTACTAATATTTGATAAGCTAAATACATTTAGCACAATTAAAAGAATCATTGAATCATCTGTGAAACATCATTTTATTTAAAAAAAAAATTATCTTCGGCTTTCATTTTAAATTTTTCCTCCATAAACATTAACTACAAAATATTTTACGAGCCGCGAGGATTGTCGTGGTCGAGTTTACGGTCCTGGCTCAGAGGTGACTTGTCCGTAGCCGTGTCTTTTGCTTACTTTTTCGAAGCTCCTCATTAATTTACGTGACAGTTCCCAAGAAAGCGCATAATCGTCACTTCAATATTGCCGAATTGGATGGGAGGACATTAAAATTTTTCATCCCTTGCAAATCATTTTCGACCTTAATTCGTTTAAAGACCGTAAACACGAAAGTAAACTTTGCCTCCTTGATATTGCATCTCGGAATTACAGTATTTTATTTTTAGGCATGCCTTGTATTTTATGATTCAAGTGTGCAAGCTTGCGTATCCGTTTTGTGGACATTGTGTTCGATGAACACGTCCGCAATGATAGTGTTGAACAAATCGACAACATAAATGACGACAAATTTATGGTCGAAGCTATAAAACTCATGTGACGTGTTGCCCGCGGCTTCTACAAGGCTAGTCGTTACATAAAACAGACTTGCGCAGTTCTAGCATTTGCGATGTTTATGAATACACAATAGATTTTTTTGTTGTTAACAAGTTATATAAGAATTGCCATTAAAAGTTTTTTTTCTATAAGCTATATTAATGAGTACGCTAAGATCAAGTACGTTTTACTACGCGGTAAAAAGAGATATTAAGCAACATAGTAAAAGAAGAATATAACAGTTACACAACATGAACATCCAGCTGCCACCTATATGGGCAAAAAACAATTATATTATTGTAATTGATCTGTTTATAGAAGAAAAAATTAACCTTCATTAGTATGTACGAAACGGCAATAAGATAACGCGTTAAGACGACCAGGAAGAGAACTGGCTATATTAGCAACACAAAGGCCGAGACAAAGGAGCAGTGGCGAGCGAAGTTCACGCATATTTAAATAAATAAACTCACCTAGAAGAGCGCTGCGAGCTGCAGGCTTGGATCTTTGAAAGTAAATGTGGAGGCTGTTTAAATATGGATGTGGTATTTTAAGTTATTTATTGTCATCCACTGCACTGTCGTTTTATATCTACATCATAATTATAAGATAAATTTTCCATGTGAGAACTAAGTTGTAAAAATATCCAAAAGAAAAATCAAAAAAAACAAGGCTAACTTCAAAAAATAGAATTAAAAACATAAAAACTTTTTTCTTCTACAAATTTATTGGCCCTGAAACCCTTACAGATTAAAAATGGCAAAAAACTATTTATGCAAGTCTGAGCAAAGCAAAGTTTAAAAGTTAAACTTTACAAATAAATGAAGATGCCATATCCATTCCAGTGAGCATAGTTCTTAACACAACTCCGGGGCTAATGGCCGCGAATATCGTCAACGCCCGTGAGAATCCGATCGTCGGCGATACGCGGCCGCTAGAAAGCCAGCCGATATTGCACCGTATTCTTACTGCTATAGAATACGTGTAATTGCACCAAAGCTTTACTTGCATACCAGTGTTGCATTATTTATGTCCAACATACAACAAATTAGAGATAGCCCTCGAAAGTAATTATTGGAAAACGGTTGTGCTAGATTTCTTTCGATTTAAATACTTGTATATGTAAAAAGTTTCGTCAGAATTTCAAATCTTGAAAATACTTACAGCTAAGTTTGAACTTAAACGTTTTCCTGCGCGTACTCTTCTCGGCAATTTTTAAATACCACTCTATTTATTATTTTAAATACTGTAGACGTAAAGAGTTTCATAATCAAATATATACCATAGTGGTACGTCGCACGTGAAATAATACTATTCAATTGTTAGGTAATATGTGATCTTCTTAGTTCGATCATGTGGAAAAAATGTAATTGGTGATAAGCTCGGTCGCTCAATAATGAAAAACGTGCATAAAGCTCTTTCACACGAAGGCAGTGAGGCAGGACCGTAGGGCAGTGCAGTACTGCTATCGGTTGGACGAACACGTCAAGACAAACAATATAATTAGTATACTGTACTATTGTACTATTTCACTCTTTCGCCCCTGTGTAATACTAATATGGTATTAGCGGGATAGCTAGCGGGACGTGCTAGGCTGCGTTCCGCTGTCTGCATCTCAACTCGTATCCGAGATTACGATCATTGTTCACTAACTGTAAATACGTTCACATTTGTTGAATTAATAGTATATACTAGTTGTCGCCTGCAACTACAGTTAAAAAAATCCGCGCGCAGTTAAAAAAAACTTAAAAGGGGTATGAAAAATATATAGTAGCCGATTCTCAGAACTTCTGAATATACATACAAAATTTCATAAAAATCGGTCAAGTCGCTTCGGAAGACTTTGGTAACTAACATTGTGACACGATAAATTTATATATAAGATTACTTAATTGATGATCAAACATATTGAATAGTTATTTTTATTCCAAGATTTTTAAAAAAAACTTCTTGTATATTTTAACACAAGAATACACATCTTTAAAACAATAATTTTTCAAGTCCATCGCATAACCCTTTAGTGACAGTTAAAGGTTAATATAACTTCGGATTAAGTTAAACAATAAGTGCTCATCTCTGCGATGTCGCAGCAAGGTTATGCCTCGACTATTGTATAGTTTTCCTCCTTCCTGACCATTGCTGCGCGGAAAAACCTTGCCCGCCAGAGGTCGCCACCAAATGCTTTATCACAAATAATCTTTGTATCTTTGATGACATATTATCAAAAATACATTCAATTTGTACTGTAAATATAAATATGTTCATATTTAAGAAATAATACAAAAAAAAAAACAATATTATATAAACCGTAAAAAATACCACAATAAATTATCAGTTATAACGATTAAGCTAAAAGTATGAGATAACAAGACACATTAGTCTTCAATAATATAACAATGCTGAAATTAAATTTAAACAAAATTAAATGTCAACAATATTATTTACAATTTTCTATACGTCATGTATAATATGTATTAATTCCCCAACACAAACATGTAACGAAAATGCAACAACAATTTGCACGACTATTAAACGGTTTCATGCAATATGTTACGTGCAACTCTTATTTCCTAACTCCAATGGTAATGCAGTAATAGGAAATCTCAGGGACTCTCTCTCGTCTAACGCATGGTGAAAGTGGGTTACGTAATCCGCCCTGTGCCGCGCCACAAGCCGCCAGATATGAAAACGACTTGCACTACCACGTGTCACATTTACGTTACATTACGACAAATTAGTAAACGTTCCTAATGATAGTGTCTTATAATTTATGAAAACAACAATACTATTTACAGGTGTCACCTAGAGGAGTAGGCAGAAACATAGACTAACATTTGGCGCGCCATTTATAAATGTGAAAATTAAATATTATTTATTTTTCGTTAAGATATCTACCTCTAGTAATTCTACCTCTAATGATTTCTGAGATTTAAACTATTTTATTTAATTATAAAAGTGTGTAATAAACTTAAGTAAGTTTTCCGTTAAGAAACTAAAGACATCCACAAGAGAAATATCATAACAATAAAAGAAATTAAGTAATTACGTACACTTATTTAAAAATCAACGTTTACTACATATAAAAATGTAGCCTTTAACATTAATTTAATCTTTTAACAGTGATAAAAATTAAGATAATTTTAAGGTGCAATTTCGTTGCAATTACACAAAACAATTTCGAGCATAACAATACTTAGCGAGTCGAAATGCCTGTAAAAGGAAGCGGTTATTATTAAACAACACGTATCGAGTGAGTCAATGGGACGAACAAGTCGGACGGGTGCTTCTCGGAAACCCTTTTGTTGCTGCATATCATTCTCATTGCCCAATAAGACAAATTCGGATTTTTACACTGGCGCATTTGATCGCTGTAAAAACGTCATATTTTCACTTCAATCAAAATTTACAGAATCATTTAAACTCAAGTTTCAGCGTAGGTATATTATATTTTTTTAATTAGCGTTTTTATAAATAGCTACTACATCTAAAGAAATTTTAACTTTTATTACTAAGCTGCTATTTGTTCTCTTGACAGATAAGACGAAACTTGTTCGTTTGATACACTAACAATAGTTCTGTTTGAACGACTGACAATTACTTGAAATGAATGCCCTGTAAAGTTAACAGTTAATTTACTTTAAAACGTTTTAAAACGCCAGTGTGAAAGTATGCGACAGCGGCGAAGCGTCAGCGGCCGTCCCGCGGGTCGCCGCGCGCAGGTAATGGACACAAAACGACACACACGTCACACGCCCGCCTCAAAGTTCCCTTTACACGTAAAGGACAAGACCCTCTCACGACCATTAAATTTCAAGGGAAAAAATTACCTCCAAATCAATTGATTTGCTGCAGATGGTTACCTTCAGAAGATAAAATACGTTATGAACTGGTGAGTGACGTAGATCTCTTTAAATTTCTTACAAAATAAAACTTGGTGCTACGTTAACAAAATTTGATTACCTGACTTTCGGATTACTTTTCTTTTCTATTACACAAGTATTTCTCGTAGTGAATGAATGAATCTCATACAAATTAATTCCCATCGTTATAAGAGAACATTATTATACCTCAAATTACGATTCAAATAGATATAAATTTACGTGTATACGTTTATATTCAAAATCATGTCGTATCGTGCGCGTCACGTCATATTTAAAGAGACGTGTCGACACGGATCATAACAAAACTATCTGAGTGCATACCGAGAGGTGGTAGACGAGTTTAACAAATAGCACTAAAGTGATGGATTATACCTTTTCTTATATACGAAAGATTTTGTGCTATAGCAAAATAAAACGGCAAATGTTCATCCATATGGAGACTGTGTGATCCAAGTTACTATTTATTAGTTTACCTTTGACCTTTTGACCTTTGATCCATCTTCAAGACGGTGGGCTCAAATGGTATCATGTGTGGGTTAAGCATAGAAGTCATTCATCATACTTAAGATTAATTTTAAAACTGAAAAAAACATCACTTACCTTCATACGAATTAAAATGGTGTGTTTTACTGCAATGATATTCTCATAAGTAAGCTTGGCTGATTGATTTGATACGCCAAGTGACCTTTGCGAAACAAATCTGCGTAACTATGACATCACTATTTATATGCAATTGCGACACAATAATGTTTATATCTGTTCTGTCGTTAAAGGAGACCCTTAGCGTAGATTTAATTTGAAAAACTACACTAAGTTCCTGTTGAAATTACCATTAAAAAAATGTATGTGGCAATAATTCTATGTAAATACAAAATACAGCTTTATTATGTTCCGAACTGTTTACCTACGCCCCATTAAGTTAAAACTAACACAAGCGATTACCATGACCACGATATTACGTAAAGCATTTGCTAAGTCTTCAGTTACATCGGACAAAAGGCGCGTGTAACAATTTATTTCCTATCAAACAACTACAACCATAAGAACAAACATTTATCCTTAAAGGAAAATGGAAATTATTGCAAAATTTTCTATTTATACCATAATATTTACTATAAGGCTTAATTACTGCTATTTCTTCTTAATTACTTTATATACAGGAAGTTAGGCAAGTAGCTAGAAAATCAGTTTATAAACCCATAAAAAATTCAGCTGTTTTTATTTCAACTAGATGGCCGCATCCATCAAAAATCATTCAAAATGTTGCTAAAAATTATATTTTCCGATTCCAAGGACGTAGTAACATAGTTAAATCAGTGGGTTAAGAAACATAACGTCGTATGAGTAAATAGGACTGATAATGAACATAGAAGTGCGCAATATTTTACAATCTTAAATGGCGCTACATTATTATGTCTAGGACATATTACCATTGTGGGGAACCCCCTCTTTTTTACACCATATGCAGTCCAAGTATTCTATTTGAATAATATTCACGATCTAACGCTTGCCTGTTATGTTTTGACTCAAATATAATGTCATTACAATATAATAAAATGGAATAGTTCTTGTTAACTTTTTTTGTTGTTAAATAACAACCCGGATACTGTCCAGTCTCGGTTGTATGTATTCTTTTTTCTTAGTTAATAGATATCAACTTCGCTAGTCCCACGTGGTGTTAAAGTCCAGATTTGTTGAGTGGAATGATTTGCTAATTTAACAAACATCCAAAAAGCGTCTACTAACATATCTGGTAACACTAAGTCAAAGTCTGCATTTGTAAAATCAGATTTTCATATGCTAATTATAAATCAATACAAAAAATAAATACTTTGTAATACTCGATAAAGAGCTAAGTAGAAGATAATACTGAGGCTCAAGCTATTTCTTTTTTCCATACTATAGCCTACTGGGTTCTGGACATTAAGGATAGCTGGTTGGTTGAATTACGCTTACATAAGAACGTTGAATCAATCAATCAAACTAAGAATTATAATATTAGACTAGCGTTTGCCTACGGCTTTGTCAGCGCAGAATTAAAGAAAAAGCCTATGTTACAAGTCCCGTCACAATCGGTCTACCCGTTTCGGAGATTACCCAGAATAAAGGCGTACTTGCTGACATACAGCCAGATAGGCATATATGCATAATTAAAAAAAAATAGATTTTCATTATATGTATCCCAAATATAGGTACGTCATGTGCACGAAATGTTAAATTATTTTTTACATATTACATTCAGACATTCCAATTTTATTAATTATAATATAATATATACGTATTATGTATAGATAGAAGATGAGACAAACTAATCTTTAAGCTGTGAGTTTACAAAATAGTCTGTGTTAATAAAAACCGTAACACAATTAGACGGACGACTATTAAACAGCCGTGGGAGGCTTGGCGGTCCGGCACAATTCTCAATAAGTCTGCAATTACCCATATTAAAACTACCAATAACGATGTCGCGTGGGCGCCAAGGCCCATGCCCTTGTTCGGCTGAATTGTGTCGCACTCGTACCACCGTACATTAAGATCTCTTTGTTATATTTATTCGTGTCCGAACCGAACCTAACATGTTAAACGTCAATGTAAACACACATAAACGTCTGCATAAAACTCCGGCTAATATTTGCGCTTAGATTTTTAAGCATCAAAGTAGCTAAATATCGTAACTAGTAATAAAATTACAATTTTAAGACGTCGAATTAATCAATAATTTTCCCTGATAGCTTTAAAATGCAGAGTAAAACGACGCGCCCTTATTACGTTTTTTGAGGTTAACACAGTTGCAGATTAGTCAATACCCTAAAATACACCCGACATGGCGTTTACTACAAGCTATTAAAAAGTAATTATTAGTGATTTTAACAATGGATACTTTCGTGTTATATCGGAAGATTAGTGCTTAAGGTCCTAAATATCATGCACTGAGTAAGTAGTAATCAAGTATACAAAAATGGTAATACGTATGTTGAAAAACTATAAAATTCATTCTGCAGCGGTGTAAAAGGCTAAATGTTTACAAAATCGATAATAAAACTTTCGTCTTATAAAACGAATTCTAAATTTAAAATCAATTAATTCATTTGTTAAATGACAATAATAAAGCCAACAACGATAAAACAAAAGAACTCAGGAATAACCTATCCTTGCCTGGATTTGACTTTAAATTGAACATGAAATTGGAATATTAAATGACTTGACATCAGCCGATGACATCAGTGACAATAGATAAAATGTTGGACAAGAACAAATAACTATAAGTCACAATTAATAATGATACAAATCTGTTACGGATACACGAACTGGTAAAAGTGCGTCATTATTCAAATTCTATTGTGTTCTGTTTAAAAACTCTATTAATTATTATGTCACAAATCAAGGAGACATTTTAATCTATAGGAAAAAGGATGGAAAAGAATACGATGTAACGTGTACAAAATTCTTCCATTAAAGAAAACATGATCTCTACTTGTATACAGAAGACATGTATTCATTGTTTATACAGTATCTAGTCTAAACTGGTCTACATCTAAAAGTAAATATAAAAGTAAGCGGCGCGGCGCGTACAGAGCATCGGAAACCGTCCGCCCACTATGCTATTTACTTGTGTCCAGAAGACGGACTCAGAAAAAAACCCGCACCGCCATTTAAAGCAATAAGACAATGTAGTTCATTAAGTTTTGTTACCTCTGCCCACGCCAATAGCACCTTCGTACATTGCTTACGTACGGGGGTAGATACTTGTAGACTTAACATATGTTTACTATGCACTATATAGAAAAACATAAAGTAATATCTCTGCATATCCAAAAAAAAAATCAAAATAAAATACTTTTTCAAAAAAAAGTAGGTATTTTTTCTGGTGATTTAAAAAATAAGTGTAACTTTGAACGTATGTCAAGACTATCATTTTCGCTATTTCAGCGAATTCAAGTGACCGCTCACTTGATTGCAACCATATGATTAATAAAAAAAGTAGAGTTACATGAGATGTGTCCTTTATCCAGCAATACTGCCTTTGTTTCTCTTTTTACTTCGTATTTAAAAACCGAATCTAGTTGTAACTCTATACTCGAGCGTACAGCACAAGGCCAAACGTCAACTGTTCCTCAACAATGAAATAGTATTTCGACCATAAATTTAGTATTGACACCGGTCTCAGTTTTTTAGTCGGTAACTAACAAAAACATTTCCTACTAATGCTTAATGACTTTGATATACATTGCAAGAAATTTATGTTCGGAAAAACCGAATATAAAAATGACCACGAATATTTAAATAGATATTTAAACATATATTATCAACTAAATTTTCAAAATACGGTACTGATAATATTGACATCATGCGTATTTTTGTAGGCGAAAAAGTGTGTTTGAAAAATGTAGTAACTTTATATTTAAAAGAAACTGATTTTTCAAATGTATTCGAACCAAATTAGGTGCGTGAGATCCCACACATTGAGTTAAGTTTCCAAACGTCGTATCTCCATGATCTGAGTTCAATACACCGATATATTCATTTCCTATTAACAACTCTATCGAACGAATGCCATTACTCATTCTTGTAGGTTTGACTGTCCAGAGAACGACTGTGTACAAATATTTTAACTCCAATTAAGTAGATAGCCGGTAAAATGGTGCAGTACTTAAAAAAAAAATTAAAAGATGAATCTAATTTGTAAGATGTTGTATACACTTCTTTATATCAAAATTGTTTTGTTTTTAGAACCCACAAATTAGGTAACAAATATTTGTTTAAAACAAATAATTTGGGATAAATTGTAATAGAAATACCAAATTTTTATTAATATCATAGTTTAATATAATAATAAATCAAAAGTCACTAAAATTGCTTCTAAACAATTTAAGGTACACGTACTAATGTATTAAAAGCGATTGGCCAACATTCAAGTCAGTCACAAATGTCAGTCATAGTATCCAGTTAATGCAACATGTTATGACTGGCCGGCCTCAAATACCATTGGATTCACCTACCCATACCCATACCCAATGTCTTTAATAATGGCGGGCGTATTAACAATGTGAATTGAAAAGTGACCGACTTGCATATCAATGAAAGGTTAAACATTATTTCTTTATTTATTGCTTTATTATAACAGGTTAAATAAATGCATAAAAAGAACTTTGTACACCACACAATACACAAAACGAGGTTAATGTGTTAAATACTTATTAATTAGCCTATTTTTTATTTCTTTAAATCCTTTAATAAAAATACAGATTTATTAAAAAAAAATCCAAAAATAGATTTAGATCTTTAAAAAGTTTGATGTTTTGCTTTTCAATTTGAATACATTAATTTAATTCCATACCTATATGATATTATCTATTACATAACAAGTATTGCTTTTAGAGTACTCATTGTATAAATCGTGTGAACGACGATGGAGCCGTATGAGAAGCTTATCTAACGATGTAAATGAGGTTGTGAATTAAAGAATGTACTAGTAGTAAAAATACTTACTATCTATGCGATTTAGTGTGGTGGTTAAGTTATTTCTGCCTATGTTATTAGTAAAAATAATCAGGCTTTCTGTATTTGATTAATGAGCTTTCATTAAACGTATGTTTGCAAAACACGAGACTCAACATAACGCAACAAATCGGAGTAATTTCAGTAGCGAAGTAATCATTAGCCGCATTACTGAGTCCCCTTGCGATAAATGACCGTTGCTAACTTCCTCGAAGCGAGATTCCATTAAGTACAAATGAAAAATAAAAATATATAAGAAAATAAAACGGTCCGTTCACACAACAGCGCGAGAAGCAGAAGTTTTATAGTAAATACGTAATGAGCTGGGAACGTAGCGGTGATCGGCGTCGGCCATTGTACGGGTTCGCCGCCTTCCGCTTGCCACGACCACTCTAACCGGAGCCCCGGCCTTACATTCCTCGGCCATTCGTTACGTACGAACAGTACACGAATAAGTAAATCAGGAAGGGGCTGGTGGTGCTGGTTCGGTGTACATATTAGTATAGGAAAGTATCGAAAGGCGGAACGGCTCGATTGAAAAATAGAAAACGGCCGCTGCACCGGCGTGGCGATGCTCTACAAACACACGTGCATATTAACACGAGATGTGTTGCGCGTAACGCCAGGAAATCGCCGGCGTGCTATTGTTATGCGACGACTTATGTGATAGACGGTTCAAACGTCGATTCACTTTCTACCTTTAATATATGAGTATCGTATGACTCCAGGTATATTTTAAAATAATTTACAACAATTGAAACAAAAACTTTGATTGAATTTATTTAATATCAACACTGCTAAGTCCACAGTTTGTCGCAAACCCGTTATTTCTCAATACGTAATTTTTATACTATTGTTTTCTGTTATACAAATACGTAAGTACTAATTCGCGATTATAAAAAATCATATCCATAAGTTGCTTGGCTTCAGACACCATTCATCAATCACTTCTTACAGGTCCACTCCTAAACATAAACCATATTAAATATAGATTTTATTTAGAATTTAACAATCACTCCTTGTAGAAATTATTAGTAACGAATCCATATAGAGGTTATAATAAACAAGTCACATAAACTTTATACGTTAGTTAATACAATGAAGAAAGCTATGTAAAGATGTCGTCTAACTGAACGCCCTTTGACTCCCTCCTCTCGACATTTGCGCCACGACGTCTTCACTTGCGACATCGCTCCGACACATTCCTTGGTATCAACTTAAACATCCATATTGATACCATGAACCCTATCCACGACGTATCATTAAGGAATACAAAGCTCAAAGCTTTTTAAAAAGCATGTTTTGTTACTAATCTTACTAATATTATAACTGCGAGTGTTTAGATGGATGGATGGATGTTTAGTTTAAGTTATCTCCGGAACGGCTCAACGGATCTTGATGAAATTTGGCACAGATGTAGAACGTAGTCTGGAAGACACATTATTAAGTTTTTTTTTAATTCCGCGCGGACAGAGTCATGGGCGTCAGCTAGTATAAGAAATAAATTAGTACTCCTTCTACTTGAGTTCAGTTAAATTGGATAGTATCGGAAATATTATGAAGTTTCAAAGGCATATTTCTTTACACTCACTACCTTGATACAAATAAAGGCGCAATGCCAAAGCGCCATAAATAGGAAATCGTCGCTCCACTGGCTCGTATAATTCACTAACAATCTCGGTTCCACGTGAAAATACTAATTTTGTATGTAAATCGTACATATGGTAAGATTGTACTGATTTAGCGGCTTTCTCGGCCTAACAGTTTTTCGCAACGGAATAAAGTATCTTAAGAACATTTCTCATTAGATAGATTTTCTACTAAGACAGTAGCCGCGCTCGCCTCACTCGTTAAGGCCTAAAAATATTCCAATTAGAAAAATGATATTACTACTTATATGCATACTCCTTTAAGAATATTATTTATTTGCTGTGTTATGACGTATGAGTGACTATGTAAATAAATATCTATGAAAATTCTCAAAAACCTAAACGGATAATTATCAAATTTTATCACAATGTACGTAATACATTTACGTAATTAGCACGAGGCGAAGCATCTGAAGTGTAAACACACGTTCACAATTTGTTTACAGCTCAAACAAAAGTGGCTGAAGATCGCCATCATTTGGCTGACGTATACGACAAGTGTCAGTGTAGACAAAGGTTGCTTTATAAATATTCAAAACATGTTCGATGGACGTAAACATCGTGATTGTACGCGCCGGCAGACTGTAATTGGATTCACGATTACTCTAATGATTCGTGGGGCATCTTCTGCGCCACATCGCATTGCCCTTCTACGTACTTCGACCTAGTGTATCAAGTAAGCGGTCGTTGTATTTGCTCAACACTTGATAATTGACCCGTACGATAGAATCATATCCTGTTTAAAGTCCCCTATATATCCCCTGTAAAAATATTAGGTCAGTGCAATGTCCTAAATTTAGGATCCACTTACTGCCAAAATATTGATAATCTACTCTCCAATATGTATTGATTATTGGTATACCAAACTACTCATATTTGATACTTAGATCAGAACAATGTAATCTGACATACAAATTTGCTTTGACTTATAAGAAAAACTTATGATAAATGTTACAAATATTATAAATGGGAATGTTTGGAAGGATGTTTGTTTGAAGGTAGGTATCTCCGAAACGGCTCAACAAATCTGTATGAAATTTGGCGTAGATGTAGAGCATAGCCTGGAAGAACGCATAGGTTATATATTAGTAAATAGAAAAATAGATCATGTCAATAAAACTGTTATTTTAAAATAGTGTCTATTTAAATCTAACTCTCGGAAAAAAATTAAGTAAAACAAAGAAAAACAACAAAAGGCAGTACTTTCGCCCGCGACTCTGTCCACGTGGCATTTAAAAAAACTCAATAAGTAACCCATGTGTTCTTCCAGACTATATTCGACATCTGTGCCAAATTCCATCAAGATCCGTTGAACCGTTTCGGAGATACCTTCAAACAAACATCCATCCATCTAAACATTCGCATTTATATACTAGTAAGATTGTACACAGTGAAGAATACATTATAAATTAATTCTTTAATATCATAAATGTATGAAATATGTTAACTAGAATAAAGATGCAAATGATAACACATTCCGCGACATGCAGACATAATAAAGACATAGTTTAACATCTGAGACGTGTTTATAATTCATAATTAATTAGGTAGCCACATTCTATGTAATTAAGTCATAATTAGCTACGGACCACTAATATCAAATTAATTAACAAAATTCAACGGAGTAGATGTAAAAAACATCAAAACTGTCGATATAATGTTCTCAAGTCGCAATAATGATAACGCCAACACATTGTGGGACATTTGATATGACGTTTGGGTTATGCCACAAGTGAAATTTTAAATACCACTGGAACCGGTCTCTAGCGTATTTGACCAACAACAATATTACAACAAATTTGTCACTTTTAAAAACGCCTTTCAACAAACGGACGTTTAGTATCTTGAACGTGGGTTTACAATCTTTATTAACGTTCCTAACGACTTCAACAATTTTGAAATTCCTACATGTCAGATAATTAGATCAAGTTAAAAGGTGACCTGTAGATAAAAGCTTACAGGACTGATATTTGTTACTACTGTTTTGCAGAAAACATTTATTTGAATATGATGAATTATTTTTAACAGTGGTAGACGCCAGCAACAACAACATCCGCCCGATGAAATACCACGACCACAAAGAAGACAGGGTTGAAGTGGAAGTAATTTCACGTTTCGTCTGACGAGCATGCGTGCTGGAGACCCAATTTTAGTCCCCTTACCCTTCCCTCCATTTCTTATAAGGAAAAGATGGGCAAGGGAAGTGGATTTGACGGAGAAGGGGACGTTTAAGAAGGGTATATATCCTCTTTCAATGCGTTCCCTCCTCTGTCGATTAGAGGTAGGCAACGCATGTGCAATTGCGGATGTTCATGAGCAGCGGTCGTTTCGCTATTTAGGCTTATCCAGGTGGCCATTTGCTCGTTTGCCACTTTAAGAAATAAAAATAATAATAATCCTATCAAAGATGGCACCCAAGTTAAATCATACTTTGTATTTTTTATATCAAATTATGAACGCGTAGTTTTTTATCAAAACGCTGGTCGCTTGTACCTTGAAATGCGCGTACAACGGCACGGTTAGAAGTCGGCCGTCAAATCACAGCACGCCGATACCGCCCGTCCTTCACGCTTCACCGGCCGCGGCCGCCTGCGAAACTCACCGCTTATGCACCACAACTATACTGATGCATTATTTCATTATTTTCTGACATGAATTGAACATATTAACATCTCTCGATATTACGAATGTGACTGATTTTTTAAGTTTAATTATTTACACGATTTCTTTTTTTTTTTGTCGCGGGGACAAAGTCGTTGGTACTAGATAGTTTAGATAAATGGTATGTCTGATTTTGAGTTATAAAAATTGTATAAGACCCTTTTTAGGCTGAAGCGACAAGCAGCACGACTCTAGCTAACGCTTGCCTCTGCTTTTTACCAGTTCACGGCCGGTGGAAATAGTACTTACATTGTGTACCGAAATAGCAATCGCATTAGTGGAACACTAGTCTAAAAATAATACGACGATGAAAACAGGATACTATTCAAATATACGCGTTTCCGATGCTTTTTACCACTGTCATGTTACAGTACACCGGTAGTCTAGTCTCCCTCAGCCTATAAGCCTAAGCCAATTAATATTGTTCGCTTTTAGAACTCTTACTACTTTATAAAGGATTACAAGCAGAGAGATAAACACGAATAAGCCAACTTATAACAAACGCGACATTAGTAAGCCGATGTCAACTGTTGATGTTCTACAACATCTGCTTTTTGCTATCGATTTAAAGAAACTTTAATCGCTAAGATACGACAAGAAGCTATTATTCAAAATTTCAGAGAGGTAAATAAATTATGCTCTTAATTAAACTAATTAAAACAAAAACCAACCTTACAAATGTAAGATCATCTTGTATTTTTTAGGTATACCAAGTTTAAACTGTTGTAAACTGCGCACAAGTGCAAAAAAGACTTCCGTTTGTACAACCACCAGTAACTATTGTAAAAGTTAATGTGATTAAAAACATTATCCGTCGACGTCAAAGTTAATACACAAGTGTTTAATATCTGAATTAAAAATACTTGAACAAATCTTAAATGTTTTTGTTGAGTAACACATTAACACAATCGTTAATTAAGTTTTATGTATACGTATCTATTAAAAAAATTAAAAAATTATAACATAATTTAAAGATTTTTAAATCACTGGAGTACTAAAATGATTGCAAGCGGCAATATTTCCGAATCCTTATTATATTAGATTTGAGATTTTTGAAGCTAAGAGCAACCTCCCTAAATTTATCGACAAATCCCATCCCTAATATTATTTGAAACAAAGATGGATACATTAATTAATTCTATTATAACAAACGAGAAGTAGTTGCCGCTTGTTTGTTTACCAACTTATGTGTATTATGTGAAAAAATCAAAGAAACTTTAAAAAGAAACTCAAATCACAAAAAGTATAACATCTGTGACATCCCAACATAACAATTGTCTATTCGGTTGTGTGTTGAGGGAAGCGAGAGGTCTTTGGCTCCCCACGGAATGCGCGTGGGCGCTGCTCCCATGCGCCTGACTTTCCATTCATTCGAGCGGCGCTATCTTATCTCGCTCAATATGCTTATTACACAGTCTAAACGTTTCCTACTTACATTTACTAATTCAATGATCGCTTCATAAACCGAACTTGGCAATAGAGCTCTCGAGTAACTTAAAATAATAGTGGCATGCAAGGATTTGTGTAGTATTGGTGTTTTTAGATTAGTTATTTATAAAAATTACTGGATCACTCTCGCGATCAAACCAATTCTAACAAAAAAAAAAGTTTTAGGTAATTTGGTCGCTTAAAACTGTGTTTAAATGGAATATGAATTTTAAAAACCACACAAACCAATAAACAATTTCGTCCCCAGTTGATTAAATACTACTTACTACATTAATTTTAGTCAGAAATAATAAATTGATTAGCAAATATTACAGTAGCTTGGGTTTTAACTTATTGTAAAATCAAGTATAATTAGCATGTTTTCTGCATTAACTGTCGTGTTGCAGAATATTAATTACTGGTTATAACTAGATGGATGTATTTGTGTTGTACGTTAGTTGTTGCTACTGCAATCAGTCGTTGCGGATAATAGATGGCGCCACGTGTTATTATTCACAGAAAATTTTGAGAATATAATTTTAAGAAATAAAATTGGAAACCTTTTTTAATAAGCTTCACTCACACACAACAATTACTCCATAGAAATATTTACATAGATACATTTAAACAGCAGAACTAAACTATATCTGTGTGATTTCGATTTATTAATGTTTCCATTAATTTCTGTGAGCGCGGGACATCATTTTGATTGGCAATAAAATCCCAACCATACTGAATGAACCATATTAAAAGGCTATTAATATAATTTGCACCTTTTTTACGACTGCAAACTTAATGTCGCTAACAAGTCGTAATCCGAAATCGCGGTGTGTTACATCGTTTTAATTCAATTGCAATTCACACTGCAAACATTTGTATCATATTCATGCGTTTGTTTTTAACACCTTATTTTATTTATTTATTGTTAAATTTTACAATTATATAGAAGGCATCGGCTGTAATATCATATCAACCGTATTGACTACTACGGTCTTTGATCAAAATAAATAGTTGAAAATAGTTTACGATAGATTTGATCCCTCCTTGCTAAGATTGAACTCCGACCGTGTTTTAGATAGTGTTTTTTTATATTCTGATCAAAGCAGTTGACAATAATTGACACTTTAAGGAAGTTCTTATTTATAACACTTGAATATAAATGATCGGAAGCCAAATGGAATGGAAACTCAATAATTTGACAGATTTTTTATCAAGTGTAACATTGATAACAACGTTATTTCCAACGTTCACATCAGATAACAACAAACCGCAATATACTCGTAGTTTTCCCCGCGTAAAAAAATAATTTTACCGATCATTTTGAAGTGATTATTTATTTAAATCTAAAACATCATATCATCGCAATACTGTTGGAGTATTTAATTATGTTTACGATTCTTTCAGTAAAACCAATTGTAACAGAAAAAAATTGTGAGATAAATTGGGAAGAGGTTTACTGAGCGGTTTATAATGGACAGTCCGATCTATCGTCATTTATTATTAGTATCATACGTCATTATTTTTACACTTATTTCTACTTGTTACGTAGAATTTCCCAAACAATATCAGATCGGCACTTGATGCGATTCAGTAAGAAATGATAAACTGAAGAGCGTCTCCGATTGATAAAAATTATTATCACTTTAAAGTTAACCTGCTTCCAAAACTAAATATTTAGTAATCTGCGGGTAACATGAAGTGTACATTGGTTTTTGTTTTTATTCTAGGTAAGTTTATTTTTTTTAATAAACTCGGAACTAGTGCTACTTAAACGCGTTTACAACGATCCAATAGATTCGAAGCCAATTTCAGTAAGAAAAAATATATACTTTTATTTTCATTAACAAAAGAACTTTAAAAATAGTCAATTGTTATCATTGACTATCATAAATTGCAGTTAGACGGTTATAAAATGACATTTTATTATTGTTATAGTTTTATCAAATGAACTAGAATCGTTGTCTACGGCTAATTTGATAGCAACCTATACATCAGCTCGAATTGTCAATGGTTTCGAAGTCGACATAACAGAGGTGCCATACCAAGCGGTTTTACGACGGAAAGTGATATCAGGTTGGGCTCACTTGTGCGGAGCTACTGTCATCAGTACAAGGACATTGGTTACTGCAGCCCACTGTACTTCAAGGTGAGTGATTTTTCAATGAGTCCAATTCATTTGACGAATACTTCAATGGTTAAAGACAAAAGTCTTAGAAATACACTAGATATCCTTTTCCTTCTTATTATATCTTAAGTTAAGTACGCATTACAGAATAGTACTTCCGTATGGCAGTAACATATCTTATATTTTTTAGCTATGAATTCGAACCACCTTTGTTGCGAGCAGTAGTAGGCACATCATATCGCTTGATTGGAGGCAAGACATATGAGTTGTCAAAGGTCATCGTTCATGAGCTATATTCGATCACGACGTTAGAAAATGACATCTCTTTAGTGATCACGACGAAGAGGATGATATTCAGCGCTAGCGTTCAAGCTGCCGGTATCCCCAACGCTAACTTCCTTTTGCCTGTGGGTTCAACTGCCTTAGTTTCTGGATATGGAAATATTTCTGTAAGTTTATTAAATTAAATGTTTAGTATTATGGTATTGCTGAGTCTTTTAGCATCGATGTGACAATTTTTTTTACGCTGACTACAACAAAATTTAATTAAATTGCAGTCTACGGGAACGTCTTCTTCGGTACTTTTGGCAGCGCAAGTTAAAATAGTTAAGCAGAGTACCTGCGCACGCGCATACATACGTATCGCAGATATTACGCAAGGAATGTTGTGTGCGACTGCTAATAATCCACCACGGGATGCCTGCCAGGGAGACTCAGGAGGTCCTCTGGTGGTCAATAACACGTTAGTCGGCGTAGTGTCATGGGGCGAAGGCTGCGCCGATATGAGTTATCCTGGAGTATACACGAGGGTCTCTGAATATAACTCGTGGATTAACAAGTATTTAGAAAATTAAATTAATACTAAAATTACAATTAATTGACTTTTTTCTTTCTACCATTTCTTCATATTCCTACTAATTGAAATTCTGTATGATCAAAATGTGACAAAATTTTACCAAGCGGAATCAAACCCCAAACGTGAGGTAGCTCATTTAGCCGTTAAGCTAACATTGCTTTTTGTCTACATATTATTTGCTGACAGGCGTTTTAAGGCGTTCAAAAGAAATAGGGTGCAATGTATCTAAGCTTGCGTCTTTTTGGCCAGCCGTCAGCGAGCGCTGTCGCACTGATTGATTGCCTCATTTAAATCCGACGCTAGAGATTCGATTATGATTAGCCTCTATCAAATTAAAGTCATCTCTAGTGACAATATGCCGGGTCACGTTAGGAAGTATACTGTCGCAAAACATATGTATGTTTATTGACGTCTATTTTTATTGAACAACTCATTCAAGATTATTTTGAATTCTACTTGTGAACACAAGTGCTGTCTAACCTTAATCTGACAGGACAAGGATTGGGCTTATCGCCGTTCTGAGGCTACCGTCCAGACCCAAGCAAACAATTAAATTCTTGTACACACTTCAGACGAATTTCGTTTCTCTAATAATCAATCGAATGGATACTATTTCTTACAACATAGTCTTTTCAATTGGGATAGAACAAACAGTATAGAAGACATGACAAATAGATGATATGTCAGTGGTAGGTTATTGCTCCAAATAATGTGAGTAAAATGTACCAAACGCCTAACTGTATTAATTAATTTTGACAACCCTATTTGAATAGCGAGTCTCTCACAGGAATCGATCTCTCATTGTCGTCGCAACTCTTGTGACACTTCGCGCGATGGCTGACGTCGCGCCTAATCATACTACGCTTCTTCTTTGTTCTTAATCTGTGGACGAGGGCGATTTCAGTCAGTTATTTATAATCCAGTTCGTTGTTTATATGTGTCACAGTTTGAGAGATTTGTTAATAATGCGTTGAACATCTCGTTTTATATTTAATATATCTTCTCTGATCTATAAACAGAATGTTTTTTTTTCTAGTGCTGTCATTGAGACGTGTATAAATGTCCCCGCCAGTATATGATTCCGATGACATTTCCGCCATGTTGTAAGTATAAACGATTTAAAGTATTTGAAAATATTGTTGTGATCTACGTTATTTTTATAACATCACAAAATATTTTGTTTGAATTCGATGTCATTTTATTTTCATTTAACATTTGCAACGACTTCATGTTGTTTATTTAACACATCGAATTTATAGTAGTTTACTCAGAAATTAAAGGCTTAGCCGGAAGTTAAAATGTGGGTATTTCTACCATATTTTTTTCCTTCGTTGCTTTTTCGATGTTAAAAACAAATTTTGTTTTCTTCTCTTTACTTGAAGATATTGAATCCGCATAACAGTGAAGGGGAATCTGGTTGCGTGTAGGTATTGTTGCATAAATTATTTATCTAAACCAAACAAAAATTATTGATTCATATTACCAATGGAGGCAAATATACCTGTCACTTTCTATATTGTTTTGCATGGTCTTTTTAATTGTTTCATCGTCGTTTTCGTATCAAAGTAGATTGCATGATAAGCTGGTAAGTCAACGGCGGGCGTCAGTGTGTCGCCAATATTCAATTCGATTAGGACGTCGAGCGTCTAAACCCACCAATAAGTATGTGTTATATAGTCCCCCGGCCTATTACCTGGCAATTTCACAGAACAATCTACGTCGGATCGCGTCGATAGCACACAGCGGCGAACGCGACACGCAGCGACACACAACGACACGCCGAGAGGGACGGCGCTTCGGGATTTGTTTGCACAGTGTAGCTTTCCCTGTCGCCTGTGGCCGTGTGTGCCGCCATCTGGCGGGTGGCAACGCGCTCGTGTGCGTAGCGCCCCCACACCGAAGCGCCCCCGGTTCGGGGTAGCGGTGCGACTGTGTGGGTGACCCAGTCGAATAAATCTAATGTAATACACACAAACATATTGGTGGCGCGGCGTGTCATTTTTACGCTTGTGTTGCCGCTTGCCGCTACTCGGGACTTTATGCACGATGATATTATTATTCTGACGATTACGGCATCCTTTATGCTTACAATAAAATAATTAATAAGGGATGAAGTATATTGTTGCGCGGCGGAGCGGCGGTGCGATCGGTATCGGCGCTTACCTTCATTCAGTTTACAAAGGTTACGATAGAGTTCATTAGTACGTGTTTATTGTAATGGCCGTGTATTGTTTAACGGCTCCCTCTTTAGTAATTGTTTTGCGTCTGTTTCCCTGTCCGAGAATAACAATAAAATTGCAAAACCCCTTATTTATTTTTTGTACTTTTAAATACCAAATAAGTTCTATGCCATAATAAATATTTTTTTTAATTAATTGTTAATTAACTGTGTTAAGTAGATATTGCGAAAATAATAAAACGTATTGATCACTGTACAATATTAGATTAGGAATTCTAAGCCAAATTAATGGTTGGTATATCATAGATTAAAAACGACGAAATGTTAAAATACAATAACTTTAAAGGTACTCATTAATACCTAATAAAGAATATACATATTACTCTTAAAACATTTAACTATATTTGTAGTATTTACAAAATAGTATTTATTATAGTTATAATTGTCTCTAATTAAGCAACGTGTCGTAGGCAGCGAAACAAAAACTTGTTGAATTATCAGCTTAATCTGTGACGGAACAGTTGACGAGCCGCTCGACCCCCGTTCAGTTTAACAATTACGCGGCAGGCTCATTGTGATGCGACCCTACCTCTCCAGCCATTGTGGACACCACATGCCCGGCCAGCGGACCAGGACACCTCATCCCGCTACCTCGAACCCCTTTCACGCCTGAAAGAAACCAAAATACGAGGACAGGGGAGGTCAATTTACGCTGGGGAATAATATACAAATATTATTATCCAGCCCGTTCACAAATATCAATAACGTATTACCAACATCGGGACTGATTCAAAAAGTTAATAACGAAATTTTAGAGGCGTTATAAGGCCATTCGGCGTTGATTAAGATGGCGGCTAGCTACCATTTAAATCTACTAATCTAGTTACAAATCGATGAATTTCAAACAGAATAAATTATCTGGTTTTATCATTATTTATGCTAAATTTAATTTATGTTGGCAAATAATTGCTAGTCGCCTGCTCCGTGGTGCCTTGCTGTCATATCATTTAAATATTTATGTGCACTTTATTAGCTACAATGTTCGATACGATATCTGCTTAACAATCTTGTTGATTTTACATAATTGTGAGTTTAAACCACAGATGGCGCTATTCATTTTACATTTCTAAACATATATTAAGAAATGTAACTCTTGAGGTTAACGGGCATTCGTCCACTTCTTGTTCACCCGGCGCAATCGCCATCAACTCGACCGTAATTAGGCGGATCCCCGACGCCTTGCGAAAAGTGCGACGTTCATCCGTGCAAGGAAGAATGACATATCGGTTTTCTAGCAAATTTATATTATCTCGCTTAATCGGTGTCATTGAGGCAGCAGCGAGTTTATGCCGTGCCGATTGCAAGGCGAGGCGGTTTCGGATGGGCGAGTTGACGAGTCGGCGTTAACCTTTAGTGCTTAAGTAATGTAATAAAATATTAGTTTATAAAAAGAAAAAAAGTCACTGTAATATCAAAAACATTTTAATCAATTCAATGGAAATATTCATAAGTATAAAAATGTAAGAACAAAGGCCAACACTTTTCCTTAGCCCGCATACAAATGATCTGTCTCCTAACCTTACTTATACTTTGGTAAATACAGATCTAACTAAAGAGACAATATCTCCGGCGCTAAAAGGCCAGCCCGAGTTCGGGTGGGAGGCAGGGGGGGCTGGAGAGGGACAGGGAGGGCCACCCTCTCTGCGAAATTACTACATTTGAAGGGAACAACTTTTTATGAGAAATAAGCCGCTATGAATCTCGAATTATAAGCGAATCGAGTGGTGTGAGTGCATTATACTGAGCTTCTGTATCGATTTAACAATGACTCGCCGCTCTACGGCTTCTGATCCCTCTCCTTTAAACACAACCGTTTAAATTGAATGCCGCACAATACACAAAAACGTAGGCATCCTTATATCAACATTCTACAAAAAGAAATCCGTTGATCCATTGAGAGAAAACAGACTAACAAAAATTTGTTTTGATCACCTCTTTCTCTTTTCATCATCTGATCTTGTGCCTCATATGGTGGTGAGGTTAGACGAATGAAAATAAAAAACAATCTTACTAAAAAATGTTTTCGACAAATATACAAATATATTAAAAACAACCTTCGAGTGTTCTTCAGACCCCATCACTATGAATCATTAGCCAGACTAAAACTATAAACGTCAAATGACACTTTCGAAAGAAGACGCTCCAACTTGGAAAATAAAATAAGCAACAAATGTCAATGAACCTTTAATGCTTCATTACTTTACTATTAACTGACAAATTAAAATCAAAATAATTAATACTTTTCAAAACTTTTTACTTATTTTATTGTAGAACAAATCTCTTTTGGCTAACGCCTAAGGTTTAGGGTAATATCAACAAGCAAGCAAGGAATCAACATAAAATTTATAAAATCTATTTGTTAACGTGGATTTGTAAATGTAAATCGAATGATAAAACCATCACATTTTTCTTTTCGCCGTCTAGTAAGATAATTACTCAATCATATGCAAATTTAAGTGTTACGGAAGCTTGATAGCTTTAAGCTAGATTTGCAGTTAACCGGTTTTTATGTTTGCTGATCGCCTGTCTGAGTCACGGCCTCACGTTAATCAACATCGTCTGAATGTTACATATTATCATACAATGACCTTTTCTTTTTAGGTGTAATAAAATTCAAGGACATTTTTTCCGCAACTCGTGTTAATTGATCCAATTAAAGCTCTTGCTCGAGCAATTCCCATCGAGATCATGAATAATAATGATATTTTAGAGGAAATAATCACGCATGTACTTATGTAGTGTACATTAATACAAATTTTTCCACGACAAAAATTCGTCCATTGATTTTTCATAAATAAACTTTTACACGTGATTATTATTGATGCAGTTTAGAGTAAAAGTTAATTAAAATAATAAGGATATAGTAAAACAAAACAATAAAAAGGCCGTAATTTTGGATCGAGAAAGCAGTTAAAGCGTCCATTGTCAATGGTAACCGAATTTTAATAATGTTACGTAAGGTGAACGTGAGATATCCCTCAGTGGGCGGCGGGAACGGAATGCCGGAGGAAAGCTGCCGGCCTTGACACCACGATATTTGGTGTGACCATCTTGACAATCGTTAACGGGAACAGTGACACGTGAAACAGGCAGTACACTAACAGAGCGAGGTCCGTTTGAGCTACTCTGTGGTCGATAATGATAGGGTAATGCGCGTTTACTATGCTTCCACGCCCCGTGCGCCGGCGTCTCGCAGCGCACGGTAATTAAGACGCCTCCAGCGCGCATCTGATCTAAGTGAATACCTCTTTAGTGGTAGTTAGGCAAATATACTTTTTATATCCATTTAGGTAATTAAACATACCATGGCTTCGCGATGTGTTAACGTTTCATATTTTTTCAAGTGGGGCGGTAAACGAAAACGCAAAAACGGCCATTTGCGAGGCGATTAAAAAAAGGTGAAAGCAAACGGACGATTATAAAATGACCCACGTGAACGTATTCGTGCGGACAATATTTTAAAACAAAATGTCACACGCTTTCCACGGGTGTCTACACCCCTGCCCACCCCGTCTGACGTCTGGAGTTGGGGTGCGGGGGCGGCGGCGGGAGCGGCGACGTCACCCTGTCGACTGGGGGGTGTCATTGTGGACTGTGGTGTCGTAACTCCGCGAACTTTTTAATTTACAATTAGGCAGCTTCCCATTTCTCTGCCCTATTTAGCTCTCGTTTTTCCGGTAGCCACGGCCGTAGTTCATAATTAAAATTTATTTATCGCGTTATTCTGAAAATACAACAGAGGCAAGGTTTAAAATACAAACTTAACTGAGAATACTTGAATAGATAAATAAAAAAAATAAAAACATTTGAACAATCCAAGCCGCTTTTATGTTATTTGTCATTAGAATGAAAACAAGTAATCCCAATACAATAATTACGCTTATGTATGTCCCATCGTGAACAAGTGCATTCTGCAACTGTTTAACAAACCGATAAATCAGTGTACCAGGACCTTGCCAGCGGGGCGTCAACAGTGATTGCTCATTGTGACATCCGCCCTACTAATTATCTTGTTTCAACAACATTGGAAGGCATAGTTGGCTTTTGTTGTCACTCAACAATTGTTATTGACTTGTTATTTTATTGTTAAAAGACGAAGTAAACGTAACACGTCCATAAACGAAGGCGTATTCAGTAGTCAATAACGTTGCTACTTAATGCAGAAATTTTAAATGATAAGTCATTACATTCTCATTAAATGTATTGTTACATTTATTATCTAAGCGTCTTGAGTTAAACGAATATGGTAGCTGACGTGACGTCAGAGGCTCCATTAAAATGACGCCAGAGTTAGCCGCGTCAAATTCTATTATCCGTCTAGGTATGCAAGTGGTAAGGGGAAAATGAGGTATTGCCTTACCCTTCCCCCTTCCCACGCGCCCCCGGGCCGCCCTTCGCATCGTGGGCCGGAGAACTTTCTTGTTTCCCTAAAGATATTGTCTATCGGCAACTGGTCATGCTACAAATATTATGTATATGTCATCAATATTCAAGTTATATTTAAATTCGAATTGATTAAACTAAACTAAGAAATTTAATACATCTTATATATAAAATTCTCGTGTCACAATGTTCGTTCCCGTACTCCTCCGAAACGGCTTCACCGATTCTCATGAAATTTTGTGAGCATATTGAGTAGGTCTGAGAATCGGTCAACATCTTTTTTCATACCCTTATTAAGTGTTTTTAACTGCGCGCGGACGGAGTCGCGGGCGACAGCTAGTATTTTTATATAATGGTTGGTAGCGACACTTAACGCGTTATGTTCCATTTAAACTACACATATTATAGAACACAACTCTACTTAATCAATCCTGAATAAGAAAGTCAACTAGTATTTACAAACATTAATATTCAGGATTAAATAAGGTATAAATGAATACCTAAAGATGTGTGTATATAGAAGACAATTAATCAAATTCAACTGGAACTAACTTGAATTCCCCGCGACGTTTTGACTGTCGGTGTGGCAGAATAGCGCTTCTGAAAATAGCTCGTACGAGGGCGATCACTCTATTCTATTCGTGAACTTATGAAGTTATTTTGAGAGTTCCGATAACGCCGTACTGTCGATCGCTGCTCGAACTTATTCGTGATTGTAATTCGCATCTCCAATACTTGCTTACGGTTGATCTAATATAAGAAATGCTTAATTTTAGTGCCGTCTAAGAGCAAGGCATCACTATCGCGTTGCATTGCGTTGCGTCGTCGCATGCGATATTTCAACGGATCGACGGACAAGAAATGAAGCGGGGGAAGAGCACGCTGACACGAAACTCCGGTGAGAAGAACAGTGCGACAATGACGACCCGCATCGCCGTCTTGCGTTGAAAAATCGTGCGCCGCCGCAACGCAGATGGAGCACTCAATGCGTTGGTCTGTTGCGACGTCAACGCGATAGCCTAATGAAGTTCTAAATCAACCATACGAAATCCATATCTAACCTACAAAATTACAGACTTTTGTATTTAGATATAAATTTTAATTAAATATGTTATTATTAATTACGTTATCCGTTTCTATATTAGTTGAAATATATATATCAATATTGTATGGATTCAAAGAAATGCCTTCTTCCAAATATTATTGTTTATACATTTAAGAAGCCAACCTGTTGTAAGAAACAATAAAAGTTTATTGAAATGCTGTATGATTCTATCACAACATACCTACTCTTTAATAAAATCCCTCGTATAGAAATGTATCTGGTGTAAGTGTATCCAATATGCAGCAGCGTTGAGATAGAGGGCAGATATAGCATTCAAATAGAAAATAAGACTTATATATCCAATATATACGTCTAGACTCAAGGCAATTCATAGGGGACGTCTTCGAACGCCAACTCGACTGCCCCAAGGCAAACATATTACATCAAATTACATTTATTTTTAAACACCAATTGCTACTTGAAATCAGTTGTTTTGATTTAACTTAAATAATAAATTTCTCCGCTCACAACATTCACATAAATAATAAATCACATCACATAAATAATAGATCAAGCATGGTGTAAAGTGTTACTGTCTAGGTATTGTACGTATTTTACAATAAATTATCGTAGAAGTTTTACCAAATACCATAGGACAGGTAACTGAAATCAATACAAAAAAGGCTGAATTAAGTCTAACTTTATTTATGAAATAACAAAGTTTGAATACCAAAAATGTGCATAGCATAGAACCAAGAAGGTTATTGACATATCTCGTAAAATTCGTCGGCTCCGGTGCCAATGGACAGATCATACGAAAGAACGATAACCTTTAAGATGTAACAAAAATGACAGATAATTAAAGTTTACTTTAAAGACATAAATAATTCTTTTAAAATACATACATAATGAACAGTTTAACTTATCGCCCATGTTGTAGAAACATGCACCAACAACGTATTGTACCGTTAGGGTGCTTCTTTATCGATGGTAACAAAAAAGCCTCCGGGAGACCGCCACCCTTACAACAAAAAAGCGGTCGAACACAAATCAGAATGGTCATCGAATGCTACATTCGTAACGCGCTGCGCTTTTGTAATAAATCTATTAAAATTCAGACCCAGTAGTTTTAAATTTAAAGGAACAAGGTGTTGAAATAACGCAACGTACGTCTTCTTCGTAAGCCTTTATAACGCAGGAAATCATATGCCATGCCAGTTCTCCCCAACCTTGCCAAATTAAAAAATTTAAGAGGATCGGTTCGCCCAACATTAATTAATATTGACATGTCAAAATCCATAACACCTAAAGAACCTTTAATATGTCTATTATAGATTAAAGTAAGAGTATATAATACTCTTACTTTAATCCTAAACGATCTTTAGTCCATGTTTCATAACTTTCAATTGTCAAATGTAAACACGTTTTAATTTGGAGAGACAAATGAGGCGGGCGTGGGAAGCGACAACTCTTGAATGGGAACGAGAGCTTCGTGACCGATACGCGTCTCGAATATTCCATAATTTCCAATTTGTTGTAAGAAAAAAATCTTTACCTGCTGTTAAATAACGGGAAGGAACATTGCCACGTGCGCCCGCAGCTTGCGACTTGCGGACACGGACGGGCCCCTTGCTTTGTGTACAGACCCTTGACGCATACCTCCACTACAATATCAGCAGTATTCATACTACGAATAATGCTACCCACTCTTTTACTTTACAGTTCACGTAAATATGTAAGACTGCTACGTTTTTGGCATATCGTGTTATATAAAGATTTGAAAAGATAGGCTGCAATTATCCTGTGGCAGACATTGGCTTTAGCAACAATACTTTTAAAACATATTTAATAAGAGAACTTTCGTACCGGTATGTACATATCGGTATGTATGACATGTATACGTATAATAAGGGATAAGTTCATTAACCTCTAAGCGCTGCGCCGTCTAGCTGATCTCACACTACGTGAGTTTACGACGTCAATCGTCAGTTTCTTTTAACAATAGCATTACAGGGAAAAATATCTGGAAACGTAGATAGTACTGGGTGGCGAAATGAGTTGCCCTTAGCCGGCGAGGGTGTGAGGCGTACGAAATTTTTGGATGGCACAATTTAAAAGAGATAGACGAACATTCAATACAACGCTGAAAATTAAAACACTACTTGTTTAAGTACAGTTTGTGTGTGAGTGAACATATCACTTATTTATTTTTTGTGAGTACAAAGACCTGGAGGAATATTTAAAACTCGTTTGGAAATAATATGTCCTAAGGTTTTGGTTAAAACTTTGAATTTTCATCGTCCGCGAATATCGTAATAGTTCATGAAAAAACACGACGACACGCACCCGCTACAGCTTATGATTTTGTACCAGCAAGGCGAAGAGCCCAGTTAGATGGAACTCTCCCGTTCTGCCATAAATCTTGGGACCCTCGACCGCCACCCGGTCGCTCTCCGAAAATATCTATAAATACCCTCCTTTACGTACATATTTCAAACATTAACAGAGCGGCCCTCGAGTTGAATGACAAAATCTTACTTTAACATCAACTTATTGACATATCCTTTGTTTTAATTCGACCAAAACCTAAGCTTTTCTAAAGGATTAGTAACTTTTAATGTATATTTTACTAAATAAATACTGTAGTAAACATAAAGATAATGTGAAGAGTATCGGAAATCGTTCATTAAATTCTTATGACAAACTCGACTTATTAGGCGAAATACTGTTAACGGTTATAATTAACATTTTAAACCGCTGTTATTTATAGAGTACGGATCAAGTAGCGATCTAATCTCAGATAATGAGTCAACATGGTGACACGTGTTCCCGTGCGGAATGGTAAACAGATGCTCATTGCATTGTTTGGATGACGTCCACACTTCGAACTGCGTTTTAGGATCAAAGTTAATCAATTATCACTTATGATAAATGGAAGAACATCGATTATCCTCTAAGCAATTCTATATAGACTAAATGTATGTAACTACAAAGAATCATCAATAGACAATCTGCGCCGATATTAACACGAAGCAGTCAATAGCAATAAATAAATATCACCTAGCTGAAATGAAACCAACTACCGCTAGATGGCTCTATTATAATGGAGTTAAGGGTAACAAAAAGACCTACTTTCGCAAACGCAGCTTTCTTCATTCTATAGGATCACATCCTTTCTACACGGTTAAGTAAATGGATTTATACTTCTGCATTTTTTGATGAATGAGATGTGGAGCGAGTGAAAAACCAAACGCAACTAACCTTTTTTCACATGTATAAAATTTTTCGAGTACTCGATAATTCAGTTAGGTTAAAAAATCCCACCCAGACCTTACCTTAACATATTCAAGCGGGTAATAGCGCGAGATATACTGAGAGCAAAGCTTACTGGCGTTTAACATAGAGCAGAAAAAGTGCATTCATTCTGTTTGTGTACTGACTATAGTAACATGATCGTGATACGGCAAGCGTTTTTGCACGCCACGCACGGGAACCGCGCACTATAAGGCGTCAGTGCAAATTATTCTTGCCCATGATGGGCTCACAATAGAGGGCAAAAACCTCTAATCGACTCACACTCGTTTGATACATTATTACATGTTAATTATTGCATTCACTTACAAGCGTTGCGCCGATAATTATTTTACGTTGTTTTGCTGCCATTAGACTCGATAGGTTACATTAAAGTACTATACTAATGTATTATTATTTGAAATATCAATATTATTTTGATATTTATCATTGAGAAAAAAACGGCCAGCATTGTCACCAGTTTACATAGTGTCGAAAAAGAAACCTTTTATTAATTATAGTTAACACAAAAATTTAAAACATAAACTAAAATCAAAAAGCACTCAAAAATTACGATTATGAAAATATTGTATGTATATTTGCAACAAAAATCAAATTCACAGTAAAAGTATAGTAAATGCGGTGGGAGATTCAACAAGCCGACCCTCCGCTTTCAGGAACGTGGGATGGGTTGCAGGGGGTCGTGTGGGGGAGGGGGGAGGTTGACGACGGCCGGATACGATGGAAATCACAACTCTCCTGCTATATCCGCTTTGAGCGCGTGCTACTTCTAAACGTTATGTTATTACATGCAATTGTCTTGTAAATTAGCTCATTAACAATTTTTAGGCACGGCAGTATGGACTTACCAACAATAAAAAAGTGTGTGAAACCATGACATATCTACATATATAAAAGAAAGTTGTGTTAGTTACACTATTTATAACTCAAGAACGGCTGAATCGATTTGACTGAAAATTGGTGGGCAGGTAGCTTCGAACCAGGAAACGGACATAGGATAATTTTTACCCCGTTTTCTATTTTTTATTCCGCGCGGACGGAGTCGCGGGTAAAAGCTAGTTATTAATAAATAACAAATAGATCATGTCAATAAAACTGTTATTTTAAAAGAGTGTCTATTGAAATCTAACTTTCGGAAAAAAAATAAAGTAAAAGAAAGAAAAAATAACAAAAGACGGTAGGTACTGATTAAAATTTCTTGATACTTGGTTCCGTATTCAAACTAATTCAACCGTATTGAAATTATTTTATAAGGTTTTCTATCTTGCTACTGAAGCTTACGTCCATCTATTGTTTTCAGTTTAACTCAATCTGAGCGGTTGTCATGATGATATTTCAAAATACTATCCCTAATATTAATTAACAATAAAAAAATTGTATAAAACATATCGGTACTTGTATTATGGGAATATTGTATATGTAATAGGACATAGGCGTCGCCCTTAAATCGATCGTAACAACGATTGAACGCCGCCCTTGTTCAGTGCACTAGCTCAACCTTGACCTTATCATACAGAGAGACAGATCAACTTACAGGAACCCTACTAGCATAAATATACAAAATACAAGTTTTAGTGTACATGCAATATTTTTTTTTATTTGTCTGTACTTTTTTTCTAGATTGCTTCTGAATAACTGGTACTGTACTGAAATAATGCTGTTGATAACACAACTCTGCGTAATTAATAATTGTATTTTCAAGACATGGGTTTTTTACTTTATCAAACGACAAGTCATCCTTTGGTTCAGTTTATATTAATTACAGCTTGGGTTTTACAACTTGTCATTATATATATTATACTACTATCAGCTTTCATATTCCTTGTTATAATCTTAAGAGGCGGCAAAACGGGTTTCCTTATGGAATAAGCCTAGCTAGAGCGTATGGTCTATTGCCATTAATTGTAGTACAACGATATAGCATAATTGTGTCAATTAACCTCCGTACATAGAATGATATAATGGAAAGAATATTTACTATATTTTGGAGTAATGGAGGATAAAGAAGAATGATTAATTATGAAAATTATTAATGTAAGCATTGAGAGCCGGGACTCAGGTGCAGCGCGGCCGCGATACGAGCGAATCATACCGCGATTCGTATCGCACAGCCTTGATTCTATTCCGCGACGGTCGCGCTGACACGGTTACAGCGAACTCGACACAAGCAATGACTCAATCGCCCGTCCGCGCCCGCTCCACGAACAATAACCATGTCTTTAAGAAATTACGAGACAAATATTATTTAAAAAAAGAAGAAGTCCCACTGACTCTATAACACCAATGGGAAGTATACGAGTGACACGGAACTTTTAAAAATCGATGAATCCTTTTGTAATAAAAGAGCTAGCAATGCCATGGACATCATTATAGATACAGCTTCAGTAAATGGGACATTTAATCTAATTTGTAGAGAATCATATATCCTAGCCAAGCTACTTTATTTATTTTCTTGTATGCTTAATAACTTTTGGTAACCCTACAACCTTACATTTATTTTTATCCATCATCTATAATAAAGTTACATAAATACAACTTCCTACTAACTGTCTCTCTATCTAAGAGGACTCTCTATTTCTTATTACTTCATCGAAAAATAATATCTTAAAGGAATATAATAAATTTGAAACTGTTGGTTACCCTACGCTAATGTGACGAAAGCACCATCCTTGATACACATTGTCGAGTGTTTATCGACTTCAAGCAATAACACTCCGATGTGAGGCAGACGGCGCAGACCATCGAATTAGCCTTCAATTAGTCTAATACAATATATCATAAGCACTCTACAACCGGCGCGCTTTGAAAGAAACAAGCGCGTTGCGACATCGTAGAGATAACATCCCGCAATCAATGTCGTCATGACAACACGTGGGTCAACGTTAATGTTTTAGTCTGAATACTAAATGAAGTCAATATTAATAACTATAATTCTTTTTACCTACTTCATTATTAGTTGTAATTTAATTAATTTAATTTAATAAATTTGTTTACTTCAGGAGTTATATTGACAAAATACTTCCTTTGAAATTTTTTTTTTCATAAATTGCAATCGTTCAAAGAGTATACAATAATAAAGACTGTAAATATTAAACAAAATTGTGGAAATTAAGCTACCAACAAAAACATGTTTCAATAACTTATCCTAATCTGTGTCACTATAAATCGCAGAAAATCTAATAAATAATACAAATTAACGTAAGGAAAAAACAATATTGTAACGTCTCCATACTCAAGGATGTCTGTGATGACATCAGATAATTTGTGGAACGTTATAGGGAAAAATAACTAAACGATAACAACGTATAAAAGCCGCGTATACGTAAGTGAATACGTCAAGCAAAACGAAATGATTTGTAAGCGGAAATATTACGCTAGGAACGATTATCAGTAGAACAACGGCTAGCTGAGAATTAGCGGTTGCATTTTACACGCGCCACAATTTCACGTGTTGTTAAATTGTTTCTACATAAAGTTTATTTTTACGATTCATGGTTTTGTTACTTGAAACGGAATCGTTTTATTGGATTTTCAAAGAAGTGCTGGAATCAAATTAAATAAATCGGAAAAAAGTGATTAGATCACATTGGGCATTTTCTAAGACAAGTTAGCATAGTATATATGTAGTTACAAAAACTGTAACGAACAAATGTGTATTCAAAGTTATAGATAGACTAATAAATGTCATGATATAGATAATTATACGAGTAATTTAAATTAATCCGGTAGGTTTTGGGATTAACACATTTAAATTGTTGTCTAAGAGGTTGTAGAGTATGTCCCACGTCAACGTCTTGTAACAAAATAAGGTAAACAATGCCCCTGGGCTGGGCAGCGACGGACTGCTTCAGCGTATCTAGTGCGGTAGATAGTCCGCACATACTAATTAACCTGGCAGCCGTTCAATACAAATTGTTAGAAATGATCGCCCTTTATCTTGCATATTCCGTAGTGAGAACAAAATTATTTTTTTTATATATACATACATACAAAGTTTTTTTGGTAAATAATAAAACCATCACTCACGGCTGCATGTTGTTAATTGGGACATTTTAAAATATATTTTAAATCTTTGACAAAACAGAGATAACAATATATTTTATACAGTGATTTTGGTCTCAGAAACCAACGGTTAAGTGACAAAAACTCTGTGTAGCAGTAAAACCAATAGCAAATTTACTTGTATAATGGTAATTAGTGAAACTGGCACGTTAGAGAGTGAACGTAGTCGGCATAGGTGTCCCAATTACCTTATCATTATCAGTTGCGCGTGCGCAGGGCCGTGACGAAAACTATATCGGCACAGCGCGCGACGGAAGTAAATCTACAGGTCATGGACCCCGAATTCACAACAAGAAGATGTCATTTGCAAACTGTTGCATTACACTATGAATAACAATAGACCGGTCACGCCTTGTTTTGAATAAACAAGTAGATGCGATTGCTGTGTGGCCTATTTAGTAAATTGCCTAACTCGATTATTGAATACTATCTATGTGAATTGTAAATGCATGATATGGTCAAATGACTGCCTCTGCAGAATCAATTTTTGCAGTTATGTTTAACAGTTCCAAAAAGTACTGTTATTTGAAGTAACTTTATAAACTTGATGGTGGAGATTTAATCACATTTTTATAAATTAATACCATCACAAAAAGTCCAAAACGAGGATTATATAAAAGATACCAATCACCAAGTCATGCCAAAACTATTTCTTAATTAAATACAAAATTCTACAAAGTTCAAACCATTCAAGTAAGCAATTGCAAAACAAATTTAATAAATAACCTTCAATTATGTTTCGTATTAAACGAATGTAAGCAAAGGTACCATTAGCTTGGCTCCTTGTTTCTCCTGTCACGTCGCATTTCCCTGCACTTAGCATCTCTAGGCGAAAGAAAGTGGGCTAGGTACGGCCGGCCTAGGGCCTGTCTCATTAAGCTTACAGATCGAGCCACTTTAAAACGAGATATACATTCGACCTACACAGTCGCTTTCTTGCCAGTTGCTCTTATATTTATCGCGTACATTTGCTTATAAGGCATTAGTTGTGTTGAGCTAATTATATTTTATTTTACGTCATCATCATCATCTCCCTGTCCTTATCTGTCAAGTTTTCGTCCTCCATATCAATCTTTCTTCTGTCATCTCAGTTTATGTTCTATATCTCAGTATTAATGTTTCGTGAAATCCAGATAATGTTGAACATTCATGAGATAACTGCACTAAGCAATGTATCTACATAACATTTTCACTGGTGCAGCCGCAGCTGCCAGTCTATATATGGCAGTCTCTCACGGAATTTGATCGCCAATTGCTTTAGTTCAAAAAGGGTCAATAACTATCTGAGTACAAATATCATTTTCTTGGTGAAATTTTACTGTACGTAACTAAATAACTTATTCGTTCAATATGATAAAAATTGAAGCGTAAATAGCGCGTCTAGAAAACCTTATTTTGTGTCAGCAGATGTGGCGTATCGTATAGTTAACTATGTGTGACACTCGTGTGATGCAATTATCAGAGGATGCGAGACGCTAGGATGTTCAGGCGTCGGCTATGCTAGTTTCACACGAGGGCAGAATAATGAGACAGTGCAGCGTTGCTACTGTATAAATGCACAACGCCGAGACGGAACATTGCTGTTTTGGCAGTAAGTACGTATTTAAACCATAGCAGTACGGCCCTCGTAGACCAAGTTATATTCGAATCTATATATTTCTTGTAAAATTAGCGACATGTGTCAAATGTATAGACTACGGACCATGCGCGGGACAAATCGAAAATTATTGTCAGATCTATTCAGTTTTCAATTTTCGATAGAAATATTGTCAATAGACTATTACTTTGTCTAGGGATCCTGAACTGTTTTGAATGTGATGCGTTCAAACAGTAACAATACTGTTCTGTCCTACTGTTTTGCCCTTGTGTGAACTTAGCAGTAGCGGGCGTCGTCCGGCGCCGCGCCGCCGCGCCCGCGACCTTATTACCGCGCCTCTCCGCTCGGCGCTCGGCGCTCGCCCACCGAGCAACCTCTTTCTACATCGATTCCTTACTATACTACTAGTTGTACTAAATCTTATGTATACGTAAGTATATAGCATTATTTTCATAAGTTACGTAAAAAAATCCTGTTGATTTAGTCAATGATTTCTTCAATTGATTTATAATAAAACCTTCGCTTGGCTCTTTCCAAAATTTTTAGAATTCACCATCAAGTAAGATTGTATACAGTTATGATAAATGTGTCACTTTGTACGTAAATATCAGGGTTTTGAAATAGCTTATACATCATTAATATAATGTAATGAACTCAGTAATTGTCTATTTTAAAATTCACGGATACATAATAAATGTGTTATTTTGTTGTTTGAACAATTAATCAATTGTCAAAATGGATACGTAAATACATTTTGAGGTGAAATTACAATCGACTGGGAGCACTCTGATTTTAACATGAGTCGACATTTGATAATTTTGTTATGTCTGCCAAAGAACACATCTAATTATAAAATTAGCTTAAAAAAAAAACTATCGTTTCTAAAAACCGGCTAAATTGAGATGTAGAGCATTAACAACTAGATGTAAACAAGTTGATGATCACACAATTCGACTGAGTACCATCAAATTGCGTCGAACAGGTAAATATTTGCGATGAGCATACTTGAATGGCTGCCAATGATTGTTGGACTTCAATCGGTAAAAAGACCTCAGTTGCAGTAATTTATAACACGTTTTCAACTGTTTCGCCTTTGTTATAAAGTACGGAAATTATCGAGTATTTATACTAATATTGAGAAAAAAAATAATTAAAGACTTCATACACATAAATACAAATAAAATATGCGCGCATGTCTCAGCTACCGTCCAGTTAAAGTCTCATCAAAATCGGCTCAGCCGTTTTGGAGATTACCCGGGACAAATGCGGACTTGTGGCCAGACAAACAGATAAGAAATTTTAAAATTGGGTTTTCCGCTGTCAGAAACGCACCATGAAATATGATTTATCTTTTCGATATTACATACAGACACTCCGTTTTTGTATATGTAAAATTGGAAATTAATATCCATAATCATCTATCTGTGATGACTATGGATATTTACCTCTACAATCTTATCCATAGCTTTTTAATGACTCATATATTCGACATCTGAGTGTGATAGGTATATGAGTTTACCAAGTCTTTATCTACCAGTTACCACTGACATTTTCGATAAAATTTGTATTTGAATTTTATATCATAAGGAACGAGGAAGCCACCACCTGAATTCGCCGAAATAGCGATACGACTGCTGCCCATATACATTCGCAATTGCAGATGCGTTGCCTACCTTTAATCAACAAAGGAGGGGACTAAACTCACTATCTATCTATAGGGACTATCACTAAATATGTGCCCTCCTCCGTCAAATCCTTCCTACTTTTTCCTTATAAAAAAAGTGGTGGAAAGGGAAAGAGGACTAAAATTAGGCCTCCGACACGTAAACTCATCAGGCGAAACGCGAAATTGCTTCCTCTTTATGCATGTTTTCTGTGTTCTGGCGTCTACAATACATTGGTCATCTATTGGTCATCATCAACAGTTAGCCATTGCTGCTAAATATTGCCATCGATACTCACAACAGTATACACAAGGTTATGAACAAATAACAATTCAATCCATAAACATAGCAAAATGGAGAGTAAAGTGTTTTTTTACGATGTGAGAAGTGTAGATACTAACGACTTTACTGAACGAACCGGTTCAGAAATTATGGAACAAGAGAAAATGTCACATGAAAGAGAATCTTTTAATTAGAATTAAGAAAGAAAAATATAAGTATTTGAATATTTACAATGATTAAATTAAGAAAGGCAACAATTTTTTTTTTAAATTAGTGTGTTGTAACATTACATCATTAAAAATGTTTCATCAACAGATTAATTAATTACCTTATTGTATAAAAACTATTTAATCGAATAAAATTCAAACAATAAATTGGCAAGTTTAAAATATAAATTCGTAAAACATATTCCTTTGTTTAGATCCAAACCCAACAGTTGGGATCGCTGGCACGATTTCTCGATGACCGTGAATCACTTGAACGTTTTCTAAGCCAACAGGCAATTTAAATTTGTGGGTTAACAATCGGACAATTAGCGATGCGTCCGCCGAGCCCGGGGAGCCAAGAAAGCTAATACATTAACCTACACTGTTGCCTGTTTCAGGGAAAACTGTCACACTTTTGCTCAATTATAGACCGTAGATACAAGACACTAGAATAGCATTGTCATTAATTACAAAAACATATAAAGATTTTCGAACTATTAAATAAATAGAACGATTAGAATGGTTGTCATTCTGAAATTTATAAAAGTATAAATAGTAATAAAGATAGAACACATAGAAGACTACCATTGAGTACAATTTCAATACTATTTTTACCGACTTCCAAAAGGATGAGGTTTTCAATTCTTGTTATAAAAATTCTTATGAATAATGTACATCTGATTTAACAAAGCTTAATATACGGTGCTTACTTTTTATTAATTTTCTCGTTATATTAGTTAACAAAGAAACACTCAATTCTATTCACCGTCACACTTAAATCACAACTCAATAACAAGTGAAAATCGCGCAAAATTATTTCATTTTAACATTGATCGTCCCTTCCAACCAAACGGCATCATTTCCACGGGCCGTGTTAGACAACTCGGCAAGAAAGTGGACTTTCACTCGGTAAGTTGATGCTTTACTCCTTATTCCATCGCAACTCATTTAACACTAAGGGCCAGTTTTATTGTTACCATAAATTACTGAAAAAAGTTATAAATTAAGAAGTTTATAGTTAACATATTTCAACGTCGACCTAAAAGGAATAATTCCCGAAGTAATCCTAAGTAGCTTAACTGGCTGGTAAATAAAATAGCACATTGTTACTTATAATCGAAAGTATTAATTTGATCGATTTTCATAATTGTTCACTAAACATCCCTACTCTTTTGGTAACACTTATCATTTTCAAAGCATTACTAGCAGTCTAACGCGACTCCGTCCGCGCATAATTAAAAAAAAACTCAATTAATAGCCGATGAGTTCTTAGAGATTATGTTCTACATCTAGGTCAAATTTCAGCGTAATGAGTTTAGCCGTATTAAATGTACGTAGTAACAAACCATCCATCCATCTAAACTCTTGTATTTATAATATTTATAATAAATAAGATCAAAATTAAAAGTTATCTTGTATATAAGATAATAAATTTCGAAAAAGGTAAAGGTTTAAGCATAAAAACAGTAACTATAACTAAAAAAAATTCAAAGTTTTTTTTTTTCATTTTTTACGGTAATCAAATAATAATATTCATGTACCATACAAGTTTACCAGGAGTACATAACCAGTCGCTAAGCACGTGGTGACGGGTGACCCTGTATAGACAAGGAGGCGTGCGACATCGGTCACTAAGTAGAGTCGAGAGAGCTCCGGCTAGCGCAGGCCGCATGTTTTCACCGGCGATAGCGCTCCAATTTGAAAGCGATATGCCTTTCACCTTCAGAGCGCGGATGCGGTGCGTTATTGCTAGCACATTTGCTTTTTTAATAAATCCGGATGGATATAAAAGGGAAATCAAATATATCTATTACTTACTATGGTTACAAGATATGAATGGTCTTTGCCAGGATGCAAACGTGGATTTGATTTTTGGTAATTTAAAGATTGACTGTAGCACGAACTATATATATATATATCGTTAAATAAAACAAAAAAAAGTATTCTGAATTTCTGAGTAAAAAACCGTAATCTGTCTATACCTTTGAGTCATGAGCTTAAGAGCTTCTTTATATTAAACTAGCTTTTACCTGCGACTCCGTCCGCGCGGAATAAAAAATAGAAAACGGGGTAAAAATTATCCTATGTCCGTTTCCTGGTTCTAAGCTACCTGCCCACCAATTTTCAGTCAAATCGATTCAGCCGTTCTTGAGTTATAAATAGTGTAACTAACACGACTTTCTTTTATATATATAGATAATACTTTCACAGGATAAACTAGGTAAAAGTGATTGACTATAGGTACATACAAGCATTAATGTGTTTCATAGAAAGGTGTTACAGTAAATACAATCTATAAGCAAAATAAAAAGGCAACTTAGTAACAAGGTTACGACTCGTTCGAGAAAATTGATTTCATCATAACAGCCAGTCCTATATAAACAAACATATATTTAGTATGACATATAGTTAGAAAACATTCGTATTTTTGCACATACTCGTATAAACAATTAGTTCATAATATGCCCGTTTATAAATTGCTGTTGTTATTGAACAAAATGTAAAAATTTAAAAATTAACCCATTTCTAGTTTCTAGTGTTGACAGATTAGATCGTTAAAGACATCTCGTGACTATGAAAAATAATCAAACTAATTGTTTAGTATGGATTCATCTACAATTCTATTTTTTGTCGCATTATAAGTTTTACAAGATACTCCTGCTATTTAATCTCTACGGGTTTTTTTATTAATAAGAGAGATGTATACTTGGAAAATGAAAAAAAATATGTCGAATAATCAAAACATTAATTATAGTGAATATCATTCGAGCAAAACGCTTGCAGTGATAAGAAAGCAATAAAAAACTAACAATGTTTTCAAAATAATTGACTAGCGAACGCACGCGCGCAAAATGATTATGAAGAATATATACCTTAACATAGTTAATATCAAATGCTACCTACGACTTTATATTCATGTTTTTATAATTTTCAGCACAAAACAGTATTAGGAAATAAATCATTATATTTAATAACTTTTACAAATTTGAACCAAAAAAACATTATCAGTGATTGCAAGATAACGCTTCGATAGAGATCCAAAGTAGACAAATGCTTTTTATAGTTAAAATAAACAAATGAATAAAATTTTAGTGATGGCTGATGATTTTCCGAATTACGAAATGGTTAATTTTAGGAGCGTTCAAACAATCACAATAGATGTAGTCATACAATGAGTTACGTCATAACCAGTAAGCCTTAGCCCAGTTCGAGGCAATACGTATTCAATATTACAATTAGCCTCAAATATTTGTAAATTCATTTTTATTTGCATAAAGCTAACTTTACGAATATATCCAGCGTAGGAATTAAGATAACAATGGCATTGAGATTAGAAATCATTACTTTCCATAGCGTAGTGTGTTAAATTCCGATTGCGTAAGCTGCAACACATTCACGTAAAGTGCGATAAGGACGTTCATTACGCCGCGCCCGAGTGAGCACTGCGGAGTGACGACTAACCATGTTCTAATATAAACACATTTAAAAATAACAATGGTATTAGATGAACATTAAAAATAATTTACACATAATATATTCTTTCTAAAATGTAATCAAATCAATCTCTCTAGATGAAATTGGACCTTCATTTAATATTGGATGTTAAAAATGAAATATCAGGGTGTTTCTTTCATAACGTCAAAGTAATAAAGTAATTTTATTTCACACTAATTTTATAAACAATTTTAAAATTTTTAACCATGCTGTTATCATTAAAAGAAACTTATCATATTTTTTATTTATTTATTAATCTGCTACTTTAATAAGAAAAAATTCTAAATATTCATAATCATAACATTATAAGTGGCGTCAAAAACTAAAAGCATCAATAAATTTCATAAAATATTGTTTCTTCTCTGACCTCATTGACACAAAATGTTCCGTAATACTTTAAAAATATTGGATGCATCAACAGAGTACCTTCATTTATCACCTCCGTTATTCAGGTTCAAGAATCCACAAATACCACAATACTCGTATCCGGCGTCCGCCAATACAAAATGTCAGCTACGTCGTTAAACTATAACAGTACCCGCCAATCAATCAACACTCACTTATGGATGTGGTAATTTGTCAAACGATTCGAAAGCAATTCGTCAACTACTCCCTCATGTTAGAATATCGCTTAAAAACTAAAAATGTAATACATCTGCAACGATTGGGGTTTTTGCTTAAATTGTTCTCTATCTTCTATATTGTCAATTTCTTTAGTTTTTGTTTTGTCTGTGGTGTTTCCACTGCCGAAGACAGGTACAAAAACATAATGTTTTTTAACTGTGGAAACCCTCAGTAAACTTTAAACTCATTTTACATTTGTAAAATTAAGCTTACCATATCCAAAATTTGCATCTCTCGATGTTCATCCACGTTCGTCATCCTTCCATGAACGACGCGTTGGCATCGTGCTTTAAAATAATCGTAAATTTATTTCAAGTGGTCGAAGTGCGACTGCCGGCGCATCCGCGAACGCTCAATGCCAATCATTAGCTGGCCCGAGTATTAAAATAATAACATAGAAACCGATCATGCATTCAACTGCGCATCTTGTTTTGCGATACACGTCGCTATTTCTAACTCAATTTTATGTTTATATCCACTTATTGCATGATTGGGGAACGAATATGAAATATTCTACCGGACAAGAAGCGATTCGATTGAATAATCATCTTGAATATAAACATCGCAGTCTCAGAGACACAAACTTGGTCAAACTGTAAGCAACGCATCTGCAATTGCAGATGTCCATGGGCAGGGGTCGCTTCGCTATTTCGGCAAATGCAGATGGCAGCTTGCTCGTTTGTCACCTATACCCATAATATAAAAATGATCGTTACTTTCTAAAATAACAAGAAAAGTAACGTATGTTTTTTTGAAAATTTTCATTAATATAAAAATATGCACAAACATTTATTAATAACTAACAATGCAGAAGTCATAACAGAACAATAAAACATTTTATGGCAATCGCTAATAACGTTTGAAATATTCTTTGCAAAGCAATAGATAAAACTAGGTAAGATGTATGTAATTGTGTATGTACATACACACGGCAAGGAAAACGAACTTTGCTGCAAGTATTTGTTACCGAGTATGTAAACTTTGGACCTGGGAGTATCTCATCAACTACTACAACCAGATACATAATCACTTCAAATACATTATTTAATGTTTACAACCAAGCTAAAGAGAATAGCCTGAATAAATGGTACTTTATGAAATAAGCTAGAAATTAGCATTTCTATATATTTTATCCAACTGTCAGTGAGGTGTCATGAGATTCGACTTCTTCCCCGGAGTGTCATCCGCGTAAAACATATACAGTGGACGAATTAATGAAATTCTAAATAAATGAAAAACGAGTTCATATCACACTCACAATAACTTTTTTTACAGAATCATTTTTTTACACGTTTTTGAGCATATTCTAAAATAAGAACGTGTTACACAGTTAACATTTTATTTGGTTTACAATAAAAATAGATATATATCCATAAATTTGTTTTAAAATACAACCAATAGATTTCATCCATTGGGGCCTCATTCGTATTTTGAATTTTTTAAATTAGGTTATAGCAATTTATCGATCTTTTAGTTTTGTAACCAACTGACCCAAAAAGCTAACGATTTCCCGGCACTTTTTAATTTCCCCAGATTTTTATATCTACATGTAATGTTGTCTGTTACATTTGTAGCATCTGTTGTTACGATAATTTGATGATCATTAATCATATAGTTAAATGAAATTTTCGGTTTTCTAATTACATATTCCTCATTGATAACAGTTTCCTAAGTCCACAGTTGTGTATCGACACGTATCCCGATCGCGGAGGCAGACGCTGCGTCACGGCAGCGCCCGCCGCCACCGCGCACGCCGAGCGGCAAACTCAGTTATTTTCCACATCACGGACGATATCGATGCCATTGCTTTTAGATACCTCTTAAGTCAATGCGACGATTCTTACTAATAACCAAGAACTAAGAGTTAGCGTAGACAATTTAATCAAACAGCGCAAGCAATTTTTACCCACAAAGGTGACAGTTTTACAGCCATTTTATAGATAAAAATAAGTCAATAAATAGAATGTTGATAGCGTGGTATACAAAGAAGAGTTTGTAATTCATTTAATTAAAATATAGTTATTTATATAACTATTCAAGTAATAATAAGAGACAAATTTATAACAATGTTTACCAAGAATTGTTTTTTTAAAAAAGACTGAAACCGCGTCGAGACGTTTCACTTCAAGTCAACGACCTCGTTGATAACTTTTTTAAATTTGGGATGGAATAACAAAACAAGTTTATTGTGTGACCTGCGCGCTGTAGGCGGCAGACGGAGGGCGGCGGGCGGCGGGTGGCGGGCACAGGACGACGGCGCGGGCCCTATCGCGGCCTTGCTCGACTTAATGCTAACATCGATAACGCACCTGATGATAAAACCAACCACCTTATTATGCTTCGTACTTTTTAATTTGAATAAACTACCTGTTCATTTGCTTCTCTTTATGCGATTTACTTACAATAGTTTGGATATGTTTGGTTTTTGATTACCATGATTTTTTGTTAAGTTAGAAAATCTAAATGATCTTAACAGATAGATAATTAAATGTATAAATTATTAAAACATATTGGTTGTAATTAAATAAAATATAAACAACATATAGGCCATTAAAATTTATTATAGAATTTAAATTGAAACGGGCGCAAGATGAACGACGCGCACGGGCAGGCGGAGGCGCGGGCGCGTGGCGCGAAGACAGCCGGACACTCTGCACGCCAATTAACGCGGCGCGTTCACACGGCCGCCCGCCCGGCGATACCCTGCCCGCGCCGCCGCCGCGCTGAACACGTGGCGGGAGTAACGCAAACGCGCGCGTCGCCCGCTTCACCATCTATCGACTCGCGATCGACCGATTTGAAAATAGAGAAACTCAAACATTCGCTCGATTATCGGGATCGCTGTCGATGGACGGTCAGTCGCCGCACTCGCCGCACTCTCCGCGTCTCGCCTCGCCTCGCCTCGCACTATTTATATCGAAAAGAGAGAACTGCGTTTCGACACGCTACGTATGTATGTATCTTTATTTTATTACCATTTGTAGCCGGTTTTAACCTGCAACGATTAGTAAGCTCGGTTTATTTTATTGTGGCTTATGATGCGCCCGAGCGAGGAATTCGAACGTCGGTGCACCTACACACATAAATCACTGAGCGCGACGCCGAACGAGCTTTACAAGGCGGCTTCAGAGCAGACCTACTTGAACATATCAAACACGATCCATGTGACGAAGTGAACATATTTTTTAAAGCGTCGCTTAATGGAATTAGACATGCCTTATCGAGTTTTTGTATGTAAGCTTATGTAATGTTTTACTTACGGTTATTAAGTAAGGTGTTATAAAAAATGTAATATGTATGAATTAAATACTTTTCTATATTTAAAGTTTAATATGAATGAAAAGTTAAAATTAAATCATAGATAATAAAACAAATTATTCAATGTGTCCATTCTAGTCAATGTGTTAATATTAAGTGATTATTTTCATTACAATAACTACGGCTTAGTGACCGCTAAAATACTCAAAGTAATGCAAGAAAAATGCAAATCAGCACTTAATTTTTAATGAAGACACAGAACGAGATCACTGCTTTTTTAATCACTTGTAACTTGCGATGAAACTTCTGTAATTAAAGCTTTTAAAACCAGACAAAAGTATTTTTACAATCGCAAAAATTATAGTAGTTGAGAAAATAATCATATTACTAACAGTGAAATACTAGAATAGTTAAATAAAAACATTTAATAACTTAAGCTTAATTTTAAAATAACAAACACCTGACCGACAAAGGCTCTAACTATTTATAGAGGCTGAATTTTAAAACAACTATTTTGATGACTTAAAAAAAACTTCGATAAAATGATTTAGCAATGGAAAAAAATTTGCAGTGTGTGAGATTCGAACTGGTTTTGCACAAATTTAGAATTTTGTTTTTTACGTCCACTAGATGTGTTTTTTGCCGATCATACCCTTTGCCTTGGAACAAGACGAATCAAATGACACTCGTCAAAATTACATAAATACAAAAATAACCTTACATACGCGCGAAAAATATTACCCTTTTGTCAGTAGGGTAAAAATTAGGATGAATTCTATTGGGTGCCATACTTCTGACTACACGCACTAATGTATACCACTTAAGAACCTTGAGTTCTTAAAAAACATAAAAACCAGTTGTTTTGGGGGCCTTTAAATCCAGATATATTTTTAAAATCATGTCGTGGGAGCATCATCGGGTCGTTTGACGGCGGCCGACTCCGAGACTAAAGCAAGACAAATTTTTTATTACTACCTGCTCCTCTTATTCAACACTCAAAGGTTTATAGACCCGCGTGATTCATCAAAGAAACCGCTTAATACATATCAAGTAAATAAAGCAAACAGTGATGTGAATTATTTTTGCAAAAAAAACATAGATTGTTAGAAGAATATTTTAATTTTTGTTCTCATGCGCCGATTTCTGCGTTCTTTTTAAAAGCATTTCATATTAAGTCTACACTAAGAAGCTTCCTTAGTGACCACTTAATGATTCTGAGTGCGGCAGTATGTCACTCTTTTGTATTAATAAATGTATATCAAAAGATGCAACTGTGTATTCGTAACAGGGTTCGCTGTTGAAGCATCGAATTAATCAAATCGGTCGCCGGTTGGACGGTCGCATTCCTCGGGTCCGATCTGTACTGGACCTGTACCTGCCTCGCCTGTGTGGTCCGTCGCCTCGCTTCGCCTCACCTTCATTCAATAGAAACCTCTAGCTTTATCACTTAGTAAAGTATATGGTCGTCAAGAGTTGTCAATTTATTGAGAAATCTGTAACTTATCTCCATTTCAGATTAATGGAAAATTTCCTATACGAATGTTGGATTACGCTGTTTAGTATACTAAGTATTTTCCTGTTGAATTTTTTAATAATTTTATATAAGTTGTGGCTATTATACCAAATATAGCTTTGTTTTTCTTTGTGTTAAAGCTTATTTTAAATTATGAAATCCTCTTCAATATCGCATTGTTATGAACTTATGCAAAATACTAACGATTGAGTCCTCTCCTTTATAAAAAGGAGAAAGCAAACATAGGAAAACGTAATATGTCTCTTTAAATTAGTTGAATTCTATTACAACTGCTTTATAATTAGAATGTAAGTCAATAAATATAAATTTGATCAAATATTTGTCTAAATAATCTGGATCGAGACAAACGATAGCGTAAACAAGTATGCCGCTGGCTAAATTTAGTGGCAACTTGGTTTAAAATGCCGCGCACGAGGCAGGATGTTGATAAGATATTTGCATAGAGCTATGAATTGTGGCGCAAACGACGACTATTCGTTATAGCTCTACCGCACAATCAAACTAATCAAACAAAAATTTATACAATTCCCATTTATTTTCTAAAAAAACATTTATACTAAAAAATTGTAGTACTTACGTTTTATATTAACTAATCTACAACGGCAACTTTTAAAGCAAATAATAAGTCCACATACACACGGGCGCTTCAAGTAGAACAAATGCATTTCAATGTATCAATCCATAGGACAGCGCTTTTAAAACGCGACGCTTTTTTATCGCGTAGTGTTGTACTTTGAGCGGTGGACGAACGAAATAAAAGTGATTTTAAATCGTTCGTCGCTCGAGAGCTAACAACACCAACGCAGTTTTAAAGCGTCATTAAAAAAGCGCCCGTGCAAATGAGGGTTAATCGTAAATTGTTTAGACTTACATTTACACTATAATGCACATTGAACAAGAAATCACTTTAAGCTCACAAATATTACTAAATAAAAGAAAAGTAATAAACCCAATGAACATCATCTTCAAACAACTCGAAAACAGAAAGTTAATTTCGAGTTCTTTTGAGAGTCAATTTGTTTTAACACGTCAACGAAGAGCGTGGTATCGGATTTATCTTGAAATCTATTCAAAGGCATAATGATTGACACTACAGTATGGCTATGGTCCACTTTCCACGAAAACATTAGCTGGCACGCGTTTTATATGTTACGAGATTTGCGATCATCGTTCGATATTTTTAGTTAAACATTACAAAGTTGGTATTTCGGTTAATATTTTAAATAAGCTACGAAATTTTTTAACCTGATTAAAAATATTAATACCAATCTGGAATCCTCTTTAAAAAGTACCAAGTGGGACATTAGTGCTAAGAACTACTTCTATCTTATAATAGAATCCATCTTGTAATGACCCAACAAAGCAAATGTCAAATGAAAACTGTAGGTGTGGCTTATTAAAACAGTGAAACGATCATTTTGTGTGACAGAATCGATTACTGCTAATCGATATTTACACAAACTATAATCGATTATCTTAAATCATTGTAAATCGATACTGGTCAAAGAAGACAGATTAGCAATACATGTGTCTCAGTTATAAGATGAATGTTGCCACTAGTCACATAATTGCATGCCCTTTACTAAGATAACAATGCATTTAGATTTGCAATTATAATATACGTTAACGAGTAAACATGGAATTGTTTCTTTCATGCCAATAATTAAATTCATAGATGCTTAACTATGACAGTATCGCTTTGCATAAGAATTTACTTTTTATATTTTTCTGTCAATTGTAAGTGATATAAAATATTTTTATTAACAAAATAATTTTATAATTTCAGATAAAAGAACCCGACGTTGAACAATTAACAAAATATGGTGAATTTTGCCATGATCGATGGAAAATACCACTACTAAAGAAAAGCAAGCGATATATTCACGCAAAAATGGATTTAACAATGTCCAAATAAGATAAAAGCCTTGATGTCTGGAACACAGCAGGCGTGACCAAGATGTTCAACAAATATGATATCATTGCGCCGTCAGACGATTACGTACAAATCGCTGCCCGTACCACGGCACTTAATACTGCCACTAAATAGTCGTACGTAACATCCATTACGTGCTCAATAAGGAGTTAAACATATTGTATCTTTACAAGGCAAGCATTATCAAGGTACTTATCTAATTTACACTTATTATGAAGCCTTAGCAATATGATATGAAGTATTCGCGGAGTAGCGATAATTGTTATATAAATATTTACTATTTATAGCCCCGCTGTAGTTCATTCTGTCCATCGTGGAACATTTTTCCGATGTGAAATACGTAAAACTACGCCGTGTAAAATAATCTATAACAATTTTTAATCGTTTATTACAATTTATCTCAGAAGGAAGAAAGACTGAAATTTAGAATGTTACTGGTTACCAAGTGAGCCGAAGAATAGGTTCTTTTAGAAACTAGATACATGCCAAAGTAGAATAATAAGGTCCCTACAGATGACCATTAAGTATAATTATTCAGGTAACACAAAACAATTGAACCATGAGAACAAATTTAACATATAAGCTAAGCGCCATCACGGTTTTTTTTTTGTTGTTAACTCAAAATTGCTTTGTTAGTAAATAATTCTGAAAATATTTAATATTAAATCGGTAACTCAAGTAAACAATTTTTAATAATGCCATTAAAGTTTTGCGATAACATCACAAAAAACCAAAACAGGAAAATTATAAAAATTTGCTTGTTCTGATAACACATAACATTTATTGTACTGAGTAATCACAATCGTAATTAATAACATTATGTGAATATATTACAACAGTAAAAAAAATTCTCCAACAAAAAAAAAATAGTCTTTCGTCTTGGCGTCACTTAGCTGAAGTGACATAGAAAGATTAATAACCATAAGTTTCTGAGACCACAACATCCGTTTTGTTATCTCTGTTTTGTCAAAGAACAAATACAAACAAAAAATAAAGACAAGGTTGTTTTCTACATTTTGGTCTCAGAAACCAGCTGTAAGTGTATATTATAGGTGTTGTTAATGTTAGTTAAAGTAGTAAAATGTAAAATAAACACATTTTTATTTTAATCACGGTATTTTGTTACCAAAATGAAGTACATGATTGTTATTGATATATCGAAAAGCAATAAAATAAAAATTCACATTCAGTTATTGGAATAGACCATAAATGGTCACGTGCATGCAAGATTTATTATCTAGCATCTGGTGTTACTAAAAATAGTTATACGCTTATAAAGTCGTGTTACAACACCGTATAATTAAGATCTCAGATCAGTTATTATGTAGTACAAACATATACTTATATACTTTCAATATTTACCATATGAAAATGTTTTATGAGATTCTTGTTTCTTCAACAAAATAATCTGTTATATAAAATATACTACAATTTACTTCATGTCTTTTATTATTACAATCCATATCATAAATCCAATTCTGTTTCTCAAATCGATGAATACCTAAAAAAACAAACATACGCGAGTTTCGATATTGCTTAAAAACATATTAAGACTAATTTAAAAAAGAAAGCAACTATTGATTTTCAATCCTATAAAAACTAACACCTGGTAAAGATCAATATTAATAAAACGAAGATGTACAACTTCGGAATCGAATAACCAACCGCCGGATGTTATATAACACCTAATTATCCTGCCATCTTGTATAAAATCCGTTGGTATTGCTTCGACGAAGTATATTCTTATCACTTATTGTTACTCCGGTAGTTTCCTATAACATGTCTCGGCACGTGAAGATCAACATCACGTTGGCCTGCATGCAGCTACAATATAGTACCTCTTTTACTTAGATCAATGTTAACAATTCTCATTTAAGAAGTACAAAAACTGCAAGTGAAATAATAATATCGTGATATATTAAATGTGAGCTAAATGGTTTTTAATAAAATTAAATAATGAACTTTTATGATTGTGCGAATACTAAACAATGAAAATGTATTAATTTAAATGATTTTATGGCATTACTTAATTTTTAAGGTACAGTAACTCGAAAGGAAAAACGGAACCCTTATACTTATACGGATCACTTTGTTGTCTGTCTGTCAGGACCTTTTTTATTTTAAAATAATAATAATTGATAATATGGTTATTGTTCAATGGCGACCTGTCTTATTTCTGATCTTACACATGTTTGTATATATTATAATGTCATGGAAATTATTTTTTTATCGTGATTTCTTATATTTGTTGTAACACGTAACATTGCTTAACTTGTAACCGGGCACTTGAAGATACGTAATTGATAATAGTATGTCGCAGGATCGTTGCAAAATTCGTATTTTGAAATGCAGCCATTGCGAAACGTGCACCACAATGCCATAACGATCCACGTTACGTAAACATTATACAATGTCAACGCGTGAATATTTTGCGAACTGCGAATGGACTTTCATGTTTTTCTGTTTTATTAGATTAATATTTAATCTTACTCATTTTATAAATGCGAAAGTTTAGATGGAATGTATCTCCGGAACGGTTCAACGGATCTTGATGAAATTTGGCACAGATATAGAACATAATCTGGAAGAACACATAGGCTATTAATTAAGTTTTTAATATTTTATAATTACATGATGTTTTTAAAACATTATTTCGCGTTATAATCTAAACATATTTTAAACCTGCATTTTAACTATATTATACCAGAAAAGATAATTGTAATTTGCATTATAAATAAAAAATAAATACAACTTGAGTAACATTGGTTTGATAATATTTATTTGTTTCGCATTTACACATCTCTTCTAAATTTATTGAACGCTAAAATCACCTGACGCTATAACCTTAAACTAAAGTCATTGACCTCAAAAGTTTTTTTTAATGATCTTTGATTCGGTAATTACGTTGATAAAAAAAACAAATATGTTTTTACGTACGGAATGCAACGACTAATTGACGGAATCAAGAGTGACAGACGAACAATGATTAGATTACATTGAAAGAGATTTGTGTTTAAATACAATTGTTGCTTTGTGCAGTAAGGAGAGATTGAAAAGTAGCTAAGGTATATAGTAAACAAACATACATACAATATGCTACATTTTACAGTGAAAAAATGCAGGCCATTCGTTAATACCATAGAAAGATAAATTGAAGCTGCAATTATTTCGTACGTTTTTTTATTTATTTTGTGAAGATGTCAACTTTAAACCGAAAAGTCGAAGGTTCTCCCCGTGAGGTCACCTACATACTTCGTCTCGCGATTGCCGGTCATGGCCACTGAGACCTCATATCCGTTGCACAGAGCGCAAGTTAAACACAAAAAGCGATTATGTATTTTCTTAAATTAACGAAGTTTAGATCGTTAAAATTATTTTTAACTGCCAAAAGCAGATTGTTGATTACGTACCACTCCTGAAAGAAACTGAACTAACTAAATCCCTTTATTTCTATCTTCATATATATTTCACAGTTAATTGGATCTGGCGATGTAACATGTAATAGTACCACATAGGTATATTACGAAAAAAAAAATTAAAACTATTTTATTTAGCAGCATAACGCATATTTTATTTTGTTATCGCTAATTCTTTTGTATTACACCACCCATAAGTACTGAGGAGCGGATCTGTAAACAACTATTGAAGTCACACGTAAACCACACAACGTCAGCGTAATCGCATCGCTGGCTCATACGTTTTGTGAGAAAAAGAATAACTACTTGTTAATCCGTTTAAAGATCCGCTCAACAAATGATATCACATCATGTTTGATATGAGTAATAAATTGCTTATATAGAATTCTCAATTACTGATGGGGAAAAAATAATATCCCGACTCTTCTGTTAATATAGCTCATAAGATCATTCATGTCCCCACCGAAGGGCTCACAGCCTACTCAAGTTAAGGTGACTAGGTCTTAGTAAACGTCTACATCGGTTAATGTACATATATTGAATTTGAAAAAAAGCGTAAATCAAGCGTTTAACAACTGCGCAACTGACGCTCATGTTGTTAATATAAGTAACAAGAATAATTATTGTACCTTATAACACATAAATGTAACGTCATACTACGGAAAGTTTCAGTATGACTTGTGAGAGAGTACTATCTGGCGAGCTGAGGAAGTGGATAGAAAACGAACAATACTAATCATATTTGTCTGGATACCTCTTTTGTACAAAGTTAAAACAGCGTGTCAGATATATCAACTGCGATTGCTTCCAGTAACAATGCAACATAATAATTCAAATTAAAATTACGAAGACCTTAACATTTTTACAAACTGTAGAACAATAGTTGAACAAAACTGATACATTCTAATCGAGTAGCTGTACAATTATTGAAGATCTTGTGTCAAAGACCGATACGTTTAATTAGTAGGCGAAACCGCGCCATGGATGTGTAGGCGTGAAGAGCACGAAACCTATCCAGCGTATCTTGAGCTCAGTTGTAATGTCTGGCTAATAGTTTGTGATGTGGGTCGTGTTTGAACGAGGGTCAGGTCGGCTGGCTGCAGCGCGGCGTAGGTGTTGTCGGTGCGCGGTCACGGTCGCCGCGTATTGACCACTGTGTGCTCAAGACTTAGACTGTGTGAATTCACCACGTAACCATTTGACGTATCGTCGCTAAATTGATCACTTTGTTTTGTGATTATTCCGTGTTTTTTTTTCTTTTTTTGTTTCTGATTGTAGTGTAATACACAGATTAAAATCAGAGTTAGATTTTAATAGAAAACTACGGTTTACTTTTAATCATATTTGTCAATGGTTTCTGAAACCAAAATCCCCATATAAAATATATTAACTGTGTTTTGTCAAAGAAAATGAGAAAGGACGACAATATGTTTTATACAGAGATTTTGGTCTCAGAAACCAATTGTTAGTCATGTCCTATTAAAGTAAATATTTTGAAGCATATAATTGATAATTGTTTTAAACAGATAATATTAAAAGGTTTTGAGATTTTAGTAAAACCAGTCGGTAATGATGAAGCTTAATTGACCTCGCTGATAAGATTTCCGTGTAGATGGTCGACTAAATATCCAGTAGTTTTAAACAGATATAGTTGAACGACTATTAACAGGATGTGACCATGTTTATCGAGATCCAACATTTATTAAAAAAATAATTTTAATTTATTCAATGACATTTAAAACAAAATTTGCTTATTTTACAAGTTTTCATCTACATTAGTAATTGATTCTTATGATATTTTAAGTTGTTAGTTAGCTCGGTTCACTCAAGGAAGGTCTACAACACCAAGGACTTAGCCTTCTCCAATGCTCTCCACTTTCCGCATACAACTATTTCCCGCCATTTTAACACGATAATCTTTAAAAGTGAAGAAAATAATAAACATCTTTAAAACATAAACGACTGTATTTTTATTTAATTAAAAAAACTAACATTTCAAGAACAGTTATTGAACTCGGGTATCTAAAAATAAAAATTAAAACATAAAATAAATTCGTAATTTTTTTCACTCTTTTTTGTTGATAATTGTTAAGATTTCCCTGCAGTTAGATTACGCGAGTTAGAATCAAAGATCGATTATATAAAGAGAGTTGGCATTACACCAGTAATATTCATCGAGTTGTGTGTAAGATGGGAATAGAATCGATTCAATTGAAGAATGGCCCAATGCGCCGTAGGAACAAAGTGGACGGTTCCCACGCGCGCTCCCACACACTTGAGACTAATAATTGGTCATAGCGAACCTTTCTTTCTTCGGACAATTGTTTTTAAATTCTGAATAACAACTCTGTGCTTACAAAACCGTGGAATCTTTACTTTTATCATCAAATAACAATCCAGTGACATTATAGAGACGATCAGCTTAACAATGTCAAAGATTGGTGAACTTTTGTTTTGCTGAAGAAAGAATTTGACATATGTATTTTTTTTAGAATATTTACTACTAGTCATCTATTCATAGTGTCATTAGTGTATTTAAGATTGTTTGTGTGAATTCATTACGTAATATACAATTATTACATTCGAAGCCGTTATACTGGATACAACATCTATAATTTTTAATTATTTCGAAGAATTAGTAATTGCTACGAAGTTATAAAATCATGAAATGACATAAATCATATTTATTTCTTAGTAGCCGAAGGAGACGTCCTATGTCCTGTTGTTGCCCTTTGCCTCGATACTTAAAAGGGGGAATCATTACAAACCGAAAACCGAATCAAAGAAGAACCATATTGAAAATTCTTCTGCATTAAGTTTAATTGGTACCAATATCAAATTAAAAATATTTTTTTGCGGTAATCATTTGTCAAGGGTCGTACGTTAAGTTTTTCTTGTTGCCGTATGTCAATGCGCAGTGGACACGCGCACGCGGCATCATTGCAGCCAATCCGCAAGGTTGACGCGCACACGACCGCCTTGGCTAATAATTTACAAAGATCTTCACGCGTTAGAACGCTGTTTACCGCATATTTACTACTCAGTTATTTATTGCTACTAATCTTTGTTCTGTAAAAACGACATTTTGCTTTGTTCTTTGAGTTCTAATGTTTTACTGTTGGTCTTCTTTAAATTTCGATCTTGAGTATTAGGTTAGATAAATATTGGAAAATGTTCCTGTCATTTAAATCCAGGATGGGCAGCAACAGCATTTTAGTATAATGACCAAACATAGCTGCTTTGCTTTTTTGGGTGGGTCAAAAATTTTTGTTCCTTTTTTGGGTATGGAGGGGGGGAAGATCTTCGAAAGAGACCCTGCCTTATACCTAGAAGAAGGAGAAAGCAGGGTATCTTCTCCGCGGAATACAGGATTAAGAGGGGTTAGGCGTCCTAAGCCCAAGGTGGCCTAACTTCAAGCGCAATAGAAGAGGTTTCCGAGATCTCCGAGTAATTTTTATTTAATTTCATGGGAAACAATTTTCACAATTATTATACAAAAATTTGTATCATTATTTGGAACTAGACATACTTTGGTATTGATTTACATTATCAGTAAAAATACTTGTATTTTCTGGTATTTAATAAAAGCAATGAGTGTGAAGAATCACAAACATCGATATCATAATATAGATTCCATTTAGCGGTGTTCGTATTCATTACTATTATGACTGGCTGAACGCTTCAGATAATGATATGCAATATACAGATAAGGAACACGTACCTGTACACTACAGTGACATCCCTCTATGTAATTATGCGGAAAAAATCATTTCGCATGGCTCCATACTTTTTATAGAACATAAAATTCTTTAAGCTATGTATAAATTAATTAAACTTAACTACGGTTGCATTATATACGAGTATATATCTCTTTTTGTGATTAATACGTGATATCTGTTGCACGAATTGGCCGGCTCGCCCTCCGCTATACCACGACCACACAGAAGACAGGTGTAGTGGAAGAAATTCCGCATTTCGTCCGATGGGTTCGCGTGCCAAAAACCTAATTTTAGTCCTCTTTTCCTTTCCACTCTTTTGTTATAAGGAAAAAGATGGGAAGAGGGTGGACTTGACGGAGGAGGGGATGCATAGGAAGGCGAAATATTGTCTTTGTATGGGGAGCGGTTGCGTCGCTATTTCGTCGAATTCAGGAAACCGCTCACAGGTTTGCCACCATAAGATACCAAAAATATCTTGCAAGTAACAAAATGTTACTATACTTTACGTGTCCTTGAATTTTGTTTGCCCTAGGACCAAGGAGTTATAATTCGATGAACGAATTAACTAAAAGAAAGTATTGAATTGTAAGTATAAATTAATGGCTTTTACTTTACTTAATCGCCTATAGATGTAAAATCAGTTTCATTCAGTAATCAATTAATCTGCTGCTTGCTATATTATTTTGAAATCTTTTTAGGTAATAATGGGGCGAGACAGAAACAATCTTTGAGAAATTAGCAATTTGCAAAATTAATATTTTGATAAATAGATCCTTATCGCGAAGCAAAAACTAAGACATTTATTTGTATTGCACAATAATATATCACATAAAAGCAATGTCTTATAATATTAAGTAAATTAAGATGTTGTATAATTAATACATGTATTATTAAGAACATTAATTAAAGTCACAATTAATGTCACATAAATCCTTACAGTTTGATTTGAATACCGAAAAATTTGGAAATTATTTCTTTATCGATAAATAAATATTAACAGAATCGTTAACGTCGCGTCGGTGCATATTAGCATGTAAGATACAAATAAAATAGCGACAGGTTCATTCTATCAGCTAATTTAGACTTTATTCAACATAATTAATTAAAAAGGCATAAAACATTTAACACTATATTTATAGAATTCAACGACTTATTGACTTTTGACTTGATTACTTTTTTCTATACTAAGTGAAAAATATAAGAATTCTTAAAATGTTAAAGAGAACAAAAGTAACTTTGATTGTTAAGTTTCCTGTTTCCCAGTGATAAGGCATTCCTACACAGATTAAAGTACAAAATTGTAGCGTGTTAAGAAATAAGTAAATGTAATCAAACATAGGTACATTAAATAAGAACACAATTGTACCTTACAACTAAAAAGAATTCCAATGATATTGGAGCGTCCTGTAGAAATATATGGCTGAAACTAAGAAACCCTATGTCAATAACTATTCGCATGGTGTCATTAGCGCGTGACGTAGCACGATAGAAGGTCTGCACGTGCCCATTGCCCCTCCCCCTCACGCCGCACACCTCCCCTCTCACCACGCGATAACAATGCCACTTATCAAATAATCGATGCTTTGCAACGACGTCGCATAGACAATATTGTTTCAAATTGCTAATTTAGATCGTCACAAGCACTTTCGATTTCTTAAGCAACACGAGTCGAGTCAAAATCGTTGACAACATGAGAACAGTTTTGGCAGTTACTATGTCTCTTACAGGAGCCAAAAATTATAATGTTAGGGCAACACGGTGACTGCGGCTACGGCATTTCTCACAAATATTCTCTCAATATATAGTTAGACTCTTCACATACCTTTTGTAAATTGAATAGGTCGTTTTTAGTTTTTATCATCTTCTGTCGAAGAACCATTGTCAGAATTGTCAGTACATAGCCGCGGTGACCGTGTTGCCCTGAATATAGTAATTCTTTCTAATTGAAGTGATTAATAAGTCTCGAGATAACTGATTCTAAACAAAAGTAACATGAAGTTCCGATAACATTTCTTGTGTCCTTTAACCATTGTTATCATCATAGTCAGATTGAAGTCTGCACTTGTTTTCTCGTCCTTTTGCTCTTCCAAACTGATCCTTTTCTTCTAATCCTTTTCGAAATTCTGTAAGCAGTATTCTTCTACTCAATAATGGAAACAAAGGTTACTGTTAACTATTTCCTAAATATTTTTAATATGGCCACATAAATTAATTTTCCTACATTATTGAGAAAAACTAGAAGATAATACAAATATTACAATGAACCTATTATTCATAGTTTAGATCTCTTTTTCCGAGTGAAATTTACATATTCTGTAACTGTAATTTGTAGCTAATTTTGATACCGTTTAGTTCCACAATGTAAGATGTAATTATTCTTGTCTACACGTGTTCAAAGATCTTTATCTATAAAGTACAACTGTTTCTTACATATCATATAATGTTTTATGCATATTTACAAATTTTATAATAGTAATAACATTTAATTGTGGTTATGCAAAATATGACTAATGTTAACTTTCAATTAATGCCGAAATACGTCTGAATAGGATTATTATAGTAGACAGAATCTTGTCATAGTGTTATATTATTATTAATAAAGGGCATTAGAAATACAAATAATTAACATAGATCATTTGCACAATTATTAACAGTAAGTACAGTTCTGATTAAAACGATTTACGTCATCCATAAAATAGGTTCGTCGTACAATTTACATCGCGACAGCCTTGATACTAACTGGCACACATTATGACAGCCCGCCCGCCTCCCTGACCTATATTCCTATTTTTTCAATTTAAGTATGGCAACCGATACAATATACGTTTTACATAAATTAGACATATTTTTCGAGATCGTCTTAACTATTATATAAAGAGAATCTTGATTATCATTGTCATTATTTGCTGAGTGTTACCAGGTTTCTCTAACTATGTGCGGTTTTTGGCTTTCCTCTACCAACCACTCCCAGTTTTCACGATTTCTTGTCTCTCGAATTTGAACTTAGGCCAGGTAAATTAAAAATGCCTTCTTATTTTCGCTGTAGCAATCATGTTCCATTATCATTACTGATATTTTGGAATTGTTTTGAACGTTATTAAATGTGATAAAAATTAACTTAGTTAATATTCTTACAACAATGTTGATGTGACTTTAAAATTCATATGACACATTCACATTTACCTTTAATGTCATAATTTTTACACAACATATTTTAAAATACGTTCACATAGCAGTAGCCGGCAATAAATATGAAATTAGAAATATTTCATAACTAGTATTAGTAATCGTTCAATTATTCAATTGATTATAATATCCATCTCATAAAGGGCTATAGTTACGAAACGCGCCAAGTAAATAAATTACCCACTTGATTTTACTTGCCCGCTTTGTAAGCGGATAGGTGACATACCGTTTCCAAGTTATTTTTCTAACAAACCAGTTGGAACAACTATTGCTTAGGCTTACATTGCTTATTATGTTAACGATACATTTATTCATAGTGGTTCGAATAGGGCAATGTATCTATATATTTGCTTAAGTTCGCGCAGGTCACGGGTGGTTGGAGTCTTACCAAAGTCTTGGCTAAGCCGGTGGCGCAACAGTACGATGGTCGATTAATTGCGCGCTCCGTTTTCATGACAGATAGCTCTTAAGTGAATGTCTGTAGAGTTGAGAAAACAATCGTATTTGTGGTATAATAAGCTCTAGTAGTGACTGCGTTACGAAACGGGGGGCCGAGCTGAATTTTGATGTAACATTACATGTAGAGAAAGTGGACTCATGCAGAAAACAGTGTTATTAATTTGCTTATTTGTAAATTTTACGTGCAAAATATTTTCTCGTTTATGACACTAGAAGGCACTTTCATTAATTGGTCGATGTAAATGACTTCTTACGTACTGTTAACATGCTTTCTTATGTTCTTAATATACCTACTGAATTAAACTCTTTGAATTGAATTGAACTTTTTGTAAATCCTTTTCTGTTCAACTTGTACGAGTTTGTATGAACAAGGTGAATAGACACCAAAAACAGACATTTGATACAGCATATAGAATAACGAGATTTCATAATTAGCAAAGCGTGAAACCTCGTACGCCCTCAAAGAGGATCTGAACAGTCACGGCGTTTGGCAGGCTAGTGTGCGTAGTACGATGATCATTACACCGTGTAACCGTGTAATTCCTACACTATACCGTTGCAAAGTAACGTACCGACTTCATATAACTGCTGCAATCTGCCGCTGACATCTTCAACGTTTGCGAGCACTTCGATCTTAATCTAATATAGTCTAAGATCCGACGACAAGGTTCCTGCTGACCATTAGCACGTTTCTAAGAATCGCCTTTGTAAAAGTATTTTATGCATAGTTTGTGATTTTCGGTGTTTATTATTAAAGGGATTTTCTTAATTTGTGCCGTACACGACGGGTTCGGGTCCCGCGGCACAACCTGCCTTAAACTACGTATCACAAGGCCTGGCGTAAATATGGTAAATATATGAAGTGGCACTCACCTACTCGATGCCCCGTTCACCGCCTGCAGGTGCCTGGTCACTCTGTCGGTGTCAGTCGAGTCAAGTAAGTCACTGTCATACAGTCTAAGGGCGCCAGCAATGCTGCACTCCTGATGCACCCGATGCACCGCTTCCCGTAAGCGCCCTATAGACGCGTCCTTTACCGAACCGAACGCGGAACCGTAAACTTAGCGACCCTGTACGCTAATAATAAGACACGTCCGATGAGCTATCTAACTGCCGACCACTTTCTATGCTGACTCGATGCGTTCTGTCGACTCACTCCTTCCCCGCACAAGCCCCCCGCAGGCCCCGCGCCCGTCCGTAGCGGAGAGGGATTTCCAACTACCCGCTTGTGCGGGAGAATAAAAATGAGTCGACCTACCAACATAAAACCCGTATTGGTCAACCGCGAAATTCAAAACGGCATTAACACGACGTAAGCACATCGCAACTATACCGAACAGTCCCCCGCCCCAGCCAGACGATACCTGGCTGCGTCCAAACTCCTTAATGGAAAATTATACTTAAGATACTGGGAGTCGGGAGAGAGTTGCGACCGCTCGCTTTAACACCGAGTTGCCTACTAACACCTCTGCAACTCGAGGAATACCGTCCGCGCCTACAATTAGCCTCAGGATTCGACCCCGTCTCCAAGACAGCGTTGGCATGTTCAACTCTTTCACTAAGACGAGATCCCCAACCTTAGGTGGGTCAGTCTTGTCACACCATTTAACCCGTTGCTGCAACAAATGGAGGTACTCTAAGCTGAATCTCCGCCAGAAGCTTTGGGAAAGTTGTTGCAGCAACTCGAAACGAGTTAACCTATTTAATGGGGTCTCCGTATAAGGATACTCCGGTAGTGCGGTGAGGGGTCCACCGATCAAAAAATGACCAGGGGTCAAAACCTCCAAATCATTAGGGTCCGATGATACAGGACACAGTGGACGGGAATTCAGAACCGCCTCAATCTTACAAAATACCGTAGCCAACTCTTCGAAGGTGAGCACTGTTTCACCGATGACTCGTCGAAGATGAGTCTTTGCCACCTTCACAACCGCTTCAAAAATTCCACCCCAGGATGGAAATGCAGGGGGATCGAATCGCCATTCTATACCGCGTTGAGACATGTTGGAAGCTATTGAAACCTGATTGTCTTTCAAAAACGTAAAGACTTCCGAAAGGTACCGATCTCCACCCTTGAAGTTAGTCCCACAGTCGGACCTAATTAAACTCGGTAATCCTCGACGACTAACAAACCGGGACAAACAAGCGATAAATGCCTCTGTGCTCAACGCCGACACTACCTCTAAATGTACGGCCTTGGTGGAAAGGCAAACGAAAACGCACAGGTAAGCCTTCGTCACCTTAGCATTTCGTAACGTTGACGACTTAACTTGAAATGGACCTGCAAAATCCGTACCAACTCCAGAAAACGGCTTCGAAGCTCTAACCCGATCTGGAGGGAGGTCACCCATTTGTGGTTGTACTATTGCGGCCTTCAACCTATAACACGGAATGCAGCGGAAAATAACGCTTCGTATAACTCGCCGTGCAGACAAAATCCAAAACTCCCTTTGGAGGACGGCTAGGAGTGTTGATAAACCTGCGTGAGAGTTCTTCACGTGCCGATCAGTTATCAAAAGTCGTACCAGAATGCTGTCCTTAGGCAACAGGAGAGGATGTCGAGCCGCATAAGGTAAGTCCGCATTTCGTAATCTACCCCCGACTCGTATCAAACCCTTGTCATCAATGAAAGGGTTGAGCCGTGCAATGGCACCCCTTAATTTATCCCCCTTTCGTAAACTAATTATTGCTGTTTGGAAACTTTGACCCTGCTCTAAACGCACCCAGAACAACAATGCTTCCCTTCTTTCCTCCGGGGTAAGCACGGGAGAAGACTGCCTATCGGACTTATTCCGAGTGTTATAAATAAAACGTTTAACCCATCCCGTCACTCCTAACAATTTATCAAGGGAGCTAAACCGTCCGAGCAATTCATCTAAATTTTGTTTCGGCTCCGACTGCACCGCTAACACTCGAAGTCCTGGCAACGGTTCAACCGGGTCGACAATACTATGGGGCCAGCTACCTTCAGGTTCACACAACCAGTCTGGTCCCCACCACAACGGATGACTCAAAATAACTGAAGATTCGCAGCCCCGTGAGGCGCAATCGGCTGGATTTAGGTCCCCGGGGACATGTCTCCAATTAATATCAGCCGTCGAATCGCGAATCTGGGAAACTCTATTGGCAACAAAAACCTCCAACGCATGAACAGACGCCCGAAGCCAACAAAGAACAATTTGACTGTCGGACCATGCATAGATCTTCTCGAGGGCCACTGTCTGACCTAAAGTGGAAGCAACATGATTGAGAAGTCTCGAAAGAAGTGCAGCTCCTGAGAGCTCCAATTTAGGTATAGTCAAACGAGACCGAATTGGCGCAACCTTACTTTTCGCTATAACTAATCTTACTGTGACACTACCGTTCGTGTTGACCGCACGTATGTAGACTGCAGCCGCATAGCCCAACTCTGAGGCATCACAAAAGCCATGAAGGCTCACCTGACATTTACCAGCAGGTAAAAAGGCTCTTTCTATCTTCACCAATTGAATATCCGGAAGCGACGAAACAAAACGAGACCACGCCAACAATAACTCTCCAATGAGAGGGGCATCCCATGTAAGATTTTCCAACCAGAGTTTTTGAAGGAAACACTTTGCCCAAAACACAACCGGCGTCAACCATCCATTGGGGTCGAATATTCGGGCAACTGTGGAGAGTACCGATCGCTTAGTCCAAACTCGGGATATGTCTAAATCCTGTACACGAAACGTGAAGACATCCTGAACAGGCTGATACTGCACTCCGAGTACCGCAATGGCGTCAGGATTGTCAACGTTCTGAAAAAGATGAGGATCTTGCTGATGCTCCTTAGGTAAGCCGTCAAGGAGAGCCGGAGAGTTGGATACCCATTTCCTCAACTCATAACCACCAGCCTTTAAGATGCCAATCAACTCATCCCTTAATATAAGAGCCTCTCTCTCATTAGCAGCGCCGGTGCATATGTCATCGACATAAATATCACTGGACAATACAGCTGCAGCTCTAGGGAAATCCAACCGTTCACGCTCTGCCAGTTCCAGAAGCGTCCTGATTGCGATGAACGGACTCGATTTAAGACCATAGGTGTTCGTATTCAACTCATACACCGTAATTGGGCTAGAGGGATCCTCGCGCCACAATATGAGCTGAAATCTACGATCTTCCGGATGTATGATGGTCTGTCGAAACATCATTTTAATGTCCGCAACGAAAACGATCTGATGTCGGCGGAAAGCCGTCAGAATATCTGAAATGTCACGATGCAATTTAGGACCAACATGCAAACATTGATTAAGGGAGACCCCAGTAGAGGTAGGAGCAGATCCATCAAAGACAACTCGTATCTTCTCTCCCTTGAACACGGCATGATGAGGAATAAAATAGTGTTCCTGCGAACGCCAATCAAAATTGGAAACTGACATGTGGCCTAAGTCGCGATACTCCTGCATAAATTCTAAATATTTTTGTCTAAACACCGCGTCCCTCTTCATACGGCGCTCCATAGACATTAATCTCTTCTCTGCCAACAACCTAGACTGCCCAAGCGGTACGCGAGACGGAAGGAAAGGCAAACGCACAACAAACCGACCAGACCGGAGCCGCCCGATATTGTTCTGGAAGAACGCCTCACATTCCAGATACTCCGGGTTGTCACGAGGTGCTGTGGGTGGTTCTTCGACCTCCCAAAACCGCTGGACTGCATCAGCAAGAGAGAGACCCACCTGGATGTCTACATTTGGGATGGAGGCACTCACGGGAAATGCTGGACCTATAATGACTTCACCGAGGTCGGTCGAAACAGCTGACAACCCTCCTGCCTGCAGAAGTTTGCTACCCCTTATTTGCAGTAACCCTAACACATCTGCACCTAAAAGCAGATCTACGGTTCCAGGAACATGAAAATCCGAATCAGCTAAAGAAAGACCTGAAGTTAAGTTTACAATCCCGGGGGGTAAGGAGATAAGTGGGTGCCTTCCAAGAATATTATCCATGATAATGGCCTTACAGGTGATGCGCGGATGAGGACTACCAACCGGCGAGAAACATAAAGAAACCTGTCCTACCAAATCATCCACCATAACACCACCTATACCACGGATATAATCCGCGCCTCGTTCGATCCGCAACCGTAAATGCTCCACCAGCCGCGTTGACACAATACATCCCTGGGAACCCGAGTCCAAAACCGCGCGCGCGGTTACCTGTTGACTTCGAAGAGAACCGACGCGAACCTGAGCGGTTGGTAATAAAACCGTAAGAGGAGAGGGAGGGGAGAGGATGTGTTGCGGTGGAGCATGTCGCACGAGTCAAAACTCCTCAGAATAACTACCTGGACGTGGAGGGGGCGTGGTGCGATCCTGGTCACTTAACTTCCGATGACCTTGTCGTCGCGGGCAGCGTTGCTCCAACCGGGGCCATTCAGTGAATGACTGCGGCGAGCGAATGCCGGCACTATGGGGCTCCTGTGCCGATGCGTGAATGGGGCTCCGAAGGTCCCGATTGCCCCCGCCCGTGCACGCTTGCAATTGTTGATCCCGTTGCTGCCTACGAATTGTATGGGGCCGTGATGGAGACCGCACACCACGGTGAAGGGATACCCGTTGAATAGCACCAGCCCATTGTCCATCAATTTTTATGTTCCTATCACCTACAGGAGAAGCTACCCGTTCCTGTGAATTACCTGAAGACGAGCCGTTACGGTTCCCGCAAAGCAAAAGATGGTGTCTACCCCCACACTGACCGCACGCACGATTCAACTGGCAGGACGAGACTAGATGACTACCTAGACAACCATAACACCAAAAGCGCTGACGAGCAATATTGCGCCGAGCCTGCCAGCGTAATTGTAGGAACTTGGGACAACCCGTAACACCGTGTCCTGTGCCCCGACAATAGTTACAACGAGATTCCTGTGTCTGTGCCACTGCTGCATTAACCACACGTGGTCGGTTACGGTACCCTGCCGGTAATTGATTATCAGCGGGCTTCGCTCTACGAGTACCGACGGACGGCCCCGTGGGAGGAGGGGGAAGATTCTCCGTTCGACGACACTCATCCTCCAGGAATAAAATTAGGTTGTCAAAGCTGGGAAGATGAGTGGCGGAGTCCCCGCCGTATTCCAGTTCAAATCTATGTTGTAAATCGTATGGTAATTTGGAAAGAATTATGTGCAATAATAAAAACGACCACGTGGACACAGGTAAATCCAAACCCTTGAGACCGTTGACCGCTATTAACAAAGGATTTAGAAGTCGTGTGCGCAACGACTGCGTAACCGAAATCCTAGGTAGGCCTAGAATAGCAGCAACATGACTATCTGCTAATCGCCGAACATTCTGATACCTACGATTGAGTAAGTCCCGGGCGATATCATAATTACCGTCAACAAGACCTAAATGTTGGACAAGGCCCTTGGCCTCTCCCGTTAACGACGCCAACAAATAGGCAAGCTTCTGAGCAGGGGTCAAATCCCTACGACTGTGAACAATGCTTTCAAATAAATTGTTAAAAGCAACCCACTGTTCCAAGTCACCATTAAATTGTGGCAAATCGAGCAGCGGCAATCTACTCATGAGCGCTGGTGACGCCTCCGACTCCGCAGTAACGCGCGCGTCAGCAGCGCTTGACCCCTTAAGGCAACCTACAGCCTGAATAATTTGATCAGCCAGGTCGTCGGCCTGATCGATGTCAGCATTAATCTTCGCCATGGCATCCGCTTCTAAACCTAACTCTAGAATGCCACGGTACGCCGCATATAGATCCGCCATTTGATCGTCTAGAACCTGATATCTAGCCATAAGGGCTTGCGCACGGTCCGGCCTAGAAATATTCAAAACCGCTGAACCGAGCCATCTCAGCACACCTGTTATCCTAGCGGTATATTTGCCAGCCATGATTAATAAAATAAAAATAAAAAAAAAGGACGGTAGAAAATTATCGACGCTTCCAGAAACCGCTTACTACAAATGGTCGATAAAGGAAAAAAAAATGTAAATGGTGGGTAGATAATTCTCCCCTTAAAACTAAATGTATGAAACCCGTTACAAAGAATTAACTAATAAAAAAAAAACAAAAAAAACAACCGTAATGAAAACTGACCAACTTAAATTATCGACGGTAACATAAAAACTACCAAACGAAAGAAAAAAAAAATACTAAATTAAATTATTAACCGTAACATAAAAAAAAAACAAATTAAAAAATCACCAAATTAAATTATGCACCGTAACATAAACTACAAAAAAAAACCGATGCGTAAAAAAGCCCTAATTTAAATATACTAGAAAAACCGTGGAATAACTAAATCAAAATATAAAACTAGAAGAAAGAACCATAAATGAAATAATCTAAACTATAAGAAATCAATAAACGGAACCCTAATGGCCGATTAATATTACGTAGCAAACGTACAATAAAAAATGTAACGTAAACGACCCGATTAAAAAACCTAATATTGTACGACGTAATATGTTATAATATTCTGTATTCCGTTGTATTCCGTTATATTCCGTTATATTCCGCGCGAGAAGGACGTTACAATATTTCGCCAAGAAATGCAAATACGTACCCGAAAAACACGTAACCCGAATATAACCACGCGGTTATAACCTACGTGTTAACCTAACCACGCTCTGCTACCATCGAATTGTGCCGTACACGACGGGTTCGGGTCCCGCGGCACAACCTGCCTTAAACTACGTATCACAAGGCCTGGCGTAAATATGGTAAATATATGAAGTGGCACTCACCTACTCGATGCCCCGTTCACCGCCTGCAGGTGCCTGGTCACTCTGTCGGTGTCAGTCGAGTCAAGTAAGTCACTGTCATACAGTCTAAGGGCGCCAGCAATGCTGCACTCCTGATGCACCCGATGCACCGCTTCCCGTAAGCGCCCTATAGACGCGTCCTTTACCGAACCGAACGCGGAACCGTAAACTTAGCGACCCTGTACGCTAATAATAAGACACGTCCGATGAGCTATCTAACTGCCGACCACTTTCTATGCTGACTCGATGCGTTCTGTCGACTCACTCCTTCCCCGCACAAGCCCCCCGCAGGCCCCGCGCCCGTCCGTAGCGGAGAGGGATTTCCAACTACCCGCTTGTGCGGGAGAATAAAAATGAGTCGACCTACCAACATAAAACCCGTATTGGTCAACCGCGAAATTCAAAACGGCATTAACACGACGTAAGCACATCGCAACTATACCGAACATAATTGTTTCCGTGTTCTTATTTTGTACATAATCTTTAGAGACCTATCTATGTAAGCCAATAAAGGGAAATTGAAGACGACGAAAGACGATGTTCCAAACGTACTATAAAATGAAACCACTTGCATGCTTGCGTTTTATTCACCTAAAATTAGTCATAACTGCATATAATTTTCATATTGGTTCTAATGTAATGTAGCGGTTAAAATGATATTTAAATCACATGAAAAAAGTGTATCCTTATTAAATACAAAAGTGTATGTTTATTTGACCAGGGTGCGGTAGATTTCTTGAAGGGCGTTCCCCTCTATAGCGTATGGGATATGTGGCATAAGAAATTAGCGGGCATCATTAACACTATTAAAAAAATGTGAGATATAATTGACAAGCTCATATTTGATAACTTTCTGTTACTGACCATTAAAAACTCTCATGAAGTTCAAAAGTTGTAGATTAAAATTAGTTGAATAATATCCATTACATATCATTAAAAATCATCTATGACCGATATCTGATGTAATCCACATGTTTATTTCGTTACAAAATATCACATAATAAAATGTTTTACTGCAGGGCATATTCTGACAAATTACTTAATTTCCTAATACGTTAGGTTCAAACGTACCTACAATTCGATACTTGGCTCATTGCGTATGTGCGTTTGTTCATAAGAGGACTTCCGCAAAGCGCTGTCTGTCATATAAAGTGGGCCGGTTTTGCAAGCGACCAACTCAATAATGCACTTAGCGATCGCGAGGCTACCGATCAAGGCTGAGATCGTAATTGTAACAATGAATTGATGCGAACGTGTTCATCTCACACGTTTTCCTTATTGATATCTAAACGTAACAATATTTAAAAATGAGAAAATCGAACTTTACTTCATCAGTCCTGTTATTTTACAAGAGTTGACTGAACTTTTTCTGGAATAGAATGATCTCTTAATCTTCTAAAATGTCTCTAAAAAATTAACATTCAAATATAGCTACCTCAATAGTTCATTCATGCAATCACATATCTACAAATTTTAGAGCTAATCAACATAATGTATACAAACCGATACGCATACGCTTAAGTCTTGCGCTGCGGGCCAACCCTCGCGACGTAACAATTACATAAAAATCGCGTTCACATGGGTCCGTCGGCCGCGTTTCCTCGTCGATCGTGTAAACTTTCACGAAATCAAACAAAGAAATAGCGAAGCGTCTCATTTGCATCATTCCCACGCGGACAAAGGAATGGCCCAATCTGTTTGGCAACGGAGCGGTGTGCCGCCGAAAACCTATGGTCACGCTCTGAGGCGGCCCCGCGCGCCCGTCGCGCGTCGCTCCGTGCGACACAAAAACAATACCAGCGTCTTCTTCGATTCTTTGATGTTCTCATCTAATGCAATTACGTCATTACCATTATAAAAATATGCAATTAAATAACATTATAGGTCATCTATTTTGAGTTCACGAATGTGTTACATAATATTATATAAGTATTGATTTGGATTAGTTGTATCTGTGTTTTCTAATCAAAAATATTGTCTTCCCGGAGACAAAAGAAAATGAAGAATGGGGGGGGGTGATAAATCTTGATACATTCACTTTCTTATCACACGTGTGTTGACTATCACCGAAGAAAAATCTTAGAAATATTTGTCACCTCATTATGTAAACAATTCTACTAATTGTTCACAAGCATATTTAGCAAATATAAACAAACAAATTTTGTCTTCAGTATCGGACGGGGCGTAGCTCATTTGCATAAAAAACGCAATAAGCGAACGTGAAGTGACAGCTGATAAATAAGTGTCGTAATGAAGAAAACAATGCTCGGAGTACTTTCTAGTCGCGCGTGCGATGCCCCCCCTTTCTTTCTCTCCCCACCGGAGCCGCGCTGCCCACGGAGAAAGCCTTTGACCTCCACCTACAGGGCTTGTTTGTTGTGTTACATTTGTGGCACTTAAACCGACGAAGTTTTTTACTTATCTAATTTAACTTAGACAATTTTATATTATAAAAAACAATATCGATTAATAATTGTCTTTTGGTGATAAAAGTTAGTAGGACTTAGGAATTGGTTTTATTTTTTTATCTATAAATTATGTTCATAATTCGTCAATCTGATTCTATAAATACTTTCGCGAATTAGTAGTTAAAAATGAACTATATTATATGTCTAAAACTTCTACATTTTGTAAAAATAAAAAAATTTCATTTATATTTCAATGTAATTAAAAATATAATTTAAAAACTAAAAAATTACAGTATGCCAGATATGCTTAACTTAGATTGTTTGTGCAACGCTATTGATTTGGTAGCGGTGTATTGTCTATTACTTTAGAATTAGGAATGTGAACGGAATTTTGCGGATGAAGTAACGTTCTTATGATCCATTTAGTAATGGTCGAGAACCAGAGTATATAGAACGGAATGGCGCGTTAGTTCGCGCGCAGTCGCCATCTGCATAACTGAGCTGCGTTCTCATTAGTTGGCGCCCGTTAACCCACCACAGGGCTGCCACAAATCAAACTAACAAAGATTGACCATGGTCTTTTAATATAAACTTATATTGCAGTTTAAAGTAAAAAGCATAGCAAAATAAGTTAAGTAATAATTACATAGCGAAAATTGTGTATTCCTGTAATTAAAAACAAAACTATAATTTTTAATTATTTCGCACCGATTTTACAACAAAATTACTATATGATGAAAATCGATTTTTGTTTTTGTAATTAAATTTCATGGATAAATATACCGTAGGGACTCATTTTCAAAGTCAATATTAATACTTTTTTATGTCAAGTGTAAAGATGTTTATCTATTGTTCTGGTAGCCCTAATCTGCGACAACGGGACCTCATGCGACCCCGCGGCCGCGTTGCCGCCGACTGTACCGAGCCTGAACTTAGCCGTCCGATTCCTACGGATCACAGCCACAGTTTTAAATCCACTGCCGTTCACTAACTGTTCTTTATCGTTTTACTATGGGTTTCCACTGGCAAACTTGTATAAAATCATATTGTCATCCATTCTCTTTTAGTAAACAAAGAGATATATTTAACGAACAGTGGAATTTGACGGTTACTGAAATATAATCAAAAAGCTATCTGAGCCGATACTAGAGGCGCTGCTATCGCGGTTATTTCTGTCAGAAAATATGTAAAAAAAACACAGTACGAAAAGGATCTAATAACATTTTTATTGTCAGGAGGGATAGTCTAGAATCATAATATAGGTCAAGTTATGCCCAGCGGGTCAGTGAACTTTGACAGTCCAAAATTATTTTTCGCGTATTTATTTGTCAAAGTTGTTTCAATAACAGTTGTCTTAACTTATAATAGTAATATTGTTAAGATACTATACTACATAGATTTGTTAAAACGTTATGAAAATTTGTAACATTATTAAAAAAACTTCAAGTATTTAAGTAATCCGGGCGTGTAAACCTATATTGAAAAGCCGTATGCCCTATTTTTTTGTCCGTGTAATTATAATAATACATTTATTAATATTCATAAATATTGAGAATAATTTATGTATAAAAAGTTAAGTGTTTGTCCAATAACATACTTTACAATAATTTACGCAAGTCGTGCAAAAACTAACGCACAATATTATCAAAGTCTCACAAGGTCGTTTGTAAAATTATGTTAAGGATTTTAATATACCTTACACAAACTCTAAGAATTCTGATGAGAAAATTCCTACGACTAGTAGTTCAAAAACGACGTTGTATCAATGTTTATTTTTAGACCACAATATCATAACATTTGAATCTTGACATAAAATTCATGGAACAATGTCAATGAAACAAATAACCACATTCGATTCGAAACATTTCCTGTTTATAAAAAGTGATATTGTAAAATCCCAATGCGTTTGAATTATATTTACATGAGCGTAAGTGAAATAATACACATGGATGTGTGCTATCATAACAGCTCACAATATTAGCGCAGCATCGTGATCATAAATCACTCTGGCCGGCGCGGGCGGCGACGGGCAACGGGCGGCGGGCGTTGTGCAATGCTCCACTCTACCAGTGCAATGTGTCGCCACCTTTACGCCCCGCCGCCTCCGACAAATATAAACCGCGCTAATCACTTCCTATGCCCGATTGTTTGTTCAATGAATGCGTTCCGGACTTTATCGTAATTCATGGGATCTATATAAGAGTTGTAAGTATATATGTAGTTAAATTACATATATAGAAAAGTTTATGATAAAATTGACGCAATATTTATTTGTCTGTTGTTGAAAACGACAAAGGATTTTTTTAAAGGACAGCAAAATTGTTATCTTTAAAAATGGTTTTAAATGTTAGGGTTACTATTATTTATAAAAACTATCAATTTTATTGATATAAAACCAATGAATCATTAGTGGTAGGTATCATATTTCGTATTTATTAATACACAATAGAACAAGATGTTTTTAGGAGCATATCAAACATGGTACCTGAATGAATAGTACTCAATTTATATGTACAATTTAAAATTGATTTACGTCCTTTTAACAAAGTGCGGTCACGCAACAAAAATGACGAAGTGTAGAGAGTAATATCTCAAAAGCATAAGACACAACGCAGAGGATCGGCACTCGAGGAATGTTTCAGTGACTAACCGAGCCGAGTCGCCCGACACAGTGCTATTGCCGTGTTTTATGCAATCCACTCACTGCCCTGTTTGACTGATCGCTATGTAAACGTTTTGCGACTGAAGGAATTCATTTCAAATATTCAAGAAATACGTATCGAACATCGTCACTACGTAACATTTAAGTGTACACATAATTAATGGCTACAGCTACATTGAAAGGATAACGAAGAATGGCAAATTCTAGAAATACTTAAATCGAGCAGATGCTCGACATAATAAGGCTATGGCTGATAAAGATGTATGGAAGATTAGTACTGTGCGGACCCTTCGTGTTGAAAACGGCAGGCTGATGATGATGATGGACGATATTGTATGAAAATGTAAAATACAAAGTGTCCTTAGACTTTCCCATAAATAGTTAAAGACACCAATTCTTCTAATGTACAGTTTAATTTTTCATCAGTTAAAAGCATACTATCAGTGTTACCTAAAAGTCACGTCGATACAAAGAGGGGCGTGATTGGAAAGCAATTTGTTTGAGACACACAGCCTTGAAATGGTTCGAACACAAAATAATCGTCCAGTATTGCATACTATGAATAATGATATATAAATGGATAAACAATAATTGAGCCACGGACACATTTTGTATTAATGTCCATTGTAACAGTGACTTCGCTCGCTTCGTTACGAAACTGATTTAAGAATTTCGATACGCAAATTTTCATAAGAGTAAATATGTTTATATTATATCAGTTATTTTTATATTTGTTGCTATGTTATGAAAAAGGTTATTTACATCTGATATATCTTTCTTCTCCTTAATGTAACGAAATTAAACTTCTCTTTGCATCCCCACTTTCATTACTAGACAGGTTGAAGAATGTTTCTAGAAACTTTTTATCGAAATTAATATGTCAACGTGAAAAAAAATAACTTAAAAGTTTTTGCCTTCGATTTGATCGAATCGAATCGAAGACTTCTAATTAATGAAAATCTTCGAATTATTTTACTACAAATTTTTACTTTACTGAAAAAAACATATGCAATTAAAATTTTTGTGCAATAACAACTTGTTACCATTTACAAATATCCGCAATCATAAGGTGACGAGTGCTTGAAAATAAATACTGAATCGTACAACTTTGATTTTACTAATCGGTATAACCTGTTTGAGTTACCGCATAGTGCGTGATTACGTAAGGAAAGACGCGCGGCACTTACGCCGCGTTCTGCGTCACCAAACGAAGTACAGTGACGTAGGCGTTGGAGTAGAATCCAAGCACATTCTATTTTTATTCTATGAAGTCACTGAGACTATACACTAATTACGTCAATGACTAAAATGCACGATGAAAGACCAAAACTGTGTTTCGGGGACCATAAACCGATTTAAAACTCAAACAGTTTTTACTTACATTACAAAACAAACACGAAATTTAGAGTATAGCTAACAAAATTTCTAAGTTATTAGTTGAATCCGGCATTCAAACCACATGAAGTCCAAAAAACATACTATTTCGATATGATTAGGATTAAGCTATAAAACAAATTGATCTAAATAAATAGATAATATAAAATAGTTTGACAATGCCAATGATTCGTCATCATCAGCTCACTATACGTCCCCACCGAGGGACTCGGAGCCTACTCTAAGTTAGGGGTCCAGTGCGGGTTGACTTCACACATATCATTGAATTTCTTCTCAGATACGTGCAAGTTCCACCACGATGTTTTCCTTCACCGTAAGAACGTCGGATTAATGTACATATGTATATGGAAAATCACATTGATAACATACATGACGGGATTCAAACCCAGGATCTGCAGATTGCAAGTCAAATTCTTAACTCCTGAGCCACCGACGCACTAAATGCCAATGATTGCTAAAAACTAATTTTCAGTTACGTACTATCAAATTAATGAAAAACTTTTAAATGCACCCACTGCAATGCAAGTTACAGTTAGTTGATGAAATGAAAGTAACAATCGTTTTATGAAACGTCTGGACAGAAGGTGGTCTAGTCTAATCGGCGAAACTACAGTTACACAATAAAAAGTAAGCCACTTTTAAACTTCTGGCTGGAAATTGTCAATTGAAATCATTCGAAATTTAAATGAAAGAATGCCACTGCCGGCTTATTGCCTGTCTGAAATTGTCAATAGTAGGGGTGTGCGAATATCGTTTAAATCGAATCGAATCGAATATTAATATTCCATTCGGAACGAATAATTCGTAAGTTCGAATTATTCGCGCAAGAAACAGCAGTAGTTTTTAACAAATATTATGAAAATGTTACCGAAAAAAATATTAGGAAAACAAAAGTAATTATAAAATAATGTGCTACAACTTTGGATAACAACGGAAATTATAAAAAAAAAACTTATTGATTGGCCTATGTGTTCTTATAGACTATACCAAATTTCATCGAGATCCATGCAGCCGTTACGGAGATACCTTCAAACAAACACACATCCATCCATCCAAACATTCGCATTTATAATATTAATAAGATTTTAAGTTTTCTAGTACATTAATAGCTTCTATTAAAAGACAAAATCATATATTGCTAACCTAGAAAAGGATTTAACATGATTCGCGGGTTGACAACATGAGTGCGCATTATAGCTGTTTCGGTAAAACTAGGAAATAACAGTTTGCGGAGGTAAAAATAAAAATTGTTAGACTTTCTCCATTTGTTTTCCAGCGCGGCCGCAACGCGGGCGTGTAACAATGGACACGAACGACTGACGTGCATCGACATATAACAAAACAACATATAACTCGTAATACATTAAGTGATTACCAAAAGGCGTTACCAATATTGGAGAAGGAAGACATAAGTAATTTGAATTTCATTTGAGAACAAGAAAAACACCCTGAATTCTGAAGCTCCTGTTAGTTCTTTCTACATTTAATGTATATCGTTACAAATTATTAAAGAGAAATTATCCAAAGATCAGACACGTCTGTTAATAAATAGAAAGGAATTCCTCGAAACAGTCGCACGGTGTTCCGGTACCAAACATGTTTTGATAGTACTAGACGCTCGGTGGCGCGCTGGCGTAGTGTGGCGGCGCGCTCATGACATTTTAGATCTGTAACAAGGCCATTTACCGTTAGCGCTCTAGCCCAGCGTCCAAACGATGGGACTTAATTGATTCGAATGCCCGAAGGTCCAACTTGCAATGGTTTTCTCATATACCGCATTCATAACTAACCTTGGTACTAAACAATGCGTTACCTTTACTTATGACAACATCAACAACTTCAAGCGACCCTTAAGCTATTGATTGCGTCAATGCCAGCAAAAGTAATGCATTAAACGCGTTGGTTACTAACAACGCTTGCGATTGCAGGGGTTATTTAATAAATCAATGGCTCTTATTAACATCCTGCCAAAATTAGTTACACGAAATCGAAGTCCAAAAAAGTATCTTATATATGCATTGGCGATTCTATTAGCTATTAAAAGGTATCAGATTTCCATTTCCAAAAACCAGAAGCTAGATATTTACATAGCAACGCATACATTCAAGATCTTTCACTGAAATTTCTCGAAAACTCTTATTCAAATAAAACGAGCTTAAGTCATTGGAATAAGGTTGCAGTTTCTTTATACGGCCCAGCGTATTTACTTCCAACAAAGTTTCCGATAGCGAAGTTCGAATAGCGAAAAGCAACTGTCATTTCTAAGAATTCATAAAAGCTTGATTGAGCTTTTCCGATATAAACAATAATATGTCTGTTATGCATTTTAATTTCGCACTTCGAAAAAAAAATTTACTAAAATCAATTTAGAAGTCTTTTATCTAACAATAAAAAAGCATGTTGATACTGAACTTCGACAATGTTAAAACACATTTTCTATAAACGATTTCCTTTAAATACTATAACATACTTACGTTCCTATATGAGAAAGCGGTACATCGAACAAGATAACAGTTAGAAGCTGTAAACAAGGTGCGTATAACGTAACGTGGACGTGACGTCGACGTTCCGGGTTACAGGTAATGTCGGCCGGGTTATCTGAAGCGTGTCATTAGCGGCCCCATCGCCGAGGAACGCGGTTTGATTTCGACATTTTGACAATCTGTTTACGTAATATCGAACTAGCTTCTCTCATTACTCTCTGGACCTAGCTCAAACAATAGGTAATCGACCGAGATAATTATCCGATTCGGTAATACAACTGCAATTGTTTTTCTTTTCTTGTCATGCCAATTGAAAAATTACAACACCTAACATTAAGTACATATATTGGTATAATGTTAGTGACGAGTTTATTGGTTTTCGATGCATACGAATATGCTAAAACAAGTAACAACAATTTATTTTCCACCCTGAATGATATTAGTATAAATTAGAAATTCCATAGCTGTTTAAGAAAGTTTGCTTTCTTTTAATTGTTACAAGTTCACGACATACCAAAAACTATCAACAATTACTACTTTCGAAGCGACTGGAAATGTTTTTTGCGCGCGCGGGAGAAATATGTTTATGCGGCATTTGCTTTCACGTCCGTCCATCTCGAAAGTAAATCCGTGTCACCAAAGCGGCCCCGGCACGGCGACGAAGCGGTGCTCCAAAATCGGAGTCACAAATTGAACAATGAGCCGCAGACAATACGGGCTCGAAGAGAAAAATTAATTTAGGTATCGGTGTCGGTCGACGACCCCGTGGTTTCACAAGCGCCCGATTGCGCTCGTAGTTTGTGTAATCCACCGGCACAATGCGCCGCCAAATCTACCGGCCCTCGAAAATACTCACCTATGACGAAATGCTACGCACTTCAATAACTCAATGTCGCCAGCAACAACAACAGACCATCCAGCGCAGCGTGACAAACTACGAAGAGTCATCTCACCGTCTATATTAAACAGAGTACCTATGTCTGTTTTATCTTAAAGACAATACTTCTGCACTACAATTGTAATTAGTGTTTACTTAACCACATGTTTAAACCCTTTAACCACTTGTTTATGAACGATTAACACCTTAGCTGCGGCAAGTAAAATCTTAAACCTTCGTCTGGTGCGGCGGCGGGCCAAAGTGTGCCCCCAATGATTTTTCCGCCAGTGCGTGGCAGGCCTTTCTCGACCCACCAGCATAAGGTTAGATTAAATCGCTATAACTTTGCGAAAACATAATATAGGTGTGTACTTTTTGGACTGTTAGAATAACCTTGAACCCACCTTCTTTAGAGTTGATTCGCCCCGGGATCTGCCAAACAGGAAAAGAGAAATGAACCAGGGAAAGTGGCGGGTCGATATCGACCAGCACCGCACTAGAAAGTATTTTTAGTAGTGATGGGAAAGACAAAAATAAGGAGATATCGAAAATAAAATAGAATTGTAGAAAAGAAATGAAAAATAGTTTATTTAATTATTTATTTATGCTTGTCTTTAAAACATTTCGCACAAAGATTTTGTGTGCACATCCTATTTTTTTTCTTGAAGGAAAATATCTACATATTCTTTTCTTGAAGGAAAATATCTATTTTTTTTCTTAAAGGAAAATATTTCCTCACTGGTGTCACTATCACTTTTATCTGCCTCGCAAATTAGTTTATTTTCCAAAATTTGTATTTTTCTTTTGTTTCCTGCCATCGTGCGTCGTTAATTTTACGAAAAGAAAAAACGCGACGTACAGTTCAGTGAGATGGCTCAACACTAACTAGCGAAGCGGGGCGCTCCGTGCGGTATCGGGTCGCCAACCGCCTGTTGGGACGGCGGGCCGCGATAGACCCCTGCCGCACCGAGTTGATATTTTTCACCGTCAGTGCGTGGTAGGCCGATAAAGGCCTGCCGTGATTTTTTATGAGATAATCGTTCCGCACCAGTGAGAGGGACATAGTTTTCTTCGTCCGCACCAGCTGAAATTCCGCGGCAGGTCGATCTAGGCCTGATCCGCAGTGAACGTGTTAATAAACGATGCCATTTCAATAACTACAAGACAAAACAAAACCAACGACCAAAAAAACTACACAATTGTTTTCCTTCAGAACATCTAAACGAACTAATAAATCACCCAATAAAATGTATCCAAAGAACCATTAGCATAGTAAAATATGCGCAGGCGTCAATATAAATCAATTTTAAATCATATACAGCGTTATAACATTATCGCGCTATATAGATATATTGCTACTATCAATCGACAATTATAAAGATCGCAGAGCGCAGCGCATACGCGGTATAATTGGAAGACGAGATCGCGAGGAACTTGGCCCGAGGCGGCATGAATGAAAGCCGCGGCCTGGCATCGCGCTAACTGTTACTGCGTCCAATACAAAACATGAACAAATACCGAACATATTAATAAATACTTAATACAATGCTTTCTTATCATACATACAACTTTGACTGGTTCTTGCTCACTACGCAATGTAAATCAAATAGTTCAAAGAGTTGTTTACAACAATTACGGAGTGGTGAACCTTTAAGGATATCGACATCCAGCGAACGAGTTTTTCCAGTCCGTATCATCGCAATATCACTTATTATTGAAACCTGCGGCGCGCTCACGACAGGTTACCACGTCGTTTATCATGAGATATGTTTACCCACAGAAGTATTTTATTTTAAATCGTTAGGATTAACAATTAATTGCACTTAAGTTTAATTATTTCATAAGTAAGAACTGACAATGATGTAAATGTTCAGTAATTAGGAATGCTTCAATAAGTTTTGAAGAATGCTTAAAAAGTTTCAAACATAAAAAAGTAAACATTTGAAATTACAAATAAATACGTTTATAAAATAGAAAGTTGTATAAAATACATGAAGCAATCGTCACCCGCGACTCTGGCCGCAAAATATTAAAAAAAATTATAAGTAGCCTATGTGTTCTTCCAGATTATGTTCTATAACCATGCCAAATTTCATCAAGATCCAACCATCCATCCATCTAAACATTCGCATTTATAATATTAGTAAGATTAAATAGATGATTATGTCTTAAAACTTAATTTTAAAAGATAACGTTATGATTTATATCATTTTTAATTAATTTAGTGCTTTTATACGACAGTTCATAATTAATTTCATTTCAAAAATAATAATTAAATTGATTGACTTAATAAGTAGGATTATAAAATTAACATAACTAATTTTTACATCTGATTTTGTTCCAAATAAATAATACTAAATAAGCATGAAGTTTTAAAGAACATTATTTGTTTGGGAATCAAAATTTACAATTAAAATTACTCCTACTGTGATGAAAACAATTTGTTTAAAAATACTTATTTATATTATATTCATTGAATATTTGGGTAAAATTCGCAAGAAATATCTCGATTCGATAACTCGATTAATATCTACTACGAGTATAATATTTATACATAAATGTAACTTAAACTCAATGTAGGCCAAATCCAATACCAAATCTGCAAGATAAAGATTATACTTAGTTATTAAATCAAATATAGGAATTTTCTTGCAACAAATTAGAGCAGAAGTTCAATATCAAGCCTACTGGAATTAAGTATGAAAATTAAAATTTATTTTTCGTTTTTGTCGTTATTCCTTATTATAATTTTAATGCAAAGTTTAACGTGCGTTTTTTGATGAATATGGAAGGTTAATTTTATTATATATTCAATAGCACACTACTAGAAAAATTAAGTAGCTTATCTGTTATGTAAAATTTATTTTATCGATTCAGAGGCGGAACCTCTTATGGTAAATTAATCTTGTTGTTTTTTATTAGGAAATTTTATTTTCAATTTTGATTTTTTTTTTTCATGTGAGAAGTGATTTTACTCATAGCTTAATTTAAGAAATTATCATTAAAGACACGGACACTAACATATATTATGTTAGTCTTACTAACAAATATATAGTAATGTTACCTTCAATAATAAATATGATAGGCTTTCACGTTACTTTATCTCACAGTTTCCACAACATTACGAAATGACCTAGGAAAACATATTAAACTTAAAATAAAAAAGTAAAACTTACAAATAATTTGTATGCAATAGTAAATGACTAATAATTTATTTTATTATTCGAAGAATATTAGGATGAAAATAATATAATAAATACACATTTATTAACATAACTGAATCTAGAAATATTCAGTATGTCGGCGGCATAACCCACGCGTCGTAGCGCTCGTAGCCGCATGACGTCACAGCCCTACAATACTGCTACGGTATCTACAATACACGTCACAATACCCACCAGTGTATAGCCTACTCTTATTTTTATACTCACTATAATTGAATTATAATATTTATTAAATTAATTAAATTTTATTAAATAAACTAGCTGTCGCCCACGACTCCGTCCGCGCGGAATTAAAAATATACTTAATAAGAAGCCTGTATGTTGTTCCAGACTATATTCTACATCTATGCCAAATTTCATCGAGATCCGTTGAGCCGTTTTGGAGATACCTTGTAACAAACATCCATCCGTCCATCCACACAATACAAGTTAAAACTTATACTTTTAACTAGGTAAGTATTTCAACGCGTTTCCGCATTATCCAAGACAACGGACTACTAACATGAGGCTAAAGTTCTTAAGTGAAATAAATTTCGACAATTCGTGTTCTCGATTTCGCTCGCGTAGACACTTTCATATCACGGCTAATGAGCTATGAAACTAAAAGAACTGACAAATAATGGAATTGAATGTACGTTCGATATCATTTGACAGAAAATCGATACATCACAATCGATTTCTAGACTAATTGCTGGCACACTTTTAGTGGTATCAGTTCAATTCGCATGAATAATAAATTATTATGAATAGAGAAGTAAAAATTAATACGTGCGCATAGTAAATGAATTTGGATAAAAGATAGACTCAACATTAATTTGACATTATAATTATTATAATTTTACTCACGGAATAATACTTTCGCTCTATATTTGTCGCAGATCGGATATCTGTTCAAGGAGTCCCTTCATAGTAAGATGTAATTACTATAGCTTAACAACAGTAATTGCAGTGTTATATGTATTCTTATTTAAGTTATAAATAAAATTTCTTTAGGCTTCATATTTAAACAAGCGTACAATAAAAGCGCGTCGGGTTGATATCGGCTCGCAGCGGCCGGCACGGCGCCGACACAACACCGCTCACAAACTCAATACGGCATAAATTGTTTTTACTCGAAAGCGTTTTTATTTATGACCACAAAAAGTAATAAAGTAGCGAGCAAGTGAGCTTTATTTAACTCGACCGTAGGCTGTCCACACCTAGCGGATTTAATGAGCCAGATTGTAAATCACCTACAGACTCGTAATTATGAATATGTACATGTTATTATTAATGTTTTCTTTGATCATTCATAAAATTATTTTAGTACTTTAAATACATTTCTGAGATTTTATTTAATTAAGTAGAGTAACTTGTGGATATGACACGCTTGGTATGACTCTCAATTCTATGAGTGCATTACAAAGCCTAATTGTTATTGTATTAGAAACCACAGGACGAAGAAATAGCGTAAAATATAAAAGAGCTTTTGAATATATATATAAAACGCCTAATATAACTTTAACATACCCATAACACTTATTAAAAGAGTCGTGACTAATAAACAACACATTAATTCTCATATACCAAAAGCTATCGTGGTCACTTGTAGGCGAGCACATTCCGGCCGCAGAACCAGTCCCAGCGGGTGAAATCAAACGCTGAAATGTAAAATAGCGTCCGTCTTTAGTACATTGTCTCGCATATTATCAACGCTTCCACTTGACCGTGTAATACTCGCTCGGATACGAATAAAAATCGACTTTACCGCTGCCGCGGATTGCGGAGTGGGCGCGAACTTATGTACAGAAATGCCTACGCGCTCGGCGTCCGCTTTCGAGATGCTATCGGCAGTGATGTAAACGCAGCTTTATGAGAAGAAACGACAGACAAACTAAGCGGCCCGCTGTAATTAGGTATTTACTTCTTTCACTTGTACCACGTATGTAGATTGTAATCCTCATCTCAACTTTTCTTTTATTTACTGCCAGCATGTTAAAACAATTTTAGTTTTATATTTTAATACGCAACTATATTGACATATACGACAAATGCCGTATACGATTAACTGTTTAGCTTTTTAAAAATTGAATTGTTAAAAATATGGTTGTTCAATGAAATAATTTAGAATCAGAAGCGTAACGTTTCTATCCGATTTCACTCAGCTATGAGTTTCGATGTCAGTGACTAGTGATTATACTCTACAAACACACTTCCCGCTCATAAAATATTGGATGTATAAGGCAAAGCGCAAGTGTTAGTAAATGAATCTTTTTTCTTAGTTATATGCATAACAATAACTGAACATTTTGTTTTTTAATGAAAGTAAATTAAATTGTTAAAAAAAAACAGATACTAATTTATATAAAACATTTTGTTATCTATAAAAATACGCAAATAATCATAAATCAGTCGCCTTATTTTTTAAACTAAAAATGTTTTGTCGCTTTCAAAATATCATTTTCACACGGCCAAGGCCATTGACCTCACCGCTGAATGTATAAATCATCGAAACACCTCATGTTGTGAATAATGAAGTCACTAGAGCTATTTTTATCGTTATTAGTTTTGAAAAACGCCGTAAAGCTATACCTTTGTTGTCGAAACATTCCAAAACAAACTTATTTATGAGCATTTATTGCGGTTCTTATGAGACGAATTTTAAATTACCCAAAACATGTTATTAAGATTTTTTTTATTAAATTTTTTGACTATTTGTGATATAATTTTTATACAATAAAAAGTTACTAAAAACCATTACTTTTATAAAGTATGTTTACAGTAAATTTTAAAATATAATGCTCTTATTATCAATTGTTGAAATGAATAATTTAAAAAAAAAAACAAACGCTTTTTAATAATTACACAAAATACTTATTAAAAAACTAACTTCGATAAAATTCGTCGTTTATAAGCGGCACGTAAAGTGGCTCGCGCTGAACCTGACGAAAGGAGCTTAGCGATTTAAGCTGTGATTAGTGAGCGTTTAGCATCGGCCTCGTTTACACATCTAGATTTATCGCCATTAAAAACTTAATGACCACTTGAAAGCTAGCTCCGACATATTATCAACCGCGACTAACAGATCGTACATAAAATTAGCATAAACTTGTTTATACAACACTATTATAAATCTTTGTCTTTGTTAAAGGCTCTATTTGTCTTGTCAGGGACTAATTGATTAAAATTATTGTTCTGATATATAGTGTTAACATAAGCGAGACGTTCGACGCCGTTATGTTAGTAATGTTCTAAATTATGTCCAAGTGTTATTTTTCCGTGTGTCACTTCGTAACAAATATATTTTGTATTTTTATACCTTTCCTTAATCTCAGCCAATAATTTAACCAAAATGGTTTTAGTTTCATATATTCGTATCGTAGATTCATTTAATAAAAAAGAGTTACAAAAATAGACAAAATATAGATAACTTAAATGTAAATTTTACAATTATCACACGACGGCGACGTTTATAGAACTAAAATAGAAATTTTGCATCACTTTATGTCTATTCAAACTAGTATTCATTTTATATTAAATAAGCGAAACGTTTTCCTTATGGTAACGAAACTCCTGCGCATGTTGAGACACATTTATTATTAACTAGCTTTTACCCGCGACTTCGTCCGCGCGGAATAAAAAATAGAAAACGGTGTAAAAATTATCCTATATCCGTTTCCTGGTTCTCAGCTACCTGCCCACCAATTTTCAGTGAAATCGATTCAGCCGTTCTTGAGTTATAAATAGTGTAACTAACACGACTTTCTTTTATATATATAGACTAGCTTTTACCCGCGACTCCGTCCGCGCGGAATAAAAAATAGAAAACGGGGTAAAAATTATCCTATGTCCGTTTCCTGGTTCTAAGCTACCTGCCCACCAATTTTCAGTCAAATCGATTCAGCCGTTCTTGAGTTATAAATAGTGTAAGTATTATATATATAAGATGTAAGCACATTGTCACTTCGTCGATTAGAGGTAGGCAACGCATCTGAAATTGCGGATGTCTATGGGCAGTGGTCGCTTCGCTATTTCGGCGAAATAAGATGGCAGCTCGCTCGTTTGCCACCCTATGATATAAAAATGGGATACTCAAACATTGTTGCTAGATTAATCTACTAGTCATTTTTTCATTTTTGCTTTTTTATCTATGACTTCGTTGTTTGTCCTCGTATATTGCCATATCAATCTTAGCTAACATATCTGCAATAAAAAAAACAAATATTGCTTAGGGTTAATTTTGTAGATTTTGTTGGTATGATTGAAGGAAAAAAGAAATTACTAAAAATTTTATGACAGTGACAACCTTTTTGATGCGGAGTGTTTGCGGACGACACCCGAAATGTCAAACAGGTAGACGTATTCAGTAAGCGTCAACGATCCGGTTCTGTTGAAATCGGAACATTACGCGGCCCAGCGCGGTAGAATAAGATCGCGCATTTCGGTGCACACGTACGTACATATAATCAAAGAGCCGCGCCGATGTAACTGTGAAGCGAGCATTTGTCGAGCTTGCCGTGTCAATAAACTTGATTCGAAAGTGGAAGACGCTCCGGCTTACATAAGCAAGTAACAATGTGGAGCCACACCGGAGAATTACCACAGATTATACACGATCTTTTTAAAGTGGACGCTATTTTTGTAATAAAATCTCGACACAACTAAATCAATCATTTGATTTACTTAATTTATCCATACCAACAATCATTTTATTGACATTCAATATTAATCTGAAACAAAAAAAAATTAAACAAATGAATTACCAATTTACTAGTGTTGGACATTAATCGGTTATATTATTTTTTAAAATCAATTACTTCATCTGCGCATCCCTAGAGCAACGCTTCTAGTATTAAACTCGCGCAGTTCACTCGGCACGGCTACGGCTCGCGGCGCGGCGTCAGTCCAGTTATTTGCAAAACCGCTATTTATAGCAATCCCATAAGCAAGCCGACATTCGGTACACCACTCCAATTGATCAAACTTTATAACAAAATGTTCTCTATTGTACTTTGTATAGCAAAGTAAGTCGGCATTGGTAAGGTTAAATGTTGTAGTCTTACGTAGTACTGTAGGGGATTGAAGAAGACAATAATTGAGGAAATAATAAAGGACATGATACCCAAAATAACAAGTTAAGAGAGAGAATATTAAATAAGGATGAAAGTCAATCTTCAAAGACATGACGTCATTGTAAGCTTGTAAGCATTTTTTTATTCAAGGCACAGAGGCCAACTGTTAATTCAAAAATAACTAGACAGTTTATTTTGTTGAGCCAACCCTTTTTAGATTAGACCGTCGTGAGAGTTTATTTCGATTAATCTAGTTAAATGTGAGTTTTATCTAACTTGATCGAATCGTTACGATACATTTGATGCGTAACCAAACTCGGAAAGCCGAGTCTAATGGCCTTTTGCTTACATAATTCTATACCTCTATGTAATGTTTGATACATAGACACTCTGTTAGCTTTATTCATAATTTTGCTGTTAATTATCAAGAATCATTAGGAACACTTTAAATTTTAATAATAATAATTGTGATACGCACAATTCGTTCTTTGCTAGGCTATTTAGTGACAAGTGTGACCCATTTTGATAATTAGTATTTAAATTTGCCTTCCAATATAAAAGCAAAAAGACGAAGTCGCGCTAAAAAAAGTTGTTATAGGTACGTATTAATTACTCGAGGTATTGATCAAGGTAACGAGAGTCCATTCGATAAGGATCTGTGTAGCAATCAATTTTAAATGCCTAAGCCCAGCAACGAATATTCACAGGTTGAGAATCTGAGACAATTACTTTTAGAGGGAAAAATTAGACTCGTAAAGAATGAATCATCAAAACTATCTTACTAATATTATAAACTAGCTTTTACCCGCGACTCCGTCCGCGCGGAATAAAAAATAGAAAACGGGGTAAAAATTATCCTATGTCCGTTTCCTGGTTCTAAGCTACCTGCCCACCAATTTTCAGTTTAATAGATTCAGCCGTTCTTGAGTTATAAATAGTGTAACTAACACGACTTTCTTTTATATATAGATATGAAAGTTTAGATGGATGTTTGTTTGAATATCTTGGTAACGGCCGAACGGATCTTGATGAAATATGGCATAGATGTAGAACATAATCTGAAAGAACACGTAGACTACTAATTAGTAAAAACGAACAGAAGAACACGTAGGCTTGGCTTGCTATTAAATTTCTTTTTAATCCCGAGCGAAAGGAATCACAGCCTACTAGTTCTAAATATTTGTAATTATAAGGCATCTTTATCGTACTACATTGTTACGTAACATGATAAATATGCTGTTGAAGGTTAACTGACGAAGTACACATTACACAGTACACAAGCAAACTGTTGCAGGTGTGTAAAGTGACGTTGGCAGCTTATTGTCAGGTGGAATCATCACCACCTGTGCGATACACTCGTTTACATAATAAAAAAACTACTTAAGATTCGTATTCGTTCAAAAAAAACGTAGAAACTATTTCGCTCTAAGAATATCTCAAAAACATAAGGCATGAAGGAATTCTTTTCTAATTATTATTGTTATATGTAGGAAAAAACCAAAAGAAAAATGTTATGATAAAGTATATGTTCACAAAATGATAAATAGATGATTTATCTGTTAGAATTAATAGTAGACAATAATCGAAGAGTTTTTTTTAATAATTAATAGCTTTTACACTATTTAACAAATAACATTTAAAAAGTTTGATGCTTCGATTCCAAAATATTCCTAGTTATCCCAAGAAAGGTCAAGTGTTTTTTTCGCTATTGGGTTTATTAGTTACATTAACTGATAATTAAGAGACAATAAAATAAGATTGCAAAAAGCAAAAATGATGCTTTTCTGAAACATAATTCACAAATGAAAAGTAAAAAAAAAAAGGTTTTTTGGAAATTAAATTAATACCTAATAATTTTATAAAGTCAAGTTATATGAATTTATAAACGATTCTTGCCATTAAATATATTAGCCGAGTTTCATTATCTGTGCAATAATTATTTGCGTTTGACATAGGCGGGCGCAAATAAAAAAGCCCTGATCGGTCCGGCGCTCGGTCAACAGCTAGACAAAAGGCTGAGTAAGATTGTAGTAGCCTCTCCGATCGGCTAAAATACTTTACGGTGGGTTTATTAATTAAGGCGGTCGGGCCGACCTTGCGGGCGCAACACTTGCAAGGAGGTCGGGCGCCCGAGCGAGACGGAGCAGCAGAGCAGCGCGCTCGTTCTAGCGCCGCATCCCGCGCCCGCTGACGTCTCCTCATTGACCTTCCGTTATCTGTGGGATTGTCGGAATCGTCAACGGTTTTTGTAACCGACAAAGCCTCAAATCCCTTAACGCTACAAATGCAACAATTATTTTTATTGTTAGTGTAATTTAATTACTTATTTGAAACTGTTATCAACCGAAAGTATTCGATTTTACTGACTAATTAAACTTTTGATACCTAATTTGGCGACGCGAATACATGCCTACTCTACTTGTACCTACATCAAGTTGACAGCTCTTGTTTATCTCAGAATATAAAACATTTGGAACCTATTTGCAATGAAATACACTGTGTAGCAAATTAATAAAAAAATAATAAATTAAATAAGGATAGGCACAAAGTTATTTAAAAGTCGCTCAGTCGCCACGCAATTATGGATGCTAAGAGGCATATCCACAGTAAGCCAGTATACAATGACGTATCATACAAACACAAACACAGCCGCGCTGATACCACCGCGCCGCGCCGAGCAGCAGAGAGAACAATCACGGGGAGCGCGGCCCGGGAGATCACTCGAAACCGCACCTTAAGCTCATTGTCAAACCGATTACAATAAACAAACAGGGACAGACGCGGTTGGAATCCTGTCAAACAGGCGAGTTCGAGCGTTGACTTATTATCGGTAGAGCATTTCTGTCGCCCGCAACATCGATTCGAAAACAACCTTGAGCGAACGGCATAAGATACCATTTTGAACAGCAAACCAAAACGATACAGGTAAAACACGAGCGGCGTCGTTCACTGCCCACACACACAGGCGCATGCCGCTGCCATAAATAAAAGATTCCTACAGAAACAATTGTTGCGTAGAGGTGAGTTGAGGCCTCAGTGAATGTACATAGTCGACTAATCGCCATCGACCGATCGCGAAAGTAGGTGACCGCCCGTGATTGACGCTCTTGCGAAACCCCGTTCGATGACATTTAGACTAGCCGGCCGGCCGACGCGTTAAACCCTCCAATGTTATGAAATTAAATTATTTGCAATTGCCAGCCCATTCGTTTTGCATTCAGTAACATATTCTGCTTCACAATCCGACGTGGACACATTAGTTACGTTAATAACATGTAAATTAATTATTATCTTACTATTTCTCCCTGACTTCACGTTTCAATATTCACTATCAACAAACTCGCAAATGACAATTAGTCATTTTATTGAGATAAGATTGCTTTTATCGATTTTTAGACGTTTTATATTTAAACATTATTTGTTTCTATAATCCAAACTCTACAGAATCTCTGTTCCAAGATAACGCCGCTCTACTTAACCTCGGCACACAGATACGCGTAAACATGAAACAATACGGTACAGCGGAACAACTTTATAATTGCGCGTGAAATGCGTATGCTATTCGATATTGAACTTTCCTGTGTAATTTATAAGGAACATTGACGATAAATATAAATATTTGGTGTAAGAGTCGTGTGAACGACTACGTACACTTACACAAGCGCACAATCGTTGCGTGATACACTGCGCACACAGGCGCGGGGAGCATCTGCGTCGGTACGGAGTGACGATTGTGTGTGGGAATGCCGGGGAAATTTATACTCGGCGTTCATTTAGTCGGGCCGGCCGTCACACGCCCAACTGTAATTCACACATTTGTATTATTTTATAAAGCAAACAGTCCTGTATAGAGATTATCATTAATTGAAACTTACCTACCGTTACGCAGATGCTATCAGCTTAAGTCTGACTATAATTTTAATAGCGTTCTTTAATAGTTTTAGCGCTACCTGCAAGGCTTACAAATTTAATAATTTACGACTGGAAAACTGTGGCACGTTAATAAAATAAACATGTACAAGTTTCGCACACAATAAACATATAAATTATATATTTCAATGTTATATAAAAAAATATAACATTGATATATATAATTTATATTATGTCAAATGCACTTTTGTATAAGGACTAGACTTTCTCCTTATTCAACACTGTCAACATGAGTAGAACCACAGAAGTTTTGGCTACATGAAAATTTTCACCATGTATCAGTCAGTACCTATAAGTGAGACTTTTTTACAAAGTGTCGTGGAATGGCAGTAGTTCCTCGTTTCATCTGATGAGTGTGCGTGTCGGAGGCCTAATTTAATCTTTCGCTTCCCGCACCCACTTTTTTATAAGGAAATGATGGGAAGGGGAAGTGGATTTGGCGGAGGACGAGATGCATAAAACAGAAAAATATCGTCCCCTCCTTATATATAGGTAGACCTCGATTATAGGTAGGCAACGCATTTGCAGTTGCAAATGTCTATGTGCAACGGTCGCTTCAACGGACTTCAAGTGAGTGCGTGCTGTTTTGCCACCTTATAATATAAAAAATAATTAAACAATTAGTTAACTACATTTGTACGATATTTTTCATACGTTTTTTTATATAGCAAGAAAATAAAACAAAACGTACTATAAATGAATACAGAAACAACTCTTTATAGTTAATTTTGTTTATCAGTAAAACAACGATGTGAATGAACTCACAATTAAATACCTAATGAACTCGTTAAGAATTGTTTTAAATAACAAGTGTACTTTTTTATTATCACAAATGATATGCTAGGAGTGTAGCTTGGTGACAATTGCAGATAATACTAGTGAAAACGGACTTTAAGAACACTAACATTTAAATCTTTGGAAGTTTTATAGAAAATTTAACATAGATATCGCGGAATTGTTCATGATAGATACGTACGTCGAGAACTATTTTGATTTCAGAAATAAACGATCTCTGACTCAAGAATTATTCACAGAGAAAATACAAGTGATTATAGTATTATAAACGGCTCCTTTACTGAAAATAAAAATGTGTCTGTACGAAGAATGGTAGCCAGACGGTCAATGAATTCAATCGAGCAATTACGCTGTTTATAAAAACATTAATGTATTGATAGCGAAGAAATCAAATTGATAGCTGTATTTTCTCTACATTTCTTTCGCGTTCGCATATCACCTTTTATATATCTCTGTAAGTCAACAATGTCATGAGTACGGATAACTCTTGACTGAATTATCAATGCTGTATTGCGGATGTAAGCATTGACACAACAATTAGACTTTAGCGAACTTATGTTCAAGTCCTTACACACAATCGCTTCGTTAAGCGGTCTAAAGTTCATAAAAATGTTTTTTGAGGCTAAAATATATCGACACTGGAAAGCATAAGCGCTGTAACCCTTGAAATCGCGAATATGTTTTTCACACGTTAATAATTTCAACCATTATCAAACGATAATGATTTTATTATGTTAGCACAAACTACACAATATTGCTAAATACCGCATGCTTGTAGGCGTATCAGCTCACGAGTTATGATTTTTTGGCTCTCCTGTAAAGTTCATACTTTCGGGGTTACAGCGTTTACGCTTTCCAGCGTCGATATGTTGCAATAGCTGGAAAAGATTAACGAAATTAATTAAGGGCGGTTGGAACTATTATTGACCATTGGAGGATTTAATGGAGGTGCTTCTGATTATGGTTTTTCCCATCCCACTCATTATAGTACTAAGTTACGTTACACTTGTTTATTAAATTTCAAGAAGAAAATTAAAAAAAATCCACTGGTAAATCTGGTTTGGACCACATTAAAATGAAATGTTACGATTAACCTTGAACGACTTCCCTATCTGTAATAACATGATCTTAGATTTGAAACAATTTTTATATTTGAATTCTAAAAACGGACATCTAATAAACTGACCTTTGTGAATGGCATTAAAAACAAGTGTTAAATTTTTTTCCCTCATTCAACGGAAATTTAATTCTTGACCTTGATTTAGTCGTATCGTCGTAGATACATTACTTAAATATTTATGTTTTTTGCATATCGGCGTGACCATCCCTAATAAATTATCTCATTGTTGAAATTAATTAAATAACTCTTGTAAATACGTTCTTACAATCGATTAATTGATTAAAACTTCATTTATTGTAATTTTTAGATTGATTTACAAATGATTACTAAATTCAAACACTTTATTGTAAGTCTCATGAGGGTATAAATAAGAATGTTCCGGCGGCACAGGGGCAGTCTCAGTACGACCGCCGGAGTGTTCAGAGCTCTTCAAGGAGGCAAAAACTCTGCTGCAAAATATAAGGATATTCATCAAAGGCTGCGTTTCATTTAAGGATGAGCAATGCTAAAAATGATGTTAGTGGTGCTACCACCACTAACGTTGTGTGTTTTTCAAACACTTCGGGCGGTGCTCTTCCGACATCAGAAGTGGGATAACAAGAGCTTTCAGCCCACGAATTCACTTCGGTAACTCATCCGCCGCCTGATGAAGTAAAACAAAATTCTCAGCGATGATGGAGATGATGGAGAAGATGTCGGAACGTTTGTGTGCTCCACCCGCAGAAACAAAAGTCAAGATCAATGATATCTACCTCCCATCGTTTGATCCGGATACAAACGTCGGTGTACGAGAGTGGTGCCAGCACATAGATCAGGTAATCAAAGCTTATAACCTTAATGATTTAGATATCCGGATGAAGGTGTGTAGCCTGTTGAAAGGAAGCGCCAAAATGTGGGTAGATGATTGGATGGTGACCACTTTTAAATGGGAGAACAGTTGACCGTATCGGCAGAGAATGAATCAACCCAAGAAGGTGATACTGTTTCAAATCAACCTCTCGAGAAATATGCTAATCATCAAAATAAAATTGTAAGTTCACATTTTTATTACTATTAAACTACTACCATAAATCCATAACAATAAAACTCTGATCAATCTACGAGACCCTCCGAGATATCTACGAGACCCTACGAGAATCTACGAGACCCTACGAGAATCTACGAGACCCTACGTGAATCTACGAGACCCTACGAGAATCTACGAGACTCTACGAGACCCTCCGAGACATCTACGAGACTCTACGAGACCCTCCGAGACATCTACGAGACTCTATAAAAAAAAAACTACGAGACCAATGTTCAGAACATTCATAGTCATAGCATTGATGATTATTTGTTTAGTAATTAATTCGCAACATACACTGTTGATTAACAATAGGTTCCTTACAGATAGCGAACTCAGAGAAATACTCTTCAATGATTACAGGTGAACAAACAGGTTTCTACGAGGCTGGTGCAGAGCGCGCACCGCCTGTCAGCATGGCCGTATCGGCGTGACCATCCCTAATAAATTATCTCATTGTTGAAATTAATTAAATAACTCTTGTAAATACGTTCTTACAATCGATTAATTGATTAAAACTTCATTTATTGTAATTTTTAGATTGATTTACAAATGATTACTAAATTCAAACACTTTATTGTAAGTCTCATGAGGGTATAAATAAGAATGTTCCGGCGGCACAGGGGCAGTCTCAGTACGACCGCCGGAGTGTTCAGAGCTCTTCAAGGAGGCAAAAACTCTGCTGCAAAATATAAGGATATTCATCAAAGGCTGCGTTTCATTTAAGGATGAGCAATGCTAAAAATGATGTTAGTGGTGCTACCACCACTAACGTTGTGTGTTTTTCAAACACTTCGGGCGGTGCTCTTCCGACATGCACAATCACAAAAGTCACCTATGATCACAATCACCTATGATGATTTAGAAAAGATAATTTTGTCCTAATATTTATCATGTAATTTATGTATGTTGTAATATGTTAATATGCTTTTAAAGTAATCCATTTTTAAAATTACGTATTTCTTATCTAAGACAGACACATACATTATAGAGTTATATATATTTAAGTAATTTTTGTTTCATATTTAAGTTTGTATTATTTTCTTTCTGTTTTACTGTCTGTCTGTATTATTGGCTCATGAGATACAGCGTATCGCTCATTCATGAGCCAAAAGACTTTTTCACATGTATGTAGTTCTTGTTTATGCCTCAATAAAGAAATTTTTAATTTGAATTGTCATCATCTCCCTGGCCTTTTCCCACTCACGTGGGGACGGCACACAAGGTTTTAACCTTAAAGTTTTGGCTTAAGTTTTTACAGCCGGCCGCCTGCCTGTTGCCAACCCTACTTGGGAGGAATTTCTTAAAATTAAATATAATATAAAATAAATAATTCAAAATACAGCAAAAACGAAAATGAGTAGTAAAAGGAGTATGAAAAGTATATATTAATCAGCGCTGAGACTTCGTTCTGGTCACTACCCAACAGCAAGTTTTAGATATCTGATGAAAAAAACCACGTCTCCTAATTGTGAGACATGCAGGAAGCCAGAATATGTCCAACACTTGCTGTTGTAGTGTGAGCGAAACAGACGGGATCGTGAGCTGTTGTTCGCAGAGCTAAAAATTAATCCCATTGATGTTGGTCTAATTTTTATAATTTTTGTCAGACCCGACATCAATTGCGGCGATACGATTATGCCAGCTCGTCCATTAAAAGAAAAAAGGCACTATGGGATTGGCATGTCCTAAAAGGACGAAAATTCTAAAAAAAAGAGCAAATATAAAAAAGTCGCTTTTTTAAGAGAAAACTATAAATCGTTCATCATCTTTGTAAAACTGATTAACTCAAATTAAACATTTGACCATCTTGTTTTTTTTTCATGCTCTAAGATAAAAAATAATAGTAACACTGATAACTCAATATGGCGCGTGAGAAAAAAAAACTAATTTACATTGCACGAGCCTTACCCGCATATAAAAATGTGAATATATGGAAATTATCCAATATAAACATATATATTCTAAAGGTCACTTTGCTACTTCTATAGGAATACATTTATTAATTTTAACTATCAAAAATTATTTTTGGAATACTGACTGAATACTGACTAAGAATACCAGTAGACCGGACCTGGAGAAAGGACCTGGTCATCCACAAGTGCTATAAAATCGTTGAGTACAGACTTCTATCACCTTCTTCCTTCATCCTTTTATTACTTTATCCTTATATTACTTATCCTGACCAATTTCTACAACTATCCCACAAATGTCTATCAAAGCATGCGTAACATTTTTAATTGTAGTAAATGTTAACAAGGTAGTAGCAATTGTCACATCATATGCAATCAATTCATAATAGGATAAAAACTAGTGGAAAATATTCAAGGTTTTAAATTTTTCTGGCATCAACTATGTTTTTTGCGTCATTATGTCCGAGTTTAGGAACATTTTCGTGATAATTTGTATGGCAAACGTTTTCCTAGTATATTCTTAAAGTTGACACAATGACTACATGTCCGATCTTGACGAACAATTACGTCGGTAATAATTGTAAATGCGCAACAAAGCAAAATGGGAACAAAAAGTTCACTCCGTAACCAGTTGTTACATAACTCGACGAGTTTGTCGCATTGGATTGTCGATAAAATTACATCTTTGCTTTGCGTTTCAAATATAATTATTACGTAAACATTTAAATCATAAGCGTAAAGATATTTACTATTAGATGTGATCGTGAACAAAATCAAAGATCTTTTTTTGCTGTTTAACCAGAACACTACTACGACCTTAACAAGATCCTTTATTTTCTTTTAATGCACATTTTATTATACAGTTCTTCATCTCCAATTCCATAAATAAATTCGTAGTTGCAATATTATAAGTTAAATTACCTATTGTTCTTCATCTTAAAACTGATGAGGTGATAATTGTTTATAACATCAAATGTTACAAAGCGGTTACGTTTGATGCATCTTGTATTTTGCTACTTGTTATCGATTCAAAAATCAATTCAACGCCGACAGATTTAAATATATGAATACAGCATCAATAATCTACAGGTCACGTTCAATAACATGTTTAATAAATTCGAACATCGTTAATAATTCGCCAAACGCGGTCTCCATGACCGTCTTATTCATTTGCTCATCGCGATCTCGCAACGTAAATCCAGCGAAAAGATTTTAAATTACAATTAAGTCGAGATGTTACTGGCTCAGTTTTATGATAATAAGGCTGCTGCAAGGCTTCGCGGGGCAAGGGCGAGGGGCGAGGGGCGCGCCGTCTGACGTCATGCGTCTCCGCCGCCAAGATTATAATCGAGACAGTTTACTTTATTGTCATATTGATTTATTGCGATCTCGTGCTCATATCGACCCGTTACTATTATAGTCTGTTGCCAATTAATTGGCCACTCGGTGCGTTGACAGCGGCACTTATATGTCAATCACTTTGCGGTTTTTTATCCGTGGCGGTTATTTTATCTGTAACAAGTTGACTAAAACAAACAAGTGTTCGGTGGCCACGTACCGTATCATGTACATATTTAGATTTCAACCTAATTGTTTTATTAAATGAGTTATTTCTTATTTATTAGTTAAAATTTAAAACACGATTACATTTATGGAACACAAAGAAACAATGAAGCAAGTGAAATCAATTGAGAAAGAACACTTGTTCTGATAAAATGCTGACCTCCATAACACCTTGACGTCTTAAAAATTACAATAAAGATATAGTTTGCAACCACACTAAAGAGGCAAGACACACAAATGTATACAGTGTTAAATATGATATGAACATTTGCTTGATTTCAACAATTTTCGGTAACCATCTTTTTTACATGTTTTTAGCACCTGAAGCTTGTAGCAACCAAACTTTTAGCTTATAAAGGTTAGAGGGACACATAGATTGGAGGAATTATTTACTACATGAAACATCAGGAGAGCATTTGTTGCCAGCGGAATTCTCGGTTATCTGAGCCGCAGCAGTTGATAAGTTCTATACATTTCCATGTTGCATTCATACAAGGAAACAATTAAAAGAATGTCCATACTGGGGAAGGTCGGTGTGCATTACATCGCATACAAATTAAACCCTCGCCCAACAGATATCCTCGTGAGCTGTCCGATTGCCAAGAACCAAACAAAACCGTATGAATGACGCTATTGTTATATGTTTAAAGAAAGACATTCATTCATAATCACGCATCAGGAATAAATTACAAGGGTAAAGGCCTCTGACGAATCCGGATAGAAGGAAGTGACAATCTTCTATTTACTTTGCCAACCGCTGTGCAATAAGGAAATCCCATAAATAAATATAAATAAAATGTAACAGAAAGTCCCGAAATATGGTGACAATGTCATAGGGCATGGTATTCGAGAAGCTATTAAATAAGGTTTTCAATTATTTTTGATTGTCACGTTATTTTATTTGCTTGTCTTTTGTCAATTCAATTCAGTACAATTTTTGAGGAAATTCGAACAAAGCATTCTAATTAGATCAAGATATGTAAAAGCATTAAATTGATTTGTATTTTGCGATCATATTTTATTGTCCATGGTAATTGGCGCAAACAAAACCAGATTTGATTGATTCCAGATCTATAAAAATCGAAACAATTTGAACATTTAAAAAATAATTTGGATTCTACATGTGTCTACCAAACTCAAGGATGTGATGACAATACTATCGTTCAAAAGTCGTATTTGTTCCTCGAAGTAGCATGTCTTTCGCCACATATGGTAGCTTCCTATTTGTAAGGTCCAAAAAAAAGACTTTAATTAGTTAAAAATATATATAAATACTTATTTGCTTGAGCCATCCGGTTAGTTACTATATCGAAGCTCAGGTGGGTTTCTAAAACAATTAAGAAAACCGGTTCACTTTTTATTGGCAAATAAAAGGGTGACGATACAAAATAATTTGATATGGTTGGTTTTATTTTGACGGGCCGCCAGACATTGAGTGTGTCAACAATCGATTGTTATATGAGACAAGTGCGAGGCGCCTTGGTAACTGAACTCTACGTTCACAATATGTCTCAATGTGCCAACAATACGAACATTTCAAACATAACATTGTGAAATTTTTACAAAGGTCTCATATAACAGTGTACCAATACGTGATAAATGAAATATTTCAAAGGAACACTTATAATTGGTTATAATATTATGTGTAGTTAAATTAGTAATTTAATAATACAATTGGAAGGCAGAAACAGGACGCCTGACTATATCGGAAAGGCAGTATAACTTTTCCTTCCCGGTCGAAGATCTATCCAGCCTCAAAAGTGAATGTAGTGTTGAAAGACATGGGAAACTGCCACGCCTAAGACGATGTCGAGGACAAAGCGAAGTGAGACTAATTAGACCCTACCGCCATATTGAACACCAGCTATGGAGTGAGTGCGATAATAAACTGACGTAGCTAACCACACATTCTCCCTCCCGTAGGGGGGATGGACAATCTTTTAAGGCTTATGAGTGGGCACTGGATTAGGGCCTTAAAGGACGTACTAAGGAGCTAAGAAAAATTGTTTGGAACAATTCCTGCCGTTGAGTTCCGTCATGGGACGACACGACAGATCGCCAGGTTCGCCACATCATCTCGAAGGCTGGCAATCCTCAACTGTGCAGTTTTCGCGAAATTTTCTACCACACTCAGCCGCGTTGTGGAATGGTCTGTCCTCGGCAGTATTTCCAAGCCGCTACGATCCTTCAAGAAGCGAGCGTATCACCATCTCAAAGGCCGGCAACGCATCTGCGGTTCCTCTGGTATTGCAGATGATGAAAAAACCTACGTGTTCCCGCTGTTCGTTTGCCCTTACTTTTATAAAAAAAGAACCTACACTCTAACAATATTTTTATATGAGGTCCTAATCTGAAAGTTTCGTTAAATTAGGCGTTTTAGTATCTAAGATCCAGTACCACTTAAAGTCAGGTGCGGCCATTTGGTCAGTGCTCGACTCTGGTCAAGAACTACTCGAACTGAGCGCTTCGAGTACAGCTTTGTGTAGTTGAAATAACAAATGTTTACAACTTCTCACAGCATTGTTGATAAAATTTTAAACATCATTATCATGAGTCACTGGTGTGCGATTGACTACGGAATAAAAATTGGAAATTTTAATCTAGCTCCTAAAGATTATATAGGACTTCTTATCCCTATCAGATAAACGTACTTTATTCTAATTAACATTGTATGTATTACTTCAACTGTGATAACACATTATATTTAAGAGATTGATAACACAAAATGACATAGCAATGATGATTATTAAAAACACATTAGATGTGAAACGATAAACGACTTTATTAGTATTTTCCTAAGGTACATATTATCATGATTTTTTTTAATTCTATAGTCGTATGTATTACAAAGTAAACACTACAGCTCGTAGTCATTGTAGAATAAGGTATTATGTACTTGTCATACAAGTGACGGAAGTAGTATCCCGATAAACTAGTCTGTAAGCCTACTTACGACACCCTTGTTTCCATTATTGGTTTTAATATGTTCATGGTACCGTCGGAAGTATAATTTGACAGTATCATGTCCACAACTAGAAGATTGACACTATTTACACATGACATTACGAACCTATTTCTCTTTATTACGGTATCTTAACTATATCACAGTTCAAATTGTATTTTTACAGGTGAAGTATCTAAATCCGGGATCTCGCAAAATGAAGATCTGTCTCGTCTTTCGTGACCAAATACAGTATACCTGTATTTGGTAAATCTAAATATATACATAAGTACAACAGTCTACAAATTATAATTTGTACTTATATATTTAGATTTCCTTTGTTTTACACTAGTTGCAAGTGAATGTTGTTAAATAAACGATAAGAGTGAGGTTGAGTGGGACAGAGAGTGCGCGGCGACCTCGCGACTCATCTGCTATGCTATCAGGTCGAGCGTTCAATGTCGGACACATAACTAGCTCACCCAAGTCATAAGCGGAAGCGGGAATACTTCTGAATCAAAATCTGTCTCACAGTAAAGAAAAATTCATCGTGGTAAATTAAGCAAGTTTTCAGTTAAATTTTAATTCAATGTGAAATTTATGATCACTTTGGAGTCTTGATTCAATTAGTCACTTGAGGTCGGCCTATCAGGTTTATATACTTTAATGTTTTGGCTTAATTTTTTTGGCCGGCCTGTCGCCAACTCAACTTAAGTCTTGTTTCAACTATTAAATGTTCTATTTAATAGCGACAACCTAAGAAACCAAATCTAAATAATATATTATTAGTTTTTTTTTACCACAAATCTTATTTAATTAATATTATAATTGCGAATGTTTGGATGGATGGATGGAGAGATGGATGTTTGATTTAAGTTATCTCCGGAACGGCTCAACGGATCTTGATTAAATTGGGCACAAGTGTAGAAACATAGTCTGGAAGAACACATAGGCTACTTATAATGTATTTTTTTTAATTCCCGGACGGAGTCGCGGAAGGCAACTAATTTTAAATAAAAATTTAACATGAAAAGTACTAACTCTTTATCATCAGTTGCTTAATAAATAATCGCTTTAATTACCCCAACCAAAGTGTTTAACTTAAGGCAATTCTAGTGTCAATGTTATAACCAGCCGGTAACAAAAGGTATTAATGTCGGATGGAGATTACTTCCTTACAGATAATATTGTAAATAGAGAATAAGCTAACTAAAGGAATTATTATAGCTATTCATCACCATTTGCATTGTATGTGTGTAAAATATAATAAGTATATGTGTTCTTCCAGACTATATTCTTCGTCTATGCCAAATTTCATCAAGATCCGTTGAGCCGTTCCGGAGATACCTGCAAACAAACATCCATCCATCCATCCATCTAAACATTCGCATTATTCGGTCACCTTCAACTTGAGTAAATTTTTCTCGTTATTCTTAAAATAATAAAATATACATGCAAATAAATGACGGAATAGACATTATACTTACAAGATAAACGCATGCGAGTAACAGTGTTTTACCATGTCGTTTACATTAATTAATATATATACATATATGTATGTGTGTACACTGTACCGTGAAAATAATTTGACACCTTAGTAATATCTCTAAGGCATAAGTTTTAACTGTAGTATTAATTATACAAGTTGTAACCCAAATATGCTGCCAATATAAGGGCGTGGAACAGATCCTGCAATGTCTCCAAGCAATCGACTGACAGGAGATGGCGCAGAACAGGCGGCGGTAGCAATCTCTTGAGTCAAAGGCCAAGACTCTCTATGGATCACTGCGCCAGCTGTGTAACAAACCCAAATGTTTGTCCACGTGAAGTTTAAAAATTTCAAACATCCCTACGATCAACCCTCGAAACATTTGTGGAAATAATTTTCAAAGATCCGGAAATACAAAGGTATCATAAACTTCATAATTTAGAGGATTATTCAGTTGCTAAACAAACCTTATTGGGACTAGGACTAATGGCGTATTGATATTTTTTAAGCATTATCATGGACAAAATCAATAAATATCAAGCTTTCTTATAAAGCCTGCAACATACTTAACTAGGTAATTTCTAAGTACGGGTCAAGACATCAAAAAGGTACATTGCAAAGTTTATATTCACTTTAGAAATAAAAATATGGGTTGAAAAAAGTCAGTAAATTATCGCAGATTCAAACATGAACAATGAAAATACAAACGAATATTAGCTCAACCTCAACTTTAACATCCCTAAAAATTCTGTAGTTGAAAATGATTAAAAACAAGGCAATTAAATCACTGTTCACGTTTCAGATAATAGTAAACATAAATTTACATTTCCACATTTCCATAAACATTTCCCAACTTCTGAATTAAAATTACCATATTAAAAGACTAATTTCAATTAATTGTTTCTTTTATTTGTTCATACATACTACACTGATTAAATTTAATTGTTAGCGTTTAATTTAAACGATTTCTTTACATTCTATTTTTCATACAATTATTAAAAATTAAATTATTAAATTAAGAGATTTGTTTTTCAATTTTTATAAGTCTGGTCGCTACAGCCTACAAAAATATTGAATTATGAAATGTGTTAACTAAATCAAAATACTTTAGGATGATCAAGCATGAAGAAAATCACTTGTTGGAATAAGAGTAATTAAACTGTCTAGGTCCCTGCCAAATACTCTATATTTGGAATGGACCTAATATCATCTATCTTGTTTCTCAATTTACTTGTAGATGATGTTCGATTAAATCTTTTGGCTGAAAATAAAAATTTACAAGTTTCTTTCGATTAAATAAACATTACTAAATAAGTCATTCTCCCAAAACTTGTCACTTTAGGAGTTTATTACAAAATTTGTCTCAACCAAAGCAGCATTCCATGCATCGCAATAAATCAACGCTTCAAGCGTGTATTGAGGACAAGTCCGACCTAGGAAAGGTAAATGCCTCAATGCTAGTTGTGGAGCGCAGGCGTTAGGCGAGAGGTCGCCCGTTCTAACGCGGCCCCGAAACAAATACGCACTATTTGCCAATATACGCTTCTATACGTCCACACGTCTACAATTATGTAAACGAAAATAATTTCATCAATATTTTTGTACTTTAAATAATCATTACAGTGATTTTTTTTAGAAATTACCTGCTATATACGCAATCAAAACTTCAGCTCTACGTTAATCTAAGTTATAAACATGGTGTTAAATGAGTTATGACACCAACCCAGAGGAATTGCACGTGCAACTCAGCATAGAAAAAAGATTGAATTAAAGTAGTAAAACATTAAACGCTGTTCTTAAGTAGTAATATTGGTAGAATCATTTTACGACATTGGCGGAAGACAACTCAACAGAAGCGGACAATTCCAAACTAGGAACTGATATGCTGATTGCGAAATAATATTAATAGAACAATAACTGCATGAATCCAGAACAATTACTAAATAGAGATATAAAATATGATTGCGAAACTGCAAACGGTTGAGTCCTCGACATCCACGTGACCGCTCGCAGTGACATCGACCATAGAGTCTACAGTCCACAAGTAAACAGGTGACACTGCCTGTACTGCCTCCAAACCGATTCAAACGAGTTTCGCAAGCGCGTTTCCTTGTTTCATAGTATTTTTTCTTATATTTTTTTACTTAAAGATAAATTATATTCTCTCAGCTTTATCGTACACATTTGAGAAATCGGTGTTTTTTAAAGTTTGGAATCAAAAATTTCGTCATGTCGTTACCATGCCGCGGTTCACGGTTAGACGAAGGTAACGGAGTAACAACACACTGTTACACTAATAATTGTTTACGTTCTATTGTACACATTTAACGAGCTAACATCTTTTATTCATTATTGAGATAGATCAATTTTTTTACAGAATAGCTCCGAATGCAACTAGAGATTCCAGACAAGTACGAGTATTCGTTTCGTTGCATTATTGTTGATTGTTGCAAAGAGAAATTCGTGTGGAAGTCTATTCCCATTTTATATAACATACATATTCGTATTATCGTAAAGATGTCATTTCGAAACAAAAAAATATAGCTAGTATACGGAACTTTAAGAAAACGGTAGCGGAAGTAAATACACTTCGTCAGTTCGTGTGAGGCTGAGACGTGAAATGTTTTTACTTTAACAGATAGTGAATAAATAATTAGTGACAAGTTCTGAAGTTAACATTAATTATTATAAAACATAGTTTAAATAATTATTCCCTTGCAATTGGTTGGTTGAAGTTATGAAAATTTTATTGCGGAAATTTAAGCGAAGGCTTCATAAAGTAAAAAGGAGATAGAAGATAAATTGATAAAAGATATTTATTACTGGTTACCCAAAAATTATTATATTTATTGAAATAGACATTATCAAGACAAGCCTTGTCATTAGTGTCGAACAATCATCAAGGCAGGTAAGAATCAATTTCAAGGCTAATGTCCCAGTGAAGATCACAGCGGTCAGGGCTGTCAAGAAGAATTTTGAAATAACAATAGATCCTGGCCGTATCATACTATAATTTACAATAAAAATATATTTTTACTTCGTGATGTAATCTGTCTTACTGGAGTTTATTGGAGCTAGTTTTTTTGTAGATGCCCTTGTTGTGTAGACTCAATGTTTTTTCCAGCTGGCAACCCTGGCGCCTGGCGATGCGCTGGCGGGTTCGTATATGGCAAGGTCGACGGCTCGCACGCGACATCCGCGCAATCACTTTCACTACGCGTCTTACCAAATGCACCGCGGAGATACGCCGCCTAGAATGGATCGTAGTTTTTTTCTACACCAACTGAACTAATTTGTCGAGTATTAATTGCACAGTTTGTGTGTGATCTTAACTTTGCACGATAATACTTAAAATGCAGATTTTTTGCATGAATTTGCATTGAAAAAATGCTTTTTTAGTCCGAAATGTAAATAAATGATAGCGATTAGTTTTGTTTCATTATTTTTTTCTAATTTACTTTAATTTTTTATGATGTCACTATATTACCATTCGACGCATTGCCGCTTCCTTCTCGCAGCGCGCTAAATTTGTTTCAGTACAAGAAGTATTGTACTTTCGTAACAACACTAAGCTCACGTAATCAGTTACAAAGCACAAACAAAACACAACTCACACAATGTGATTTGTCCAACACTCAAAGTTTACTATTAATACTGAATTTTGGTCTTCCTTTCCAAAGATACAGATGTCAAAAAGTCGCAGTTACTTACAAATAATAATTACAACAATCTTACAAATAACAAGATATTAAAGTATGATTTTTTATCAACAATAACGGCCAGATTATTTCCAAAATCCACAAGTATCAAATTTGTAATGTTGCTCAGAGGTACAAAAAGATAAGTAAATAGGGAAAATCAAATAAATATTTCTGCCTATACCAGTACCGTTTAAAACCGTGTTCGTTTTTATTATAATCTTGTTAATGTTTCTACTTAGACAACTCTCAGTATAAAATTATAATTTCACTCGTAAACAAATATTTTTAGTACCGCAACAGCAGCCGAGGTGCACGCGGTGCAAGCGTGGAAAAATCTATGAAATACCGTGCTCACATAAAATTAAACTATAACAATAAGTCTAAGAGCAAGTTGTGAAGTCGACACGCGTACAATTCAAAGGGGTAATAAACCGTTTAGTTACCATGTTACAACTGCCAATTCAATTTTGTATGAACACTAATACAGTTAACAGCTAGAGGCTTTTATTATAAATACAAACAGATTTATGTTAGACTTGCGAACTGCCGCAGAATCAAAAGGGTCACAGTATAAGAAAATATTTTTGTATTTCATAATATCGTAGCACCTGTTACATCTTATTCTTTAATTATTGTCACATTTTAACAACTTTGCACAACATTACTTTACTAACTTTCAATATGTAGTTATATTTAGATATTCCACATTCATTCACTACGTTCGTAAATACCACATGGAATTCTGTCCCGAAAACCATTGTTGCTAACTAAAATACTGATAACATGGAACACTAAATAAATTAAAAACTTATTTTGTACATAATGTTAATGTTAATGCTAATGTTAAAATTTTCAAGTCAACTTTGACAGAGTATCTAGGAAAAATTAGTCACGTTACGTCTAGCAACCTCCGAGGAACTACGTCCTTCGTGGGTCAGTTTCGAGAAATTTCGATGACAATTCTTGTTATTCTTATATGTACATACATCGTTGACTCATATTTTGGATACACTGATACAAAAGTTTTTAAGGAATGCTCAAATTCTAGGATAATAGGTACATGTATTTGGAATTTAATTTTATTAATTGACATTTTTATAACAGCCACAAAAGACAATGAAATAAAATCTTGACAGAGAGAAGAAGAAATTCATTTTCATTATCATTGCACATTTCGCAAATTAAATATTAAGCAATAGAAATTCATAGCATCACTTATAAATGGAAAATTCTGTAATCAGTACGATGATTTATATATAACTAGTTGTTACCTACGACTTCGCGTTACAACGATAAAATTTATTTTGTAGTTGGAAAAATATTTTTTTTTTAAGTCATAATACAATATTAGCTTCCGCCCGCGACTCCGTCCGCGCGGATTAAAGAAATCAGTCAATTAGTAGCTCTTCCAGGCTATGTTCTACATCTATGCCAAATTTTATCCAGATCTATTGAGCCGTTCTGGAGATATCTTCTAACAAACATCCATCCATCCTTACATTCATACATTCGCATTTATAATATTAGTATGATAATACATTTGTTATCATTGTTAAATGTACGTCAAATTTCATGTGGAATTTGTATATTTTGTTATTTCGCCATTATTAATTATCAATCAAGTTCGAATGAAGTATACCGATAAGATAAGCAGAATTGAAGGAAAACATTCGTTTGGTAGTTGGAACTTTGATGTTAGCCGACTACAGGTCTCTAGTCTAGACAATGTTGTTATATAAACCTGGAAAACTTCGATTACACAAAGTGACACTACATTATCTACGGTTTACTATGAAGTATTCGTTGCAATACTATTTCAATGTCTATTGTTCACGTTTCTTGATTTATCTATGAATCTAACATCAAGGCAGAATGTGGTAGAAAATAGAGGGATTTTTTTTACTTCTTCGGTTTTTGTTCCGAAGAGAAGGAAATTAGAAATAATTATTTAATAAATAAAAATAAGAGCACAAGGATGTTTTGCATAAAAGATGACACGATAAAGAGGGAGTGTCGACAAAACATAGATCGATTTGGAGAACAAAAACTTAATGCACTGATTGAAATTGAATTGAAATTTTAAATGTATGTGAACACAACTACTAGTGAAGACTTATCATATGAAAACTGACAACAATCCAATATTAGCGTCTTCCGAGATTAAAGACAGTTCATTAATTAATTTGTTTTGATTATCTCACTTATCAAATCATTAAAGTATAATTAGTTAATGACAAATAATAAAATAATTACGAGGACAAGAGACAATATAAAGTCGTAATTAACATGGGAACATCTTCGACACGCGCTATGATAAGATATAGAGAATAATTTAAATGGAAGCTGTTAAAATAATTTACGAGCGTACGTTTGATTTAGTGCATAGTGTCAACATTCGGTGCACATGATTCGAGCCGTGTTTACACATACTCGACAATAACAATCGTATAGGACACGCACACAAACGCCCGTGCGACAAGGACGCGCTACACAAATGTACTAGTTCAAAATTACAGACATAATGCTAAATCTCTACCATGCAACATAGACTGCTTTAATAAAGTTTATATAATTATTCAAATGTTGCAGTTGTATTAAGTCAACTAAGTTAACGTTTAGTATCATTTTCGCGTTAATTGATTAAAAAAAATTCCGTCTATTTTTTAATGTGAATTGACTATTAGTGACGATTATGTATACACTTGCAGTTTTAGTACTCTCTGATGTTAAAAAAAATTGATTTGATGTGAAGGACATTTAAATTATTTACATAGGTCAAAAAAGACAATAACATAGCGAGGCAACGTTCATAAGCATTTTGATTATTATCAGTGATGATAGACAATCCTTCGCACGTAATATTTTCATAATCAATTAATATCATTATTCTACTCGTAGAATCAGTCGATGAAAAGCATCGTACAACATATGTAAATAAAAACAAAATAAGTCACCATCTTAAAATGAAACAATAAATACATAATTTGCATTGATTTCGACATTGGGGTTTGATTTCAGGTTCTTTGTCCTATATTTTTTATTTCATCTAATTCAAATAGTTAGGAGTTTAAAAGTTTTCTATTGGATTATTAGGATTCCAGATTTTCATAAAAAAATCATGACGAATGAAGCTAACTTGAGAAGTTACAATGTCATTATCTTATAATAACTTGTAATAAATTATAATAGGTAAACTAAAGATATTTAACCAACTTGATACTTTTTTATCTATCGCACGTGTTCGCCCGGTGGACTTAAAAATGCCTGTTTTCTTTACTCAAAAGTAATTTTATCAGGTAAAACATATAATTTCAATTACGTACAATTATCGATAGCTGTTCAACATGATATTTAATTAAATTAGGAGGAAATTTCTACAAGAGCGGCAACGGACATCGAATACCAGTGAAAATGCTTCATGCATTACATGAAAAGGTTACCTGAACTTGTGAAATACTTTCGATTAAAGGTATCGAAGATGTGACGAATTAATACTGATCAGAAAAATGTGAAAAGAGTTTAAGAGTACGAATGGTATTAAAAAAATGGGAAAGGGTACATACCATTGACGTATGTTATTCGCGTAACTAAAGGCGTTAGCAACGACTAGTAATGGTCGGCTATGACGGAAGGCAAAGTAAACATTATCCGGGTGCTAGGCTGACGGCGGACGACATTCATTCATGTCCATTGTGATCGCGTGTTCCGTTCAATGCCGCTCGATGTATTTTTCAAATGTTTTAAACGTTATTTTCCGTTCGCGTCGCTTATTAATATTTTTCCTCCGTATTCAACGATTCATCATTTACAATACGTAACTTGTGTTGCGAATAGCATTGCATTGCATATTCATGTAAATATCTTTGTTTTCGTCTCGCAAACATCCAGTTTTAACAGGATTTGAGCAGTTAATGTGCGCTTTGTCATATGTTACATTGATAATTATTGCACGCTATGATCTTCTCAAAAAAGCAATTAAAACAATTCTTTATGTGCATAACGAAAAAGTATCGTTTATTGGTGTAATAATCATCACCAACGCGTACGTAATTATTGATGAAACAAGTGCCGTATATTAAATGTAAAAGGTACCTATTGCACTGCGCGCCAGTACCTACTAAAGTTACGTAAACTATGAAACTGCTGAACTAAAATATACATAAACGCTTTGTGAGCCTGCAATCAATACTGTTTCCGGGTCCGAGTTGTATGCATCTGTTTCGTTACATTGTTATATTTTGTTAACCAAGTTGATTTGTACATTACCACATAACATTGGGCTATCCATATTTATCAAATTATTCGATACAGTTTGAAGGCCGGTATATCCTAAAGTTGCGATTATAAAAGTAGTAGAATTGACAGCAGAAATAAATGTAGCTTAAGACCAATTAATTGCCATGATGTTCCACTTTCTGTAGACTACACTTAAAGACGGGCAGTCTTATTTTAATAATCTTATCCTTTCTGCATATTAAATTAGGTACATTATTGGCAGGAACATGAACCGCATAATATAGTCATCTTGAAGTAGTGATGTATAAAATATTATCAGTAATAATGTAACTGACATATGAAGTAATTAACTCGTATGTCCATTTAATTCAACAAACAATAGTTGACTCGGCGTCAGAGACGATGCGACGTATCTCTCACCACAGATAACAAAACAATCGAGTTCTATTCATGGAAGTGCATTCTAATTATTATTAATATTATCGGCCTCGATGAGCGTTAGCAACAATTTATTTTTCATTGAACCCTTTATAATTGCACTCGTAATGATCACGAGAACCAACACTTTATTGGTTATAAGCATTCGCCCGAGACTTCGTCAGCGCAGAATTGAAAAAATAGTCGCCTATAGCATGTCTGCGTGTATCAGCTACCTTCGGGTCCAAGACCTTTAAAAACGGACCAGCCGTTCCAGAGATTACCCGGTACAAACGCGGCTTTGAGAACAGACATATAGACGGACAGAAAAAAATAAAAAATAAATGGTGTTTAGTATTCAGCAACACAAATATATCACGTGTACATAATATGATTTTATTCTCGATATATTACATACAAACACTCCAATTTTATTAATATGTATAGATATCAAAGTATAGTTTGAAACAATATTTTTAAAATTATTTTTTATCTTCTCATGCCGATGTATTATAAATCGTGAATATTTCATGAACCCAGCAATCCCCTTTTTATATTATACCCAGATTAATAAAAAAGCAGATAGTATTTACTGTCTCTTTCTTCGACAATTTATTTAAATAGTAAACTTAAAAACAAGATTTACTTTGTATTTAAGTAAACACATCGGACACCTGCCATAATAACCACGTCATCAAATTACTTTTTCAAGCCATTACCGCGAGCGGATCAAGATATTGACAAGTGACAAACTGCATCGCGATAATATAACATCAGAAAAACTTGCGAAATAAAAAAAAAACACAACTTAAAGGTCAAACGAGGCAATGAGGATATCATAACGGACGCTTATTTTTAGGTGTTTCAATTCAGTAACTCGATAAACTCGAGTAGCAGATATCAGCCGCCCACCCGTACAGATTAATTTATTCAATGTGCGGTGATATTAAGAGTCCTAATAAATAAAATTACTATTCAATATTTAGACCATCGTATTTGCGTCACACAAATAAAGCAAGTAGTACTCTTTGTAAGAATGTCCCACACGAAAATCGTTGACATTAACGGTGATTTTGAAACTATTACCGTGGGTTTCTGAGACCAAAATCTCCATTTAAAATACATTTTTATCTTTGTTTTGTCAAAGATAATGACTGGGATGACGATATTACGATATTTTTACAGTAATTTTTGTCTCATAAACCCATGGTTAGTCAGCTTTTCCTATCGTCACAAAATACGATATTTGATTGCGAAAGTTGTCAAATATTTTTTCTTTATACCCATATATCTTCTCCGTCTAATCAATTGGTTTTTCTAACCTTGATTTAATCCAATCGAATTGACGAAACTCTTATATTTATACCTACATTGCAAATTGCTTAATCTATTAACAAATAAAAGATAAAGTCGCGAGTGAAATTTTCCATAAGGTCATCATTAAATGTTCCATGTTTATAGCTACGAATGCGGGAAACTTAACACGAATACAAATGTAAAAATTATAAACAAAATAATGTTACCGCTGCTATCAATTTTACGTAATGGTAAAAATATAACATTGATAAGAATTAAAATTTAATGTTTCCCTTTGAATTGAACTAAATAAAATTTTTATTCAAATACTAAGCCATACGTGTATGTAAGCCGCTGTTTGTCCGCACTATGCAAATGGAGATAATATGCGTACTAGCCAAGTGACCGGGTTGCGTTACTTACGTCGATCTACAACTAGACCTTTAAACACATTCAAAAGTAAACTTTATCTCTGTCGTATACGGTGCTACATTTCGCAAATCAAACGAGCGGTTTTCCGCACGTATCTATTCGCAAAATGAGGCTAACATCCAGCCAAGTTGCGGATAAAAACGCGTTAAACGCCCCATCGTGTCGGAGGCGGTTCAACTCGATTCGGTCGTGTTGCAACAGAAATCGCGTTTAGCAGCAGCTAGGCGCATGTGCGCAGCCCGAATGGGGTTACAGTGACCACATTCCTGCCTTCCGGAATCTCACTCGTGTTGTCACTTGCAACGTTATGTTTATATGTCTTAATGATAGCCAAATCATCGAACATAAACAAAAATCAATCGGAAAATGTAACCAACAAATCTGCAGCAAGCATGTTTTACGGTGCAAACGATTTGTGTCTGTGACTATCGGGACGTTCATCATCCTGCTAATTTTATCTGCGCCCCCCGCAACTCAATTAGTACGACAATTGTCGTAATGCCGACGGTTGATTTATTTTGATTGCTGCGAATTTTGGCAAGCTAACTTATTGAAATGTATTCAAGCGCCAACCACCAGCATACTTAAAATAGATCGGAATATACCAGGAACTTCTTTGTTAATCTTAACACTCACGTTTATATGGCCCTGGCACACCTCTTCCATTTCTTGTTTATACACAAATCTACACTTTTTTACTTTACAATCCCTTTAATATTCTTTCATGATGAGTATTTGTTTAGTATAGATTATAAATAGATACGTACTATAAATAAACTGCGGATCAAAACAAACAAAAATGATGCGTGCGATGGTTTAGTTTTTTCCCTGTCATCTTTAACGCTTTACTTAATTAACTTTTTAAATTTTAATGTGACAAATGATCACGTGCTACGTGTGTTGATATGAGAGGTATTAACATTAACGCTGCGGCAGCCAATTATCACTTGTACTCGCCTCGATATGGTGGGCAGGTGAAATTTTATGACGAACAGAATAGCGCAACATACGATCTGTCAACGGTGAATATTATAATTATCTAGAATGACATTTACTGGTCATGAACACATGAGTCACGTCATGTCAAGTTGATCATCTACACCAGTTTCAGTGACCACAAAATTCTTCCATTGGATATTTAGACTTATACAGTGTCTCCATCCTTCCGCTCTAGATAAGCAAGGATTCTGTTCAAGTGCTGCACTTACTTGATACGAATATGCGTAAATGTGTGTAATATGGCAAGATCTAACTAAGATTATAAATGCGAAAGTTTAGATGAATGAATAGATGGATGGATGTATGTTAGAACGTATCTCCAGAACGACTCAGCGGATCTTGATGAATTTGGCATAGATGTAGAACATAGTCAGGAAGAACACATAGCCTACTAATTAAGTTTTTTCTTTATTCCACGCAGATAGAGTCGCGATAGCCAATATTAAAATAATTGCCGACAACAATATTTCTGTTCATTATGACTTATGTAATCTATAAAAAGAAGTGTGGCTGATGAATGCAACTAGCGCTTGCCGTACCTACCATTTTTCGTCTGTGAAAATATTGTAATTTAAAAACAATGTTCTAAATTATATTTAAATGATATCTGTTTTCACACGCACTGTGTGTGCTTTCCGAAGCTTGTGGTGGATTGTGAGACAAAGAATTGGCAATAAGTCCACCTGTCTCCGCACCTGGAGCCGCCACTCTTTTTATTTGTATCAACCTTGCTGCTGATATTTTTATTGTTCTCGTTTGCGGACCGCTCGGACGTATGTACTTGCACGTATAATATGCTCAGTGATCAGTAATTAGCGACAATCATGGGTAAAGTGATACACGCATGTTTAATAAATTGAAACTGATTCCATTTCTTTATACAGAATATTTCTCTTTATCACTTGTCACATTTCAAACGGAGATTACTATAAGCTTTGTTAAAGAAAAGAAAAATTAATTTACCGCTTATTTATACTACTACATCCAAAAGAAAAAAGCCTAGGACTAGGCCGAACTTTGTTAGTGTTCGTAACTTCCCATACCGAAAAATCTAGCAGCTTGTAATAATATATTGTAGATACTGTAAAAAGTTAATACTTGTCTTAAAAAGTTAATACACTTGTTTACTTAAATATCTGCTTATTCTTAGACTACACCTGCATTGTAATTGCAAATGATAGGCACGTGCGCACAGGGAGCTATAATTTTTTTTAAATTTCAACATTATTTAACTTTATAATTAACAAAATTGATATTATTTATTTTTATATATAACAGAATCTAGTACAAAGATTTTAGAAATGATATTTTGAAATTTAGATAATTTAAAAGTATATATATAAAGCCCAAAATATATTTTTTCGCAACCCGATTCATCGGCGTTAATAGATCAAATAAGTGATGAGAGTTAGCCTATAGTCATATGTATATCAAGAATACATAACCATATAGATTTTAAACCACTCAAATGGCAATTCACAACTATCAATACTTCACTTATATTTAAATGAGACAAAAGTTTATCTCGCACGTTGTGTTTGGCCGGACAAAAGTACAGTATAAAAAAATCAAAACGAGAAGTCGCGGACATGATGCGTCGACGTGGGTCGTTAACCCCGTCGATATTTCTTGAAATTGCCGCGGAATCCGTGCTCTTTTCGCTTTTTAATTGCGAATCCTCCGCTACCAGGCAACCAATGAGCCGCGAGCCGAGGTGATAAGTTTCTCAAGAAAAATTTACGAACAACACATCGCTCCGAAATTATTGTAACGGCACTCAATGCACAATTCGAAAGTTGATTTGTAGATTAAAGTAATGACTGTCTATGTTCGATATAAAGTAATAATAGATTTATCCGTTACTATTACAACCATTATAATTTTAACAGTATCAGAATATGACCAAAAGTTAATGATAATGCTGACAGAGTTTCTAGAATGGAATAGGTTGCCAGATAGTCTTGGTTGATTGATGTTCCATTATCTACATGTAGCCTAAACGGCTTTGCCGATTTTGAAGAGTTTTTTTTTTTTATATCATAAGGTGGCAAACAAGCAAGCGGCCACCTGAATTCACCGAAATCGCTGCCCATAGACATCTGCAATTGGATTTTCGTTGCCTACCTTCGATCTCCGAGCGTCCCCTGCTCCGACAAATCTGCTTTCCCTTCTCATCCTTTTCTTTTTATAAAAAGGGTGGCAAGGGAAAAGGGACTTAAATTAGACCTCCGACACGCGCACTCGTCAAACGAAACTCGGATTTGCTTCAACTTCACGGTTGTCTTCTGTATGGTCGTGGTATTGCACCGGTTTAGTCGGCCCATTGCAACAGATGTTGCTGCTGGCGTCTACCATTGTAAAAGTAAGGTAACATTTGACTAGTATTCATTTCCGGAGTACTCCGTCATTTATTTATTTATATTTATTTAAGTTTATTGCTTTTTTACTGTGCACATATTTTGCATATAGAACGCTGCGTAGTATACCATCAAATCATTTTAAAGCTATCAATAGAAGGCCGACAATTGTATAACCGAAACTGAACGAACACATTACGTTATACTAGTACTCGCTACTCAGTACGTTCCGATACACCGTGCAGTATTATAATTGTTATAGACAAAGTTTAGCACGAACGTGTATGGTTTTTAGAAACACTGGCAGCCACCCAAGACGTTGGGTAAATAGAACACAGGTAGGTGCATTAATTATACATACTATGGGACGATTTATTTCACATAATATACGCTTTTAAATGGACAACTCTTATCACTTAATCGGCAATTCATTGACTTGTCCTGAATTAAGTAGTATAGTTACAAAACAGAATAAACTCTTTAAGATCTTTAAACTGGAATAAAATGGAAACAGTTTCATTTTTCTGCCCACATGGGAGAGACGGAATTACATTAAATTATTTTTCCGCATTATAAATAATTCAGCTATAAAGTCATTAATTTTAAGAACAATGATCGATTATATCACATTTTTACATTGTAAAAAATATTATTTAAATGAGAAATCGTAAGTAGAAACGTAGTACATACATATTATGACAGAATAGAAATACATCCGTTTCCTAGTGTACTCGACCGTCTCGTCTATTTAACTAGACGGTAAGTTAACGCTAAAAGGAAGTGAGCGTAGAAAAAAGCGTATTTAAAAATACATGCACGAGGTGCGACCCTAACTTACGAGCACTCGATGATGTTTAGTCGATTATAATTAGCCTCGCGCTGACTCGTGCGCAACACGGCGCAAGTTATAAGCGGAGCGATTGAAACTGTTTAGATAGCGATTTCCAGTGCAGTTATTGTTTCAAGCTCTAGCTGTCTCTATAAAAGTATGTTTTTTTATTTTTAAATCATGCTTCAGAGATCACGTACAGCAAAAACGTAGATATTTGCGTACTATGTATATTACAAATGTACTAATATTTAGGTGGGAGATGTAATATTTGCAAATATGGAACTGATAAAATACCTTTGTACGATAGAACGGCTTGAGTTAAGAATGTAATACACCTGTTAGCACTAAATTGCTTTAACTTTGATTTGATTAAAAATATTTTAACTTCAATTTTACCGTCGTCTCTTGTAACTGGAATCACATAGTTTGTGCAATGGTTGCCACGCGCGCCACAGACGCCGGCATTTTACGGCAGATGTGTGCAAACGCAGCATCTTTACTGTGAACTCCTGCTCCTAGCGCAATTATATATAAATGATAATTACAGACTCAACATCTACTTATTTACTTTATGCCTTAATTAAAAATATATTGCAATACCACAATGACAGCATAAATAAGGTATAAAGAATATGTAGTTGTAATTGAAAAGAGTGTAGATATGTAAGGAATTTATGTTTGAATGGAACATGGTGGAATAGAAAAAGCGATAAAGGCGAGCCAAGACCGAAGTAAATGAAAACCATTGTTTGTCTACTACTGCTTTGAGTCGCTTGTGCGAGTTTTTTCATTCATAAAGTTCGTCACTTAGCACTATATTTAAAAATACTGTTGTTGTGGTCGTAGTGAAGGAATGTGTGGTACAAAATTAGACAATTTCTCATAGACGATATAAACAAGGAAACAGCTTTCCTATTACAACGTCAGCCACGCCTGTTCCAACGTGATGTAAATCCGAAAAACGTTTATATATTTTAAAAGCGGAACCACTCGCATACTGAGTCAGTCGCGGGAAATAATAAGGAATGGGTACTATATTTAGTACATTAGTACTATGAATAGATGCGCCCACGATACGTGGCCGTGTAAATCAACGCCCGACTAATGTATTACAAACTCCGATGCACGCCCGTTTGACAGGAGAACCAAAACATTTTCTTGATTTCGTATTATTATATTATTTAATTTAACACATTAAAATTAAACGTATAATATGATCGTATGTGATAGGACATGATTGGATTAGGAATGCAAGCATCGCACATTATGGAGACAGAATCAAAAACCAGTAACATTCCCTACAAAAGATTTACAGCGTATTACTGTAAAATTCAGGTTGCAACTTGCATTGATCCTGACAATGTACCAATAATGAGTCATACCTTTTCCTATTATTCAATTAAAGCAGGTAGAAAGTTAGTGAGCTTCTTCGAGTTCTCCGAATAAAACAAAAGATTGGTCAACACCCTTAATTTACATATTAAGTAAACTTTCGGTCAACATGTTTTTTCTCAAAGAAATCATTACTCGATTCTCATTACTTAAATTTACAAAGGGAAGTTTTTGAGAGCATATGAATATAATTATTATTAGGGCTATAGATTTTTAATATTAAATGTTGGTGTTGCTATATTTTTCACTTGTTTTGTAGAGTAAGCAAGTAAGCAAGGACTCGATTATATATCACGACTGAAATCAACAATTCAAATATATAATGTATTGAATTACTATTTATCTCTAACAACACGTAAAAGATTTTCGACGAAGTTTTGACTGATGCATCAATTGATGAACGTAAGGCTCTATTTAAAACAATTACTTCTGAATTACACCTTGGTGTTCCCGCTGTTCGTTTGTCCACTTCTCGTATAAAAAAAATACTTCAGAAACCTTACAAATGCGTTTTTTTTTTCAGTTATATTTAAATACTATAAGTGCATTAATTGGACGTTTACGGACATTTTGTGACGGATATTGCTACTCAAATTTGATTCAATTTTTATCATCTTAGTTAAGTGCTTAAATTCACGGTATTTATGAAAAAGCCTAATACAAAGAAGTTGTGTGTATATTTTGAAAGGTATTCGAGTGGTCCGTAGTCCGTAGCGGCAAAGGGCAGGAGCGATGTGTCGGCTGTCGGCTGTCGGCACATGGCCGGGCCACCGCAATGCGGCAACGTTCTATGTACACTACACGAGCCACTCTCCACCCGCTAATACTGCCGTTTTATTTATAACATTCGACGCACACTACAAATATTCGTAGCGGCCGAACGGCGAGACAACCTAATCATATAGGTTATTATTAAAAAGCGCAATGTAATTGTTCCACAAATTATTCAAATTCGAGTCGCGCGTCGTATCCGGTACGTTTACGTTATTATTATGAACCTTGTCTTTCATATTGTACTCATAATTTGTGTGTTTTTTAATGATAATAATGTGCATAAATCATTAAAATAATTGATTAAATGATAAAAAAAACAGTTTTGGAAACGAAAATGAACGTATCACAACTCGATGATAATTAATTGCTAAATTGTTAAATTATAGGGGTACGAATCTGATTTTTTTTTTCATTTGTTTTTGTGATTTTTTTTTCAGTATGAGAGACTTATCTCTTCTTTTTCATTTCTGACCTAGCACAATAAACATATTTTACCAATTAAAAAATGAAAACAAATCGATATTTATTAGGTCGAACGAACAGTCATTAGTTTTGTTTGTGGTCTACAGCTGACATTTCCATTTTATTACACGAGGCTTTGTAAACGCACCTGTCAATGCAGTGTCCGCCTCTCCAAGGCTGCGCAGACGTCGATGTGTTTAGTGCCGGCTCGTTTCGGCTAAGCGATTTATGCCGGCGTGTTTCGGCAAGGAGTTAGTGCCGGCTTGTTTCGGCAAAGAGTTAGTGCCGGCGTATTTCGACCGAAGCGCTCCCCGACCGATTGAGGTGCTCGACGGATGCGTGCGATTATAATTAGGATTGTATTTCTGATTCCGACGAAGCTCAGTATGGCGGAGCTCCGCTGAATTCCATCTGAGTCATTGTGCCCGTTCCGTAGCCTTTATTTTCGTAAAACACTTAACCCTTCCGAGCGCATCATTGTTCCATCTTTACCTTTGCTAATTAATGTGTAAATTTAATTTTCGTCACACAATTATTACATTATTAACATTTTTTTATTTGAAAAGGAAACCATTAAAACTGATACAGCTTTATTGAGGTGAGCAGAGATAGCAATGTATTTTTGTTTTCTTCACTTACGTTGATTATGATTGGACTTACAAATGTATTTTGGACACTCGAACATATTGACAATTGTATGCCGTGGTTGACTTGGCAAATTGGTTAAAAAATATGTTTTACTTGAATAATTTTATTATAAAAATAACTTTAAATGTAAACAATCTTATTTTGCTACGTACATAGATTAAAAATATAGTTTTTTAAAACAAGCAATAAATCTCAAATATTTTTAGATGTTATTTCGTTGAATAAAAATGAGTTCAAATTCCATTGAACCTACTTACCCGTTTTATTTTCCTGTCACAGTCATTAATTTAAAAAATTGGCCGCACCATCGTTGAAAGAAGAATGAGTTGTGTTTACATACATCTGTCTAACTTTCTCAAGCGCGAAGAATGGAAATCATCGCCAGTTCGTAAAGCTACGTTTTCACTGTGTGATTCAAATTATATGATTATTCCCAAGGTCATTTTACATTAAATGTTATACTGTCTAATTTATCGATTTTATTAGAAGAAATAATTAAAGATTTTTTTATATCGCAATTTGTTAAGACTTTAAAAGAGCAAAGTTAGTATTAGGTTAAGTTAATAGAATGAAAAACATAATTTTGTGTTTATTGATGTTTGGTTATTCAGTTTTTGTGCTATAACTAAATATTTTTATTTACATCGTACATATTGAGACAACATAATCTCATTGATATGTTCGTCGTGTAGACAAAAACCTTATTTTTTTACAAACACAAATGACATACGATCTCATTATAACAATGAAGGTGACGCCTTACTTCGTTTACGGAACCTATTTGGCCCTGATTTTTTTGTCAAATGAATGCATAAAACAATATATTTATTTTCAGTTACCTTGATAGCTTGAATTTCGAGGCGAATTGTTTTGAATGGAGAAAACTACTGTTTAGGTATTTGTTTGATATTAAAATATTGCATCATATTTTTAAATCAAATAGGTTACGTTTTATTGTGTTTTAAAACTGTAAGAGGGTGATTTACCTATATGTGTAAATATTATTTATAAATTTATACAAATGCATTAAATATACTTCTACGCATATATTAACATGTATGGACGCTTACTCAACTATTTGACTACCCGTAGGTATGAATTTTATTTTACAACATTTGTTATTGAACTTACTACATTCGCATTAATTATTCTCGGCTAAGCTATAGGTAATAAAGATATGGTAATAATGGTAATGATAAATTCAGTCTAGTTTAAGTAAGCCTTGTTAAATATGTACAATGAATAGTTTGTGAAACTGCCCCTTAAGCAATAAATACGCTTTTCACATTCGAGCCGCGACTTCCAGATATAATAGAAGTGCGGCATGTGGTAACTACGCTCACTAGCTAACGTTAAATATAACAAAGTATAAAAACAAACCGTATTCAATATTCCATTTTACATGTCATTAATAATCAGAGACTGAACCCAATAATTGATCCTTAAGATCGATCCAAAGATTGTTTTAATTACTTTGTAACGGAAGAAGTAGAAAAGCATCTATCGGCTCCCAAACGATGGATCAGGTTTTTCAAAAACGACTTTTCAATATTGAATTGGCGAAAGACAGATGTAATTAAAAATTCAGTCTTAACTACTACATTCAAATCGTATTCATTAGACACAAAAGTAACAATCTAAACAACTTAAACGTATAACAATGGTTAGTTACACGTTTATTTCCTATAAATAGCGACACACTCACACATAGATTAGCGTTTATGTAACCGCGATAAATCAATAAAACGGAGATAACAAGTCCATTTCAGGCTGATAATATTATTAACAATAACACATTCAATGTTTTGAATAAAATGGAATTATTAAAAAATTACTAAATTAAAATTATAAAAACTTATTTAATAACTTGTTTTGTCAATTTTAATCAATTGTTTTATTGTAAAATAAATTAAATGAATATTTCGTATCATCCAGACTTGCATGCTGAAATTCGTAGACGTACTTACGTTTGTTTATAGGATTCTTGCACGTTAAATTATTGTTTTGGGTAAGTCTTCTATCAATTTGAAACTTTTTCCTTAACGGAAAATTGAAATAAAGTAATAATAGTGTTGTATTTTATTTGTTTGACCTTGTCATAAAATGCATAAAAAGTTATGGTTTCCCTTAACTTTGTTGGGGTCTTTATTTCACGAAAGAATTAACAATTGTTTTTAATTTCAACTAAAAAAAAAATTGTGAGGAACAAAATTAAAAAATACCAGTTGGCGCGCATAGAGCTACATTAGAACAACTAAAAAATCACACAACCATTTTACATCTGATAAACATCGCCCTGCTCGTGCTAAATACCCAAGTACTTTTTCCGAAGTACTTACAAGGTCAATAAACAAATAAACACAAATAATAATTTGGCGTAACGAAACAGTGATGGAAACGAGGCGATTGCGAGTCACGGCGCGCGCGGCGACATATTTCCCTGGCGAAGCGCGGAACAGGTTTTTGCCAAAGGGAGGTGCAGACATGCGCTTGCCACATTGCATTATGTGCCACTTACGACCCGCTCTAATATCATTAAATCTCTATTCAAATTTCATTCAAAATTCTATAATCTAAAATAATCGCAATTATGAAAGAAACAACTACAGTAAAAGAGATTAGTTGATCATCAAAATTATTTGAATGAATAAAATAGCGTTTGACTGCGCGATTTAATTATGTCTTTATCTTGAAAGCAAGTAGACATTTCGGCGTATCTATTTGAATTGTTGATAAAAAACTTTCGTATTTAATAAAAAAAATCTCAATGTCGTTGCAGTATAATATTATGTCTTACATCTCAAACAAACAGTTTTTATTTTAATTTTTAATCAATCTTAGCAAAAACTGCTTAATTTTTATTATAGTTAACTCGATTGGTTAACCGTCAACTACAATTAACTCATCTTTGCCAAAGAGTTGACAGCATGTGAGGAAGTGAGGCGGTTTAGATGGCACTACCCTGTATCACAATGTTGCCAGGTGGGCAACAATGCTCTATTGCACGTGTTTACGAGAAGAGAACCTTTGGATATATAGTATTCTTATCTGCAGTATATTTACACTAAGAAGATAATATGTCTGTTGTAGATAAGTAAATTCCATCCTATATTATTTTTACGTTTATATTTTACATCATAGAGCGACGGAACAAAGTTCACCTAACATGGACTACTTTTGGTGTCCGAAATACTGGCCTAGATTATTCGATTATTGTACTAGTACAGCAATACCTGTGATATTTCCTAGTCTTACTACGCTCAATTTAATTCATTTTAGTATAATTATCTAGCTTGCAGCACTTGAATGAGTATAGTTGATATTGAACAACTCCAGCGCATCAGAGGCGCGCTTGTGTTGCAAAACCGGCGCGTTGACGATAATAGCCGACTCATAAAATAAACACGGCGACCGTGATTTATAGCCAGTGTCAACGGGGAAAAACTGACTTTTTAATTCTCCGCTTTCAACGCTTTGATGATGAGCTATTGTTGACCAACTGGCAGCGAGATGTGTTCGACGCCAGAGAACTAACAGCTTCCTTCTATTTACGAAAACGGTGCAAATAAATTAAAGATTATAAATAGGTAAAGCAAGACAAGAAGTATTTCAGCCTAAAGACAGAAAGTATCAGGTTGCGGTAGCGCATTGTATTAAGACGATAAGAAATTGATACTTGTGACCATCATCCCTGATGAAATCCTAGCGTAACACTGAAAATTCATAACCACAAAATTGCTAATGAAACAAAGGAATGGAAAAATTAAGTCGACATCATATTTCTTAGTATACTTTGATTACTGAGACGCAATTGGCTTATCTTGTTATCTGTCACAATTTGTTGCAATACCCTTTACATCACGTAAGACCTTTCTATATCTACCAGCATAACATTATTACAAACCTGTAGGCAGAGACAATGCTACGTGCCTTTATGTGGATAATACATTATCACGAACCATTCAACGTCATTGTTATTATCTGAAATGATAAGATTTTCAGCATTGCAGGAGGAAATCGAGCGAAACACGTTTTAATTATCACCGTTTTGTACTCTTGTTATAAAATTTAAATGCTAATTTTACCAAAATTTATATGTATGAAAGCAAAAAGTAAATAAGGTTTCATGCTTTTCATTCAGATATAAGCAATTATTAAAATTAACTATATTAATGTAAGTTACAACTTTGTTGATTTAATAACTTTTAAATTCGAAAACAGTACGAGTGTCAGTAGCGCCGGCGCTGGCGACGCATCGGAACGCGGACAAGGCGCGTTGCTCACGCGCAGCCGCTTTCCCGACTTTCCAGCTGATAGACCAACTATCGAAATTCATATCGAAGTAGGTATTTCTTAACACTTGTCACCATCCTCTATGAATAGATTACTAATTTGATGATGGTTTTTTAAGGTTTTAAAATTTGATAAATTATTATTATTATTTTAACAACAATTGTTTGTGAATTGTCACCTCCGTGATATTTTAATTTTAAACTAGATATTCATCGAGGTGTCAAATGCCATTAAAATAAATCAAAAATATAGTTTCAATGCGTCGCGAGGACATCATCGAACAGACGAACGAGTCACTCGTCCTCTGTCGTCATGCGCAGGTAGAGACCGGAGGACGACATGCCCATTGTTTATCGCTGTTAATTATTATGAACTCAACAGACGCTGCCGAATGCCGCGGCCACCGTCGGAGCGCTCTTTACGCAAAAAAAATCTGATAAAATGTCTACCTGAAAATCTAGATCATACCAAAATTTAAAATGTGGCAAACAAATTCATTATTGAAAATTCTATGAGTTGTCCCGAAAGTAAATACGTTCGATATCTATAGATCTTCATGGAAACGAATGTAGATGTCACCCTTCGACACATCCATGCTCTCGGAATCCGACTGCCGTACTCCAACAAGCAACGAGCGAGTAGCGCGCGCTCGATTGAGGACCGTTACGTGAAACGTTGAGTGCGCGAGGCGGGGCACGGGCAGGGCAGGGCAGGGGTACGATGCCGACGGCGGCCGAGCGGTGCCGAGCGGCGCGGGCAAGGGGCTCATGGCGCGGGGCGGGGGTGCGCCACTTTATCGCGCGAGCTGGCAACGCCGCTCGGTGGGCGCCCCGCGCGCAACCTCTCACTCACCGTCGCCGTCGCCGGCTCGCCATCGCCATCGCCAGTGTTACCTTTGACGGTGGACCGTGCGGTTGCTCGATGTCAGTGACGTCGGTGTCGGCGCTCGCGCTACACGTCTATGATGTTTCGGTAAATACAAAGTCGGACTCGTGAGTGAACGATAATAATAAATTTATTATCAAATGTTGGAACACAGTGACAGGTGCAAATATTATACATTGGATTTGGATATTTTATGAACTGTGCTAAGTGACGATTTGAATTTTTCAACGTAAATAAAGTGCAGTGGCCCACGAAAAAAGGATTGCAAAGTGCAAAAATTGGATTTTGAAGATCATTTGTGGATTATATTAATAAATGATCTGTGCAATCATTGCCTTGGATTGTGTGGAATAAAGTGACAAAAAGACAAAAAAAAAATTAAGGTGTGTTATCAGTTCGGCTAATTACTAATACTTCTAATAACGTAACAGTAAATAAATAAATAATTAAGTAATTATAAATAAAGTAACAGTTACAAAAATACAACTCGGTACTATAAAATAATAATTAACCTCCGTTGATCAAAAAAGCGACACACAGCTCAATCGTACATCAGTGTTTTAAAATATTTGAAATTGGTTGTTTTCAATTATTGTGTAATAAATAAAAAATAATTCTGATAAGTAAATTCCACCATAAAATTTAATTAAAGGAGATAAATTAGCAGTGAATTTCGTGAACAACACATTAAAATTAAAAACTCATTTGCGAAGTGTAAATTTTATTCTAAAAGACGACACGATGAACGTATCGATTGTTGACGTTCAGAACGTTAGAAACTAATTTAAAAAAAGATCGCAGGCAAAAAAAAGAGAATAATTGTCGAATTAAAAAACAATATAAAAATACAGAAAAATTTGAAGCAGTGTAAGTGGAATATTTAGAAAGTACAACAGGATACGTGGTGTTTCAGGGGGTGCGCTTGAAGCGACAGGACGGCGAACTCTGCTAATACGGCTGGGTACGCGGGGAACAACATAAGTTACGCGGGAGCACACGCTCCCGACACGGCAAAACACAACCCCCTGCAAGGGACCATAGGATACAGAGTCAACGCGCATAAGTGAGTACCATATTATGTCCAACTTAACATTTTTCGGATATTGAATTTTATTTATGTGTTATCGTAAGGTGTTTTTGTAAAATTTTAGTAAACAAATTCCCAAGACCCATCTTTCGTATAAATTCAATTAGCATAGTTTAAGTTATCTAGTATTTTTCGTGCGCGAATACCTATTTGTCAACGAAACGTCACACCTATTAAGGCACTTACTTTTTTATCTTATCCGGAACAAGTTTGTTTACATTTCAACAAAACGCTGAAACGTGCCTCGCTTACCTCTACCCACCTTATCGTAGTTAACGGGCAATAAAATCAAATATCCTCTATGAGTAAAACTTTATTTGCTACCGCATAACATTTTAGCATAGCATAGCCGCTTAGCCATTTGTATTATTCTCGAAGAAAAATATGTGCTTACGCATTCGCATAAATCAATCTGTACGTAAATCCCTTATAATCATATGGCAACTGTAAAGTACACGAGCGAGTGACATTGCCGGCCGCGCGCATCACTGCAATTATAATGAAAGAAATGAAATGTGTTCCTCCATTCACACGCACAAACGCTTTCGGTGCCCATCACGCACACAGATGTCTCTACACTCACACACACACACAAATTGTACGCACACAAGCGCAGCGCACTCACACTAACGTACGATGGGAATGCAAGCGGTGACTGCACTTTAGCTCTTACAATAAACACAAACAAACAAATTATTAACACTTAGCTCATCCAATAGTTAAGGACTCGTTAAATAAATTTTACCATCGTTTAAATAGGTATCGGTTTAATTTTTAATGTTTATGTAATATCGATAACTTTAAAACTATCATCGGTTGTCGTTGCCCATGATTGTTATTACATTTGTAGTGTAAATTATACTAAAAAAATAAGCAGGTGCTAAGTCGTGGCGCTCGGCGGCTTTGTTTCGTAGTCACCTTTACGAGCGACATATTGTTGATGGCAGCGCGCCTTTATTCAAAACCAATAACTAAATAATAATAAACGGGGAGTGGAAGCGGGATTGTGTGAACGGTGCACAGGAAGTCCTCTACTCAACACTTCAAGGGTAGCGCGCTCTGCAATTATTACAAATATTCAACTAAATACACGACGCGTTGTTAAATAGCATCGATGGCCGTTTGTTTTACCTCGCTACGTCTAGAGATAAGGATACACGTCACACGAAAAGAATGTTATATTAAAAGATTTGTAGCAGCTTGTAAGTGGTCGTGGGAAAATATGTCTGTTTTCAACGGGCACTGCGGCCGGGGGCGGATGCACCGACTACACTATTATACCACGTGCTTAATAGACTTGAACGAATTTACTTAAATATACGATCTAACACTTTACAGTTTATTCAAACACGTAAAATTAGTGTCTAATTACATATATCAAGTGTGAAAAAAATTACTCAGTATAACATCTGATACGTTTTGTCTGATACGGAAACAAATTAATATGAGAAGCGTAATATAGCTTCATATCGCCGCGACCCGGCCCACTTACCCCAAGTTTGCGAAGCTCGCCGACCCTTCCCGATCATTGTGTCGTATCCACCCCAAAGCGCTCGCCTCCATTCCAAACCCCCGGAATTCGCTCCTTGAAGCATGATTCATTCTCCCGACCTCGAATCTCAATTGACCAGATAAATATTACACAAAACTTTAACAATCAACAATTTAAAAACTTAATTATTCATATTTGTATCATCCAAACACTTTTCTAAAGACGTCTACTAAACTTTTTTTTTTGTTTAAGTATGTTTATATTCCGTAATATATGTATTTTGTAACTGATCTTCATTATTTTGCAAAAATATAAGATAAGATTATCCCAATACGTTTTCAAGTTACGATCATGAATGCATGAACTTGTTTATAGGTGGAAAATGTATTTGCTAATTGAACAGTTTTAAAGCAAATAATGTTGCTGTCAAACTATAATAATTCAATAAAAATATTTGTAAATAAACAACAATAAACTATGATTTAGTAGTCAGTAATCAAACAATAACGTAACTAGAATAATTTATCTTCCAAACACCGATACTTTTTGTTTTAATCAAGTTCCAATAATATCGATCCTCGTCATATGTACTTTTATATCATATACAAATGTGAACACAGGCCACAATGTGAAGTGGCTTTTAAATAGGGGTGACCAACTGTCGACGAAACACAGGGGCGGTACACGTCACGGCTTCACGCTACCCGATAGTAATCTATACACAGCTTACAATTAATGCCTTATTTAACACTGTTTTATTTAAACAATATAATCAATATCGTCACGGTAATTACAAAATTATTTTCTATAAACTTTCATATTTAACATTTAATTCCTTATAATTTATGTACAAGTTTTAAAAACGCTACGCTTCTTAGCGGCCAGCATTCCTCCGCGCGTGGCACATCGTATTACGTTGAGAATCGATACTCGGAAACTCGTTTGTTAATACCATCACCGCTCAATAAGGGTTGCAATTTGACAACTAAAAACTTAACCCACGCCCGATATTCGCCAATTAGTAGCGCTTTTAATTTGTTTCTTTTTAAAAGAGCATTCGATAACAACGTATCTCCGCCGCCAATTAGGTAACAACTCGCCGCGTCTGCGCATCTATCTAAAATTAACTATAGCCAATGTATCAAAATTCCTACGCGTTTCTCTCGTCTATCTTTCAATATTATGCCGAACACCTTCCAGCTTCTCGAAATAGCGACGTACTCATTCATATTAATTTATTTAGCAGTTTCGCATGTCGATAAACGTGAGTTGTTCTTTCGATACCTGATCATATGAGCTAAGAACCGGCAATATTTGATTTTTGTGTCGTTTATATGTTCACTAAATACAATGATTTTCTAAATAAAAACATTAGTCTTTTCTATTAACCAATAGTATAAGGTTTAAGATCCATACAATTTCGTTGAGATTCCGAGAATTGTCTCAAACGAACATGCCGCGTCTGCATTCAAGAACCCAAAATATTTTGAGCGAGACGTAAGTGATTATTCGGATGTGGTACCACTTTTACAAAAAGTGCACCAGGATGCAGAATACAAGTTTTTTTTTGTTCGGCTACACATTTTAGTCGGTAAAGGAAAAAAGGTTCAGACAAAACTATAAAAAGAAGCGCAGGTCGGACGAAGTTTACCTAAGGAAGGACCCTTGTAAATCATCTGCGCCGGAGATGAATAAGACGAACCGTCTTGAGCGCTGTTGACTCGCGTGTTTATTGGTTTTCGACTCTACTAAGTATCTGTTAAGCTATTTATGACGATACTTAAGTGTGAATCGTCAAATGCTTGACAAACTATTCAACTATAATTGAGACAAATCGATTTTGATACATATAATTAAGCAATAAAGCAAGTAATTAGTTAAAACAGTTTTATCAGTCTAATTTGCCAAATAATTGAGTTTATCAGTGTTTATAATGTTGAGTGAAATGTAAAATTCTTAAAAGTATGGCAACGCTTTCAATTTTCAAAATATAAAAATCCTTTCCACAAAATTATACTCGTAAACTTGCAAACCCAATATGGTTACAATAGTAGAGACGCATACAACAATGGGTAGCCCGTGCGAGTGTTTGTCGGGCATTTGTCGAATGGGAATTATTAGGAAGGGCTCCGGGAAGGCTCGGGAATTGGCCCCAAAAGCAGTTCACATGAATCGCTCTCCCACTCCGGGTGCTATACAAAAAAAAATATGAAACACATCCCGAGAGAAACACAGGGGTAACAGCGCGTCACTACGTACGTCCATATTGATTTTTTACAACTCTCATTGTTCGTCAAAATAATAAAAATCCGTGTGCACATATTAAAAAAAGATCTTGCGTCAATAGAATTTGGGTTGAATATTGAGTCCGTGTTTATTAATAATCGAAGCGTTAACGTGTGGAATGTAAAATGTTCGACTCGGCAAGGCCACTTGCAATAGAATAGAAACTGCTCGTATCGCGAATCAAATAAAATTGCCGGACTGATTTCACATTTTAATACCTAACGATATTAAAAATACAGTTGTATAGGTAAACCACTCGATAATGTGTAGCTTGCTCAAGGTAGGTACCGTTATACCTAGTTAACGCTTTGCTTAGCGCTACTTATACTATCTATAGAATGCGATCTACGAAATATATACACCATTAACCATATCGTTTGTTCATATTTTCCCATTAAGCTTTAAAAAAAATATTCTTCAGAAATAATTCAATTAATTTGACATTTCTGTTGACGCTCCAGCAAATTAGTCACATGCAGCAATACCATATAATCCTACTTAAAATTAAAACCCTTCTCAGAATATTCTAAAGTAATTAATATCAAATATCGACTAATAAATGATTTTTGTATTACTGTAAGTCGAACTTAGTGTGTGACCAATGGTTAACGTGTGTTGTGTTGTTTTTGTCAGCGGGTATGGGTGGTGCGGCGGGACGGGCGCGATGAGCGGCGGCGGCGAGAGCGCGCAGTTCGGCGCCAGCGCCAGCGCCGCCACCGCCGCGATGGTCGCCGCCGCCTCCACGGCCGCGATGCAGGACTCGCAGCCATTCTCGCAGGTACGCAACGCATGCTGCACAATCTACACTGACAAGTCGGCAATACGCAATTACTTAGTTAGGTAGTTTTCGGTAAAAAAAAACATTAAGCGGGTATTCAAATAACATTCAATATTTTCAATAAACAAATAGTTATCATATATACTGGAACCTTTATTTGGCGTATAAGGACTTATTGCTTGTCAATAGGCTTTAAAACATAATTTTTCTTTGCAGATGCAAAACAACATGACTATGGGAAATCCCCAGTATGGTGCGATGAACGGCTACGGTCAGCAGCGCAGCCATAACCCAGCCATGACAGGCATGAGCATGGGCGGGAACGGCGGCATGAACGGTATGAACGGCATGAATGGCATGACCGGTATGGGACAGATGGGCAACGCCGCCATGAACGGCATGAACCCGATGGCGCAGATGGCCAACATGGGCATGCACGCCAACATGATGAGCTCGCAGATGGGCCCCGGGCAGATGGCGAGCACGGGCAAGATGACAGCGAGCTACCAAAGGCGACACACGCCTTACCCTTCAGGCACGATGCTCATGGGGCAGCGGAAGCCTCAGTACATGGGCGGCCAGCCGGGTTTCGGCCCGCAGTATCCCGCCGGGTATGGCGGCCGGCCGGGATTCCAATCTCAATACCCACCTCAGCAACCTCTGGGACCAACTAGTAACTTCGGCGCAGCCATGAGAGGGAGTATGAGACAATCGACGCCCCCTTATTCGAACCAAGGGCAATATTTCAACGGAGGAGTGCCCAACCAATTTCCGCAGCATCAAGGCAGCAACGCGCAATACGCCGGGCAATACACGGGGCAGTTCGCGCAGGAGGTGGCGATGCGCACGAGCATGTCTTACCAGCATAGCCCGGTGCCGGGCAATCCCACGCCGCCGCTTACGCCGGCGAGTAGTATGCCGCCTTACATCAGCCCCAATGCTGATGTCAAACCCCACTTTAACGAGCTCAAACCATCGATGGGCATGCAAAGTAAGACAATGTTATAATCTGATATATGTATTTAATTCAAATTTCTTTTTTTGAACATATGAAATAAATGTTTTTTTTTTTGTTTCAGATGACGAGCTCCGATTAACATTCCCTGTAAGAGATGGTATTATTCTACCACCATTTAGATTAGAGCATAATTTAGCGGTTAGCAACCATGTATTCCAATTAAAACCCACTGTCCACTCAACATTAATTTGGAGGTAATTTTGTACACATATGAATGCTTAAAACAATACGAATGTGTCGAATACGCATAGATTAACATTTTGCTTGTTCACAGATCGGACCTTGAGTTACAACTGAAATGCTTCCACCATGAGGACCGGCAGATGAACACGAACTGGCCAGCGAGCGTACAAGTGTCAGTGAACGCGACGCCGCTCGTCATAGACCGGGGCGAGAACAAAACCTCGCACAAACCTTTGTACCTGAAAGAAGTGTGCCAGCCAGGGAGGAACACGATACAGATCACAGTCTCGGCGTGTTGCTGCGTAAGTATCTGTATCTTTATAAACCTTAACAGATATCAGCTATAACAAATATCAAGTTCACTCTTGAACTTAAATCCCTTCAAGCTGTATGAACTTAACTGTTTTAACAACACTGTGCTATTTAAATTACTCATTTAACATCATTTCAATTTACAGTCTCACCTATTCGTACTTCAATTAGTCCATCGGCCGAGTGTACGTAGCGTGTTACAAGGCTTGCTACGAAAGCGATTGCTAACAGCCGATCACTGTATCGCCAAGATCAAGATGAACTTCAACCAGACACCGGTCAACAACAATAGCTCCAACACGGGCAACGACAGGGATGGCGTGGAGCAAACGGCACTAAAAGTATCGCTAAAATGTCCAATCACCTTCAAAAAGATCACGCTACCGGCGCGCGGACATGAATGCAAACACATACAATGCTTCGATTTGGAGTCATATTTACAACTCAATTGTGAACGGGGGTCATGGAGATGTCCGGTGTGCAAGTGAGTTGAATACTAATATATAATTATGGTACTGTTAATGAAAACATATTGGAATATTAATCTGTGTTGTCCAGAAACTTGTATACACCTTTGAAAAATAATCTGTCCAGAAGATTTTTTTGTATATTTGTACCTTAAGACAACCTTTTAACGTTGTTTTTCCTTTGTAGTAAACCGGCACAGTTAGAAGGATTAGAAGTGGACCAGTACATGTGGGGTATTCTTAACACTCTAAATGGCTCAGATGTAGATGAAGTGACCATAGATAACGGAGCAAATTGGAAAGCAGCAAAAAGTGTCACCAACTCTGGCATTAAGGTAAATAAAAGGATTTATTATAAAATGTAATATTAAGACAAATATTAACTGAATACAGACAGTTTTGTTATTAAAAATATAAAGTTTTATATTAATCAAAAAGCATGTTTTGTCTTGAACTTACAACCTTGTTTTTTCTGTCTTTCTTATTACCATTCATTTATATCAATTCAAATCCTTTTAACAAATTCACTTTAGCAAAATAGAAGAACTAATATTTACATACAAAATAACTAACAGTTATTTATATATTTTTAGCAAGAAGACGACAGTAATGACAACAGCGTAGGGAAACGTGGCAAGGCCATGTCACCCGGGTCTATGAACATGCCTACAATGAACAATTGGGACATGAACGCATTATCACCATACCTACCACCAGATATGAACACAATCGCCAGCGGTTCTATGATATCCTCCTACAACCAAAGTGGACAGAGTAGGAACTCAAGCGGGAGCAATAGTCAGAACTATGATTTCGGCATGAACAATGGTCCTGGCAGTAATGAATTTGCTGGCAATGGACCTCTGTCACATTTGAATGAAAGTGTCAATTCATTAGACCCACTCAACGCTATGGAGAAGAGTCTAAATGAACAGGTGAGTTTTCAAAACATTACATAAAACCTAATGTATACAGAACACAAAAAATATATATTAGAATTAGTTACTCCAAAGATTCTTGCATGAGATTCAAATCAAGAAACTTTGGTGTAATTCATATAGCTTTAAATTCTATTTAAATGTCAAAAAATGTCTCTTTGCTTCCATAAAGGCGATTTTTTTTTTGATATCTTTGCTAAAATTTTTAATTTCCATTGAATTGGATTTTATTTTAAAGTACAAATGAGAATACCTTTAGAGACAATGTGTATGTTCTTTAGATGCCGCATACCCCGCACACGCCGCACACGCCGGGCTCGGCACACACGCCGGGCGGCGGCGGCGCGCACACGCCCGGCTCCAGCCACACGCCCGGCCCGCCCTCGGTCGGGCATCCGCTCAGCGAGGTCGACATACCCGCCGACCTCAACTTTGACCCCGCGGCCGTCATCGACGGGGAGGGCACCGACAACTTGAACGTAAGAAAACTTAACATATATTTCCCAGTCTCTTTACAATTCATTAGAAACGTCATGGCTCTTCCCAAACGGAAAGATTTTTTTTTAAATTTTGTTTGGTATTATTGGCTGCAATACGTTTACGTTCATAAGTTTTATTTTAACTTTAAACAATGTTTGAATCTCTAGTTGTTATGCTCATAAAAAATATCAAAGCCATATTGAAATTCTACAGTGAAAGTAAATAAATAAGAGATTAAACGAAAATGTACGTTTCCAGTTGCTTCCTGAAACGAACGTGGACCCGATGGAACTGCTATCGTACCTGGACGCGCCGGCGCTGGGCGAGCTGTTGGCCACGCCGCCCTCCTCCTCTTCCTCGGCGGGCAGCCACCCCCCGCGCGCGCCCTCCTCCGACGACCTCCTTGCGCTGTTCGAGTGAGCCTTAACCTTCCTCGCGGAGGCCCAAACCGAATGATCCTACGACTCATAGTCGCCTAGAATTATCCTTTGATCTCGTTAATGATACTTCTAAGTGGAATTCTCAGTTCGCTCCGCGAGTTATTAAACGACTTGGACGTTACGAGTTACGTTAAGGTTCCCGGTGTTCGTTCGTTTGTGCACGTAGTGCGTCGATGCAACTGTTCGAGCGATGAAGCCCGATATTGTGATACTAGATTTTAGTTCCTCGTCCGTTCGCGGGGGCGCCGAGCGCGGCGGCCGCGCGGACGGGGCACCGCCTGTCGCAGCGACGGTGCCGGAGTACATTTATAGTTGTATAGATAAAGTATTGAGAAGAGCGCCGCGCCGGCCATACCGCGGCGTTGTGCATGTATAGTTCCTCGCACCGCCGTCACGGTGGCGCCACTCAAGCTCCCTATATTCTAAACTCTAGCATAAACTGTAACAAAAATTTACAATAAATATTAATTCAATTTGTCTTTCGATTCAATGTAATACTTTTTATCGATTAGAATTGTTTTGGTGTCGTTGGTTGACGAGTAGCCGAGCCGGTTGTAAATAGAGAGTTTTATTTGTGCTAGTTGTTTGGTAGCGGTAGGGCGAGCGGCCGCGCCTGTACATATAGCGTGCCGCGGCCGCGCGCGCGGGCATTGTGAATCTTATAGTTCCTATTTGATGCGAGCGGACTATAATGTTCAATTGCCGTTCATTGTAATATATTCCTTGACGTTATCACATATTCTGCATTTTTAATTAAGTAAGGTACGATAAGATCGGTGAGTATTGCTGTACTCGCATACTGGGTGATATATTCTAAACGTGTTGTTTCAAATCGACAAATTAAAGCGGTAACAAATTTGTTACGCAACGTATATTGTAAATGTGAGTGCAAAAATGAACTCTGTTAAATTATTTTGCGTTATTGTGAATCGAAGAATGATAGAAATATATTTTAATTTCTATATAAAGATAAATGAACTGTATTATTTGTAAATATTGACTAGTTAAGAATATTATATGAAGTAGTTATATTTAGGAGAACATGGCGGATACTTATATGACGGCCAGTTTTAGTGTAGTATTACTAAATTAAAATTCTACACATGGTTTTACATGTACATACAAACATCATAATGCAATAAAAGCTTGTGATTCGGTGCGTAAATGCGGTTGTTCCTCAAATTAATTAACGACAATTGAACAGAATTGTAATTACTCTTGTTAGAGTAAACGCAGTGTCATTGTCATATTAATTTCTATTAGTTTTTTTAAAAAAAAGTAAGATAATGTGATTAACAGCAACTAATCAAAAAAGTTTAATTTGAAAAACATCGCAATAAAACAAAATACAATTTAGATAAAATTATTCTTACCGACGGTGATGAATTTAACCTGAATAGGTTATAATATATAGAATTGTGGTGCTTCTATTAACTAGTAAATTCAGTTTTTAGTATAAATAAAAAAATATCACAATTTTACTGAACTTAAACGATAAAAAGTTTAAAGAAAAGAAATATGAACTGTCACATTTACGCGCTGAAACATATATCCGTTGTTCACAGATTAAAAAATCTAAAAATCTATGCTCATCTTACAAGTAAACTTTTATTTATTTTTCTGCCGCCTTTTATTTAAGAAAATTGACAAGCAATAATATTTATGTATCTAATAATAATAATGATCTAAGTTATAACCAAGCAAATTTATTTTAAAGAAATACTTTTTTTTTAATATTCATTTTATAATTACGATGAGCATTGAAACTTGGAAAACTTGTTTCACATATTTTCAAATGTTTGGTTCCATTTGATGTCTTACCACGTTACGGGGATTTCGAAAAAAAAAACAAATTTTTTATTAAAATTAAAATACAAATTGGTAAGGTGCAAAACATTATCGACAATCGTGGAAATTTCTAAATGGAATTAAGTTCCCGTTAAAATTGTCAATCAAAGAGCCATTGTTCATTTTAGATGTTGTAAAATTTACAGTGATAAATTACTGATAAAAATTTTAAAAGCAGTTTATAATTACTTAGAGTTTATATGTAAACTGTCAAATCTTTTCAATATTTATGTAAGAATTGGTGAATTTGCGCATTTTTCTTCATGCTATGAATATGGACGCCTCTTTAGAGTTAGTCAACTATTATGAAACAATAAAATTAGTGTTATAAAAAGCCGTGGTCAACTGTACAAGCAAATTGGAAAGTTTACTGAATGAGATGCGGCGATTAGATGCGCGTGCTAAGAGAAAGTAGCATTGGTTGATCACAGTTTTTTATCTAAAATTACATACTTTTAAGGGACCTTCAATTCCAGTTAGCTAGTTCTATTTATTGTAGTGAATATTGCTTTGGGTCGATCATTGTAACGATTTTTGTAAGACCAAATGATAATTTTTGTACAATTTTACCTGATTTAGGTAAACGATGTATTTTTGTTTATATAAAATGGAAAATATCATAAAAATTTTAGCATATCAACATTTAATAGCAGAAATACAAAAATCAAACGGAATGATCGACCCAAGCGAGTAAATTATTACAATATATTTTGTTGAATATTATAATGAACTGCTGTGGAGTATTGTAGATTTTTGCTCGTACGAATGTAAGATACGGCATTTGGAAATAAGTGAAAAAAGAAACTCAAAATATGGCGATAGCCATACCGTGATTTCGTGCAAAGCCAAACTGTACTGTAGTGTAAACTCTTCAACTTATTGTGAACATTTTAGTGATCAGATTCGTACCCACTGAAATTCATTTCGAAATGTATAAAATGGAAAAAAAAACATAACATTTTTATGTTATTGAAAATAAAATGAACTTAAAAATTATACGTTATTTTATTACATCCGTGTATCATTTGGTTTTTAACTATTAGATTTTTTTATTACAACAAAAACTATTTTTTTCAAGCTCTACATGATACGTCGATAAGCGATTCAATATTTGCGCAAAGTATCATAATCACAGAATGGACTTATGATGAGAGTTGTTATAAGACGAACTGAACTTGAGAGACGTGATATTTTGCCTCTGCACCAATAAATTCGTCTATATTTATAATCATACTAACTGTTTCCCACGACTCCGTTCGCTCGGAATTTTGAACAAAATGTGTGTGTTCTTTTTCTTTGTTCTATATCTATTCAGTATTCAGGCAGGCAGTATCGGTTTTCTAGCAATGCTTTTTGTGCTTGTTAAGAAACATGCCACCTATGTGCGATTCGACAAACTACTCTATGTAGAAAGTTCACCAAATAAAGTATAGATGGCGCTTATCCAAAAGTAATCGAAATTCAAAACCAGAATTCTCGGCTTCCTAGATTTTACGCCAGGAGTAGAAATTTGTTTTGAAATAAGCGGTTTTATCTCATTATAAATTAAATTAATATAAAAGTCTCATATTAAATATTAATCGAAAACGTATGGTCAAGTGACATTAAAACTGTTTTGTAGAACGATGACCGATGTCAAGTAATTTAAAGTAACATACCTAACCGGCCAGACTTGTTCCGATTCTTGAAACGTTTTAGACGGCATCTAATTTAAGAGAATATTAAACAAAATTAAAGATCCGCAGTTCTTAGAACTCGGAGACCATATATATTAATAGTTTCAGTAAAAAACTTCTAAAACTTGGGATATGCGATTGGTACGGGTAAGATTTACCTACCTGTATGATGAGCAATGTGTTACCATGTTTAACATCTTAATCTATAGTGGAAACTTGAATTGATTTGAGTTTAACGAATAAACTCAAAAAAAATTAAATTTTCACTGAGTAACATTAGGCTACTACATTTATTACGAGATTTATTGTTTTAAATTACGAAATCCGGTGCCGCGGGCAAAAGATTAATTTTAAATAGTTTTGCAAATTAATTTATACTTGTAATTCTGCCATGGAACTAGTCTAGATTATTTACATGAATGTTCATTTTTTGTTTAGTTTAGTTAATTATCTTTTTAAGGAAAGTAAACATAATACTATTTGAAATAAGTGCTTTTGTGCTTTGTTATGAATTTTTTAAAGTGCTACAATTTTGTAGACTTAGATTTATAGAAATGTGTTACGGTCCGCAGGCCAGTTTAAATTTTCCCAATAAACGATAAAATCTTATCTTAACCTTTAATAGTGTGAGTGCAGTTTTTAGTAGCAACACTCAATAATCGCACGCGCAGCGAAGGCTTCTACACGCACACAAGCTCATACGTATACATACAGGGCAGCTATTCCGTTCAACATGCACAGCAGATCAGTCTTCGCACCGGGTCGGACTGAGCAACGTATCCTGTCTGTCCGGTTGAACGACACAAAACGATCGAACGAACGCCAGTGTGTGTAACGAACATTTTTATTTATAAAAAAATATTAATTAATTAGACTGTATAAGTCATCTTATTCGTTTGTGTATTTATGTTTTAAAGTGCATAACGGTTTCAAAGAAACCTGATTTCAAATGATCGGTACGTTTGGTACGGCTTTTGTTTATTTGATCAAGTGCGTGATAGTGCTTTAAGCTTCTTACAAGAGGATATTTTGTATTTTAGGTGAGTTGTTTTATATTACTTTTATTTTTCATTCAACCCAAAAAAACATATGTTATAACTGACTAAAACTTTTTTAAGACACGTCGGTAATACTGACCTGACGTGGTGTCAATGTTATTGGATCTTAGAAATATGTTAGATACAAGATAAGGGCTATCATAGTTGTTTTGTCGCTGAAGTTGATGGTACCGTAATTTTGGTAACAGATGCAACCAGTAGAATTAGTCAAAAGAGGGTTCAGGTAACCTAAATATCTCTAACGTGTATAATAGAGATATACATTCCCTAATTGTAATATTCATTTAGTTGATTTTTAGAAAAAGAATCAAATGAAATCGATGGAATTGAACGTTGTGTGTTATTGTTACTGTTATGCTAGCTTTCTATGTTAAACATTAATTTGTTCTTTGTTAAAATGAATGATTTGCTATTTCTCTTCACAATTGCAATTTATTAAAGCAAATTTAATTTATTATTATTATTAGGTACTTTGAAAAAAAACCGATGTTAATTGATTTAGTCAAATTAAAAATTGTAGTTAAAATTTTTCAAAATTTCACCGAAGAAAAACATGGCCGTTTAAAATCAACGACCAATTTATCGTTATTTTTGAATCAACTTATGGAATCCCACACTGCACCAATTAAAAACATAAAGTATGAAAATAGAACACATTGCATATTTTCAAAGCGTTTAATTAAACTGTTAATTGCAAATTTTTTAAAACTTTCAAATAGAGTCTATAATATTGCAACAAATAGGTACATTCGTGTATGAATAACAGGCAGCGTGAAAATAATAATCGATTAACTTCATGTAAATTAAGAAGTGAAATTTGAAAATTATACGCGTGCTCAAGCGCAAAATCTCCCGCAAGCTTTCTGCAACACTTTCAATTACAGTATGTTATCTATAGTTTTAATTACCTTACTTTGGTAGGTAATTGCTAGGAGTAATAACGTTGAATAAACCAACTGGATAATTTTGTGTTGAGCGTAAATTTAGATAAAATTAAGAATTATGTTAGAAGTGTGTTGCGCGGATGATTGAGAAATTAACAAATACAATATTGGCGTGGTATGCATATATTACGCGAAGTAGTGACACATAAACAAGAAAGTAATTAAGTTGAATCTGGATGGCCATAGAATGACCAAAAAAAGTATGGATGGATTGTAAATCTAATATATAAAATTCTCGTGTCACAGTTTTCGTTCCCGTACTCCTCCGAAACGGCTTGACCGATTCTCATGAAATTTTGTGAGCATATTCAGTAGGTCTGAGAATCGGCCAACATCTACTTTTCATTTTGTTTTTTTTTTAACTGCGCGCGGACGGAGTCGCGGGCGACAGCTAGTATATGTATATGTTTTATAAAAAGGGAGTGAATACAGATATGACGGTGTTTTAATCATTTGACTTAAAATTATGAAATGAAATACATAAGAATTGTGAGCATTTAATGTTACATATTTAAGTATCATGCAATGAATTTAGCCAGGCTTAGTCATACTAAGATTGAACCGATCTCATAAGACATTGAATCAATAGGTCATTGTTGCTTTATTTGAAGATGTTATAACATAGTGTAGGATGAAAATTTATAATAATTGGTAGATCAATGCAATCTGCATCTCGATTATGGATAACTCTAGATAAGCGAGTTTTTATGTTAAATTTGTTTTCATTAAAAATCAATATTACATTGAGCACTATTAACCTAGTTCTATTTTCCCAACGGTATTTTCACAACTTTTAATAATGAACAAATTTTTAAGTTATATTTTTGCTTACGAACGTTTCCACTTAAAGTCAGCCATTTTTTATATTCTCATTGTTTTGCATAGAAGATGGCGCCTGTTGGCCTTTAGTTGTACCTTGAAGTCTTATGTAGAGTCGTATAAAAAACTTTACATTTAATGGTATGACTGAGTTTACAAGTGTTTCTTTTGAGAGTTTTTTTTAACGAAAATTACATTATTCGTCACTTTAACAAATGTCTGGGATTTCGTAACCAAATATTGCTAACTTTGCGATGTTATGATCTCTTGTCGTAAACCGACGTTAATAACTAGTAATGCACATCATTATGCAGTGCCCTAGATTTAACTAAATATCTCAGAAACTATGTAGCCATACCAATTTGTGCGATGCAGATGATTTTCTCATATAATTACAGCATTAAAACATTGGGATTACCTTTTTTATTATAAGGTGGCAAAAGAGCAAGCGGATTCTTTGCCTACCTTTAATCGACGTAGGACGAAGGCACAGAGGGAGAATATTTCCTCTTCCTATGCGTCCGCTCCAACGTCCAAACCACTTCCCCTACCCATCTATTCCCTATTAGAAAAGGGTAGGAAGGGAAAGTGGACTAAAATTAAGCCACACATATCAGACAAGACGCGGCATAAAAAGGATCGCAACTCATCCGTAAACCGAGATTTAAAGCTATTTGTAATAATAAATATCGCTGCCTTTCCCCAATACAAGGCTATCACAATATTATTCACACGCTTTTAGTTCTATTAAAAGTTATTATTATTTTAGATAGACCATGTTGTGTTAACTTATTAAAATTATTGAGCATGAAAAAATAAAAATTGACTGCCTATATTGTAAATTATAATTTTTAGACTACGAACAATTGATATGTGAAAGTAGCAGATGCATCCTGATACAACATATTGTCAAATATTTATCTGGAAATAGATACACACTAGGCCTAGTACGATTATTTGTAACAATCGCCATCGTACTATCATCGACAGTCAAAATTATTATGAGATTTTTGGTGTACTCTACGAGGGCGCTACACAAATTTTAATAAAAATTTTGTCGTTGACGATACGATGGTTATTGACACAAATATTCGTGCAAGGCCCGCTGATGATGAAAAATGTATAGCACTTTGTCACTTAATGTCATGATAATCATATAAGTAACTCTACCTGTTACGATTGTCATAAGTTATTTAACTTAACCAAATATGGTAAAAAAGTAGTTATCCGTATATACAAAAATAGGTTTGATAAATTGCAACTGAGTGTAGTAATAGAAAACAATAATTTAATTCGTGCCATGTGAGTTCCTCCTACGATGTTTTCTCGAGTACTGTTAATGAATGTAGCATACATAAAAGATGCAGTGGCAGTAGGTATGAAGAGCTTTGTCCTTGCCAATGACTCACACGAGACAATCAGATGACGCATCATTATTGAAAAAAATATATGAAGAAACTGTTACTTATCGTTACTTTTAACAGACTTGTATAATTGTAGGAGTGTATTCCCACAAAACAAGTACCAAAACTTACTAAAAAAGTTGCATATATTTTTCAATAAAAAAAGAAGATTTAATAAGAATAACTTTTTGATCTTTATGTAATCAGTGAGCACTCTCTAGATGAACTAAGTTACGATAAACAGGAAGGTAATAATATTTACTTATTAATTATGTAGAGTTCGCAACAGGTTAATTTATTGACCTTGATTTTTACTTAATACATGTATTATGAACTTATTTTTCCGCTCATAAATGACATCGTCTGAGATATATAAGTACTACCTATATGAAAGAGTTCAACGTAAAAAAACTAGTTCGCGGATGTCCGCTTCACTTCACTAGTACACTTTGCAGCTACACTAACTGGACCGACTACAATGCTTAATCCAGTTTAATCTTCAGAAAGGTAATTTTTTTGTATCTCTACTTTTAAATTTTAATTGAAACGCGCAATATGATGCGCTATTAGTCCAATAGTCAACAGCTAAGAGTTTGGATTGAGAAACTAGCGGTAGATTCGAAAAAACTAATTTTTTCCACGTAATGGTAAGTTAATTTAATTTTCGAAAAGAAAAAACTGTGATCGGTATGCTTTGTGATATGTATGTCTATTTAAAATTTAAGGTCATACTAATGCCAGCGAATGAGATTGGTTATTATTGTTGTGTGACTAAATTCGTGTCGTCTGTGACTTTCATTCAAGTTTATTTTTGTTACTTTAACTAATTTAATTTGTCCTATTGACCAACTATCCGTTCGTATTGTTATTTTGCGCGTGATTTACTTTCACAATCAAGTACAATAATGCAGTACGCGACGGGCTAATTATCAAACATGAACTGATTTAGTGATTTTTAACATCTTACAGAAAAAAAATTATAGAAGATCATCTTTTGTTGAAAGTAAAACTTAAGTAAGTTTTCAATTAAAGTAAAACATGCGTTAGTTTTAGTATGAAGAATTCCCTTACGTATTAAATAAAGTGATAGAAAAGCAATGTATTTCTGCACTCAGTAGGAAATACCAACACCTTAACAGTGCGAGCAAATGTGAACAGCCTCGAGTTATTGTTATGATCGTCACAAGTACTCGTAACTAGCGTTCCGTTATTCGCACGCTCATAAACAATGTGTCATGTCAATTAATGTTCAATGTATCTGTGGGTTTTCATTGCCGAAACATTCATTTAAAAACATATGATCTCTTAGATTCTTTCGGAAGTTTCTGCTGTGACAACCAACTGTAAAACATACCTGTTTTTAACTAGTATTGAAAGATCAGTTCTTCATCTATGCGTAACATAAAATACAAATTGTTGACCTTGCACTTATTGGTTTCTTATTGTCATTCTTGGAAATCTTAGAAAATTGATTCCTATATCTCTCGAAAATTATTTATGTAGGTATATGCAAAATATCACGATAATCTGTTGATTAATTGATAGTACAGATACCTATTAGGTACTCGGTCAATGTCTTGAGCGTGTCATCGTTTCCGACACTTACCGTTGCACTGTTTAATTAGTGTAATGAGCTCCGGCTAATGTGCCATTGTTTGTCTGCATTTGTTCGAACAGCACAGGTTAAACGACTAAACCTGTCCCCAACGACGTACCTTCTGTTTAGTCTACTTCAAGTGATGAGTTTTCACTGTATTTGCCTTGGAGAAGCTTTCGCAGTTTAATAAAACCTTCGAAACTTTTTCAAAGTTTTAGAAGTAATAATAAATAATTAAAATCAGCGCGATACTGAAACATTTTACTTGTATGTTGCATATCAGATGGTTTTAAGCCTAATTGTTATTAGAACGCCTATTTAAAATAGAACTAGTAATTAGAAGTTTGGTACAATGCTTAAGTATACTTTCTTCCAATCTCTACATACTACAAGCTTATAAGAAATGCTCGTCAAATAGTCAAGCCGTATATATATTACGCATGCAGGCAGCGCACGGAGGCAGGACGTTGCACCCGGCCGTTGCCCCCCACCGCACCCCTACAGTCGCAGCGCTGAGCCCATTGTGACATACCATGTATAGGAAATCTACTATCGCTCGAAAGTAATACGCAAACTGATACACACTGGGAAGTTGTAAAGGATCGAATATACAGGAAGGAAACGAAACGAATTAGATATGTATATTTTAACGAATAGATGGGCGCTTGACCATAATCTCAGTCGAGTAGGTAGAGTAAGTGCACCGTCTACCGTGTTTTTTATTATTTTAGTTCTCTACCTGAAAGGATAATTGCTAGGCAATAGAGATTACAGGCATTCGTCTCTACTGTTTTAGTTTGAGTATCTAGCTGTTGCAAAATATTGCTATTGTTAAATTTAAAATTCACAGTTGGCTTTTGTCTGGCTATCGATATTTACCATTATAGCTACCTTTGTCGAATTAAAAAAAAAATCAAAAAGTTGGACATAAAGCTTTTTAGATGATAAAGTTCTTATTAAAAGAACAAGTCCATTCATATACGAGTATGTGCATGAATTAAAGCTCAACCACAGTGATTTATAGTGCTGTGAACAGAAATATTATGCGACCCAGTTATTTATTTTCTTGCAGAAATTACAATTGATTAATAATGCTACAACGGGTCTGTCAAATAATATTTTATACTTATTTTTCATACTCTCGGCCTGAATTTTTGATGAGCTCGCTTGTTCCTCACGTACAATAGACGGTTATAACAAATAATATTTAGCGCGTCGCCTTTACTTGACCTAAAAACAACACAAATGGCTGTACTAGTAAGTCACATTTAGGTACATTTTAAGCAGAAGATTTTCGTGTACTTATGTGACTATAATTAGAAGGTTATCAGAGACTAGGCCTAGGAAAAATGTTTTGATAAAACTGCCAAAGAATTAAATTTTATATTGGTCATATTTTATGGTAAATTTTGAACACATGAGATATTTGAATTGCAGACAATTTCAACGCATAACTTAGTCTATTAAAATTAGTAATCGTTTCTTATCATTGCAAATTTATTAATATTTCATTTTTTATGTTATTCTAACAATATTTCATCTATTAAAAATTATAACATTCTTGATACTTGGTTGCTACTGCTACTGAATGTAAAAATTTGCTGTATGCGTACATTGTGTATACGACTCCGTATATCAGAATTTAACTAATGACAAGAAAATTTAACTTATTGTTTCTTTCTGTAAACATCTAGGCAACGAAATTATCTACTAAATTGGCAGTTTTAGCGAATCATCATCAACCTGCCCTTATGCCTATTGAGGGTCGACACAGTATGTCAAACTCTTCCATACATCTCTATCAGCCGTCATATCTGAATTTACCCCTTTCTTACGCATATCCTCTTTCACACAATTCTAGCGAATCTTAATCAATAAGTTTAATTTATACGACCGATGACGAAGAATGCCGTTACTCTTCAAGTCTGAACAAATCGAGCCACATTCTAATATTGTTGTTTGTTTTAAATAAACATTGCTTGATATGGGAATATGAGCTTTATGATTTCATATCAGACTGGTTAGTTTTCCGTAACATCATATTATGAGACAAGTTTAGCTGCAACACACTTGTTAAATGTATTTTTTTTAAATCTAATACTCGTTTCAGCGAGTCAAGAACATTATTTTGATAATAATAAAAAGTTTCTCACGTTTTCATGGTCACAAACAAGGAACAAAAATGGTGGCCGCTAGTTTGCTGTTATATAAAAGGCCTTCCTTTTATTTGTAACGAATACGATTTGCATCTCTCATTGTGGTTAGGGCTTCCCTAAAATGTTGCAATTTTTTAATTACTAAAATAGCAAACCTGTTTACTATTGTTATACTAATTGCTTGTAAAAATACATCCCTAACATCAAAAAAAAAATACGAAATAGTTTCCACTTTGTCGTAGTGAGCATAAAAAAACAAAGATGGCGGATGAATCCTCGTGTAGTGACCGTCGACAGAAGTGGTCACGGAAACGAGTTCGACCGACTTCTTATTGCATCTCGTGTATAACTACAACTAGATTTTCCATGTAAAGTAATACGCACAAACTGTGTTATAGCATTCCAATTAATCGTGGTTGATTCGAGAATATACATATTGTATTTGATGGTAGAGTTATGAACATTAAATAATTCCTTACTCTACGTCAACATTAATTTAATATTAATGTGTAATTTTTATATATTTATATTGTCTCTGTAATGAAAATAAAACTTTTCCCTTTTACGCCTCCATAAGAACCTGTAACGCAACGATTTGTACATTAAAAAAAGTGAAGCATCAATACCATACTGTATTTGTAAGCAATAAAGTTACTATAAGAAATTATCATTAACCTTTTTAGGAAGCTATGCATGCTAAACATCCCGAGCACTGAGATTAGGCATCATTACGATAATAATTAGCAAGATCTCAGCAAGGCAAACATGTGTTTGTTGATATGTCTATTTATACTATATTATTGACTAGCTGTCGCCCGCGATTCCGTCCGCGCGAAATTAAAAAAAAACCACAGTATGTGTTCTTATAGTACTTAAAGTAAAGTATAGTATTATTCCTATGTGTTCTTCCAGACTATTATCTAAATTTATGCCAAACTTCATCGAGATCCGTTGAGCCGTTCTGTAGATACCTTCAAATAAACATCCATCCATCCATTCAAACCTTCGCATTTATAACATTAGTAAGATAGCTTCTATTAAGTTTAGTAAATCTTGAGTAAATCGCTATTTTTCCTAAAACGCCTAAAACAACTCAACACAAACATTTCGGAATCCTAATAATGTATGCCTCTCCATGATTTTGGGAAAGATTGGTGAATACTGTTTACTTCATCACAAAACCGTCCATAGAAGATTAGTTAATAGATAACAGATATATTATTTTCATTAATTTTTACGGTCTTTTAATAAAATCCTATTAATAACACGGAATATCCTAAACAACAGTTCCGTTTCACGTGTCGAAAAGTGAGATCAACAGATTACAAGCCTATTATCGTAACAATCAAACAATTGCGTTATACAAAGAGAAAGTGCGAGTGCACTTTGAACCGGTCCAGGTTTGCATAACTATTGATCTGCACACGAACAACATCGAGACATTATGTAACTTCAAATGTGATGGTTTCATGTCCACTCCCCATGTTAAAACTAATCTATATAGTTAGCCAGATTCATAAATATCTGTAACATTGGTTAGTGTTACAGCATTAATAATAATTGAGTTCGTCTATCTTTTTCTTAATATAAAAGGCAAAGGTTCTAAGTGGCCAGTTAGCCACCTTTTTGGCAGAATGTTTATCTATGATTCAATTAGGACTATTATACAAGTAGTAAAGATAACTTTTACGAATACAAATTGAAAGATTGTAAATTACTTTTTTTAGTTACGTTATAGAAAGTAAATACAAAAAAATCTTTTCCATATTTCAAAGACAAGATAATACTTGATCTCACTTTCTCAAAACTAATGTAGCAATAAGATCATCTAAAAGAGAAAGGCTTATATCATCGAATTGAGAGACAAAATATTATACTGAGACAGACAAAAAATAATTTAATTTTACATTAAATATACAATGATGGAATCAATACAGTTCTGGTAAACACAAATTCCGGTACACACAAGAAATTTGTATGACCGTACCGTTCATCTAAACTCTTGTAGCATTAACGAATATATCGATTTTGAAGACTGAGGCGTCATTCGAATCACATACATTCAGCTTATTGTTATTTAAATGTAATTATATGTTTAATTACCCTTTTCAAACAAAGATTTACATATTTCCAACCTGTTTTTGATTAATTCATTAGTATGCTTCGACGCTGAATAATTGAAGTTGGTCTGATTTACAATACTTACGATGTAAAGGTCACTAACATTTCTGTAATTGACCGGTCCTGGTACTAAGCCGTGCACAAAATCTAAATGACTAAGAACATGAATATCGTTTTAAATTGCACACTCATTACATATTTAATTTAAACAGTTGCACACATTGATTAAAAGCTGGTAGCATAAGACAGGTTTCTTTCAAATCTTAGACGCATGTTTTTTTAAGTTTTTCAAATGAGTGCAAACTGGTTTTATTTTTGCACTTAACTTATGATACCGGTGAGAATTTTCGTGTGTCCATTACGTAGTAAAATGGCCTTCATCTTTTGTAATTAGATAATGTTATAGTTCATCTGGAGTAAGTGCTTTGGTGAAAATTATGAGTGTAAAGTAGTTAATACAATAAAGATAAACGATTGTGGTTTTTATATTATTTTTGGATGTATTAAAATTAGTAGAGGGTTTGTTGTTTAATATTGAAATTTCTCACAGCTGATCAAACATTGCCAACTGTTCTGTAGTAGAGACAAAAACAGTTTATCGATAATTAAAAAACAGTAATATTGGTCTTACTCGATTTATCAATGTGCAAAGATTCGTTTTGCATTACTTACTAACTTACTATTCATAGATAAATTTCGAATCTTCCCACGTCGTTTGATTTTAAAAATTACATATTAATTAATTGCTAGTCCAATAACAACAATTCTATATCAGTGATTAAGTAAATCGCAACGACTTTACCAGGAGGGAGAGGTGTTCACTGACTAACTACACACATAACTCAACATGAGATTACCCTATAAGACAGAGACGTAGGTTTATCTTTCTATTCAAACAAGGACCCACCTACGTTAGTACATATTTGAACCTGCATCGTTACCTGGCAATAACTGTTTTAATGAACCACTAGCCTTGATTGTATTTGGAGAGAGGCGACACAATATCAAGGTGACGGTGTTGGAAAACAATGCTCGTGTACAAAACACATGTATAAACGATATGTACTAATGATCATTTCACGTGCAATTTGTGCACGCCACTAAGAATAGGTACATTCATACGGAACGTAGAATGAGTTTTGTTTTCTTTACCAATCATAGGACGATAGATTTGCTTATTAGTGAGCTTTAATACGACCGAATTAATAATTTGTGCCAATAAAAATTTTGGAATGCCCCCGTGTTGGGATTTCAACGGTGATAGTAAAACTTTATATCGTAGTAAGTTGCAATATAACTCACATAAACGCGATAGTGTTTTGCAATATAATTGTTAATTTCCCTACGCATAATTGTGAATGCATAAGAAACTATTTCTAATCTATTCCTATGAGAAAATCGCGAACTGTCAGCGTATCTAATGAATTATTCGAATGCAGTCAACGCCGCGTGACGGAAGTGTATTTGCGATAAAAACCACAATAAAAGAGTGACCGCAGAGAAACAATATCCATTGTCAGCGATCTTCACACTTCACTACCGGAATCAATGTCACTTAACGTTTGAAGAAAGTTAGCGTATCTAAATTTAGACCGATTGAAGAACCGTATCGAATGTTATTAGCGATTTTTATAAGCATTTTGATAATGGACAAATAATACCTGCCGGCCCTAAGCAAACGTGGCAGCAATCAATGTTGACATAGATGAAAGTTAGGTTGACATGACATGACATGACACCCAAGATAGAGATGGTGATGTGACGTCATCAGCCCAAAAGTGATGAACCGTAAACATATCTTTTGACGGCTTCGGTAATTGATATGTTGCGATATGATTTCGAGCATGTATTACGCTCAGTTGTCTTCATTATCATTGTTTTTTAAAAGCGCTTTTTGTAGTAATTCCGGTTGCATTTCGATGTCGATACTGTCTTATCAAACGATACTAGCTGTCGCCTGCGATTCCGTCCGCGCGGAATTAAAAAGAAACTTATTGCTAGCCTATGTGTTATTCCAGACTATGCTCTACATCCATGCAAAATTTCATTTAGATCCGTTGAGCCGTTCTAGAGATACCTTCTAACGTACATCCATCCATACATCTAAATTTTCGCATTTATAATATTAACGTAGAGCAGATAGACATATGTATTGTGTCCGACGAGCAGCGTATTTATTGCTGTCCTAGAGAACACCTTTAGCGACCAGATTTTGGCTTTTAATATTTAATCTTTATGACTACTATAGAAATTAGAACAGTACCTATATTGCTATTGCTAGGAGCTGCTTGACACCCAGATCGTACATTGGCCTGTCCCAGATATGACCTGTTCGGCAGCTGATATTTGCTTGCGTAATGTTGTGACATCCTGTACCTGGTGCATCGAAATTGTTTTCGTTAAATAATGTCAATGGTTTGAATATAAACACACCTGTGCCGGTTCAACTTTAATGTAATCATCTTAAGCAATTATGATGCAGCATTTTCTCATTACAGTATATCCGTTTAAAAAATTCTGGTATGTTATAATCAAGGTCAATTTGGGAAAGTTTTTTTTAATACTGGAATGAATACAAACCCTAGGAATAATATTATTAATATAATTTAAATATTGTATAATGTGAACATCCGAACCGATAGAAAGTTTAACGTATTGGGTAAATGTAAATCTTTTATCAATTATCATTGCATAGCTCGAAATGTAATACTTACCTTATTGACAATTTGTTAAGTGTACATTATTTTTAAATACTGATTAGGCCCTTCGTACACAGGGCAACGCAAATCTTTGAAACTAAAATTGTATCGCTTAGCGCTCGCTCCGTACACAACGATGAATTGTCGACGCAAGTTGTCTATTCGATCAGTTCAGGCATAACGACTACACGGCTGACATGTATTTACAAAATGACAACTGTATAGATTTGCTCCACCATCTTGAAAATCGCGGCGACTTTTCTCACGACGAACTTGACAAATAGGTAGCGAGGGACTTTGGTGACGAGAGATTATATATGACGCGTACGTCGCTTAGTAACTTAAATCACCAGGTTTTAAAAATTTACTTGAAAATTTTTAAAAATTTAAAAATTTATCTGTATTTGTACAGATAGCGAAGTAAATTTTTAAAACTGGGGATAACTGTAACCGATATATTAATTTTACATAATTATTTCTTTTGACAGCACTGTTGATTGATATAAGGCGTTCAACCTACACCCATCTACGTTAGATAAGTCAACTAATTTAGTCGCTTTTAACTCTTATCGCAACAACTGCGACACACCACTTCAAGTTGCTCAAGTTAACGGTTCTCACGAGAACTGTATCTTAATCTAAGAATTACTTAAGCAAGAAATTATTTATATTTATTTAGAACCGAATAAACAAAAATAAAAACTTAAAAGAATCCTGATAAAAAATATTAATTGCAGTGATAATAGGAAAATATAAAATTAAGAAATTTACTAAAAAAATACATTTATCAGAGAAACGTTTTCCTATAAACTTAAAGCGAAAAAACAAACTGTTTAATTATAGTTTTAGATAAAACATAATAGATATGTAAGTAATATGTAGTACATAAAGAAAAAACATGTGTTATTTTATGTAATAAGTTAAGTAATTTCCGTGACCTACTTGATTTTATTGTAAGATTATATTTATGAAAAATTCTTTGTTACACAAACACTATTTAAGGTAACGAATGAAGGCTACAACTAAACTGTAAACTTACTTTACCTTAAACATTTTATGGATCTATATCTTTTTATACATAATATTATTCTCAACATAATAGCAACACCTGAAAAAGACTTCTTATATATAAAATTTCCATGTCACAATGTTAGATACCGTACTCCTCCGAAACGGCTTTACTGATTTTTACCAACTTTTTTATGCGTATTCAGTAGGTCTGAGAATCGGCTACTACCTATTTTTCATACCCCTATTAAGTTTTTTTTAACCGCGTGCGGACGGTGTCGCGGGGACAGCTAGTAGGTGTATAAAATCTTACTCTTACTAATATTATAAATGCGAATGTTTAGATAAATGGATCTTCGGAACGGCTCAATGGATATTCATGAAATTTTGCGCAGATGTAGAACATAGTCTGGAAGTTAGTTAGTAGTAGTAGTAGTTAGTAGTAGGAAGTTAGTTAGTAAACCTATCACTGTTATTGGTATAACTTTTATTGTTAATTCAAAATGCAACTCCAAGTAGTCGTAAGATACTTTCTCTGATTCGCTTGTCGGCAAAGGAGTTGACTGATAACAATCCTGTTTTTTGGTGTTTAAGATTGTACTTTTGACATCAGGTTTTTCCGTATTCTACGTTTACCGTTATAATGTTAATGCCTTTAATTAATAAAAAAAGGTATGTCGTATTTCAAAAAGCCACTTTAGGTAGAAAGAAATTATCAAAAATAAATGAAAATATTTGATTGTTTTCTTTTTATTTTTGTTCGTAACAGAGATATTATTTTTAACCTATTTAAAATTGTCACAGAATACAGAAATTATTTCATAAATCAGATTCAATCAACCAGTTCGTTTATAATTCAACCTAAATCCGTCAATACGAGACCTAGGTACACAGCTGAGTTGATAAAAGAAGCAATAAAAACTCGCCCGCACGAATCAGCTCTAACTGCCTACGCTACTGATAAGGTGTTTTAACTATTTTATTCAAGAGATTAAATTTCAAACAGATTAAATAATTCTGTTATATATAAATTATTTTTACTGGTAAAACCGTAGGCCAGAGATGGCGAACCAATGGTATTATGGTATGGTATTAATGTAACGCGACGTAATATTTTGGACACGTCACTGATCAAATATTCAAAAAATTGCAAAGGAGGTTATTATACGAGGAGCGAAAGCGAGCAATCCCTACGCTACGGAATGTTCACAGTAATCACAAAGTCAGAATTATTTCATGGCAAGTCTATGACCTTATTAAACATTCTTTAATAAAACGGCACAGTTATAAGTAAAGATACGCCATCCCTGCCGAGGGTCATGTTCATAACACAACTGGTCACAGTGCTTTCTGGTTTTTTATGCACCTGTTGCCTAAAGTCGTTGTTTTCTATCATTTGTGCCGCAGCTGTTAAACACAACTGCCTAAACCCTAAATCAATTTATATAAATAAGTAAAGAAGAAATAAATTTCAATGTAAAAGACATTTTTTTTAAATTATACTTAGCACAACATTGTGGTATTTTTCTCGGAATTAACTTCAATACTATGTTTTATTTCTAAACAAGTTTTGGGAAAGAATTCCTTCTGACTAGAGGTTAAAATTCCTTTTTATTACACGGTATTATTATTTATTATAGCTAATTAAAACAAAAACAGGTTTTTGAGTTCCTGCGACCATTTGGAAAAGTTTTGAGTTTGTTACAAAGTAAATCATGCTTTAATGAGAGAAATTAAAAAATAAAATGCATAGTACTGTTGAAGTCTAGTCTAGACCAGAATATTTACATAGTAATATAATTTTATAATACATAAATATATTATATATGTTTTATTTTCTTTTGTATTATGTATATTTAGGTTCTGTATACTTTTGTTCCCTATTATTAAATCCCAGTCGAGATAATAATCTCTTTATGATATATATACATAAATAATATCTCTAGAAATAGGTTTGTATGTCGCGTCAAAGGCAACTAAACATGTGATAGAGATAGATATAGGACTGATTTGAGATAAAGTGGCATTGTCGCGGCTCATGGGAAAGTCGTGACCTAGCCGCGTTTGAAGAGCGCATAGGCAAGGCCCTAGCGCACAACATAACTGTATATGTAATATGCAATATATTCAATACTAATTATCTATAACTCCGGCTTGGTAAAACAATAAAAAACAACCTTAGTTACTCGCTGATAGAATCGGTGAAAGAAATATGGGAACTATTCAATAGCTTTTGATTTAAATCAAAGAAATCTTAATTTATAAAGGGGAAAATTTTCTAGGTCTTGATTCACAAGAATACATATTCTTCTGTTTAGTTACTAAATGAATTCTTTTGAATTGTTACGATTCGCTTTAATTGATTAAGCGCGATTACCAATTAGTTTATTACAATTATGATCTGCCGAGGCCAAGGTTATTATTTAATCACTCATATAATGCGACCTATTTTTAACTACATATTTAATTATGGAATAGTATTATTTATGAATTAAATGGAATAGTTTTGCTGGGTTATTAATTATATTGAAAATAATATATACAACTTAACTATACAATTATTTTATCTTAATTATTTTATCCTAATTCCAATTGTTTATGTAATTACGTACTTTCTCAGTGTATCTCAATAGAGAAGTCATGATGATGAGGTAAGAATTAGAACATTTTGTATGGGGAAAATATATTAACCTTTTAACAATTTATTTTAAATTATTTTTAACACTTTATTACCGATGTATACACTGGTGTTTACTGTTTCTGCGACTGTACAAGTCAGGTCAATTGGCTATTCTTGATTAATTGCTTCTAAACGAGAACCATTATACACGTTCCAAAGTAAACTACCCATTGATAGTGTCAACGTTGCGCTTCTTTATACATAAAAATAGGAAAAAAAGTAACAAGTATAATATAAAATCACGTAACGTTCGTAACTTCGACCTCTATGTTTTTGCATCTAGAAACTAAGAAAAGACAACTCTAAGAACTTAATTTCTAATTGCTTTCAAAATACATGTCATGGCATTAATTCCTCCTCCAAAGTATTATTTTACAGTCGAGCCTAGATAAGCGAGAAACCTCTATAAACAAGAGTTATGGTCCGGTCCCGATGGACGACTCGAGTAAATAAGCGAGAAACTCAAGTTAGATAGAAACCTCTATAAGCGAAGACAGAAACCTCTATAAGCGAGAAAAACATGCTGGTCATTTGGAGTCGCGCTTATCCAGGTTTCACTGAATTTGAAGCCACTTTTGAATATAAGTCTCCTTATTATGATTTCCATTTGTAACTACTAGACTTTTCTTTTTTCTTACATCAACGTTCTATATGGAATTAGATCAAAAATGTTGACTATTATATCATTTATTACAGAAATATTATTAATATCTTACTAATTTAGATGGATGTTTGTTTGAAGGTATCTCCAGAACGGCTCAACAGATATTGTTGAAATTTGCCATACATGAACATAGTCTGGAAGAACACATAGACTACTTATTACTTATAGTTTTTTTAAGCCGCGCGGCCAGAGTTACGGGCGGCAGCTAGTTATGATGTAAATAATCATTACGCCACATAGGAAATTTTTCACCTTAGTGAATTTAGATTCACAATTAATAGTAGGTAATGTTTGAGGTGGTCATAATAATATATTAATGTAAAGGCAAAAGACCTCGAAACTTTAATTGTCTTGGAATAGAATATAATTAAAAGAGCTCTTTACGTTCTAGATACATTGCATATAATTTTTTGGAATGTTGTTTTGAATGCTAAATTATATAATTAAAATGTCTATAATTATTTGAAAAATGTCTAAGTAAATAACACCTATATATCACTGAGAACCCTGTTTTGTCAAGCCTTAATAACAGTTAGGCTTGCATTGCCGTTTGTACAGTTAAATTATCAGTAGAGAACAAGATTCCGTTGCGGACGGACGCGTCGGCGTCGCAATTTGACCTCTAACTTTTTTAATATTATTTTAAACAATTACCTCATGCGTTACGCTACGTTACGCTAGCTGAAAATAACTAACGTCGTCGTAGAAAAAAACATATGTGTGTGTTATCGTTTTGTGATTACAATATTAATTTTGCATAGATTAAACATGTTGACGTATATAGATGTTTGTTTGGTGAAATAGTGACATTATGTGGTACAGATAACATTGAATTTTCTCGGTCTGCGGTTGCGGTTCGCTTTGAAAAGGTATTTTTTTGTTGATATCTTGATTTCATTCTAAGACTTTATGTCATTTTTGTAAAAGTTAAATTAAATTATTTTATTTAGTTCTTCTGACTTGTGAAAGATTAATACAAACTTATATTTTTAGAAGACAAGTATTTACGAATTAAAATAACTATCTTTTGTAGGTATAGTATATTTTCCGTTATGTTATATTCATAGTTACTTTATCTAAACCTTTGAACAACCTGGAGTACTGGTGACAGCAACAGGTTTTATAATAATGTTATAAGACGCTTCGAGCCTAGAGGCGATCTCTGTTACAATATAAATCTTTAGAAAGTACGGAAATAAAGAACTTCTGAAATAACAAACTTAATTAAAACACTTAAGTCTTTCAGTTTGTTTTGTTACAATCATTAGATTAACATAAAATTTAAAATCTCTGTTTATTATTCCAGACAACACAAATGTGCTACAATGCAGACAGCGAGAGAGTCAAGTCGACAAAAGCGAAGCATCAAAAGACGCAACTCTAGAAAGAAATCATTATCACCATCAGATTTAAAATGCACACGCGGAGATCAGAAGTCAGACAGCAAATCGAACGTCAACCGATCATTATCCGAGACGTCAGTAAAGAGACATAGACGAAGTAACATTCAGAGGACTTTGACACATCCGTTGTCGTACATGGATGACATAGACAATGTTAGCATTGAAGCGTTCAGTAGAAGTAAGGTGGAGGTCCCGCCGGAGAGTGATGAATCAAATTTACCTCCGACGAGTAGTGACAGGGATACGGAGGATGACGTGAGGGTGATGGATACAAAAAGAGCTGTACCCCAACGGCCGCGGTGGGACTCCGGGAGTGAGATGGATTCGCTCATATCCATAGCAGTGAGGAAAGCATCGGCACGACGACGTCGAACGCCCGCAAATCCTGGTGAGTTTTAAACACATTTACTGTATTGGTTTTAAAAATTAGCGGTAAAGCTATTTTATATGACTAAAATAGATGTTGTAAACATAAATCTCCTAGTATATAGACTGTTATACATAGTCTCTGATAGATAAAAATCAATTAACACGACCAGAGTTTTACCTTTCAAGATGTAGCGCTAACGTGACAATATTAGCAATAATGTTCGAGAACAAATAGAATGAGATCATTCAACAGTAATTTAATATTAAAAAACAAAGACATATTCTAGCGGCTAAATTTACCGTTGTATCATCTGTTGGACAACAAACTTAATAATCTTAAAAATATGTGTTTATTGCTTAAGTAACATTAGATTACCTTAATTAAAAAAAAAGTTGTAAAACTAATAAACCTGTGAAAAATATCAGAGAAGTCCGGTTATGAGTAATCATCATTAAATATTCACAATCACACTATTATAACAACAATGGTAAAGAAATTTTCGTTAATGAATATTTCTGATATCGTTTAGCGTTATTACAAATTTGGCATCAAAAATACTACTACTTACATTACCCTTAATAAGCCAATTAGAAATTATACTTTGATGGATTAATCTTAAAAAGTAGTTTGGCACGTCATGGCCGGCTTGTCCTTTATATGTTTAAATAAAAGAGTAAATATAAAAAACATGTTTAAAATTAATATACATCCACACTAGATACAATCCTCAAAACAATGAGCTGAAACTAAAGCTATAACAATAACCATTCTAATTGTTTTAAATGCAATCAAACAATAAGCAGTATTAGAAATGCCAAACCATTAACTTATAGTACTCGTATAGCCTGGGAAATAAATTCGGATGGAATACGCAATACTGTTGTCCTAAATAGTTATAATTACTTGCACACAATCTCCTAACTTTTATAAATAAGCTTAATTCCATTCTTCTTTGTTCGTTCTTTGCACGTCAATTAAAAGACTAGAGATGTAGGAATATCCTTCTAATCAAATAATTCAAAATTCTGAACGAGTTGACATCAAATGCCATCAGCTATAAGGGTGTGCGAATATCATTCGAATACTGAATTTTATGATATGAACATGTATTCGAATCGAATACATGTTCGATTTAAAATTCGAAAATTTTCAAAATATTTCGAATTATCAATTTGAGTCTATAATGTACGAGTATATAATACGAGTGTTTATGATTTGAGTACGAGGTAATGTTTTGAAATTGTTGTGTTCAATTACTACTTGAAGGTTAGATGATATAAAAATACATTCGATTAAACAAACATTTCAAGTATTTTTAATAAAATGCATAAAGTTAAATTGTTAGTAGATTTTGTGTTTACAAAATTTTAATTGACACTTCTATCTTTCTAGTAATGATGCATATTTTATCGCGGCAAATGTCACACAATTGTAACTAGAAGCATTGGATTACTTAACGGTATTAACTAAAATAATGTAAAAGCAGACATCAGCACATCAAAAATGGCATAGTCTGTTCTTGTCTGACATTATCGCTTCCGCGTAATGTTAGCAAACAGTACGGCACATGGCCCCGCGATTGCTGCACTCTTGTAAACAGACATTGTGTTTAAACATTAACTGGTTACATTCTGTCTACATTTCTCCCATCTAATAGCATTAATAGATAGCATTTAAAATTTAAAATTACATTCTTAAAAGATCACTATATTTTATTGATTTAATTGTTTTGATAATTTTGACTCTTTATTCGGTTTTCGGAGTATACATTATAGGCTCATAAGTGAAGTTGATACTGCGTTATATTCTGATAAAATTCATGTACTTTTAAAAACATTATAAAGAACTCATTATGTTAGATTAATAATCTAAACTTTATTAGAATTAAAACATAAACCATATTAGTACATAAAAGATTGAAGCATCGCAAAAAGACATGAATCTAAAATTAATGTCAACTGACCTTTACCTAATGCATTTCCACACTTTAGTTAGAACAGCTTTACCAAGTAGGTAATAAACCTTATTGTAATTAGTAATCGTTACGTAATTACTTAAAACTAGGTCATTCCTGCTTGAATATCTTCAGACTATCGATATATTGCAATTTATTACAATCATTCAGAAATCGTCAATATTTTAGGTCTCTTTCTATTATAGCTTTAACTTTAAATAGGAATAACGTAATATTTATTTATTTAAAAAATGTAATTCTTTTCTATGAAACCATTAAGGCCATCGTAACTATTATACATAAGTGTCCATTTCCACTGTCACATTGAATAACATCTATTTTGTATATATGATAGTCGCTCAGTGTAGGTAAATAAAACATGCGACTCGGTACAAAATGCAGTTAAACTCTTAGTGGAAATAGGATCTAAGCTTGTGTCGGAAATGCCAGTTGATGTATAAGTATGGACCGATTTAAAGAACGCGCCGCAGTGTCAGGGCTTTACCGTTAACCTCACTGTTACCTCATAAACCGGAAACCACACCATAGTGTCACAGTTTTTATTTACTTAGATAAGAAGTTTGGCTTTGAAATGATTTAATGTAACGACAAGAAACTTATACATAAAATTAATAAGTACCTTTAATTTAAATAATGCTTTTTGAATCGTTCTCACGTATTTTTTTATGTTAATATATAATTATATTCGTTTTTTACCCTATACATAATTTTATATCTTAATTATAATCCACATTTAATAGTCCGTAACGCCATCTATCATACAAACTAAGTAACATGAGTTTACTTTTATTACAGGCGTTTGTATCTTCAGAGTTATGTTACTCCGTGTCTAGATGGCGTAAATCTTTTATTTTTTTTATTTATTGTAATTAATCGTAGATAAATCATTTATCATAAAATAATATTAGTTTTTTTGTCTCTTAATATTACAATTAACCAGAAACAAAAAGAACAACCAGAAAGTTCTGTAAGTTTTGAAGCTAGGTCAAATTATTACTGGAATGTACAACTTAAATTAAGTTTTTTTACACATATTTGAAAGTTCTTTTGAATACTCGATTACTGATTACGAATTATCTTGCTTGGCAATCAAGTATTGTTTCAATCAAGGTATCTTGAACATGTTTTGTTTATCATTTACACCATAGATTTGTTGGTAACAAAATTGCGCAAATTATATATTTTATTACATTTTATTCAACTAATACCTTAAGTACAAAGTATGCATGTAAAAATATATATTAAATACTATACTTTTTTTAAATATAGACCAGTGAAATAAGATTATTTATAAAGATATAAGCTGCTTTAACAATTAGCACTGCTCTTTACTAGTACTACAAAATAAGACCTGTTAAACGCCTTTTAAATGCCAATCCATTTAAACACAATCAAAGGAATATGTACCTTATGTACAATGTATAGATTTTATATTTTAATAACATGGTTTATATGTTGCTACCCACGGGTATATCACAGAGGAAGTCACATCCTGTGCAACCACGCGTGGCTTGAAAATAACAAGTGGCTGTAACACAAGGTTAATTAATGCTGTTTTTACAGACTGTGGGGGCAAATAAACGAACTCGCTTTATGCGTAAAATAATCAACGCCTTTGAAGCACGACAGTTAAACAATTGTTTATTGTTTATACATTGAATAACTGTTTCTGAGGCCTAAACCTATGTATAAAATATATCGTTATCCCTTTCATTATCTTTTGCAAAACAGATATAAAATTATGTTTTAAATAGAGATTTTGGTCTGGAAACAGTTACTTTCTAACAATATTTTAACAATTTACTATAAAAATATTAAATAAGGCAATCTTATTATTTAGTTAACATATATTAGACATTTTTTTGTTTCTTTTTAACATCCGATGCAAAATAAACGTATTTATCTGACCGGACCGAATGGTGGTGATATCGCGACCGCTCGTTGATGTCTTTTTCTCTTGAAATATAATGACGCACGACTCTTGGTTCGTTGTAATTAAGTTGCAATATTATGAGAATCATTATTATCAGTTATTGGCACTGATTAGACTTAAAGTCACTGCCGAAATAGTTTTACAAAAACGTACTTTCATCTCACCGGTTCCCCTAGAAAAAAATGAGATAGCTACTTTTTTATGAACAGGTATTCCATCAGTTGATATTGAGGTGAACAGTTATGTATATGTGTTATATACTTCTACAACTTGGGCATTTTGTACAGACACCAAAGTATACTACTTACTTACTCGTAATACTTTTTTTGTTAACTTCTGTAACGATTGTTGTAAACAGTTAATTAATTTTTTGCTCATGATAATTTATTTTCATAATGCTATAAGGATATTTCTAATAGTTTTTGTAGAGGAAATCAATGTGGTGTGCTTAACCTTCGGTATTTGTATAATTAGGAAAAAAATCTGTGTTTTATACATATAATTAACAAAATAATTAATTTTGTCCTTTATTAACTAGCCAATTGATATTTTTTAAAGTTAACAGTAAATGTAGCATTCTAGAATTTACAGATTCCTAACTATTCTAAGTAATTTACTTTTGTCTAAAATACTAATCATGTATTTTACATAACCAACCGTAAAAAGTCGTTAAGCCAAATAGCAAATTTACAGTTATTATCAAATGATTCAGAACCATATAAAACAACAATAAATATTACATAACGAAATGTAAACCTCGTGGTGTACTCCGAAAACCATTTTTTCATCACATAACACTACAAGTGGAACCGAACAGTTGTCAAGCAGGTACTTGGCTAAATGTTGCACAGTTAAATGTGTGCGTAGGCGACCCACCTACACTACCAACAGACCCTTAACCATTCGTAACCGAAGCTTAGTGTTCTATATACAAAACTCAGCGTGGTGTTTGGTCTAGTTCGCCTTAGCAAGTTCATTGTTCGGTCAATGTTCAAAATCACAAGTCGTAAACGCCAGGCGCATGATGAACGCTTTTTTGTACCATTGACCCTCGTTTGAGGTAAAGCGTTTTTGTTCGGGCTTCACGAGGCGCTTATGACTTTTTGTCACTGAACAACGATTTGTTGTTGGCGGTAAGACGCGAGGTGAGTCACGTTGTAGTTTAAAGCAGTCAGCATAAAATATATCGATATAATTTTTAGTTTTTTCATATAACTTAGCTATGTATGTGTCATTCTTGACGTTTTCGGTGCAAATTTGAGTTCAATGAAATTGTTAATTAACGATTTATTGAATGTCTCATTGGTGTTTAGAAGTTAGTCAATATTTATATATTGCCAATCAATGTGATGTTAATTACGTCATAAATCTCGTTAAATTGCAATTTACACTAATTTCATATAAATAAAAAGAAATATCTTGGCAACCAGCAGCAATAATTTGATTATACTTGCACATTTTCTAGGCCTTTATTTCTCACGTTTTGTAATCGTTTTTCAAGTAATATAACACACATATTTTAAATACTCAACAGATTAGAAATACAAATGCTGACGCAGACATTAAAAATGTCTGCACGAAGACAACGCAAACGTTATTAATTTCTCTACTTATAGATATTTAGCTTTTACCTGAGATTTCTCTCGAATTTAGCTTTTAATTTAATTATATTCAAGTAAAATTCCCAACAATGTTTGGTAAAATTTTACGAATAATCGGCAATATCGTTGACTTGAAAAGAACAAACACATTTTGTATTCGCTGTTTTTTTAATTCTTATAAATTGAATTCAGATTTCGACATATAAAAATATAGATTTTTACTAATCAATTCTTAAATCTTTAATATGGTGGATTTACATTATTTGAATCTCCGATTTTCAAGTAAAAAACATGTACAATGTTAGGGTGTTATCGATATGCTAGGACATCACTAGCGGCGTGGCGAGCGCAGCGGCCGGCGTTCCCTGCGCACATCCGCTTGTGCGCTCAAGCCCGCACCCGCGCCCGCTCGCAGCCTTGCCACGCGATTACCAAAAACTTTAAACTATTGTAACTTTTTTGTTCCATTTTCAAAATATTATTTCGTTACAAACAGTTTTTTTTTAATATTGTGAAATAACTTGTGTGTCGTGATATAGTGAACGTACCAGTTCTGTGTCCGTTATACCAATTATTATTAAACAACATCCGTCGCTGTGTTAAAGTTTTAAGCTAGTTTAAGAACTTTCAGCCAATCTTGCCACTCGATGAAGCCTTTAAAGGAAAAGTCTTTCGATATTGTATTAGTGAAAAAGTAAGTAAAATATAAAATATCATGTAATATGATACAATGGCATAATGTGTTACTAACTTGCGTAGTGTAACTTGATTCCTTCACTGTCGAAACTAGGAAACCCTTCGCGTGCATAATCGAATAAAAAACATTTCTATACTTTTTAATTATTTTTGTATTGTTTTTGAATATCACCATTAGTTATTACCGATTCGTTTCAAGCATGGTCATTTTTATCTTAGATATGAATAATTGTTTTTTGAATTATAGACGGATTGAAACTTCTGTGGCCTTTCGGGCTCTCGGAATCAATTCGGTATGGGTTTTAAGATGACGTAAGACCGGGCCTGAGTGGCTTCGGAGACGGGTTATTCTAGCACGTACACTGCCGAGGACTTTTAACAATGTAGCGAGCTGCTTTGTTCTCGTGGCTTATACTACTATGTTTCATTTAAAACAAAATCTGGACGTGATCTCAGGGCTAGAGAAGTAACACTGTGATTTCTTATGAACTACTTGTTTAAAATATGTTGTAACTGTTTTTTTACTTTTATGACATTAAAGGGGTGATAGTAGGTTTTCCTACAGTTATCGAATTATGTTAATAAACTTGCTGACAAGCGTTGTTAGTGATTCAATATCGAATTTTGTTATGAAGACATTATATTAGAATTAGTCTAAGACACCATACACTATACAGTTAGTGTAAACATTGAAGTGTCTTTGTAATTTGTATGAACAAGAGTGTCACTTGATTCATCCGTACAATTGTAAACTGTACAGATTTAATGTCTTAATTTTTGTCGTAGTCTATTCGTACTTTTAGACTAATATTAACTAACGCATTTAAATAATTGGATTGAAAAAGTCGGTGTTAATTTATTTTAAGATATACGAATCATTAAGAAAACTTCTGTATCCTTAAGGCATGACTAAGATGTCTTAATTTTCGACGAGTTAAACATTATATACTTAGTTAAATGTAAATATATTTATGTATAACGTATACCGTATATATCAAGTAATACCGTAATGTTTATAAAAACCAACGACCTGGATACCCGACTCAAATAAAGCGGTTGAGGTTCACGCCAAAATTTTTATGCGAAGTTATCGATAACGATTTACATGCAATTATAATTAAAATTACCAGAATGTAGCTTATAGGTACAAAAATAAAGAACCGATAAAAGATAAAGGGGTAGGCAGTAATTACGACTATCATTCTCCTATACATTACGTCTGATTTAGGTCTTTGTCTCGCTGCGTATTTTGTTCTATTAAGGGCCGTTTTTATTAACATTAACAGTAGTTTTGTACTAAATCTCGTTGTTTGTACTTTCGTAGCCATATTTGAAAGGTTTACTCGCGCAACCACAATGAAAACCTGTTTAACTAGAGTACCATTTCCTTTATAATACTGGAGAGGATATATAAATACATATAACAATATTTATAACTTCCTTATAAAATATTGTAAATGAAGAAATAAAACAAATAATATGTTAAAATGTGTTCATAGATTAACTAATCTTTAACTATAGATAAAGCACGTATTATTATAAAATGATTGATCTTTAACACAACAATTACTTTAGTTGACACATATAAAAGAATTTGTTGAAGTAACAAATAGTAATAACAGACTAGCTAATGTTCAATCTTACTAATATTTTAAATGCGAATATTTAGATGGATGGATAAATGTTTGTTTGAAGGTATCTCAGAACGGTTGCATGGATCTCGATTAAATTTGGCTTAGAGGTAGAGCATAGTCTGGAAGAACATACAGTTTACTTATTACGTTTTTCTTTTAATTCCGCGCGGAAGGAGTCGCGGGCGACAACTAGTAAGAAATAAAATAAAATTAAAATTACGAATTTATAAAAAAAATATTGGAAACTTGTTTCAAATTATGTAATGATACGACACGTACCATATTTACCCAACTATATTAAGATAATTTTGTAAAAATATGTAGTTAATATGTGACATTAAATAAGCATATTCAGTTGAAGCCTTTGCTTATGCAACCTCAACTATAAGGCTAGATGTAGGGCTCCAGTATAGATTGTAATTTATCGGCCCACGTCGCTCTTTATTACGTTCGTACCTAAGTAAACATACAGACCAAAATATAGACCGATTGACCTCGACAGCCTCCTTGCATCCCACGTCCAAGCGACTTGGCAAGCGAGCCTTGGGTTTGCGCCAACGTTGGCCAAACTTACTTTCATTGTCCGATTATGTTTGTATTAGAATAAGGACGTCCGATCATGCTTCAACACATGCTTAAATATCTTTGCCCGTATTCGTAATTCGAGGCCATGCTAACGTAATAGCTTATGTTTGCGTAATTGTAACATACTTCTATAGGAAGACAATGGGGCGTTGTGATAATTCATTATTTATGTAGACTTTCATAAACCTAAACTGTAAAAGAGGAATTTTGTGTGTCAACCCATTGTCTAATGTATCTAACCTTGGTGAGAGAAAAATAAAGCTAACGGAATGTCTTAATACATAGTGCACTTGATCATTTATATTTTTTCAATTAATTTTAGTCTAGGCTAGCTTCGATTAAAAACATCACGAACAAAATTGAATAAAGAAAACCAAGATGTAAATGTAGTGTATATGTGTTTTAATTTTAAGTCACGTAAAACACTGCGTCCCATTATAAATCTATTGACGTCTTTAATGTTGATACTAAGTTTGCAAAGTAAACATGTCACTACTGGACAAACTGATTCTACATTCATAACGCGTGGTTAAGCGTGTTTAAGGTTTTGAAAAAGGAATCCGACCCTTAAAAGTACTATGACAAACAAATTATTATAATTAGTAAACAACGATGTTCGTTTAATTTTTTGAACAAATCTTTAAAATCAGTTATTCGACTGAATACCCGTATGTCCAACATATTATGTTTACAGGGTTATTTTTCTTTAACAAGCGAAATAGTTAGGCTTTCGTACCGTTATGCCTTTTTTAGATTAAGTCACATAAGAGCAAAATAAAAAAAATTGAACACTTTCTTAAAAAGTATTTTTCTTGTCCCTTCCTTTCTTTCTTTTTCTAACTTTGACGTGCTGTAAATATTTTTTACACTAACGTGTATTCTACAAATTATTTTAAAAACTACGCCTATGTAAAGAAGAATTCTTTGAAAATTATTTCGCTCTGTGTTTTAATAAAATATATGTATAATTATACTCTACTTTGAAAGTTAATATAAACAATTGAACTAACATATGTTCATTTTTTATTTATTATGTATGCCGCTACTACACCTGTGAGTAACATGTGCTTTGAAACTTTACTTTTTTGTATACAAAAAAAACCTTCTTACATTACAACGTAAAATTATAAGGTTTCATATGGAAGAGTAACTTAAATCGAATTACTTAAAGTAAAAAACAAGGGCGTTCACAATTATGTACTGGTAAGACTTTTGGACTACTCGGGTATTTGTGTGACTGAGACAAAATAAATAAAATAATAAAAAAATTCAACGCGACTTAAGAAAGTGAAAGAGTTCCTATAAAAGTGTTGCAAGTTATTAAAATAAATAAGGCTTGGCGTATAGTCTTAAATGTTTATTGTTTGTTTTCTAATTATTTATTGCTAGCTGAATGTAATGGCTTTATAGGTATCGAATGATATCGGAGAGATCTTCGTCGTCGGAAGCGGTAGAGAAAATCATTTCGTATTTTTCATCCGCATCGGAGTATCTCTGTGGTTACATTAATTTTTTGAAAGTGGTTAACTAATTGCTTATTGTTGCGAAACAATGTTTACTATTTTAAATAATTTATCGGAGTGATATTTCTTGAATTATTTATGTTATTTTATTAAGTAATAGAAGCCAGCAACAACATCTGTTGCTCAAGTGAGCCGGCTCGACCGGTAAAATATCACGACCACACAGAAGACAGGCGTGAAGTGGAAGTTATTGCACGTTTCTTCTAATGAGTTTGCGTTCCGGAGGCCTAATTTTAGTCCTCTTTTCCTTCTCCACTCTTTTTCTATAAGGAAAGGATGGAAACAGGAAGTGGATTTGATAGTGGGGTCAACGCATAGGAAGGGGAAATTTTCTCTATCTGTGCGTCTACTCTTCCTTCGATTAAAGGTAGGCAACGCATCGGCAATTGGGGAAGTCTATCAGCAGCTGTCGGTGAATTCGGGTGGCCGCTTACTCGTTTGCCACCTTATAGTATAAAAAAAAGTTAGACAAAACTAAAATGTGGCCAAAACTAGCTTTTTTGTCTAAATCTCTGAGAGTTCTGAAACATTTTTTTCAAATAAATTCACTTCAGTTTTATTAATTTTATAAAGTAATGTTAATAATTGTAAAGTTATATATTCAATTTGTTTTTATTTCGGAAACTATATTTTAATGAGTTTAGTAAGTTTTATCGATAGCATTCGTGAGGCGAATCGCTTTCAAGTCACGCCGCGCGGCCACCCGTCCGTGGTGCTTTCTACTCATCAGATGCGTCCATACCACTACCATTTTAGCCATAGCATTCCGCGACTCTCGTGCGCGGAACAACTTGAGCAATTACAACGATAATTAAATCATTAAATGACTCACGAATACCATTTTAATAGTAACACTATTGAATTTCAATATTTATTTATCGTATTTTATTATTATATTATTTATTTATTAAACGCTATTATCAGTTCAGTGGTAAATCGTTTGAGGTCGTCGTATTTTGTATCATTTTTTTTTTTATTAAATTGAATAGTTTAATGAAATATGTTGCCTTATATTAATTATTCTTTGCGAAATTCACGTTTTTATAAAGTTCTTTTGTAAAGCAATGATCATCGTAAAACATGAGCAGTTTCATTAATTCACACATATCTCGTGCGTACAATCTTGTTGAACAAAGAAACTGACATCTTGATACTCAGAACCTGTCGTACATTATGCTACTGAAAACTGTTATAGAATAACAAATTAGTCTTTGGACAATCACATGGCGAGGTTTTAAAAAGCTGTTATGTTCACTCAGTCTGTAGTCAAAATCTTATTAATATTAGGTCCTTACATATGAAATTGGCGTTTTGTATGGGAGGAACAAAAAGTCGAATATTTTTTAATATAATATATTTAATTAATCAAAGTATGAACCATTATTTTCTATGCACTTTTGCCATCTCATAGGTAGTTCATTGATCCCTTTACTAAAAAAACCAGTCGGACGGGAATCAATAAAATCTTTGAAGGCGATTTGGACTGCCCCATCGGAGTTGAATTTTTTCCCTTGCAAGAAGTTATCCAAATTTCGAAAAAAATGGTAATCTGTTGGAGCAAGGTCCGGGGAGTACGGAGGATGTCTTAGACTTTCCAATTGAAGCTCTTCTAATTTAGTAGCCGTCTGTTGCGCAGTGTGTGGTCTAGCGTTGTCGTGAAGCAGCAGTGGCGTGGAGCGATTGACCAGCCTAGGTTGTTTAGCCGCTAGCTTTTCCATCATGGTTTGCAATTGCTGACAATAGACATCAGCCGTAATAGTCTGGCCAGATTTGAGAAAACTGTAATGAACAATACCGGCACTAATCCACCAAACGCTTACAAGTAACTTTTTTGGGGTTAATTTTCGCTTGGGGCAGGATTTGGCTGGCTGGCCAGAATCCAACCATTGCGCTGAGCGCTTCCGATTATCGTAAAGAACCCATTTTTCACCACAGGTAATGATTCGGTTTAAAATACCTTCATTATTGTGCCGGTTCAGTAATGTAACGCAACAGTCGACGCGCGTTTGCCGGTTTGCTTCAGTCAATTCGTGAGGTACCCACCTTTCAAGCTTTTTAATCTTCCCAATTTGCTTCAAGTGAATTAAAACAGTTTTATCACTAACATCGCAGCCTGCAGCTAACTCGGACGTGGTTTGCGATGGATCCGCTTCCACAATAGCCTTCAACTCTTCATTATCAACTTGAGTCTTAGGCCGTCCACGGGGCTTGTTCTGCAGATCGAAATTTCCAGAACGAAAACGTTGGAACCAAAAACGAACTGTGTTTTCTTTTGCAACACGACCGCCATACACATCATTCACCCTTCGAGTCGTTTCCGCAGCACTAGTGCCACGGCGGAACTCGTACTCGTAAATAATGCGATATTTTAAGTTTTCCATTTTGTAAAATGAGTGACGCAAACAGAAAAAAACAGAAGAAAAAAAACAAATGAATGACGCTCATCGAACCACAAATACATGAGTCTATAGCTGTACAAATTTGAATTTGGAATTCCTTACCAAAGAGGAGAAATTCGTGATTAAAGTGGCCAGTACGAAAAACGCCAATTTCATATGTAAGGACCTAATATTATAAATGCGAATGTTTGGATGGATGTTGTTTGAAGGTATCTCCAGAACAGCTCAACGGATCTCGATGTAATATAGCATAGATGTAGATCATAGTCTGGAAGCACACATAAGCTACTTATTATGTTTTTTTTAATTCTGCGCGGACAGAGTCGCGGGCGACAGCTAGTTAGCAAATAAATACCAATATTATATGAATTACTTGGAATTATTTTTAGTTTTTAATGTATCGTTATTTATTTAACTAACATTTATAATGTAGAATTATGTATGTAAAGCGGTTTTAACAAGAGGGCGTTCAGCATGAATATTTGTCAGAATATTTGGGTGAAGTTATCGACATAATTTGTATTAAAAAATGTGCAGCGTACCGGTCGTAAAGTACATAAACAAAACCTCATACAGATTTATAGTATATGTTCGAGCAACTGTCACGAAAATATTTGCGATAGACCCTCAGTTGCAAAATAATGTCATGTCAATTAAATTTGTTCACTTATCGTTAGTACTACTGAGTTTCCATTGCTAGCAAACTTGTACAAAAATATTGTTATTCGACTGGTGTTGCAGCAGTGAAATCTAATGGCAATTATAAGTTGTAATATATAAACGCCTACTCAAAAAGGAATCTTATTGAACATGTACTTCTTTAACTTAGAAAACATTGCTCAGTTCGAAATCGTAGGCGCGCTTTGTTGGTTTACTTATCAAGTTGTTTTTTTTAATAATTTATTAAGATTTGTCAAATAATTTCGTGGGTTCAGTTTAATAACTTAACATAAAATGATTTGATCTAGTAGCTGTTTAAACCATTTCGACAGAATGTTATAACATTATTTGACAAGAAAAGAAAATCACCGCCTACTTGGTTATAGCAAAATTAGTAACGGTGTGTACATAAATTATGCACAAACATACTAAAATTTACACATTTAATCATTACACCAGATGGTATTTAACGGATATTCTTTTACAGATTGGGGCGTCCAGAGTGAGGCGGGCGAGGCGAGTGAGCCTGAGGCCGGTCGTATGCGGCCCGAGGACTACCGCCTCGTGTTCCTCAGCTCGGATTCGTCGTGTCGCGAGGACACCGAGGACTCCTCCTCCACCGCCTCCTCAGCCGCGCCACCCGCACCCGACGACTGCGACTGGGATTACTTTGAGCCCGGCGCGGCGCCAGCGCCCGTATCTACGAGCGCGCCGCCGCCCCGGCACTCGGCGCCAGCCTGCCCGCGCACCTGCTCATGCGGTGCCGAGCCGCGCATAGTGGCCGTTCCCGTGCCTGTGCCGGTGCCCGTGCCCGCAGCGCTGTGGCCGGCACTGCTCGCCTTCCCCGGCCAAACCCCGCCCGCGCCCCACTGGAGCACGTACCCGGGGTTTCCGCCTCTCGATGCCGCGGCGCTCGCGCGGCTCACCACGGCCGCCGCGGTCGCCGTCACCGCCGCCGCCAGCGCCGCCACCGCCTCAGCGCTGCCGCTCGCCAACAAACTCGAGATGACCGTCGAACGGACCGATAAAGCCATACAATCGGAAACGTCACAAGCCCCCGACGCACCAGATAACGCGAACGATAAAAACGATAAGCCTGTCGAACGCCCAATCGATTGTGAACCGTCAGACGACATAAAGGTGATCGCCGAGGAGGACCGTTTGTCTGTGTCACCGGAACCAGCGGAAGCAATGCCGGGCCATCTCGAGGCCGAAAACGCTTTTCCGTCTTCGAACGAGTCCGCCGACTCCAGTGACTCGGAGGGTGGTGTCGCCCGTCTGAGTTATGATCTCCGGAGCGGCGCACCAGAGGAGCCCGCCACGTCCGACGAGGATTCTGATGATTCTGGCGGCGGTGGGGGACAGTTCTCGCGCGTCTTTGTTGTCAATCCCGCCGATTCGTCGTCAGATTTGGAAGACAACGCGGACAGTAGCGGAATTGATTGCGACGATTCTTACGACAAAAAGTCTGATAGTTTAGAAATAATCGGCTTGGAAGGTGTGCAGAATGCAAATAACTTAGAAGCAAACTTAAACGAAAATGTACAACAGATCAATGAAGCGAGTAATATTGTTTTAGTTGAATCTATAAGTTTTTCCAATGAACATTCCGAGATTCCCTATGGCAATAATAGTGATGAGGAAAGTGGCGATGAAGCTAGGAATCGGTCCAGTCTTTCAAAATTTTGTGATGACAATATGCTTCGTAGTGAAACGTGTGAAGAATTCAACAGTTTTAATGCCAGCTGCAGCACTAATATAGATAAATGTGATTATAAGAACTGCGATAATAATCAAAGTAGAAGTACCGTATCGGAAAACTTGGAGTGCGATTCGTTGGATAATAGTTTTAATTCTGACAATAGTATAAAAGTAAAAGTAACGGTAAAATTACAAGACGAAGTATGCGACAACAAAACTTGTGAAATTCAAAGCGAGCCACCTGTCGTTTTACCGTCCCCGGAGCCCAAATCCGATGAATCAAAATCGGCGGGCGAAGAAAAAATAGACCTGTTCAAAGGAATTGAACGAACTCTCAGTGAACTATTGAAGAAAGAGTTATTGGAGGAGCAAGGGGAGGAGAAAACACACGGTGCGCGACCGGCCCGCGACGTCACGGAGGGGAGCGCGGGCGCACCTGTACTCGCGCCAGTATGCCGCTCGCGCTCGCCCGGTGCGGACGGGTCCGCGCGCTTCACTAGCCGCGTTATGATAACGCAAGACCGAGTCTCCGTAGTCACGTCAGACACGACGCGGCTCATGCGGGACATTACTGTGCACCACACCAATTCCCAAAACGTACTGGAACACGACGCAAGCGCAACAACCTCGCAAAACGATACAAACGAACGAGTTTCTGACGACGAATCTGCGCAGCCTTCGGGCGGAGTGACTGTTGTTAGCAACGCGGACACTCTCTCGGCTGTCGTATGCCTCGAGGAGGGGCTGGCAGACGACGACTCGTGGGTCGAGGACGTCAGCCATGACGAGGATGCTACAACTACCTCGGACAGCGATTCCGGCGACGAAGCCTCACTTCCGACCCGAGGAGAGGACTTTGCCTACTGCAGACGTTCTTTAGACTTCACTTTACACACGATCGTCGAAGAAAGCTGCGAGGAAAGCGAAGCGGAGAATAATACGAAGAAATCTCGACCCATATCGGCCACTGAACTAGAAAAGTATTTTTTCTTCGGTCTCGGTGACGGAAGAAACGTTCGCGAAGATGACGACCAGGTTTCGGAAACGTCTAGTGTATGTAGTGAAGGTGGTGAATCGATTGTGGACAGTGAACAACCGAAACGGAGTAACGACAATGACGAACTCGTGTCGTCACGTTTGGAAAAATACTTCTTATCCGGTTTCATGGGCTTCAATCAAGAGAGACGCGATTCGGATGGGTCTGGCAGTGTCGGTAGTGATAGTGAGGGTAAACAAAGCCCAGAGCAACGGCGAAAACGGTTAGTGCGTGCTCGCGGTACGCCTCGATCTCATTCTTCTTCCTTGGATAACTTACTAACGGGCGACGAACCTTCTCAAGATGCGCAGGAAGTGTCGGACGGATCTAGTACGGAAACTGAAGATAGACACGAGTCACTCGAAAGGTTAGATATGCCAGGAGAAGCGAAAAGAAAAAAGCAAAGCAAAAAAACGAGAGGATCACCCGCAGATGAAAGGCGACAGTCGATGGAATTTTCAGAAGAAGCTAGAGACGACACGAGGTCTGTTTCGGAGGGCGAGGACGGCAGATCCACGCCTCGGCCCGAATTCCCACCGCTCGGATCTGAATTATCTGAATCTAAAAAACAAACTAGTAGAGATAGTGGTTTCGTGGGTAGCTGCGATGACCTTCTAAGAAACGGCGACTCGAGCGCCGAATTTACCCGAAGTCATGAGCCTAAAACAGAGTTGGAAGAAATCGTCGAAGAGATGAGACCTGATTTAGACGAACGTGTCGAACGCCCACCGTCCTCCCGTCCGCCGCCGAGTCCCTTGACGCGTAAAGATAGCTTTAATAATTGGTCATCCGACGAAGAAACCAATTTAATGATGACAAAGATGAGACAATTCTTTAAGCAAATGATAAATTCAGGGAACGTTAGGACGTCCACCCCTGCCTCGACGAATTCTGAAAGTTCGAGGCCACCGAAACCACCGCAGCTTTTATATTTTGAAACCGAGTTGACCCGATTAATGAAAACTGTTCCCGGTATTCGCGACGAAGAGGTTCGCGAAATAGTTGAATACTTGTCGAGTGAAGATACATGGAGCGATTCCTACGACTCGTCCGATTACGCGGGATCCGATCTGGAGGGCACGTCCGCTAACAGGTCCGCATTAAGGAAACAAATATCGGACAGCTGTCGGGAAATAATCGACGAGTTCGACCGGGGCAACGACGCCGGTTCGCTGGAGCGTGACGCGGTTGGGGCGTACCAGAAGTTGGCGGCTACATTGGGCCGAGCCGGTGAAGGGTCTCCACCCTTATTCGGAAAAGTTATGCGACATATAGGCGGGCGGCTGGTGGCATTGATGCACGAAGTGTCGGGCGGCGCGTCCCCGAGCACGGATGACGACAGCGCGTCAGAGCCGGGCGCGTTGGCCAGGAGTCGATCTCACGATATTCTAGAAGCGGCAGCGAGTAGAGGAAGCGTGGCTAGCGACTGCGAAAGGTTTTCATGGCGAGGTAGTTTCGAATCTGCTTTGTTGGCGGCTGATTCGCGAGGCACGTTGGGTGGGCCTAGTTGTGAGTCGCGAAGATCACCAGCCGGAGCGGACCTGGCCGCACAAAAGTCACATTCTAGAAGTTGTGGTGCTATTGCGGGCAGTGAGGACAGGTTGTGGCGCGGCAGAAGGAGGGCTTCTGCCCCCGACGCTGAGGTGAGCACAAGAAATACTTGAATATTAAATAGTATACTTATTTTAAATTTAGACTATATTGATTTCTGTTAGTACCTATGACCGCTTAAGTGACGAGCGATGACAAACACGTCTCAAAACCATAAACAATATATCGTAAAACAACAATAAGCTTAACAGCAATAAGCAATAAGCATCGCAGTTAGTACGAATTCAAATAGTAAGTACTCGTATACACTGTAAGTATAATAAAATATCTTACCTAATGTGTATTTCATCTTACAACTTTACACATATAAGTGTTTGATCAAAATATTATAAGTCAATGTCACATTTTGTTATAGGGATATAAACATACATTCACGTCTGCATTGTAATTTTGCAATTAAACAACGACATACATATGATATAACCTATTTTATGACCATAGTCCGCAATAACTAATTTCTATTATCATTACTAATTTCTCTTTAAAAAATTAAGGTATTACTATATTTATCGTGTTTATTTTTCATATACAATAACATATTGTAGTAACAAAATTTTATATAGTATAGCCGACTTACCTTGTAACCATGTCATCATTTGTTCACAGTCTGAAGAAGAAGAGCGTGCTGGTTCACTACCGAGATTACCTTCCATCACGGGCACAAACACAGTGCCGGCGGGGCCGGTGAAGTCAGCGAGGTATCGGGCGCCCGGGTTCCGTAGCGCGACGCGAGCGGCCTCTGCGCCCGGCCTGCACCTGCCTAGGAGGCGCAGGCCAGCCCCAACGCCACACCAGCCGACGCCGGCCGCACCTGCATCAGCGCCAAGTCTACAGGGTAAGTCACTCACTCAGTACTAAACTATGTAATGGAACTCTGACACCCATTACCTCTATGAAATTTCGGGCTTTGTTCTCATTCCAGAGTCTTTGTGCAATCTTCTCAAATATTATCAGTTGAGATTGTGCAAGCACTATCTTAATACTTTATTGATCATATTCTTATTTTGGTTACTTATCTATAGAATGTACCATGTGCCATATTCAAGATGACTGCCGGTCTATATTTTTTAAGCCCTTGAGTTTATCTATTAGGAAATAGTGTTCGCTACAAGTTAATTCCACACTGTAGGAAGTTGTGTGAAAATGTAAATTTGTTGTGCGGTTTTTAAATACCATCCAACAAGATGGTATTTATAGGTATTTAAAGTATTTGAATATTCATTATTTTAATAAACGTCTTTTGAACACTGAAAAGATGGAAATAATAGTGATGTACTAATAGATAAAGATTAGCTATGTTCTTTAGCAATGTTCCTAATCGAAGTCCAGTAAACTGTAACTGTTCATCTTAATGCACAGTTTATAGCAAGTACTACTCTTAATACAGGATTAATTTATGTATGTATTTACTAAAAGCAGGAAGTCTTCTACCGGTAAAACGGTTGCAAGGTATTTTTAATTGCAACATTCACCTCCATGACTAATCGGTTAATTTTACTGCATTTAAATTCAAGAGATAACTAAAAGAGAGATATTAACGTATATTGAACAAACTATCAAGTTTTGTCGTGGGGCAGACACAGCTGTGACAAATTTGTTTGAACAATAGTATATTCAAGGTTAATTGGATTTCCCTCTACTAACACAACCAATAATAATTTAACATCCGATTTATGAATTGATTACCATTTCACTTTTACAAAAGAGTAAAATATATTTGGAGATGAACTATTAGAGAGAACATTCGTATGCCAATTACACATTTATTAAAATGTTTTAAAAAGTTTACGGCGCCAAGTAGATATTCCAAATAAATTTATCAACATTAAAATTGTACCTCTCGCTGTAAGGGGTAAGAATTTGTTCGACTCTCGCGTATCATTATACATTTGAAATTTGAGTTGAGGTTATGTTAACTCAACCGATTATTCAACCTCCTCCTAGTATATCAAGCTCCTAAGAAAGGATATTTCTGATTAAATTTCTTGCTCCACTTATCATGCTATTTATTACTTATCGTAGTCAAGGTTTAGCTTATACGTCATAAAAAAATTGTACCTATATACTTGAACCGAAATTTACACGTCATATGTTCGGAATTCAGTCGTATTCGCCTTGTACGACAAAACGACTTAATATGAACGACGTGTCGACAAATCGGGGACACTACCAATACTGTACTGCGGTGTACTCGCAAATGCCCAAAACAAAACCAATTCCAACCAACCTATGAGTTGTATTCAAAAGCATACGTGATTCAAACAAATAAATTGAAAGTAAGCTAAGAAGAATTCTATTTTGTCAGTTAGTTATTAATTATTTGAAAGAATTGATATTTTTTCTTTGAACTTCTGTTATCAAATACAACTATTGTGTAATACCTTTGGTGTAAGATTTTATAATAATATTTATAACAACATAGATATTCATAACATCAATATCTCTGATATAATAGCGATAATGTTAATTTATGTGTAATAATAATAATAATAGTATTAATAAACCCCAAACAGCATCATCTAGTTTCATATTATTTGTGTTGATATTTTCTCTTTTCGAAGCGCGCGGCTCATTAATTTGGTTAATAAAGGCTTATTTTGCGGACCGACTTGCGATCGACTTGACCAGCCACAAAAGTGGGGCTAACTGTTTCCAATACTCAGTATCTCTTTGTTCTAGCCTACATTCCTCCACAAACTCACCGGCCTTAATGTTCCGTGTTTACAATGTACCACGTATCGATGTTTTCTTATTCTTTTCACTTATAACTAATTCGTAATTTCACCTTGTTCTGATCGCATTAATGTATCCGCGAATTGCAAATAGATTACATATGACTTTATCGTAAGATACTCTGTGCTGAGCAATTCTTTATGTTCCTTGCCTTGCATGTTCATTTTGTTACATGTTGCTCTATATTCCAAATTAAGATTGCAATACAGGAATTTACGAATTTTATCGTATTGGGTACTCACTCTTTGTAGTACTAACTAAACGTTCTGGGTAAGCAAAGGGTATCTACTCTTTGGTCTTGAGTACGAAACATTTTGTTTTATTTTATGAACACATTTTTTTGTGTCATTGTCATTTGTTCAAAATGACTCACTTCGTGTTAACTACATATTTCTTAATTAACACAAACCTTTTTATTGTTAATTGTACATTGAACCTTGAAATTATAATCATTTATTTATCATGAAGTATACGTCTGATAACGGTTATCGATTAAATAGTACTGTCACAACATGAATTCAAGTTTATTATATTTTGCATTGTATTCCCGATAACAGCCAAAAAGTACGAGTAACTTAGTTTATCATTTTAAAGCTGTCAAAACTATCTTCACATATTTATAAGTTACGATCTAAGTGACAAAACTTATCTTAAAATATTATTAATGGGAATGTTTGTATGTATCAAAGGATGGATGTTTGTTAGACATATCTACAGAACGGCTGCATGGATCTCGCTAGAATACATGAAATAAGTAATCTGGAAGAACACAAGCTACTAATTTAGCTTTTTTAATTCCGCGCGGATGGAGTCCCGAGCAACAGCTAGTAATTAAATATATTATTGTTTAAGTATTATTATTATTTAAATTGAATAAAACCTATGAAATATGATGAATTTATTATATAGAAGTGAACTGAAAAATAACCATCCAACAAACGAATCCCTATTACAGTAACGTTTGTTCAGTATAACCAATTTACGACGACAAATATATGAATTTTGGAAAGAAAAAAAATCATAGATTCAAAACATTCAAATTTTTTGATTAGAAAGTTGTTTTTAGCTTCATCTAGAATTTAATAAAAATGTTAATTATTAAAACTTTCTCGATTAAATTAAATCTCGATATAAATTCGTCGAATCTTACTAATATTATTAATATTTGGTTGGATAGATGGTTGTTTGTTAGAAGATATATCCGGAACGGCTCAACAAATCTTGATTCAATTTGTCATAGAAGTAGAAGATAGTCTAGTAGAACACATAGACAACTAATTAAGTTTTTTTAATTCCGCGCGGATGGAGTCGCGGGTGACAGCTAGTATGATATATTTGCGAAGTGTTTAAAACAATATGAAATTTGATACCCTAGACGAATATAAATTCTGTTTCGTAAGAGAAGTTACGTGGGTAAAAGGAATAGTTCGATACTGTTTATCGGATTATACGTAACACCTTTCAAAAGATCAGTGCAAACCAGTTCTCTGATAATGTTTTGATTAATCAGATGTAACCAACGCTCCAAATATACATTACGCATCGCTCTAAGGCGTTACGTTACGTATCAAGTTTTATAATATTTGTACAAATTATTTAATTACATAATTAAAGCTTTTTAATTTCTAAAAGAAACAATGATCGGATCCAGATTCTTTTCCTAAGAATGCAAAATAAGTTTTACATCAGTATGTAAAACTTTGATTACTAATAATATGTAGAATTTTGATTACTAATAATTTAATCAAATTGAGCCAAATATAGTTTTCTAGTTTTTATCATACAAAGTAGTTGGTTCTTTGGTTTCGTTACGATGTGTAGATGAAGAGCTAAGCAACCACTGAGTATTCAATTCAAACTTTAATTAAAACAAACAGTTCCCTTCATACGTGCAAGATATTGCCCATAACCTGTTGGTACATTACGTCATATTCTAGACGTAAATGGACAGTTAAGTTAAAAACGGTACTGTTTATACTAGATCAAGTGACCCGTGTGAATATTGCGTTGCATCGATCACACATATTTTTACATTATAACTACACCTGATTATAATTCAATGAATTAACAACAATTTAGACAATCAAACTATTTTTAAAAACATATCGGTGTTGTTGAATGTTAAAAATACATCTGTGTGCATATTAAAATAGCTAGAAATAACATGCTTTTTAGATTCTTATAATAAAGGCAGAAATATTTTCAATTGAGATAAAGAATTTAAACAAGTTTCTGATGTTGACGTCTGTCGTTCACCGCTCGCGGGACGTGTTCAGAATTTTAATTAAAAATTTCATTAAGACCGGTATCAATTGATCGCATTTCACTGTTATAACATTAAGTGAGTACCCGGATACTGCCAAGCCCGATATTAAATACCATGGTAATTGTATACTAGTAGGAACTTTAAAAAAAACATATAACATAACAAATTATTTTTTAGTGTTACTATCAAACAAAACCGTATTATTATGAAAGTAAATCAAATAGTAATGTCCCCATTCTCAATATCCAGGTTATCAAACCAAAACAACTTCAAATAAAGTCATGCCAGTCATTTGGTACAACAAAATAATGAACGATCAATATTCGTTATGCATCTAATTTTTTAATTAACCGAACTGAATTCTAATGGGTGGCCTTGTTGTGTAGGAATTGTCACATAAATTCTCTTAAACAATATATATCAATTAATAGGTTTATCACAAACATACTAAAATCAAACTATACTCAATAGAATAATGTTTAGTCCCTAATTTTAGCTTTCTCTTACTAAATTTGTACTAAGGGACACTTTTCGTTTAAAAAATCGAATTAAATTGACACAAATAACTAGATTTTATCATTGGCATGATTTCCAATCGGGGAAAGTCTTAAAAATATATTATAACAAGTAAATTATCTGATGGAATTCACTTCAGTCGATTGGGTGTGGTCTAGGCCCCACTTCAGATATCCGTCATGTTATAGTGGATGGACGAACTTTCTTTGCGATTTATATGCGATGCAGTTGTGGATAGTTAACATTGATAATACTGTAAGCTAATCTGGGACGTAAAGTACTGCACTCTATTAGTTTTAGGCCACTTAAGTAGTCCCTTTGGATTGCCCTTAGAGATGATTAAAATACTCGAATACGTTATTTAATAACTCAAAAATTAACCAACGCGAATATTCTTATACCATAACAGTTGTTCATACATGTCTTTTATTAGTTAAAACTATAGCACATGTTACCTTTTGAAGTCAAATCTTATAATTCAATAAACATTTGAAATGATATGGTTTTTTCATTTTTAAGAAAATGTTACACTTAGTCATTGTATCTAAAATTTAATTAAACCATCGCAGAGTTGCCGCTTTTATTATAACCTATATTTTACAAAGTTGTGAATGCGACGTTGCCAGTTTTCGATAACGGTTCCAATGTTGCAATATTTAAAATGTTAATGGCATTTTTCGAAATACCTTAAAAAATTTAAAATGCAAATCTTTTCGATATAAATTTGAATATCTGGAATAAACAACCAGCCTAAACTACTTTCGAAAATTAGCAAAAATAACTCTACTTACCTAATAAAATAGTAGATAGTAAAGACGAAATTCTTAACTTTTATCCCAACCCAATACTTTAGGCCATATGCCATAACTGATTCGAAGTATGCATTAAGCCAAAACAAAATAGTAAGGTTTATTTTACCTTGTATATACAACCTTATAAACTAGTCGAGACTTGACCTCCATTGCCTAATTTCATGCTTAAACGATTATGTTTACCTCTATGTCTTAAACAAACAATGCCTTAGTATTCCTTTGAAAATTGCAGAATTACTGACAGTCAATCAGGTTCTAGTAGATATTGTTAACGTTTTATTTCTTGTTTTAACCATAAATTTCCATTGTCGACACACCATAACAAAACATTATTGTTGTCTCTTTTTTCAAAAAAAATAAAGGTATGACAAAAGGTGTCTCATTTTTTTCGACGCTGGAAAACACTGACCTCTTTACATAGTCAGGCTATAAGCATTCGTATTTTGTGCCTAATTGATTTTCACCATTTTAGCGCTGAGGGTAGCGGTTAGTGGCGGTGGTGAATATTTGAACTAATGATGATGATGATGATGATGATGATGTAATCCCGGCCGATATCGGCCACGGCGACTGTCTTCAGCTCCGGTTTTGACGTTGGTGTGCTCGCATGTGGCTTATGTAGCCAATTTTGTTTGCGAAAATCCTCGCACACTGCGGACATGAGAGCACACTGTTCACGTAATTATAGCTGATAGCCGCAGGTGGTCGGGCTTTCAGCTCGTCGCGTCTGGCATCTAGCTCAAGGAGCCGCCGGTTTTCAATAATTTTTTTAATTTTTTGAACTAATAATAGAGATAGAATTAACTGTCAGTAACATACACTTTTAAGTCGGAACGAAGCAAAGGCTGTTATTTACAAGGAGTGACCTGTTGACGTAGAGGTTGGTGCAGTTTTGCACTAAATTTATAAAAGTAAATTTTTATTGATTTTCATTTACGTAAAGATTGCGAGAAAGGAATGTCTGTAGGTTACAATTACATCCGTATCTTTAACCAGTTGTTACGTAAGCTTTAATCGATGTTTCTTATAATTAACCTCTTTGTTCGGAAGCGAGATAATGAAATGTTATTTCTTATTTGTGCAGAAGTATAAAATAAAAGGTATCACTTCCCTTTGAGAAGAGAAACTCGGAAGTCATTGTTCATTACTGTTTTTATCGACCACATGTGACCAATTGTATTACCGATGATTACTTTATTCATGTATTATTACATTGTTTTCATTTTGACTTATACGAGTACATTGCGATATAAATACTGTGTCACCTTTGAACGGTAAAGTGTAGTAGGCATAGATTTTATTAAACTCGTCCACAGATTAAAATTAAATAGTGTCTTAAAACTAATTAGGTTTATTAGTCAATAAATGAAATAAGATAAAACGTATAAAACTTAGTTCATAAACACATGGCAATTCTATATATTATTTCAGAATAACCCATACCAGAATCGGTCACTTCTTAATATCTGGTGCAGCAGTATAAATATTTATTATTTATCAGAAATACTTGCAGTCAACCGGAACTCCGTAAACGTGGAATGGAAAAAAATCTTAATTAGTAATCTTTGTTTTTTTTTAACCATGCAAAATATTTCTCTTAGTGTTATAATGCGAAGTGCTCTGGTGTTGCCAATTTCATAATCAGCGAAATGTCAACGGCTCAAAACAACTGTCGATATAGAAAGGTTGATAATATCGTAGGGCTGACATTCCGATGACTTGTTCACTGCGCCGTGACCATACTGACTGCGGCTTAACTGTGCCGTGACTAGGCTGTGACTGCACTGACTGCGCTATGACTGCGTTGCTATAGTAGTACAATACGGTGTAGTAACACATAAGACTCGGTCGAGTACGAAACGCTTAATTTAAATAATATACGCTTTGAGGCTCAACGTCTAATACTGCATTCGTAACGGTATGGTCTCTTAATCCAATTGATTACCGACCTGTTATTGCTAAAAGACGCCGTGTTAGTTCTAATGAACACATAGTCTTAATCTTAAGTCCTATTTAATAAGGCAACTGGACTTTACTTGGCTCGCTAGCTTAAATCTTATTGTAATTATGTCGCTTTAGTATAACAGAAGTTATTAGCAATTAAATTCCACTTAGGTTACTATCTCTAATAAGCCTTACTTTATTGGTTATATACTTTTAGCTTTAAACCATATGGCTAGTTTGCTACCGTTGCTATTTACTAACTAGAGTTCCGTGCTCTGTAATTGGCTTATTCGTTTAGTTGCCTTTTGCTCGCTTCCAAGTACATTTAACAGTATAATCACGATTTACTCGACACTTCTTTGAAATCCAATTGACAGTATATTTCCTTATTCCGTCATACCTAAAGTACTTCGTTTTGTTTTACTGTCTACGATATTGTGATCGTTGTATCAATCATAGATAAAAACGAGTTATCTAGATGAAGCTTTGGTTCTAGAATAGCGTACCACTGCCCCGAGGCCGCCTAGCTTTTGTCCGAATGACGCAACCTAAGATGAGTTCATTACTAGACAATAAGTTACCTTCGCATCGTTTCTTTAAACTTGTTAAAGAGAAGGGACCTTTATTCACAAGTTTATAAATCTTTGAGGCAAATCACGTAATTCCAAATACTCCCATACACTTTTGTAAAAGAGTTGTCTATCTCTCTTTTTCTCAGGATGTTTGGGACATCTCTGGGATTATTTTACATTGTGAAATTTTCTATAACGTGGTTTAAACACCTCATTAATTAATACTATGAAACTCTAAGAATTCGTGTTCAATGAACAAACCCAATTGAAATTATACATTGTATTTCTGAAGATATAAACAATAGTTAAAAAATTTCACAAAGAATATAAAAGCTGCGTACAAAATGTGTTGTGTAATTTCTAAGTTGAGTTCAGGTGCAGTCTGTTGCAATGTGTTGACAGTACGCGCATCTCCCAGGTTTGTGTTTGCACTTTATCTGAAAGTAAACTACTGAACACGAAACACACCCTACTTTTGTTAACAAGCACTGTTTATGTCCCTCAACATAGTTTGATATTGTTTTGAACGTCATGGTATATGAGAGTATGTAGGTTTGAATATCAAAATCCCCAAAAATTTGTTTTGACTTTAAAATAAATTTAAAAATTCGTTTAATCGTACTTCGGTTTTCTAAATGTTCAACACCCGAGCGCCGACCTCTATGGGATTCGTGTTTTTTACCAAAAAATTCAAAACTATAAAAATATATACATACTTAACTATGAAAATACATAAATCAAATTAAAAGTGAGCAATATAGACGCAAAAAGGTTAGTGCATCTACTTTCTCGCCATCATGGGAAAACGGCAAACAGCTCTCCGAGATGACGACTTTCTCCCGCGACGTCATCTATATCATGTATTACGATTATTCTTAACATTAACCTTTCTTTTTTACACAAACAATACATTAGATATGCTAAATGCTGCATTCTTCTATCCATTAACTTCTATTCATTGCGTAATATAACAGGTCAATGAACTGTCTAACCAAACATCTCTACTGATACTGTTAAGAGCGAAGATTTTTTTTTAAATAAATTTATGAAATTACTTAATGTCTTTCAATAATTATTTCGCCATTTAATCTTATTCGAAAGTAAGGTACTCTATTATTATAAACAATACCTATTGAAATTCATTGGATAGTTTTGATTAGGCAACGCTTAATGGCGGTAATCATTAGATGAAATAATTTTAAATAGTTAGCGCTAGTACATTGTATAGTTACTTTCTACTTAATTGCTAACAGTTAATTGACTAAAGTTAACTATGTCATTATCGCTTTATGTCACGTAATGTTTTTGTATGGTATATTATTGAAAAAGAAGTTAAACCATAGCTAATCTTATATGCTTACAAGATTAACTTGAGCCGTGTTATTGGCTTAAAAAATTGTGTCTATTGATCTACTGAGCACGAAAACAAGGACAAAACTAGCATTATATGTATTAAAAATATACTGAAGAATATTTGAAAAATTTCTAGGTGGTTTGAAACGAAAGCTGTTGGAACCTTCCTATAAGTTACTTTTACACAATCATTTACTATAGAAAATACGAACCAATCACGATGTATTCGTAGACTTTGTCGTATCTTAACTAATTTGTCGTTTTTGTTTTAAAGTATTCAAAACGAAGTAATCCAAAAAACTCAGTCAAAACAATGATACTTTACAACGGTGAGTATCGTAGTTTTGTAACAGTCACGTAGTGTCAGTGAACACCCCCCCCCCCCCCCCCTTGCGCGCCGCACCGCGACCTCTTTCCCCCGCTGTCAGCCGAGCGTACCTGTGATCACTGCCACTGACTGAACCGCATCATTCACGTGATACCTCTTTACTAGTAAATTACCTGTTGCTACCAACTTCATGTGGTTTGATTGATACTTTCGTTTGTCTATTGAACGGTATCTTATAACTTTGTAATATAGGCGATGTAGGAAGAACCTAAAACTCACGAACATGTGATCGTTCATCAGGTACCCATGGATATTTCGATCCATGCAGCGGAAACATTTACAATAGCTTTCAGATATCTTTGCGCTTAACTGCGCAAGAGTCGCAGCGCAGAACATAATTTTAGGTGTAGCGTGGCGTAGCGGGATGCGGGGGGAGGGCACTGCTAAGCACGATGACCTTGTGCCACCGAGATCTTTGAAAAGAACTATAACTCCCTTAAAAGATCTCATAAGAGTTGTAACTGTTTTCACGTCGCTTGGATCGATTTACGTATGTAATGATGTAAAATAAGTGAGAATTATTGCGCAAAATTCCATGATTGTGTAAAATGGGAACATATTCATTTACTCTTATAAAAATAATTTAATTGTTCTTTGTATGGATGTAAATAAATTTAACGTATATGAAATATTATTAAATTTTTATCTCGCTTTTCATATTATAGAGCAGTGAATAAAGTATTTTTTATAGCCTTTAATACATGTACTTATTTTAAAAAGAGTAAAGTATTACCACATATAAAGATTTTAAAACAATTTCACGCAGTAAGCCCCGTGCATTCAATACTAAACGTTACGAAATGTGTTGTCATTCGAGTTTCCTGATTACAAACACACCGACAGACAATGGCAGCACCTCTGGCTATGACGCTTGTAACAGGGTGTCAAGGCTAACACATTTTTGTATATTTTATTCCTATTGACTTTATCACAAACCTCTAAATTGACATTTTGTTTCATTATCCATGACTGGTAGTAATCAAACTGGATTTTACACGCTCAATATTATTATTAATTTAATTCGATTTTAAATCAGTAAACTTATAAGGTAGACACTGACAATGTTATTGAAGTAGTTTTTTTAGATAGAAAAACATGTTGTTTATATCAACAAAGTTATAGCCAAAAATAAAGACTACTAATAATAACTATTTTGATATTGTAACATTAGATTGTCATAATTCACGCTTTAGAATTTTGTTAGGTGTGAAGTAACGTTTACTTATATCTGACATCATACGTTGGATGATTTTTCGCTTTGTCGCTAGATGGCGGTAGTAGTAGCGAAATCAAGAAACTTATGCATACGCATTTTTAGGTTAAGTTTTAACTAAAAATAGTCAGACTGTGCAATAAAAAACAAAAATTTTAAGAAAAAAAAATAGCCGACTTCAAAAAAAAACAATCGCAAACAAAATGCACTCAAAAGTAACCTAAAAAAACCAATTTCAAACAAAATGCACTCAAAAGTAACATAAAAAAAATTTCAAACAAAATGCACTAAAAAGAAACAAAATAATGTCATGAAAACTCTCTAAACTCTAGTAGTTAGTAGTAGGGGCTCAGTTTTCCGCAACTCCACGACAAGCGCGTATTTTGCGTGTCTCTAAACTCTAAAGAAAGTTCTCTTCTTTCTTGTAACATGTCTATATTGTATAATTATTGTTATTTCGCAGTCGGTGTCGGCCGAAGTAAATAGGTGACATTTTATATTTGAGATGTATTAGACATACTTACGTTTATGTCCCTACTTAGGCCGAAACCGACTCCAAAATAACAATAATTATACAATATAGACATGTTACAAGAAAGAAGAGAACTTTCTTTAGAGTTTAGAGACACGCAAAATACGCGCTTGTCGTGGAGTTGCGGAAAACTGAGCCCCTACTACTAACTACTAGAGTTTAGAGAGTTTTCATGACATTATTTTGTTTCTTTTTAGTGCATTTTGTTTGAAATTTTTTTTATGTTACTTTTGAGTGCATTTTGTTTGAAATTGGTTTTTTTAGGTTACTTTTGAGTGCATTTTGTTTGCGATTGTTTTTTTTTGAAGTCGGCTATTTTTTTTTCTTAAAATTTTTGTTTTATTTCACAATTTTTAGTGAATTTGAAGTTCAATTACAAATTTCCTTAATACATATAAAGACATAAATAAGACAAATAAAGAAAAGGACTTTCCTATTTGATATGTGTGTACTTCAATTCAAAAACTAATTTAGAATGCAGCAGATAACCACTTATCCTTTAAACAATGAAATAATTATCAAAATCGGTATACAAATTGAAAATTACCGAACTAATACATCGTAGCGTGCCTTTAATTTTGTCCAGCCGCGCGCCGCAGTAGCATTTTTCGAATGCGCGTAGTTTTTAATTATTTAATATCTCCCAAACTATTGATCAGAATTACATAGTTTAAAAGCTAATGTAGTCTGCATTTAATACTCTACCCATAAAACATATTTATTTGGATAAGGATTCATATCGAATATAATATAATAGCGCCGTAAGCTTACGACGCTGTTTTTCGTGTGCATTTTAATCGAAGTTTGTTCACAATAACATGGTTTTTGTGAGACATCCATAGATGATAGATATATGCCACCGAAGACTTTTATTTAGCAAATTTAAGGATCTATAATTACTCCATACATCATTTTTATGTAAGTCATATAGTGTGACCTACGTAAGCCCAGAAAGCAAAATTGTGCTTTTCGTGTAGCATTTTTCGTTTCCGCGTAATTTTATTCTTACGATATCTCCTAAACTATTAGACAGAATGATATAGTTTCAATTGCAAATATAATCTACATTAAATTCTCTTGATAATGAACATGTTTATTTACATAAGCGTTAATACTGAACTCGAATAATAGCGTCGGAAATAGGGCATGAATTTAATTGATGTTTCTGAAGAAAAAAATGGTTATTGCGAGAAAACTATAAAAGATAGATATATGCTATCGCTGACTTTTATTTAGCACATTTAAAGAGCTACAATTCGCCATACATCATTTTTATGTAGGTCCTATAGTTTAGCCTACGTAAGCGCTGAAAACAAAAATGTCCCTAATGTTCGCAACAAATTTTGAAGCTATATTCAAAATCTACTAGTCTTCTAGTTATTTAAAAAAAAAAACAAAAAAATGGGACCCACCTGCAAGCACTTCCTTTCGATTAAAATATTTTTCATCAAAATCGGACCACCAGGGGCGGAGTATCGCGGTAACACACATAAAAAAAAAAAAAAAAAAAAAAAATACAGTCGAATTGATAACCTCCTTCTTTTTGAAGTCGGCTAAAAAGTAGATCTGTTGGCAGACCTGAGAACTGAACAGTTGAACTGGTGCTGGCGGTCGAATAAAAAATTGCAATAGTTAAAATTGTGCAGTTGAAACTTAAGATATATAGCAGGTAGTTACTTCTTATGTCGAATTAGTTATTATTTTTAGCAGAATTAAATTATATTTATTAAAAAAACAAGTGCGGAGAAATAATAGATACTTCGGACAGGATTATATGTCTAAGCAGAGCTTTTGAATAAGAACTAATTTTGCACCAAAGTTTTGTACCTTTCCTAACTCTTTTGTTATTGTTTAGCCTGTAGCAAGAAAAAATGTCAGCTAAAACAACTATTGTTATATTAAACGTTTCTCATTAATAAATAGACATTGATACATAACTTTCTCAAGGATGTTTTCATGATTATAATGAACATAATAATATTTTACCTTTATACTAATATGCGTCCTGTTATAATTATATAATAATACAGATCCACGTAATTGTTTAAAAACATTTAGATTAAAATATCTATCATTAATAGTAATCTAAAAACCTGATCTAACACATGATTTTCTGTCATACTTATTGGTATTAATAATCTTAGGATCAGTTATTGGGTTTGGCTATTAATTAAGTTAATCTTAAGCCTTCTCATACTAAATATTGTGTTAGTCTTACTCATTGACAAAATGCAATGTTAAAAGACTCAATATTCACTGCTTAAATTAATTAATTTTTTTTTAAATATGTTAGTGGATCATATTATACACGCATCAGTTTGTTAATTTGATAAATATGTCCGGCAACGGATCTACGGTTCCTCTGGCTGTGACAAGTTTGCCCTCTTCTGTCATAAAAAAATTAATTGATGTAAATATCTTGGTTACGAAAATAACGTATTTTATATTAATAATCTCATAATGCAAGGAAAATACATACGATAAAATGAACAAATCGATGCGGTTTTCAATTAATTTGAACGATAAGTAATTGTTTAGGACAACGACCTTCGGGGGATAGTACCTAATGCATCAATCGCAATATTACTTCAATTCAATGACCAGGGTGCATAATGTAAGAGACATGCGATCTTTGTTTTTGTTCAAGAACTTTCCATTTATCAATTATAACGTAGTAACTGCTTAACTTAATTATTATTTAATAATTGTATTATTTTACCAATGAAGGGTGATTGAAAGGTTCGGCGTTGTGTATTACAAATAAGGACTTCTCCTTCCATATTTTTTTCTTTCTGTACCTTTTATATTAAATCTTCAGATTATGTATGGAGTTATTCATAGTTAAATACTTCACAACCACAAACCGTGATTGTACTTGTACTTAATTACGGTTTGTTGTTGTGATACGGTGGTGTGTACCTAATTGTACTTAATTTAGATTTGCTTTCATTCTTCATTCAGGCTGAACATCGTCTTTTGGTTAATAAATAAAATCAAACAAATAAACATCAAATCCATATTTGCTAATCATAAAGTGACATTTCTTATCTTATTAATATTATAAATGCGAATGTTAGGTTAAGGATGTTTCTTTAAAAGTTATCTGCAGAACAGCTCAGCGGATCTTGATTAAATTTGGCAAAGATGTAGAAGACATAGTCTGGAAGAAGACATATTTTTTTTAGTTCTATAGAGTTTTTTTAATTCCACGCGGATGGAGTCGCGGGCGACAGCTAGTAGATATAAACGTAAACAGAATATGACCAAAATGTAAGTGTAAATACAACTTACTTCTTGATTACGTAAGTGTAAGTTTACTTAGTGTAGTGTCGATGTTGCGGTGAGTGTTGGTTATGTGTCGATTGCGATTTGAGGCCACGGTCGTCGCTCTGATTGATTGAGTATCACATTAGCGAGAGCTAAGACTGTACGCCACAATGTTGCACAAACAATCAATAAATGCTCTAGTGAAAACACGTGCTTGGCATATGCCGCTATACATAGACTGTTTCAAGCAGTAATGAAAGCGATAGGCGTTTGGCGACCAGTTTGCAGTCGCGCCGTTAAAAAAGCAGCCGATTTCTGACACTTCACATAATAATGATAATATTAGGTATTCATATTGTACATTATCATTTCGCTTTATATCATACTAGTTGTCGCACGGGGCTCCGTCCGTTCTATATCAGATGTTCTATAGCTGTACAAAATTTTATCATTCTGGAGATACCTTCAAACAAACATCCATCCATCCATCTAAACATTCGCATTTATGATATTAGTAAGATTACTCATAAAATAATTGGAAAAATAAAATAGCGTAATGGGCGCCATGTTTTGAATTTGAAGTTCCTCTGTTTATTATTACAGATTTCATTTGAATGTGATAAATGAGATGATATAATTAATTTAAGAAATATAAGAAACTTAAAGTAATCAAGTAATATAATATTTTAATATCAAAAATAAAGCGAATAATATTAACTTGTTTACTTTATCTTTGGACAAATTAACATATTTTAACATTTTCTTTTAGATAAATGGAAATCCGACTTAACGGGTGCATTAGTTATTATAAATTAATCTTTACATATATCTAATCGGCTAATAAAATTATATATTTGCATGTTTTAATGAATAAAATTTACATTTGAGGATAGAAATAAGTATAAAAACAACACTATTTTTCTAATCATAAATGTCAAGTTCACATGGAAGGAAAGTAGTAAAACATTATGTATTTTAAAATGTTAATGTCAGTCTGAAACAAAAACAGTGTATGATAATTTTATTAATAAAATTATGAAAATATATTATTTTCAATGCGAAAACTGAAAAGACATTTTCAAATCGTTAAATACATAAAAATCGATTTGTAATCAAGGTTATAACAAAATGAACTGACCAAAAATTTATATACCTATGTACGAGTCGAGTAAAAACGTATATAAATATATTTTTAATATCGTACCAATGTAGAACGTTTGAAAGTTAAACAAATTTAATGCAAATATAAAATAATAAGTAAAGGTATAAAAATAAATATGATAAAAGATTGTTTTTTGCAACAACATTATCCAAAGAACCGGTTTCATTAGAATATTAAAATACCAGCGACAGCTCAGCACACGAAGTCAGCAAACACTTTACTCAAATAATAATTGTGCAACTAATTTTTTCTACCGTTATCTTACATTTAATTAGACTTTTAAAGTTATTTGTAACTTACAGTTATAAACTTAAACAGTTTCCTAATATATATTATACTAGCTGTCGCCCGCGACTCCGTGCGCGCGGAATTAAAAAAAAACTTAGTAGCCTATGTGTTCTTCCAGACGATGTTCTACATCTGTGGCAAATTTCATCAAGATTCGTTGAGCTGTACCGGAGTTACCTTCAAACAAACAATCCATCCATCCATCTAAATCCTAAACATTCGCTTTTATAATATTAGGTAAGATAATAATAGTTTACAAATGGAATTGGAATGCAGTTTTGTAGTCGTCTTCTGGTAGTGGTCAGATGGTAGAAGGTTTCACCAATACATAGACCTCCATCAATAAATTTACACCTTTTCAAAAGTTGTTCAATCGACAGACCGCCCTTGATTATTACGTATTGATAACCATACAAAAAAGGAAAGGGTAACAACTCAATGTCCTAAAACTTCCGTGATTATAGCTCTATACGGGTTCTTTCTTAAAATATAAAAAATAACATAACGATTCTATTACAAAAATACATATGACCTTTTAACTAAATTAACTGTAATTACTTTTAACGGTAATGTCTGTTTAGCCGGCAAGTCCTCTACTTTTTCAAACGTAGGTTATGTTAATATGTTTCGTTTGAACGCAGTAAACTACAGCTATGATAAATAAAACAGGTTTACTATGAAGTTGTAATTACTTTATTTGCCAAAGGTCAAATATTTATAAATTGCGTAATAATTTTATTAATAATTAGTTAGGTTAGACATGTTCGAGGTAGAGGTTTATTCAAGTTGCGTAATCGTTTTTTTACATCTAGAACATTTGTATAATGAATTTAAATGTCGTTTATATTAAATTATTCATATATACCTTGCTCGACGAAGTTCACTTTAAAAACATTGGTCGAAGCTTAAAGTGGTTTAGTCGCGCGCTCACCCGACAACTATACGTGTTCTTATCGAGTCGTGGAAGTATTATTATTTTAAACATTAACGATGAGTGATAAAGAAGTGGTCAGTGCAGTTAAAAATAAAAGGACAGCAAATAAAAAAGTAGAAGAAGTGACGTGTTGGAATTGTTTCTCAACAGAAGATGATATCGACATTGAACCCGTACCGCTAACAAAAATAAGGGAAGAACAAAGGGAGAAATTCAAACTTTATTCTTTTTTAGCGTCTGAATTATCAAAACCCAAAGCGGTTTCTCTGAAACAAAAAGTGAGTGAACATTATATTGTTGGTAAAAAGTTAGATGAGAGAATTTGTCAAAAAGTTGAAGTCTCTCAGTACTTACAAAATAACTCAGAATTAGAAACAGCTACCGGACAGCATTTATCGAGGAAATTAGTATCGACTACTTCACAAACGTCTCCAAAAGTAACAGACAAATTAATTCCGGGTATACGGAGAAAAGTTGATAAGGCAACTGAAACAGATATTAATATTACGATAGTAAAATTAACTAGATCAGATAGTTCGTCTTCAAGTAGTACTACGCCAGATTTTAGACCCAGACGAAAACTATTGCCTAAACCGGGTTCTAATCCGGCAAAATTAGATGACACGGAAGATACTAAAAGTGATGCATCGATTCTTTTTCCTAGTCGTACCGTATATTTAGAAGAAAGCAACAAATCTCTTTCCAGAGATAAAGTCGATTCTAAATCAAAATTTTCCGATCCTATGTCTAAAATTGTTGAATCGACTTCACAAAGAAAAAGCATACATTTACCTGAGGCTAAATACACTGAAAATAAATCTGAAAACATTGTTGACCTTGATAAAACGATAAGTAAATCTGATACTACCGATGTGTCCAAAAACATATCACGTTTGTGCGAAACGCGAGCCTCGAAGACACCTGAACAAAAGCGTAGTGAATTATTATCAATCGGGAAGAAGATAGTGAAAACATCTATGACAGATAACCGTAGCAAATTAGATAATACCCCATCAACGAGTTCAGAACTAACTCCAAAAAAAGCAACGTCTAATGATTCATTGAAGGAAAAAACTTTGTCACTGAAACAAAGATTACGGGAACGTTACTCACTGGATAAAACCACACCAAAAAAATCTTCGCCAACAACCGACGCTAAGAAAACCCAGGATAAAGTTTCATCACCTAAAGAACTTTCTAAATCAATTGGCTCCTTGTCACTTAAAAAGATATTAAATGAACATTACACCATTGATAAAGAAATTGATGAAACAATTGCTAAATACGCAGATTTGACTAAATCGAAATCCAAACAATCGGAAAATAAAACTGACATTGTTGGATCACAATTAGAATCACCAACAGGTCGAGTTCAATTAGCCAAAGAGACAGTGTCACACTCCACTGGCAATGAAAAGGTAAAAAAAGTCGAAATGTCAGAACGTTCAAGTGTTGAAAGTAAAACAAATATATTATTTCATAGTTATGAGTCAGATCAAGAGGAATCGCTATCCAATGAAGATATTGATAAATTTAGTGACACTTTATATGAACAAATTAAAACATCTACACCGAAAAGTGAAAACAAAGTCTCGTCTGAAATCAGTGGTAAGGTGGACTCAGTTGATAAAGAAATCGATGAAATGATTTCTAAATGTGCAGTTTTATCAATTTCCGACAAAAACGAAGAAGAAAATAGTGACAAAGTTGCTGTTCCTAATGTTATCACACCAATTAAAACACTGGAAAGAAGTGTTGTAGAGAAGATGACGTATCCAGTGTCAAAAATACCAATAAAACAACCTTCACCAGTTACCACCAGAAAGGATAGTTCAGTTTTGTCGAGAATAGGCAAACTTCAACCTGAGGTAAATGTACCAAATAAGGGTCGTGTTTCTAGAGAAACTTTACCGTTAAAAAGTGCATCTCCATTAACAAAAAAACGTGAATTTGATTTTGGAAAACCGAAGAACGAGTCATTGCTTTTTGCCCAAAAATTGTTACACCCAGAAAATAAGGAAGGCGCTGTAGTGTATTCAGAAAAGACAGATAACACAAGTTCTAATGGCTCTGAATCAGGATATGCAGGTTCTTCAGCTACAGCACAAGATATTCAAGAAATTGATGCTATCAATAAAGAACTTGAAGACAACATCGGAAATAAAAAAGATTCGAGCAAATCGAACACTCCTGATTACACTTTGAGGCGCCAATCCTTTAAGTCATCTTTACCTGTTTTAAATAGAATTGTCGAAAAAAAGATATTAAAAACTACAACGACATCAAGATCTCTAAACACGGAAGTAAATAATGCTGGCATCAAACCACAATCGCAACCAAAGCGGTGGAGTACTTTATCTACTCCTCCAAAAACCCTGTCATTACAAGGTAATTTTAAAATCGTATTTTTTATTTATAAACATACTAGTACATTTTTGATTAAATTAAAGGTGATATAACCAGATTGATGCACACTCAGTAGTCTCGTAATAGACTGTAATAATTGCTCGCTAACATTATTAACTTTGGCCTCATGGCACGTTCCGTTGTTCGCTGTAGTTGTTCTTGTATCGCAATACGAGTCACAACAGGAAACAAGCGCAGTGGACAGGACGCGATAAAATGTGGATTTTGTGTTTGATTTACATAAACTCACTCAATTTGTTCCAATTCAGTTGCGTTGTGTACAAACTAGCGTATTTAAAATGGCTACTCTAATTAGCCACAAAACTGAATCGGATTCTTTATCGTCGGAAAATTATAAACCAAAATATAAATCAGTTATTGTTCGCTATCAATACGAACCAATTAATATTTACGATATTAAATCCGAGCCTCGCGAAATAAATAAACTTACTTCAATGATGAGTGTGTGTTTCAAAAAGTTGTGTTGTTGTTGTCGAACACTGCCAGAAGACGAACATGATTCTCCTATAGGAGATCAAAATTCTTCGTTAGTGGGGCCGATACGAAAGAGTTACACTTTAAGCAATCAAGCTAGGACGACTCAACAATCGGCGCCAATGATAATAATAAATAGACCGCTTGACGACGGATCATCGAGCTCTACGTTAACAAAACAAGATAATGATTCAATTAACTCCAGTGTGACTAAAGTAGTTGACAACGAATCAATAAAATCTACCACGGTACTCTTGACAAATGAACTTAAGGAAAGTTCTAGAAACGTTAGTGAAAAAATTGTGCATTCATGTGATCAAACAAAAGAAATAGAAGCCTCGAGCCGTGGGAGCACATTGAGATCTGGTGAGAAAATGTCCTTCATTCGTGACGTTCTGTCGTGTCGGGACGCATTCCTGAAGTCAATGGAATGGTTCGACAACTCACTGACTAGGGGGAAGAGATGTCGCCAAGTCAAAACGGACGAGTGGCTTGAGTTGCAGAACGAGGGTACCCGTGCCTTGCGACCTTACTGCGTATGCACCGATCCTCTACTTCCCAATGCAATACTTTCAATAGTTTAAAACCTTGTTGTCCTTTAAACGGCGCACTGTTCAAACCTTTCTCCGTATTTTTTAAGCACAATCGCACCCAATTTAAAATTTTAATAATTACACATTAATTTTAATGATTAATTCAATGCTAAAGTATATAGCACTGGATATGCTTTATTATTTGCAGAGCTAAATTAATTTATTAATACTTTATATGTTACTTTTAGTAAAACTTACTATGTTAAGTATTGCGCACTTTGTCAAATTCTATTATGTTGTATTATGTTTAATTTTGCATCTAAAAGCTTAAAATAGTCTTAGCAAATATAATTTTTTTATTGGTTATGTAAAAAACATATTTGATTCGGTCACCTTGGATGTTTTAAATTTAGTCACTACGATGTGTTGAAATTATTCAAGATTTTTATTATCAAAGACACCTACAGTATATTTTAATCATTATATTTCTTTTAAGATAAACAATTCAAGTCCTGTGATATTTTTAACAATCTACGAATATTTAAAATTTGAAGTCGATTACTGGTAGTTTTTATTCCTTTTTTTCTTACAATAATGTTATATTTAGCTCCGATTTCGTTCAAAAACAGCGTTTAGAATAATTCGTGTTCGAAGAATTTTGTCATTCATATGATAGTGAGATGCCAGAATCCTCATTTAATATCTTCTCTTCACCTCTATTTATCGATTTAAACCTTATTTGAAACGAAAATGAGAACTATTATTGATTTTATAAATGTTGTAATATGACGGATCTTTTTATTTATCTTTTTTATCACCAATGAGTATTGCCAGATATATCGATGTTTTACAATTTATTTGCACTATATTTACTGAAAGACGTTATCTTGCCTACAGATGAGGTATACCTGTCCGACAATGCGACGCTATCTTCGGGTACGGCGACCCTACCACGCCGCTCCAGTTCGCCACTACCTCACGACACCGACCGCTTCCCGATCAACAGGAGTGGTCTACAGGTAACAAAAATTTTTAGACATTGCGACCCATGCGACAAAAAAAGTTCCATCTTCTATGGGATCTCATAAGATGAAACTTTTTTCGTCAGACGGGTCGATTGATAGTATACTAATCGTATCAATTAGGGTTCAACTAACCCTGGTCGTTAAATGACCGCGAGGTCGCAACAACAAAGTTGACCAGTAAAATGTATTCTATTAAAATTTGCAAATAACTAGTCTCTAGATGGAAATTCTTAAAACAGATATAAAACGAGATATTAAGCCATTTATTAACTATTAAGGCTTATATTTGGAACTTGACCCTGGCTTAATTACGTATGGAAGGATATTTTGTTTACAGGTAAAACGAATGTTGTCTATTGAGAAATAAATTATTATTATATATTAGGTCCTTACATATGAAATTGGCGTTTTGTATGGGAGGAACAAAAAGTCGAATATTTTTTAATATAATATATTTAATTAATCAAAGTATGAACCATTATTTTCTATGCACTTTTGCCATCTCATAGGTAGTTCATTGATCCCTTTACTAAAAAAACCAGTCGGACGGGAATCAATAAAATCTTTGAAGGCGATTTGGACTGCCCCATCGGAGTTGAATTTTTTCCCTTGCAAGAAGTTATCCAAATTTCGAAAAAAATGGTAATCTGTTGGAGCAAGGTCCGGGGAGTACGGAGGATGTCTTAGACTTTCCAATTGAAGCTCTTCTAATTTAGTAGCCGTCTGTTGCGCAGTGTGTGGTCTAGCGTTGTCGTGAAGCAGCAGTGGCGTGGAGCGATTGACCAGCCTAGGTTGTTTAGCCGCTAGCTTTTCCATCATGGTTTGCAATTGCTGACAATAGACATCAGCCGTAATAGTCTGGCCAGATTTGAGAAAACTGTAATGAACAATACCGGCACTAGTCCACCAAACGCTTACAAGTAACTTTTTGGGGTTAATTTTCGCTTGGGGCAGGATTTGGCTGGCTGGCCAGGATCCAACCATTGCGCTGAGCGCTTCCGATTATCGTAAAGAACCCATTTTTCATCACAGGTAATGATTCGGTTTAAAATACCTTCATTATTGTGCCGGTTTAGTAATGTAACGCAACAGTCGACGCGCGTTTGCCGGTTTGCTTCAGTCAATTCGTGAGTTACCCATCTTTCAAGCTTTTTAATCTTCCCAATTTGCTTCAAGTGAATTAAAACAGTTTTATCACTAACATCGCAGCCTGCAGCTAACTCGGACGTGGTTTGCGATGGATCCGCTTCCACAATAGCCTTCAACTCTTCATTATCAACTTGAGTCTCAGGCCGTCCACGGGGCTTGTTCTGCAGATCGAAATTTCCAGAACGAAAACGTTGGAACCAAAAACGAACTGTGTTTTCTTTTGCAACACGACCGCCATACACATCATTCACCCTTCGAGTCGTTTCCGCAGCACTAGTGCCACGGCGGAACTCGTACTCGTAAATAATGCGATATTTTAAGTTTTCCATTTTGTAAAATGAGTGACGCAAACAGAAAAAAACAGAAGAAAAAAAACAAATGAATGACGGTCATCGAACCACAAATACATGAGTCTATAGCTGTACAAATTTGAATTTGGAATTCCTTACCAAAGAGGAGAAATTCGTGATTAAAGTGGCCAGTACGAAAAACGCCAATTTCATATGTAAGGACCTAATATATGTATATGGTAAAACGTTTAAATCAGATAGATTTTAAACGGTTTTTCTTCCAACATTGTAATTATTTTAAACTACATATATATTTATTTAGCTATAGCTTTATTAGTAAATATAAATATTCCTGGAAAAAATGGATTTAAAGACTATTCTAACATAATAAACAGAAAAAATGGTTAGTGGCTTTGGATGAAGCCAAAAATTACCTACTGATTTTTTTTCTAATTCCATCAATAGAAAGGTTTCTTCCCGACGAGTGACATACGCTGTTTTTAATATTTTATATGTATACCTTGTAGAAGCAAGTACGTTGCTAATACAGATTAAAAAATAATGTTGATAGTAAAACGGTTTATTCAATTATTAGTATTTAAAAGCGTTGTAGTGTAACCGAGCGGGTATTGTCTCAGGGGCCACGCGGCGCCCATTGTGCTGTTACGAACGCCGGCTTGCGAAACGACTGCGAACCAGATTTTGCAAAACGCTTTGCACTCAATTTCAACTGAGGCACACTAGACTTTTTGTCATTAAGTTTAATAACATTCATAAACATAAAAACTGCAAATATTCGTACTAGGCCACTTGATTAAAAATCGAACCACCAATTGTCAGATAATTCTGGCTTACTACTTATTATCGCTTATATTATAAAAAGCTAAAATAAAACCAGACAAGAACAGTTAACATAATGAGAAGGTTTAACTTAGGCCGACCAGTAACGCAGAGCTTTATCCGAAATGTTGTAACGTTAATCCCTTTTATAGCTAGAGTGTGGGCAGAGACGATGTAGATTATTATTGTGCAATGCCATATGCGGTCACTCGGCTTTTAACTAGACTGGTCTGTACCGCCGGGCTTGACCTGTAATTGTCAATAAAACCTGGTTAATTGAACTTAATTGTAGTACATAAAAAATCTAAAGATAATAACAACCACAGCTCTAAAGCCTTTAAATACATTTGGGGTAAACAGGAAAAGCAAAGATTATTTGAAAACTGAAAATAGATTTAGCCCGCGATTTCGTGGGAGCGGAAATAAAAAAAAATCTTAATTAGTAGCCTATGTGTTCTTACAGACTATTACAAATTTGATCTAGATCTGTTGTGAAGTTCTAATGCGAAAGTTTAGTTGAATGGATGGATGTTTGTTAGAAGGTCTCCGAAACAGCTTCCATTGAGCTCTTGATAAAATTTGGCACAGCTGTAGAACATAATCTGGAAGAACACATAGGATACTAATTGTGTTTTTTTTTTAATTCCGAGCGGACGGACTCGCGTGCGATAGTTAGTAACTGAAATAAACTACATTATAACCTCGGATTGATATACCTAAAAAACCTACAAACTTATTAAATTCCATCAAATACAACTCGTTTTAAATGTTACGTTAAGGTATCTAAAAGAACGAGGGTCACTATTTATTCTATTTATGGGACATTTATATACAAAAATGTTGGTGAATATGTAAATTTTATAATCTACACACATTATGAATCATTCGTTACGACAGAAAAGTACCTTAAATATCTTAGTATAATGTTTATGTTTTTTTTTTTAAATTTTAAATATTTCTTCATAAGATTCTGCGGTCCCTCTAGTATTGCAGATGTCTATGGGCGTCGTTGAACACCTCAGTGTTTCCGTTGCTTGTTTGCCTCCTCATCTTAAATGAAAATAAGACTTATTGAGGCAACAGACAGCATTGCCACTGATTGTTCACTTCATTAAGAAAAATAAAAAAATAAACACATGAGTTAGAAAGGTGAATAAAATTTTCTAAAAACCCGTCACGTGTCACATAAAACTACGTTTTGTCACATAAAACTACGTTTTGTCACATAAAACTACGTTTAAATTGTTTACGTGACTTTCAACTTGGGGTAATGAGAACAAACACAGAGTTGTTTGGTGCACCGTCTGGCATTGCGGTGACGTATCGTATGTCGGGAGATAATGTGAACAAACGCAGGACTTAGGTTTCATTAACGCGTTATCCAGTATCCAGTCATGGACGAGAGAGCGGGATAAAATGTGGTCGTAACATGTTGTGCCCTTTGTTATATTGCTTTTAAAAAGTTAGTTTTTCTGTGCTCTGCGCGTGTAACAAGGAAGTTCATTGTTTACGGTTCTATTGTAAAATTGTGTTTACAATAGATATGAAGTTACTACACATTTAATCGCCATTTACGGTATGAATTATAATATTTGTAATACTTTCACATTCAACTAAACATTTTAAGAACTTGGCCAAGAACTGTCTGCTGCCATTGTCAGCAACAAACTGATATCTAATATGCAGTCTTATATTTCTTTTCATAGCAATACAATATTACTGAGTAAATTATTGTTCTTTTTGATTAATATTTATTGTTTTTTCTGTGACGTTACATAATTTGTATGTATGTGTGTGTTAGGCGCGGTCGGAGTCGATGGCGTCTGTGTACTCGGGGGCGGGCGAGGGCGCGCGCGGCGGTGTGACTGTGCGCGGGGAGGTGCAGTTCTCGCTGCTGTACAACTACCGGCTGGGCGCGCTCGAAGTGGGCGTGCGCCGCGCCCGGGATCTCGCGCCCGTCGACACCAAGCGCAACCGCTCTGATCCTTACGTCAAGGTAACATGCAACAACTTTAACCAGTAAACTAGAACTCAACTACATCCATATCCCATGTTAAATAGCGTGGTCATAATTATGAATTGCTGCCGTCATCCATCTTGAGTTACTATGTTTGCTTTCGAATCTATCAACTATAATACTGTTGTTACGTTTCGCAGGTATACTTGTTGCCAGACAAGTCAAAGACCGGCAAGCGCAAGACGAAGGTGAAGAAGAACACGCTGAGCCCCGTGTTCGAGGAGACGCTGAGCTTCGTGCAGCCGCTGGCCGCGCTGTCCGCGCGGACACTGTGGCTGAGCGTGTGGCACGCCGACATCTTCGGCCGCAACGACTTCCTCGGCGAGGTCACACTGCCGCTGGCCGACGTCGTCTTCGACGACCCCGCGCCCACGTGGTACAAGTTGCATGAACGGGTCAGTACAGACACACCGGTGTAACGCATTTTACTCTAACTTAATGAATACGCATCCTTATCTTAATACATATGCAACAGATAAAGCAGTAAGTGGACATTGTGTCCTATCAGTATATAAAAGGATGGCACAATCCTTAAATTTTAAATAATAAGCCTTTCATTTACTGCGTCCTTATTGAACGGCGCCGCTGTATTTCTGGTATTTTACCTATTTCTAAAGAAACTCATTTCTATGTATTCGCAGACGGAACAATTTGAGGAGCAGCAAGGCAGCCGCGGTGACCTGATCATCGGACTCAAGTTCGAGTGTGAAGGTCGCGGCAAGGGCACGCTGCACGTCCTCGTCAAGGAGGCCAAGAACCTCGTCGCCACCAAACCCAACGGACTCGCCGATGTCTTCTGTAAAAGGTACTATTGCAATTTTAGTTAATAATTCCTAAAAATAAATATTGACGATTTTGGCTATCAACTATTATATACGCCCTAAATACTCACTAGGAAAGCTATTTAAACTGGAACATACTTCTTGTGAAACACTTAACTTTGTCTTGTTGGAAAATAGAATTGTAAATTGTAAATTGTCATATGCCAAACTACAGTAAAATCTATTGGTTTACATTAGTCAGTTGTTTCCGTATGTAACCTTGAATATGCACTTTAAAAATAGTTATGAGATAAATATAAGAAGTGTATGTATGTATGTATGTATGTATGCAGTTACCTGCTGCCGGAGCGCGGCCGCCTGGCGAAGCAGAAGACGGGTGTGTCGCGGCGCACGCTGAGCCCGCGCTGGGAGCACACCTTCACGTACCGCGGCCTCGCTCCCGCCGAGCTGGCTGGCCGCGCGCTAGAGCTCAGCCTGTGGGACCGCGACCGGCTCGCATCCAACGACTTCATGGGCGCCGTCAGACTCTCGCTCGGCACCGGTCAGAATACCAATAACTCACTTATACAATATTTTAAAATACATGTCTATATTTGTGGCTACAATGAGATAGACCAAAGATTTCTTTGTCAAGTGAATGACGTAAGAAGGCAATGAATTCAGATATATGGAAGTAATACACCCGGCCGTGAAAACCCATCGAAATCCAACAGTATCGAGCCTTTAAATATTCCATATAATAATTTTTTTAATACCCATTTAGGACCCATAAATATGTAGATGCTTTATAAGGCATAATTTTTTTATCTATCTATATATTTAAAAATGAATTGCTGTTCGTTAGTCTCACTAAAACTCGAGAACGGCTGAACGGATTTAGCTTATCTTAGTCTTGAAATGTTCGTGGAAGTCTAGGGAAGGTTTAAAAGGCGAGAAAAAGTTCATACCGCTATTAAGTTTTTTTTCCTGCGCGCGGACGGTGTCGCGGGCGACAGCTAGTTTTAAAAATAAAATACTTAATAATGATTTAAACATGCAGGTACATATATGGGAGCGAACGTGAACTGGATGGACAGTGTGGGCAAGGAGGTGACGTTGTGGCAGACCATGATGCAGAGACCCAACTTCTGGGTGGAGGGCTCTCTGCCTCTCCGCCCGCAACTCAACAACTAGCCACCCTCCTACACCCTCCTACACCCTCCTACACCCTCCTACCTACTACGATACTCACATCGTATTATATTCACCTTATTGACTATTTCCTGGTCATATGGTCCGACCTTTATGCAAATCTTTGGATCTACGCCTAGATCCAAGTACCTATGACTGATATTACCTTTTATTAAAAAAATTCAACATTATATATCATAAATGATATTGTGTTTGTTCAACGAAAACACCCAATTTATGGGCTGGCCTTGTTGTCATATTTTTTTTTATATTTCGTTATGTAAATAACAACTAATACATTCCAATTGTATTACCAAGTAAAGTGATCATTCAAAATACTCTGAAATTTGATAATAATTAAGAAATTATGGTTTTTATTTTTGTTAAAGATTATCCATTGACATCGCATGTGGTCTATAATAAAATAAACGCCTGACTTAACTGACTTATATTTAAATAATGTGTTAACATAACTAGTTTACATTTAAATCAATGCCATCCACTTTATCTTAAAACATTCCTTCTACTATAAAAATGTTGAAATATAAAATTAACATAGGTGTGTCCCACTGACAATAATATTTGAATCCTTGTTTATTTACTGCCTATAAATTTAATTAGAAATAACTACGTAAGTTAACGCATTTAAAATAGAATAATAATGTACAAATTAAGGTCTCATGAGTCTGTAAGTTTCTGCTCATGCAAAATGTGATTTTTTTTTGGATAGGGTACATTTTCTTAATTACTTACTAAGAAAATATGTTTATATAATATTTTGTAATATGTTTGTGTATACTGGATTTGCGATATTTATGACTTTTATTGTTAAAGTAAGCAAAACGTCCATAGCATGTAAAATAAAATAAATATATTTGAATCTACTTAACATTAAATTGAGATAATTTTTTGTTTTATTTTATATTATTTTTTATATACTTAGATATGTAAATTAATGATAAATTAATAAAATTTGGAAGAATTTAAATATAAAATAATAAAAATCATGGTGTGTTATTTTCTTCTACTTGTCGTTCGCAACTACGTCTATCCAGACTGTCTTACATCTATGCCAAGCTCTCTTATTAAGATTCCTTGAGCTGTTACGGCTATATCTTCTCACAAATATCCACCCATCTATCCAAAACATTCGCATTTATAATATCAGTAAGATTTATCATATTAAGGCTTTGTTTTAATGGGGAGAAAAAGTGAAAGCTAAGAAGGTGGCGGCATCGCCAAGAGTATATTGTTTCTGTCGCGGTCAGTTTTATATGAAAAAATTGAAATTAAAATAGAGCTCCGAAGCCGGAATGGATCCACAGCTGGGAAAAAAGACAAGTTTTTGTTATAAATATTAAACTTCTTTAAAAAATTACTTATTTTTGATTTTCTTGTGAAATTGGACTGAAGGCGTTGCTATGACTATAGTCCACACAGTGTTTATCTGTGGTATATTTAGTGTCACGTTTGCTTTTGATCATGCTGATATCTATAATGAGGAAAAGGCAGTTTAAAGAGCATGTAAAAGATGATTAAAGTTATCTAAAGAAACAAAATCCGACCGAAAGGTTTAAATACTAAACATCCTCGTAAAAAAACCAGTAAATTTCGATATGCAGTAACTAATTTCACTTGTTCATTTTTTATTGCAGATGCTATGAGTGAGCGCTTTTAAATAATTACATATATTTTGCAAAATATTTTCACAGTTGTTAAAAATAGTATGGTTCGAAATAATTTTATTATATGTGATCGTTTATGTATTTTATTATCTATCGAACATTACAATAATCATTGACAATTACCAACAGTCACTGTCACCAATCAAATTTGAGTGTGCGTAAATCGCTAACCGACTGTTTTCATGTTTAAATTGTCTCTATTTCGTTTATAAAGTATTCGAATGTGAATCTAATAAGTGAAATAATTATTTAAATTAACGATGCATTTTAAAAGTAAAATATTTTTTATATCGTCGATATTCTTTGTTACGATAAGATCAGGTAAGAAACAGTTGTCAACACGGTAACGCCCTAAAAGTTTACAAATTTAAACGTTATTTCTTATTTTAGTTGATTCGATAAATTGCTACCAGTGTTCAGGGACCGATTCAGAGAACCCTTTTGAATGTAACGAGTTCTTAGATAGCGATACAGATATAGTAGCGACCGATTGTGCGACCATCCATGATGCTCAATATTGCATCAAGCATGTCGGTAGATTCGAAGGTGAGACAAACATGCAAAAGCTCTGGGTCTCTGGTATACTAACGTTTTTAGATAACTAACAAACTGTTTAAGGTTTAACAATACATTTGTATGACTCTTAAAATGGGTAAATAACGATACTAATCTGAGTAATTGCTTAATTTATTGATTAAACATGATTACTTACTGTATAGTTTACATGTAGGTTTCTTTGCATAGATTATAACAAGACATATATATTTAGTAAAGTTATGAGTTGATAAGTTCCGATGTTATTTTTCATAATTTCCTGATTAAAAAGATGTTGGAAGTTATTTGAAGTTAGCAGTAATATAGTGGTTTATGGATTTCACTGTATTACTCTTAACAGAAATTTAGTATACTATCTATCTAATTTTATACTAATCCCTTATTTTCAATCTAGGTTTAGCAATAGAATGTTACCAATGTAACTCCTCTAACACTTTGGAATGTGGTGATGGTCTCATTAATTTAGACGGAGGATATTTAAAGCCAACTCCTTGTGATCATGTTTACAATGCTCAATATTGCATTAAGCAATCAGGTTCTTACTAATCATAACTTTAATAAGCTTAAATATTTATTGCAAATAAAAATGTGCAAAGCTTTTTATCACAGTAGATTTTTTATGCACAGAATATACACTACACTCAATTTTATTGGATATATAAATTTATTTATATAAAATGATATACAGTTATAGTGGTATATGGTAATTTAATGGGAGTAAATAAGGTTTGCACTAATTAACCTTTGATATTGTTACCCCCACTCTTTGTCCACTGATAATTTTGTGATTTTGTTGGCACTGGGCACTACTAACACTGTAAAGGTAAGTTTTCACTGCATGTTATTGGATGATCCAAACTTCTACTGGGTCAGAAATAATTAATGTAATAACCCCCCATTATTCATGCAAAAAATTGTATTTTGCTATACTGCATTAATATACCTAAAATATATAGTCTGAATCAACCAATCAAATAAAATCGAAGTGAAATTAATTGGAAATAAACTGTTGACAATTATTTTACATCTGTTTTGATGAATCTTTCAGGTGGGATTAGTACAAAAAGATTCTGCTCATCGTTAGATTTGGGCAATTATTGTAACTATGTTGCTCAGCCCGGAGACAAACTGGAATACAGGACATGTATCTACACTTGCAGCAGTGATGGATGTAATTCAGCTGTAGATGTGAAAATATCTGCGACATTATTTATATTCATATTTATTTCATTTATGTTCACATAATGTGACATTTTGACATTTGTGTTGTGGCTACCTCTGACATTGCCTAGTTTAGAATTTACATCCAGACTGATTATTAATCTGTAAAAATATATTTTGTTTATTTTAATTGATCATTCCATTTTATTCTCTGTAATGTAAGACAAAAAGTAATTTTGTACATATTTTTAAGTTTTATTTTTAATTTTAAGATTATCCGTCCCATTTGAAAATACTATATTTTTTATGTTTACGTAAAATTACAATATTGTTACTTATTTTATTTATATATTAAACATTTTCAGAGTATATTAATAAATCATTATAGTAGTTAATGAAAAAGTTTTGACAGGCTCAACATTTTATTTTCACGAATGAAACCACAAAGTATTTTTGAATAAATAGCAACTTGTATATCCACATGTTTAAACGTCGGTCTCCACTGCCAAAATGTTAATACAAAAACCACGGTAATTTGTTTATAGATCGAAAATAAAGATTGTGTAAAAATTTTTGTGCATCAGTTTCATCAGTGGAAATTCTTTATAACATTTATTTTCTTATGTATTGTACGATACTTCTGTGTTCATTCACGTGTGCATTGGCATTATCAATTTTTTAATTGTATTATATACTTTTAATACAATTTGGTATTAAAAAAGTTGGTTTTATTTCTTAATACATTCTTATTTTTTAAACAAGTTATGGTAAACACATCCGCTGGAATTAAGAAAGGAAATTTAAATGTTAATTAATAAAACTACAGTAAAATGTTCAAACATTTATTGAAAATTTGTGCTACACAAGCTTTATATAAAAATACACAATAAATATTAACATCGACTTAGCCAAGAACTGAATTAAACCAGCTATTATGCAATAATACTTTTGTCTTAACGTAACTTACACTAGTCGTTGCTTTTGTCCAGTACAATGGAATGTCAGGTGATGCATTACTCTAGTACAGTCAGTGACAATAGTCACATAACAACTAAATTTTGCCAATTGTGAAAATTACAAAGACTCAAACTCTAAAATAAAAATTATGGTGATTTATGTATAAATACGAGATTTAACCAAGCAACTTTACCTTTCACACTTTTATTTTGAAGCTATATAACAATCAACAGTAAAAATACAAATTTTCTAATTTAACGTTAATTTTTACATTTAAAATTGATTTTTTTTTAAGTTTAAATACTTGCCTATCTAATGATATATGCATTTCGAAAGTTGTCCACATATTTTGTCACTGACTGTACTTTTATGCAATCCATTAAAATAATCAAATAATTTGTAATCAGTAGTATAAAAAGGTTCAAATGTGTAAGCATCTAGCACCTAAATATTTTTGTCTAGCTTCAATTGCTATAGCTTAATATATCAAGCATACAAAAAGTTCAGGTAACCTTTTTGTACATCTTTATCTCAGTTTCAAACAAGTCTGGCACTGGTTTAGAAATTACATCAGTATTTTCTTAAATGTATTTTTTTAATAAATTTTTAATGATAAAGTAAAAGTCCCAAATAAAACGAAGAAATACAAAACTAATGTAAGTTAAAGGAACAATATACTAAAATAAATCAGACTTAAAAAGATTAAAAACAAATCACTAACAAAGTCAAACTTAAAAAATAAAGCAAACAATATTTTTGTGCAAAAGAAACAGTGACATTGGGAATTAAAAATCATCACAAAAAAGACAAATATCTTAATATTCATTGCACAATGTTATAATTATCAATTATAAAAAAAATATTTTAAATTGATCTTGGATTAGTAGTACATTATTTTTCAAAAATACAAAATTCATTTTGTGTTTTCAATTTCCTTCATATAAATGTATACAACTATTGTTGTATATTTAATTAAACCCTCTAAAGATAGCTACGCATCTCAGAGTATGAATACATTTTGTATGTACTTAAATATAAAGCTCGGGACAACCAAGCTATCTTATTCTAAGGCATTCCGAAAGCTAAAGAAAATATAAATTAACCTAAACTTTTTTTAGACAAATCTAGGCCTTACAATCACGAATATAATCACATAAGCTACAACTAAAGATGCCAGTGAAGAAAATTTTAATTTTAATATATATTTGTCATGGAAAAAAATTGTCAAAGAAATTATATATTTTTTTTTCACAAAAAATTATAATTTATAAAATTTTGGAATGATTACCAATTGATCCCTTACGAATATAGTTTTAATTTAATACTGTTAAATGATTTGGCTCATTTATAATATAAACATATTTAATTTGGAGTAAAATGATTTTTATTGGAATATATATATTTTTGGAATGTTTAATTTATTCATGTTTAATATTTTAAGATCTCCATATTAAGAGAAATATTTAAAAGATTTGTTATTGCTAAGTACTAATTGAAATGTATTTTTAAAATGGTCTATTCAAAGATCGTGGCAGAGATCAGAGAAGTTTTTTATCCCAAATAAAATTGAACTTTAAACCATTGAAATAAGGTTTAACTTTACTTTTTCAAGTTTTTTTTTACGTTTGTTTTTTTATATAAAAAGACATTCAATGTAAAATTAAACCTTGATTCAATCGAGTAGAGCTCATTTTTATTTACGATAAAAAACATACAAATTATATTTCTGGAATTATTAACAAAAACATAAAAGATTAGTCATTTTTTTTTTGTGCTGAATTAAAGTTAATTGTGACATGTAACCAATTTTATATAATATTTAATACATAATTATAATTAAATATCACTTATATAATAATAATAATTAAACATGATTATGATTTAAAACCGCATATTAAAGGTTATGCATCAAGCATAGCAACGATTTCTTGTCATGTAAATATTTCACAAGTTTATTGCGACACATTGTCACACTCAGAGTCGTACACAATCCTTAAGGGAGTACCTTAATGTAATATAATAGGACCAATTTAATAGACATTTGACATCTGTTTTAGCTCCATAGTCAAGTTGACCAAAACATGGATTAAAATGAATTCAGCTATTATGAAAGATCAATATTTTTTGGTCGGTGTTTTGTGACATCCTTTGCATTTAAAAGGAAAAAGGGTTCCCTAACGCAACATTGTAACGAAGTTCAATACAGAAAAAGTTAAACAAGTATGTAGTTATAACTTTAAAAAAAAATTAATGCTCACAAAGTTACATTTTTAAATTTTGATATATAAAATGTGTTCAATTAAATCAGGTCCTACAATAGTATGAAAATTCTACTAAGATTGATAAAGTAATCATACGTTTCTGAATGCGCCAGTTTGTGCCAATCAAAGCTTTACATTGAAATAAGATTTAAAAAATTCAGTACATTTTGTACTCTTAGCTTCAAAAATCACTGGCACATGCAAGGAATGCATTTGGAATTACAAATAGAATGCACAATTACCGCTTTTTGGTCAACATTATACGTTCACTAAACATATGTGTAATAAATCACCATCGCCAAATCTTCCTTCTCACCAACAGATTCAGAGGTGAAATAAACAATAAGATCAAGTTCAACAATTAAATGTTGCATTCTTATTCAATAACATCATCAAAAATACCACAGCGCTAGTGTTCAAAACTTGATGATTTATTGCATAACATCATCCTATTGTGACAACCTCTACTGACCTTATTGCATAACGCCATTTAATTATAACTACCTTTGCTGACCATATTGCATAACACCATCCCATTGTGTCAACTACCTGTGCTGACCTTATTGCATAACAACATCCTATTAATATCAATGTACCACAATATTTAGTGAACTACATATAATAGTTGACCTTTATGCGGTGGCGGTGAGTGTGGTGACGGCCAGCAGCTTACTGCGCGAGGCTTGCTTGCAGCGCGGCCAGCAGCTGCGGGGTCGCTTACTGCGCGAGGCGTGCCTGCAGCGCGGCCAGCAGCTGCTCGAGTTCGCGCACACGCTGCTGGCTGTGCTGCAGCTGCCGGCGCGCCACGCGCAGCTCCTCGCCCTGGCGGTTGAACGCCACTCGTAGCTGGAATAACAAACGAAATAAGTTTGTAAGATTCGATCCTCTCTCTTTTAAATGCTCTAAGACAAATTGTAATTTTTTTGTCAGTTTAAGAAGCTAAGTATTATTGGTTGTTGATTTCAATTCACAAGAGTTATATGTTCTTAGGCCGTTTATAAATTGTCAAAGTTCACAATTGATAGGTGATGCATATACTGTATACTACAAGGTGGGTTTTTATAATGACCTCATGCTCTGTGGTGAAGACGTCTCCCTGGTTGATCTGTTTGTAAAGTGGCACAGGCTCGGCGTCACCCGCCTGTTTGCCAAACATCTTTTGTAGTTGGTGGAACTTGGTCGTCTGGTTGGCGTTAGTTTTCTGCGACTTCTCGTTTATACCCACCTGGATCACAACATGGTTATAGTAACATATTTCGTAGCAAACTACATTTATAATTTCAAAGTTCCAAGTTTCCATTATTTAGAAAAATACCACGTTAATGGCCGATGACAGAAGGCTTAGTTTGCGTCGCATTTTTCGAAATTTTTGTGAAAATTTTTGGTCATGCAATTTTTTTTTATAATAAGCATTTTAAAAATAGTTATTTACTGAGAACCTTAATATTCCGTTGTCGTAGCAAATACTTTTTTTATATATCAAAACTTCATCAAATTATCTGGATTCGCCGAAATAGCAAGGCGACTGTTGCCCATAAAAATGTAATCAACGAAGACCGGGATGCACAGAAAGACAATATATCCCATTCCTATGCGTCCCCTCTTCCGCCAAATCCACTTTCCCATCCCATCCTTTCCTAATAAGAAAAGGGATGGGAAGGAAAAGAGGACTAAAATTAGGCGCTGTCTTCATGTTATTTCACCGGTAAATTCAGTCCATTCGTGCCAACAAATATTGTTGCGAGATCTACCACTGTTAATATACTCATAGTAATATATTTTATAATTGCAAGTATGTTTATATACGTACATCATTATCGTTGTTATGTGTGATGTTGGCGAGTGGTGGTGGTGGCTGCCAGGTGGCGAGGGGGCGGTAGTCGGGTGTGGTCTCATGCGACAAGAAGGCGAACTTCTTGCGGTTGTTGGCATCCTGCGGCTGCAGCGCCGGAGTCTCCGCGCTGCTCGTACGCGGCTTGTGTGTTGATATTGTCACACCTGGTACATTATAACATTTAAGTAATTTCTTAATATAACTTAATTATATTAAATACTAGCTGTCGCCCGCGACTCCGTCCGCGAGGAGTAAAAAAAAACTTAATAAGTAGCCTATGTGTTCTTACTGACCATGTTCTACATTTGGACCAAATTTCATCAAACAAACATCCATCCATCCATCCAAACATTAGCATTTATAACATTAGTAAGATGTGCTACGAAAATATTAGGCACAACTCTTTAATATTCAAAAATACCTATTGTTATTTTGTCTCTTTGTAAAAAAGACGTATATAACAAAAAACGCTGTCTTGTAAGACGAATACACTACATTGTTACGAGCGAAATGCTATATATAAATGTGATGGTGACCAGTTTTCATGCTGATGAGCAGCGGCGGCGCGTTCATGCCGCTCAGCCAGTCCTTGGCGCTGAGAGCTGGCAGCGGCGCCGCCGTGTCCGGGTACAGGTCCTCCTGCAATACATAACACTATTTGAAGGAAAATGTGCTAAGATACATTGCTAATCAGACATAAATGCCAATAGTTTGTGAGATGGTGATTCCTTAGATCTATATATGGAATAACTAGTTATGTCTTGTTATTTTTGATTGTAGTTTACAGTCGAGGAATTTTATTTCCTACCCGTTCTAGTGTAAACCTTTCATAGCAATTCACATACGTGCAAATTATATCTATTACTGTGACAGTTTGCTTTAAGGATTGATCATCAATTTAATTCCTTTAATATAATTTTCAGAATTTTTGTACAAATGTATGTATACTTATGTATATAAATACCTGGAAGCAGTCAGACTTGCGAGGTACGATCATGGAGATGGGTTCACAGAGACCTCTCGATGTATGCAACTTGTAGAAGCGGAACACTTCGCAGGCCGCCGTGTTCACACCGCGCTTCGGCATGTAGCCCAGACCTCGCTGACATACAGACACGTTCACTCTTAATTATATATCAGGGTAGGGCAAATCAGTATTTACTAAACACTTGGAATACGGAGCCTACCCTAAGTTAGGGGTGATTAGGTCATAGTCAACTATAGCCTAGTGTGGGTTGACTTCACACATATTGATTTCTTCTCAGATATGCGCAGGGTGCAAGATGTTTTCCTTCACCGTAAGAAAGTCGGATAAATGTACATATGTAAATCGAAAAACACATTGATACATGGGGGACGGACTCGAACCCAGGACTTGCAGGTTGCAAATCAATTACTTAACCCCTGAACCACTGACGCATTCCGAATTACGATCCTTTACGAATTCAATTGAAGACGAAATAACTTGAAAGACTGAGTAACTTGACAATCAAAATTTGTGGTAAGAAAAAATGCAAAACCTAACAATACATATAATGACAGATACATGTAATTGTATATATTTCGTAAATACGTATATTTATGTAAAAATACGTTGCCCGAATGCCAAGTGTTAAAAATTAGTATTTCTTTAAAGATTGTACTTAAAATTTAAAATCAGATTAAAATAATAATTTTCTATTGCTTAGTAAACTTATTTAATGTTTCTAATACCTGTGGATTTCCAGATAGAAACTGGTTGAGGAAGTGAACGTAAGGCGCCTCATCCACCACCTCATAGTATCTGATGTTGCCATCGCCTTTACCCGCCAGGTACACCTAAAATAAGTCTGAATATTACAATAATGCTAAAAGCCAGATATTTGGTACTTCGGGGAAGGTGGAAGAACACGTGGACTAAAATAACATCTCCGGAACGCACTCATCAGATGAAACGCGGAATAGCTTTCACTTCAAGTCTGTTTTGCGTTGTTTTTGCGATCTCTTATTTTTTTTCTTCTTACTTTAAATTAATTTAATTTTCACTTTAATTGCTACATTTGTTATACTCATTGTCTATTTTGTATGATGCAATAAAAAGGGAAGTCATTGGCTCCTTAAATACAGGTGAACCTAGTTGAGGAGCCAAGTCGATACTGATGCTGTAATCATTTAAGTATGCATTAAAGAATCTTTATTATTATTATTTGTTTTTTTTTTTATATTACAAGGTGGCAAACGAGCAATGGCCACATGAATTCGCCGAAACGGCGAAGCGAAAGCTGCCCATAGACATTCGCAATTACAGATGCGTTGCCTACCCTCACTCTACAAAGGAGGAGATGCACAAAAAGAGAATATTTAACCTTCCTATGCTCCTCCATCAAATCCACATCCCCCTTCCCATCATTTCCTTATAAGAAAATTTGAGAAGGGAAAGAGGACTAAATTAGGCATCGGTCATCACACTCATCAGACTGTACTTGGAATTACTTGACGTCTGTCTTCTTTATTCTACCACTATCAAAATTCTTCGAGCCCACATTTCTATCAACACAATATAAGTCTTCATATTTCTGTCACCTTGTGACATCTATATATCTATATATATAAAAGAAAGTCGTGTTAGTTACACTATTTATAACTCAAGAACGGCTGAATCGATTTGACTGAAAATTGGTGGGCAAGTAGCTTAGAACCAGGAAACGGACATAGGATAATTTTTACACCGTTTTCTATTTTTTATTCCGCGCGGACGGAGTCGCGGGTAAAAGGTAGCTTACAATAAACTCACCATATTAGTGTCATAATCATAGTAGGGGAAGACGACACCGGAGGAGCTGTCGACGGTGTCAGTGACGAGAGGTGCGCTGAGATCATGTTGGTCCCACAACGCGTACTGACGGTCACTGTGACGAGAGAAACCTGTAGTCAGCACACGTCCAGACCCCACAAATGTGCACTTCGATGCCTTCGTCCCCATGTGACATTGACCCTCCTGTAATAATAAATATTTCAAAGGATTTAAATTGGATAAAATTATAATATGCTAAAATTTTACAGTAAAACTAATGGAATAAGCATTTTCTATTTCCTTCTTTCAGGAAAACAGACACCGGATTTTATAGATTTGATAATTAATTCCTTACTGTAATCTTAATAATATTATAAATGCGAAAGTTTAGATGGATGGATGTTTGTTTGAAGGTAAATCCAAGAACGGCTTAACTGATCTTGATGAAATTTGGCACAGATATAGAACATACTTTGGAAGAACACATAGGCTATTAATTAAGTTTTTTTTTAAATTCTACACGGACATAATCATGAGTTAGGCTACAGGCTACATTTTTGAATATGGTAGCCTATTGAGTGTTGATTGATTTACACGGATAAAGCAAAGCCGGATGAGATGACCAGTATATGAATGGTGTTATCACTAACAGAGAGTACGATGCCACGGCGGGGCTCTATCACACGCAGCTTTTTATCCTTGCAGGTGGTAGCGAGCAGCGAGCCGTCCCTGTTGAATGACATGCAGTAGATGACATCACTGTGGCATGATATCACCTTCACTGCCAACCCCTTGCCAACATCCCATACCATTATCTGGAACATAGTAAACAAACATATTTTCATTATCATCAGCTTACTATACGTCCACACTGAGTAGCTCGGAACCTACACCAAGTTAGATGTGACTAGACCATAGTCAACCATAGCCCAGTGCGAGTTGACTTCACACATATCATTGAATTTCTTCTCAGATATGTGCAGCATCACGATGTTTTCTTTCACCGTAAGAACGTCGGATAAATGTACATATGTAAATCGAAAAACACATTGGTACATAGCGGGATTCGAACCCAGGACCTGCATATTGAAAGTCAAGTTCTTAACCCCTGACCCACTGGCGCTCTAAACATATTTTACAAGATTTTATTCATTAAAAAAGGACACAAATTAATCAGCTCATTTTGTAAAACCCCATTTCCACTAGCGTAAGTAGCCGTAGTGGAAAAGTGGCTTTGTTGTATTAGTTATTTACAATATAAACTAGCTAAATCCCACTTGCTACTCGTATAATTGTGTTATAGACCTACGCAAGATCAATAATTTAATAAGAAAAATGTAAACCCTTTTTATATTTTATTTTTTTGGTCAGGAAAAAACTAGAAAGATAGTTAATCCGGGACTTACCCGGATTAACTTTAAGATTATGTAACGTTATTATAATATTTGAATATAATATATTTTTTTATAAAATGACAGCGTTGAATAGCGTTAAACTGTACAATGACCAGTTAATGTGAGTCACAACACGCGATCAAGTCGATTTAATACAAACGGACAATTAATCTCGCGTGTTCATATACATTAAATGTCTTTTTACATCAAACACGATATGTGTCTTTTGATCCACATAACAATTATCATTATATAATACATACAGATTATTAAAAAATTTAGTGTCTGTATTATATGATTCTCAGACCTACTTAATATGCTTATGAAAATTGGTGAGGCCATTTCTTATAAGTATGGTAACTAACCAAATAATCGAATCCAGCACTGAGCAGTATATTCTCAGCGGTGGGATGCCACTCGATGTAGGCAACGCGCCGTTTGTGTCCCTGCAGCTCGACCAGCCAGTCTGTCAGGTGCATAGACAGACCGCCGTCTGGGATGTGCCATAGCTTCACCTGGATAATATTCAAATATAATATGAAATAAGCAGATAAAGCAGATCTAATGGGTAGAAAAACTGCCCTTTGTTCACTATAGATGTCAGTAAGAGTGGAAGTAGCTCTAAATATACCACAGATTCACAAAAAACCGTTTATTTTATATCCAAAGTAATCTGTGAACTAAAGTCAAAGCAACAAATCCTCTCAAAATTCTCTCAAAAATTCAAAGGAAAGTATTTTTTTAAATAACCTATAAAGTATTTCCAACAACAAACGAAAAAGATTTTTTTTAAAGTCGCTCCAATGACGCATAAATTTGACAGATGTCAGCCCACTATTGACGCTAGCGCCATCTACTTAGACCTGTCAATTTTTCTCTCCATTGGCCAAATATAGTATGGAGGTAAAATTATAATATACTTATATACGTGCAAATTAAACTACCCCTAATATACAACTAGATTCGAGCTCTGAAGACTTGTATAAATTTTTACTAATTTTGGAAGCGACCATTTAACAAAGTATATTATAAAAAGTTACAACGGCTAAACATCGCTAAACCTTAACCCAATATTTATGTAACGAGCTTTTTGCTTGTTTATACAACCTTGAGTCAGCCGGCGCCAACTTTACTGGACCCTATATCAACACCAAACTAACCTCGGGTAGTCCGTCTTTATGGCTGTTTTATGTTATTAAAATATAATGAAACTAGCTGTCTCCCGCGACTAAGTCCGCGCGGAATTAAAAACAAATTTAACAAGTAGCCTATGTGTTCTTCCAGACTATGATCTAAATCTATGCCATTTATTTGATCAAGATCAGTTGAGGCATTTTGAAGATATCTTCAAACAAACATCCATCCATCCATTCATCTAAACTTTCGCATTTATAACATGATTACGCTGCTATCAAAACATGTACATAGATTTTTTAAAATTGCGAAGGTGTAGGTAAGTTAGCGCTTACTATGTTTTGACCACTTCACTGGATCACTTAACATCTTGGAATATAATGATCAAGGGCAAATTTTAATTAAAAAATAAATAAATAAAAAAGCAACATTTTTGGTACATGAATTCTAGTTTACACTGAATTATTACCTGTTCTTGGAACAATTTATAGCCTTTATTAGAGTATGTGGTCGCTGTTAGACATAAAATGTATACCTGTTTAAGAAAATGAAGACAGGTAGCTACTGGTGACTGGTGTGATTAACAATTGTATGAAAACAATAGTAGGTGTTACGTATCGACAATTGTTAGCTGTTCAAAGTGAAAGTGTTTGACAAATAGTATCGAGTCATTTTTAAACGATACGAATGAATAATAAGTTTATAATTTCTTTACTCAATGAATGTAAACTCAAAAGGTTGTGTGATAAATTAAACATTAATATGATACCTACATTCATTGGATTGACACAAGTTTCAAACAATGTGTCGTACTTTGAGGAAGGAAATTATAAGACCTAATCCTTAATTTCTGAAGACATCTTACTAATATCATGAACACAAATATTTAGTTAGATTTATGGATGGATGAATTTTAGAAGGTATCTGCGGAACGGATCAACGAATCACGTTGACGTTTGGCATAGATGTAAAACATAGTCTGGAAGAACACATAGGCTACTAATTAAGTTTTTTTTTATTCAAAGGTCAGCTTGAGACATCCTGAATATGCTAAGTCCTTCCAACAACATAACGTGCGAGTAATATCGGAACAAAACATGCCAAATGAAAGTTTTGTTCTCATAATACTTTCATTTGGCATATGTTATACAGATGTAAATATGTAAATGTAAATAATTAATTTACATATATTACGGTTATGAACAACTTTACATCACATTAAGTGTCTTATAGCATGTGGGTTAATTTAGAGGTTTGAGAAACTATGTTTGTGTTTTTTAGCCATTTATCTTTTGCTTAATTTGCAAAAAAAAAAAAGTTTTCTAAGGGAGTGGTAGAAGTGCATTTCTATAATATGATAGGGGATGGAGTCCTTTATTGGTATATAAGTAACCAGTATCTTACCGTGCAGTCGTCAGAACAGGAGGCGATGACATTATCATTGAAGGGGTTCCACTTGATGTCGAGGACTGGTCCCTTGTGTCCAGTCACGCGGCTCGCATTGAAATCCAACCGTCCAGTCTGCAATACAAAGATAGTTTTATCAGCAAATATACATCATGAAATTCAAGATATTAACCTTCTTTCTACCTCCCCATCAATTTTCAGCTAAATCAGTTCGACCGATCTTGAGTTATAAATAGTGTAACTAACACGACTTTCTTTTATATATATATAGATAATAAAAAATATCAAATAAATTATAATTATTTTTTTTCGGCCATTTAACGGAAAAGCTCACTTAGTATACGACCTTCATATTGAAATAATTGTAATAGTGTGCCAGAATATTATTTGCATAGTGGCCTACAATTGCCTTAGTTAAAAGCAATTGTTCAATTTGTCACGTGGGCGCATTGCGTCAGGGTGTCGAGAATTATTATATATCTGAGATAACAACCAGTGCCGTAAGTCAACGTTTTGAGCACTGAACTAGTTAATTATTTGTGCTAGGGCTACTACATAACCGACGATATACTTTAAAATATTATAATTTTCCCTTATAAGACTTAGAATCGGTTTCCTTTAACATATTTGTTTGCAATGACTTCAGGTAGAACGACTTACCGGGGGTTTCTGATATCAAAATCTCTGTGTAAAACATCCCTGTCATTACCCATGACAAAACAGAGATAATAATCCATATCTATATATATAAAAGAAAGTCGTGTTAGTTACACCATTTATAACTCAAGAACGCCTGAATCGATTTGACTGAAAATTGGTGGGCAAGTAACTTAGAACCAGGAAACGGACATAGGATAATTTTAACCCCGTTTTCTATTTTTTTTTATTCCGCGCGGACGGAGTCGCGGGTAAAAGCTAGTCTATATATATAAAAGAAAGTCGTGTTAGTTACACTATTTATAACTCAAGAACGGCTGAATCGATTTGACTGAAAATTGGTGGGCAGGTAGCTTAGAACCAGGAAACGGACATAGGATAATTTTTACCCCGTTTTCTATATTTTTATTCCGCGCGGACGGAGTCGCGGGTAAAAGCTTGTTTGATATAACAGAAGATAGAAGTCGCTGTGCGAAATTGTCGATAGAATGTATCCAACTAACAATATTTGTTATATTTGCAAAATAATAATATAATCCGCAACACCATATTATTTGAAATCAATCGACAACCCTAATGTCTGCGGTTGAATTCAGATTACACAGGTCTTCGAGCATGTTACCGAGCGTGAAGGCTGCTTTAAGTTGCACTGACCGCTTGTAAGTGATGCGAAGTTAAAATGAAATTAAGTGACAATACAGCTTTATAAATTGGTGGATTCCTAACCATGTATATTTGTCGTCAACACATATAACACCCAACCGAAGAACTCGAGGTTACCCTGAATTAGAGGCGAAAGTCTTATTATGGGTTTCTGAGACCAAACATCCTATTTAAAACATACTGTTATCTCTGTTTTTGTCAAAGATAATGACAGGGATGACGATATGTTTTATATAGAGATTTTAGTCGCATAAACCAATGGTTAGTCAACAACAACCCCGAGCGGGTTGACTTCTCAAATCTACATATTTCTTATCAGATGTGTGCAGATTGCATCACCATGTTTTCCTACCGTAAGGGTATTTGAAGTTTAATATCTATGAAACCGTATTAACTTTCATGTATTTATTTATTACATCTTACGTACAAACATTGTTTAAGCAGTCGTAATTCCTAATCCATATCGTTCAAATTACATAATGAACATTGCGAAAAATTGCGAACCGTATAATTCAAATGGAATGAGGACGGACAATTGTGCACGGCAGCGGGTTTAGAAATAAAAACCGTTGATAAGTGTAATTTTTAAGCAATTACACTCAGATGTTACCTCATGCTGCCCGACAATGATAACTATCGAAACTATACCAACTTTTAACTATTTTAGACGTCTCTAATAATGTTATCGTCTGTTTAGATTATTGTAGTCAAAACAAAGATGTTTCGATCTGAGTTAGACGCGTGAGTTGTTCTTTACATCTGACACATAAAATTATCATCACCAATTATTTATCAAGGAACCCATATGTTCGAGCATAAACATCTTTTGGGTAACGAAGTCTCGTTCGTAGAATTAACTAAAAATACGGTAAAAAACCGATAGATTGGAAAAATTTACGAGTGTTTTTTACTTTGAAAATAAAAAAGGCGACAAATTATTTTTGTTATTACAGGTAGGATGTCATTTTCTTTAAAAATATGGACAAGAATATATTTTTGTACAGTCGAACCTGGATAAACGAGAGTTCAAAAGACCCGAGATATCTTACTCGCTTATGGAGGTGTCTCTTTAACCCGAGTTCCCAGAGGTCGATTATCGGAACCGAACAATGATTCTCGCTTATCCAGGTTTGATTGTATATTTAATTCGGCAGTCGAAGTCCCCGGTGCAGCGAAATGTAATATACATATTTTCTGAACATAGCATAACTGTGACTTTCTCTTAAGAATGTGCGAATGCGCGACTCTTCACAAGTTGTAACTAACTAAAGTCCTCATTAAAATACGACATACATTGTATTTTATTACACACTTTTAAAATTTTCACACATTCCTACAGATGTGAAATTCATTTAGTTTTCATTTTGTAAAATAAACATGCTCTTCAACCGTAGCAACGGCAACGTAAAAGAACTATTTGAGAAGTATCTTTTAAAATATTATTTCTTCGGCCAATTGTTAAATGATTATCAAGTTAAGAAAAAGTGGTTTGGCTTAATTATTTTTTTTGGATATATATTTGTACATTACTAAGTTGTTCATTACGTTAAGGGTATTGCGTACTTAGCAAAAGGTTTGCCATACAGTGACGCAATCATATCTGTCGATAGGGCGATATTGATTTTTTCATTTAAACACTGGCAGCTAATATCGTAAGCTATTCTATTAATACGAATGTGACTAATAATGTTCTAATAATGCGACTCTGTCCACGCAGCATTAAAAAACAATAAAAAAAGTCTATGTATTGTTCCAGACTATGTTCTACAGAATGCCGTTGTAGAGATACCTTGACACAAACATCTATCCATCCATCTAAACTTTCGCATTTATAATATTAGTGAGATTAAAAAATAATGTTGAGAAATGCCTATATATGAATATAGATTTCAGGATTGAACGTTTTTCTATTACACCTACACGATATAAATACCCACAATGTATTTCGAATTTTCCAGAATAAATTTATTTTTTCATATTCAATTGTTTAAATTGTGTTAATGCCTTTTTTTAATATTTCTCACGCACAAACACAAGAGAAAAACATACGTTAATCAAGTATTTTCTGTTAAGACAACGCAATAATACGAATTACAGAAACACGAATAACGAAAACAATATTATTATTAAAACCAAGGCACTATAGTAGGGGAGCCCAAGCGGGGATTTCGGGATTTCCTAAAGCACGGCAGATTAATATACAGGGGGATACCTTGTACCCGGTTAAGTACCTCCACAAAACATGGGGCCCATGTATAAGGCCGAACCGTTTTTCTAATTTTTTTTTGTCAAATCAGGCGAATCCCTCTACATAATCGTCAGATTATGAGACAGTACGTTTAGAACATAAAGATAAACCATATATATCTTAATCTGACGCGCTTGAGTATTTCAAAATGGCGAATTTTTTTGCACATTATAAAAATGACCGCGAGTTTGCGTCCCATCGAAATCGTCAGATTAGTGAATGAGAGCTTTTTTTGGTGCACTTAACACTCCCTTAGAAAATCTGACGCGCTCGATAAAATTTTTTTTTTTACATTTTTAAAAATCTATAGCCGCTTCCCCCACTGATGTAAAGGTATATATCATATAACATTTTTTTCTTCTTATCATCTAAGCTTTGCATCCCAATAGGTCTCTACGATGCTCGAGTAAATCCCCATTTAGCCTCGTGGGCTCCCCTACTACTAACACAAGCTACAACTTTAGACATAGGTGGATTGAAAGCTATTGATCCAAGTTTGACACAGATTTTGTAAGTGTAAGAATATAGTTTGTACCACAATGGAATACGTTTTTACATTTTGTTTTAAATCCGGGCGAATCCTTTGCTAAAAGTGACTTGGCATAACGCCAGGTAGAGTAAACACAAGGAAACACAACTTAACATTCGTTCTTAACTTAATTGCACAAAAGTATCAAATACTTTCTTTTAAATGACTTGGTTAAATCTAGAATGATGTAAAAAAAACAAGTTTAACATGGTTCGACAATCTCGCCTCTCCTAGGGCTACAAAGCGTCCTGTAAAAAATCTGTGCACGGATTTTTTTTTACAATTTGAATGTACAGTTATTAAAATAAACTCTATTATAGTTCGTTATTGTCCGATGTTAGAAGTTAACTATCGGACAATAGTCCGCTAACCTGTCTTCTAATAAGAAGACAGGTTAGCAGAAAGTCATAGTAGTAGTCTTTGAATTCGACCTTTCAAATAAATATGTTGACCGATGGTACATCACATAGAGTGTTAACCCTGGATTCTCCCTGACTCATAATTTAATATAGCAAAACCAGAATAAGAACGGTTAGATAAGAAAATTCGATAATTATCTACACTCGGGGATTACATTTTTCAATTGGTTTATACAATTTCTTAACTTTCCTATAATAATTAGTGATCGTTTCCATGTGAGTACTACTTTCTATATTAATATGTTATATGAATGATTTGCGACTTTCACTAAATTAAGATTAATAAATAATAAAAAGTTACCTGAAATCAAATATGTAAACAATTTCTCAATATTCTCTCATACATAAAAATACTTAATAGAATTCCGGAAACGACAAGTTTTAAATATTCGCTAAGTCACTGTCGCGGACATAAAATTAATTAGGCATGTAACAAATACAACTTATTTAAGTATCCTTAATATAAATAAGTTGCATTTATTACATGACAATCAATCACCTACGATATTATCGACACAAAATAGGGCGTAACACAAAAATGGCAAATAAGGGCATTAACCTACTTCGGCAGTGTGCCAATTGAATGTACATTCAGGGTTCACTCGTGCGACGAGTACAAACGCACTGAATATTTCGTATCGATCCGAAAAATTACGTTCTATTACACAATACGGTATAAAAACTACAGGTTTACCATTCCGTTATTATTACCTATACCTAATCAACTCTCATGAGAAAAAAGATGACTTTCCAACCTTGATATCATATCAGATTAATATTATAAATGCGAATGTTTAGATGGATGGATGGATGATGGATCTCGATAAAATTTGGCATAAATGTAGAACATAGTCTGGAAGACTACATAGGCCACTAATTAAGTTTTTTTTTAATTTCGCGCTAACGGATTCGTGAGTGACATTTAGTTAATAAGTAAAAAACAATGAATACTTAGCACCTTTTTCATAGTAACACAATCGTTTGTTTCGAACTGAGATGGTTAGCGATTATTTTATCAGCTTATAGTCTGAGTTTCGTTGTAACTATAAATTAAACATATAAACCCAAATGTCATGCGAAACATTTACATTTGATACCACACATTAGTTCAACTGTTGATCAATGGAAAGAAATAATACCTAATATTATAACCTCAAATAAAGTTTACTTACATGATCCAAAGGTAACACTAGGAAGGCTCCACCGCCGGCGACCTCGGTGACAATAGCCACGAATTTGGGATTGACAGCGCAGAAGTTGGAGTCATGGGCATTTCTCGTTATCTTTATGTTGTCGTAGCATCTCTCCCGCTTAAACGACACGCCGTATACGTGCCGAAACTTGGAGCTCCTCACACCACGGAACCATACCTACGAATTGTCAAGATGTATTTTATTTATTAAATTTACACGTTAGAATCGACGTTACTTGCTAAATTTACGAGCTTTCTACTCTCTTTTGTAACGTAATGTACCTAACAGACATCTTTACGGTTTTCAATAGAAAACTTGAGTCCCAAGTAAATCGAAATACACACACACCGCGAATTTATCTGTCTATATGACAATCCACCGACAATATACTAAAAAATCATTGTAACAATATATCTATATAGAATAACGATTAGGCCTAGGTTCTATCCAGATTACTTCTTTGCCCAATAAGTTATCAAACACTTCCTCATTAATATAGGCAGAGACTTATATGTATTTGAAAACATCTTTGGACAATCGTTTCAACTGATAATGCTATTGTTCCAGCTTGAATGATTGTTAGAATTGCAACCGGAAGACATACAAAACACTATTAATATAACAGTTGAAAAAATGTAAATTACAAATAAATAAATTATATTTGGTAGTTCTGCTATCATTGAGGGAGGCCCTACGTACAGCAATGAACGACTGATAAGTAAATTACTCTGAAACCTGTAACGTTATTTTAGTTTTTTATAAGCGATTTTTTTAATTATTAGATAAAAATTCTAAGGATGTATCATCACATCACAAAAAATCATGTATAATGTATAAAGCGTCGTATGAATTTAAAATTCGTCGAAAGATCATTGGTTACGCAATCCAAGCAATGCGATCTTATTGCTTCTCATTATACTTCCCAAACAGCACTCGGCCACGACAATTAGATTCAATTAAATTGTTGCTTACACGCAAAGTACTCGCTACAGAATTTCATCGATACAATACTGTTTTTGTTAACCCAGAAAATGTGATAACATATTTTAAAAATTAATGTTACAAGTGTAGATTTAAAGTTACATCAGGTAAAATTTGAGTTATTCTTGTGCTAATTTTATAAATATTGAGATTATCTAAAAGGCTTCAAGGGGATTCAATTCTGTGGCTGTAACCTAAAGTGTATCGCTTGCTTTCAATCCCTGAATAAAAAAAGAACGAAGTTTATCTAAATAAAACAAAAGATGACCAGAGATAAATTTGTAGGACAGCAATATGCGTCAAGGCGATAAATAGCGAGGATATCAATTTCTTTGTTCGAGTGATAAATGTAAGTCATTATGATTTATGGTCATAATAGATTTAAGCTCTCAGTAGAAAGGTTAACATGAATCGGTTAGAATGAATGGTCTATGAATGGATGATTTACTTACCTGCCAGTGCGTATGTTTAAGATAGATTAAAAATAAAAAATAAACTAAAGAAAAAATACCTGTGAATTAGTCATGTCGTCGTCACTATGTGCAAAATAAGGCATGCACTACATTACACTCGTACTCCACAACTATGTGTATACAGTCTGTGCATTTTAAAAAATAAAATCATGTACACAAGTAACACTAAATTCGGCAGCGCACATCACGAACTGTAAAAAATAAAAACAAAAACAAAACCGAAACTGTAATGAAGCGTACAGGTACAAATATATAAACTAGATGTATGATATAATGCTGTATATAATAGTCAGCTTTAGCCGGTTTCAAAGAGTAATTACGAGAATGATTATGACAGCGGCAAAGGCGCGCGAGTCGAGCGGCAGACGAAAAAAAAGTGAAAAGAGACATTACGACGCCAGTGCAGTCTGTGCAGATGCTGGGAGAAATTTTAATTCATTACGTTTCGCTATAGATTGTATATCAATTAACAATAAATTGAAATAAAACAATCTGTGATGTAAGTGTTTGAGTAACCATTTCAATATTATTTGCTTTCTAGATTGAGTTCATTGAGGTTACAATTAATTATTATTAATTAATTAAACAATAACAAATATTTTTATTTTCTTTATTTATGGAATTGAATCGTTTATTGTGTTTACGGCATTATGACTAATACTCATCCACCAAAATACAAAGCACCATTGTTGGCTACTGGCAATTACTATAAAGCAAATTACCATTCCTATGGGCATCATGCATGTTACATTAAATATTTAAGGGAACAATAAACACAAACTGATCTAAAAGAACTCGTCTCAATTGGTACACTATTTCATGCTCAATTTCCTACAGAAACAAAATGATACGAGTAAAATTACTATAGTAGCAGATCGTCAAACACGATGCGTAAAATCATAATATCAAATAATACATTTTCTTTTACTTTAAAAGGGGAAGCAAGTCCTTTATTACTATATATTTTTCAAGTGCACTTATAATCCGGAAGTAAATTTACTGTGGAAGTCTTCACCCCAACACTTTTTTATATCTTATCACATGACGTCATGGAGTAAACATTATAAGCACAAATTTTTATAAGAGGAGGCACTCAACATTAGACCCTTTTGTGTGGTCGTCGTATTTCACCAGTCGAACCAGCACATACGTGCCACCCAACAAATATTGTTATTGCGGGTTCTACTACTTTCAGAATATCTATATGTGAAGTGCAACATTTGGTAGAATTTATCGTAAAAACTGCGCTTAAAAATTGTATAAGGACGCGTAGCAATAAAAGTATAGCATTTTATTTACGAGATGTCCGAAATTTAATTTTAACATTAACAAATCTAAATGGAATTTCAAAAATACTTGTTTTAATGTATTTGTTATAGTTTCGGCGTCAGAATCATTATAAATCGTTTCAATGAACAATACAATTCTATGATATTTTTGCATTCCTTCCTTATTACGGACAATTGTAAACAAATGCGACTTCTATGAGCGACCATAAATTGATATTTTATTCTTTTGATGACGATATTAAAAACCGTAAAAGTTGTTTATTATCAAAGCAAAATAAAAAAAAATAAACATAAATTGATTATTCAATAATTTGAAGATACTTGTATAATCAGCATCCTTTTACACTAAGAAATACGAAAGTTGTCTGAAAATCCATGATTTCACCAACTTATTTTGTTATTAAATAATTTTGAGGAATGAAGTGTGTTGATGAAACCATATTAATGATTACATTAAACATACAAATACGCTATGTATATAATATATGTATTCGCGAGTAGATTTTCCTATGGCGTCATCATGCGAAGAAACAGGGGTATGAATGCCTGACTAAATAACAATAAAAAGACCAGAGTAAGATTAATGTGTGATAAAATTGCTTTCGCACGTTTGTTCTACGTCAATTTCGACTTCAAAGCGTGAGATATATTTTTTATCATAAGCATTATTATATTTCAAAAGCAAATTTTATGGAACAAGTACATAATCATCTTACCTGACTAACATTTCATGCTTAATAAAAAATAAATTAAGAGTCCACGAAGAATTAAAAAAATATATATAAAATAAGTAGCCTATGTACAACACATAGACTCCTTACTAAATTTACATCTGTGCCAAATTTCATCAAGATCCGTTGTGCCATTCCGGAGATACCTTCAAACAAACATCCACACAACACATCCATCCATCCATGTAAACATTCACATTTACAATATTAGTATGATAGTAAGATTTTCTCAATGTACTATTTACTGCAAAATCCTCTGCTTAACAATAACATATTGAACAGTAATTTTTGTAGACCATTTTTTGTCGTAACCTTTTTAAAAGCAGTCATATAAAAAGAAAAAAAAGTGGATTCAATAAATACAATTAGCCCTGTATCACAATTCAATATCAGATATTTTAATTTTTTTATAACAATAATGAAATAAAAAAATCCTTTGAATATTGTGATATAATAAAAAATTATTTAACATACTAAAGCTGTGAATAAATAATTTGAGGACATTTTTATTGTGCATAGAAAAATGTGAGATTGAGCATGTTTTAATTTTCCATAGAGGTCTTTGAGTAGTTAGCTTCATCTACACTTTTTATTCATGTGTAAATATAGTTTGGATACGTATGAATTATTACAAACTTGTCACTACTATTCTCAATTATTTTTAATAATACTTTAGTTTATGTCTGGTTTACATTATGCCAGTCCATAAGGGCAGTAGCACTCAAAATCAATGCCGGCATACAACTGGAATTATTAAACACTAACTGGCTCCAGTGAATCAAAACAGCCCATGCCAGACCAGCAATACTGTCCTACTGTCTTAGCATAATATCAACTTTATAAATTCTTACTTTTTTAATAATCAGAGAAATACTATTTCAATAATAATAAATTGGGCTATAACATTTTTCTAGTAATTTTGTCTTTGCCTTCCAGAAAAATGATTTACTAATTTTGTTTTGACATTGTAAAAAAGCATAATTTATATAATTATATAATTTATTGACAACAATTAAAATGGCATTTTGCATATAAAATATTAATTGAGGTAAATTAATTTTCTTGTGAACCGATTCTTGCAATAAGTAATTTCTTTTTTTGACCAGAAAAGGGAACAGCCGGAGTTTAATTCATTTTGAATGAAAACTTTTGTGTATTAGTAAGAAATCAATTCCTGCTTAATCTATAATTTCATATGTAATTAATGGATGATTGCATTATAGTATTTATGTAACAATGAATTATGAAAATGTAACTGTTCATAGCAAAACCCTTACATCACAGAATACATTATTTTATATTCTCACCCAGCACTGACTTTGTTTGTATTAAGTTGCATTGTGAAATACATTGAAAGTTCTACTTCGTTTTTAATAAAAACTAATAAAATAAATCTACTTGTACTTCATAAAAGTTTACTAACTTGCACAAATAAATAAATGTAGCAAATTTAATCTACTGCAAATAAAATATCAGTGATAAGTACAATTAAGGCGCACACCTACTTGAGATATTTTCACACGTAATAAAAATATTGTTGTGCTGAAAGCAAATATTTTGGAAAAACATACCTTGGCGGCAGGTTTATTACAAGCTCTTACATCCACAAGCGCACTATTCTTTGCCGGGCTCTTCTCTACTATGTTTATATCTAAACAATTAATTTCTCTTATCGTTTCATCTTTAACCGGAGGCATATCCTTTATCTGAGTAATTTTGACACCAGGGCTATAAGTTTTGATACAACTTTTAATAATTTAAATTTCTGATATTTAAGATTATTATGAAATATTAGTAAAACAACAATTGGAATACACAAAGATACGGCAAATACAGACTTCTGTAAAAATCGAATGAAAACCACTTCAAATCTCCAAGCTTCAACTTCAAGCCCGCCCCACAGATTAAAAATAAATCGCTTGTTATATAAACTGCTATTCAAGACGCTGTTTTTTCAATACGCTATTTTTGCATGAATTGAAACGCATTGCGATTTCATTTAAGTTTGATAAATAAAAGATTATTATTTAATACCATACAAAGGGATTAAATATACGCTTACTTAACTACCATGACCATGAAATATAAATGTTTTTGTTCTCTGTGCAAGTATAGCGCCATCTCTTGGTCCATTTCAAATAGCTCTGCTATTTGGCTACTGATTTTTTTGGCTTAGCGTTTTTCTTTCTGCTCAGCTCCCGAAGGTTATGGCTTGATGTTATATAGCCTACCCTCTACCCTTGTAATTAGGCTTACCTGGCTAAAATGTTAAAAAGATAGTCAGATAGTCAGTTTCGAGTCACATTAATATTGAGTCTAGGATATTGTCTGAACCACCCTTTAAGTAAAAAGAAAAATAGGCATAGGAAGAGTTTAATAGTTATGACAGACGCCTAATTAGGTCCTCGTATTGGCTAATTAATCAATCAGCAAAACTACCTTTGGTACTTGGAGGTCGAGAAAAAATATAAAAAACTAAATAGAATTTGTAAATCGTCTGGACCTGGTGCATGCATGTAATGTATTCCATTATTACAATTTAAACAAGTCCAAAAAATTATATACGAAACGTGTTACTTGTCAATTACAAGTCTGATAACCCACAATATAAATAAAGTACAGGACTGCGTTGCGTACATGATACATACCTATTTGCCCTCAATGGTCGCTGTGTCTGACCGTCGTATTTCTATACCTAACAAATTATCTTATTCGAAACGAAACCAGTCCGGCTTGGTATTACAAGCGACGCGCTCGTGCACATTGCATTGTAACATATTTTGATAAAGTCTAATATGGTGAAAATACACAATTTCGGCGCCGGCCCGGCAAAATTACCCGAAGAAGTAAGTTAAAATATAAATTATAACCTATAAATTCTTATACAAAGTGTTATAATCTGTATGTTTTGTAGGTATACGAAATAATAAAAGATGAATTGACCAATTTCGATGGCACAGGAATTAGTTTATTGGAAACCAGTCACCGTTCGCAAACTTACCTTAAATTGAATACAGAAGTACAAGATGTTGTAAGAAGATTGTTGTAAGTATAACTTAACGGTTTTGATCATTGCGATAAGTGAAAGTATCCCTTTTTATTTATGAATTGAAATTGTAAATAATTCACCTTAATGTTAAATCTTTGTTGAACTTAACATTATGAACATTCATCTAAGTTATAACAAACATATTACGAGTATAATGTACTAACTAATGTTGGACTTTCTGGTTCTTTATTACGAAAAAGAAAAGATTTATTTCCTCATTTTCACAACGAAACATTTATAATATTTTGTCGATATTCGTTTTGAAGCTGATAATTTAGAAAACAAAATGTTTTTTTTTGTTATCTTCATTCTGCTTACGAATACAGATTTGCAATAGATAACAAGTAACAAACAAACAAGCGTTATTGGTTGCTTGTCACAAACATTTTTATATTATGATCTGGTATCGAATTGTTTTACGGAGGCTGAAATTAAAAACCATGATGTCATTGACCCTTGTTATTAAATTATTAAACCAATAGACTAAATAATTAGATATCTCATGAATTCGAATGGTACTTATGAACTATAAATACAATTTTTCTTAAATTAATTTGATTACAGTTTGATATGTTGTTATTCGTAATTAACACTGTCTTAATACTATTGTCGGAGGCCAAGGCCCACTTTGGGTCTCTGCGTCACCCTAGTTAGTTAGTTAATACTATTGATTTTTTAAATCTCATTACAATGTATTAGAATTTTTATCAAAAGAACTCACTTCGAATATTATCAAGATTGTTAAATCGGTTATTATTTTTATAGTCACGTATCAATAGTCATTTGAAATGTTATCTATTTGGTTATGTAAATTAATACATTTGTGCGTAAATTAAAGTGTAAAATAGGAAATGATTGAAAATTATGAAATTATATATTTATATATACTTTCACGTTCCTTTAGTATTTTCGGTAACGTTTGCTAAAATCGAATAAAATTTATTCCGTCGTGTATCAGCTTATAAATTAACCTAACTTATAGATGCTTGAATTAGTATTTACATGCTTAATTATTTTAATAGAATTGAAATAAAATAATCCCAAGGTAACTATAGAAAGTAAACGTTATTAATAGTTTTAGACAACGTTATGTTTTACGCATGTTTTGATATAAATTAAGGACAAACGTAACAATAATATTTTCTTAGCTTAAATGTCCTTATTTAGATTTACGTAATATCGCTAAGTTTACGTTATTGTTTTTAATTGTTTACTAATGTTATTCATTGTAGAAACGTGCCGAGCAACTATAAGATCTTGTTCTTGGCGGGTGGGGGTCAGGGCCAGTTCGCAGCGATACCTCTTAACTTAATATCCAGGACAGGGACCGCAGACTATGTAATCACAGGTAATAATCGTTTCACCAGAATGCTCAGATTGAAGAATTTTCAACTATTTAATCTTTAGATTCTTTGAGCTTCAGACCCATTAACAGTATTAATCAGTATTCATCCGTTAGCGTTTCTAATGCGTTCCAGATGGCGTGTTTTTAACATGATAACTTATTTTATTATGATTTTCCTATAAAGTTCACAATATTAAGACTTTTTTTTCTTTTGGAATGTCTATCTATTTAATTTTAATCTGTAGCTAGTCGATGGGTTGTTTATTCTATGCTTGAAAATAAGAAGACAAAGTTAGTATAAGTTATGTAAAACTAGGTAACGATCCTTCACGAAGAGTTCACCTATATTAAACCTTTTGTCACAATGCAGAAACTCTATTCTACCGTAGTCACAATTTTATTCTTTCCATCATACCCATGACCAATTTATCTTTACCCCAGGTACATGGTCGGATAAAGCTGCAAAAGAAGCGAAAAAGTATGGTAAAGTGAACCTAGTACTACCACCGACGGACCGATTCACGGGCATTCCAGACGTATCCACATGGAAACTTGACCCTAACGCCTCTTATGTTTATATTTGCACGAACGAAACTGTTCACGGTAAGATACCTTGTGTAATGTATTCTGTAATTATTTAATCTGTTATTTCTTCTCTTGTGCCGGAGGCAAGGACCTACATTTGGTCGTTGCACAATAGCAACATGAAATTTGTAATGGTGTGAAATATAATAAAAGTCTTTACTCCTTATAGACACAAAACAGCATTCAAACTTAGATACCCGCGAAACACAATATCAAACTTAGTTGGGCAAATATTTCTAAAGAGATAATGTAATGAATACTTACAAATGTATTATGAGCAAAAAAAAAATAGGTGATTTCTTCGATAAAATAATTCTTTTTCAGGAGTGGAATTTGACTTCATACCAGACACAAAGGGCGTACCTTTAGTCGCCGATATGTCCTCTAATTTTATGTCAAAGAAAATTGATGTTTCCAAAGTAAGTTTTTCAATAGTTAATTTTTAGTATTTTCTTTTGATATCCATAAACTAAAGATACATGTCCATTAAGGCTTGAAAGACAAGTGCATTTTAATCAATGAATTAAAAAAAAATAAGTGTTCCAATTTTTTTAAATTGGGTAATTTAAGAAGAAAAAGTTCAAGGTTGCATTTAAGATTTATTTTTGAATAAATAACATCAAAAATAAAAGATATGTTATTATTTTTTTTTTTAAATTTAATTTCCAGTTCGGTGTTATCTACGGTGGTGCGCAGAAGAACATTGGCACAGCGGGGGTCACTCTGGTCATAGTGCGAGAAGATCTGTTGAATCAAGCCTTGCCAATTTGCCCCTCTATCCTCGACTGGACTGTCACAGCAAAGAATGATTCCATACTTAACACACCACCTATGTTTGCGTAAGTTTACCAATTTTTTAGTGTTTGTGTTTACGTAAAAACATTTCATCTATTTCATAAACTTTTAAGAAATAGAGATAAAAACATGTTTCTCTACAGATAAAAGCAGTGGAAACTTTCTCAACATAGTAAAGACATATACATACCGTATTTTGGGATAAAGAATGCGAATTTCGAGTGTGATTTGATTAAACATTTTGAGATGTACATCTTTTCTTTGGTAGACATTGTCACCTCTTCATTTTGTGATAGCATTTTTTTATCGTTATTTGTTTGCTTTTTATTGTTTCTAAGTGTGATAACAACGATATCGGCCAGTGTTAAGGTTAAATTTATCTTTTCGTATATTGATTATGAGTCGATTTACATCTCTTCTTCACTCGTTTCCAAAGGCAAGATATTATTTAGTAAATTATTAGATTGTTATTGCCGTAACATTTAATACATAAAAGATGAACAGAGTTACAGAAATTATTTCTATTAATAAGTTTGATTCGTTGTCACAAACATTAAAACAGTATTTACACGTTTTCTATATCTATTGCGAATTTCGATTAAGTGATTAACTATCAAATTTTTAGTGATTAAAACCGGTTATGAACGCTTTGTATATTTTTATGTGTCAGTTATCTTCGAACGTCTGATACATGGTTCATGTCGTCATGACTCACGTGTTTTTTTTTTTCATTTTGATTATATTTACATTGCGACTTTTATCAAATCTCAACTTAAATTATTCAGTACATCACATAATCGCCTTTATATGTAACAAAACTTTTTTAACGGTCTATTACATTTAAAAGATTGGTCCAGTAGCTTTTGTCTTAATCCAGAACAAATATAAAATACAGAATATTTTCTCTTTAAATCGTTAGTACAAAATAAATAACTCCACGGCCTCAATTGTATTCTTCTTATATTCCAGTAATCATTCTTTATATTCCAGTATTTATGTAATGGGTCGAGTTCTTCAATGGATAGAAAGAAAAGGCGGTTTGGATAAAATGGCTGAAATGGCAACAAAGAAATCTTCTTTGGTATACAAAGCTATAGAAGAGTCTAACGGTTTCTACTACGCTCCGGTTGCTAAGAATTCGAGGAGTAAGATGAACATACCCTTCAGGATCGGTTCTCCAGAAGGTAATGATGTGCTGGAGAAGGAATTCTTGAAGGGCGCAGAAGCGAGAGGTCTTATACAGTTGAAAGGACATCGGTAAGTGTGCTTACTATCGTCATCATCATTATCAACCTGAGTGCGTGCACTGCTAACTACATAAAACTTAAATAGGTATAACTATTTTCAAATATCTTGGTGGCTCAAGGTCATCGGCGCGCTGCGCAGTGCCCTCCCCCTCAATCCGCTACGTCATGGTACAGCTAAAATTGTGTTCTGCGCAGCGACTCGCGCGAAGTTAAGAGCCGTCATGCTTTCATAGTTGATTTGTTGAATTTGTTTTAAAAATAAAAAAACATGACTTTTTTAATTAACGTGTTGCTAATTATGATTAAATGTAGAAAAAATCTCTCTTGCTACATAGTTTTTGGTTATACTAGAGTTTTTAGATTTATGAAGTACTGGTTCATCTTTTTAATTTACGTTATTTTCCCCAGTATGGTGGGAGGTATCCGCGCCTCCACCTACAACGCCGTGACGGTTGAGGAAGTGGAAACACTCGTCAACTACATGAAGGACTTCCATAAACAACATTCCAAGTGATTTAATGTAATAAGTGTAACATTTTTATTTTTGTATTCTGTTTATATATTAAAAAAAATATTTTAAATTTTTCTTTATGAGCGAATGGCTGTGTTTTGGAAATATACTTTCTTATAAATTAATTCTGGTTTTATTTATATATTTTTCATTTATCATCATGTATTCAAAAAGGACTAACGGCTTTTCAATCTGTTTGGGGTTGGCACAACATAGGTACTCAGCATCAAAATTTAACGGAATACCTACCAATTTACAAAATGTGACCTATAACAAAAAAAGAACCAAATATTTCTAATGTTTAGGTAAAATCGAAAAACAAATTCATAATTACGTCATATTTATGATACAATACTAACCAATATGATAGTCATTGTTTAGTATATATATTTTGATATCAATTCATATTTTCTCAAGTTTTATCATACAAGTAGCGGGTAATTACTAGGTCAAGAGTCTTATCTGTTAAGATTGTGTAACAAACAGCTATACTTGCATATTATACGTTGCGTCTTTAAGGAAACAAATATTTGCATGATGTTTTAACATTATGACCTAACACTTATATTGATAGCTTACATATTGTTTTTTTTTATTTTGGTTTATTCCATTAATTTCATAAGTATAATTTATTTCTTGTTTTTATTTTTTTACGAAATTAATAATAGAATATTCATTTAGATTAAATAGGAGATTTTTTTAATTCAATTAATGTGTAAAAATGAAGTATTTGAAAATAGAAGAGTTGAATAAATTATATTGCTTTGTAATTTTATAATACAGTGAAACTTGGTTAAGTGGGACCTGGATAAGTGAGAAACCTCCATAACTGGAACTCATGCTGAGGTCCCAACACTTTGGCACTGAATTACCTCTGTTAGTGGGACGAGGTAAACCTCTATATCTGGGATTTGTTCTTTCGATTTATCATCATAGTTACCTCTATGACTGAGACAGCGAGTAAATTTTATATGCATAAACCTCTGTAACTGAGATAACATTGTTTGTTTACTCATTCTTATTCTACCCACAAATTCCACACGTAATTCCAAGTACGTAAGTACAAATTTTGAGCTTCAATTACCTTCAGTTGTAGTTCGCTTTACTATCATACAGATGTTTATTTAAAAAATATCAAACTGAAATAACTGAAATAACCTGTATTCTCACCTCTATTAATGGAACCCTCTGTAAATGAGACAGATATTTATTTATACCTGTATATCTGAGACACTGGGTAAGTGGAATACCTCTATAAGTGAAACGACATTGCAGGTCCCTTGATGTCTCACTTAACCAGGTTTCACTGTATTAAGGTTACCAGCTGATTAAATAAAGAAAACACAAGATTTAAATACATAATTATTTTATTATTCTTTTGTATATAATTACTGTTAACGTTATCACTAATGTGGTAAATTGTGATGGATAATGTACCACCGAAAAGTCACAACACGGCGGAAACTTTGAGTATTGTTATACTTCATAGGGACAGGTAAAAAAAGTTAAATTACATTTTATTTCAATTAAAAAAAAAAACTATAAGTAATTTAATATAAATAAAAAAAAAACAATTCTCGATACATTTATAAAAATAATGTATTGTTAGATATGTATATACGACGATAATCGCCACTTAATTATAAAAAAAATATAAATCTATACATTTTTTCATCTATACATTCACACAACGTAGAAAAAAGTAATAAGTTCACATTTATTATAATACAAAGAGTGTACAAGATTAAAAAATACTCTTTTGTTTCATTCCTTAAGGCACATTGTGCACACAACCTAACGTTACAAAATATTGATTAAAAATAATAAAAACTAAAATCTAACACCACGAGACTACTGAGGTTTATATTATATAAATATACAATTCATTACATTATATTTACATTTTATCATCAATTATAAAAATGGAATGTATAATTCGATACATCAGAATCATGATTTGGAATTCCCCTGTCATCTGGTATGGCATTTTGTGCCTAAAAATACTAACTTGAGCATTTTCTTCGTTGAAATTGTAATCTCTGAACATCAACACATTCACTGTTTTTCAACTGTTCACGAAATATTATGTAAAAAAAAATGAAATTGATTTATTGTGTCAGTTTAGTATCTGTACTATTGACATTACAGTTCATTGAACTTATATTTGGTGGGGCTTAAATAAACAGTGAGTGTGTTAATACACATTCTTTTTTTAAATTACCTTAAACTAATAATAAAGCTAAAAGAGTACAAGATTCAACTGCATCAAAACTCAGTCGTAAGAGTGAAATGATTCGTCGTAAGTATGACATGCTATAATGTTAATATTACATCAGTACAGCGAAATACAATATGAAACTAATTCGATACAGTACTATAAGTTTGACCAGAATACAACACGCAGTCCTCACCAACTTATTGACCTTCACTGTCGCTGTCACTCTTATCTGAAAAAAAAAAAAAATACTTTACCTAAGTTTGCTAATTATATTTCACTAATTAGTGAAAAATAAATACATCAGTGTTTAATATTAGTAAGTGCTAATTTCTAATTAACACCACTTCAGGTATTTAATTTCTGTACAAATTTTATATTCTAACCGATTTTTTCTTTTAAGGAACGAACAAATTGTTGTGTCTGTTTTTTTACAAATAGAGTCGGAGGGATTTCCGTGTGCGTTTATACAAGTCTTTCGACAGTGGAAACCCATGGTTAAAATGTAATTCAACTACATAGGACGAGGCATGCAAGACATACAAAGCAATAACCTAGTGAAAAGCTGCATTTAAAAAGGGTATGTGCACTAATCTAAGTGCAAAAAAGTACTGACCTTTCTTACCCGGATACGCGTGCCTCTTCAGTCTATCATATAGATCCTCCTTGGTTCCGTAAATACTAGCATTGGATCTTGCTAAGCTGTTCATCTTGCCACTCATGCCATTATGTAAGCTCTCCTTCATGTACGTTTCATTGTAGAAGTTTGGCATCTCCCAGCCGTCTTCTTCGTCATCATAGTAATGTGCGTATGTTGAGTGATGCGATGGAGCTATGGATTCCGCGTAAGGTGTGTGTGCTCCGTAATAGAAGTTGACTTGGGAGCCGTTTTGGTCGATAGCTGGTGTTAATGTCTTCTTTGGTTCCTTCTTCTTTGTTGACCTGTTGATTGTTAAATTATTAGAAAGTGCCGAGTGAAGTGAAGTTTATAGGAAACAGTCACTTTTCTTATGAGATATAACTCTTTTCATAAGATATATTGACTTTTGTTCAGTATATCGGTGTGTTTACCTGGCACATATCATCCAAACGAGCAGCACAAGGAATATAATGAAGATAACTCCTCCGGCGACTCCACTAGCGATGTAGGCAAACTCGCTCTTGTCACGGCAATGGCGGCCAGTGAAAGAGCCGGTGCATCTACAAGACGGCTCACCTCTCGCGTCTTTTACACATTCGCCACCGTTGTCGCAGTAGTCCAGGCATACATCTATAAAACAGAGAAAAAAATTAAAAACATCATTAATTTTAAAACAACGCCATCTTTCGGTGATATTTATAAACTTCTGTCCAAAAACATAACGCTAAAATAACGCTATCGTTATAGATGGCATCGGTTCTTACGTTTTTTTTTTAATTTGTAAATTAAAGTGATAAAAGAAGATGTCATTGTTTCTAACTTTCGTGTCCTTTTACAATTTACATAATATTATAATTAAACTATTCTACTCAACTTTTCAAACATGGTCCTTTATAATATAATTTTATTCGTACAATTGCAATTTTATAAGGATTAAAATGTATATATAATTAAAAAATCTTTTGCTGTATTAGACCGGTTAAGTTTAAAACATAATCTGATAAAAAAAAGTATTACGATCAATGTAACAAGACAATAACCTAGGAATTTTAACTTTTTTTTTTCTCTAATGAAACGTATTGTTGGTTTTCGAAGATTAAAGATAAGTACTGCCGGTGTTGGAATATAAATGTTGGTAGAAGTTCGTATATTGGTTCCATGGTTCAGTTGTGCATTTGATGCGAATCATATTTGCATATAGATGTATCGATCCCTGCTGAATAAACCTCGGCATATTGTTGAGCCGATAAGCCTTTCTATAGAGATAGTGCAGCCAAACTTGAATATAAAACAAATGTTAAGATCCGGTTGTCACTCTGTCTACACCGCGTTTGTTAGCTCCCGTAAAAATAATTGTATAAACCATATATAAGTGAACAATCGAAGTGTCAGTTGTAACTAGTTTGGAGATAAGTGTTCGTATTTATTGTGAATAGAAAATATTTGTGAATACAGTGATCACTCTAAGACTAAATCGGTGTTAAAAAATTGCCATTGACATTTAAAAGAAAACTTTATTTTCTATTACCCGCAAGTTCTCATTAACGTTGGAGTTGTGTTCTGTCAAATTGCCAACTTAACGCAATATTGTGTCATCTGTCATCTGTTATATCAACACTGTCATCCAACTGACTGGCAGTAAATGTTACCAGTTCTATAAAAATCTACTATTTTAGAAGTTATTTCATTAATCATGACTCAATGCTTCAAGTGTGATGGTCACATGCAAGATGATAAGAATGCAAAAATAACATGCAAAGGCTGCAAGAGGGCAATTTGTATCAAGTGTAGTGGACTAACTGCAACGGAATTACGTGTGTTTGGTCTACAAAATCCTAAATTATCGTATCTGTGTGATGATTGTGAAGAGGGACTGAGGCAGGTACCAGCGTTGCGCAAATTAGTTACCGAGCTCCAACACCAAGTGCAAGAGCTCAGTAAACAACGCTCAAACGCAATAAACCTGGACATGGTAATTCACGAGATTGAGGATCGCAAAAATCGCAGCCGCAATGTTATCATGTATGGATTACCAGAGTCTAGTTCGACTTCACCGGAAGACAGAAAGGAACACGATAAATTATCGGTAACTAAGTCATTGGCGTCACTCCCCGCACAAGTACCCGAGATAGTGTCAACGTTCCGTTTGGGCAAACCTTCTTCCAACAATAGTAAACCCCGTCCTCTTAAGGTGGTACTAACCAATAAACATGGTGCCATCACTGTTCTGAAAAATAAGAACAAACTACCTAAGGCAATCAGTGTCCAGTCGGATATGACACCTTATCAAAGAGACGAATTGAAGAAACTTCGCGATGAGTTGGCCGACAGGATTGATAAAGGCGAGAAAGACCTAACCATCAAATATATAAACAAAGTTCCCAGGATTGTGAGTACCACAAAAAACTAACTAATGCGGTGGTCTCTGAATTGCTTCTTTTTTATACAAATTTGGCATCCTTAATGGCAAAATTCGATTTATTTCTTGTTGAGATTAATAACTATAAGCCTGCATTTATTTTAATAACCGAAACTCATCTGCATTCCTCGATACCGAACAGTATTATCAACATACAAGGTTACACGCTATTTCGCTTAGACAGAGATAATAAAAGATGTGGAGGTGTAGCTATATATGTCGCCAATCAAATAAATGGATTGAATATTATATCTAAAGTTAATACCACATATCAGAATAATATGGTCGAAGCACTATGGGTCGATATTCAGTATAGAGAACTTACCTTTCTTATGGCTTGTGTATACAGACCGCCTTCAAGCTCACTCTCTCATTTGGATGAAATTCTGTTTGATACCATAGAAAAGGCGGCTTCAGAAAACACTGTTATTATTGCAGGAGATTTTAACTTACCCAAGATAAAGTGGCCGCTTCAAAAAACTCATGGCTATGACAGTCTATGCGAAAATTTTGTTAATATGTACACAAACAGCAACCTGAACCAACTCATAACACAAATTACCAGAAAACGAAATCATGAAGAATCTCTTTTGGATCTTATATTCTGCAATGATGATTCACTAATGTGTGACATTGATTATCACCCTCCGATAGGTAAAAGCGATCACCTCGTTATCACTGCTACGATACAAGCAATTAGTTCTCAAACTTTAACTAATGAAAATTTAAGTACCACTCAATACGACTTTTTCAAAGCTGACTACGAAAAATTATCTCTGTGTCTAGCAAACAACATAACTACAGTGAAAGAATCTGTAGGCGATATGTGGTTCACATTCAAAAACCAAATCCTTGACTCAATAGAAAATTGTATACCTAAAAAGAAAATATACAACAAACATTGCACCAACAAACCCTGGATCAACAAAGAAATACTCAAGTTAATTAAACGAAAAAAAGAATTGTGGAAAAATTATAGAATTGACCGAGACGAACATTCATACAAAGATTATAGAAATGTCAACAATAAAATTATTAGTCTATCTAGAAGCAGAAGAGCTGCTTTCGAATCAACTATTATAGAATCAGGTCCTAAGGCTTTTTACGGTTATACAAGAAAGCAACTGAACTCTAAAGTCTGTATCCCAAACATAATAAAAAATGTCTCAAATGAACTTGTGACAAAGCCTGAGCAAATTGCTGAAGCCTTTGCTGATCAGTTTAAAATGAACTTTGTCAATGAGCCCGACGGACCGATGCCGAGTATCAACGTTCCTAGAGTTACAAATCCCATTCAAGACTTATATATCTCTGGAGAATTGGTAAGAAAGACGTTATCTAGCTTTAACGACACCACAGCATCAGGACCCGATGATATACCATCAGTAGTACTAAATAAATGCTCGGAAGTTCTAAGTGACGATATAGCTAAAATCATGAATAAATCTCTCAAGGATGGATTAGTACCAGAGGATTGGAAAAGGGCCATTGTAGTGCCGATTTATAAAAAAGGAAATAAGTTACTGCCTGCTAACTATCGACCCATCAGTTTGACCTGCATCTTGTGTAAAACCATGGAGAAGATAATAGCCAACCACATAAGAGAATTTCTAAAGCAAGAAAAAATTACTCTGGACAAACAGCATGGTTTTATCCCAAAACGTTCTGTTACAACAAATTTATTAGCTTGCTTAAACGAGTGGACACGGAACCATAATGATGGACAGCCAACAGATGTTATTTATTTAGATTATGAGAAGGCATTTGACCGTGTTCCTCTCAAACGCCTTACCCACAAATTGGAGCACCTTGGCATACGTGGAAACATTTTAGCCTGGATATGTGACTTTCTCTCTGGCAGAACCTTTCGAGTGCGCATTGGTAAAGTCATGTCCGGTCCTCGAAGTGTACTTAGTGGTGTTCCTCAAGGATCAGTACTTGGGCCATTGCTCTTTATCTTGTATCTCACAGACTTGGAAAATACTCTGCAACTACCTCTTTCGCTTTTTGCTGATGATACCAAATTTTTTGCCAACCCCAAAATCAACTGGAAAGCCATACAGAATAACCTTAATGCGATATTTAAATGGACCCAAGACTGGCTTCTAACTTTAAATATAGACAAATGCACCGTGCTGCACATTGGCAAAAACAATCCTCAGCAAGTATATTATCTTGGTGATAAACAACTAACCGCTGTTGAAACACAAAGAGACTTGGGAGTTACAGTATCCAACGATCTTAAATGGGAAACTCATGTACAAGTGGTTGTAAAAAAAACCAATTCGATCATCTATATAATTCGCAAGGCTTTTAAATTTCTCACAGCTAAGACCTTTATTAAGATATACATAACCTATATCAGACCTCTCCTCGAACACGCCTACATTATCTGGGATCCATACTTCAAAAAAGACATTAAACTCATTGAAAACGTACAGAGAAGGGCTACTAAGATGGTGCATGCACTGCGTAACTTACCCTATGAACAGCGTCTCAAAATTCTTGGCCTTACGACACTAGAACAGCGCAGACAAAGGGGCATGTTAATTGAAACCTATAAAATCCTTACTGACTATTACGATGTGTCCAGCCTCAAAGACATTTATATCCCAAACGACAACGAACGCTTACGTGGTCATCCCTTGAAACTTTGGGAAACTTCAGCCAAAAGAAACCCAATGAAGCATTTCTTGCCCAACAGAGTAGTTGTGGCTTGGAACAAACTCCCAGAGAATGTAGTAATGGCTCCATCAATAAACTCTTTCAAAAACAGACTTGATAAACAAGATATCTCCAAACTATTCGACACACGCATCAGCTAGTTAGCTGCCAGTGTGTAAACAAATAATAATAATAATAATAATATTAACATACGAATTTATTTGGAGACGCAAATTAAGAAAAATATTACGAGAAGACATGTGAAATATGTGGAATACAATTATTGAATTTTTACAAACTGATAGGGCCTTCTAAATGTAAAACTTACTTATTAATTAGAAGACAACAGGCGTATCTACCATTCTGTTGCGAACTTATGCTTTTTTATGTTTTACGTTTGTTGTTTACAATTTAAAGATTTTCTTTTGTCAAAGACTAACTTTTAAGTTCATAATCTATGGTGTTTATGTATTTCATTTTCCAGGCTAAAGGACACCGATATCCACTGCCTTAATAAATACATAAAATATATATTTTTTGACATTTAAACAGGAATTGCGACTATAAACACAGCAGTATTTATTCCCGATAACCCGCGCACTGGCGCCAACAGGTCTGTGCTATATTATGCATGAGAAACAGAATTACTAATCATCTTTGCAGATTGGCAACTATTCTCTTGCCATTCCCTTTGTAAATGTGCAATGTTTTGCTGTGAGGTAAACACATGGGAAATTTCGTTCTTTGTCTACACGTTACAAGCAACAATAGTTCTTTGTCATGACACAGCTTGTGTGTTGATAAATAATAGAAAATTAATAAATAATACAATTTCTAATAAATTATTTTCCTTTCCAGTAATTTATTAGAAAATAATAAAGAAAACAATTCAGGGAATAAACAATAAATACGAAATTGACTCTAAAATTATTCAATGTGCAAATGAAACACTAACATTTGTCTGAATTTCAAATGAAAACTTTGAAAAATCTTTGTTTCTAATTTCTATTAGGTTTACCGCGCACTTGTCCTTTATAGCGTCTTTAACAAGATATTTCAAATGGATTATTATTTAGATAGACTCTATTGAATATTTAGTTTCGTTTTCAAAGTTATAAGTTATAAAGGAGCGACGTTTAAAATTATGCAAAGTTCTCAAAGGCGTTTGTAAGCTTTGAAGGCAATCAAGTGGACTTAGCTCGAGGATTACAATAATAATTGCAAAGGGGTTCGGATTATACTGGATTTCTTCGGCAACGTTGTGGCTGTACGCTTTAAAAGTTTGTTAGTGTTAAGAGAAAGGACAGGCTTATAATAAATTATTACTTAGTTGACAGATTGAGATTATCTAATAATATTAATGTTCTCAGTATTTTTATACGGTTTTTATTTGTCTATTAGCTAACGTGTTGACACATTCAATGCCTATACGAATTTAACGTTCTAGAATGAACTCACTCGATGAGTCCGCTAGCATTTAATGTGTTCAGTAGACAAGTCGATATAATTTTATTTCTTATGAGAATTACTAGTAACATATATAATAAAGTTAGGATGATGATGATGTTTGTTTACACGTACCTCCGAAGTGACTGTATAGATCTTGAGGGAATTTGGAATAAAGATAGATTACAGTTTTGAATAGCGGAAAGGCTTTTATTTAATACCACGCATATACGCTATGGTCATCATCAGCTCACTATACGTCCCCACTGAGAGGGGTTCGGAGCCTACCCTGAGTCAGAGATAACACCATATGGTGAGGCTATAGTCAACCACGCTGGCCCAGTGCAGGTTGGTTGACTTCACACGTATCTTTGAATTCCTTCGCAGATATGTGCAGATTGCATTAAGATGTTTTCCTTCAACGTAAGAACGTCGGATAGATGTACATATGTAAATCATGGTACATGGCGGGATTCGAACCTAGGATCTGTAGATTATAAGTCAAGTGCTTAACCTCTCAGCCACAGACGCTGTCTAAAAACCACACGCATATACGTACCTATACATATCTTGCCGGTGCCATTAAAGCCGGGTTTGCACTGGCATTTGAATTCGCTGGTCTCTGGCAGGAGTAGGCAGTACGCATTCTCGTCGCAGTGCATCTCCGGGCCGCTCATCTCGCACGGATTCGTGCAATCTGCCTCCGACGTCTGAACATAAAGACACACATATATTAAAAAAAATCAAGATCAAGAAATCAATGGAGCAAGAGTTTGGTCAGTGATAAAATTCATCTTAAGTACTACATCGATAAGTATAGATTGCTAAGTGACACAAGGTCTAGATTTTGACTATTGCTAGAGGCAACTTGGTAGTGAGTTAAGATTTTTTATTGTTTTTATTTGCATTTGAGGTTAGAACAGATAAATATTTGAGTATTATATTGTGTTATATTACTTTGTCAAGTGGTTATAACAACTTTGTACTGTATTGTGCCACTTTAAAGACGGTTACCGAAGTGTCCCGCATTGTGTGAGAGTTAGGGTCGTAGTAATTGTTCCTGTTATCAGGTTAGGAAGGTTGTAACGCTCACAATAGAGTTACGAACAAACTTCAATACAGTTAATAACTTTCGTGGGTTTCTGGAAGACAATATATGTAGTCTGCTAAAAATGGTACCGTTCGACCAATTGTGAGAAACTTTTATTTGTATCTTGCCCGAATGTAATAAATAATAAAAATTTATGTACGTTTATAATTTCATTTTAACTATTTTAAATCATTTACATGTCTAATTTATACAATTATTTTGACTAGATTAAAAATATATATTATTTTACAATGTTAACTTTATATTCATGTTTGGAATTATTTATTATTATGATAAATAGCACATCGAAAGCCCAGCTTAGCATATTTAAATAGCATTATTTGTTGTACATGTTACGGGCACCAAAATTCTTAATAATTGTAATTCAAACATGATAAATAACACGAGCGTGTCATTAATTATACATTCGTTGCCGAATTTGTCGACGCCCATAACAAACTTCCTAACAAACGATTTAATTAGCAAACATTTTTTTTTTCATAACATTCTTTTCGCATTTTTCGCAAGGTAACTCTAAAGGTGTTAGAAATTCTTTATAAAATATTGAAAGTTGATTTTGGATGAAAATGTCTGGGATGTTTATTTGTAAAATAAATAAAACTTCGAAGTGTTCGTTGTTTTAACGCTATTTCAAAATCGAATATTTTGACGTCAATAATGTAGGAACTTATTAATGGATTTTTTTACCAGTTTATTAAAAATGCCTAACTACATGTATTACATAGTAATTGCATTTAAAAGCGTAATTATGAATAGAAATAGTAATATCGAGTTATTATTAAAAAAAAAAACAATAATAAAACCTCATTGTGGACACGTTACCGCGTTACATACCAAGTAACCGCAGTTGGGATCATTTTTTGCAATAAAATTGTTTCTATATCGTCGTAGGAGACGTTATTGATTTGTTAATGGTTTATAAAATTTAATATCAATATCATAATATACATACCGCGCCAGGTCCTCTAGTGCTGGTGTTGATAGGACAGGGTATGCACAGAGTTTGCTGGGCTTCCGACTGATACGTTCCCTTCTTGCATTGTATACACGTGTTCAGTGTTACGTTGAGGTATAGACCTGGAATTTAAATGTTAATTTTTATTATAGTTTTTATTTATCTGATCGTGACGTTCTACAGCTGAAACATCCATACAAAAACATTATGTTAACTCAGTTTTTTCAGTGAGGCAGTGGAAACCTGCGGTAACAATGATATAAACTTCAATATCAGCAGTAGCAATAGCAACACAATAGCTGGCTAATTTCTTCTTTTTTCTTGAGGTAGTTTATAGTCTATGATAAATGACAACTGTTACTCTTTGAAAACGGAGTGGTAAATGAGAATCACGCTTGACTTGATTTGCGAAATGTCAGTACAAACGAAATATTTTTAAAAGTATATATCTAATATATAAAATTCTCGTGTCACAGTTTTCGTTGCCATACTCCTCCGAAACGGCTTGACCGATTCTCATGAAATTTTGTGAGCATATTCAGTAGGTCTGAGAATCGGCCAACATCTATTTTTCATAACCCCCCCCCCCTCCATTTTTTAACTGCGCGCGGACAGTGTCGCGAGCGACAGCTAGTTTTCTTATAATTGTGTTTTAAAAGAAGTATACGTTTGGAAAGGTCTGTTAAATAATATTTCTACTGCATTTTTTCCAGATTCTAAGATTAAAAGCTTAACAACATGCCTTTATACAATTTGCAAAGTTTGAAAAGGAAAGGCAAGTAAAATAATTACCAGGCTTGCAGACAGGCAGGGAGCACTGATCAGGCGACGAGGCGCCGGTCTGCGGGGTGGTGGTGCCGGGGGGGCAAGGCGCGCAAGCCGCTCCTGTGCCAGCGCCCCGCCACGTACCCGCCGGACACGGCTCGCACCCACCATCGCCGCCTAGCTGCTCTCCTGGTAAAGTTACATTAATATTTTGTATTATTCATATAAATTCTATTAATGTTTCCTAAAGTTTTATTTGTTTTTTTTTAAATCAGACTTCCTAAAAAATTTTTCTCTTAGGCTGCATTTAAAATTTTACCGATATCTGTTACCCTCAACTTAATTTCTCACCATTGGATATAGTGTGCATCTGAACCCCTTTGGAGATTACTGTTTAACCTTTTTAGCTTAGGGTTTAGGTATGCTTCTGTTTTAACTAGGTTATCGTAACATTTGTAATTAAAAAAGGCAAATTTCTATACCTGGTGGACAATCATCTCTGCATTCGGCCGCAGAGACGGCTTCAGTAGCGCGCGTAGTCTGTCCTCTAGCGCACGGGATGCATGAGAAAGCACCCTCTCTCGGCTGATACGATCCATGACCGCAGGGCCGGCAGAGATCCGCTTCCGCGTCGTAATATTTACCCGCTGCACATCTTTCTGCAATACGAAAATTACAATAATTTCTTGTATTCCGTGATCTTATAACAAGGTCTCTGGTGATTTGTTGCATGAATATGGGTATTGGGCTTAAATAGTTAATGCAGATGTACATTGTTGCATTGTTGGTATTTCGTATTGGATTTGTATTTAATTCCAACTCGTGTTGTAATATCATGGCATGTCATTACTTGACCAGCTGGCAATTATTCGACTTGATCGATCGAATTATTATATACCTTTACAGTCGCCAGCGCTCCTGGCGCCGGTGGCCTGCGTGACGCCGGGCTGTCCTGCGATGGCGGGACATGGCGTGCACTGCAGCTGTCCCGCTTCCGACTGGTAGCTGCCTGCGGGACACGGCTGGCACGAGTCACTCGCTGAGTCCAGGTAAGTACCCACCGCGCATGACACTGTAAAAACATGCGTCGAATTGAACATAGTTATTAGAAAAATTGTAAACCTTATGATTTGTATTATACTTGCATTTTTTTCGACTTAAATCTATCAATTTTTATACAGATAGTTTCAATTTTGATGTTAGTTTACATTGGCTGTTTATCAACAGCTTAAAGCAACAAGCAATGATATGACCGACTGTGCCAAGAGTTATTCGAGCTTTCATTTTTGGCATTGTAATTTACGGTTTGGCACGCAAAAGTCGTATGTTTTGTTGGCATATTGCCAGTAGTGATCACTTAAACGGCTGTAAATTGCTGCTATTTTATAGATGTTTAATGAATGGCTCACCACAATCGGGGGCCATTACGACCTGACCCATCGGACATGCATAGTCGGAAACAAGTTGCAGGCTCGCCGGGTCGGGCACTGTGTTGGGCAGAATGTTACGCACGTCGAACTGTTCGTCTTCTAAGATTAATTTTTCGAGTAGTCGTTGTACGGTCGAACGTTCGTTGGTACCACCGTGGATAACCGGGTCGCTGCAATTATAAATTACATTAACATTCTTTATTATATTACTATTTTTTTTTTCTTACTTAATGCACTAATAAGCTTTCAGATAATTAAAATACTGATTTTATTGTGGAAAAAATTAAGACTTATATTGAAATAAGGGGTTTAAGTGTAAATACCTTATTCCGTCATAATTTAGTTGAAGAGAAGCAATTGTTTCAAGGTAACCTATTTATATAATATACAGCTACATATAAGTGATATAGTGTCCTATATACGACTGAAGTAATTCTAAAGTGGAGTACTCACTTGATAGCCGGGAAAGATACTTCTATATTGTAGGTGTCGCCGGCTTGTCGACCTTCTCTACTGCTTCGTGCCCTAGTGCCAGACAAATTACATGCAAATGTGATACAATACATGCTTTACTTTTAAATGTTCAAATTGAGAAGTGATCATTTTAGTTTGGAAATTTCTGGTTATTTGTGCTTTTGTGTTGAATTACCAACATGCTTCAAAGTGAGCTAAAATTGCCAATTGAAAAGTAAGATTCAAATCGTTAATATTTAATATGAAGTATTTTGTATGCCTTTTCTGCGGCAGCAGAAATTACTTTTAAAAGTATTTATAAATATCAAGTATTATATACTTGCAACAATTAACAATAATATTCTGGTCTGATAAACTTGACTTTTTATTCTCCTTACATAATAAATCAATGAAAGAAAATATTTGTAAATTTTATTAGTAGTTAAACTTAACTAACGATTTAAATCTTCGCTTCTAACGAGAGAAATAGTGCTACGAGTGGTGCTACTCCAACACCTTCCAAATTTAACCAATAAATCGGAATTTCTGTTCTTTCTATTAAAAATACGGGAAAAATGTGAAATTGTATATTTTTACTTACTCGTCAACGGGTATAATAGCATCGAGGACGTATGTGTCTTCTGATTTGATTGTTGGTTGAGAATTAACTTGCCGTGTCTGACGGACATTAGCTCTGTGATCGCATTTGACGTTAATGTCCAGCTCTTTGCATTCCCGTGTACCTATGACATATGAATATTACTAGTATTAAGATTCATCATCAGTCGCCTACTGGTTAAATCCAAAAAAATGTACCAACTTCATCTCAACGTGAAATCTTACTTGATTAAGGTACGCCAATATTATAAAAGGCAAAAAATAAGGAATTTACCATCAATAGCATAGGAGCAGAAGTTCCAATCTCTGTTTAGTTGATTGATAGCACTGCGGACCTTCTGTCGTAGCACGGCCTGACCGGCGTCATTACACAACACGGAGCTCGGGAACAACATGGATATCTTGAATACTCTCTGAGCCGGGGAAGCCGCTATTGAAATTGCGTAAAAAGTAAGTACACATAACCGAATATACAAACAAGACCAGAAAATTAGATTAATTTATGTCCTTGACTCACGTGAACAAGCAGGATAAATAAGTCCAAGGCTAGGGTTGTCAGTTGGACGCCAGAATCCTTCAGCTCCGCACGTATAGAATGGTGGGACCGGTTGCGAAAATCTGAGGCCGTCACGACACGCGATCTCGCACACCTTGAACTGACCTCCCGCGCCCCAGTCACGGCACGATTGATAACCACCCAGTGGATCCGCCAGTGGAGGACAGAATTCAGCTGTAAATAGACTCAAATAAATACATTGCCCTCTGTTTTATATTTTAAACTAGCTTTTACCCGCGACTCCGTCCGCGCGGAATAAAAAATAGAAAACGGGGTAAAAATTATCCTATGTCCGTTTCCTGGTTCTAAGCTACCTGCCCACCAATTTTCAGTCAAATCGATTCAGCCGTTCTTGAGTTATAAATAGTGTAACTAACACGACTTTCTTTTATATATATATAAGATAATTAATTTTTTGATGACTTACACAAAACGGTAACCTTGAATTTACAAGTAGCAGCGTTACCCGCGGCATCATATGCAATGTAGGCGATATCATATGCTCCCCAAACCAAATTCTCGCCAGGCTTATGTCCAGACTTTTCGACGACTCTAGTCACACCAATATTGTCGCTAAATACCGGGGCATCCCAATTTACAACAGCAGAACCGTTTTTGGCAATTACCCACAAATCTCCTGGGCAGCGATCTACTCTAGGTGGCTCTTTGTCCACTTGTAACTGTTGACATTTGGAACCAGTGTATCCGTTCGGACACACTCTTTGGCCGCAATGCGATGGCACAAGTCTTTCAACTCCTCCGACGATATCCTCGTAGCCTGCCCATGTTAAAACTAAGCCGCTATACAGGACGGGTTCAGTTCTACAGTCCCGAACTTGTTTTTGAATTTCATTAGTAACATCCAAAGCACGATTCCATATTTGTACTTTCGTCAAGTGACCTTGGAAACCAGCTTCAGTGTACACCTTAGGATTATCCGATTGTGGTTTACCGAGTGTCACCCATACACTAAAAGTAAGAAAGGTACATTTAAGTATTTAGCCAAGTAAATAAGTTTTTTTAAAATTACAACATTATTTTATGTTCTTACTATTGAGGTAGCGTCCTTCCGCTGCCATAGCCTTCAAGTTTGCTTGCTATTAGACCTTCAGTTATTAGAGTCAGTTCACCTCCGTTGCTACCGTCCCAAACCAATGCTACGTGATGCCATTGACCGTCGTTGACCGTTGCATACTCTCCAAAACTTAAATATACATCCTGTAGTTCAGGGAACAGTGAAACTTGGACCCCATTGGAGTGTGCTTGTATTATAGTTCTTCTGTTTAATGCTATGTGGGAATTGCTGTAAATTATAAATATGTCAAAAAATGCTCACAATTAATGATATAATTTACAATCTAGAGATACATATACATTTATAATAACAAACCTAACACCATAAGCAGTGAAGAAGATGCCACCTTCATCTTGTTGGGTATATTGAACCCACATTGCTATTGTAAGGCTGTCTGCTGCCCCAGTATCAAACGGTACAACTTGTGCTGCGCTTGAGCGAACTGGATCACTGAAGTATAGATCGTAATCCACGCTAATAGCTGTAAAAAAGTAAAGTGTGTAAGGATTGGTCAATCTACCTTTGTTTTGATGAGAAAAAAATGAATTTTCTTGAAAATAACAAAAAACAATTTATTAATTACTCTTTCTACAGTCGTCCCCGGTAAGGTTGAATGGACATTGGCAATAGAATCGACCAGGCAAGTCTATGCATGTAGCTGACGGCGGACAGGAATTTTCTTTGCAATCCATGATATCTTCGTCGCAGTTCTTTCCCTTAAAACCTGGAGTGCATAGGCAACTGTATCCATCGCCTTCGTCGATGCACGTTGCTCCATTTTGACATAAGCCAGCTTCGCAAGCATCGAACTCATATTGGCAACCAATGCCAGTGTAGTCTTGGGAACACGTGCAATTGAGCCCAGATCCGAAGTCTTGACATTTTCCTCCGTGCATGCATGGATCCCCAATACAACGTTCAGGTGCAGTTTCACACTGTTTTCCATCTGTACCACTTGGACATCTGAAACAAACAAACTATTTTTTTAGAAACGCAGAAACATAATGTAGTTTTTTAAGCAATCCCTTTTTTAATATTCAAACACTTACACGCAGAAGTAGTCTTGGAACAGGTCAATACAGTCTGCATTATTTTGGCATGGTCTATTCATACAGTTGCCAATGTCACGTTCACATCGTTTGCCAGTCCATCCCGGTTGGCAGACACATTTGTAACCGCCGATTTCATCTTTACAAGATCCTCCGTTGTAGCAAGGATCAGACGCGCAGTCGTCAATATTTGTTTCACACATTTCTCCCGTGAACCCTTCGCGACACATGCACTTGTATTTGTTATCAAGATCAATACAATTTTCAGTTCCAATCGGATTACAAGGCTCCGTCAAACACTCGTCTATTGCTGTTTCACATTGTAGGCCAATGAACCCTGGTCGACATTTGCAGGTGAATCCTTCTAATTGGTCGGTGCACGTTGCTCCGTTCTGACATGGCTCAGAAGAACAGTCGTCGATTGCGTGTTGACATCTTTTACCTGTAAATCCAGCTTCGCAAATGCACGTAAAGTCGTCGATACCATCCACACATCGACCACCATTTTCACAAGATGAAATAAGACATTCATTGATATTAATGTCGCATGAAGGTCCCGACCAACCAGGGTCGCATACACACTGGTGGACGAAAAGTTTGTCTACACAAATACCGTGTTTGCATGGTTCATTTGAACAAAGGTCTATTTTCTCGTGGCAACGTTTTCCAGTAAATCCGGGAGGACAGGTACAGCTGAAGTCATTAACCAAATCTGTACAAGCGGCTCCAAGAAGACACGGTTTCTCGATACAATCGTCAGTGTTTATTTCACAAAGCTGTCCTTCCCATCCGGGCAAACATTCACACTTATATCGGCCTTGCTGAAGAGCAATGCAGGTTGCACCGTTTGTACAGGGATTTCCGTTAGCCGAACATGGATCAATCTAAAAAATACATAATTATAAGTACTACAGATTGTTGCAAATTACATTCTATTATAAGTTGCGGAGGAATACGATAAGTATTATTTATGCTTTCGGAGAAGAAAAATACACATTACGTGCATTAAAGTTCGTTGCTTACTAATTTATAGAATTGATCATGGAAACATCAATTGATTAAGTTAATATTATAACGAAAAAAACGTACCGTAACATCGCAATCAATTCCTGTATAGCCTGATCTACACAAGCAAGTATAATTATTGTATCCTGGTTCATCTTTGCACATAGCTCTTTCGGGACAAGTATCATTTCTACAATCTGATTTTTCTTCCTGACAATTTATTCCACCGTATCCCGTAGGACAAGAACAGCGATATCCTTGTGGAAGATCAATACAAGTACCACCGTTATAACAAGGCTGACTTCCACACTCATCAATATCTATTTCACACCTGCGTCCAGAGAATCCTGCTGGACAGTAACATTGCACACCATGACCTTTTGGCACACAAAGACCACCGTGTTGACAAGCGCTGTTTGAGCATTCCACTGGAATACATTCTTCTAAACCGGAAGCACCTGTTCCTACTGTCTTCATATTAGTTGGACATTCCATACATAAAGTTTGGCCCATTAGGTTTTGGTAGAAATTCCTTGGGCATTGAGAACATGGTGCTAGACCCGTTGGAGAGTAAGTACCAGGAGCGCACTTTGCTCTACATTTTTCTTTCCCAGAAGCAGCCGGCTGATATGTGTATGTATTAGCTGGACAGGCTTGACAGTCTCTAAATCCTCCCACAGGTGGCTCTCCGGTATAGCTGTTTCTGGGACATTCTAAACAAGGCACTAAGCCCGTTGGTGAATATGTTCCATAACCACAGACCGGTACACAGTCAGTAATATCTTTTGAGCCTTCTTCTTTAGTAAATGTGCCTTGTGGGCATTTAAGACAGGATCCTTGTCTAGCTTGGTTTTGGAAGAATCCTCTTGGGCACATCGTACATGATTTTTGTTTTTCCCCAGCAAAAGTTCCCGCAGGACAGTGCACTAAAAGAAATATTAATTAGATTTTTTTTCAGTTTATGCAATACGAAGAATGATTAATGTTGAAAAAACTTACAGCATCTTGGTACGTCGTTTGTGTCCATATTTAGAACTTCACCAACACTACACGTAAATCCACGGGAAATAGAACTCCTTATAGCTCTCAAAGGCGGACATTGGTTTCCAATAGACGAAACGTTAAGCACGGGTTCAATAAGGGCACTGGCGTATGGCACAGATAAATCAAATATGAGGTTCAGTGTTGAACCACAAAGGTCGTATAACTGCGTTTGTTTGATAGCGGGAATTATTGCCAAAACGAAGTCCATTTTCACTACATTTTCATCAAGAAGACTGGGCATAGCTTTTACAAATGTCACATTAATATTAACATTGACGGCTGAACAACGTTGTGATAGCCTTTCATTAAGTATGTTATCGTATTGAGCAAGTAAATCTTTATATTGTGGTAAGCAAGCATTTGAGACTGCGCCAAGAGCACGGTATTGAACACTTGCAACGACATGGTATGCAGCTTGTTGAGTATCTAAAAATAAAAATAAAATAATAAAAATAACATAAAACTACATATATAACATGTTATAGAGATAGAATAGGTACAAACTTTCAGAAACGCAGTCGGGTACGACAGCAGTTGGAGTCCATTGACGTTTTGTTTCACAAATGAACGTTTTTACTGGTTCTCCGTCTGTGAAGCGGAATCCAGGTTTACAAGTAGCAATGCATTGAATTCCCCTATCTCCAGGTAAGCAGTTAAGTGCGCCGTGAGCTGGTGGCATCAGTTCCCAGTCTACGCAAGGTGTTGCTTGCACAGAAACCTGAAAATATTATTTTAACCACAATTTAATTGACAAAAAAAAAACATAGCGCGATGCTAGGTTTATATTTTTAGAACATCTAATTACCTGGAAGTGACACTGAGCTTTGTTTCCGTATTTATCCGAAGCAACAACTGTAACATTTTCATAACCTCGAATAGGTATCACAGCTCGGTCCGGAATGAATGTCAGGAATACTTCCCCGGATGCATCGGTAGCATTAATTCTCCTCCTTGTTTCATTAAAGTTAACGGCGTAACTGTCTTGTTTGTCGACTAATTCTATAACGTAACTTTGTGGACAGCTTAACTTCGGTGGTGTGTAGTCGGGGACTGTGATATTTACTTCGCATATCGCCACATTTCCGTCAAAGTCAAATGCAACATATCTGACAACCATATTATGGAATACTTGAATAGGGGTTCTGAAATGTTGAGGCGTAACTTCTAAACGTGCAATAGCACCGGAATTATCAAGAGCAGTAGGTTCTGTGAAGTTAACAGGCAAAAGGCCTCCATTTACATCCGTTTGAACGACGATTGGTTGTTGTGGGCAATTTTGGAATACAGGTGGCTCGTTATCTGAAAAATAAAATATGACACGTTATTACATCGAACATTGTTAAATTTTAAATAATTCGAGTACGAATAAAATTAAAATAAAACTCACCAACACAAGGGGAATATCCGTAATCATAACCAAGTAAAGGTTCAACAGCGGGTTCGTCGCAGCCCATAAGCTCAAATTTAAGACAAGCATTGTCCATAAAACTGACAATACCCAAAATAACAAATCTGGCTTGTACATATTTTGGAAGAGTTATCATCGCTAATTCTCCGTAGTTTCCGGGGTCTCTCATGGTCAAATTGAAGTTGGGGAAATAAACGACATAGTTATCATTTTCTGCTTGTTTATAGAAAAATCTTATTTCAGTTGGCCGGCCTACAATATCTGAAGTAACGACTCCTTTTACTAAAATTGCTTTTACTCGATAAACTTTGCCTAGATCAACACTGACGTATGTAAATGCTTCTTGTTTTCCACACCAGCCAGTAACAGAGTTAAGTCTTATATTTCTTGCTTCATAGTTAGGTCTTTCCGAAGTAGCATTGATTGCTGAATCTGGAATCCTTCCTGAAGCTAGGCCTAGAGGTTTGATGACTTTACATTCGGGTTCACGCATGCAGGTAATGGGTCTAGGGTTAATTAAGATATATCCGGGTCTTGAACAACCAAAAAGAACCTCAGACCCTTGTTCATAGCTTCTTGAAATTTGGTATCCATCTGCTGGTCTTCCCGGGTCATCGCACACAGGCCCCTCACACCTCAGATCACCAAAGTCCCAGATTCCATTTCCTTGACACCGCACTACATTATCGTGTTTGCTTGTTTGTCCAGCGAGTTTGAAGGTATTTTGACAACCAAAGAAGAAGGAACTTTGATATCTTGTATCTAAATATTGACCATATTCAGCACCCGGTGTAGGCATTGGAACACCGCAATCTTTTCGTGGACATTGAGGCTGTGCTCCAGATAACCAATAATCAGGAAGACCCTAAAAAGAAATGCATTAAATTAATCTGAAAAGAAAAAGTGTGAAAGATTGTTTGAAATTAATATTTACCGGTTTGGGATCATAAACGCACTGTCTGAAAGAGGATGTAACAGTATTCCTAAGGTGTCTACCCGGTGACGTACAAGTTATTGTAACATTGTCCCTGTACGGTACAAGTACGCTTTCAGGGTCGTCCCTTATTACTTGTAATCCATCGTTTTTGTCGTCTGATAAAGTAACGCACCGTGCATCTGCAAAGGAATTTTAGCAATTATTTTCAGAAGTTATGTAATGCATTCACGTGCTTACTACAAATCAATTGAAGAAAAACTTACATTGACATTCCGGAGCTGTTCCGTTCCATGTCCCACTAGATGTACAAAGTAGGGACGAGAAACCAGACATAACGTATCCAAAATCACACTGGAATTGGACAATGTCACCGAAATGGAAAGCAGACTTTGTTGATAACAGTTTACCATTTTCTGGAGACGTAAGTGATGGGCACATAACTGGCACACATGATTTGTTTCTTTGATATGTATCACCGTCTCTTTCACCAGTTTCAGATAGCTCAATTTTAAATCCAGCAGTTCCGTTTGATGTATATAGTTCGTATCCAATATTGCAAGCGCATGAGAAATTACCCGGGCTATAAAAAGAAAGTTGAAAAATTAATAAAGTGTATTTGTTAATTTGAAATCTATTGTTTCACATCAAATACTTACGTATTAATACATTTCTGATCGCATCCACCATTATTTTCATTACATTCGTTAATATCAGCACAATCTAATCTTGCACATCCCATGACCTCTAATTTTAAGCAAGGGGCCCCGACGTAATCTTGAATTTTAAATTTAATGTATTGAGCTTCAATAGGCATAGGTAAATTCAGAACGGATAGAGTGGGTTCCAAAATACGAAATTCGACAGCTGTTCCATCAGGATTTGTGTAATCTTTGAAGACATCGGTTAAGTCGTTTGTGTACTGAATTCTTATTGCGGAAGTGAATGCAATATTGCCATCAGCTCTCATAACACTCATAGTTCTAAAACCTCTGATGACAGTTGGTGCTTTTAGGTCAATAAGAATCCAGTTTGCTCCAGCTTCCAAATTGTTGCCACACCAACCACCGCCGTTGTTTAACCGAACCATCTGAAATTAGGCGTTAAAAATTAATAAAAATGTTTTTACGATTTATTTTGTAGTCTAGCAACAAGACAAGCAAGTAGCATCTTAAAAGCTTTTAGGATTACATCCCGTATTCCATTGTAGATATACTTACTCCTTTGTAATATCCGGCTTCAGGTGCTGAAGTAGTAATTGATTCATCGGGAATAGCACCATTTATCAAACCAAGATCACCCACAGGTCTACATTCTAATACTGGTGCAAAACCTGGTTTACAGGGACAGTAAAATCCTCCTTGAGTGTTCTTACAGTCCGTAGTTGCCAAGTTACATTGGCTACTTATGCACTCATTTATATCTTCACAAGTCGGTGGAGGGTCAAACTCTTGGTTTGCACCGCATTTAAGTACGCTGGGACCGTTTAGCTTATAACCTACAAATATAAGTTTTGTATTATTAAATGTTAATAGTTAAATTTAAACTAAAAATGAAAACAAATTTAATTTTTTAAGTTTTCTTTTACCTTTAAAGCATTGTACTCTTGCTTCATCGCCAAACATGTAGACTCGACTTTGATCAACAATAAATCCATTTTTAATTTCTGGGAACTTAGGACATAAGACTTTAGAGCAAGTTGGCACATCACCCGACCAAGTTCCATTACTCATACAAAGTAAGACCGGCTGTCCAGTGCGAACGTATCCCGGCTCACACTCGTACCGTACAATAGTACCGTAACTACGTCCACCGCCGTTCAATATAGTTACGTTGGCATGCGACACATCAGGAAGTGCTACACATTGCGAGGCTATAAAGAAAATTATAAGTAATGAATGAATTAAAGTAATGTTATTGGAATAAACGTTATTATTCAATTATTCATGATATATTTCATTCTTACCAAGACAAGTTGGGGTTCGTTCCCATCGCCCATCAGATAAGCATGATATTCTCTCAATAGGTTGCCCAGTTGGAAATGCAAATCCAGCGTAACATTGGTACGTGGCTATACCTCTGTACGTAACGTTTGTTGACCCGATGGAAAATCCGTTGTCAATTTGGGGAACTGGGCCACAATAAACTTCTGCAAATTCACAAATAAACACATGACATTATTCGTAACCTTATTAAAATATACATAAGCTGTTTCTTATTTTTATTGAATGTATTAATTACCTTGACAGCTAGGGATATACGTAGTTGACCAATTTCCACCATCTTGGCACTGAGTAACAATTCTAGATTTCCCTGTGGCAAATTCTTGACCGATTGGGCATGAAAAAGTTACAGTTGTACCGAATGCAGTATCTCTATTCGATGCCAAAGCGCCTATTCCCGATTTCAGTGGGGGACAATCTAAAAATATATAATTTAACGTATTATTTATTATTTTACATTCATTTTGATAGCCATAATAGAACGTAAATGTTAACAAAAAATTACCTGCAGAGAATATAGCTTTCCAACCATATCCGTTGTGTAAAGCATCAGATACGAATCTAATGAGCATTTCGCCGCTGGAAGCTGTTAGAGTAATTCTTGGTTTGACGGTAAATCCGTTTTCAGAATGCAATCTCAGTCCATTTGTACTCGCACCATCGAAAACTTGAACAACGTCAGATGGATGAATATTAAATTCATCAAATTTGAGCGACAGAGGACCTCCATTAGGATTTTTTATTCTGTATAAACATTCTTGGTTATTAGGATAGTTACTAAGACCGAAAGCTGGGGAAGTAAATGTTCCATTTGACGCAATTATTGTTGCTCTACAGCCTTGAGAATATCTCATATTAAATCCTTTCTTAGAGTCGCCTAGACTTGTTCTGAAGTACATATACAAATGATTTGTTGTTGATATTACTACTTTTTGATTATCTGCTCCTGGTCCAGTTAATCTTGCGAGAACTGGACTTGAAGGGGTGTTTCCATCCTTGATAACTATATAATCTCTATTCATTTCTAATTCTAAATCTTCAACTTCTAGTGACACAATTCTACCTGGTTGGGCTTCAATTATATAAACACATTCTAAACCACCAGGGTAAACGTTTGGATATCCAGGAGAAGTCAAAACCTGACCTTGAGGCGTAGCTCTGAGAACACCACCGCAGTTAGATGATTCCGTTTTCCAAGAAGCACGGAATCCTTTCTTTTCTACGGAGCCATCGGTGCTAAATTTAATTATCATGAAATTGGAAGCGGATACATAAAGTTTGCTAGAGAGATCCTGTTTCCCTGATAGCGTGGCCAAATTGACAGACTTGTCTTCTGTTCTGCCGCCCACTAATATTTGAACAGTATCAAAAGACTTTTCAGTTTCAAAATCTTGGAACTGTAATACAATATTTTGACCTTGTGGCCCTTCGAGCGTCCATTTACATTCACTGAAAGCAGGATATTTGTGTGGGTAATTTGGACTTTCCACTACATCTCCACTGCTGGCCATGTAAAAATGACATTCGGAAGCACAGTCCATTTCGTCGGAAGCATCGCCACAATCGTCTTGTTTGTCGCATCTAAAGGCCGAATTAATACATCTTCCGTTCGAACAATGGAAGGTTCCTAGAATAAAAGACTGTGTTTATAACTTTTGCATGCTAATTTGAGCAAGACCAACGAATTAAACAAAGGATAGGTTGCGTGAAAAAGGCATAATTGGTTTTGATTGTAATGTATTCAACTGTAAGTACGAGTAGACAAGGATTATTAAAAAATCACCTGCAGGGCAAGCGTCGCTCTTGCACATGAAAGGAAGAAGGGTTTCGCAAGTCGTCAGCTCCCAGGATTGTTTATCTGAGGTGACATGAACATCAACACATTCTCCATCCTTTGGGTTGGGTTGCCGTAACGCCCAGTATCCAGCGTACTGTGATACCAAACCTCCGGCCGCGGATTCTAATGTATTGGTCCTTAGATCGTCAACAGTTGCTAGACCGAGCCAATAATGATTATTACTGGGACTAGATGGCACCATATTGGCGGTCATGTTATTTTCTGTGTAACTTTCTACAACCATTAGTTCGCTGCCGTACCTAAAATAAAATCATTATTTTAAATACATTGTGAAGAATAATACGCTACCTACCATAGCAAAGAGCTCAAAGTGTATATAAATTGATACAACTCAGTTCTTAATATATAAATTAAAATTTGATTACCTTCGACATAGTTCTGCTGCTTTTTCCCAAGAATGTCTGATGTTAAAAAATTTGTAACAGTGTAAACCTTTTAAATCCCAACCTGGAAAAGAAAAAGAAAATTACTTACGTATTCCGGTAAGTGAAACTGATAGCTTTATTAGTCATTTAATGTACTCGCGTACAACTAAATATCTTAAAAGTCAATGACAGTACACAAATTATGCATGTATGTATTTCAATGAACGCACCTAGTTCCGAGTGAAAGCGATATTGTACGTTGTGTACGCAAATGTTTAGCTTTGTATGGATTTCTGTCAACAGAAGGAATGTCGCTTTCTACAAAGGGCAAGGGAAATCGACTTTTTCTCCATTCAAAAAGACTTTTTAAAGATGGGGAAAATCAATGTTAGATAAATGTTTTTTAATAGAACATTGATATGTCCACGGCTGAAATTAATATTCCATTTTTGTTATCGATCCTATATATCGAAAATGTACAAAAATTATACGATCATCCTCTTTGGTCCATCCTTTTTGGTCGCTTTGCCTGCATTGATCTTAAGATCGGTTAGATCAAATTAGATTAAAACAATGGATCGAGATACTATATTGAATTCGGCCACTAATACGTTTAAAAACAACGTCTTACTTTTTTGGTACCAGTAAAAGTGTTTATATTAGTTTTATTGTACTATGTCCTCAATAATGTAAAAAAAAACAGTAAATATTTTAAATGGAGCGTGTGAGTTCGACGACTTATCGCGAAGAGCGCGCTGGATTCACGCTTCAATGGACCGCGCTGCAATACGATGCAATGTTTTGACCCACTTATTTTTATGTTACCAACGCGAAAACAACTAAACAAACATTGCTTATTTGCCATTGGAAAACGAGAAAATATTTAAGAAAATTGAATGTTATTTCATTTATAAGTATGTGGTCTAAAAGCTTGCTGTTTGACCTTGAAAACGTTACAATTTCTAGCAATTGAACGTTCATTCAAAATAATGTAACACAATAATATCATCAACATATTTTTCGAATGTGAACTCTTTGGTTGATTCGAAGACACTGCAAGTGTTAATCTCTTGTATCTCATTTTAATATAGTCTATTGCTCAGTTATGTAATAAATTTACTGTCAACAATCGATTCCTGTGATAGTGGACATGGCTGACTGGTTCATAACCTTCTATATACTCGATGTTATGAGCGTCAGTTTCGATCAAGCGTTACGGGACGTTGTTGGCAACGATTGTTCCGAGTGCCCTTAGAATGCAGGCCTTGCTGGATACGCGGATATGCCGGATATTAAGTTACGTCCCCGCAAACTGGGAAACTACGTCTATCGTAATTTGATTTTGAATCGAGATACCGTTTGAAAGGCAAGAGTCTTTTCTTAAGTGCTATAATGTATTTCTATCGAAAATAGAATTAAGGAATAAAAGCTCAAGTGGTATGTAAATGATACAGAATTCAGTCCAGTATGTATAAAAAATCGTTCATTAAAACAACATGTTAACTTAAATTAACTTACGTAACTTTACGATCACATTTACAATACTATATCTATATATATATATATATATATCTATATATATAAAAGAAAGTTGTGTTAGTTACACCATTTATAACTCAAGAACGGCTGAATCGATTTGACTGAAAATTGGTGAGCAGGTAGCTTAGAACCAGGAATAGGACATAGGATAATTTTTACCCCGTTTTCTTTTTTTTTTTTTTTATTCCGCGCGGACGGAGTCGCGGGAAAAAGCTAGTTTAGAATAAAATGTAGTAATTGTACGGTTCATATTTGAAATAAAATGTAGATATATTAATGCATCAGTCTACATAATCATTGTGGAATACAAAATTATAATATGAAAGGTTAGTTTTGGGTCATTAAAGCTATTGCTGATTCACGTTCCCATTGTATGTATTCGCCTTTCACTCGTTACAAATCAGCCTTCAAGGCCGCGCGCGTGTATGCGCTGCTCAATCGGCTCTAACACAACTGATTGTCTTGTCATTTCATAAAAAAATCAAATAATCAATTATCTTTATTAAAAACGACTTAGTTTAGATTGGCAATACAATTAATGACACCTATTCTACAGAAATCTATTACTAGGTAAAAGATTATTTCAAGGGAAAGTTACACAAGTCTCACAACATAAAGATGTTACTACAGAGCCTATGTCTTGTAAATTAGTCAATTTTGTCTGAGCTTTTTGCAAGAAAAACTAATTAGAACCATGATAATGGTTATTTTTATCATTAGATGTAATAATATTGTTTTATTTGTACATATTTCATTCAAACTAACTTAAATAGTAACGTGAACTAGTTTATTGTATACAAGTAAACATTGTGACACAGTTTGAAATCAAAATTTACCGTAAGCTTGCATACATCATTCATTCATACTGGCAGTAATTGGACATCTCTGAGGCCATTGTTAACCTTGTCTCCACAGGCGTCAATTGCGCCTTACGAAGCAACTGACCCAGTTTCTGACACTCCGAATCTCACAATAGATGTGTGCTTTACAATAAGCCTAATGCTGCTCATTTACGCTGACGTAAATTCTGCAAACAGTATATTTTTAACGTACAGTCGCAGACGTTTACCTACCTTTTCGGTGAAATTATTAAGTGGAAAGAGAATATAATTCTTTGACTGTACAACTATTAAAGAAGACATCGGCTGCACGCGGCACAGAGTTTACGCGTTATTGGACTTTACGCGACATCTGTCAGCACTATCAATTGAAAAGTGGTTTGGAATTTATGAGAAAATAATTATGATGTTATAAGATGTTGATAATAAGTTATTTTAAATTCATTGTTCTTTTAAATCTAGAAGAATAAGAAAGTCGTGTTAGTTACACTATTTATAACTCAAGATCGGTCGAACTGATTTAGCTGAAAATTGATGGGAAGGTAGCTTAGAACTAGGAGACGGACATAGGAACTTTTTTATCTTGTGTAAATTTTTTTTATTCCGCGTGGATGAAGTCGCGGGTAAAAGCTAGTTTGATATAAACCTAAAAAATAAAAAGTAAAATTTTTACACATTTGTCCATAAATCATTTGACGGTATGCGGCCTTGACGTTTTTGTCCATATTTGATTATTATGGTCATAAAGTTGTGACACAAAAGTTTGATAGTTCCCCGGCGCGACTTACCGGGGGTTTCTAAGACCAAAATCTCTGTATAAAACATATCTTCCTCCCTGTCGTTTTTTTTGACAAAAAAAAGATGAAAATAAGTTTAAAATAGATATTTTGGTCTCACAAACCAAGGGTTAGTCAAGTATCTAAGTTTGTTTATAAATGTAATACTCAATCACGTAGCGGTACATATTAATCTAGAATATCAGTAAACTATAGAGTTAATGCATTGATAAAGACTTGGCCGAGGTCTAACGGTAGCTAAACCTGTGCTGGATAACAAGCAAACTAAGGGAAAATTTACGATAAGTCAATAACACTCGCAAATATTTTACAACTATTATAAGCATTATTCTAATAACTACTGAAGTTAAGCTGAACTTAGTCTTGATCAATAAGTAACTCTCATGTGTTCTAAAGTAGGTAGTATTAATATTTTTCAGCTAATTAATAACAATTAAATTCTATGACATCTAAGTCAATATTTAATTTGTATTGATACTTTAGTTTAAACGTTAAACTTGTTAAGTAAAAACTTGATTGAATGTTAAATTCGTATTTTTGACTAAGTAATTAATTAATTTTTATGCTTATTATTTCAGGTATATGCAATAAGTGATATTTATAGCAAAGTAAAACAGTGTTATTAAAAAATAACAAAACATTCTAGACACTTTTATGTCCTGACAAATAATAGAATCCAATAAGCGTGTGAGCACGGGCGTTGCATTTATCTTGGAATCTAGCGCCTTCATAACTCGCTGGGCGGGTGAAAGCGATGACATTCCTCGCCACATAGTACAATAGCTATGTCCATTGCAGATATACCTATCACTTACGCTTTGATCAAATATAAAAAGAAGTTCTTCAAATGTTTAGTAACAGTACGGGATTATTTGCAGATGTAAGTAGAAGAGAAGGCCAGTGATTAAATCTATAATACGTACTTTAAAAATAGTAAGATTAAGATTTTGTTATAAAAGATTTTGAAACAAAGTATTATTGGTAATGTAGCCTAGTTATTTTGATATTTTAGCAATGAAAATAAACGGTTAACTAATTCTTTAGACAAAATGAAATGGAATTTCGTATAAAGCACGAAGTATCCGTATATCTTGGATAATGTAACATCAGTATGTGCATATATGTCGTTACAGAGTTAGTACGCTTTATTCGCTTGGCTGGAGAATGACATTAATGTGACTCTCATTACTACAAGCTGTATTACGTATAGTTTCATTTTCCGATATTTACGCGTTCACTAGACTATAATATACAAGCTTGTTAGGTCAGGTCCAAAAATAACAATATTAATTGATGTAATAATTTAGTATCATAAGTATTATTGTGAACGGAAATATTTTAGTTTGAACCTACATTTTTTTTAATGAAAACGTATCTTTTAAATTACATTTCCTACACTATTCTTTCTTAACGTACTCTATACTTTACCAAATGTAGAAGGTACTCCATACTTTGATAGCTCGGCACATGAATAAATATATCACTTTGTTTTGCATCACCAGTGTTTTGAATTCGGATAAATTATTATGAGATTAAAAATAACAATAAATAATGAATGGTGCGGAAGTTAGCGACATTGTTTTTTATAACTTGAGGAACAATGAGAAATCGGTAACAAGAACATTTCCCAGTATTATTGGTCGTGCGAATTGCAATCAGCAAGAAGTCACGTAAAGATTTACCGAAGAGTATCGACTGCATATCAATGATATGTGTTATTTTGCTAACCAGAAGTGTTAGGGGACCATTGTTAGTTATTTCCGTTTCCGACAACTTTGATTGGCTTTTTTGTTTGCCAATTAAAAATAAGAAAAACATTTTCCTTAGTAGTATTACTGGTTTTTTTTTAATTTATTTATAGATACATCTTAATTAAATTTTCAACACATTTGGAAACCATGTTTTGGATATAAGAATTAAGAATAACGATAGAGAGGGGAATAAGGATGTATGTTCCGATTTGAATTAAAAAATAGTGTGAAATAAGTTACTTATTATTTATTCTTCTTTGTACAACAAGAAGAGAAAATCTGACTAATTTAATTAAAATTAACAAATAGAGCCATACAATATTACCAATCAGTTACTAGGCTCCCAGAATATAGATGTTAATGGCAGAGAGTAAACTGAATTGATTTCAAGCCGGACAGCGTTGGTGGACTCTTGACATAAATTCGTTTTATGTATGCGATACCAAATGACGAGCTACCTACACACTAGGTATAGAAGCGATTATGTGGACTAACCTTCTGCAGTTGGGTAAGAGGTGTGTAGTGACCTTTAAATATTGCCAATATTGTATGTGTTAAATTATGCTAAGAGACAGAAACGATAGAACATTCATTAAAATACAAAGTTACGTTTGAATTATTAATAGAATTACAGAAGGAATTCGAGGATATTTTTTATTAATATGTTACAATAATTTCTTGGAATACATTTACCGTGATTTGTCCAAATTCACTAAGAATTGATTATTATATTTTGACTTAAGCGGTTCTATGTCTTATTTCTATCAGGTCCAATTTTTCTTTGTTTGTTGGATTATTTATTTCTGATATTATGATTAGTGTTTTGTAAAATATCAATAATATCTGATAATATTAAAGTGAACTTATTTTCTACAAGCATTCATTAGTTTTTAGTATTATTTTTTATATTTTGATGTTAATGACGTTAAAATGTCCAGTTCTGTTTAGCTCAGCAACAGTTGTACAATAGTTTTAATGAGGTTTATTATTACCAACATTAGCCTTAATGAATTAACTTTAATCGATCTCATATTCGTTATTCTTTACAATTGTACGTACATTATTTCTAATTACACAAACTTACGATATGACATAAAAAATGAACTATTATAAAAATCTATGATTAAGAAGTTTTTAACGTTAAATGATTTGAATGTAGTTAAAAATAAAAATGTACTTTGGGCAAGTTATTTATAAAACGAACACGTTTCCAAAGCTTTTAAAATCTTCCCACTGGAACCGATAAATGTAAGCAAGTTCGCTAGACGAGAGACATAAACATGTTACGACTAAGGCCTCAAGTAACGACTCCCCAGTTGCATGTGTTAATTGTTAATTTGCGACTTGAAATTGGTCCAATCTGTCTACAAACTCGTCTGTGACGACCTCGGATTGACTTGAACACTTCGGTAGCCATAAATTAACCAACACAGTGTAAATTACATTAAACTGAGACGTTAAGTGAGTTGTGTTATATTAAGCTCGTAATTAGAAAGGCATTTCATTATGTAACGTATATATCATTCAGTTAATTTAGTACATAATTTACTGGTATTTAATTACGCAATAAACACGAATTAAGCTACTGTTAGGTTAGGTAGGTAACTTGACTGATTAATATTACATCGAAAAGGTGATTTTCAATTGTTCCTATAAGATGAAAGCTGGAATCTAATCTTACTAATATTATAAATGCGAATGTTTAGGTGGATGGATAGATATCTCCAGAACGACTGCATGAATCTCATTGAAATTTTGCATAGATGTAGAACATAGCCTGGAAGATCACATAGGCTACTTGAGTTTTTTTTAATAACGCGTAGATGGAAACGTGAGTTACAGCTAGTGTTTCATAAAAATGCGTAAAAGCTTTGAAAGGCGTGAAAACCGTTTTAAGTCGCAACGTCAAAATATTTTATCCGTTTCAGTTAAACGCGTTAAAACACACGCGGCATTCTTCCGCACCAACTACGGGATAAATCCGCCATATTGTGACAAAATTAAAACTGGAAAGTTTTAATGCATATAAAACTAGCAGTACAATGTTTTAGAGCCCATTTATATGTTAAAATGTTAACTAGATTAAAAAATGTATGTGTTTTCTTAGAATTTATTTTCGCATATTATAGGCGTCAGCTTACATAATTTTTTTAAAAATCCGGTACATGTTACGGTTTAAATTCCTTTTAACTAATACGTTGCAGCCTGGTTTACTTAACGGTTACATGATCGCGTACGACTCAACCCGTCACTTGTGTATGTGTGTGTGTGTGTGTGACGAGAAGCAATTTCCTCGTATTAATTATGTGGCTGATGAAAATCAGCAAGCCGGTGACCCGCCTAATTCATTCGCTCCCCGACTGTCACTGTCACGTACTCCGCCAATTTCAAATTAAAAAGGATTCTTAATTAGGATCGCTACCCTTCGTAACTTGTCACTTTTGAACACCCTTGAGGCGAATTTTTTACAGGCGAAGAAATGTAAATTAATATTAATCTTTAAGTAATATTTAGTAAATAATTAAGATAACTTTGTATTAGATAAATTACAATTAACTGTTTATAATCATTCTTTTATGATTTAACAATACATTTCTTAGATAAATTTTAGCATTAGATTGTGATCTAACTCTTTTAAACTTTTGTATTAGATATTATAAACTAAATATAAAAACGCTGACACTACTGTGTTTAAACGGTGACAGCACCGGTGTCGCTCACCCTGAAGAAGCCACAATTGGCTTTGAACCCATCGTGGCTTCTTCAGGGTAAACGAGACTGGTGCCGACACCAAGGAAGTACGTGACATTGCCATCTATTTTAATCATGCTAAATATTATCTTTAATTATGTAATAAGTACTGTTAGTACTCTCCGCGTCAAACAACACAATCATAAAGTGTGTTACTTTTAACCATTACTTAGTAAACTCGAATCACTAATTTAAATAATCATAAAAATCTCTTTGTTTAAAATGAAAATGTTTTATCTGTAGCAGATAAAAAAAGTTACGTAAAGCGCTTCGCTTCCGCGTCGTTAGCCGATTATTTGCCAAAGTTAATAGAACGCTGCTAATTACACGGTTTGAAATTTTGATGTGGGTCCGCAGACCGCTTGCTGAAGAATCCCCAGTAGAACACTTCCGTGCTCTAATGCTCGTTTACAATGTTATTTACGTTCGTGATTGTACTTAATTGTAATCCGGAGTTGAACAAAGATTTATATCATAATATCTATGTAAGTTACGATAGATAGGTATTCTTGTAAATAATTCACATTAAACTAATTAACTTTATATAAATATATGTAGTCGTAAATCAATATTGAGATTCGGATCAATGTCTTTAGATCTATTAGGCTCCCCAGTTAGTACTTGAATGAAATGCAACATAAATAGAAAAACATGTCCACGCTATTTTCATTACACGAATTTCGTCGCGCTACCACGTTCCTACGCTTTTAGTTAAATCCTGTTCCATAAATTTGAATAACTCGACCGCCCATTCTTTGAATTTAATTTAATTTAAGGAATGCTTGAGCCGACATAAATAAAGTGGCTCTCAGTTCGGTGCGACACAGGCGTGGTTAAATTAATAAGCACATTAGAGAGGGCGCTGGAGTGTGCGCTAGTGGCGACTCTCGTTCGCCATTGTTTGCCAAATGCAACTGTTTATTTTGCACTAACGAATCGTTGCGTTTGACATAATTAGATACGATTGCGCGATACCACTGGCCATTTGATACCGCGATGCACAAACTCACTAATTTAAAACGATTTTCGTGGTTAATTACTTCGCAGGATATTTATGTAATAAAATGCAATATTAATATCAGTAATAACGTTGAGGAATGTGAACAAATGAATTTTCCTCCATTCCAATCTTAAGTGTATATTAGTTGGTGTATCGTATTTTAAATCTGAAATATATTTTAACTTACCATTTGGACATGTGAAGAGGTTGCCCTGAAACAAATAAAATTGAAAATTAATTTTAGATATTACGTGCACCTTTTGGGTTTACCTGTAGTTATCATTAAATATTTGATTTAAAATCTTTTAATGTTATTTAACAGTAATTTGAATGTTTTTATTTGTTTTAATGTGCTTTGTTTCTTTTATAATAAATTAGATAACCGAATAAGAATAAACTTAAAGTAATCGTAATTAAGTTTATAAGAGAACGTTATCGTGATAAGTGAAACATTTTTAAGGCTTGCTCAAGCGGGGAAAGTTAGAGCAAGGACGGCCGCCACCCGTGACCGTTCAGTTATAACGATACACTTAAATAAATAAATGATATTATTGAAAAAGTGCATAGTTTCATGACAAAAAGCTAATTAATTAGAATTAAGCATAATTCTCATAATTTATAAGAAAAAGTATGTTTCTAATTAAAAAAATAATTATATTTGAACAACATGACTTTGTAAAATCAATTTAAAAATCTAAAAGTTGTTGAAATAGACCTGTACTTGGAAATCTGACAAAGACAAAAGATTATATTTTATTAGATTATATTAGATATGTATTAATTGACAGTAAAAAATGTCGATTTATCAAAAAAAATATTCCATGACGATACATTATTGTACTACTTTGAATTATATTTAATTTAGAAAGCACTATATATTTAAATTGTATTTTATTCATAGTAAGGTAGATTGCCTATGTAAGGGCATTCTAGTGACATTTCTCTGGAGCATCTCTTTTGTCTGCCGGCTGATGTCAATCCCGGCCATTGACTGCCAGATGAGGGTTGACATTAATTCAGGTCATAGATCTCATGAGCTCGGAAAAATCTGAAAGGACTTGGCATAAAACACCGATAAATCTAATAAAATTCCTTGTAGATTTATACATGAAAATGGTATTTAAATTGCTTATGGATAAGTGATACACAATAGCACTGGTACTTTTTAAGCTACGTAGCTTTATAATTAAAAAAAAAACAATGTGTTAACTTCTGACAAATGTCTTGACAAATCTTTGAAAAAGATTCATATTGTTTTGATAAAAAGAAAGTCGTTACGTAACAGCCAAGGTGGTGAGTTTTACAGTCGAAAAACCTGTAGAATAATGTATTCCACTCTATTTAAATCAAACGAATAAAACTTTGGTAGAATTGAAGTATGGTGAAAACTTACGGATAAGTATGTAATATGTTATTGCGAACTCCTTTGTGGGTCATTAATGATTGATGGTATTGAATAGTCGGAAGTTTCTCAATTCATTAGACAGTAACAAGTAATAATCGAGTTGTTTACTACATAGATGTACATTTAGGTATTATGTAAATTATAGAATTGGTAAATAAAAATAAATAAAGTAAAAAATATAAAATAAAATAAAATAAATAGAAATAAAAAATTGGTAAATAAAAATAACATTTTTAATTATTTACTGAAGAATAAAATAAAAAACAAACAGTCGTAGCAATGAGAAAAATAGACGAATGTTTTAGAATTATTTCTGCGAAAAATATCTTTAGTGCAAACGTTTACGTTTAATAGGATTTTCTTTTGTTTGTCAAATATATTGATAAATTACGAACAGTGATTGAATACACCCCTGGAACTTGATTAAAGCTATACGATATGCAAACTGTGATTTGTAAATACGCCAATATGACATCGCTTTTACTAAAGCAAACATTTAGAGTAAACTCGGTGACTCTGTTTGTACAACTAGTTACAAAATAATCCATTCGCTCACTCACTCTCTTTTCAATTTGCATTGGCATTAATTTTAGGTTTCGACTGTTGTGACATTTTATTTACACAATCTAATTGTCTCTGTTTTTTTCAAGGAGAATGTGAGGGATAGCTATATTTGTTAATAAATGTGTTAGTGCAGTGTAAACTTACTGTAACATGAAAGTTGTTTAGTTTAAATGTATGTTATTCAACATGAATGTTCTGCTTTTATTCACGCATACAAATATTGAGAAATCTGTTCAATGTGCGTTTAATTAAAATATATTACATTGCTTCCTCTTCACTATATTTTATAAATGTGATTGCAAATGAAAATATCAGGAAGATGTAATTAATTATAATATTTTATTAAAGCAAGGTAAAAAGGATTAAGTTGTAATAAATATTAAATATTTTGGTACGGCGACAGGCGGGAGAGTGTATTACTGATAAATTTAATTAATTCCCCTCGCAAAATGTTCCAGCGCCCGCAGCCATTAACTTACGGCTGACGGTGGAGTCCTGTTGTTAAATTTTATGTCTCATAAAAATTAAAACATGTACGCTCAAATGATATAATATTATTTCTATATTTAAACATTTCAACATAAAAATTCGTGTCTGTTTCGACGTCGTGACATATGATTGTTTTTTTTTGTTTCAATGGTAATAATCGATTAAAAAATACTATTAGTACAAGAAAAGTGTATAGAAAAGTACAGTTTGTTTGTAGAGAGTCCTAAGAAATCCGTAAATAATTCATTATAATATTAAAATTTGAAGAGTTGTAGAAAATAACAATTGATGTTTTTCGTAAGTGTAAAGTTTATTGTAAATTCGGTATTTTTATCAAGAACTATTCAGGTGAAATTAGCAGATTATTGTAATGATTTTTATGTGATAGCATCGATTCTTCGAATTCGAATTTATTTATGATGTTGCTTGAATGTTAAATGGGATTTTTTGTTGGCACTGTACATTACTTTTTAATACAAAAGAATACAATTACATTACATTTTGTTGTAAAATTTGCGTAATAATACATGTAAGATACGCTTGGTTTGTTTCGTGTTTACAATACAAAAGACGTTTGGCAATGCGTATGAAAGAATAAGTTGGTTTACGAACATCCGCTAAGATCGATTGAAAATTTGAAAGAATTGGATGATATATGCAATTAGTTTTAATGAACCTCTATTGTTTTTTTTCAATGTCATGAGTTTTTATTAAATGTTTCGATATGGTATGACGGCTACAATTATAAAGCTAGAATTGTTTTTGTTTAACTTTGTGTTTTAACTGATCGCCATCCTTCGCTAGTCGAAGAGGCACTACAAGAAGAATACCTATTTGTTGTGACGAAATTTCCGATCGCAAGTATTATAATATTTATGTTGCAAGTTGCGGCGTTGGAAATATATTAAAATAGTAGGTTCATTTATGAAATACCAAAATCATTGAATAATATCATTTTGTTGGTATCATATTCAAATTTAGAATATATGATTATATTTTACTATATAGCAAACGGAAATTAAACCAGTTTTTTAAGTTGCTAAGTTACTTAATATAGAACGATAGTTCTGTTTAAAAAAAAAATCGTTTAATTCCGATGTATCTTTAAATCTCAGCAGTTTTGTTTTTATATGATTAAAGATTTTTTTGATTATACTAGTATTGCAAATAATATCTAATATAAATACACACGCAAAGAAATAACTTCAAAATAATTTTATCATTGAAGTATGTAATGTAGCTTCATAAAGTGGTCATTTCCTACAAAATAATTTCTCTAGGTTATCTTAATTATGAAACTATAACTCGATTCGATCTTAATTTTTACACAGCTTGTAAAATAGCAATTTTTTGTTTTTAATTATTTTTTAATTATTTTTATTTTAATTTTTTTTTTCATATCGGAAATAATATCTTTGGTACGTTAAAATTACATTTTCTGTGCTGGCAATACTAGTGTTGCGTACATCTGTTCAGGATGTTACTTAGCGCTGCAATTGCGAACTTTATTTCCTTATAAAGCTTGCGAATGGCCGTTACGAACTCTAAAATGTCCTTGTATATTGGAAAATAGTGGTTGTACGTGTTCACTTAAGTTTTAGATTCGCTTGTCGTGTTAGTATTAATTAAAAAGTTTGTTGTTAACATTAATCGTAATTCAAATTGATTAACCTTAGAGAAACCATATATAAGTAAGTGGATTTATATTCATAAATTTTTATATTATTATAATTATACAACTGACACGTTAGATGCGTTAGATCAAAGGAAAAACGTCTTCCTGTTTCTGGGAGAAAGTTGACGAATTATAGAATTGATTCGTATCGTTATAGTTTCATTGACATAGATCAAAAAACTTTCTGTTCCTACTTGTGTATTTAAAAGTTATCCCACAGAGAAATATTTGAAGTATCCAAGTAAAAGATAAGAATTTTTTCAACATTTTATTATCATTGTGTGTTATGTGTGCGGAGCGTGTATTAGTTTGTCTTAACAATTAGGAAAGAAATACTGTACTTTGTTTTTTTTTCTAAATTTGGAATATGTAGATGTTTGACATGATTTGCTGTGTATGTGTCAACAAGAGAGCAACATTAATTTACCTGCGTCAATGTGGGCGGTGCTAGGAACAGCAAGAGCGCGGCGACCAACATTGTCGCTCCACGCCTTGACAACATCGTTAATCTGAAACAAGATATTGTTAATTTAATAAAACAATCAATACAAATGTTTGTAACCCTATGTAAATTAAAAGGAATACTAATGTAATATTCCGGAAACTTGAAACTTATCAAGAAAAAAAAAATAGTAACTAAACTTGCTAACATTTTCACTTGTTAAAACTTGCATTTTTTAACTTAAATTTACGTTACAACTTTTAATTGCAACTCTACATATGTTATATATTCTTCTATTTTAAACTGGACGTTTACTACATTATTTAGATATCAACTATTACCATTTTGATCTAAGTTGAAATCTTTGGCATCTGAAATTTGAATATCCAAAGCGTGTTTCAGAAACTCGTCGCTTATCTGCCAAAGTTAGTTTGCTAACAAGGATAAGCTTGTTAAGCGATGTCAGCAAGATCTTGACTAATAGATGCTATTAATTAATAAACCGATATTATAAGTAATGTCCTTTATTCATTAATAATGCAATTGACGTCCATCTTGTATCTGCTATATTGATCTAGCAAATTATAATTAACTAGCAGTTGTCGGTGACTTCGTTCGTGCGGAATTAAAAAATCTAATCATAAAGATACCCTAAGTCACCTAAGGTTATCTCAGTAGCATACAAAGAAACAATTAAATCTTTCGTCTTTATTTCCTTATTTATTAAAATAAATCAGTAAAATCAAATATTGCGTGAAATGTACAGAAGATCCAATGTCAATTAACTTTTTGGCGCAAAAATTATAGTTGCACTCATTTGGTTTAATCGTTGATTGTTTACTGGATTTAATTCGTATCCGTTTTGATTGGCGACGGGTAATTAAGTTTATTCAGATATTCAGAGCTGGATGAAACCGGCGTAGACTGAAGTGAATGTAAATAGCAATTAAATTATTTATTGAAATAAAAATATTTCTTTATTCAATTGATATTGGCTAGATTTTTATTACCGAGTATTCCAAGATTCTTGACTCAGTACGAAATTATACATATTGTGATATAAAATTAAAGTGAGCGTCGGTTAAGCACTTGACTTACAATCTGCAGGTTCTGGGTTGGAATCCCGCCATGTACCGATGTATTTTTCGATTTTTGATTTACATATGTACATTTATCCGACGTTCTTACGGTGAAGGAAATCATCGTGATACAACCTGCACATATCTGAGAAGAAATTCAATGATATGTGTGAAGTCAACCAACCCACACTGTCGCAGCATGATTGACTATGACCTAGTCACCCCTAACTTGGGACAGGCTAAGAGCCCCTCGGTGGGGACGTACGTGATGATAATGATGATGATATAATTAAATGTTTGTTAGAAAGAAGTTTAAAATGTTTTATTTGCTGCGAGGGCATATGATAACTTAGGATTACTTAGGATTTCCAAAAAAAATACGTTGCTGAAAAGTCTATAATTAAATTATTATTTTTAATAACGAAATCGAATCACGAAAAGGCAATTAAAATGTATTTTATTCGTTGTTGTAAGTTAATAAATTTTGGAGGCAGCTAATTCTAACTATTTAATGGTCACGTACGCTCGTAATTGGCGTTAAGAGAAGCCAAATTTCATTTAGTGACCGTAGAACGGGGGCGAGGGCGGCCATCTAACTTTGCGTTTATTGGCGCCTTTTCGTGACTGAAGTTATAAAATATATAATGATTTTTGCGTTGCATAATTCTTGATATGCATTTGGAGCAATTCTGCCTTATTTATGTGTAAAAAAAATTAACTAATTCTGAGTTAACAATAGAATACAAAATTGACATCGGAGATAAATCTAGACAAAGCAGTTTCGTAAACGCGATAATGAAACTCTGAATGAGACAAGTAGCTTGATTTAGGTAGCAAAAACTGTGGCATTATTTATCTTGTGGCGTAATCTTGTATGTGCAATATCTGAGAGGTCGACTGTAAGTAACGAAGATTATTGTTCGTAGCTGTGACCTTTTCCTTGCGATGACATCATACGGATACATAAGCCGGTTTTGATCGCTCAGTTTAAATTCGAACCCGGTACTTAAGACGCATTGCTAAAGAATTTGTAGCTCGTTGTTCATTTGTAGCTATTTAGTTTTGTTTTTATTGGTACGGTATTTTCTTTATTAACGATAACGATAGATTTTTCTTTTGCAATGATTCTTTTTTATTTTACAAATCTTTTAACCAGATTTCCCTTTTGTAAGGAATTTTTTGTGATTTATGTTTGAATATATACGTGTTCGATGTTCTAAGCTATTTGGCTTTAAGCAGTTTGGAACTTCGATAATATGGCTGATCACGTGACAAAATTACACGAGTAAGTTCTACTTTGAAAAAGTTGTTAAGAGGCAGATTTGGCACGCTTAATAGGCGGAACGGCTTTCTTTTATAACGATGTAACTTCCAAAGAATGCCACTGCCTGTTCTGGTTTACCAACACTGACACATCTTCAAATATACGTCTTTATTCTTGAACACCCACGAATCGTTTTATATGGTTAATTGGCTTTGTTTACCTTGTAAATAGGCTTATTTAATAATTTGTTTAGAATTTTTTATTTGTTACCGCAATGGCTATAATGGCTTTTAAAGAGATACTGGACTCTATAGATTTAAATTGCATCGATAGTCGTCTTTGAGTCGATGGGAAAAAGACCTTCATTTAATGATACGTCTATTTACGACATCCTTCACGTAAAAAATTTTGTCATTTAAAAATGTTTGTGTGCATTAAATCGATTAATTAAAATATATTATGGACGTTTGATCACTAGTAATAAAAGACACATATTTACAAATCGTGCTACTTCAATAAATTCTTGTTAATGTTATTTTGTAAGAAGGGAAATGATTAATGTGTCGGTTAATATTTCGCACAGGATGTTGCAAAAGCGGTGACTGCCGATTTATAATTCAAACGGGAAGGTATTGGCGATATAAAGAGGCAATAGTTAATACTACAGAAAAATAATGAATACAAGTGACGACATTTTCTTGTTTCATTCACAACGAATCTAAAGCTCTCTTAGATATGTTATGAAAAAGCTTTTCCGAATATTATGACACCTCTTCATAGTGCTATCTCTATTTTTTATAGACAGTGAAAAGTTAAGTTAAGTATACATTTATTTTCAATATCTAAAGTATTTTGTACCCTTACTTAAACCTTGTTAATGTTAGGTGAACTCATACCTAAATATAGTTTAAGTAAAGATTGGTAAGTTATTTAGAAGTAAATAAATTTATGCTAAAATTTTGCTTTGCGTCAGTAATTCAAATTATTATGAACCATATCCTTTTAAATTACTTAGATTATTTTCTAATATGTCAGTAGTTAGTAATTAAAGTTTTATAAAAATAAATAACGTTTAACTGTTCAAGGAAATAAATGTCTCAAAAGGAAGTGCAGAAGTACGGAAATAAACATCACATGAATGAAGGAAGTCATTAGATACGCCGCAAAGTATAGAACGAACTGAAAAGATATCTTATACGGGTTGGCAATATGTTAAAGTTTATATATAAAATAGTACTGAAATACTGGCATTTGATGCAAAGAAAAATATATCATAATGAAAGTAAAAAGCACATAAAACGCTCGGTTAATGATCAGATTTTTTTTTGGCAATTTGTTTGAACAAAATATTCATCACACATTTGAAATACTCCGCGTCAAGTAAAGCCTATAATAAACTAATTTTTTTCAGTAAAGTTTACTTTGCTCATATTCGATATAAATTAATAAACAACTGTTAGAATAATAATATACGAAAAATTTTGTTTTCGATTAAAAAATATGAGTATTTTTATTTAACTGCAAAATTTTATTCTATATGTTTTATTAAAAATGGTTAGTATGAGAAAAATTAAATATTATCGATGTTAGTTTTTTATTTAAATATTGCACAATATTAGATTGAATATTTTGTTAGTTTAGTTATAATTAAATAAGTAACGTACGTGTAATGAAATTGCTAACCCACGGCTTTAGTGGTGACCTTTTATTAATAGAACTTTAATACAGCTATTTCGCAAAATATGCAGAAGCAACCCTAATTATCCCAACTCTATCTCTATTATGTAATATTATTTGGTACTTCCAGTTAACGAAGTTAAATTAAAACCTATTTTATAAAAAAATAGTTGTTAAAAATAAAATCCGACTATTTCTATGAATATTCTGTTGACATCAACATCCGTTGCACGAATAGGCCGCTGCAATATACCAAGACCACATAGACAAGCGTCAATTGAAAGTCTTTTCACGTTTCGTCTGATGAGTGTGCACTCCGGAAGCCCAATTTCAGTCCTCTTTACCATCCCATCCTTTTCTTATAAGGATAAGATCGGAAGGGGAAGTGGATGAGATGGAGGAGTGGACGCATAGGAAGGGGAAATCTCTTTCTGGGCAGCTGTCGCTTTGTCATTTTGACGAATTCAAGTGGCCACTGGTTCGTTTGCTACCTTACAATATAAAACTTACGGCGAAGAATATGAATTGAGTGACACTTCACTCGTCGGTTCAACTGTTTAGGCTACAAGATGACAATTATATATAAATACATACAAACATATTTATATCCACGCCAAAAACATTACTCTCCTTCATACAGTAAAAAAATAACTTTGTAACGTGATCGTTGGATAAAAAGAATACGGAAATATAAGATTATTTGTGTTACATTGATACTTTTGTTGTTTTGTGTAGTTTCTTAGTGAGTGCGTCCCCGTGGCCCGTTCTCACGACGCCTGAGAGCCTCTTCACCTCTCTATTGTCTCAAAAAGATCGTACCTCGTGCCTCTACCGGTGATGCTTAAGTAATGTACAAAGATATATAAATATGGATTTCCTAATTAAAAACAAATATACCAAACATGGAAAGGATTTTTTACGGTTACAACCACTATATTTTTAGAGAGAAATGCGTCATAGTAAATTGCAATGGATGTAATTATGTAACTGAGAACGCAATCATTTTCAAACTGTCCTATGATACTTTGTGTAGTTTTATTTACACTAAATAGTACTACTAATTAGACAAAAATAATTCCAATATTTGTGTATACTGTTACTCCCTAACGCTCGGGTATCGAAGGAATAAATTTTAAAGTCAAAAAACTTTTACTAAGCTGAAGATTTACCCAGCATTGACAAACCTTCAATGAGTCACGGTAAAGCAAATCTCAAATAAATTTTCTTATGAATCAATAGTTAAATGAAAAAGAGTTTGGTTGTTGAAAATTGATGCGAAAATTTTTCTGTTTATTGCAATGCGGCAGCGTGTAAGCCCGATACTTCTGTTGCGATGAAACCGTATTACTCAACATAGCCTACATTGTTCGTGCGCAAGTTACTGCCAATTCCCTATTGAATTTTAAAAATTTTGCTTGCAGCACCTTTATAAAACATCAGTATTAACGCAACGTACGCAAGTTACATAATGTAATAATAATAAACATGAAAGTTTATTAGTATCGACAAACTTAAAATATCGTGGTTTGAATCTAAAATTACATCGTGTGAACTCTTTCGTTTGTCTGACTGTGGGCTCAAATGATTGCACTATAGCATGATGTTATCTTTGTTTTTTCCATGATAATGAGAAGGATGAATATATTATTTTAATTTTTGGTAATGGTTACTTGAGAGTAACAAAATTATTCGACATCAGGGCCATCGAGGGGTTCAGAAACTACCCAATTTAGGGGTGACGATGCCACAGTTAACCAAGCTGACCCACTGCAAGTTAGTTGACTTCATACATATTAATAAATTTCTTCGCAGATATGTGCAGGTTTGTATAATAATCTTTTCTTTTAACGAAAAAACAAACGAATACTTTAGCCATAACAAACTCGTTTGAACACTAACTAATCCATTAATATATTTTACGTACAACAAAAGAAAAGAAAAAGTGACTGAGAGAAAAAGTTGAACTACATTATTTTGTTGTATATAGGGCCTGCAACTAGCATAGTGAACCATTTCCCAAAAATATTTGACGTTTTCCCACAGTTAGTAAATAAATTAGGATGACGTACCATATAATTGACCATTGTCACGATGAGAAAATTACCTCAAACTGACCTGCTTATGTTACATTGCTAGCTGTAGAATAGACGCGTTTCGCAACCTGGATTCCCACGCTTTTAATAACGACAAAATGAAAATGTAATTATAAATTTTTTGCTACGAATAATTTTAAAGTATGTGATTTAATGTGTGTTTGGATATAGAAATTCAAGTACGTGTGTAAAGCAACGCAAATGAAATACCACGTTATAGACGATTATTTAGGTTACGATGATGTGGACGGTTCAGTTTATTTTTAATACAGAATTATTCGAGAGCGTCGGTGGCTCAGGGGTTAAGCACTCGACTTGCAATCTGCAGATCCAGGGTTCGAATCCCGCCATGTACCAATGTGTTTTTTCGATTTTCGATTTACATATGTACATTTTCCGACGTTCTTAAATTCAATGATATGTGTGAAGTCAACCAACCCGCACTTGGCCAGCGTGGTTGACTATGACCTAGTCACCCCTAACTTGGGGTAGGCTCTGAGCCCATCAGTGGGGACGTATAGTGAGCTGATGATGAATGATTCGATTAATGTAATGTTGGCAACAAATTATCTTTATGCTTAGTTTTACAGTTTTATAAAGTTTGCTAAGAAATTTATATAATGTCAGCAATTATTTCTATGTCAATGCCAAATAACTTGTTTTGCTGCTTTTTACATTTTAGCTTATATTTTTCACGGATCAGAGAAACTAATGACAGGTCAGCGCTATGGTTATCAAAGTCATTTTTTATAACTTTCTTTTACAATACTTTAAAATTTGACCGTAAGAAAGTGTATTTGATGAATATGTTGGTATTTTATTAAAATAATAATCTAATAAGCCATATTTTATGTTAACTATTTAAAAAAAAACTGTCAAGTATTTTCACTTAGTGACCCAAATTGACATCTGACAATGATTTTCGATATAAAAGTCTTCTCTTATTGAGATAAAATATTTAATGGATTAAACTGTCACTGCTGGTAGTTGTATTATAGTTAAAATTAGTTAAACATAATATAATAAAATAATCTTTTACCTTTGTATATCTTGCTGAGGTTGTATTAATCAATAAAGTTAGGTATTAAGTTGATTTTCACAAACACATGTAGTGGTTTTTGTCCTTTACGGAACAGTACTAAGGAAAATGCTAATAAATGTGTACTTATATAAGTCACCACGATGAACCAGTAATTAGTAAGAATTCATTAAATTAATGATTACTTCTGCAAGAAACTTTATTAACTTATGAAGCCTTATTATATCCATTAATTATTCTATAGAAAATATTAAGTGAAAATTACAGAGAATTTAATGCCTGGTTTAGATTATGCCAGTACAGTAGAATAATAGCACTGGCTTCGAATGGATTATTTTGGCTTTCCAGTTAGTGTTTACATTATGTCATTTATATGCCAGAGCTGTTTTAGAACGCTAATCTTTTACTGTACTGGCATAATGTTAACCTGGGATTACTATTTTACTAGATACTCAGACAGATTTATTACTATGTACTCAAGGAAACATCAAGTAAAATTAAAGTAACACATGAATTCGACATTCATATAACTCGACATTCATGGGAAAGTTAACTCACAATACTGCGTGCAATCAATACCAATAACTAAGCAATAATTACAGAATGGTCTTTCGAATTTGACCGGCGGTTATCGAAGATTCACTTTCACATTAAACATGGCGTGGGCCTCAGTTTGTCTTGTATTTTGAAGAAAGTGGGAACCTTCACTTTTTCTTTACGCAATGTTTGAACGTCTTAAAATACGCGATAAACTAATCAATCTATTTGTTAGTACTAAATGTGTTTGTTTATGTAAAGCGTTGCGTTGTGTGAAAGCGACTCTTAGTGACAGACATTGAAAGTCATCGTGAACAGCTTTATCTATGCACATTTTATTGTGACTACTGCGCTATGGGTTTACGCTAGAAATACGCCTCTGACCCAGTTCAGTACCGCTGTAACTGTACAACAATCTGTTTTCTTAATATCATTCTACGTAACGTTTGGTCACGGGTGCAAAACGCAGCCGGTTTAGAAATTGTGTGCGATTCGATGGTTGCTACACATGTTGAGATAAATGGATTTTGGTCTTAATTTCGTACACTTGTATGCAAATCACGCGTCTCTTTGACTCGATCTGTTTAGTTTAATAAAAAAAACACTTTCGAATACTTTACTTTTATAATAATTTGTAATTTAGACATCGTAGCATTATGTTATGTAATGTAGTTAATGCATTTTTAAAGAACTTCAACAATTGAAAGTATTGCATTGAATAAGTAGAGTTTTTTGGTTGAATGGAGACGAAATTTTCGATGTTGATTTAAAAATTAACATAGCCATTGAAGTCATTACTACGCCATATTTAATGGAGCAAATATTTTGCGGCATTGGTCGAGGCGGACGAAGCTGGTTCACTGCGTGTAACGGAATGCTTTCGCGCCAGATTGCAGAATACAAAATGGCGGAAGTCGATACGTCATCGATGTCGAATACTACGTTTTTTCATGTATACTTTAACAGGATTGAAATATAGATGTCGAAATAGAGTTATGATTCATGTCGGTGGTTTTTTATGACCGATATGTTTTGATGGCGAATCCACAAAAAAAGTATGGAAATGAAACCACATTCAGGGCGTAACAGATATTTGCGGATCATTTGTTTGATGCGTTGGAAAGTCGGAACGTGCCCTGCTTAGGTCGGTCCCAGCAAACTGTCCACGTACGGTCGGCATACGTGACGTCGCCTGAAATGGAACGCACCTTCGCATTGTCAGTGTCATTCGTTCGTTGACTGTTTTACAGTTAGAGCCTTTTTCTATCTCCAACTTCCAATATGGCGTCGGACGCGGTTTCAATATTCATACTTCATTTAGAAGTGAAAGAGTTACCGTGTATGGTAATGCCTGGAAGGAAGTGGTATCATGTTAAAAATTATTTCTTTGCTATTCATCGAATTTAATTAGCACTGTTAAATTTAATTTTTCTTAAAAATTGTATATTGGTGACATAGTTTAAATCTTATTGTACAGTCAGCTTCATAAATATAGTGGCAGTCGAGATATCCAAATATATAGGAACACCTAAAGTGATCAATTATATAAGTACAACCAAAGTTATCAAATTAATTGAAGCATCCACTCTGCTCAAAAACACCGGAGCGTTCACATCGTCATATATATGAGTACATTCAAAGTGCCCATAATTATAGTAACAGACATAGCGTCAATAGTAACGAAGCATCGAAAGTATGCAAAAATATCGTAACATTAGACAAAATTGAACTCTATCTCTATTTACTTAAGATACACTTTGAAATATACTACTTCTGTTAAATTCATTTGACATTTTATATCAAAACATTTTTTTCCTATTTACTTCAAGTTTACGTCCCGCATGACAGATAGGTACGAGATAGATAAGCAATATCAAATTTTAATTTGTCACCATATATGCCAGTTTGGCCTTACGGCTTAACTGCTCGCTGTAATACGCAGTTTTGGCGATTCGAATCCCAAACTTATTTTTACATTTTTAAGGTTTTTAATTTTATTATCAAAGCGTTATATAAAATTGAACTTTATCGCAACAATTATTGGTTACTATTCGACATCTTTAAAAATTAAGGAACCACAATATTCCTTGTCCCTTTTTTTAACCGAGACGTCATTAGCATGTTTTTTTATTGTTCACGTTTATTATTGTAAGTTTCGTCATTAAATTCCGCGCGGACTGTCACTGGCGACATCGAATACGTGTAATAAATCTATGCTTGGAAAATTCTACTGCAACCGGACTGAAGATACCTAACAGGAAGAGAAAAATATTTTGATACAAATTGTCAATTAATTTAACAGAAGTTGTATAGATGGCCGAACCTAATCGTTATTAATTTTATTTAAATATTTAATACCCCAAAAATAAAAATTTAAAATTGTTTTTGTTAAATAAAAAACATATTCTAAGTAAATTACTAGATTTTTCCTTTTCATTAAAAATAAATCAAGCTCTATACATATATTGATAATATTGAAAAATAAAAACCTTGTAAGCCTGGGATTCGAACCATTAAATTTACGTACTGCGGCGAAAATAGTAAAACACTGAAACTAGCACATATTGTGACAGAATAAAATTTGATATTACTTACTAGCTTTTACCCGCGACTTCGTCCGCGCGGAATAAAAAAAATGCTCACAAGATAAAAAGTTCCTATGTCCGTCTCCTAGTTCTAAGCTACCTCCTCATCAATTTTCAGCTAAATCAGTTCGACCGAACTTGAGTTATAAACAGTGTAACTAACACGACTTTCTTTTATATATATAGATAGGTAGATTAGGTATCTGTCATGTATCGTCAATTTATAAATTTTAAACGTTAAATAAGAAGAAAAATGTTGGGTTTTCCGATAAGTTCGTGCCCATTTTTAATGGAAATTTTAAAGGCCCTTAAGTTTTGGCATACGTCTTTTAAATTATATTTGTTCGATTTTATAGCAAAACGTCTTATGTATTTCGGCAAAAATTAAGTCAATCAGTTTTTATAAAACTGATAGAAAAGAACGAATCGTGTCCTACCATTTGTCAAAATATGGCTGAAGTTAAGTTTTTCAGTATGCATGTGTTATGTAAACATGTCATATGTTTTCAATAATTGTAATATATTCGGGTCTATTCTAAGATACCTATTGAAAATCGGAACGAACTTATTGGACAACCTATTATGTTGATACAAAGCGTCAAATGAATTTAACAGAAGTAGTATATTTCAAACTGTATCTTAAGTAAATAGAGATAGAGTTCAATTTTGTCTAATGTTACGATATTTTTGCATACTTTCGATGCTTCGTTACTATTGACGCTCTGTCTGTTACTATAATTATGGGCAGTTTGAATGTACTCATATATATGACGATGTGAACGCTCCGGTGTTTTTGAGCAGAGTGGATGCTTCAATTAATTTGATAACTTTGGTTGTACTTATATAATTGATCACTTTAGGTGTTCCTATATATTTGGATATCTTGACTGCCACTATATTTATGAAGCTGACTGTATGACAATAGATACATGATATCGGATAGTCGAAATGAATTTAAATTAAGGACTTTTGAAAAAGCAATGGATATCAGTTTAAATCCTAGAATATGTAACTATTATATGGCATTAAGACTATTATTAAATTACCAAGTAAGAGACAAGGTTAGTCTAAGTAGGTCATTCTTTAACGGACTATGCATTCATATTATGTATATATGAGATAGACAAAGCATTTCGAAAAAGTAGTAGTCAATTTACTTATGTTTTTTTTTAAGTCTTAAGATTGTTAGACTAGTCACAGTTATTTTTACATTCATGGAGAAAGTTACTCACACGTATATTCTTTATAACGTATAAACCTTTCACTATCCAAAGTACAATAGAGTTATTATTTAGGTAGAAAAAAACTATCATTTCTATTTAAGAAAAAAAATATTTCTTTCGTACAAAGTCGATATTAGAAAATGGTGGCAGCAATTTCACTCCTTACACTGAAGTTAAGAAGATCTTGTCTTGAACAACTCGGAACGACTTGGAAAAAATGTCGTTAGAAAATGGGAAGTCAACACTTGGAAACTAGTTGTGTAAGTTTGTTCATAGTGAGTATTTTAATGGTGAAAATAATTGCATTAGTTTCACGAGCAACGATGCTATTGAAAAAGAGCAATTTTTAAATAAACAATTTTTCAAATTAAAAAATATAATACGAAGTTTTGACCTCTAATTACTATTAAATGTAATCAAGAAGCATAATCGTAGTCAAGAAATAGCTCAAGAAAATAAGTTAAAACACAAAGACGACGTTTTACGCACAGTTCAGCTACGTAATGAATAAAGCCGGATTTGCTTTGACATCTGAAATATTCTTTGGCAACAAAAACTTAGTGCATAAATATATTTTCTTCGTGGTTAAAGGATGGGAATACATTTTCATAATAATCATACTACTAATCATATACTGTTTGACATTTTATAATTTGTTTCCATCACTATGAAATTCTACTGACAAAATTAAATCTTATACAATAGTATTCATACTAGAAATCAGTCAATGTTCCTTGAAATAATTTGTCATTACTGCAATGTCTGATATCACGATTAACGGTTAGGGATGTCTCTTCACTGTATTGTTAATGTCAATCCGCTTGATCAAATTTAGGATTGTTCCAAATGCACATATGGTTGCGTATCGATAACACACTTCCCTTAGTCGATAACAGGTGTCGATAGTATCATTAGTGTCGTCGCTTTTCGTTCATTGAACCGACACCGTTAGGCCGTGAGCTCTCGCCGCCGGCATGCGACATGACACAAATAACAATTGGCCAATTGCTTACTAATACAAAAAGAAGGACCGTGTTAACGGTCAACTAACCCTATAGATTAGTCAAAAATGTTAACGTTCTATTTTTAAAATAAATATATCTGTAAATAGAAGTCAAGATGACTAATTTAAAGGTTTGTTATCTATATTCAATGGTTGAAGATGACTGCATAGCCATAAGCGGAGATTATTTCAGTGAGCATGAACTGTAAAAAGTTTGTGAACGAAAAATATCAATAAATGATTACCTTCTGTTTGGATTAGAAAGTGAGTCATTTATATAACTGCAGCAGCATTATTTAATCTGTATAATATTTTAATAAAAACTTTTTCACAAATGTAATTGACGTAGATAACAGTTTTAAAATAAGAAACAGTAATACCTATTGATGTTATAGTTAATGTAGCGTTCGTAATAAACCGTTGGTTGGCTTCAGTCTGTTACAAACGGGGGGAATCGAAGCCGACACACTTGTAGTCGCATTATTATTCCAATACGGCAATCATGTGGCATCCGCTTGTCGATTTTCGCGATTTTTGCGCCGCCATTTTGTGTTCTCGAGTTAATAGGCATGAGTCGTGGAACACTTTTGTTTGATTGTAAAAGTGAGGAAGAGCTTTGTTTTTTTTAGGAAAAGTATGACTAATGCAATTACTACTTACGGTATTTTCTTAGTTAAGTTTTATTAAATCGTGTTGAAGAAATAAGAAACTCATTTTGCTGTCATGTTGCACAACTGACAAAAAAGGTTAATTACTAAAACTCGATTAGTACCAGTATCCATTAAGTAATTAATTAATCATAAAGGAATTCCTAAATGTTAATGTTAGCTGATTAATAACTTTTTTTATAATTTATGTTATGTAATTAATACAAAATGTATTTTTCTTATAAACACATTTGCAAAACTAAGGACTTTTTAACTTATTTTATTTCAATCTTTTTAGTCATTTTATATAATTATGAAAATATGGAAAAAACTAAAAAAAAAATCACTCACATTTTTTCGTGATTATGAGAACACTATCAAATGAAGAACGCAAACTGTTGGACAAGACAAGTGACGTCATATAAGGAAGTCATTTAAAATATGAATTAAAGACTACCGTGTTCGCTTTACTATGAAAGATAACAATAATACATCCTCTATTTTTATAAAGTAACATCTGTTACGTGTTTGCTCATATTTATCATAAACTAGCTTTTACCCGCGACTCCGTCCGTGTGGAATAAAAAAAAAATACACACAAGATAAAAAAGTTCCTACATATGTCCGTCTCCTAGTTCTAAGCTACCTTCCCATCAATTTTCAGCTAAATCAGTTCGACCGATCTTTAGTTATAAATAGTGTAACTAACACGACTTTCTTTTATATATATAGATTTATATGTTATATTACCTGTATATAACAAGGTGAGAACAAAACAATTTCTCAGCTAAACTACATAAAAAAGTAATTTCTCATCCAGACCTTGAAGCCCCCGGTCGCCGGCGAAGCTTTTTAATATGAAATTAGAGGCCTTATTTCATTTTTGTATATAATAAGGACAGGTAAATTATTACTTAAATATATTTTTATAAGAAGCGTTTTATTAAATACAAAGATAATGTGACTGTTTAAAACAAGTTTCATATATGTTTTTAGTAACAATATTGTTTTGATGATGAAAAATGGTCCTTCGTTGTGTTTCTTTAAAGATTGACAACGTACTTGTTATTTATTTGGGTCTTAGTGCATTTTGATTAGTGATTTTGTCCAAAAAAATGTTAGTTTTATTGAAAAAATAATTATAGTAAAATGAAGTCGCATTTTTATTAGTGATTTTGTCCAAAAAAATGTTATTTTTATTAAAAAAAATAATGATAGTAAAATGAGGTGGCATTTTGATTAGTGATTTTGTGAAAAAAAAAATGTTATTTTTTTATTGAAAAAAAAAATAATGATAGTAAAATGAGGTCGAACATGTAAGCTATTTTATATATTCTGTAATTCCATAACCTAAAACATTATTTTGTCTATTCTATAAATCAATAACACTTTTGTTTATTTTAAAATAACATCATTTATCATTGATTTGGGATCCACCATATTATTTAAATATTTGATTCACAAATTTGAAATATAAATATTCTACTTATTTTGTTATTAATCGGACAGTAATTCGATATCGTAAATTAAAAGTATTGTAATGAGTAGTCTGAATGACAGCCAAGTTGGCATCATTCGGGGAATCGTGAGACAGATGTAAGATTAGTAATTGTAAAAAAGTTGTAATTTACAATTCATCAAAGAAAATATACGAGTTAAAGAAGACTGTATTTTATTAAAAGTATTCTCCGGCTGTGACTCCCACAGCTTCAGAAGTGGGATGACACGAGAACAAGCATTGTTTTCGATCTACGTCTACAAAGTTCATGTGAGTAAACCTTGTTCAATCAAATTTAAACATAAACATATTGCTGAAAAGTGTGTTTGTAGATAAACTGTAAGCGAATACAGAGAGAATGATTTGTTTTGGGTTACAAAGCCATAACAAAATGGCTTAGGGTTGTGCTATGGTTCGTGTATGTGGGGAAAGTAAAGTACCTACATGGATACTTTTGGTTTTATCAAAATATCACTAGCACTCAAAAGTGTGTGCTATTTTTTTTTTAAATTCATTATTCCTTATTCTCAGTATGGATTCTTATTATTAGTTGCTTTTATGTTTTTTTTTAACAAATTATCATATTATATTGTTATAATATTTTGTTATTTTGGTTATTATTTTGTCCAAATAAATACATAATTAAATAAATATATCAGGGATTGTGGATGTACATTGCAAAGTAAAGCAATCTTCCATTTAATGGAACAACATAAATGAAGGTGATTGTACATTTATGTCAAAAATGCTACATGTGGAAAGTACAAAATGTTATGTTGTTATTATTTAATTAAATTATTTTATTTAATTTGGGTGTATTGTACAGATTTAAATACATTCTATGTGTACAAAAAGGGTAATTATACACATAAATTAACTTCTTAGAAGTTAAGTTTAGTAAATACTATATCACAAGTTACACATAGCCAAAGCAATTAATTCAAGATTTACATCCTTACACTTCTACTTTTATATACTTGAAAATCAATATGAATACAAATAAAAGTTAACTTTGACTAACAAAACAAGATGTTGTTGAATGAAATAAATCTAATATTTTTAAGATTAACTATACAACCTACATTTTAATTCTGCAGACAAATTATTTTATAAAGTTTTGTGGAACTTTGCTCTAATCCTAAGATTAATTATGATGTGTTAAAATAAATATATAAAGTTTCAAAAAAAAAATATTGAAATTACAGAACTTCTTTATTTATATCTCATAATTTATAAATAACACTTGATTTTTGGGTTTCCTGGTTTTACCTGTATGTGACTATGATACTAAGGTGAGTTAAAACTCCTGTATCCTATAGTGTGACTGGTATTTTGGGATTATTGATTCATTCCTTTACTATTCATTCCTTTCTTGCATGTAACAGTACTTATATTGATGTTTACAATTGTAATGTCAAGAACTTACATGTGACACCCTGTAAGGGCATAGCAATATATGTGTAGGTACCAGAGTTTTGTACAATAATAATTAAATTCCATTAAACATTTTCGAGTTTACATGAATAATAAATTAAAAATCTATAGAGAAAATGAACATGGCTGTTTATGTAACCTGACAAAATTCTAGTTTTTATGCTATTCCTGTATTGTTCTTTGTTACGAACTAAGGAGATTATGTTGGAAGATTTTAGTATTGTTATTGGTTACTACGCTGATAATTGTCAGTTTCAGATGCCACAATGGGACGTGAGAACGATAATTAAGGAGATCCAGTTGTGCCCAGGTGCGAGGACCAGGGTGAAAATAAAGACTAGCATTGCGTGATGATAAGACTAGCGTGTATTCACGGCTGAGAAGCGAGATCGGCGACAATCCGGGTTTGAGACTAATGACTAAGACTGACGTGAGCTCTGATATGAGATCGATTACAGATACCTATGAGTTCTCAGGTGTGAGAGCAGTGACAGACTGACGGGAGCTCAAGTGTGAGAGCTATAACAGAGACTGACGTGAGCTCAGGTGTGAGAGCTATAACAGAGACTGACGTGAGCGATGAATCAAGGTTGTGCTCTCAGGTTTGAGAGCGACGGCCGCGATTTGTATCCACTGAAGTATGTGAACGATGAATCAAGGTTGTGCTCTCAGGTGTGAGAGCGACGGCCGCGATTTTTATTCACTCAAGTATAAGAACGATGAATCAAGGTTGTGCTCTCAGGTGGGAGAGCGACGGCCGCGATTTGTATCCACTGAAGTATGTGAACGATGAATCAAGGTTGTGCTCTCAGGTGTGAGAGCGACGGCCGCGATTTTTATTCACTCAAGTATAAGAACGATGAATCAAGGTTGTGCTCTCAGGTGGGAGAGCGACGGCCGCGATTTGTATCCACTGAAGTATGTGAACGATGAATCAAGGTTGTGCTCTCAGGTGTGAGAGCGACGGCCGCGATTTTTATTCACTCAAGTATAAGAACGATGAATCAAGGTTGTGCTCTCAGGTGGGAGAGCGACGGCCGTGATTTGTATCCGCTCAGGTAAGAGAGCGATGAATAAAGTTTGTATTCTCTCAGGTGTGAGAGCGACAGCCGAGATTTGCCGAGCTCACGGGCGTGAGCAATGGATCAAATCTGCGAATGCTTAGGAGCGAGAACTATGACAGACCCAAGAACTTACCCAGATGCAAGAGCGGAGTGAGACGGGAGAATCCGAGGTTTTTGAACTGGCCGAAACCTTTACGGTAGCAGCGTGTCGAGGCTAATCATTGCAGTGCGGAGGTGCACATGCTAGAAGCGGAAGTGTGCATTAATCGCCGCGAACCGAAGGAGCCACGTTGGAGAGGAAAGTCGAAACCGGAGCCTTCACTCTGCTGGAGATTGGCGTTATTTTCCAGGTGGCAATGTTCACCCGTTAAACGCTTCGCGACTTTAAAACACAAAAGGAATCCGGCAGCAGCATTATGATGACTCGCGGCGCGGACAAGCTAGCTCTAGTAGCGCATCGACTGGACGAGACGGACAAGTCGACACGAACACGTACACGAGCGGAGAACACGTTGTGGGCCTGCTGTTTACAACCGCCTGCCAAACCACATCACAGTAGCTACCAGCTTCGCCTCATTTAAAGATAGATTAAAATCGTGGCGTATCCAGAAAGCTCGGTATAACTATGAATGATTTTTGTTGACTAAGAAAAATAATGTATAAGTATATTAATTGTGCTCATTTTTAATCAAATAATTTAGTGTAAACAATTTCTTGGTTTACATTAAGATTCTGTTATTATAAGATAGATTTTATAACTTTTACTTTTATGAACTGTAATTTATATATTACCGTTAAAATTGTTATTGTAATTACTTTTGAAGCATTATTGCTACTTGAAGGTAGGTTTGTTGATCGGATGTTGGATATTTGTTCATCAGGCGACCGATTGCTTGTTGAAATGCTTATTGTATTGAAGTTATGGCTGTAGAGACGGCTCGATTAAATATTTTGACGCTGATATTCGTAATGACAGGAGAAATGCAACTATTGCTTCAAAATCGAATGGTTCAGGATTGACTTGCTATAGCCGACCAACTAGGACTTTGAGTTTGACTTTTGAGACTTTAAGTGTGCTCACGGAAAGTAAAGCATGTGAAGGATTGTTGCGCCTCTGTTTGTTGTTTCGAAAAGGTGCGCGCTCTGATAAGGACATTGAGAAGGTGCCGGACCGAAATGGAGACGATAAACGAGTTGCCCAACTGATTCGGACGGGGGGCGCTCGACTAATATATATTCGACGTTGAAATTAATGACCACAATGTGTATTGCCGTTTGCATTTGGGAAGCTAATGACCCCTTGCCAGCTCGATGGTAGAAGGAGTGCAGAGATGGGACATCATGACACCATAAGACGGGCCCGCTCTTTTGTCATGGTTAATGGCCTAGGTGTATTGGAGGGCGTTACGGAGGTTTCGTTCAGAGTTAAGGTAAGGAGAACTGTTAAGGCAGTGGATATGTATGTGATAAGTGACGACTTTGTGAGTAACATTTATTTACAGTGATCCCTGATATTTTTATGACTGGTGCACTAAAAGTATTTGAGGTGATCCCAGGGCTAAAATATATTTTGAAGCTACTAGAGTCGTTAGGATGCCTAAATCTACTCATGCGTAGTTCATGTTGTTTCTTCTCCTTTTATTGATCCGAAAATGTATGTTAACTTTTTTATTGGGGGTACAGCCGGAAAGAAGTGTTGTTTATTTCTTGGCGAATACGAAACGAGGAGTATATTTAGCGCATTATAGACTTGTAATTTATCGGATGGCTCTTTCAAGAGATTAATTTGCTACAACTGGTTTTGAACGCCGAGGCAGTTTTGGTTCCTCTGACTCATAACTATTTATGCATGAAAGAAATAAAAATAATATCTGACGTGTTTCGGTTGAGTTTTAGCACTTACTTACTCATATACGATGAAGATGAAGTGGAAATGTAAACTAATTATTGCGTAAAAAGTCTTCATTTGGTTATTTAGGCTTAAATATAAAGTAATAACAAGAAAGAAATATGCATCGAAATATGGCTGTGTTCTTACGAGTCTTATAGAACTATTATTTATAGGGATTCTTATATCAAACGAACATTGAATCGTTGTTAGAGGCCTCTGGTTTGTTAGGTGACAGTGACCTTTTTCCACTCTTCGAAATTCAAAATTCAAACATTCAAATTCCGTTTCTTTATCATGTCAATACTAGTTGAACACAGCGGTGTGATGATCGGTCTATTTTGGCTGTTTTTTTTGTTTCTAGCCGATATCTTGAAATCTCGTTCGACATCATCCAAACATGTTTATTTCGGTTTTCCATGTAATCTACGTCCCTCTCGTCGACTCTCTATTAGACGCTTGGGCTCTCTGCAGTTACTCATTGCCGCTAATTGTCCTGGTTGACGTAACTGTCCAATGTTGGTGGCCTTGATGACATTTTCTCATTAAAGACATTATAGACAGTTTTATTTAGGAATAATAGTTAAACTAAAGGATATAATAATGTATGTCTACTATTCTTCTTTTGGTTCTGACTTATATTAGAACCGTTACCTTCTATAATATGGCTGAATTGCAGTCTTATACTGATGAATAATTTAAGCATTGAAGAATAAGATAGTTGAAAAGAAGAGTTGCTTTTCAGTTGAACTTCACGAACTAGGTTCCACAAGTTTAGTAGAGGTGGTTGTCCAGGTTCCGGTTCGTTTTTGCTGAGGAATATGGGTTAGTTCTGGTTTAAATGAACTGTCGTGATTTAAATTACAGGGCCAACAAGGGGTACTGTACACTCCTCCGAACTGAAAACCTATTAGACTGATTTCGGGCATCAAGGTTTTTACTCGCTGAATCTAACTCTAGTTTTTGTCAGGTACTAATAGCCGAGGAGTCACGCTATAAAGCTACCTAACTGAGAAGATACAGCGTTTGGTAGTTTTAGAGCTGCTTAATCTTGCCATTTTTCCTTGACACCATCGATTTTCTTGACTATGAAGTGAGTGCAAGTGGAGTTGGTCCTGGCTACCATGGAACTGAGGCTGTATCTGGGTTTTTCGATCCAGCGCGAACTAGGTGGATTTCTTAGACTTAGGATTTTGGGAAAATTCATAAAAATTACCCTTCATATGGAACACAGATAACTGATCTTTTAAAAAGTGACAAAAGAATATTCTTGGCGTGGCAGTGGGCCCTGCTTCTCAAACGTTGAAGGAATATTTTCTGAGTGACCGCGGAAACATAGTTCATTTCCACATTGAGCCATGACCCGGTTGAGATGGTTGAGCTAGAATTTATTAACTATATTTATGTATTGGCTGTTGAGGATGGAGAACAGGACTGGATCACCACAGGCTAGTCATCCGATGAAAAGATGAAGGCGTTAAAGGCGGAATAATATAACTTTTAGATACAGATTCGAAACAGACCTTGGATGCAACAACAATTATAAAGAAACTAAAAGAAAACAAATCAGATTTATCGAATTGTTGAAGATGATAATAGGGAAGAGGAGGAAGAGAATAAAGATCTAAACTATAAGTTTTATATGTCAGCCTCGTGCAGAGCGGATATTTTATTTTGTAAAATTACTGTTTGATTAATAATTTGATAATTAATTGATAAGCGTGGTTTAGTTAAAGGTATGAAGTAGTTTATTTTATTTGTTCTTAAAGTTAATGTTAAAATAACTAATGATTTAGAGCCGACTACTATGTATTTTATATATGAATTCGATAAATTTTTAATTACTTCAAGCGAAGGGACTCGCTTTTAGCAGGAAGGCCGAGCTGTAAGCTATTTTATATATTCTGTAATTCCATAACCTAAAACATTATTTTGTCTATTCTATAAATCAATAACACTTTTGTTTATTTTAAAATAACATCATTTATCATTGATTTGGGATCCACCATATTATTTAAATATTTGATTCACAAATTTGAAATATAAATATTCTACTTATTTTGTTATTAATCGGACAGTAATTCGATATCGTAAATTAAAAGTATTGTAATGAGTAGTCTGAATGACAGCCAAGTTGGCATCATTCGGGGAATCGTGAGACAGATGTAAGATTAGTAATTGTAAAAAAGTTGTAATTTACAATTCATCAAAGAAAATATACGAGTTAAAGAAGACTGTATTTTATTAAAAGTATTCTCCGGCTGTGACTCCCACAAACATGTTGCGCGAGTTTCGAGATTCATTTGAATATTTCCGTTGACATTTATAAATAAATAAATATGCAACCGAAGGTGAATGTTAAAAAGACTATCTATGTATATCTAAATATATCAGGTTTATGCTAATATTTTAAATAGATTTGACGATGTCGTCTTATTAAAGCGATAGAATAATTTGAATGTGGCGCAGATTGTTAAAAATACCACGGAATTCAGTTAAGGTATATCCAATGCGTTTATCTGTTATAAATAAATAATATTATAAATGCGAATGTTTAGATGAATGGATGGATGTTTGTTTGAAGGTATCTCCGGAACGGCTGAACGGATCTTGATGAAATTTGGTACAGGCGTAGAACATAGTTTGGGAGAACACATATGCTACTTATTAAGTTTTTTTTTAATTCCACGCGGACGGAGTCGCGGACGATAACTAGTCTGTTATAAACGTCAGTTTTTTTTAATGTCTTATGTTGCCATGGATCATAAATATTACATAAATATTGGATTTTTGATTATTATAACAGAGTCTTTTTTTGATCTCCGTTAAGAATTCTTTTTAAACGTTTTTGGTAGCCGTTTGTAATCAAGCACCTTTTGATCAAGTTGACTATATTGTTTGGAACATGTTACAATAGGATAGGACATACTCGATAGGAATCAGATTTCGTATTCTCTAGAGTAGTGCCTTTGTACTCAACACTGAGATATCTATTTTCTAATTCCTAAATGGGTATTGCACTGAATATGCTCTTCAATTAATTGTTGTTCCAAATCAAACATTTGATGCCCAAATGGTTCATTAATCAAATCGTACCTAGCAGTGATGTAACAAATCATTTATCATTAGTAAAGCCAGATGTGTACTGTCGGAAATTCTGGATAACCTAAAATTTTTGACAGTAACCATATTTTTTTCATGACGTGAAACTCCCAAGGTATTCATATTCATAAATACATCTTAGATGTACGATCTGAGTTAAAAATATTGCACGATCGGAACAAAAGTATTTTAACAAAAAACACGAATAAGTAATAGAGATAATGGTCATAATATCCAACAATGTTTTGTATTCGTAATACGTAACACAAGAACATCACGTAAGAAATGTTTAGTAGATAAGAAACAAGTACACATATTTTAAAGTTAGAGGACAACGAAGGATAAAAAGAAATATTACTATTCAAAACAGAATCTTCTAGTACAATAGAAGCTTAGTCTTCTGTTTCGAAAACAAAAGAAAACCATTTTATTGGAAAAAAAAAACTCTAATTCGTTGTCATCTGGACGGTAAAATGATGCTTTATCAGACATCCAAAGTTTAAGACCAATTTAAAAGATTCATAATCATGAACTTTGTGGTTGCGATTCTTTGTTGAAAAAGAAAAAAAAAGACGAACTACCTGAGACCTTTGAGTCATCAAAGAAAACTTTTGTGTTGAACGTAATCTTTGACTCGGTTTAACAAAAAGGGAGGCACCTTTGATCGTGTCATATGCCTCAAAGGAATTCAGAAATTATTGACATTGTTTTGCAATGGAATTTAGATGGCTTTGTTTCTTTTAGCATTTTAACTTGAATTTTATTGTGTGATCGTCTATTGTTGACATTTATTGCTGAAACAATTATAATTATTCAGTAACAAATGAATGGCTTTAAATTGTATTTATGAGTAGAGCCAATAACGGATTTGGGTTAAAATATTTTAATACGAGTATGTTTAATTTTTTTTTTGTTTTTTCAAATTTCCCGTCATGTATACTCTTCATTATTTTAAAAAAGTATTAATATTTTGTGTAATTAATTTGAACATTTTAACGGAAGTTAAACTTAAGAATTATGTTTTTAACGTATGAAAGTGTAGGTTCTTTTGTTAAAAACGGCAAACCTGTTTAAAATAAATAAGGATGTTCTTTTGTAAAATATTTCCGCGCAAGGCCAACCGGTATTGCCTTGTTCGTGATCTCTCTACGGGTCTACCCTTTTTTGTATACTTATATTATCTTTTAATCGATGTCCGAAGAGTAATTTATCGTATTTTTAAAAAAAATTAAAATGTTTACATAAACAATACTAACAATTTGTTTTCATTCACGTCACGTTCGTACTTCAGTTTGTCAGATGACATGATAACAAGGAATTAACTTTAACTTAACGTTTGGATGGGATACTGTGGCTCGTTACAGGGGTGGATATAATCGTGCGGCCATAAAAGTGAAACCGGCGACGGCTGGCGCGACCGGGCCGCCGTGAATAAGAGCCTACAGTTGAACGGGCGACAAAAAATCCCGCAGTTCCTAAAGTCCGCGGAAACGAGGGGATGAATGGGGCCTAACGAGACCGACACAGTGATGTTCCCTGCCCCCCACGCCCCCTACCGGACCAACAAAAAAGGTACTCGCTTTGACATTCGGTACACTTTTGTGTTTAATTTTCCTTCGTTTTCTTTGCATTTACGCTAAACAAATTACGTTTGCTTTGACCTCACCCTCGTCGTTATTGCTCGGAAATGTACAAAATTGTTTTCAGTACAATATGAAAGTCAGTATGTATGAAACATTTTTATCAAATTATCGAGATAAAGGAAATTTCCTTTCAGGTTTGATATAAAAAGTTGATATAGCCCTTTGTTAAATTATTTTCATAAAATCTAATGTGTATATATATCAGCAGATTAAGGTAAATCCATTTGTTGAGCGTGTGGACTGTTTATTGGAATAAAAGACGGGTTTGATGATGAGGACTTGTAATATGAAAGTTGGTACAAAATATATGGCAAAGATGATAAGTATGTCGACGCACGGAGTGCTGAAGCGCAACTGAAGGGCACGGTCTCAAAGTACATAATTGATTTAACAAAGTGGGCCTCACAAGTAAATCTACAACTTCCTTCTATATTCGTAGAAATAACTAATATTGAAAAGCCAAACTACTATATGAAGACTATCCACGATAGTTCCGTATAATACGGTAGGTTCAGGTAGAAATGTGCTCTGTAGTGTTTTATTGGTTTGGGATATGTTCTGTGGAATTCTATTATCTAATTCCTTGTACTCGGCATTCACAATAATAAATAGAAATACTAAAAGAAAACATTCTTCGTAAATATTCGAAGAATACCATTTTGTTAACTAAAGTTTTCTGATACTAGAACAACTATTTTATTGTTAAACAAATTTAGATAAAAGTATTTTAATTCTGTAGCACCATCATCAACCTGCCCTTTTCCCTAAGAAAGGTCGGTACAATATGTATTATTCTTCCATGCATCTCTATCAGCCGTCATATTTAAATTACTTTTAGTTAAAATAATTTAATTTAATCTTTTGTAAGTTTTATAATGTATCTTCGTCATTGAATATTGTTAGCACGATTTAATAATATTAATAGCTAATTAATAAAACGATTACGAAACCATCGTGAGTCATTTGAATGTTTATGACTGATGCTTGTATCATTGTGGGTTTTACCACTCTTATATAATTTAAATTTCTATCAAGATTCGTTCTCAAATTATGTATTTAATAATAAATTTTACTTGTCTAAATTTATTCTTACATTAATGAAAATGTTGATCTTGTATGATGATGATTGTTCTGAAATTCCACGTTTCCTAATTCTCTTTGATATAGAGTTTTCGCTGTTCTACCTTAAATTGGGGCTTTTGGGGTTCGATCTTGAATATCCAGATGTGAACTTCCGATAATTTTGATATTGTACCTGTAAGAAACAAAATTTGGTTAGTTCATTCAACTAAGAGTTTAACATTGTAATATTATATTGTATAGTAGCATCAAAGAGTCGAGAGATGAACTTTGGATAGTAATTAGTAGTGCAAAATGAAGGTTATCTTCTAAAGGCTTTAAATCTCATATTGTATCTATTTAAAATGGTATATGACTCAACCGGTATCGAAGTCGTCGTGATAGCCAGGTATGCCGGCTTAAAAGCTAAAGTTCAAGGTGATATCAAGATCTTCACTGAGCAACTCTACTAAATGATCTACACTAGCAAATTGTTCTCGAAGTTGCCGATATATTTAAAAAATAAATAAATATTTGTTTTGAATGACTGGAACTAAACGTGGAAAAAATTAACGATTATTTTATTAGAGTGTAAGGTTAAAAAACGTCTGTTTTAACAAAAATATTCATAGATTTTCTGTTTATTCAATCAAATAACAAAATCTCTAGACATAACTTTTGAGTTAAACATATATGTAAAGAAACAAATATTAATATGCCAAAAGACTTTTACGATGCTTATTAAGGCCAAGGTTCTACCTGAGATAATTAGAATTTTTTTACAGCTTTACAGTTAATGGTCCCTACAAAAAAAACCAGCAAAGCTTATTATGGACCCATTGCAAAATATAAAAAAAATTAAAAGGCACATTTTACGACACTGTTCAACGATTATTCGGCAAGAAAACCTCTGTAACGGCTAATATTGTCAGTTCAATTAACTTTGTTTCTTTAATTCGGTTCTTCTAAACAGGTTCTTTAATATTACCGTTCCCTATCGACTTCGGAGATCGTTTGATGTTATATAACATAATACAGATTTTTTTAAATGTTTACATTTAATGTGAGATATGTTTTTGCTTAGGTTAGTCGATTTTCATTTGTTTAATACCGTCATTAGGTGAAAAATATGTATTTTCAAACATAGTATAGTAAGTTTCTGCAATCATTATTAATTATGATTACGTCACACGTACGTCGTACGTACGTTGTCGTTTAGCAATTACCTTGGCTATTGAGATAGTAAGAGATGCTTAAGCAAAAATATTAAGAAGGTTAAGGAACATTTTTTGCGTAAATATAAACAATTATATTGAATCAAGTCATCATCTGACCGCTGACTAGGCGACCTTGTCTTCGACTCTTCCGCTGACATTAGCTCGATGTATAATAATCAATTTTGTATTGAACATAAATCGCATAGTATTCAGCAAAACACGTATTGCATTTTATTGTGGCTAGTCGATGTCACAGATACACAAGTAAAAGAAATTAATTGTATAAGAAAGTTTCTTAATGAACTAACAAAGCAACTGTGTTTTGTTTTGTGAATTATGTAAACAAATATGCAAAGATAGTTTTCTATTAAAAATGTGAATTAAGGCTAGCTTTACTATTGTAAGAAAAGCAGTGTCACGGTAACTGTAACTAAGCAACCAACGACGATTGAACGAGTTGTCAATTTGCTTACGGCATTTTATCAAAAGCCGTGTTTATGTAAAACGTCGACCCCGTTTAAAAACGGCGTAATTATACAATATGCCCGCGACATATACACTGAGTATACCGTGTATAGTGTCGTAGTTAAATTGTACGTTTAAATATTTCGCATTAGACAATCGGCCAGCGTTGAGAACTTAAATGTAAGTGAAAGTTAAACTACAATCAAAGGCAGATGTATTCACGAAAAATGCGGTTACTGTACAGCAGACTGTACGAATAATGTATCTGGAATTCAAATTCTTATCCATAAATTTAATTATGTGGTTTTTTTTTGCAGAATTAAAGGTTTAATTCAATCACATTGTTAAACATTTTGTAACTATTAAATATCATTTTAGAAACATTACCCTGACTGTCTTTAGAAAGTGAATCAAGATCCTGACATAAATATTAGCTAGTCTGATATCTGTCTGCGTATTGAAGATTTTTTTTATTAAACTTACAGCGTAGTAACATGATTATAAAAAGTATCAGCTAAATGCTTCGGTAACTAAAAGTCCATACTAGCAACGCTCTAGTAACGGCTATAAATTTGAAGTCTTTGATACGAGAGGTTCGAAGGAAGTAAGGAACTTTAAGACGCTGCTGAGTGAACTAAGGCACGAAATTGGAAGCAATTTTCTTGTCCGAGTGAAACTCCGCTAGTCTTTTGTCATTTGACGTCGTTTATTACTAACGCCAGTTATGAAATGTTATTAAAGTTAAGTGAAAATATAAAAGTAAATTGAATTTTAATTTTAGAACACTTGTTAAATAAATATTAGGGATCCTGTTTCCATTTTTAATAGGATTGTCATATGTTTTATTCCATGCCTTTCTTTTAAAAGTGAAGTCAGTAGTTAGTCCTTTATTACTCTTTCTTCACTATGTCTGTCCATATTCTTAAGTCTTTAACTTTTAACGTTATTACTAAAGTTGTCGTTTAAAATGGTGAAACAATACATATCTTGCTCGCTTCAAATCCTTCATTGCAACAGTAGCAAGACACCGTGAAGAGTTTGTTAACTCTATAGCGATAGGCATTCTTTCTGTTTTTGAATTAGTATGTATCCATTTTATGGATAAATTTAATTTAAATTCTATGTGAATATTACATGACTTTTTTAAGTTGGTTTTATACATACAAAAAAATGGATTTTTCAAAACTATGGAATAACAACTATGCTGATATTGAGACTGATATTGTAACTTGATTTTTGTAATTTTAAAAAGTGTTTGGAGTACGTTATTTTGTATTCGGATAATGGCAGGCGCGGCGTGAGTTTCTTTAGCGTACGATTCTCCGTTGTCAACTTTTATTATGCTGACAATACCTCGGCGACGGCGCACGAATAATAAACGCCCTCTTAACTTCTCCGATATATAATTTACAAGACTGGCAATGATTTTTGACTTATAGCTTCGTAATACCAATCTCTAATATCGTATTCAATTCTATAATTTAGTACGTATGTTTGTATATTTAAACTTGGATAGTTAAAAATAAATTATTATAATTTTGACAAAAGCAAAGGGTTCAGCGATGTGCCCTAAAATGCAAAAAAGTTTAACAAATCGAGTGAAAATGTTTACTTGCAATATTACTTTTTTATTTAGACTTTTGACGTTGGTCTTACTTTGGCAAATTTAATAAAATCTCTTTGAACAATAAGACAAGTTGAACAACAAATCGTGTTTTAACTTTAATATTTGTCAAGTCAATAATTACAAAAATATAAAATGAAATCGGCACGTATATTGTAAGCAGCTATGCAAATAAAATGCGGTTAACAATGTTATTCATTTAACACTTTCGCGTCTTGGTAAATTATTTATAACAAATAGAATTTATAGATACTAATTCAAAATGCAAACGACTTTTTGCAGGAACATAGTATCGCGAAAACACGTACGTATGATGATCATCACGTATTCACTTGATGTTGTTACCGTCGGCAAATACGTGAGAAAATTCCTTTTTAACGCTACTAAGACACTCCTAGATATTTTCTAGTTATTGAAATAGTTGAATAGCGTGTGTCATTCGCCACTTCCTAAAGAAACCAGCACAGCGTGAAACATTACGTGAGGTAACGTAATGCCAACTTTGCCAGTAAATATCATTCGATTGAAATGCAATAGTTCTTGACCTCAATCCTATCGATCGATCTCATTCTAGCATTGTAATCATTAGTCATGAACACTGTCAAAATATATTTTAATTATTAGAGAATGAAACTAAATTTTAGTCAGTCATTTTCAGATGCGTTGCCTGTTATTGATATATGGGGGAAGAGGATATTTCTCCTTCCTATGCTACCTCTCCTCTCCTCTTTCAACTTCACCTCTCCTTCCTATACCTTCTTTATAAGTTAATGGATGGGAGAGGAAAAGGACTAAAATTAGGCCTCTGGCACGCAAATATATCTGTAGTTGTCTTAATACTAAATTAAAACAAACTTTTTTTAATACCGATAAATGTAACTACATTACAATGACCAGTCGGTTGATTTGAATAACATATAATAATAGTATGAATAAAAATTGCTCGAATTTTAAATAAAATGTGCTCAATACAACGTCGAATTTAAATTATTTTTATCGAATTGGCTTGCACGTCAAAGGTACGAGATTTACGAGACGATGACCCTAAAGTTCATCGAATCGAGACGACTGCCGGTATAAATTAATCTAAACGACTGCTTTTACCCGTTCATTTAACAGGTAAAATGTTGAATTTTATAACTAAAGAAATGTAGAATTTGCGGTTGCGGTTTACCCTTTGCGGCAATTCTTAGTATATTTGTAACCTTTATATATAATTAATACTCAGTAAATTATTAGAAAGTCAGATAAAATCATACTATCGAAATCTTAATATATATTTGTAATACTTAACATAATATCTCTTTTATTTTAGCGGAATTAATATTTTAGCACATTTCACATTCGATTTACATATCTTTTGATATATGAAACGTATAATAAAGTGAACTAAAGGTTATATTAGTGTCCGTGCGTTGCAAATTAAAAAAGTAAAAGGTACAAAATAGGATGGAAAACACTTTGTTTCCGTGTAGGCAGGAACAAGTTTGTAACACAAAAGACACTAGAGAACACTTTCATAAGAGGATTGTCAATTTATTTCTTCATATATCACTTGATATAATAGATGTAGTAAGAAAAGGGCCTTTGTAACATAAACTCGGTGGAGCAGAATGGGACACTTATTACTGTTTAAGAGAAAGCCTTTATCGTGTGTAATGTTGTCGAGATGAGAAAACTAGAAAATAAATTGGATAAAGTTGTCTTATAGCTTTAGATATAAGCTAAGGCGCTTTGCAGACAAAGCTACTGTTGTCGCAAATAACAGGTGGAAACAAGCTGTTTCTATATGTATGTTAAGCTGCGCACACGAAGCAACTCGAGTTGACGGATTCTGACGGTCAATTGTTTTTAGTTGCTACAATAGCAAACTTTTAAAGGAAAAAACTAAAATTTTGACAGTTTTCTGCCACTAATCTTACCACGTATGTCGAGTGCCTTATATTATACAGTATATATGCGTTGTAATACAAACTTGATTGAAGTGTGGGCTCGGCTTTGAATAACTTTGTGCAGCGTTGCCTTGAGTTGGCTTTGATGTGTTGTGTATCTCAAATACAAACTAATAACATGGAATATTCCAGATCTCCTAGGTACTATCTCTATATTGCTAGTGAAATATAAATTTATGAATTCATTTATGCATTAAGACATGTAGCTTGCTATTTGTATAACCAGGTGTCTTCGATATTTATATAATTTAAAGACATTTTTTTTAAATCAAATAAGAATGCATGACCAGTTATAATTTAGTGGGTAACATTGTCGACAATTACAACTGCAGATTAATTTGAGGTAATGCGTTATTAATATGTACATGGATTCAGATATTACAAACATTGTGCTTTGCTATGTTGTATGGTGACCTCGGTATTAGGCGTGAGCACAACTGTGACAACTCGTTTGTCATAAGAAGTTGCACTTATTGTGCAAACTGCTTTGTGTTTTGTTTCGGAGACGCTGTGAAAAATCTTGCATAATCTTGGTCATGAGTTTGAGATTGTCGTCTCGGAACATATTTAAAAATGTTTGTTTTATTAAATATTGTGTGATATTTGCAGATTAATCATTTTGATAAAGTATTTTTTCAGGTTTTGAAATAAAACTGTTTATAGAGTTAGATTTTATAGGTATAGTTGTTTGAAAATCGTTTATATTGTAATTGTTTCGCAAACAGTTTAGTGAAAGCTGTTCGTAGCTAGCTTTATTTAAAGCTTGATTAAGTCCTGTTTAGAGTAGCGCGCACAAGGAATGTGACACCATTCTACCTAGAGGCCGTTCGTATCTTGTTTAGTTTTGCCTTGTTTAATAGAACATAGGTACAATAGGTAGTTATCTCCGGTATAGCTCGTGTATATTTCAGTATTGGTGGTACATTTTAACACAAGCGCGTATGTGCCTATGTTTTAAGATCAGAAAGAAAGATGTTTATAAGCGATTTAAGATACATTAATCATAACAGTTTTTAATAATTATTGACGATAATTTTTATATTTTTAATTAAATATCTGATTTGATATTTTGCGCTATGTGGACTTTATTGATTGTGTCATGTTCTTTTCTGCTGTGTCTATTCACATGAAGGTAATAAATAATGCTGTTATCTTGATTAAAATAGACTTAGTGGACGTTGACGAAATGCTGTACGACGCTTTATTACATTTGTAAAACAGAAATGAAATTCGTAAATGGATTTGTTTATGTATCGTACATCAATGTGGGTCTTTCTGTAAATAACAGAAAAAGTTTTTCACAATTTATGTTACAAAAATAGTAAAAAATTGTGTTGTGTAAAAAATGATTTGTTTGATACAATACCAATAACAAGCGTAGATAAACTAGTAAATCATTTTCTACATCAGCATTTATTGTGTTTTGTTTTAAATAGAACACAAAAAGTTTTATGTTTAAACAATCAACCCACTGGTTCCGGGTCAAAGATACTCCTCTACGAATGATAGGTTGTCTCAATAAAGCTGCATTATTGGTTGCATTCCTGCGAGGTGAACGACAGCGAGCCTTGTTGTGAGACAAGGTCGCTCTAGTGAAGGGGAGACCCACCTACAGCGACAAAAAATATTCTAGACTAATAAGTGTTTGTACCTGACCGGTAGTCACTTCCTTATGAATGTTTTAATTGAAACGTATTTGTGAAAGAAAAAAATGATAGAATTATCAATGTACCATACATTGATGTAAGCTGGTGCTATGTAGCACTAACAATATATCATTGTTAAACTTAATAAACTGTTTCTTTGGAAAATTTAAACGATTATGTAGGAGTAATGTTGTCAATTCTTTCCGACTTCTAGAAATAAATCAAATATTTTATTTATAGCACTAATTATTATGTATTAAATATAATAACAATATCGTATTTTAATTTTTATAGTCCTCTTTGTTTGAACTAGTCAGATTATAACTTAAATCAGATTAATCGTTTCTCTGAATTCTATATTCTATTTAAAGAACAAATGAACGTTTGCTCAATGTGTTTTCAAAATTCTTATTGATTTAAATATTCACTACGAATACATTAAAAACATCGTGATCATTACCAAAGTAAACTTTGAAGGTGAGCGTGACAAAACCACCGTAAGACGCCGTTAACCTGAATATTGTTATGAATAATAATTATAAAAACCTACATCGATGTTCAACAAACGGCACACGTGTCGAATCGGTTTAGTTATGGCAACGACAGTAGGCTATCTTAACGGCTATCGGCGACGCTCTACCGTTATACAGATTCCACGGCGTTTCCTAAATACGTACATTATACGACTTGAATGCAAATCGCTCGGTATGTAGGTTAGCTAATGCCGGATCGTCAGCACCATGGTGTTTTCCAGCTAAAGGATAATTAGCTTAAGTTTATTGCAACCTTAATCTCTTAGTTTTGCAATTCGAAATTATTACCGTATACTAACCTATAAAGAATTTCTGGATATAGGACTGAACTATACCGTTTAAGTATACTAAGTAGCATTATAAAGGTACATTGATTGTCCTCAAATGTATTGAAATGAAATGTTTTGCTTTACATTTTAGTATGTAGTAAATCATAGAGTATACAAGAAATTTCTACAATTAAGTATTTTATGTTTTTTGTGTCAATACATAGTATAAAACAAAGTCGCTTTCGCTGTATGTCCGTATGTATGCTTAGATCTTTAAAACTACGCAACGGATTTTGACGCGGTTTTTTTTAATAGATAGAGTGATTCTTAAGGAAGGTTTGTATGTATAATAAATGCATAATATAGTAGAGAAACACTGATAAATTTAAAGTTTTCTAATGTGATGTCGTAAATAAGCACGTTTTTTTGCGCTTATATTGCAAACGCTGGCTGAACCCTACGAGATAGACCAAAATAATGTACTACAGTATTGTTCACCTTAAAAAGTTCAACAAAAAAGTCCGCGATGGAATATGTCTATCTCTTAGGGATAACCCAGCATAACCATTTTTATTCTTTTACGAAGTGATTTTAAACAATACAGCATTAATCCTTATCCATTTAAGTACCTTAAATAAATTGTGCATTTATTCTGTAGTAGGTATATTTTGCATTGCACCCGTGCGAAGCCGGGGCGGGTCGCTAGTTAATAATAAAATTAGAAACACGTCATATAGTAATTCCAAACTACATTAAAAGTAGATTAAAAATTAATACAGAGTGTCGGCAACTTTCTACATTATAATATAATGTTTGCGGGTAAACGAAGTAAAACTTGTCTGTCGTTAGTGCATGTAGTTCACGTAGCGCGAGTAGGTATCGAGATCAGTTGGCTTTGGTTATGTTGCATCAACGTTGAAGCGTTCCGTTGAAACTGGAAAAGTAGTACGCGGCTGAGCGCACACCGCAAGTTTAGATGTTACGCTTCTTTGCGCTTTCCCACCTCTTAAGCCGTTAATTGTGAATAGATTTAATATTTACTCGGATGGAAGAGTTTATATAATTATATATTTGTAATATATAATATTCAATACTTACTGATTACCATCAGTTGAAGCATTCCGAGGAGGCATCCGATCCTACACAAACTGTGCGTTAGTTTTAGAAGCATAGTATATTAACAATATAAAAATGTTATGTTTGTTTAGTTGAAAAATCCTGCTTTAGATTAATTGGGAATGTATTTTTACTCTGTATTTTAGATATATTTATAGACGTAGAGTAAGCAAGTACTACAGTCTGGTATTAACGTCATATTTTACCGCACTGCGCCGAAACTTCAAAAGTTAGGTTATTTTTAAGGCAACTAACAACACAGAGCTGTGGTTTTGCAACGCGTGAAACCAAATAGTGTACTGTGTTTGCTTCACAACCAATTAATGTTCAGACTTTGCTAACAGAGGTTGGTATAGTTTGTGAAAACTTTTTGCACAAAAAATTAAACTGGATTGTGTTGGGTCGAGGTCATATTTATGCATGAAAATACTGTAAAAAAAAAAGATTTTTATGATCAAGTAAACAATTTCATGTATTAACCAATGTGTTTGCGCTTTAAACTAAAAACACAATGTAAATTTACTTCTTACTAATATTATAAATGGGAATGTGGATGGATGGAGGGATGGATATTTGTTAGAAGGTATCTCCAGATCGGCTGCATGGATATCGTCGTTTTTTTTATATCATCAGTTGGCAAACGAGCAAGCGGTCATCTGAGTCCGCCTAAATGGCAAGGCGACCTCTGAAATTGCAGATTCGTTCTTCTTCTTCTTCAGTCCTTGACCTTATCCCATTTACTTGGGGTCGGCCTTCCTCGTTTTCGTTCTCCAATTAGCACGATCTTGCGCTTCGTCTGGTGATAAAAGAGCACTTTTCAGGTCTTTTTGAACCGTCGTCAACCATGTGGCGGGTGGTCGTCCACGTGTACGTTTCGTCGTAGGCATATTTAGGGCAAGCTTTATCATATGATCGTCTGGGCGGCGTTGGATGTGGCCGAACCACCGCAGACGTTTTTCTTTTAGTTTCTCAGTTATGGGCGCCACTTTAAAACTTCCTCTTATGTACTCATTTCGGATTTTGTCTAGCAGTGTGACATCCGCTGACCAGCGTAGCATGCGCATTTCTGTAGAGTGCAGCTTATTAAGATGGTGTTTATTTGTAGCCCAACATTCTGAACCATACATAATAGCGGGTCTAATTGCTGTTTTATACAGATGTCCTTTAACCTTAAGAGGCATTTTTCTATCGCACATTACGCCTGTGAGCTGTCTCCACTTCATCCATCCCGTTGTTGTTCTATGAGTAACATCTTTTTCGATTTTACCGTCATTGCTAATTATTGAGCCGAGGTATTTGAATTGTGTCACTTTAGGTATATGTGCACTTCCTATTGAGATATTAATATTATCTGGGTCTGTGACATTGTCGAAAATGCAGGACATATGTTCTGTCTTGTTTCTACTGATTCTGAGCCCATTAGTCTCTAGCGCCTCTATCCAGTTCTACATCGTCATCTGCATACAGGATGTTCCAAGGCAGTGGCTTTTGGCATGATTTAGTCAGGTGATCCATTGTCGTATTGAATAGTAGCGGACTGAGTGTGGAGCCTTGGTGTACGCCTACTCCAATTTCAAACAGTCCGCCTCTACCTGCCGGACTTACGACTTGTGTTGTGACCGCTTTGTACATGTCCTGTATGAGATTTATGTAGTGCTCCGGAACCAATTGATGTCTGAGTGCTTCCCAGACTAAGTCACGAGGGACATGATCGAATGCTTTTTCTAGGTCTATGAAAACCATGTGTAAGTTACTCTTGTTGGTTTTAGCTTTTTCTAGCAAGATCCGAACCGTCTGTATCGCATCTGAAGTGCACTTTTTCGCTACGAATCCGCATTGATTTGGAGTTAGTGATATGATTTGTTTCAACCTGTTGTTTAGGATTCGTTCCCAGATTTTTTAGTGTATGTGACATTAGTTTTATGGCCCTATAATTTCCGCATTCTCTAACATCGCCCTTCCCCTTATAAAACGGTATGAGGTAACTGTTACGCCAGGGATCTGGTATAGGCTCTCCTTGTATTATTTTATTAAACAAGATGTACAACCAAACTACTCCCTGATTTCCCAAGGACTTCCAGACTTCTGCTGGTATTTCATCTGGCCCTGGTGCTTTATTGTTTTTCATTTGATGTACAGCTCTTTTGATCTCTTCTGGGGTGACATTCGAAGGTGGCCCTAACACCGGTTTTGGCCTACAGTACTCGCAAATTGCAGATTCGTTGCCTACCTTTAATCAACAGAGGAGGGAACGCACAAAAACAGGATATATCCGCTTCCTATGCGTCCCCTCCTTCGTTAAATTCACTTCCCTTTCCCATCCTTTCCTTATAAGAAAAGGGTGGGAAGGGGACGTGGAACTTGGACTAAAATTCGCGCATCCAACAAATATTGCTGTTGCGGGATCTACCACTATAAATATGACATAAATGTAGAACAAAGTCTGGAAGAACATAGGCTATTAATTTAGCTTTTTTTATTCCACGCGGACTGAGTCAAGGGCGACAACTAGTGTTATATAGATTGAATACACGTAAATAAATTACCATGTATCTCTATCAGTGTATCAATAAAAATATAGCTTTAAATTAAAAACTTTTTTGATCAGCATAGCATATCAGATTTCTAACAGAATCAATCCCAAAAGGTGAATTTGCAATTCCCAACGAGTAACCAAAGACAAATTACAAAAATTCGTTTACAAATGAAATAAACGCCATGTCAAATAGATCGAAAAGCTTTGGCGATCAGTATTGGATTGCTTTTTACGTTTGGTTAATAGATTTTCATTCAATAACAGGTCTTAAGTGTTTGTAATAAAGACTTGTGTTTTATTTTTTAAGCATCAAGTTAACTTTTTGTTAGAATATTGCGCTGAATCGTTCGTACGGAGTACGGAAACGCGAAATCTCTTTAGATAATCGAATTCATTAGTACTCTTTGTGTTTCAAATAGTCCAGAAGCACAATCTTGCCCCCGTCGTTTATCTGTTTATCTCCGAAGCCAGCGCGCTTTGTGTATTAATAACGATTTATAAAAAGTTTTGCTGTAAAAATATTATGAATGTAATATTACTTAGTAAATGTATTTCTAAATTACATAACAAAATCCAAAAATAAAAAATTCCGCGCGATCCTGCCAGGATTCGAACCTGGAATCTTCTGATCCGTAGTCAGACGCTTTATCCATTGCGCCACAGGACCCATGAGGAGCATTTGAAATGTTTGGATAGTAATGTAATTACGCGTGAAAATATTACGTCATCATTTACTATGAGACAGTTATAAAAGTTGCATTATGAGGTTAAATAGAAAAAGGGTTAGAGAATGTCCAAGCGCATTCCTTTCTATGAAGGGCATTAAGTGACTAAGATAGTGCCGAGCGTAGATTCTTGTGAATACTTTAAACGTTACTGATGGAAACAGAGATGAAATAATTTTTATCTTTCCATTTTACGGGGAAATTATAGACATATTTAAAAAAAGGTATAGATTATTGTTTCTTTTCCTTTATTATAGCCTGTGCGTTAGCCATCGCCATTCTATGTGTAGTAACAACGATTAATTTGATGCACCTGTTATACGTTTAACAGTAAAATAACTTCAATCATATATTAATTTTATACAGCATTTGCGTAAAAAGTATCCCAAATTTTTGTTTTATTGAGTAATTAGTGCGAAAGGAAATTTGCAATTAGCCGGGCAAACGCATAGTAAATTTTGCCTATTTGATTCAAATAGCCGCCAATAGGAGGCGTGTTGAAAGCGCGCACGCGACGCGACTGACCCCCTTCTTGCTAACGGACAACCGTTGCTTGCGATTCGAACCGGCCAACTATAAAAACTTCTATATGGGACGTGGTATAAGCAAGTCAGAACATAAGAAAACTTAGCTGTATTTAGAACGACGTCTATAATATGAAAAAGTATACAAGTTAACTGCTTGGTGGTAAATAACTTAATTCTTAATGCCTCGATGTAAACTGTAAATCGTAAATATATTTTATTAGATTATTTACTGTCGAATAAGTTATTAGAATTTTTATTTTAAGAATGACTTTCAGACTATAGTGACGTGCGGAATTTTCCATGTCACATACCGCACTACAATATGTGTCTTGTAGAAAGCGGCACACATGGCGGGTATTGTACTGAACTTTTATCTCTAACCGCTCTGTCGCACTTGTCGATCCCATTACGTAAACAAACAAAATCCGCGCTACAAACGACGCCTTTGGTTACATGCAAAAGTAAAACGCCAATTTCGTGTTTGTGCAAACCTAAAACGTTCCTAATTTCATTTAACTTCTATCTGGAATTGCGACGGAATTCAAATTGTTACAGACGCCAGCATTCTGCAGTCGCCAGAACTACCGCTCGATTCCGGCTTCCCCTTTAATTTAATTTTTGCTGCAGCATATTTACGGGCGCCGTTTCCCGAATTAGCGTCTAATCCGAGTTCCTCCCTAACTTTTTTAACTGTGGATTGCGCGGGAAAGCAAATTGGAACCAGAATAAATTTTAACAGCTCATAAAGAATGTGAAGTTTTGCAAGCACCTCTTTTTCAAGTTGATATTTTTATGCTAATTATTATTTTCTCGCAATTGGAATAATGTTTGCGAACTTAGTTTCTAGAATATGGAAAGTTTTTTTTTTAATAAAACTTCAAACTTTTGGCGTACTATAAGAACATTGTTTTAATTTTTTTGCTAATTGTAACGTAAAGGAATATATCGCACGAGTCAAACATTAATATGGCTTGAATCATCCGTATATTTATTCGTCTAAACCGCAATGTAGATGTACGATAATAAATTAGAGGAACGTCGCAGCGACATCCTTTTTCTCTTATCTTAAAGTGAACCGCTTTATCAAAGGGGATTGACCTTTATCATACATCATTGTTGGGGAAACCGTACCTAGTAAAACTTAAGTCACAATGCGTGCCTTAAGTAGATGTTTAAGTATAAAAGATTTAGGTAAGGTAACTTACTGCATGTAAGTTTAATGTCCTTGCAACATCGAAAGCTTTGAATGAGTTATGCGGTCAAATGACGCAATGAAAAGCAATTAGTAACTAGTTTCGATTAACAAACGCCCACTGATAGCCCGATCTATTGATTAAAAATGTTACCCAATACCGCGCTATAATTAGAAAATAATAAAGTGTCGTTACAAAAAGAATTTTGATGATATTTGTTTCTTCGCGTTCTGTTGTTTTATTTAAAACTATGATTATCTATCGAAAAGTAAAAAGAAAAACTGTTTAAATTAACATAGATAGTGATGGCCAAGTACATAAATAATATTTGCATTGACTAAAAAAATATATTAAAATTCATTGCAAATAGTTTCTTTAAAAAATCTAATCTAGTGATAGCTGTATTCTTAATAATATTTCATGACAGTTAACTTATGTTAGAGTGAGAACATTAGTAAGTCAAGATAAAAAGCGTCACTCCGGGGCGATAAGTTGTTCTAAGATCTTCAGTCTGTAATAAGTCTTGTTACTTTTACTTTGTCATCTATGTCAAAGAACTACCCTTGCAAAGTGTGAGGGGTTGTAAGGCTTTAGTTCAGATAATAACGCGTAGTGCAAGGGTGTGCGAGGGGGCAGTGCGGGAGGGGAAGCAGGCACTCCAAACCGGTTCGACGTCGCGTCGTCACAAGACGGTACACTCGAGTCTGTCCTCGTTTGCCTTGCTTATAAGAACGGGTATTGTTTGTGTTTCTGTATGATATGAACTTTAAGACATCTGAAATATTCCATGATAATATTGTTCGATCTATGGACTTAAAGTGATTTATAATTATTCAATTTTAAATATACTAAAACGTAAACAGAAATTTGTGTTTAGATGAAACTGTTTTAAAAGTTTTAAGTTGCGCAATTAAATGCAAAAATTTAAATTACATAATCTATTTAATTGTTTTCCGTAAAATTAACGAAACACACTTCTACTGTTTTGAAAATACAATACGGTATTAAGTGACTTTCTACGCGCGCGTTGATGTCTTCCGTATGGAGGAGTGGTTGCGCACTTGATCACTTAAATGTCACTTCAAAAGAATTCGTGTTCGTTATCGGCCGTCAAAAGAATTGCAGATGAGCCGCGATTCGGTAAACTAAACGTCATAAAAAATGTTGCCGGAAGAAAGTTGTCCAAGCGTAAGAAAGCGGTTCCTCGGAATTTTCGTCGATACGCAACGGAGCGGGCGCGGCCACACCGCACCTGAAGCAAAAGTGTGTCACCGACTCCTCGATAGACGACCGATCGTCGGAACTTTCACATTACCTTAAATTAACACCCGATTGAGCGCTCGACGATACGTCTAATCGCTACACATACATACGTACCGTGACAGTTCTACGGGATGGTTTTAAAATGTGTCACCCACCTTATTAACGCCGCGAGGCGAAACGAAATCCAAAATCCGGTTATGCACTACAGGGGTTGGGGTTAACGCACGAGCACTGTGCTGCAACACAAACTCACCACACTAGAGTCACAAGGTCTGCCACATTGTCGGCAGCCAGTGCGGTCGCGACGGCCGCCAGATCAACACTGAGGCTTTCTTCGAGACGACACGCGCGGGCGCAGGTAAGAATGAGACTATGCGCGCACTCACACATGCACACCTATCGATGTGTGCGCCGTGAGCTGGGTAATAATTAGCTTTACTATTTTTTTTTTAGTTTGTTGTACTGACTTTTTACGCGTTTACTAGAATTATTTTGACCGTGGGTTTTTACGCAAAATATATTTATAATTTTTGTCGTAATAAAATACGTGCATCCAATACGTTCATTTAGTAACAGAACGTAAATAACAGGATTCTAAAATAAATGTAAACTAACTGCAAAAAATGAATAGCGCAATCGCACAGGTTAGGTTTGTATGATTAGAATAAATTTTTCAGTTTCCCGAAAATAAGAAATGTCAAATATTAAACCATGAAATAAACGTATTTTTACCGCCGCTCTAATTCTTATTATATATAGAGGTTACAGTTATGTGCTGCAGAAGGCAAGACAGACGTGCAGCGTACATATTTAATACATTCAAACACTTAAGGCAACGGTACGGAACCATTGCTACTCTGACAATCATTTTTTAGAGTCACATAGAGAGCCAAAAATATGAAGTAAAATTCAAGTTGGATGGCAAATTTTTGTAATGTTGATAGAAATGCGTTTGTATCATCAAATTCTTTTCTTAAGTGTCATGACAAAATAATTTTTTAACATATATATTAAAAATATTGGAGTATATTTATCAATTTACAATCATAAAATCAGAATTGAGAAGAAAATTCTTTTATTAATACCAACGATGAATGAATCATATTTTGAAAGGTATTTATGAATGCAGTCATAAGTTTCTCCGGTACGTAACCTTGGTGACTGGCGAGAAATTAAGTGTACGACATTGATTCGCATATGCTTACGATTTGGCCGAAGAACGTATACTTTCTCCGTGTTCGTGACGTCACAACTGGACACGTCAATGTTTATTTAAGGCGGAACTAGAAAATACAAATATTTGACTAATGTATTCTCTTAAAGTTTGTGAACTCAACTTGAATACTGAACAGTTTTAAAACTTTAATTGAGTACTGACTCCATGCGTATTTAATATCTATTTTTTTTTTCATTTCATTCATTATATGAACAAAAGCTGTGCGAAGTAATACTTTTAAAAACGTATAATTTGATGTAAAGTTGTGTTTGCAATTTTTCTTATCTCCCACAAAAAAAAAAATGTTATTAAAGTAAGCGTAAATTTGTTACGAAATTAGCTTTGTAGGTGTTCAGTAGACTGGTATAAATAAAGAGTCTAGCCAATTGCCCCACCCTTGTTATCAGCGATCTTGTAGATTTTTACTTACTATTATTTATTACAATTAAAATAATTACCAAATGGGTATTCTCTCCCGGCTTACTAAGCTGCGAGCTTGAATTTAGTTTCGACAAACATATTAATATTTTATACGTTGTACCTTGTTTGAAAACTGTGACGTCATCGGACTCATGTTTCATGTACATTACGATGCAAGTTTCTTTAATTTTGTAATTCATCTAAACTATGTAATTATGTAACGATTTCATTTGCTACTAAAGTTTGATAATTGTAGTAGTTATCGTAAGTAATTGCAGCTTTAGAACTTCAACTAACAACATTTCATCGTATACAACTTCCGAGAAATGCCATTGGGTCGTACTGTTCCGGATTTGTATTATTGTGTACAAAGGTTTAAACGCCTTTTAATCGGTCTGTACCAAATCATCTAACATTATAATAACTGATAAGGTGTTGTGAATTTACGTATTCTTTAATTGAAAAGAAATTTTACTTTCTACGAACATTTCCATATGTTGATAAAAAAATTATTTGCATTATCTGTATTTTCATGGCTATTGCCGATGATGTAAGAGCACTTTCTTTGTATGTCAATTTATCAAGCACGTAAGTAAATGTGTGCAGAGCCATCTATGTTAATTAAGTAAATGTATTAATTGTGTAGCTTGTTTTAATTTCAAAATGTCGTATGTTGGTTTAGGATACTTGTTATGATAATAGACGTTAATGTTTTAGAAATAATAATTTAAATTGATCTATTTTTAAAAAAACACTGTCCATAATAAATTCTGCATTAAAAAAACACACTGGATTTTAATATCTGAGGTCATTTTAATTATAATGTATATTTGAAATACCTGCCGTCGTAGATATGGATTCATTAAAATGCAATGATTTCTAATGACTCGTTAATGATATTTGTAAAGAACGAGAAGGAAACAGGTTTTCTTATTACATTTATGTTGCATTAGTGTGATTATTGGACTTACCTTTTTCCTTTTTACTAACGCCATCTTGTTACTGATAAATAAGTCCTTTTATTTCATGCAGTTTCTTATCAATTAATATGATTGTTGTCTATACGGAAATTGTTCGCTCAGTGGCCGCTTTAGGATGTTAAAAAATCACAGAGCTTTTTACGTTATTAGTATCACTTGAGATAAAAAAAGATAAGACAGTCAGCGTATGTGTACTTACCATGTTGATATCTCTGTTTCTAAGTGTTGAGTTATGTTCCCGAGTCCCAGAAAGCGGTGACTTTCTCCGATCGTGTCGACTAAGTGTTACAATGCATTAGGGAAGCGAGGTCGAGTGACATGCCTTTGCGTTTGTATACTTACGGTACTTTGTACACCTACCCAGAACTAAAGATGTTATAAAAAATACGTAATGTTAGCGTTAACAGCTAAATAAAACATCAGATAAATACAATAAAGACATTATTAGTCGGAGAAAAATAATTAACAAGCAGTTTAATAGTGTTGAAATTAAAAAAAAATTAAGACTTTTTATATCTAAAAAAAAAAACAAAAAATATTTTAGTACAGATTAAAATCTATCATGTTGTTCTTTGTTCGGTATCATATTTAAATTTAACAAACGACTTATTTAAATGGAATGAAATGAAAAAGTGGCAAAAAATAAAATTACCACGACCAAACAGAATCCTTTGTTTTGCAGTCAGAGCGAAATATTAGCAGAATTTTTGATTATTCAACGTTGCTATAAAATTGATTCAATCATTTATCTGTGTTGAATTTTGTAGCGTCGATGGTAATTAAATTATGACGGCCGGTCAAAAACATTTATTTCCGTAACACTGAACATTAGTATCCACTGCCGAAAAAAATGTACACATAGTTAAAAAGGGATGACGATTTATTTTTGGCTATGTGCTTTAATTGTGGAAACTTGGTATAAACTAGTTGATACAGGGTGTCTATAGTAGAGTTGTTATAAATTACTACAAATATTAATCTCTAAAGTTCAATGGTAAAGGTAAAATTTCTATTGCATATTACAGGACAAAAGATTGATAATATACAATGTATCGATAGATATGAGATATTATTATATTTTTAATAAACTAGCTGTAGTCCGAGACTCCGTCAGTGCGGATTTAAAAAAACTTGATTTGTAACCTATATGTTCTTCCTGACTATGTTGTACATATGTGTCAAATTTCATCAAGATCTGTTGAGCCGGTCCGGAGATACCTTCAAACAAACATCCATCCATCTAAACATTCACATTTATAATGTAAATAAGAATTGTACTTGTAGATAACTATACTAGTAGTATTTCGAATTGTATTGATAATTTCAACACTTATAGTGAATAGCAATTTCATCAGAGACAGAATAATAAATACCCTTACTTCCTAGTAGTTTTGTGGTGATAAATTTCTAAAGACAGTCGGCTGGCCGCATATATTGCAGATGATGGATACACGGAACCGATATGATTTATGTTGCGTGAATAGACAAAAAAAAACTGCGCACGTACAACTTGGTACTACCGTGTATAATAACTTGAACTAAATTACGATAGTAGATGATCTATTTTTTAAGACAGAATATACGGAAATTCAGAGTTATTTCCTTTGCATTTTAATCAAAGAAATGATACTTAATGTGTTTAAATTAATTTAATATATATGTAGGTCAATGATTCGAAAGGCGCCATCTTTGTTTTTGATGTCGATAATAATTGAATTTCAGCATTTGCGTACAAAGGTAAATTGAAATTCATCTTGTAACTTTTTATGAAAAGCGTTTCAATTTACTTGTTCTGAAAGCAATTTCTTGAGAGTTATTACGTCGTCTATGGGTTAAAATGGGTAATGTAAATAAATCTTCGTTGCTGAGATTTTTTACGTTGAAAACTTACAGTGTAACAAATTCACCCTTCACTGGTTTTTCATCACAGTGCGTTATGATATCCCTTGTAATATATCATTATACAATATTTTTTGTAATATGAACATAAAATTTATTTTTATAAACTAATATGATGACAAAGGACCAAATAGTTTATAAAAAATAAAAATTTTACTAACAAAATTTATTTCTTCAAAAAGAGAAATTTTCTTTAAAGTAAATTTTGGTGTGTGTTATCTTTAAGTATATTTTTATCCGAAAATAAATGACAAAAGCATTTGAGGCTTCCGTTGTTGGCGAACGTGACAGGGGCAGAGCTCAGGGGAGGCAGTTAATTACAAACTTTTTAGACAGCTCGGTGGCTGAGTGCGTGCATTAGTAACTATTTTCTCAGGAGACTGTATAGAGCTCTAATAAAATGACATTACCAAGGTCTTTTTGTTTTCTGCTGTCCCCTATGACTTTGTCCGTGCGATATAAAAATTAAAACAGCTTTGTCCTTATTTCAAATTGTAATCTATCTCGATTCCGAATTTCATCAAGATTAGTTTAGCCGTTCTGGAGTTAAGAGTGCATTTATAATATTACTAGCTTTTACCCGCGACTCCGTCCGCGCGGAATAAAAAATAGAAAACGGGGTAAAAATTATCCTATGTCCTTTTCCTGGTTCTAAGCTACTTGCCCACCAATTTTCAGTCAAATCAATTCAGCCGTTCTTGAGTTATAAATAGTGTAACTAATACGACTTTCTTTTATATATATAGATATAAGATATAAGTAAGGTTTCAAGTTTGTTTAAATGTATTTATTTGAATTGAATATGTAAATTTTGTGGCCTATGTGAATTAAAATCTGTTGCTAACTTGATTTAAACAATTTCAGTGTGGTTGATCATAAATAAAATAAAATGGTCAACCGCAAATTACTTGAACATAGCATTGGAAATTGTGTTATTTTTTCGGTTTGAAAACATGATTTAAAATTGTAACCAACCAGATATGTTATAGAGTGTACTAAATTTATGTCAAGGTGTTATAGGTTGTGACTATGCGTCTAACACGATACCTCAAAGGTCATAGTAGACAAAAGCGGTGCGTGCGTCATGTCCGTAAATTAATAAGTCGTTAATCTATGTCTTATTTTACCATTTTTATATGTTGCAGGAATAAATCAACCTCAACCGGTGACAGACAACTTATTCGGAATACTACATGACTATACCCTTGATAAATGAGAAATATTAACTAATATAGAAAACGGCTGAAACACTAACGTTCATTTGTCCGGTGTCGGCACCGACTAGTTTCTAGCCCATCGATACTTCATCGGGGTGAGTGGGACTGGTATTATTTCGCGTTCCGGTACATACTAGTCGGTGCTGACACTAGACAAATGTACGTGAGTGTTTTAGCCGTTTTCTATATTAGTTAATGATAATGTCACATGTTTAATTTTCTTTATCTTTTATTCCAATTATTTAGCGCCACCAAAGTATTTAGCGAATATTCAATATTAATTGTTGTTAATAAAATGATTGTAATGTTCCATTCTTTCTATCGGCATTGTTACAAATACTTAGTTGAGAAATACTTTTGCCAATTCGTCGTATTCATAAAGCTTCTTAGCATTGTTTTGTTGCATATTGTCTTTTTAGATTCGTTGTTCGACTGTTCTGCTACTTATAACATTTTCTCCGAATTGCAATTTGCAAATTCCTTCAAACAAAAACAATTGAAAGAAAACTTCAATGCGGCGATAGAACAAAGAGAAAATAAACGAATTGTTTCCATCAGCTATTTCAAATGTTTGAAAAATGAAATGAAAATTTTAGTTGAAATATTCGATGAAAAATTTTAAGGCGTGATCTCTTTTAACTGTCCTGTTTGCGAAAAATGAAATCAGAGAATAGAAATATACAGTGTTAAAATAAAAACAGAATTCTAGAGAGCAACAAAACTTTGCATTTTAGGACAAGTTCAGCGAGAATAATTTTTCGCTTTTCTATTCAGTGATATGTGTTTCGCTAAGTGGTAAAATATTTAAATATATATTTTTTTCGTTTTTGATCGTATTTTGGGATTATGATATTATTATTAGATTATTTAGAGGTTTGAGCGTCGGTGGATCAGGGTTAAGCACTTGACTTGCAATTTGCAGGTCCTGGGTTCGAATCCCGCCATGCACCAATCTGTTTTTCGATTTGCATATGTACATTTATCTGACGTACGTACAGTACAGGAAAACATCGTGATGCAACCTGCACGTATGTGTGAATTCCCGGGAGAAAAAGACGGCGACACGGGTCGCCACCCATCACGTTCCGTCTCCCGAAATGGCGAAAAGTGGATTGCGGAGGTTCATTTGGCCTCTGAGTTACAGATCTGAGTTGTGTTAGACGTTTAAAGTAATTTTGACTTTACCATTGCTACTCGCGCTGGGTTCAGCTAGTTTACTGTGATTTTTGTTCGCACCGCCAGATGCCTTTTTTCTATGCTTGTAAAGTATCTCTTTGAAATTGCATCTACACAAGATTTACTTGCTCTGGTATTGAATTTGAGTGTGAATGCGTGCGGAAATGTTTGACGTTATGTACTGCAAATGCATCTAGTCGTATTGAACATCCTATTGCAATGACTTTATAAACAGAACTTTAAGTTGCTCGTGCAGTGGAGGGTATGAGGTGAGGACGTGAGGTTCATTGAGGTTGACGTATTATTGGGTTTTAAAGTGCCGTTACTCATTTAGCAATCAAATAGTACAGTCACTTTTTGAAAACTTGAATTATATGTTGAGTCATTGAGTAAAAAAGGAGAAAAAGTAAGTACAGTTTAAATCTTTTAATAAAATACACGACGTAACCTGTAATAATAAATATTCAGAATTTATTAAATATTTTTAAATGTAAAATATGGTTTATGTTATGTGACATGATATGAAAAGTACGATTAATCAATGCATTCATGTAGAAAATACATCTTACTAATATTATAAATGCGAATGTATAGATGAATGGATGGATGGATAGATGGATGCTTGTTTGAAGATATCTCCAGAACGGATCTACGGATCTTGATGAAATTTGGCACAGTTGTAGAACATAGGCTGGAAGAACACATAGGCTACTGGTAAAGTTTTCTTTAAACTTTCGCTCGATCGGAATCGCGGGCGATAGCTAACAAATCTCAAGATAACAATAATAATTTTCAAGTAATAGTTCGAAATAAATTGATAAATCGAACAAATGGAGGATATAGACTGAAAATAATATGCAAATATTGAAATTAATCGTAATAAAGCCAGATCAAAGAGAGCTTGGGAGCTAAGTAATTACGTTCGTAAAACTAATTGATCGCTTTGCTCGTAGCTCAATTAGGAAACGCTTTGTGGTAGACTAGAGGGCAAGAGCGAACGGAGCAGACACCATAGTTTAGTAAATACATTTAGTTAGATTCACAATTTAATTAAATTATAGAGTAAAATGGAATCGAATAAAAGATCCCGAAACCATTTTAGGTGGCCATGTTAAATTATTTTCGATTCAATGAGTCAAGATTAAAAATGTTCTAAAGCGTTTGTTCCATTAACTTAATCGATATTCTTGAGTTACCAAAGAGCGGAGAACTGATTTGTGATCTTTTGGTTCAGAGAATGATTTGTACCATTCTATAACATGAGTGAATTTGAGATCAAAAATGATAGCAAAATAAAAGGCAAACTTTTTATCAATTTTTAGCGCCTGAATTATTTTATTAGCCAAAAACAAACACAAATATTTGCCGAAATTATATAAGGGTAAGATGTCTAATGCATTGAACTTGAAACTATATCGTTTTATATTCTTTCTCATAATAAAATTGTTGATAGAACGTGATGAAAGTTGTAAAAGTAAAGGCCAAGCCCCGAGGTAAAATTAATTAAGTGAAGATAGTGTCCTCAGCTTACGACGCGGCTTACCAATTTAGTCTGGAGTACTTTTTTAATAAGATTTTCTATACTGCTTTACTTCTTTTAACTACTTTGTAACTATAAAATCTTTTAAAAATTAAAGACAGTAAAATAACAGAGCTGCTGTACAAAAGTAAGCACAACAGATTTGTTTTTTTTCCATCGCTAGATGCAAAGGTGTAAAATCAACTTTAACAACAACTTTGGCAATATTTTATACTTCGCACAAACTACTAACGATGGCCTAAGCCTTACTGATCAGCTTAAATTATTAGATTACATTAAATAGTTTCGGGGCATTATTTTCATTAATTAAAAAAGCAATAGTCTGTCTCCCTAATCATATCTTAGTAATTCACTACATAAACATTCAATTTTTGAACAAAAATGGGATGTGAATTTTTATCCGACACATTATTGAGTACGACAATGCTTTAAAGGATTCGTATTAAAAGATTCTGCGAGCTAATTGGCTGTAAACTTTGTAACTACTGCGGCTAATTTCGAGCTCTATACTTTTATTAGAAAACTAGCGGTCGCTTTCGATTTCATCAGCGTGGAATTAACAGAAGTAAATAAGCCTATAACGTGCCCGAACATATCAGCTACTTTCCAGTGAAACACTCGTCAAAATTAGGTTCTGTCGTTTCGCAGATTACCTGAAACAAATGCGGCTTGTTGACAGACAGACACGGACAAAAATTTAAAAATTGGTTTTTCGTTATAGTTAACCAAATATATCATGTATGCGAAATATGTTTTTTTTTTCGATATTACATACATATTTTCCAATTTTATTAATTCTATGGATATGATTCATTTAACTTTTGTTCCTGTTTGTAACTTTTTAAATAAGTGGTAAACGTTTATTTTTATGAGTTCTCAAAAAGTAGAGTTTAGAGCTAATATAAACTAAGTTTTAATTCCTGGCCCAATATAAATATTAAACGTTTGATTATAAATTTAAATTATATCGATAGCCCTATAACCACAAGATTTGAATTCCATAGATAATCAAACAGTATATAGGTAGTGATCAAATGCAAACAATTTATGATAGATGTTGAGTTGATCTATTACATTGTTTCAAGAATTCATGTTGAGTTATAGGTAAAATTGACAGAATTATAAAAAATACAGTAAGCAGACGCCATAAGCAGTGTTTAGGCTTCTATTTTTCCAAGAAATTTCAAACGAACAAAGTTCTTTAACTTGATGGCACCGAGAAAACGTATTAAGCTCGTTCTAAGTTGTTTATTAATTGACTTATTTAAATGTAAGTCCGTATTGTCTATTTGTAATCTTGCAAATTTGTTAGTGTTTAATTCAATATCCTCAACCGTATCGCAATAAAACGCTTTAAGCTTCTTTAAGGCAATATTCTATTGAATGGATTCTCAGAAGACCTAACCATTTCTTGTTGTTTTATTGTTTTTTTTTTATACTCACAAAAATACCTTATATGTAGATTCTTTTACGTAGCATTTGGAATTTGTCACTTAAGTTTCATAATTAAATACTCGTAGAAGTCAAATAGATTTCATGAAATTAGAGTTGATTCAATTGTAAAAATAGGTTTATTTTCTACTATTGTCTATGCTAGCTGGGATAAAAGTCGTAAACGTTTATACATATTTAAAGGACCTCAAACTATGTTTATATCGAAGAGAAGCTAAGGTAGAATTACATCGGTCCCGTCGGTAAATATTTACGAAGTGTGGAATGCTTGACTCCTGCCTTTTATAATATTAACTCCTTCCAGACGAGCGCACATCCCAACATCCCCGAGGAACCGCAAACAGCGTTCGGTTTCATTTAGCCTCGATGTGTTTACGACGCTCTGATATACATCGTACGTGGCTTAAGCTCTTTTATCTCTTTAGAAATGGGAATCTTGTTTCTGATGTTTTATACTTACGTTGTGTCACTATTTACATATAGGAGTTTAAATAACATGTAAGGGAATATATGATCATAATACGTGGAAGAATGATTTTATTGATCGTATCTTTAAAATCCAAGAAAGAAGACCGTCCGTACAATTTTTCAGGGATTATTCCAAGGTTCATTTTGTGAGGAGGTTAGATTAGAGTCGAAAGAACATATATTCATATAATACTAACCCGTGAAAATTATTTTCCGCCTGATAATCAAATAGAAGAGTTTTTTGCGTTTTGATATTATGAAGGTTTTGTTTGCTATATTTAGCTAAAATTTATCAATATTTATATGAAACATTTTTATTTATTGGTAGAGCAATTGAAACATTTGTTCAAAGAGACAGTACAACTAATTGTAGTCTTGTTGGGATGTGGGACACGTAGCGTCGCCGTGCAATAGGTGTGTCTTCCATTACACCAACATCAATCTAAATTTCACAGCGCAATAAATGAATAAAACGCGTTCTTGTAATGTGAAAACAGAAGGTGCTGTTATTGTAATTCAATTCACTTTTTAGATCTTACTAATATTGTAAATGCGAATGTTTAGATGGATGGATGGATAGATGTTTGTTTGTTTGAAGGTATCTCTGGAACGGCTCAACGGACCTTGATGAAATTTGGCACAGATGTAGGACATAGAAAGAACACATAGGCTTAATTTTTTTTTAATGCCGCACGGAGTCGTGGGCAACAGCTAGTTGTAAATAAGTAAGAGAGATGTTTTATTTGGTAATGTTTAATTAGGGTTTTTGAGTCTGATAAAGTCAGGAATTGTAGAACTATGTATTGGATTAAAAAAAAAGTATTACGGTAGCCAAAACTTTCATCACGAATCGTCCAAGAGGAAAGAAACATCCAAAATTTTGTCTTTTCCGAAATAAATTAAAACTTAAAACATAAGTATTAAGTCTGATTTTGTTTTATGTTTGGTGTCCGATTAAACTGGCACTGCTGGATGATGACAATGGGTTACACATGGATAAAATGTTTTGCAAGCATTTTAGGAATGTTTGACAAATATAATGGTTGTGTTTTAGAACTTGAGATACTAATCATAATAGCGAGTTAAACAATGTGACTTGTTTAATTTTATTTTTATTTTATGAACTATAAATATTAGTCGGTTGGAAAACAAAAACATAAATAATTTCATACTTTGATCTTTTTAGGTGCTCCTACAATGTAGGACCTACATATAATGGGTTTTGTTAGTTTATAATCGATATTTACTCTATGATCAATAATGTAAACGAACTATCGATTCATTGATCTATGATCTATGCAATTATCTATTACTTTTGTAAAAGATGGCGAGTCGCTAATAAAATTTCGAACAAGTAACAGCGTTTCTCTTCTCAAGATCCAACGTAACCACATCCAACCAACATAGTGGCCTCATCGAGCCGAATATTCAGCGTTTTATTCAAAATTTGGAAAAATTGGTAAAAAACATGGATAAAGTAGAACAATTATTAACAGTGCTCCAAGACATACGCCAACACATTACCCGAATTTACGAGAATATCAAGAAGACTTCAAAAAGTCGTCTGACCGAAGGATATGTTGAAACCAAAATGTCGATCTTACAAGAATACTGGGTCGCCTTCACAAATAATCATAACAGCTTAATAAGGATAGTAACAAAAGAACAAAGAAAATCAATGGAGTATTTCAAGAACGAAGTATTCGTCGACTGCGAAGAGATCTACATTCAAGGTAAAGCAGCTATGAAAGATTTTCTTCAGCCAGCACATCCCCAAAGCAGCAGCATACCAGCTATCGGCAGCCCACCAAGTATGAAGCAGCAGGTAAAATTACCAAATATAGAAGTACCCACATTCGACGGTAATTATGAAGATTGGCCAACATTCCAAGACCTTTTTATCTCCCTCATTCACAAGAACGATGGTAAAGTACAAAAACTACAATATTTAAAATTGAGTGTCAGCGGGGAAGCAGAAAATTTACTTAAACATATACAAGTAACGGAGGACAACTATGATCAAGCCTGGGAGGTGTTGAGGCAGCGATATAACAATAAACGTTTCATTGTAACATCTATTTTAAGGAAATTATTTAACCAGAAAAGGTTGCAGAGTCCATCGGTGAGTCATATAAAAGCTTTACTTGATACCACTAACCAATGCCTCCATAGCCTTAATAATTTAAACATTAATACAGACCAATGGGACCCTCTAATTGTTTATATAATTACCAATAAATTAGATCTAGAGTCACAAAAGGGATGGGAAGAATATGTAAGCAAGGAAGTTTCCGGAGATCTACCTACATTTTCAATTTTAAAAAAGTTTCTAGAAATTAAATTTAGAACGCTCGAATTATTGCAATCATCTACAAAGGAGAAAAATACAGTCCACACATATCACACTGCAACAAATGTCAAAGGATGTGTCTTATGTAAAGAACATCATGCACTTTGTCACTGCAAAAGTTTTGGAAAAATGGATCTACAAAAGAGAAGAGAATATATCAATCAGAATAACATCTGTTACAACTGTTTAATTCCAGGACATCCTGTCAAATATTGTCGATCATCTAGCACTTGCAGGATTTGTCACAAACGGCATCACATGCTTCTTCATCATTCACCCACAGCAAGTACCCAAGGTAACATTGCAGATCATTCTCAACCTACGGTTTTAAATGCAAATGTTGAAGAAACACCAATTCAAATTAATACAGTAGCGACTTCACAATCAAATACAACATACAATAAAACAGTTTTATTAGGGACGGCAATAGTAGCTGTACAAAGCGAGGATGGATACACAACTGTTTTAAGAGCATTAATCGATCCAGGTTCACAAGGTTGTTTAATAAGCGAGCGAGCCGCTCAATTGTTAAAGGCAAAGAGATATTCAACAAAAGGAAACATCATCGGGGTGGGATCAGTAAAGTCAAGGATAAATGAATCAATTCAAATTGAAGTAAGCTCCAGATTTATGAAAGATTTTAGTATCAAAATAAAGGCATTTGTGATTTCCAGGCAACTTACTTCAAGAATACCAAACACAACATTGCAATACAGCGACTGGCCCCACATACAAGGACTTGAGTTAGCCGATCCAAGTTTCAACATTTCAAGATCTGTAGACCTACTGTTGGGAGTAGATGTATATTCACAAATAATACTGAGTGAGGTTATAAGAGGCCCACCAGGAACACCATGTGCTCAAAACACCACATTAGGTTATATAATTTTTGGAACAATAGATGATAGTTTACAATCAACCCAAGAAAATATTATAGTTATGCATCAAATTACAAACCTAGATGATATGTTAAAATCACTATGGGAAATAGATACAACTTCTAAAAGAAAATTAACGCAAGATGAACAAATTTGTGAAGAATTATTTCAGAATACAACATCGAGAAGTAGCAATGGCAGATACATTGTACAATTACCTTTCAAAACAGACAATCCTAAATCCATGGAAGGAAATAGTCGAGAGATAGCATTGAGAAGATTCAAACAATTAGAAATTACAACAGAAGAATTAAATCAAGCTTTATTAATCTGTATAAAAAAGGATCAGAGCGAACATTTCAGTGATGACATAAGAAATATTATGATATATGAATATGTCAAACCAACCAGTCACCTTAAAACTTTGAACCCTTTTCTTGACAAAGAAAGAGTTATCAGAGTTGGAGGAAGATTGCGTCATGCAAACTTAAGTGAAGACAGTAAACATCCAATTATACTCGACTCCAAGTCTAAACTTACCGCACTTATTGTAGCTGATGCACACAAAAAAACTTTACATGGTGGATTGCAACTCATGCTTTCATATTTGAGAACGAAATATTGGATTATAAGAGCAAAAGGCATTGTTAAATCACATATTTTTAAATGCTTAATTTGTGCAAAACTTCGAGCCAAAAGGAAGAAGTCAACTCATGGGTGATCTACCGAGTCAGCGAGTAACTCCATCACGACCTTTTCTCAACAGCGGCGTAGATTTCGCGGGACCATTCAACATCCTCATGTCCAAGGGCAAGGGCATTCGCACAAGCAAGGCTTACATTGCTATATTTATTTGTTTATCTACAAAGGCTATACACCTAGAATTGGTGAGCGACTTAACCTCAGAAGCTTTTATTGCAGCATTCAAACGTTTTGTGTCGCGCAGAGGGCATTGTGCTCAGATGTGGAGCGATCAGGGTAGAACTTTTATTGCTGCAAATAGAGAACTAAAGGAGTCCCTAGAGGAAGCTAATTTAGAATCATTACATAAACAAACTGCAAACACCTTGGCTATGGATGGTACTCAGTGGCATTTCATTCCTCCCTACAGTCCAACATTCGGTGGACTCTGGGAAGCTGGAGTCAAATCAATGAAAGGTCATTTGAAGAGGGTTTTGACAACAAATTTAACATTCGAAGAAATGAGCACACTTTTGTGTCAAGTAGAAGCTTGTCTCAATTCTCGGCCGTTGACACCAATAGATGACAGTGATGTAGATAATGTGGACCCGCTGACACCAGGACATTTTTTAGTTGGAGAAGCCCTTAAAATTGTTTCTACACCTAATTTAACTAACATTAATTTTAATTTACATACTAGATGGCTTTATACACAGAAACTTTAAATGATTTTTGGCATCGATGGCAACAAGAATATCTAACAAGATTACAACAAAGACCTAAATGGTTGAAAATTAAAAAGGAATTTTCAATTAATGATATTGTATTAATAAAACAAGATAATATGCCTCCGGGGAAGTGGTTGCTGGGGCGCATACTCAACAAACATCCTGGACCAGACGGGATAACCAGAGTGTATAGTGTAAAGTGTGGTGATAGTGTTACTAAAGAAATGTGCTTAAATTGTGTCATTTACCTATTAACATTGATTCATAATTTACTGTAAAACTTGTTAAGTAGCTATGTTATATCATTTTTCTTTATAAATTGTTGTAGCTAATAATAGAGCAAGAGCCCGTGAACCCCAGACCTTCGTTATTTTATAAAAGCTGAAAGTTTGTCAGCGCATGCTCCCAACACAGGTAAGAACGATGGACTATTATGAAGTTTGGGTTACCGTGGCTTTGGCAGGGAAACGGTACTAAAGGTGTGTAAAATACCGATCTAAATTCGTCAAATTATAAAGTGTGATTTTTTGGTATTACCTTCAGAATATTATTAAAAATCACGTTATTGATTGCCAGACACTTAACATCGTGGCAACCCCTTGCCAGACACCCCTAATGTTCATGAAATTATAATTCTACTTATGTTATAGTATAAAAGCTGATTTTTATATATAATACTTAGGTAATAATTAGATGATGTTTCCTCATCAGCCAGACATTTTTGATAGTTCCAACCCCTTGCCAGACAATGATGTAGGGTCGCTGTAGGAGCGAGCGCGAGACAGTATATGTATGGTGGGTGCGAGTGAGATGGCGAGATAGGTCTATCGCGATCCCTCAATAACAGATTATAAAAAAAAAAAACCAAATAAATAATACTCAAAAATTTAATTAAAAATATATTAATAACATTACAAGTTATTATAGAGCAAGAGCCCGTGAACCCCAGACCTTTATTATTAGTAGTAGTAAAAGTAGTATCCATTTCAATGGAATTCTCTGCATATATTCTCTCCAATGAATCAGTATATAATTCATGTAAATGGAATTATATACTGATGACAGCGGCCATTGTTGATAATATCTTCTTCTATGATGCTACAAATTTCATTGAAAGATTCTTGGTGGTACTCTCGATAATGATGCCAATCACTTTTAACAGATATTTTCGCCAATGAAGATATTTTATTATTAAACTGAATCCTACAGTCAGTGTGATAGTATATTTTCGGATTTGCAATACTTTCCAATCTACTTAACAACTCATTATACTCTTTTTGATTTTCAATGCTAGACATTATACGAGACTGAAATTGGTTTTTATCACCTTCATGGAGTGGAAGCATTTTTGATCTCACTTGTCTCTTTTTTTTATTACAAAATAAACAAATTTTTTTACTTATACTGATTAAAATGACTAATGACTTATGACTGATGAAAAAATATTTTACCCCAGAACCTAAAAATTCTAAAAAGACTGTTGAAACAGAGCAAGAAAAAGAGCCATCTAAAGACGTAAATATATATATCAACAGACGATTCAATACCAGGTTCATCGCATTTGTCTGAGTTAACTGTATCACACCCACCTTCAGCTTCTCAATCAACAGAACTTCAACCTTCCCAGGCAGCTGTGGACATTCGCGGACTTGAAGAAGTGAGTGAAAATGCTAATGCAACCACAGAAGTAAATAGTTCGATTCAAGTGATACCAGTGTTGATATAAGTAAAAAAATTTGTTTATTTTGCAATAAAAAAAAGAGACAAGTGAGATCAAAAATGCTTCCACTCCATGAAGGTGATAAAAACCAATTTCAGTCTCGTATAATGTCTAGCATTGAAAATCAAAAAGAGTATAATGAGTTGTTAAGTAGATTGGAAAGTATTGCAAATCCGAAAATATACTATCACACTGACTGTAGGATTCAGTTTAATAATAAAATATCTTCATTGGCGAAAATATCTGTTAAAAGTGATTGGCATCATTATCGAGAGTACCACCAAGAATCTTTCAATGAAATTTGTAGCATCATAGAAGAAGATATTATCAACAATGGCCGCTGTCATCAGTATATAATTCCATTTACATGAATTATATACTGATTCATTGGAGAGAATATATGCAGAGAATTCCATTGAAATGGATACTACTTTTACTACTACTAATAATAAAGGTCTGGGGTTCACGGGCTCTTGCTCTATAATAACTTGTAATGTTATTAATATATTTTTAATTACATTTTTGAGTATTATTTATTTGGTTTTTTTTTATAATCTGTTATTGAGGGATCGCGATAGACCTATCTCGCCATCTCACTCGCACCCACCATACATATACTGTCTCGCGCTCGCTCCTACAGCGACCCTACATCATTGTCTGGCAAGGGGTTGGAACTATCAAAAATGTCTGGCTGATGAGGAAACATCATCTAATTATTACCTAAGTATTATATATAAAAATCAGCTTTTATACTATAACATAAGTAGAATTATAATTTCATGAACATTAGGGGTGTCTGGCAAGGGGTTGCCACGATGTTAAGTGTCTGGCAATCAATAACGTGATTTTTAATAATATTCTGAAGGTAATACCAAAAAATCACACTTTATAATTTGACGAATTTAGATCGGTATTTTACACACCTTTAGTACCGTTTACCTGCCAAAGCCACGGTAACCCAAACTTCATAATAGTCCATCGTTCTTACCTGTGTTGGGAGCATGCGCTGACAAACTTTCAGCTTTTATAAAATAACGAAGGTCTGGGGTTCACGGGCTCTTAGACTATAAGTTTACTTGATTCATACTTTAATACTTACCTTAGATTCTTAATTAATGTTTTCTTTATATTGTGTACATATTTAATTTGCAATTACTTAAAACTAATTGATTATGTTTGTGTTATTGATTTCAGCAGTTATGTTTTAAGTTTTTATTTTTGGGTTTTTAAGATTTATTTATTTTGTTTTTCTTTTCATTTAGATTTATGCTAAGTTTGTTTACATTTACTTTGATTTGTACTGATTACAGTGATTTAACTATAAGGATGATTAATTAAAATTAGGATGTTTTGTAAATACTAGGATAATTTCATACATTTGTTTTCATATTTGCATATTTGTTTCACTATTTGTATTACTCAAGATTTTCATTCATTTGTGTTTACAACTTAAAATTTTGACAGTTTGCTATTAATTCATTCTTTGGTTTATATACAGTTTAATTTCAATTTCATTAACTTTCTTAAAAAGGCCTGTGCCCTTTTTGGTGGGGGGCATGTTAGTTTATAATCGATATTTACTCTATGATCAATAATGTAAACGAACTATCGATTCATTGATCTATGATCTATGCAATTATCTATTACTTTTGTAAAAGATGGCGAGTCGCTAATAAAATTTCGAACAAGTAACAAGCGTTTCTCTTCTCAAGATCCAACATAACCACATCCAACCAACAGGTTTGTTTGTTAACGTTTGTTTTCAAAAACGTAATATGATTTTACGATAGTGAATAAGTTATTCTATGGGTTTAATTTATGGAGTTTACGTTATTTTATTCCTAAGACGTTTACTTAACTCGTAATTAGGAAAACTGCAGTATAGAAGCGGCAAGATATATATTAGATTATTCTCTGAGAAAAGTCTCTGAAGATTTTGACTTTAACTACTTTGAACTTGTATTTCAAAGTACAAAGTTCAAACTTTAAAGTACGTAGATTTAAGAAAATTTAAAATTGTATTTGCAATTTTAAAATTTATTATCATTAGGCTTGACAGTAAATTATAAGTCGCACTTAAGAATTCTTTCTCTCACTAATAATAACTTTCGTATAAATTATAAGAAAACACCCGATAACAAGTTTTTGGGAAAACATTTCTCATTTAGGCTTATTTGCATTTTTTATAGCCATTTTTACATTATAAAAATGGCTTATTTTTAATGCGGTACATTTTGTTGGACAAAATATTTTTAGGAAAAACTTTTTGTATATTCTTTTTACTTTTGATTGCTTTAAATTAAGTTAATGTTGGAACTATTTCGCCCCTTATGGTGCTACTTAGTGTAGTTTTCAACTTAAACAACACTAATCGTTTCACTCAGTGGCCATTAGATTCTGAATGCGATGTCTTTTTAAAAGAAAGTTCTGTATATTTTTCCAGTCTTTTATAAGCAGACAATAACAATGATGAATTGTATAAAATGTTTATCTTCCTCTTCACTAGTTATCTCATTACAGTCAGATCTTGACCTGTTTCCGTATCTACGAATCCGGTCAAAATTAATGAATGCCTTGAAATATGATGCTCATGTATATCATAAATTATTTATTATTTTCCCTCTCTTCGAATAAAATAATAAAAATATATATAATAAAGCACGCTACGTCGGTATATTAGTTTGTTTGTGAGAAAATAATTGAAATCTATTTACCTCTTTGTGTAAAACATTCTTCAAAAAGAATAAATGTTTCAGTGTCTTTAGCAAATGTTATCTTAAGTAGCTTTCTCAATTTATGTAAAAAAAATCACACAATCGATATGACATAATTTAACATTAAATATTATTTAACAAAGTTGACTAATTAGTAAATTGTTGCTTAGTCATTTAAATATTTTGAAATGTATGAGAATATTTAGTTCAATGTAAAGAGAAATTGTATGTTTTGCGTACAGTAAAATTCAGTCAAACGATTCCCGAATCACGAAAGGAAATAGCAAATATACGTACGTTTGAACGAATATTTTATTGAATTAACGAGAAATATTTATCACGTTTCATCACACAAAAACAGAATTAATTAATTTATTTATTGACATGTCGACATAATTTTTGCTCGATCAATATTCCGGCTTATAGGTTTAAGTGGGTTTTTGAGATTGTGTAGGTATTTATGTATGTGAGTAGGTTTGTACGTATGTCCATGCTATTGTCAAGGTCTTGACAGCTTGATCTATCTTGTTTTGTAAAATGCTATTCAATTTCTTTCACAGTGTTTAAGGAATGTAAGGATACATTGGAATCAAGTTAAAGAACAGATGTGATAGTAGTCGTATTAAGTAATAAGCTAAATATTAACTTGCGATTTAATTTTCAAAACAATGCATCAAATTAATGTCATCTTGTTTACTTAAATGACATTTTCAAGTTTATCTTTTAGTAAACAAAATGTGAAAATCAAATATTTGTATAACCTTGAAGGAAGAGCAAAAGGATTTAATTAAGATAACATCGCGATTTCCCGAAACAATTTCCAAAGTTACCAGACGAATTGAGTTACTTCGGAGTTCTTATGCGACCGCATTTTAGTGAAGTGAAACCAATTTTCTTATTATTTGTGTTACTTTTATAGCACCTATTTAAAACAGAATAACAAGAATAATCGTTAGTAAAAACTCTAGTTTAACTTAAGATTTTATTGATATAATATGTAAATAGTAAAGCGCTTCTAATTCGGGGAATATTGATTGACAAGTTTTGATTTATTCTTATTTAGTGTAATTTAATTTTTTAAATAACTTCTTCATTAATTTATAACGTTTATAACGTTTTGAAAAGTGAAGTCATAAGTAAGCTAGTTGCGGTCTCTATGTAAAAAAGGAGAAAAGCGTCAATGTTTACTTCATTCCATTAATGAAGTACCGAGCACAAGCGGTTCGATGGAAGTAATTAAATTAAGAATCGCTTTATGGTCAGTTTACGAGTTCTTTTCGTTTGTATTCTTCGATTCTTCGATTTGTATGTCTTTCTAATTTGATTATACAGTATGATTAAAATTCACCTACTAGAATAAACTTTTATATTAGGCAAAATACAATAACAGCATGATTTTTCACTATATTTTTTTAAGTAAAACTTATGGGTCGATTAATAAACTCTTTTATTACAGGCAAGTAAAAAGTTGTAGTTTGTTTTATTGTGATTATTTAAGAAAAGAAATGAAATTGAGGTTTTGAAACTCGTCAAGTTTGAGTCTGGTTTTTCAACCGTCGGTCTTAAGTTTCAGTTTTAATTTTTATGGACTGGTAAATATAGAAGCCGAGTTTCTTCAATCGACAATATTCTAGACTGTGATTATCTAAGAATTTAATATTCAGAGCAAAAGCCGCAAATTTGCCTAGAAATAGTCACATTAGCACTGCTAATAGTCCACTTGGGTCTCGACTTAATAGAATAGACATGCTGTCGTCAGCTTACGAGGCGTGGCTTGTGATAAAAGCTTTTGTATTTAATGAAAACATTGCAGCCGCATTCTCACTATTATATAAGATTTTTCTTTGATAGTTACAGAAGTAAGTTTTCACTAAATTATACGTATAATGATAAATTAACATTTATAAAAAAGTGTTTAGGGAAAACGATAAAATTTAGATGTATTTAATGAATATATTGTAAAAGAATGTTAAGTTTCGATTTTAAAGATAACATTAGCCAATTTTTTTTTTGTATTGTATAATTAGCTCCATGTTAATTTTCTCTATAGTAAACTGGAAAATGTTTAATGGAATTTATATATTGTACACGACTCTGGTACCTACAAAAGTTGCTATAGGGTGTTAAATGTAAGTTCTTAACAATATAATTGTAAACATCTATATAAGTACTGTAACATGCAACAAAGGAATGAATATGAATTAATATATTTTGTATACAGAAAAAAAAATAGAATTTTTGGTTGACGTTTCTTTTCTTTTTTAAGTATGCGCGTGGCAAACGCGATTAAATGCGATGCTACGCGATATGTAGCGATATTTAAGTAATGATAATTTGTGACAGAGTATCGCAACATCATAAGCGTACAAAACTAAAAGCATATAAATATATTTGATGTTTTGGTTTTAAACAAATTATGAATCGCATTATGTTGAAGTATCAATTCGAATTTTTTTCATTGAAAGTTTTCTTTCAGAATCATTACGCATAACGTCAAGTATACCATGAACAAAGGAACGGAACCTTTTGTATAAAGTTTGTACAAAAAGGAAAAGAGAAAGTTTTGTAAAGGAACCAATGAGGTGTTTATTTTTCACATTCGAGTGCAAACCGTTGTAACGTGAGGAATTGGAACAAATTGATTTTTTTATATTGACTGTTGCCGGCTATTCTTATGTACTGAAGTTCTAATAAGATCCATTGTAGTGTAAATATTTTTAATTATTTGAATTAAAATGCTGTAGGTATGAGTATAATATTAAGAATCTCTTTTATTATATTAGATTTTTAACGCGTAACACTAGCAGTGGAAGGTTACGGTTACATCAGTTTTTTTTTAACTTTTAGCTGAAGATACAAAATAGCTTTCTTTACACAAAGATTTTTTTTTGTTTTATAAACTGTCAAGATTTTATGCCATATGTTAAAACATAAATAGCTAGAAATTTAAAGATAAATGTAGAGCGTATTTGCATAGCTTGGTCTCGACTGAGAACTTAATTAAGATCGCCTCCGGTGCGTACTTGAGTAGTTCATTTGCGCTTAAAGCCTCAGATTGTCTGACGTGCTGATTAATTTCAACTCTGTTATCTGGTTTATTTCTAACTTTTATATATTTATTTTTCTCATAGTTTATATTAAGCTTACCGCTACATTTAGATTTATAAGAATTAATGTAAAATTTGACAAAATATTTCATTGTTCACCTAACTTACTTACTTACTTACTCCGCTGGCGCAGCGACCCAAAGTGGGTCTTGGCCTCCGACACAAGAGATCGCCAGACTTGTCTGTCCTGTGCCTTCTCCTGCCAGTCCATCGCTTGTAGCTCCAGCAGGTCTAGCTCTACAGCGTCACGCCAGCGGTATCTAGGTCGGCCGATAGGTCGGCGGCCAGTCGGGGTGTCGGTTTCGTAACAATTGGTTATTTCCGTGGGCGAGTTGTCAGCCCGCCGCACAACCCCCATACTGCTGGAGGGCCACACCCTACTTTGGTCAGCGAGCCCATCGGGCTTAGCCTGATAGCGTAGCTAAGCTGTACTACCGACCACCCCCCCATCCGCCACCCGGAGGACGCACCCCATACGCCGTGAGGGCCAGCGCGGGGATTCACCTAACAATTTATGAAATTAGTAGCTCTAACTATATAAAAAAAAACCTACAATACTTTTATGTCATACACGACAGTTTACTTTTAATTTCAAACTACCTGTCGTCAGAGACTCGGTCCGCGCAGAATAAAAAAATTAAATAAGTAGCCTTTGTATTCTTCCAAACTGTGTTCTACATCTATGCCAAACTTCATCAAGATCCGTTGAGCCATTCTGGAGAGACCTTCAAACAAACATCCATCCATCCATTCATCTAAACATTCGCATTTATTACATTAGTAAGATTAGTCGACATAAATGGATGTTAAGCGATATCGAGATTTAAAACATCTCGTAAACTAAATAAGCTAAAATAAGGCACCGGTTTTTGATTCCTTTGGGAAACGTGTGGGCGTGGACTGAAAGGGTTTTAATGAAATAGGAGGAAGAGAAGCATCAAGTATTCTATAGCAATTGATTATTAAGTAACAATATCAGTAGGTACACATCTTAATGTTGTTAATAATAATTAAACATTTTTTATATTTTCTGCTTTCAATTCATGATTTTACATTATCGAGATCTTATAATTTATTTTATAATACTCATAGCTACATAATCTTTTTTCCTTTTGTGGATACCACACTGATTTCTTATTATTTTTTTCGTTGACGTCATTGTTCAGTATATTTAAATGTTAATTTTGCATGTATGCAAAACATAATGAGAGAAATCTTTAATGGGATAATGGATTAAGTTTGAGACGTTAGCAACTTGGCGCTTGCAGCTGGAGGCAACTTTATTAAGTCGTCGACAGTTTAGTTAAACTATTTATATTTTGTAGAACAAACTTGGTCTTTATCTAATTATAGATGACTTTAAAATTGTTGCTGTTAAAGGACTGTTAAGACTGGGATAAGGGATTTGAAATATTTAACGTAATTTAATTTTGTTATAAACTTCGGATATCGTATTCAACGGAAACAATGACAAGATTTCGTGGCTTTATTTTCAATTACTTAGTGAATTGAATATTCGTTAAGATTACTTGACAAAGGCTATCTTAAAAGGTTGTAAATCCACACATAAATGTTTGGATTACAAATTTCAATCAGTAAGATTTTATACCAACATCAGCTGACGCACGCGACTTTACGTCGAGGGTAAATTTAAAAAAATAGAACGAAAAAGATTCAATTAATTTATTTTTAATAAAAAAAAACAAATGTTACTATACACATCAAAAAAGTCTAAGCAACACATATAAATTTCAATTTTACAATGCGTTTTCGCATTAAATCCTTAGTATTTTCGTACTTTTATTATTTATTTATGCTTTTTTAATATTAAACAACAATTTTTTTTTATTTACTTTTTAATAATCTTAATAACCAATAATTACGAGTAAGGAATGTTTGTACGTAGTACAAAGTAAGGTGCCTAATCAACTAAACTTAAAGTAAAATTAAATGGTTGTACAAAAATTGCATAAATTAATACAAAGTGTGGTCTCCTCTGTTATGGAGAACTTGCTGGCACCGATTATTCATAGAATCGATGAGACTATTAATGTGATCCTACGGTAATTGCTCCCAATGAAATTTTAGTAAGTCCATCAGTTGTTGGGTTGTTGTCACTCCATCCAAGTCATTTAAAACACGTCTCTGGAGCATGTCCCGTGCATGCTCGATGGGGTTGAGGTCTGGCGATTGTGCAGGCCAAGGCAATACCAGGAAGTTTTCCCTTGCCAAGTACTCCCGTGTGTGCAAAGCTGTATGCGAACGCGCATTGTCATGCATCAAGGTGAAATCGAAGCCAAGCGCTTGTGCGAATGGATGGACATAAAGTCTTAGAACATCCTCAACGTAATTTACAGCGTTCATGTTACCATTTACAAAAACGAGCTCTGTTCGTATGTTCTTCATAATACCCGCCCATACCATAACTGTTAAGTCGTTGTATGGATGCACTTCCTGAAGCCACCTCAGTCTTTCAGTATTTCCAGGACAACGGTACACTCTTACCCTTCTAGTATCAGGCTAGAACCCAAATCGAGACTCATCGCAAAATAAAATTTTATCCCATTATTTCCGGGTCCATATAATGTGTTGACTAAACCATTCATTTCGACGAGCGCGATTCCCGTGACGTATCGGTGGGCACCTAATTGGCCGTCGTGCTCGTAGGCCATACTCATGCAATCGATTTCACACAGTTTGGCAGCTAACAACAACAGTACTTGAATTTTGTAGCCTCAAACCTATCTCTCGGGCGGTTAACATCGGCTGGCGTCTTTCAGTCAGTTGTATGTATCGATCTTTCCGTGTTGTTGTACACCTTCCTCGACCTGGGTGCTGCTCAGCAGGATCTCCCGTGTAAGTTTAATGCTGATGAAGACGGCAAATAACGCTTCTGTTGAACCAAAATACCGAGATACCTGAGATTGAGTTCTTCCCGCTTGCAACATCTCTACAGCTCTCTGCATTTCATCTGCGTTCAAATGACGTCGCTCCATAACGTAAAAAATGTCTCAAAATTCAAATTTGTTCAAAACTTTTTTTAATTATTGTTTGAATCTTAAAATTGATACCGAATACTAAATTTTAATAAGCAAAGAAAACGCTGTAAAATTCTAACAAATGCATTCGCTTTTAAATTTGTGAAAAAAAAAAACAAATGATACTCGATTTTTTTTCACAACCAGCCAGTATGTCCTATAGATCAAAAAAGTTTACATAAGTATTACCTACTTGGTAAAAAATGATAAAATAATTGATTAATAACTTGAAATAGTATGTGTTGCTTAGACTTTTTTGATGTGTGTATTTATAAAATCTTATATCGTTACTTTATATTTCATGATAGTTATATGATGATATGTGCAATAAATGCTTTATCATTTTAAACAAATGTGATTTAATATAGTTGATTTTTACTGTACGATAATGAAAGTTAAGTACTAATTAGATGAGGTCACATTCTTTTACGTAATAGAGTAACAATTAAATATAATAAATTGCCCACATAATTTACCTTTCATAATTGTACAAGACATTTATTGCTTCAATTTAATTTTAATATTGTATGCAACAGGCAAGAAACTTGCATCGTGTGAATGGGCCTTAATTATACATTATACATATTATATAAAAAAAGATTATTGTATAGGTACATTTTAGTATTATTATATGTTCATTAATTTATTTGACATAGACTCTTTGTAAGCTCTGTTCATGTTTTCCTAGTACCGCAATTACCATTACACATATCACAGAACAAATACTCTAGCTCGAACAAAAGTCACGCAAACCACTTTGTAAGCTGAAAGTATTTTTCTTTTACGATCTACCAACAAATTTGTAGATTATTTGAGTACGCATGCTAGAGTATCCTCTCTGATTTACTGCTATGAATAAAATATATGTTTAGGTTGGTATATTTCAACCTTGTATTTATAAAGGGATGATTTCATTTAAAGAATCATTGTACGTTCTTTTCAATAATGTGTCGAACTTCGTAGATACAACTTATATAATAGTACAAGCACTGGAAATAAAAAGAAAATTACCTTTACAGTCACCTCTTTAAATAAAGATATAGAAACTACAATATTCATACATTGTTTCTTAAACTAGCTGTCACCCGCAACTTCGTCCGCGTGGGTTTTAAAAAATACTTAAGAAGTAACTTATGTGTTCTTCTACACTATGTTCTACAACGATGCCAAATTTTTAGCGAGATTCGTTAAACCGTTCTGGAAAGACGTAATAACAAACATCGTTCCAACCATTCATCCATCTAAACTTTCGCATTTTTAATATTAGTAAGATTGGAGAATAAAAAACTGTAACAAATTTTAACGTCACTACTTAGGACAGTCTAATGGATTGCCAGGGCCATCTTGCGAGTTGGTTAATCAACTATTTTAATCAATAGTATTTTTAGGATATTTGGTTAAAATACGTTAATAAGTGAAACGAAAACTGTTTAGGTGATAATCTTTTTGTAGGCTACATATCATTTAACTTCATAAGGAATATTACTGGGATAAAGTCAAGACGCATGTCTTAAACCGTTTCCTTTATTTCGTTAATTCAATTTACATAATCCAACAATCTTTTGAAATAGATTTAATTAAGTCAGGATGGTGTCGTCAGATTACGGAAGTTTGCTGGTTTCTCGATTCGTCGAATATTCCCGGAGAATTGTGAATATGCCCGACTTAATATTACTTCTGAGAAAGTTTTAAGTTCTTGCAACTAAGATCATTCCAAAAAGTTTTATGTTACATTTTAATTTTGATGATATCCGTTATCGACGTTAAAAATATCAGATACAAAGATTCTACTAGAAAACTAATAGTAGTATTTATTCTTAACGATGTTGTCGCGTTTTATTTATTTATTTATTTAGCTTTATATAGATTCCATACAAATTACTTAAAGTTATGTTCACATGTTAATTATACAATTATTTTTATAGCTGTGGATCCCTGGCGGGTAAAAGCCTCCTTCAACGTAAACGAGTAAATATTAAGGAAAATGGTTAACCATTGGTTTCCACTGGATACTTTACAGTTTAAAAATATAATGTTATTTTCTAAAATAATTAAATAATATATTTTTTGTACAACTGTTTCGGTAGAGGAAACCCATGGTTTTATTCGTGTAACATGTATAATGTTCCGTAGTTTGCGTAGTAAATTATAAACGAATACAAAGACTAAAGCGTGTAAAGTGTCATCTTGTTAGCGTCAACTGTTGACCTATTTACAGCTTTCGCAGTGTCGGTCGGCGATCAGACAAAATGATGGAACATGGTATTTCATTACTATTTATTCATTCTGGTTACTATTTATATGTAGTTCTACAAAATTATCAAACTGTCACAGCGGATTCGCAAAGGGTAAATATGAGAGTAATATAACTCTTCTTTACCCAATTTTTTATATTTTATATGTTGTTGTTTCTTTCTTGTTTATTGTACGGATCTGAATGTTGGGCCACTAAGGTTTCGGATAAAAGAAGATTGCATGTAGCTGAGATTGAAATGCTATTTGACAAGAAAATATAAATTTAAGACTGTGTATATCAAATGGAAGTTTGAAATTAGCCCCAGTTATTGAGAAATTGAGGCGCAGAAGGTTAGCGTGGTTTGGACATGTTATGTGGAGGGATGATAATCATATAAACAAAAAAGTAACGAGATTAAATGTGGATGGCTATAAAGGTAGAGGAAGACCAAAGAAAGTATTGATGGATTGTGTGAAAGGGGATATGCTTAAGAAGGGGGTAAATTCAGATATGACAGTTGATAGAGATGTATGGAGGACTAGTACATACTGTGCTGACCCTCCATAGGGATAAGAGCAGGTTGATGATGTTTCTTTCTTTTGTGGACTTAATTATTAAAGATAATGTTTTTTGTTAATGTGAAAGCAGTTCGAGCTTTACGATTGATCGTTATTATATTAATAATCAGCATAACTCTGTTATTGTACTCTAATTACCTGAAGAATTACTTTTAACCTGGAGTACGCCTCACTTTTGACTTACTTACTTACTTTTGGCTTTATGTTTGAAGCTAAATTGTCAAGATATCTTGTAAAATTTATAATTAACCCCAGGCCGTGATAATTGCATAATAAATGAAATTGAAGTTCAATACGAAATTGTAATATAAATTAAAATGTATTTTAATAAATAATGCTTTTAAAACAATACACTCGATCGCTTTAATAAATTCGCCAACTGCCGTTAAATTTATATTCATGAGTGTTAACAATTCGTCAATTGGAATCACCGCAATTGAATCATAGAGCAGATGTATCGATGACTTCGTTGTTTGTTTCGTTGGCAACACTGTTTTTGGATTGAATTTTGTTAAAAATAAGACATAATTGATCCTCATTATTTTATATTTATTTCAAAATTTTATCGTCGGTCTCGTTTCGCAGGGCATTGTAGATATAAATATCAATTGTACTGATCAAATTTAAGCATGTTTAAAGCAAAATATGGAATTTATAATCAAGACTTTTCATCTCATCGTTCAAAACGTGAATTTATATTTGTATCCTCTCCATTTTCATTGTAATTTCAAATTGTTTATAATTATTTTAGTAGCTCAATGTGTAACAATTTGTATTTTAGGTGATTACTATGCAGTGCCGTCTTTAAGGCAGGGCCCGCAGGGCCCTGGCCCGAGGCCCCGAGGTAGGCAGGGGCCCCACAATTCTGAAAATTTTCGATATACAACAACAAATTTTATAACATAATAAGAAAAATATCAAATCACACACTTGGTAAAATAGAAACAAGATTTAGAAAATTTGTTTAAAAATTTATTTTTGCACTAAAATAACAGTAATTATATACAGCTTAAAAAACTTTTTTTCTCGATTTCTTCGCAGCAAAATTAGATATGAGTTCATCAAAATCAATCGATTTTAATAAGTCCGATTCTATACTCATTAAACTTAGATGATTCAATCGTGACTGTGACATTGTGCTTCGATGATACTCTCATATGTGGGGTGTTAAGAGACGGGGTTACGATTTAGCCTATTGCGTTATTGTAAACTGAAAAATGATAAAGTTAAAATTTAAGGATTTTCCATCCCTTACATAGGCCCCAGCCAGTACCTTGGCCCATAGCCTCGTTGATCCTAAAGACGGCACTGTTACTATGTCACGCATCAAACTCAATATTACTAGCTTAATGTATTTCTAGTAATCCACAGAACGTTTTAACTCTACCAGTATTATTAAATATGTACCTTTAATTTGTAATTCACAGTGAGGTCGCAATGTCTTAACAACTATACAAAACATATAGTCATCCCTTTCATTCTATTTAATAAAGCAGAGTTAACTATATGTTTTGGTTTAGTGGTATTTGACGGTAATAGATACTATGAGTAAGTGGCTTTGTATTAACAAAGGCACGTCAATAATTTAGTAGAGCTACTACACGTATACGTCAAAATTAAATTTAATATTTGTGTAATACGTACGTAATACGGATTATTAAACGTTGAGTAATTAATTCAAAATTGAAATTGCAAGCTGTCATAATGTAATCAAGAAGGATTGACAACGAAAAAACATATACAACAATACAATACACGGAGAGAAAATTTAAAGGACAAGTTACATCGAAATGAGGTTTTACACTGTTTCAAGTGGAAAAATGTGGTCACAGTTGAACTTGTGTTATTCTAAACTGATAAGATTGAGATGGTTATTAATGTTTCCAAGTGTTAAACGCATTTGACATCAATAAGCGACATCATAACAATTATATTGATGTTTTTTGATACCCGAAAAATTGACTGCGATTAAAAGTCACGAGAGAGTCACCATAAGAGATCTCTTATGAAAGAGATACATCTGATAAGAGTATTTGATGTATGTATACCTCTTTGCGTCGATTAAAAGTAAGTAAAGAAAGTATGGACGGATTGTGTGAAAGAGGATATGCGTAAGAAGGGGGTAAATTCAGATATGACGGCTGATAGCGATGTATGGAGGAGTAGTACATACTGTGCCGACCCTCCAAAGGAATCAGGGCAGGTTGTTTATGATCACTTTTCGTCGATTAGGTCGATTTGTTAGGTATCTAAAGAAATTACTATAATTGCTAGATGGATACAGAATAGAAATATCTTTTATTTTTAATTCAAATTGAACAATAAGCCATTATTGAGATTAAAAGTAATCTATTTGCACGTATAGTTTCTAAAGAAAGTGACTCAGTTGCTTTGTTACAGTTGAAGTCGGGTCTTAATGTTAACAAAGGTGCCGTTAGTTAAAGACAGCACGTTCATTTAATTACATCAAGACCCAAGAGGGATCCACTACACTGGAATTTTCTCTATTACTTATTACTTAGAATTTATATCAAGTAAATGTTTAAATACAATTGGATTGGTTTCTTTTGTCATTCATTTATGAAAAGTTTTAATCTAGATTTTTTTAATTTGATTAAAATGTACGAGAATGTGACGGATTAAGAATACATGGTTTTGGTACAGGAATATTTTGTAAAATTAAAAAAAAATTATAGATAATAAAAAATAAGTGTTTTTAAGCGACAAAAAGTAAGCATTAATTTTTGTTTCCAACATGGTTTATGTGATTGTTACTATTAAATGGTCAATGATACATTTTTTATTATCCCCTTAATATGGTTATCAATGATAGGATTTGAGAAATGAATCTGTCCTAAAGCCTAAAGTCCAATTCCAAACATTAAAAAAAACTTAAAAATGAATTGCTAAAAGTATGAATTCACTTAGTAACATTTTTTACATTACAATAAAACTATTAGATGTCGCAATAATAAAAATTATTTTATGAAATTAGAATAAAAAATGATATGACAGTTAGTATATTTATATGTTAATGTCCGTCGGTTATTGCAGAAGTGTCAACGTAAATATGACTAAAGAAATAATGTATTCATGACTTATTCTTTGACCCTCTTCACCTTGGCAATTTCTATTAGAAATGGCAGGTTATATTAAATTAATTTTTTAATTAAAACCAAAATTTTGGCTAAATTTTCTTGTTCGTATCTTTATATTCATAAAGTCTTCATTTGTTTTTGTTTTAAAGAAAAGATTATATTATAATTTTACAACAATATAATATAATCAAGGAGGCAAGCAGAATTCATGAGGATTTGGGCTTCAACCCAGATGTAATGTACATAAGTTTTAATGGCTGAATTATAAGAGTTAGTTTAAAGTATAGATAAATCCGTTAGCACTGTAACAAACAGCCCCGAAAGTGAACCGAAAACCAATGCCTATAGCGAAAGAAACGAATATCGAACGCAAAGTTATCATAAATAACCATTAAGTTTCTGTAGAACAAACCAAGTTTATGTTAGGCTCATATTAAAATTGTGTTCGTGACGATTTAAGTTTGCTTTCGCGACATTGTATTAAGGATCTAAACTGTACAATACACAACGGAATAGATGGAAAATAAATTTGAGAAAGCAATTCGGCCAGCTATGTATATAGCCGGTATCTATTTCGTTCCGTGTAACTCCCGTCTTTTATTCCGACAATCAATGTCTATCGGTGACGAATTCGAAATGTTACGCGACCGTTCAATTTATAAAAGTTTTACTCCTGTAAAAGAATTGGCTTATCTACTACTTGACTGGGAACAACTGATGTTAAATATATTCAACTAATATACCTATATTTCCAAACTTAGCTTTCTCCAAATTTAAGTTTCTTAATACACCTGATTACACGGTTATTAGTAAAATAGCGTTTTTTTACCATATTATTTTTAATCTGTAGGTTCATTAATTAAATTGAATAATAACTACTATAAATACTCCTTGTATTTCCTCTCGTCCTCTTCTCCTTAAATAAGTAAATAAATGAAATAAATTCCAGCAAAGTAATTTATGTTGTACACTACTGGTAGTTACGAAATAGAGTAACTGCAATACAGCACTATCGTTAGTTACGCTTGGAATGTTCTTAAGAAAATAATCTTAGCTGTTGTAACCTTTTCACTGTAGCTTAATATGAAATTTTTCTTCTAGTTTTTGTATTTTTAAATATAATCATTATCAAAGTAACATTTTTAATCAAAGATAATCTAAAAAAAAGAACCATCTAAAATACTACGCAAAGAATATTTCATATTGTTGATGAAACAGTGATGATGTTGTTAACGAGTATTTTGAGCAGCTAACAATTAACATTGTAAATAAACCTTTGCGGACAGTGACATTAAGTAATAGGTAGTAAAAATAAAAAAACTTGAGAGGTGTCAAGGGACACCCGGATTGAACGAAGTTCCTTTCAATTAATTAGTGAAGGAACCAATGTTTATTCTATGAATAAAAAACTTAAGTCTTCACAAGAAGTACATTTTATTTCTATGAATTTTCGTTATATATTGTCACGTCGTTGCCATGGTGAAGTAGCGCTCATTCGTCTGTAGCAAAAAGTGTCGTGACAACTTTTCGTAAGAATTTTTTCCGTCTAGCCCCCTTTCACAACGCGCGATAAGGAACTTCGTTCCAAAAATATAAGAATTCTTTTAAAGACAACATAATTAAATAAAGTGCAGGTAAGAGGAAGCAAAGTTGATCGTGAATAAAAATTCTGATTACTTTAATTAAGGCGTATTAAAAGAATAAAAAATTTTCTTTGAGGTTGATTATAATTAACTTTGAATTTATTTTCAACGTGATCTAAAGTTACGCAACTCATTAGCTCATTAACTATATTTATTTAAAAACAATTTTTATAATATTTATTTCCTAAAGGAGGAATAGGACATGGCAAAAGTAAACAATGTTTGTGAATCAAAACAATATGATTCTTTTAAGGTTTCTTGAAGTTAATTTTTAGTACCAGATGAAAAGTACATTTCAACTGCAAAAGAAAAACAGATGGCAAATTAAAATCAACAAAGCAAAAAGTCATGTTTATTTACAAACGATCAAATATAATTTATACAAGTAACTTTTGTATATTAAATACAAATGTAACACTTTCCTAAATTTCTCTGTCAATAGAAGTAAACATCAGTGACTTTTAAACCTTTTGGAAACATTTCAAAAGGGATAATGTGTATTTATTGGAGGAACAATAGATTGTTATTGACCCTTTTTATCCGATATCTTCTATTAGACAAGTGAGGTCTCATTAAATTGTGCTTCGGGTAAACACGAGGGATTTTGTATCTGTTTTTATTTTAGATTTTTTTTTTCGGCCTTTAAACAAGGTAGAACATGGTATCCAAACTGCTTTTTTCTTAATTGGGCGTAAAATTTGATAAAATGAAAAATTATATTAAATACTAGCGGTCCTTTGCCACTTTTTCTGCTCAGATTAAAAAAAATAGTCTATAAATCTTTTTTCTAATTTTTTTTTTTTTTTTTTCCTGCACTCTTTGGCTGCTTATCGAAATGTACATATGTAAAAGGGAGACTAATATTGTTCCAGAATTTCTATTTGTTTTAAGTTACATTGAAGTAATGATAGTGAATAAGTTTTTTTTTTTCTTTTCTTTAATATTGTTTTAAATACCTTGCATATTGAACTTAGGACCCGTTAATTATACATAACTTTAACTTCTTTTTATACCATAGTTCTTATATTATTCATTAGTTCTTATCTTATTTTATCTTTTGTAATATTGAAATTTTTATTTATCTTTATATATATAAATATTTATGTTTGGTTATCCACCGCTGCAACTGGCGTGCGGATAGTCGTGAGGGTTTTCGCGGAAGATCAGCGCTGAGTGTTCCAGAGAGGAGCACCCAGCATACAAAGCTGAGGGAGGACCCTATCCGGTCAGCATTGCAACGTTAATAATAAATGTTTCTTTATGCTAGTGTAATTTTAATTTTATTCTGTTTTATGTATTTATAATTATTTTGTAATATGTTAGTTTTTTATTGCGTTGTAATGGTGGGAAGGATTAAATGTTATTTTATTTTTATTTTTTATTTTTATAAGAGACCCGCATGCATCAGCTTCCTTTCCATCCAAGTACCGTCAAAATTTGTCCAGTCGTTTCAGAGATGACCCGGAACACACGCGGCCTTGCGGACAAACATATTAACAGACAAAAATTTTAAAAAATTATTTTTCCTTATCAGCTTCGCAAATACATCATATCTACGAAATAAATTTATATTTTTTCGATATAACATACAGACATTCCAATTTAATTAATATGTTTATATTTATTATTATGACTCAAGCTCAATTAAATATGTAATAATTTAAATAAGAGAGAAGTAATAAATTGTAATAATTTTGTTTTTCATCATGCTTATTAATTTAAAGTAAAGTATAAACTTTTAATAGTGAAAACCAAAAATTATATGTCACGTGAGAATAAGGGAAGTTCAACTCGGGCAATAACTAAGGAATGTACGTGTAAATGAGTAAGTGTATTAGTCTAAGTAAAGTAATAGTATGTTAGAACTTTGGTCTCTAAAGATTAATAAAGAGTAAAAACTAATATCACAAGGAGCTTAAGTTTTTTTTTAAATATAAATGCAGTAGTATAACGCAATTACCATCTTACTTAATATTATAAACGCAAATGTTTGGATGGATAGATGTTTGTTAGACAGGTATCTCCAGAATGGATCTCGTTGAAATTTGAACACAAAGCTACCTTTGATCCCGAAAATGTGTAAAGTTTCCGTGGGATAAGTTTCATTCACATGTTTACTCGATAAGTCTACAACATCTTATTGAAATTTGGCTCAGGTATATGACATAGTCTCGAGTACGACATGAGATGTATTTAACTCTGTTTTTTGTATTTCTGAGTGGACGAAGTCGCTAGTGAAATTATAATTATAAATTTAGAAATATATAAAAAATAAATTTAGAAGCATTTTTAAGTAGTGTATTGTTTAGGATTTTTTCATAGTATGTAGAGGTCAAGGTCATTCAAGAAACAGCTGAAATTTTCTAATTGCCAGACTTGTGGAGATTCGTTGAGAATTTTCTTGAAAGACAGAGCACGATCGTTAAATTTTCCCATTTTATCCTAATTCTTAGGCTCCACTTAGATGTAGATGTCAAAGTTTGTATTCGTAAAGTACTAAAAGCTTTTCGGTGTTTTTGTATTTTGTAAGTTTAGAAGTAACTTTCTGTTACTTAGATTTCAACCTTTTTGATATAACTTACTTGTACTTACATCATTATTATAGATATACTATAACAGTTACAGGGTTTACATGAATAGAGAAAATGTATCTATCAAATACTTTTAAATCTTAAAATGCTACAATTTTTGCTTTATTGCAATTATTGCATCTAAAAAATTGGGTTGAACCTTTACCCAATTATTTATATCAAATCCACGTTGAAGTCTTTTGTTTCGTGTAACACTAGTTGTCGCCCGCGACTCCGTCCTAACGGAATTAAAAAAAAAAAAACTTAATTAGCCGCTTATGTGTTCTTTCAGACCATGTTCTATATTCATGCCAAATTTTTTCGATATCCGTTGAGTCGTTCTGGAGATACGTTCTAACAAACATCCATCCATCTATCCATGCATTCAAACATTCGCATTTATAATATTAATAAGATTATGGTGTAATCCAGCGAAATCAAACTTATCAAACTACCTCAAACTTTGCTCAGTATTTACCCAGCTCAGATATTTGATTTCGTGTTCTCTTAATAACTGTTAATTAATATATGTAAGTTCTCTTTATTTAATTCTTGTAGTCTCGCCTAAAGTAAAGTATAACAAGTAATAATTATTAATTCAGATCCCATTTTGATGTAACACTACACGATGTTATTGTAAATATAATTTTCTATGCAGAATAGCTTAATTATATTTGAATCAACCACAAGTTTGCTTACGAACTCACTTGAATATGCAAATGATATATTCAGAATTGTAAATACCTGCTTATGTAAATATCAAGAATACTCAAGTTTAAAATTAACCGATTTGCACAACAGATTTAAATACTTTTTTGTGATACTCAGTTTAGAAATAATAGTTCGTGATGTATGCATTTATAGATTTTTGTTCGGTTTTGCTTTTCTTCGTAGATATTTCATGTATATATTGTAAACATAGTTTAGAGTAAACTTTGGTATCGTTCATTTATGTATAACTAGCGGTCGACGGTCGATCAACAATCAAACATTATGTCTACGAAATATATATATTTTTTTTAGATATTACATAAATACTCTCCAGTTTTGTTTTTATGTATATATCGATGGGTCCTATGTATATGGGCCAAAATAAATTGATGATTTTTAGTTTTTTTGCGTTAAAAGTTACCTCTTACAATACTAAAATACACAATTACAGGTGTAAATCTTATTCTTTGCTTAAGTAAAGGGCGTATATAGGCCATATCCCTATATGCCATTTTCCTATATGGCTGAATCTTTGACAGCCTCGCCTGAAAAGTTGTCTATTTGCACATTGGCCCTTATTCGTAGGAGCCATCGATATATTATTCGAATATGATACACAAATGTAATAAAAACAATAAAAATTCTCTGTACAACTCTTCGATAACGCGTCAAACTCTTTTACGCTTTGATATTTCAATATGGAATTCGCAATTCACCAATTTGAACCAATTTACTTTTTACATATTCCTTTTTTACATATGTATGTGTAGATTAATATTTTATGTTGTATTGATGTTATTAAATTATATTTTTCCGAACAAATAATTATTTCTTTGGGTACAAACATTACTGTTGTACTAAGTGTTTATAAAGGTTGCTTTAACGCACGCTTAGTGAAGAGTTCATATTTTAAATCTACAGTAAGGCACTCTTTTAGTTCGCACTTAACGTCTCTGAGTTGTGCGCGAATGTTGGTACAATAAAATTTAAAAATAAATAAATCCAAGAGAAATGGGAGTTGCTTTACTACTAAGAAGTCAATTGCATTAGGTTTCTCGACAAGCGCATTAATTCTTCTTGTACATTTTGTACAAAATTGTTTTCAACGCTACATAAATCACCGTCGTATTAACTGCTAGCTGCTACGTTATTATTTAATACTTGATAATAGTTTGATATTGATTTTAATATGTTTTTAGTTATTATTCTGTTATTATTATTACATCTATGACAAATCTCATCGAGATCCGTTGAGCCGTTCTGGAGATACCTTCAAACAAACATTCATCTATCCATCCATCCATCCAAACATTCGCATTTATAATATTAGTAAGATTGAATCATACAAATTGAATTGTATTCATTCTAGATACTCTATATTTAGCATCAATGTAATGGAAGTCGCAAAAGTGTATGGATATGGATAAACATTGTATTACATTCTTTTATTTTACTGAACAATGAAGGAAAAATGTTTTATTTTCAGTGAAATAAAATGCAATGAGAATTTCTTTTCAAAGTTTGGCACAAAACATTAGATTGAATTTACAGAATAAAATACTGGATCTTAAAATGATTTCTTATTTAAATGAGAATTGTAAATCGACGTATTAACACAGACTTATTGTGTCATGTAATGATAGTAAATAATACCACATCCATTGACAATTATGTTTTCCTAAGTCTAAAGTGAAACATTATCATCCACTTTAAACTTAAACGCATAGTTTAATTTTACATGACTTATGTATGTATTAAAAGTGTAAAATGTAATGCAGGATAACAACAAATAATGGGAAAGGATTATTGAAATTTTATAATATAAAACATTTAAATTGTCGTTCACAGAATTACAAAAGCTTTGTCAAAAATACAAGCGGATCACGAAAGCTTGACATATTGCTGTAGATATATTGCGGGTACGTACTGTGGCGGCATGGTTTTAAATTTATTATAGTAGCAATATAAATAATATTTTTTAACAAATTTTACTAATATTATAAATACGAATGTTTGGATGTATGCATGGATGGATTATAGTTAAAATATATCTGCATAAGTTCAACGGATCTCGATGAAATTTGGCATACATGTGGAACATAGACTGGAAGAACGCATAGGCTACTGATTACGTTTTTTGTTAATTCCGCGTGGACGGAGTTGCGGGCGATTGGTAGTTTTTTTAAATGCTTTTGTTATTCAATAGTTAAAAACGGCTGGAACAACACAATTAACATAAACAATAATTTTAAATTAAAATGTTGTTTATTCCTTGCGGGCACTTTTGGGAATAATTTAAATATTTTACAATTCCATTTTATTTAATGCAAAATTATCGAAGATTTTAATTAAAACTTTGTAAAGTATACGACATTTTAAGAATAATATTCAATTTCATTTCGTGTTCTTTTTTAAAAATTTTCAGATCTATATCAAAAATCATTTTTAATATTCTCTTCCGTCCTGTCCAATTCAACAGATTCGTAAATAGATCTTTTCGTACATTTCGACGGTATAAAAATGGTCATGCCATTTGAGATTCATTTATTTAGGGCAATGTTTTTGTTGGTTTCAACAACGCCATTTAGTTCGCTTTGCCCCTTTCATTATATGTCGCAATTCATCACAGACGCGTGGGATTAGTATTGCGAACTGAGTAGGGGTTATTTTCAGGTTTCTATTTTTAGCCGACTTCAAAAAGAAGGAGGTTATCAATTCGACTGTATTTTTTTTTTTTTTTTTTTTTTTATGTGTGTTACCGCGAAACTCGGCCCCTGGTGGTCCGATTTTGATAAAAATCATTTTAATCGAAAGGAAGTGCTTGCAGGTGGGTCCCATTTTTTTGTTTTTTTTTTTAAATAACTAGAAGACTAGTAGATTTTGAATATAGCTTCAAAATTTGTTGCGGAAATTAGGGACATTTTTGCTTTCAGCGCTTACGTAGGCTAAACTATAGGACCTACATAAAAATGATGTATGGCGAATTGTAGCTCTTTAAATGTGCTAAATAAAAGTCCGCGATAGCATATATCTATCTTTTATAGTTTTCTCACAATAACCATTTTTTTCTTTAGAAACATTAATTAAATTCATGCCCTATTTCCGACGCTATTATTCAAGTTCAGTATTAACCCTTATGTAAATAAATATGTTCATTATCAAGAGAATTTAATGTAGATTATATTTGCAATTGAAACTATATCATTCTGTCTAATAGTTTAGGAGATATCGTAAGAATAAAATTACGCGGAAACGAAAAATGCTACATCGCGTTACAATGAATAGCACAAATTTGCTTTCTGGGCTTACGTAGGTCAAACTATATGACCTACATTAAAATGATGTATCGAGTAATTATAGATCCTTAAATTTGCTAAATAAAAGTCTCAGGTGGCATATATCTATCATCTATGGATGTCTCACAAAAACCATGTTATTATGAACAAATTTCGATTAAATTGCACACGAAAAACAGCGTCGTAAGCTTACGGCGCTATTATATTATATTCGATATGAATCCTTATCCAAATAAATATGTTTGATGGCTAGAGTATTAAATGCAGATTACATTAGCCTTTAAACTATGTAATTCTGATCAATAGTTTGGAAGATATTAAATTATTAAAAACTACGCGCATTCGAAAAATGCTACTGCGGCGCGCGGCTGGACAAAATTAAAGGCACGCTACGATGTATTAGTTCGTTAATTTTCAATTTGTATACCGATTTTGATAATTATTTCATTGTTTAAAGGATAAGTGGTTATCTGGTATATTCTAAATTAGTTTTTGAATTGAAGTACACACATATTAAATAGGAAAGTCCTTTTCTTTATTTGTCTTATTTATGTCCTTATACGTATTAAGGTTTGTAATTAAACTTCAAATTCACTAAAAATTTAGAAATAAAACAAACATTTTAAGAAAAAAAAATAGCCGACTTCAAAACAAAAAAAACTATCTCAAACAAAATGCGCTTAAAAGTAACTTAAAAAAAACAATTTCAAACAAAATGCACTCAAAAGTAACGTAAAAAAACAATTTCAAACAAAATTCACTCAAAAGTAACATAAAAAAACAATTTCAAACAAAATGCATTCAAAAGTACCATAAAAAACAATCTCAAACAAAATACACTAAAAAGAAACAAAATAATGTCATGAAAACTTCTTTCTTTCTTTCTTCTCTCTTTCAAAAACCCTCTAAACTCTAAAGAAAGTTCTCTTCTTTCTTGTAACATGTCTATATTGTATAATTATTGTTATTTTGGAGTCGGTTTCGGCCTAAGTAGGGACATAAACGTAAGTATGTCTAATACATCTCAAATATAAAATGTCACCTATTTACTTCGGCCGACACCGACTGCGAAATAACAATAATTATACAATATAGACATGTTACAAGAAAGAAGAGAACTTTCTTTAGAGTTTAGAGGGTTTTTGAAAGAGAGAAGAAAGAAAGAAAGAAGTTTTCATGACATTATTTTGTTTCTTTTTAGTGTATTTTGTTTGAGATTGTTTTTTATGGTACTTTTGAATGCATTTTGTTTGAAATTGTTTTTTTATGTTACTTTTGAGTGAATTTTGTTTGAAATTGTTTTTTTACGTTACTTTTGAGTGCATTTTGTTTGAAATTGTTTTTTTTAAGTTACTTTTAAGCGCATTTTGTTTGAGATAGTTTTTTTTGTTTTGAAGTCGGCTATTTTTTTGGTATTTCAAAACATGTTTAAATATAGGCCTTAAATGTCTTACAAGATTAAAAAAATGTCCGTGTCTATGTATTTATTAATACATAGAACTATCATGTTCACAATTTTCCGACAGTTTATAATGTGCCTAGTTTGTTTGTACTTCTATTTGTTATCGGTTGGTGTTGACATATGTCACATAAACATATTTCTTTATATTAAATTTAAATCATTGCAGAGTATATTCAATTTGCGCTGTAATGTTTTTTTTTCTTCTTTTGATTCTGTTCGATTTCTGTTTTATTTGATCATACTTCTTCTTCTTCTTCTTGTGCCTCTCCACTGTTGGAGGTTGGCCTTCAGCTTAGCGAATGTCTTCTTATCTTGCGCCAAGCGAAACAGGTCTTCAACGCTAACAATGTTCGTCCACTCCCTGATGTTCCTCAGCCAAGTCTTCTTTCTATGACCAACGCGTCTCTTTTCTGATTTGATCAAACGTGAATGCTGTATTTTATTTCTAATATTACAAAAACAGAATTATTATTATTATGCAATTATGTCAGCTTAACATTGAAATCTAAAAAGTTAGTGTGTCATTTTAACAGGTTTCAAGTACAATGAGCTGAATATTTTATGAGCGGGGAAACAGTGAAACGTCGCGGTTTATTTATTAAAGTGACAAAGGCGTGCGGTGTGAAGTACAGTCACAATCAAAGGTTTGTGGCGCGCGACAAGAGGCTTTTGTAATTTGCTTCTGTCACTAATTTAATATTCTCAACACTGAGACAGATTTAATTCTAACATTTACGTGACAAATGTTTCATAATTTACTTTAAATATGTAAGTAAAACTCTGTTTTTGTACATCGATCGTTTACTTTTATTCTTTGTTTTATTATTATGTTACAGAAATAACGTAACCCTTGTTAATACCAACTGGTTTCTGAAACACCGTTGAGACTGACTGATTGAATATTTCACTCTTCAAAATGTATCATAAAATTATGTTGTGTAAAATGATGAAACAGGTTAAAACGCATGTAAACGAGCAGCAGCCACCTGAATTCGCCGAATCTACCCCTAATCTACGGAGGAATCGCGAAAGGATCGCACAGAAAGAATAATTTTACCCTTTCCTATTTATTCCTTCCTCTGTAAAATCCACTTCCTCTCTCCATCTTTTCCCTATAAGAAAAGGGTGAAAAGGAAAAGAGGAATAAAATAAGGTAAGGCCTTCGGCACTACACTCATCGGACGAAACGCGGAATTACTTTCACTTCACGCTTGTCTTCTGTGTGGTCGCGGTATTTCACTGAGCGAACCGACGAATTCGTGCAACAGATGTTGTTGTTGCTGGCGTATAACACTGTTGTTGAAATTTATTGCGTTGAAATTTACAGTTATTTAAAAAGTTTGACGCATGTATGGTTTTTGAAAATAGAAGAACCTTCAAAATTTCGTGGTTTTTACTACAATAATATACTGTTCGATATTTCGGCACAATTGCATGCGCCATGACAGTCAGTAAACCCGTGAGCATGGCGCATGCAACTGTGCTGAAATATCGGGAACTCAAAGCTCAAACAGCCTAATCGTGGTAAGAATCCCGTTACGAACAGTATAATGGAAGAACCATTGTTTTTAGTATGTTTGCAAACCAGGTTAATGAATTTTAGTTTCAACTAGCGGTCTCCCGCGAATTCGTCAGCTAAAAAGCATATAATATTCCCGCTTGCATCAGCTACCGTTCTGTGAAAGTCCCGATAAAATTTAACACGACCTTACGGACAGACAGACGGACCAAATTCGCAAAAACATCATTGTGTATGAAAAAGTTTTTTTCCGATATTACATACAGACACTCTAATTTCAATAATATATTTCGAGGGGTGAAAGGCTATTTGTTTTAAGCGACATTTTTTGCAATATTGACTTTTATATATATATATATATATATATATATATTCAGAATCAGAAAAAATCCCTGGTTCGGAATATATGTATCAAGTCAATATCGTAAAAAATGTCGCTTAAAACAAATAGCCTTTCACCCCTCGATTTAAAATTCTAGATTTGATCTGATATCTCTCCTTTATTAAATGAGTGGAGAGCACTTTAAATTCACAAAATAAGTAGTTGTGGTTACTTTGAGATAGTAATAAAATAAAGCGATACATATAAAATTAAGATAACATTTCAGTTCTCTTTATAAAATCAACGTCAAACCTTAATCACATCTGTTTGAAAGCTTGACTTTAAAATGCGCCTCATAAGATCACAAACAGAGTTAAATATATTGTATTAAATACTAAATAAGCCTTTTAACATTATTAAGCATTTGAGACTTGCTAGAAGATTATTTACCGTAGGTTTTTAAGACCAAAATCCTCCTTAAAACATATTGTTACCTCTGTTTTGATCTCAAAGATGACAGGGATGAAGATATGTTTTATACAGAGATTTTGGTCTCAGGAATCTGCGGTTATTATTGTAGCCTAGTTACTTAGACGTGAGAAGTTCATTTGTAATATGTCAGTAAATATTTTTTTAAATCGTGTATCATTTTTGGAAAGTAACGGATCACGAATTTTGGAAAATAACTGATAAAGAATATGTGAGCTACTATTTCAATGTATACAGTACATGTATTGCAAATCAAATGTCACTAAAAAGCAAGTATTTGGACACTGGATAGGAAAAATGCAAATTGCAACAATAAAGGGGATAGCGACAGATCTTGCCAATCAGCAGGACAATTCGTGTCACCCGTCGCCATTTTTAATTAAAGCTGACTGGAAACGATAGAAAACCTTCTCTATGGAAATGTTTACTATGTTTTTGTATTTGTTAAGAATGAAAATAATAAGAGTATATTTATAAAAAAAAAACATAATTGATAGTCATATACCCCTGGTTATATTAAAATGTCGAATAAATATACAGATGATCTGAAAACCTTCTCCGTCAAAGTTGAAAATCACAATTACCAACATAAATTAGTAAAAAAAGATTATTGACCTTTGTTTGTATTTACAATATAGTGGGAATTGAAAAAACGAAAAAAGAATGAAAACAGTAAAGAGATTAATAATTTTCTATCATTTGTATTGCTGGCGCTAGTTAAATTTGATGTGTGCGTGATTTGAAATAATGCCAACATTGTAAACAGCAGGCTTTATGCATCTTAATCCAAAGTTATGTACAGGCTTGTAACGTAGTTGGCAATGCGGCTTTGCTTTGTACACTTGCCTAGACCACGTGTTTGTGTTGAATTATTTTACCAGACATACTAGTGACAAAATGTCTCACGGTATTTATTATGAAAGATTAAATGTAAGCTATATATAATCAATATTTATACTAAATACAAATGGTAACCCGCGATTTCATCAACTCAGAATAATTAAAAAGAAAAGTATCCTTTAATATTTCCGCATACATCAGCGACGTTCACATGAAAATCCCGTCAAAATCAGTTCAGCCGTGGCGGAGATTAACACAGTCAGATAGACAGACTGGCAAAAAAAATTGAATTTTCGTTATGGCTTCGTCTTCTCGAAATATTAAATTAATTTTCCATAGTACATACACACTCTCCAATTTTAATACTATAATTTTGTACGAGTACTTCAGAATCGAAGACTCAAGAATTGTTACGAAACTTTCTCGAAATAAAGATGATCTTTTTTACAATAATGAATTACTTTCACCTGTTGACATATTACGTAGTTTTATTTCTGATATCCTTCATACTAATATGCTCAACGATTTGTTTTAATAAATAGGTTAACACTGTAAGCAAATTTCATATTTATGTTCATATCGTTGTCATATAATATTATTATGTTAGTGTATCGATCAGTTACAGTGTAATTTGTAGTAACTCGTGTAATTTGATTACGGATATATAGACATATATAGGTAACTTATTGATGTTATTAGTATTACGCGTTAATGATGTGGAAATGCAATCGAATATAATCAAATCATTTAATAGTCTAAGATCCCGCTGCAGGATTGGTGCGCTCATCGACTTTTTGTTTAAAACCAAATTTTTATGTTTATTTATAGTTAAGAGAATATATATTTACTAGGGTGCCTATCAAAATTTGGCCGCCATTATTTTTTTAAAAATTATTTTTAATTGATTTTTGGTAAAAAATTTCGTTTATTTATTTTTTTAATAAAATAACGTCTACATAACGGTAATTAATATCAAGATTCTAAAAAATCACGGTTGCCGTTGCGCACCTGGCCGCACCTCTTTGCAGCCAGGTGTAAACAGGTATGATTTCGATAAATTTATACGTCTATAACCTATTTTTATTAATTCTATGTCAAATTAAAGCTAATTTTTTTCTATTAATTATCATATAAAGTTGCTTAATTAAATCTGGCCGCAAATAAGGGTTGCTGGCTGTTAAAGATAATAAATATTTAAGGTAGAGTGAAAGAGAGTTAGCGCGTAACATCATTTGTCAGACGAGGACAGCGATTGCCGGCTGTGCGACGCTTTTAAGCCATTGCGCATGCGTCGAACGTTAGTGTTCTCAACCACCGGGGAGTAATAGAGACGACTTATAATAAATACTCCAAAAAATATGTAATTTTTTTCAAAATGACAAATTTAAAAATTGCAACAAAAAATTAATATTGATTTGATATATCGACGGTCTAGTTAGGAATTTGTCTAACTCCTTATTTTTTAGAGGGTGATTTTATAACATTTTGATGAAGCAATAATCCAATTACAAATTATTTGAATGATTCAAACTTAAATATTATATCTCTATTAGATATAAATAATTTTAAATGGTTTTTTTAAATGATAATAAATTTTGAAGTAATTGTTTTTTTTCGTACAAATAGAAGATTCTCTAAAAAGGAGTTAGATAATTTGCTAATTAGAACGTCGATATTTAATATTAATTTAAAAAATAAAAAAATAAAACCAAGGTGACTTAAGTAAAAGAAAATTTTATTGCGAAAGTATTATTCAAAAATTTTATTAGATTTTATTCAAGTATTTAATTGTCTGTTACATATTAATTAAACATTTAAGCAAATTAAAAAATTAATAAATTTATCTTATAATTCTTATATTTCCGTAACTCTTATTTAAAAATCTGAATCATCGGAGCTTTCAGTTGTACTGTCATCGGAGCTATCACTTTCATCGCTACAAATATCAGAATCGTCGTTATCGGAAGCTTTGTTCGTGGATTCACATAGCACACTATTAACTTGCGTTGGAGTTGAGTCTCCCAGGAACCATGTTGGTTTTAAAAAACCATCTAGTACCAAAAAGCCATTATTTTCTGGGCTGAATGGCTTAAAAGCGTCGCGCAGCCGGCAATCGCTGTCCTCGTCTGACAAATGATGTTACGCGCTAACTCTCTTTCACTCTACCTTAAATATTTATTATCTTTAACAGCCAGCAACCCTTATTTGCGGCCAGATTTAATTAAGCAACTTTATATGATAATTAATAGAAAAAAATTAGCTTTAATTTGACATATAATTAATAAAAATAGGTTATAGACGTATAAATTTATCGAAATCATACCTGTTTACACCTGGCTGCAAAGAGGTGCGGCCAGGTGCGCAACGGCAACCGTGATTTTTTAGAATCTTGATATTAATTACCGTTATGTAGACGTTATTTTATTAAAAAAATAAATAAACGAAATTTTTTACCAAAAATCAATTAAAAATAATTTTAAAAAAAATAATGGCGGCCAAATTTTGATAGGCACCCTAGTAAATATATATTCTCTTAACTATAAATAAACATAAAAATTTGGTTTTAAACAAAAAGTCGATGAGCGCACCAATCCTGCAGCGGGATCTTAGACTATAATTGAAACATGAAAATATAATTTAATGCGAATAGTAAATTCACCGCAAACTCTTTCGTACATCTGCCACAGATTCGATGTTCCAAACAATATACTAACAGTTTTCAATGAACAGAGTAAAATAGCTAATTAAGATGTTTAAATCTCATGCAAAAGCTGTTTGCGGTTTGTATGAAATTAGGGTCTAAGGGAACGGAGCCGTCACATTGTTCTCTGGCAACGTGAATTGCTTCGTAGTTCAATTTTGAGTAACCAAAGTATTTTGTGGCATACCGTTCTTTATTAATAGATTTATATATATTGATCATGGTGTTAAAATAGTCTTTTTGTGTTATAAAATATTTACTATTAATAATAAAGGATTTGGCCAAAAACAAAAGGAATAATTTTAACGTTTGAATATGTTACGTTACGTATTTATCTGTTTTCTTTTTTTTAACGAGTATTTTAAACGTTCTCAACCAGTAATAGGCCACTGAAACAAAAGTTAGTGATTTGTTTGTTTCCTTGAGGATTAACAAGATTAATTGGGTACAAGGGATATTACCTTAAATTCATTAGTCTTTATTTAGGATAAGACTTATTTTTGTTTAATAAAAGTGACTTGATTGATATTTATAGTGTTCGTAACTTAGATGTTCACCTAAATTACCAGATTACTTTAACTTAGTTTTACAGATTGGAAAGGAATGGACTTGATAAACTTTTTCCATGCTCAAAACGTCATTATGTTATGTCGCCTTATTTCTAACTTGGATAATGTGAGAGGTTTGTTATATTAGTGTGATCATTGCGTCTGAGCATGTTTCCCTACGTTATGATTTACGTATTTATATTCTTTGCTTTGCTATGCTCGACTGAACTAATAGTCGCGATCGACCGGTTGGTCACTCTTGGTTTATAGTAAGTAACCTTATGAAATAATTTTAAGCAGTGTTTATATGAGAGTTGCCGCGATGTGGTACTGAAAATGTGTCAAAGGGGTGGTGAGCGTCGTAACACTGTGGCAATGCTTTGTGAATTACACTCTAGTATACCAGCGACGACCTGAACTTGTTTAATTAAATTTGTTTACCGGACGGCATTGTTTTAAAATTTGTAAACATTTCATAAAAGAAACGAAAAAGGGATTTAAAGCTAGTTTAACAAATGATTTCATATTCATACTTGTAGACATTCGACTTCTAATATATGCTGCACGCAAAATCTTTTAATGGTCACTTAAGCAGTTCTAAGGGACTACACTTAGGTGTAATTAATGAAATTGCAGTCTCTTTGTAACATAAAAAAAACCTATTTCGCGAATATGATTATTCTACGTAGGTATAACGAAAAACCAATATTTAACATTTTTGTCTGCCTGTCTGTCCGCAGATCTGCGTTTGTTCAGGGTAATCTCCGACCGACCGATTTTGAAGGGACTTTTACTGAAAGGTAGCTTAAGTTACTCTCAACTTAGGCTATTTTTGAATTCAGCGGTGATGAAGTCGCGGGTACCTGCAAATACATATGTAGTTCATAGTGTCGATTAAAAAGACCCTTAGCATGATATATTAAATATATATTCTTTGTCTTGTTCTTTTTCTTTTAAAAGAACAGTAAATAAGCATTTGTTATTTGATTAGTTCTTATACTTTAAATTATATAACATTAAATGACCGGTGTACATAAGACATAAGATCAACGGTCAAAACGGTCGAAGTACGAAAAAAAAGAACTTGTCATATTGCTCGACCTAATAACAGAGACGTTAATTAAGTAAGGGTTGATGTAATTTATGGCAATTGTTCGACCCCGGTTACATTCGGCCGAGTTTCTAAAATATTTAATTTATTATCATCTACCTGGGAAAGGTGTCTATTGTTTAGTTTAATTAGTGAGGTTCGAAACCGAATTGTAGTCTATTACAACAATATTACTCTCTATGAACATATTTTAATTAAGTTACTCAAGGAGCATAATCGATACGGAATTGTATTACAATTGTAGATACCTAATTTTCCTTTTGTTCAAGTTTGATTGTGGAGTTAATTGTACTCTTATATTACTATTGAAGAAGATTGTTTGCAATTTTAGAATCTTACCGTGAGTTTCTGAGACCAAAATACTCGTTTAAATCATACCGTTATTTCTGTTTTGTTAAAAATAATGATAGGGATGACGATATGTTTTATACAAAGATTTTAGTCTTAGAAACCAACGATAAGTAGAAACTTTTCGATATTACAATTTCTCAATAAAGATACGAAATAAAAAACGTTTTACAGCTAATTTTATTTGCTTCTTTCACTACTTACATGTTTTAATTAATTTAATTAGTTTCTTTCAACTAATACCTTAATATAGCTTGAAATGTAGAAGAGTTTAGAACATCAAAATTCAGTTAAAGTACTGAACAAAGCTTTAGTAAGGCTCATCAAAGCAGCACAGTCGTGGTCAGCAACCGCAACAATTTGTAAATTTTACGTTTATTCTCCTTTTGCAACGGAGAAAATTTACTTAATTGAAGTAATTCAATCCAATAAAAAGCTTTTTAGTTCTTAAATTAACCATTTTAATATGTGTTTTAAGTTTAGCAAACATATTTTTCAACCTTTTATATTGAAATACAACTAATTTAATTATTTATGATAAAAATGGTTCGCAATATTAATTGAAGTTTTATTTATATCAAAATTTGTAAATCGTTTTTGGTCGTTGTTGCAGATCTTATCGTTGAAAAGTTACAAAAACTAGTACTATTGGCATATAAATGAAAACATGCTTAAAATTTGTGTGTGATTACACGAAAAATACGTAATATTAGGTTATGAAGTTGTGTCATCTAGTAACAGCCATAACGCGTTCTAACATTTTTGCCAATGACGTTGGACAGGCGATTTTTGGCTTTAAATTCTTTTATTGTTTTCATATTTGGTTATCATTTTCAAATTCTCAAATTCTTGGTTTCGATTCAATCTTCTCCTTCCCAATTAAAAATTAAAATTATTTAAAATTCTATCTCATGCTATGTCATCAATATTATTACGAAATGAAAATAAAAAATAAACAAAGAAAATTTTGTCGCTTATGGATTTCACAACTTTGCCTTGTCCAGGATTTCAAAGATATTGCTACAACTATACAATTATAAGTACCTTTACTTTCTGTTATAAAAATAATCATTCAATATACTTGTAAGATTAGAAATATTCGTTAAAGCTTGAGGATTTTTTCATATAGAAAACCATTTAGAATAAGTAATAACACCATAAGAGTAATTATGTCGTTCTGCTTAATTCGACGTCAATCCTTAATCCAACTTAGTATCAAAGGGGCTCTGGTAAATAGTTTCGTTGTAGAACTGAAAACTGAAGACGTTCTTAGAGTTAATTATTCCAAGTATTTACAAGTTTTCGAAGCGACAAAGAAACTTTGTAAAAGTTTAGCACTAAATGCTTCTAAGTGAATTAAGTTTTTCCTAAAATGATTCTGACATTTTAAATAATATTTCGTTATAAGTAATCGAATGTTTGGGTGAATGGATGAATGTTTGTTTGAAGGTATTTCTGAAACGGATCAATGGATCTTGATGAAATTTGGCACAGATGTAGAACATAGTCTGGAAGAACACATAGGCTACTTATTAAGTTTTTTTTTAATTACGCGCAGACAGAGTCGCGGGTGTCAGCTAGTATTTTAATAAAACTTCACTTAAAATTTTACTTTAAAACACAATTATACATTAATGATTCCCGGTGTGTTATTTAAACAGACACAGAACATAGTTTATCATATTAAATTACTTTTTCAGACATCGAGATTTTAAAAAAAGTTAAGTCCAAACAGTATTAATTATTAATTCATGAAATTAACATTCGTATGCGCATTGTTCCTTGGCTATAAATATTGAATGATAACAAAACAAGTCCACCTGTGTTGTCTATATTTAAAAGTAATAACAATAAAATGTACTGAAGGAATTAAATGTTCTTTGCATAAATTATAAAAAACAGTAAATAACAAACATAATAGTACATGTTTCTTGTTTTGATAGAAAAACATATACAAAAACGTATTATGTATATCTTATCTTTAATAAATAATCAATTATGTTTTTCGGAGATAATAAGAATACAGAGATAAAAAATAAAATCTACGCGTGTTTCAGCACTGGAAATTCACACATAAAATAAGTCCTTTGAATTAATGAAATAAAACTCGAAATAAGCGTTACAATAAGTTTTCCATGAGGCTTTTTATAAAAGTGCATCAGAAACTTGGATAAAGGACATTTCAAAAGAAAAGTTAAAAGTTTGAAATAATTTTATTAATGGTTAAGTTTCTTTGTTAAAAATCTTTAAAGTATATTTTGTAATTAATCATTTTACTTCATTGGACATTCTTCCCTTAAACCTGTGCCTTCATACAACAACAGAACTCACGCTCGTGGTCTGTGGTTCAGTGGACCATGGCCTTCTTTTGGCTCGGTCCCGACACACTTCTCTCCCTCCTTTGTCATAAATAAATCTACGTATACAAGCACGTCGGTTTCGGATGGTCTTAATACCGCCCCATATTTTTTTTTTTTAATTTGGGGATCTTACTAATATTATAAATACGTATGTTTGGATGGATGGATGGCGGGATGGTTGTTTGTTTGAATAATATCCATCACAGTTCGCATCTTAAGGAAATATGGATGCGAAATAGTAAGGAAACAAAAATATTAACATTTTATTGTTTCAACGTACTATAAGTAGGCTGACTCTTTACGTCTCTAAAGTTATTCGGTCGTTTCCTTATCAGTTGCTTGCTATGATCAATGAAGGACTTCATATAATTAGCTGTGCGATATTTAACATCAAATTTATCACAATGTTCGAGAAAAGTCGGATAAAGATATTGCAATTCTGCATGATCTAGAGTTGGAAATAAATGATGAAGTGTATGAAATCCGAAACGAGTTAGCGACTTGAAATGGTTGTCAGTTTCGTCCACTCTCTCGGATACAGTGTCTAACTGATGAATGCCCCAATCGTAGTACTCGGCTCTGAAATTACATTAAAATATAGCAACTGTTGCACTTTGATCCTCTAGATTAGATAGATTTACTGTGAGATATCTATATTATAGGTGATTAAGTGATAAATAAACCAGTCTGAATGCAGCGGTAAATACCACACATAAGAAAAAAAAAACTTTCATTATACATTTTAATAAACTAACTAAAAGGCTTAACTTATGCATAGTTTAGAGTCATAGTTAGTATTATACAATATAATGTTATATTGTTGTGATAAATTAAAAATAAAAAATAAATAATAAAACAGTTCACATACCTCGGTATGTCCCCATCGAAGAAATTATTGTGGGAGTGATGACCAGCCGTTAAGCCAAAACACATGAAGAAAATGCTGCATATTACAGTAATTGTGAACCATAGTAACAATGTATATGATAAAGGCAGTCCACCAAAACACCACATCCAAAAAGGAAGGAAAAATTGTATTGCATTTGCCCAACTTAATTTTTTACCATCCATATATATTGCCGCTGTAAACAATCTGAAAATATTCGAATTTTTTAGGCCTTATTTATTTTCATGAAATTAAGATGTATTTACATAAATGTGGTACTGACTCTATAACAAACATTCCAATTGTAGCGAAAGCAAATATAATAGGGTAATAAAAAGAAGCCATTTGAGCCCATATAGGTTTATCCTTAGCAGGCATATATTGTAGGAATGGCTCCAACATGCTCAGCTCCAAATCGTTTACTGTGTTCGTATGTAAATGATGCGACAAAGCGTGGGATATTCTCCAGTCTCTGTGAAAAACACATGATTATACCATTAATTGAGTTGAATTTGAATTTGTAAATTAGATTTATTGAACATCGTGAAGCCACGTCCTCATTCAGCGTGCGACCCTTTGACAATGGTAAAAAAAAGAAGAGACGAGAGGGAATTTGCTGTAAATAAAAATACATCGGAATCGTTTCGTAAAGAAGAAGTGATGAAATTATAAGAATGTTTTTCCTTACTCATATGACATTCCACTGAAATTGAAGAGATACATTCGCCAGTTGTCAGCACGATGGAAGTAATTGTGTGCAGCTGTGGTGAGTGCGCTAAGAATATACCCCGTGACAACTGTTGCGATTCCTCCTAATACGAAATCAGTTTTCCACAGATAAGTACACGCAAGACTAGAGACCAGAAGAGAAAGTAATAAGAAATCTGTAGCTGTATCACTCTTTCTTCGTAAATCTTTTGGTAACTCTTGATATTTCTTTTGGATTTTGCTCTTCAAAGTTTTATAGAATCCGTCTTCTTTAAAAGTAAAGGGAGAATTTCTTGGCGTGTCAACCTTTCTCACAAAATATTTAGGCAATAAAGTTTCTGCGACACCAAGAAGGTGGTGCGTTTCGAATGCCTCCGTTATATCTGTCCCCTGTAAAATTTTATGAATAGTGTATAAGACCGTCAATTGAATTTAAAAATTAAATTAAAGGTAAAGTAGAGTTAAAATAGCAGGAAATGCGTTACAATTGAGAAATTTTTTGTTTGCATTCTAGAAAAATTAAAATTCTAGAAATGCGCTTTCAATAAACAACGAGCCATCATAAAGTATGAATCTTGTTGTACCTTCCTGATAAACCGGAAAACAAAAGAACCAAAAATAAATCGACATTCGCAAACTTACTTTTGTAATACTTATCCATTGAGGGCCGCCAGGATGTGATGAAATAAGATCGGTCAAGTCGTAAAGTGAATCGTGTATTCTCCACAGGCCTTCAGCGCCGTCCAGTTGGTGTTTTCCTTTTAACCATTGGTAAGCTGTTTTCGGATCTTTGTCTCTATAAATTGGATACATTAAGTGCGGGAAACTAGTTTGCCTTTTATCTATATTAGGAGCCATAGTACCTGAAAAAAAATCTTTAGTAACGTAAGTCAATATAAAAAATGTGTAAATATAATTAAGATCAATTCAGAAAAATATGTACACTAATTTTGTCAATATTTTTTTTTTGTAAAAATACATTGGAATGTTTGTACATTTGTCCTCTATGCACTCTTATACCGAGGACGCCAGAACAGGTTTGCCCAAAATCCCCAGTATCAAGGTGGCCGTTTTTAATGAAACTTTTTATTTGCATTGTGATATTTTTGATAAAACCGTGCAACTGCCGCTCCTGCATTGGTCAGAATATGACGCTGTCAGGATTTCCTGACTTTCTGATTTCCTGACTGACATAAGATCTTTGTGAAATAAATGCCAGGATTAATTACTGTTATTCAATTATAGAAAGACCAATTAAATTGTATGAAATACAATACAGTAGGATCTGAATAAGCGAGAAACCTGTACAAGCGTGAGATATTTTCCGGTTTCGACGGAAGACGTAAATAAGCGAGAAATTAGGACTAGAGAGAAACCTAGCTAGAAAAATATCTCGGTCGACTGTGTTTAAAATACCTAATTTCGAATACTAAAAATCAGTAAACTTACTAATATTATAGATTCCAATGTTTAAATGGATGGATGTTTGTTATCACTTAACTCCAGAACGGCTGAACATCTGGATAAAATATGCTAAAGGAATAGATTATAGTCTGGAATAGCGCATAGGCTACAACTTGGTATATTTTTTCCGATTACAGAGTCGCTGCGACAGCTAACAATATTATACAATCCGAAGGACGCAAACAATAATATTAAAGTAATATTTCTTCAAAGTTGCTTGAACAAGTTTTTTCCCCGTCTAACCTTTGTAGATCTAAAGAAATAAAATATTAAGCAAAATGAACATAATCAATAAAAAATTCCGCAGTCTTATATCAAGTATCGTGTTTGTATTTTTATATTCAAATCGGTAGAGTAGAGGTAAAGTTGTTGTATTTAAAACCTTATTTAACTGGCGTTTTCAAAATAGCCTTACCAATGTTATCCAATTCTATTCATTGGTTTAAGAACGCATAGCGACAAACATAAATTAATTTTTATTTATGCAGAATATAGTCATTTATTTTGAAATTAATGATTAAAAAACGGAAGCGTTCAACTATTTAATTGTCAACTGCTTGTGTCAAAGATCATTTAATATTTTTTATAGGAAAAGAGGTCAAACAGGTAACAGCGGTTTGCCTTATATTAATTGATGTGACGCACATGGTCATCCGCAACACAAGATGTACTACCGGCCGGGAGATGAACGCTCATTCTTTGAAGGACACTAAGTCAAAACTATTTGAAAATACCGCTTTATTAATACTTATGTAGATTCACAAAGTAAATACAAAAAAAGTAAACTTGTAATTTCTTCATTTACACTTCAACTAGCTGTCGCCCGCGACTCTGTCCGCACGGAATTAAAAAAAACGTAATAAGTAGCCTATGTGTTATTCCACATGTTCTATATCTGTGCCGAAATTCATCAAGATTCGATTAGCCGTTTCGGAGATACCTTCAAACGAACATCCATCCAAACATACGCATTCATTAATATTAGTAAGAAGTAAGATGTAGATGTAGAGTATTTTTTCAATAAACTACGATCATTTTATGTGGTATTTAAAGATAACGGCCTTTCATTTTACCTAAACATTAAGCGTAACACCTACACTACATCAACACAAGTGCGTCAGAAACGATTATATCTTCCTATTTAGTCAAATCGCCTATAAGGGCAACACTTAAGTACTTTTTACAAACTTACTTCTTCAGAATGAAAATACCTAGCAGTATTTAGGTAGACAGGCAATTACACTTGTAGATGGAAATCAAATTACAAATAGCTTGCGTTTTTACATTGACATAAATAATGTCCATTCACAATGTTACAAATAAAAAAACAAAGTAACCCTAACTTGGAGTAGGCTCCGAGCCCCTCGGTGGGTACGTAAAGTGAGCTGATGGTGATGATGAAATAAAACCTAAGTTCTTAACAATGTATATAATAATTCTGTAAAACTAATATATTCCTAATGACGTTGTTAATAAAAGATAAATCATGTTTTTGAAAATCAACGAACGAATTAAACATTTTTTGCAAATGAATTATACGCGACGGCCACCGCACTAGTCACAATACAAGAAAAACAGAAGACAAGATCACGGTCATGAACAAATCAAACACGAAAAAATAATATTTGTTGATTCTTGCTACCTTGAGGTTGATCGAATTTTACTTAAAATATTTTCTAACTAGGATAAATAAATATTACTTTGGGTTTGGACTGCACTTGGGTGTGGTATTGGCACATATTTTTATTATCACTAACATTATCGTTTTGTTTTTTTTTTAAACAGACAAAAACCTATTGTCAGTGCCTATATAACATTCCATCTATATTTTTATAACCATGTTTTTCGAATGTTGTTTTTTTAATGCATAGAAGTTTAATAACAATTTCATTAAATAAATCAAAATATCAATATTACGTATCATTTCTTTTCTGAACGATCTTTGTAACTTGTTTTAAATAGAATAATTACCTGGGTATTTCCTGGAAGTAATTGACTGGTTGAATGTCGTTGATTGAGATCGAAGGTCAAGGGTATAAGCGATCACAATTTTTATTATCACACTATAAGGAATTTAGATTTGTATTACGGGACTAAAGGTAAATAACTATTTTACACTGTTTCTTTTGTTACACGTCCGACACTTACTAAAATATAATTATTACTGGTCTGGGACTGCGCACGCGATTCATAACGATAGTGATATAAAAACTCGGTCAGTTTTTTTTTTTATAAATTCAACTGATTTTATACAATTCAAAGTACAATGAACATTTATTGTAATTAAGTGTTTATTATTCAACGAAATTGAATTTGCTAACTTGAATTTTAATTGTATAATTAATGTTTTCTTCAAAACAAGGTTGAGTTTTATTAGGTATTCTAATAATAACTGAATAGTTTTTTATTAATATAAATTGTCAAGATTTACACCGCTACTGCTATCTATTGTATCAAAAAGTATAAATTAACATAAAAATCAGTATGCTTTTGAATCTTAAATCTATTCTCAATAAATGATTCACCTTTAATAGAACAAAATGTTGCCAGCTCTGTTAGATATTAATAGGTAATTTTCGTTAAAGGGAGGAACTGCTGTGATACTGAGATAACGTTAGATGGACACTTTAAGAGGAAAAATATTTATGTTCCTCAAAGTTATTATGAACGGGACAAATGGACGAAATTATTTCTATATAATATTTATGTCTTAGAATAAATAAAAAATGTTTCGTCTGGTGGTTGAAACCATATAACTACGTACTGATACAATGAGTAGAAAACAATGGATTGACGCCATCTATTGCCTGCATTTTAAAATAAAGATTTTAATTTTTTACACATTTAAATGTAACACTCTCTTATCTTAGAAGTAGCTGACGACCGCGACTCCGTTCGTGTGGAATTTAAAAAAAACATAATAAGTATCCTATGTGTTCTTCCAAACTATGATCTACCTCTATGTTAAATTTCATCAAGATCCGTTGAGCCGTTCTGGAGATACCTTCAAACAAACATCCATCCATCCAAACATTTGCATTTATAATATTAGTAAGATATACTCGTAAACATCGAAAAAATTATTTAGCAATGTAAAAATAAGAAGAATCGAATAACAACACGTCGTTTAGGCCGTCACAACAATATTTACTTTCATACAAACCGACACACATAAAAACAAACATACATACATATTCGTGAATAATATTATTCTTTTATATCTTATCAGACGGGTGATACAAGTACAAAGATTCTTAAGTTTAACTTTAAATTAATTTTTTTAAATTAGTTTATGAACTATAATTTAATTAGATTGTTAAATAAATCGATTAATTTGTTAATTAATTGAAATTAATAAAATTGTTTTTTAATTTGTTCTAAGGTAATTATTTACCAACGTATGATAAAAATAAACATAATTTTCATAAGGATATATAAAAACGATTTAAATAAAACTAGCTATAATAAACTATGTATGCTAGACTTAGAATGGAACACACACGGACATGCTTCGATTCACTTAACCTTATAGTCCAGTCATTTTAGTAAGTTCACCTCGGAATTCGAGATACCCAGCTGTAAGTCTGTAAATACTTGTATATTGACACCCTAAAAGTTGTCTCAAAACCTACATATGGTAGGGTGTAAGCAACTATTAAATTTCAAGGTCAAAGGTCACAAAAATCGGCTTTTTGCGCTTTTTTTGGAAATATCTCATTTCCTATGAGTTTTTTGCTATTCGTATTTCTTATCAAAATTGTAGAATACAAAATTCTCTACAAATTTTGTTCAAAAAAATTTTTTATACGGTGAACCGTTTTCGAGATAGAGGGCGGAGAGCGCGCGGTCACAGCATCACTTCAGCCTCCGGTCGAAAACTCGCCATATAGTTGATGAACTATCAATAAACCAATTATTATAAATATTTGTCATTTTTTATTAACTATTATATTCTACTTTATAATTTTTTTCCTAACTTATCCACTTCTTATTAAGTATTAATTTATTTAACAACACTTACCTGCCCATGTAATTGCAGAATTGTTAATGAAAATATAGGAATTATATTATGTCGCTCTGATATGGTAGAGCATTGAGACAAGCTTGCCCATTACATTGGCCACAAGTTAAAGAGCATTGCAAGCCCGCTTTCCTGCATCCGCATCGCGAACCACAGCCACTCTTGCAATTGCAGAAAATTGTATTTAGCAAATCTTCTGGAGCAGGTGGTAAAATTGTCATGATAGGCTCCAGAAAATCGTTTCGCATTGCCAAACCCCATACCTGGGGTTCCAAATCATGTCCTAACCAAGTTTGAACTTGATAATATACACGGTTGAAATGTTGATGAGCAGCTGCACTTGTTGGTGGAATATTTGAAAGTTGCACAGGTTTATTAAGTTTTGTAGACTTGACGTAATGCATGTAACGAAGATGATCGAGACTTTTCACAGATTTCGGAGCATTATAGACTGCCAATAAGGTTTGAGTTCCACTCTCTAATAATTTCTGGGCCGAACAATTTTCTTCCTCAAATGCTGCAGCTAGTTCATACAAATTTGTCAGTAATTAATTAATTTGACAAATATTAATAATAATTGATTTATTGATAGTTCATCAACTATATGGCGCGTTTTCGACCGGAGGCTGAAGTGATGCTGTGACCGCGCGCTCTCCGCCCTCTATCTTGCAAACGGTTCATCGTATAAAAAAAACTTTTAAACAAAATTTGTAGAGAATTTTGTATTCTACAATATTGATAAGAAATACGAATAGCAAATAACCCATAGGTAATGAGATATTTCCAAAAAAAGCCCGAAAAATCGATTTTTGTGACCTTTGACCTTGAAATTTAATGGTTGCTTACACCCTACCATATGTAGGTTTTGAGACAACTTTTAGGGTGTCAATATACAAGTATTTACAGACTTACAGCTGGGTATCTCAAATTCCGAGATTCTTACCTAATTTAAACTTAAATGACTGGACTATTACGTGAATCAAATTGTAGAACCTTGTAATGCTATAATTGAAGTAATACTTTCGAATATGTTTCATCTGTTCAATTTACGATTAAACAAAGGCCTAAAAAGGTCTAGTTGTTGGGAAATTGGCTGTGGAATTGCTGAATTACAGAATAAAATTATTGGAATTAACGAAATAACAACTACTTCTTACGTCTTCGTCTTTCGTCTTCTTACTACTTCTTTCGTCTTACTTCTTTACTTCTTTCGTCTTTGCGATCTAATTACTCTAATAACTATATATTTTTTCACATATTTAAATTTTGAGTATTTTTTCACATCAAAAAAAGAATTGTAAAAAAATGTAAATATAAAAAATGTAAAGAGTTTTGTTTAGAATATTTACGGCCAATCTTTAACACTAGTCTTTATTAATTTGCCACTAACTTTAAATTTTAGTCTACTAATTTCTTTTAAGGCGATCGGCTTTTACAAACTTTGTTAAAGTTTTATCAGACTTCGCTAAAATGAACTCTGGTTACAATAGAATTTATGCTAATTTTATTACAATAGTTATAAAGGTAATTAAGTTAACTGTGCCAATGTTAAAGTTAAGCGGCGATAATAAACACAACTTTATAAGAAGTTATAAACAACTACTTACATAAAGTGAGAATTAGTTCTAGTAATTACTTGATTTTATGATTTATAATATGCATTTAGAATTACATAGGCTTATCAAGTTTAGTAAATGGCTACATAGACTGCTTATAAATTGCCCGTTATTTGAGGGATTTTAGTACACAGACTTTACGTATTCAGTTATTCGTAATAGAATGCATAAGTATTATTATACTAATACGATTTTTATGAGACTTTTCGGTAAGCATTAGGACATGATTTAATTTTGTATTTTGTAATGGTATGCACATTTCTTTTCTATCGCAAATGGTCATCTTTATATATTTGATACTAGCTTTTACCCGCGACTCCGTCAGCGCGGAATAAAAAAATAGAAAACGGGGTATAAATTATCCTATGTCCGTTTCCTGGTTCTAAGCTACCTGCCCACCAATTTTCAGCTAAATCAGTTCGACCGATCTTGAGTTATAAATAGAGTAACTAACACGAATTTATTTTATATATATAAATTTGATATTACCATTCTTTAGAATTGTAACAATTTCGTTGATAAAATTCGGTATGAGTTGGTTTTTGATGTTGTTTAAAAGAATTCATTCACTCTTTCATATCAAAACCATCGAACTGAAATAAACAAAAAAAACAATTAAAAAAAATGTTTTTCGCCTACGGCATAGCTATGTAATATCTGTACAAAGCAATATGCTTGTCCAGTGGAGTGCTATAAAATTTTGTTGTGAGTTTTACGGCCATTACCAATAGTAATTTTTATATTTCATTCTCCGCTCCACATGGCAAGTTAATTGAACGTCAATGGTCCAAGGAATGGGGTATTAGTAGCTTGTGTGTGAATCGGCCACGGTAAATTAAATTTCGGACGATAAACGAGTATTTTCGCTACGTTCCATAAAATCTTGCAAGAATTTATGTCCGAATCAATGTTTTTATTATTGACACGAAGAATATTATGACAGACTATTAGAGAGAAGGCATAAACACAGGTCATGACCTTTATTTCACATTGCTTTGATGATGATGATGTTCTGATTAAGCGCTTTTAATAGATACGTCACCGATGTTTGTTGGTTCATGTGAATATTAATAAAAATCTTTTATAAAAGATTTTTTTAAACGTTTTGAATCTTACATCCAATTTGTTTATGACAAAGGGACACTTATAATAAAATGAAGTTTTCATACGTAGCCTATCTCGTGAAGCTGTTGCGGTATAGCATCAATTGACTTTTAAAAGCTTTTTATGAAAACTTCAGAGAATACTTTATGCCCGGAATAATGAAATTATAAAGTTGATAGTAGATAGTAAGTAAATATCGTAGAGAAAAGAGTAAATAATGTTTCTGACATATAGTTCTTTGAAATAAAAAATATGTGTAGAAACTGTAAATACACGAATACATGAGTAAAATATGCTATAAAGGCGTCAAGTACGCCTGTTCGAGTCTTATGGAAATTTTAAATTATCTTTATATAGGTACCTTATTTTCTAAATGTTAAAACACGATCATAGAAAAGCACATAAAGATGTGAAATAAAGTCAAGACAGACGTTATAGACAATAAAATGCTTCAATATCGATAGTTAACTACGTGAGAGTATTTTTTATTTGTTTTTTTTTTACAATCGCTCTTTGCCTGCTACAATCGATGTCTAGGGTGTTTCTATACAAATAAAAAGTATAACAGTCAGTTAATTTAAAGATTCACTTACAAAAATAAAACTATTGCATGGCCAAGAGAAACAGTAGTTGTAAATATGCCACAGATAAACAAAAAAAAAAACAAATTTCACTCAAAAATACAAAAATTTCTTCAACATAGTTCATAAATAATTTTTAACAAAAGTTTAAAAATGAATGCATTTTTTTTAAATCTCTAATATGACGTATAAAACTGTGACTGATGACAGATGACAGCACGATGTTGGCACTAGCGCCACCTACTTAGAGCTTTCAGTATTTCTCCTCATTGTTATAGGCATTGAATTCCGCGTATATTAAAGCTGTCTTCAAATCTCATTTCTTCCTAAAAATGTCCAGTGGTTTAAAACTCAATCAAAAGTTGTGTTGGAATTCTTTATTTATAGCTTATTTAGTTAATGAACAGGGATTCATTGTTTTCGTCGGTGCCATAAAAACTTGTCGGAGTTTTAAATTAAGTAAGGAAATCGCTGTGATTTAACTTTGGTTTGATTGTTTTACGTTGAAAATTAAAAAGAAGAACCGCTAACAAAGCGTAGGGCCTCAATTTCTTGATATTTACTATTATTTTATTTCCTAGTCTATTATTGTTTTTTTTTTTATTACCAATACAATTTGACAGTAAAAATAATACACATAATTAGCGCTATATGTTGTAGTGGTTTGTCATATTCCTAGTGGTATTATATTCCTAGTCTATTTAAATGTCACATTAGGGGTTCCAATAAACAAAAGATCACAACATAGTATATAACATATTATTAAAAAAAACAATACAGTCTATTAATGTATAAAGAAACATAAATATCTATTTCATAAAATCGTTTACGGTTTCATGAGAGACGTTTTTTGCTTTAAAAAGCGGAAATGAATTCTCCCTTGCAAAATTTCTTATGTAAAATAACAGTCAATTTCTAAAACGACCGAAATTGCCGTAATGCCGGCATAAATTAGGGACCTCGCACATTTTTATTGCAGCAATTTCAACTTAACGCATAAGCAAATGTTTAGAATTATTACCCGAATTGAATTTTCTTATGCGACGATGGTTTCTTAAAACCTCTGTAGTAAAAAATGTAAAAATAACTTGCAGAGTATATAAGATTTTAATTAAGTTAACAAGTGAAGTTTTATGACTTTTGTGAATTTATTTTATTTATTTTAATAAAAATTTAAGTTACGTTTTAATCTTACTGTCTTACTTCTTACTAATATTATAAATGCGAATGTTTAGATGGATGGATGGATGCATGTTTGTTAGAAGGTAGCTCCAAAACGGCTGCATGGATCTGCCTGAAATTTGGCATAGATGTAGAATATATTCTGGAAGAACACATAGGCTACTAATTAAGGTTTTTTTCATTCCGTACGAATGAAGTCGCGGGCGACAGCTAGTTTATTAAACAACTTCCATATAATTAAAAATTTCTGTATCATTTTGGCGAGAATAAAAGACAGAGGTCATCTATTTTTAAAATTGACACAGAATTATTGAGCAAACTAAAATTAAATACAAACAATAATTCAATACTGCAACATATTGCTATTATAAAACGATAGGGGCTTGAAATGAAAACAATGAATATTTATTACTTCAAATTCAAATGTAAATCGCGTTATTTTCGAAAAGTACATGTTCCTAATAAATTACGTTAATTAATAGTTTGTGTTTAAATACGTACGTAAATAACGTCAGCAAAAGCTTTACACGCTTAGAAATCCAAATAGTACTGAATTATTCAAAGGATTGAATATTTTAAACCATCTTTATTATATTTTTGTATTTTAAACCATATTTAGTTCTTTCTCAAATCTAAAAGTAGTCAAATAGTGTAAATCAATGTTTCTGAGCAAGCCTAAGTCATGGAAAAAGCGTGATTTAATTTTATAAAACTACCATTTTGAACGGACAAGCATAGTACAAATAAAGAAAAGGCTTTTCCTCTTAACGTCCACCCTGGATACACATGGATACTAATGTATAACTATACTAGGATACTAATATACAAATGATAATACAAATAGACGTTAGGCTCAACAATACATGGTCGTATCTAATCAACAATAGAGCGGCATATTAGTCACAAACAGAAGTCATCAATATCAATCAGTAATTCATCAATCATTGGCAAAAACATCGGTTGCGTTGTTATGTTAAGCGCTCGTGTTCTATTTAGGCCTTGTTTACAAGATGTTCATTTTATTTAACACTAGCTGTCGCCCGCGACTCCATCGGCGCGCATTTAAATAAAAACTTAACAAGTATTCTGTGTGTTCTTCTAAACTATTTTCTACATCTATGTCAAATTTCATCGAAATTAGTTTAGCCGTTCTGGAGATACCTTCAAACAAACATCCATCCATCCATCTAAATATTCGCATTTATAATATCACTATGAAGTATGATTGTTTGTATCCATATGTATTTAATGTATACAAGCAATTGCTCGCGACTTAGACCGCGCGGAATTTAAAAAAAAAACAATTAATATCGTATGTGTTCTTCCAGACTTTGTTGTACACCTGTGTCAAATTTCATCCAGATCAGTTGAGCTGTTCCGGTGATACCTTCAAACAAACATCCATCTAACCTTTCGCATTTATAATATTAGTAATATTTGTGTGCTTTTCTATTTTAAATTTATAAAAACGTATATTAGGCAAATATTTAAATCAATTTGAATTGTTTAATATATAAATGATTTATAATGTTTTTGTATTTAATAATACCTTATTAGCATCATCGATAATCAATTATAATTAAAATGATAGACGAATAAGTGTAATTAACCAATGAAACCGTTAGTTGCGAACCGTACACTGATTGATTTGATCGGAACATTAAAATTAATGAAAACAACTAAATATGTTTACTGCATTATTTAATTGTCGTTATTTTTATCATTCTTATTACGATTCATATCAAAGACATATTCCCTAAATAAAGAAAACTAAATCGTAATTAACCATAATAATACGATACGAAGTACGAAAGTCTTTTGGACTTCAAATGTATTCAATATTATTTAAATCATAAATATTATAGCTGAGTTATCAGAAGTTTGTGATTATTTTATTATACAGCTTCACCACCTTTTTATTGTATTCTAGTTTGGCCTACTTTCTAACTTTGTATTAGTTCCTTAACTAGAGGGCTATTTAAGAACAACTTTACGTTTTAGAATCCGCGTGGGTTATTTAATCAAGATATATTGTGTTTTAATCTAGTTTAACGAAATGTTATATGTAAAATGTCCTAAATTCATTTAAATTAAAATATGTTTCAATTTTCATGAGAAGCTCATAATTTTACAATCGTGCTAATATGATTAAAGAGATTGGATCAAACAGGGAAAAGGTAGGGACAGGTGGAAAAGGTTGGAGGAGGCCGAAAGGGATTCAAATATTGGAGTAAAAAACAAGAAAGAAGAAAGGGAAGTTGTAAAAAGGTAAACGTATGAAATAATTTTGCTTGAACTGTTTGGTCGCCCGATTTAAAAGAAGCGAAGAAGTCGTTCTACACTTCTTCGTCTCTTTGACATCACGTTTGCAAAAATCGTAAACACGCCGGTCAATTTTCAAATACCAATTTCGCATTGAGATACGAAAATCTTAAGAGAATTGCACTTAAATGTACTTCACTTAAGCAGTTCGCTTCGATACGCTTCGATTAATCAACAATTCAATTCTCAGCTTGGGTCACAATTTCCGACCAGTTCCAAACCAGACGCCTGATCAATCAATGGAGTGCAGATGAAGGAAGCTTAATGTCTTTCCGAGCGTACAATTTTCAGCTTTCCACTCTCAAAGTAATACGTAGTCGGGCGTTCTTTGAGGGCGATATTTTATAACGATACGATCTTTATAAGTTGAGATTTAATGTTAGAAAAGTACTAGATTTGTCACAAATAATTTAGTTTACATTTTTTATTTTATTTTGAATAAATATTAATAAAGTCCATTAAGGATACATGCACTTTTAGATATTAAAGGTCGTGGTATTATAAAAGCAATATTGAAAAACCATATTTTTAAAAATAACAAAAAATTATTAGCTATGGATGTGGAAATAAATGAGGACACTAACTACATTTTCTCTGATATACCATTTTTCTAGAGTAAAAAAAAATGAGTTTTGCTGTCGGATTTCTCTGAAATAATGGTATTATAATAGCTGAGCTGAATATTTAATCAGATACAATTTGCAATCTTTTAGTTAACAGTAGCTTAATTAGATGTTTAATTTTATATCCATTTTAATTGGCCAAACATTATATTCCGGCTGCCAGCTATCATTTAACTTTTGAGTATTAATTTGTTCACTTGTTCCTTTTTTAAAAATGAGCAAACCAGCGCTTAAACCAATGAGTCAGGTGGGTCTTTAACTAAGGGGATGCGGCCGAAAGATAGTACGCTCTAACTTAGTAGAGTTCTATTCACTCTACTCTTGAAGGCTCCCACATCATATTTGGACAGAAAAACTGACACTAGCAACTTGTTCAAATAGCTTCTATCGAACGCGTAGTATATCAACAACAAAGTTTGCTTTATTCAAACATACTCAGAAATATGATTCTACTAGCCCTCAGTGTAGAGTATTTGATTTGCAAGGACCACGTGGCTTCTTTTATTTATTAAAAATAAATTTTAATTCAAAAGATAAATTATTATCGTGTAGATTTGAGAATTTGTTATTTATTATACTCGCTCGCGATTAAACAAAAAAAAAAACTTAATAAGTAGTCTATGTGTTCTTCCACATATACTCTGCCTCTAAGGCAAATTTCATCGAGATGCATTCAGCCGTTCTGGAGACACCTTCAAACAAACATCCATCCATCCATCCATCTTTTTAAACTTTCGCATTTATAATATAAGTATGATTAACCTGAATTCTGTCTGCAAACTTTACTAAAAGAAACAAGTGTAATAATTTTTACGATGTTAACTGATGTCATTTTACTTATCGTTTACTACAAAAATATTTGTTACATTTAATAAAATCTGTTACATTTTTGTTTCTTTACCGAAACAAAAATGTAACAGATGTTTGTATATTATTAAAATATTTTTGTAATTCGAAAAAAATGTTTAAATCTATGTAATAAATGATAATAGAGCAATAAACAAACAAACATGTTGTTTTTTTCTCTTAAATATAAAACACAACACGCTAATGCTACTAACTCCCATAGTAATTATTATATTTTTGAATGCTCGAAAACACCATGTTCGCACTCGATTTCGACATGGCTGCCATAGTATGAATTAAATAACACCCCATAATCTTTCAAATGGCATGGGTTTCATCACTGTTGAGCATTTAGCCCAGACTCCATACAAATTTGCCCATTGTCCTTTCTACGAAAACTTTTGCTTGTAACTGTCGTGTAACTTTTAAGACAATTAATAACCTTATTAATATACTAGCGGTCGCCCGCGACTTCGTCAGCGCGGGATTAAAAAATGCCCACTATATCCCCACATGTTATACATTAGTTACTTTCCCGTTGAAGTCGCATCAAAATCGGCCCAGCAGTCTCAGACAGATATTAATTTTAAAAATTGACTTTTCACTATAAGCAAGGCCCGGACAGAGTCGCCGGCGATAGCTAGTAATTCATAAAGTTATTGTAGGTAGTGTTGTGTTTTGTGTATTTTTAAATAATTCCATTCAAATTGATGAAAACAAGAAAATTAAAGTCATTAGGTATTATTCCGTTTAAAGTATATTAAACGAAAGGTCAAGTTATATCAAATGCAAGTGATAATATTGACCCGTGGGAGTAATAATGAGACCCAACTTACAGGATTTATTTGTGTCGGTGTACATCAGTGTACATTTTATTGCCTACATTAAGCTATTAACTTGAAAAGGGATCATTGCATACACCTATAGTACCTAATTTGTTCTGATTCTAATGTTCTTTTTTTAAATCTTTAAAGGTAAATAAGACGTGATTTTTTACTGAAATATATACCTCGAAGTTAGGATATCTAACTAACGATTGAAGTAATTAAACAAGTATAGCAAACAAAGTAGTAAAACAAATAAAGAGACATAAACTGTCTTATTATTTAAAACACACACATTTATAAACTGAACATTGGCAAACAATTTTTTCAAATCAAATTTTGGAACAGAATTAGGTGTGAAAGCTGTAAATCAAGTAACTTTACTAATAAACAGAAATGAGTGCGGCAACTTACTTTGAACGCCGTGAAACCTATTTTAAATTCAAAATCACTCTTTTGCAGCCAACGTGCTATTGAAAGTCGTGCAACGAAAGTGGTAACTTTTAGTTGCTGTAAATAGCTACGTACTATAATTTGCTTATGTTTATCTTTACTTATTTTTTGTTCTGATATTAACAGAAGGTTTAACGTATTTATATAAGTTTGTAATTTGTATGTATGACCATTCCAATCTTATATCTTAAGGTTTTAACAGCTGAATTGATTTAGATTTGTATATTTTCTTCAAGTGTTTTAGGTTATATGATGTGGGTTTTAGTTTTATTAAGAAGTTTCTGTGGATTTCTATAAGATGTCATCGTAGAAGTCACAGCTTTGTTTTTACGTCACCTTTGCAGTCTATTTTTTTTAGGTCTACTCTTTATTAACAATTTGATTTTGAACGCAATAAAATACATAAGTCTACGTGACGTCAGAATTTTTTGTGTCGTTTGTAAAATTTTTACATATAATGAAATATTTGACCAACGTTTCTGTCCGAGGATGTTTGTTGAATATAAAATGAATATATATTTATAAATATGCAAATTTTTATATGAACATTTTATTTTTATGCTTTCATATTATTTTAAACCAGCATAATGAGTAAGAAATGTTGTTAATGTTGTTAAGAAATGAACAATAATTGTTGCCGACATTAAAGTCAATAAAAAATTTACGTTACGCATATAAATGATTAACAGCGGAATTTAATGTCTGACTGTTACTACTGCCACCACTCCCTGTACTAATTCATATTGATCCGCATTCTTTTAACATTCAGATAGTGTTTCGGCAGTATTTGACTGCTTTCTCACCGTACATACAATACAACACAAGAAAATTTATGAACACTGTTAAAAATAAATATGAAAATTTAAATTGTTCGTGTCGAAAACTAATTTTAATTACTGGGTCCATCAACTTTTACAAAGTCCTTCAGGATGAAATCGCTAATCATAATTATAAAGTAACACCATCTGGCGCATAAAATTAAGTTCTTTGGAGAAATTTTGAAGGGTTCTAACGCAGCTGCTTCTATATCCGTTCATTGGCAGTTATTATTTAATAAACTGATGATTTTAATTTAAGTATAATCACTAACTGTTGTACTCAGAAATGTTATTGTTCAATTAGGGATAGTATTACTGTAGATTTAGCATGCAAATACTACACTGACAGATTAAGTCACCACTATCTACCTGTTCTTATCACACTCATGCAGCGTCGGCGACAGATGAAGTAATCTGAAATCAGATATCTGAAAACATTATATTTGAATCTCTTTGAATAAAATATTGTAAAGTGACCTAACAATAAATTGTCATATTTAATAGTACTGTGTAACCTAAAGACTTGACACGTCTTCGTTCTCTAAAAGTCAAAATATTTTTTCAAATATGTTTTCCCAACTAGAGTTCAGTGAAATGTCGAAAACTGAATGAGTAAACAACATCTATCACGCAGCAGGTTACCCGCCGTACACTTTTATAACTATTTATATCTCCCCTGAGTGTTTTCTATGTCACCCCGTAAGCATCTTATCAAGGAACATATTTTAAAGTTTAACGTATTGTATACTGAGGTATACAACCTGTGAACAATGTGGAAGTTCTTCAGTATTTTTTCCTGAATTTTTAAAGAACATGAATTTTTGTTGGTCAATCATGTGGAAACTGATGACATAGAGTAATATTTTTAATTCCTTTGATATAGCATCAGAACACTTTAAAAAGTGCGTTAAAAGCAGAGCAACATCTAGTATTATTTTAGATTATAACAACATAATTCAAGCGCGCAACCCAGAGGGGAAGGCAGAAATTTGTGGTGTTGATAAATTTAAAACATGATAGTAGACTAGAAATAAATAGATAAATATTAAAAATTAAGTTAATATGAGCTGTAGACCTTAGGAGCTATAGAGTCAATAACTATTTCGTTTGTTTTTAGATTATGTATATTATAACAATAGATTCCTCTACGAGTTTTATGTAACATTTTTCTAATTTCATTACTTCGAAGTCTTGCTACATTAGTTGTGTTGAAGGTTATATAATAGGATCTAATGAACTTGTCTCTTTTACCGTGGATTTCTGAGACCAAAACCTCCGTTTAAAACATGTTGTTATATAGGTATGACGATATGTTTTATACAGAGATTTTGGTCTCAGAACCCTACGGTTAATCTCATTTAAAAAATAAGACTACAGTATGTTTTGGCATGGGAAACAGATTTTTAGACAGTTGTGCATTTATTTGGCAATAAGCTAAAAGAAACAAGTTAGAATGTAACGAAGCATTATAAATTAATTTTAACATGCGACAGCTTCTTGAATTGTTTAACGAACCAAAAATAATTTAAAGAACTCAAGATTTCCTTTGCCGTGATAATAATATATTAAGCGTACTTATTATAGTTGATGAAATATAAAACATTTTTTATTAGAATTTAGTGACTAAGTATCAAACTTGTTAATTAAAAATAAATAAACAAAGAAATATTATCAAATATTTATTGAATTCCAATTGCAGGCCTCCTAGGTATCCTTCAACTACATCGTTTGCTTATTTTTTAATATAATTTAAATACTGTACGCATTTTTGTCACAACATTCAACAATAATATTTGTAAGCTTTTGTTTGCAGTGTTTTAATAGAAATAAAAAAAAGAAATGATTCGTAACAACAAACAAAGTGGGAGTGCACGTGAAGCCTTGGTGTGGCCGAACAATGGGCGGTGTTCGGAACATCACTATTCCGTGACGTCATCGGTGCGAGTGCACGCGTCGGTAACGCGACCGTTTTGACAAGTCATTACTGCCACGAGTGTAACAAGAAGATGTTCAAATGTTTAAATGTTATATATTACAATAAATCGGCGTAATCAATTGGTGACCCCGACGTGATCTACAATAATATTTCGTATCGACGGGATTCAACGCATATCTCATCTCGACGTGATCAAAATATTCCATCCAAACCGTCTCCGTACTAATAACGCAACCATCTTGAAGGAAGTTGCCGGCCAAAGGCTGCAGACATATTTCCCAGGGAAGTGCCAGTTTTTTTCCTTTATTAGTATAACATTCCTTTCTACCTCGGTCTGCGTGAATATCGTCGATAATCCGCGAGGAAAAGGTAAATTACTTATATACGTAAAAATTTAAAGTTGTATTTTTCACTAGTTTCTCGTCAAATTTATTATAAAACTAATTCAAATCGTTTTGCCGAGTGCATTTCATTATAAGCAACCTAATTCATCCAATAATTGCCACCATATAGATAAATTAATTGCATTCAAAACACTGTCATACAGTTGTAAATACATCTACCTACTTTGTTTAGCTAAATTATATTTCTTGTTAATCGTGATTTCAGAGTTTTCACTGATTAGAATATATTCTAAAACACATTCGCCACATGCCAATTCCAGGTGCAATCCGAGTTTAAGCCGTGAAGCCAGTAATCACTCAGTGAATTCGACGGCGTACTGCATCAAGCGCCGCGGGCCGACACCGGTAGTGGAACCAGAGTGCTGTCACCGCGCACCATTCATTCATTGTAAAGTACTTGCCCATTATTATTTAGTCGACCGTTTCAACGAATAGGGATATTTACAAGTATTATTCTCACTAGGCTGTGATACATTTTTTGAGCTCACACGATGAGTGAATTATCGCAACTTATTAAGCAAAGAGGTAACATCAAGGCTAGGTTAACGTTATTTCAAAAGTATTTAGCGCCTTTGATGGATTCAAAAGAAACTAGTACACTAAGGACAAATGAACTTAGTCTTAGATTAAATAAAATGCGAGATCTGTCATCGAACTTCGAAGAGGTTCAATTACAGATCGAGATGTTGGATGAAGACAGTGACAAACAATTAAAAGAACGCGAAGTGACAGAAAATTTATTCTTCTCTTTAATCGCTCAAGCTCAGTCGCTGCTGGAATTTTTGGAAAAGTCTAACAACACTGAAACTTCATCCAACATTAGCAAGGGTGGTCGTCATTTAAAGCTGCCCCCATTAAAAATCACGCCCTTCAACGGCGATCCAAACAAGTGGCTTACCTTTAGGGATTCGTATTTATCACTCATTCATAACAATGAAGACATCGACGATATTAGTAAATTTCATTACCTTAAATCTTATCTAGAGGGCGCCGCGACTTCAGTTATACAGTCGGTATCCGTATCCTCGAATAATTATTGTATCGCTTGGAACTTACTATGCGAGCGGTATAATAACAAACGACTGTTAGTCAACGAACATCTTAAATGTTTATTTTCAATCGAACCACTGCAGAAAGAAACTGACAGTGGCATTCGGAATTTAATTGACACTCTGTCTAAAAATCTTAGTGCACTTAATTCGTTAGATGAACCCACCGACAAGTGGGACACCATTATTATTTACATGGCGTCCATGAAGTTAGATAGTGTCACGGCTGGCAAGTGGGAGGAGTTTCGGAGCAATAAGGATTCGCCTACATTAGACGAGTTTTATTCTTTCTTACGTCGACAAGCAACAGTTTTGGAAACTACAAATGCTAGGAAGCCATCCATATTTGAGAAACGTCACAGTGTTCCAAAAGTTAAATCATTTACTGTTTCATGCGTAGACTCCCCCCCCAGCAAGCGATGCGGCATCTGCAAACAAGAACATAGATTATACGAATGTAACAAATTCAAATGCTTGCCTGTAGATGAACGCATTGCTAAGACTTCATTACTAAAGTTGTGTACCAATTGTCTGCGCAGTGGTCATCAGTCCTACCAGTGTAGGCTAGGTGGCTGTAGGATCTGCCGGCGAAAACATAACACATTGTTACACAAACCACAAGTACAACAAACGCCACAAAGCAACACACAATCCGTTCATACTACGCCATCTACAGCCCACAGTAAAACAAACAGCACCGAAAACTCACCCAATTCTGATCACGACTCCACAGCATCCAGGCCCTCCACCGTCGTGTCCATGACTGCTGCCTCCAACAATCAAGCTCTTCTGTCTACGGCGTTGGTCAAGGTGACGCACAAGGGCAAAACTGTCAAGATGAGGGCGTTGCTAGACTGCGGCAGCCAATCGTCGTTTATCAGCGACAGGGCCCAGCGGAAAATAGGTTCCCACAGAACAAGGGATCATCATCGAAATGTCTCCGGCCTGGGTAACACCATTTTAAATATAACGGAACACTGCACCGTACAGCTACATTCTCTGAATACCACATTTAGCGCGGCTATCAAGTGCTTCGTCATACCCCAAATCACAGACAACTTACCTCATGCAACTGTACATACAAAAGACCTGGGCATTCCTGACAACATCCATTTGGCCGACCCAATGTTTTATCAGCCAGCCGAGATCGATATTCTACTAGGCGCTGACATATTCTGGGATTTAATCGGTACAGGTAGGATCAGTTTAGGGCCGCAACGACCGGTTCTGCAGGAAACGCACCTAGGCTGGATAGTAGCTGGCCCCATGGGGGGGAAATATTACAACAGTAATAATTCAAAAGTAAGTTGTCACTTTTCACGGGATATTAGCAAACAGTTAGCCAAGTTCTGGGAACTTGAAGAAATCCCATCAAACGGTAACCACACACAAGACAATCATTGTGAAAGATTATTCACCCAAACTACTCATCGAGAAGATGACGGTAGATTTTGTGTTCAAATTCCTCTTAAGGAATCCACAGAAGTCTTGGGCGAATCATACAACATAGCTGAAAAAAGATTCCTACAACTGGAGCGAAACCTAAAGAAAAAACCTGAAGTCCAAGAGCTTTATCGAAATTTCATTCATGAATACGAACGCTTAGGGCACATGACTGAAATTCCAAAACCACCATTCGGCTGCTACCTCCCGCACCATGCAGTCATTAGGGAGTCGAGTGACACCACTAAACTTCGTGTAGTCTTTGACGCCTCTGCCAAAACTACCTCTGGAATATCGTTCAACGACATACAACATGTTGGGCCAGTGGTACAAGATGACTTATTTTCTATTTTATTGCGTTACAGACAGCACAAGTATGTAGTGTCAGCAGATGTGGAGAAAATGTACCGCCAAATTCTGGTGCATCCCAGCCAGCGTGTGCTGCAGCTCATCCTGTGGCGCGACGATCCTTCGCAGCCGCTTAAAATATTCCAGTTGAATACAGTAACCTATGGTACGGCGTCGGCACCATTTCTAAGTACAAGGTGTTTGTTGCAGCTGTCGAAGGAATGCAACGATAAGGTCATATCTCAGTCAATCAAGGAAGACTATTATGTCGACGATTATTTGTCAGGGGCTTCATCGGAGGCTGAGCTGCGCCACAAAATCCAATCAGTAACGTCCACTCTCAGTACAGCACGCCTGCCTCTGCGTAAGTTCCGAACCAATGTGCCCTCCATCTTCGATAACGATTCGAATACGTCAATGCCCAAAAATCTAGACCTTTCTTCACAATCAAGCGTGTTGGGCTTGAAGTGGGATCCACCTAAGGACATCCTATGGTTTCCAGTCAACATTCAATTGGATGAAAGGGTAACCAAGCGCACTATCTTGTCCAATTCAGCTAAGTTATTCGACCCACTGGGCCTGTTGGGGCCATGCACAATTATTCCAAAAATATTACTACAGAAATTGTGGCTCACAAAACTCGATTGGGATGATCCAGTAAGTCATGTTGTAAGAAAAGAATGGCTGGCCTTTGTAAACAATTTGAACGCCGTATCGAAAATTGAAATTCCGAGATGCGTCATCATTAGCGAACCAGAAGTCATCGAATTGCACTCATTTTCAGATGCGTCCCAGACAGCCTACGCTTCTGCAATTTACTTACGATCCATTGATGGCGCAGGTCAGGTCCTTGTCAGGTTACTTTGTGCCAAGACTAAAGTTGCTCCAGTGAAGAGCACCACAATACCTCGTCTCGAGCTTTGTGGTGCCTTGCTTTCAGCACGACTAAGCACCAAGGTGTTGACTGCACTTCGCTGTAAAGTACACAACGTTTTTCACTGGACCGACTCAACAGTGGTTTTGTGCTGGCTATCTTCTCAAGCCAATGACTTAAAGCCGTTTGTGGCAAACCGCGTTGGTGAAGTGCAAGAGTTGACTGCGTCAGCCTCCTGGAGGCACGTTCCTGGAACTCAAAATCCAGCAGACTTGGCATCCCGCGGATTGAACCCAAGGTTAATTAAATCATCTACATTGTGGTGGGAAGGGCCACCGTTTTTAAGGAAAAACCCATGTGAATGGCCTCAAATGGGAAACTTCAAGAGCATGCCCAACGAAGAAGTACCTGAAAGAAAATCATATTCCAAATTACACACTACAAATTCATTACTCACTACTAATCATACACACGTACAACCTACACCTGACATGTCCAGGTTGGTGAACTTTGAAAGACATTCAAAGTTCACTACCCTGCACAGATCCATAGCTTATGTTCTACGTTTCATAAATAATTTGCGTAAGAATCACCCCAAAACTACAGGGCATCTAACTCAGAATGAATTAAAGTCATCCCTACATACATTAATCAAATTACATCAGAAAGAATGTTTCTCAAAAGAAATTAAAATATTAAATTCTAAACAAAACTTACCGTCTAACTCCCACGTGCTATCCCTCAGTCCATTTATTGATGAGAATGGCATATTGTGCGTAGGTGGCCGTATCCAAAATTCCAATGAAACATATGAGAGAAAACATCCTATTCTATTAGACACAAACCATAACTTTACTAAATTGCTATTTACTCACAGGCATAACCAATTGTTACATGGCGGACCTCAACTGTTGCTCAGCGACCTAAGAAACAACTACTGGCCTTTAAGAGGCAGGGTACTAGCCCGGAGCACGGTAAATAATTGTAGATTGTGTAAACTCATGAAAGCTAAAGGTTTTAATCCCATAATGGGAAACCTACCTGCTTCGAGAGTCAGCCCAAGCCTTCCATTCCAGACCAGCGGAGTCGACTTCGCTGGCCCTTTTCTCATAACCGATCGCAAGGGTCGCGGTTGTAAAATAACTAAATGTTATTTATGTTTGTTCATCTGTTTTGCAACCAAGGCGCTGCACCTTGAAGTGGCGAGTGATCTTAGCACAGATGTCTTCATTTTATGTCTAAGACGGTTTATATCGCGTAGAGGTAAGCCACTGGAACTTTATTGCGATAACGGCACGAATTTTGTGGGTGCGAACAATGAAATCACAGCCTTTTTACGGTCAAGTAATGAAAGCATCTCTGGTTTTGCTGCCGATGAAGGAATTAAATTCTGGTTCTCACCGGCTTATTCTCCCCACTTCGGTGGGCTTTGGGAGGCAGGCGTTAAGTCTGCTAAATTTCACGTCACTCGCATATTGGGTGACAAACATTTAACATTTGAGGAGTTATCGACTATATTCACGCAGATTGAGGCAATCCTCAACTCCAGGCCATTAACTCCTCTCTCCTCTGATCCCAATGACCTGAATCCCCTCACTCCTGCGCACTTCCTGATCGGTAGACCACTCACATCGCTGCCTTCAGAAAACCTACTAGATGCAAATCCAAGAAGACTCGACCGATACAGATGGCTCGAAACCATGCGGCAACACTTCTGGGAACGCTGGAGGAACGAGTACCTGAGCGAGTTGCAGCAAAAAACTAAATGGCGAGTCAAGCAGCGAGGACTGCAGGAAGGCGAGTTGGTAGTCATCAAGGAAGCTAACGTCCCACCATTGAAATGGCGAATGGCCCGTGTCCACAAATTATATCCTGGATCAGACGGAATAGCAAGAGTCGCCGATGTCTACACGGCGAAGGGAATAATCCGCAGAGGTGTCCATAACCTCTGCTCCTTGCCCGATTCATCCTCATAAGAAACATCTCGAAGATCCGGAGACTTCGAGGGGGGGGAAGATGTTCGGAACATCACTATTCCGTGACGTCATCGGTGCGAGTGCACGCGTCGGTAACGCGACCGTTTTGACAAGTCATTACTGCCACGAGTGTAACAAGAAGATGTTCAAATGTTTAAATGTTATATATTACAATAAATCGGCGTAATCAGGCGGTGTGGCGTCTGTTTTTTATTACACACTGTCGGTGATAAAAATCCTTGTGTACGTAAATAAGCAAGACCGAAAATGTAAGCGAAATTATTTTCACTTAACTAAGTTATTTTATAACAAATAGGGGGATCAACTTTGTTGTTTTGTATTTTTCAAGTGTAAATTACAACATCAAAATAGTCTAATAATCATTTTTCATTTTTAGTCTTTATAATACTGTTTATATTCCATTTTCATAATTTTCTTAGTTATACTTACATCTTAAAGGAATTTTAGGTACAGGTATAGTTTTCAGATATCTTGACAGATCTTAACTTCGAGCGAGTCGTTGTGCAGGACATAATTTTAGGTGTAGAGGGACGTAGCGGGATGCGGCGAGAGGAAGGTACTGTGCTGAGCGTCGATGACCTTGGGCCGCCAAGATATTTGAAAAGAACTATTAAGAGGCAAGGAATGAAATTAATACAGAAAAATTTTCATTATTAAAACAAAGATACAAGGAATAAGTCAGGTAGCATGAATTATAATTATGGCATGTAAAAATAATTTAGGAGTTATTACTTTAGTACTCCACTTCTAACGTTAACGCTTACAAATAATATAGAAAATAACTTTATGATCCTAATATTTAATTAGGATCCTCTTCTCAATAACATTATGATATAATGTTGTAAAGTTCCATCCTAAGTAGCACTTACCCTCATTACGGACTCTCATAATTCTTGAGCGCGAACTCCTATTATAAAGCCGAGTAATTACTTTCTAAGGGTAGCAAAAACATTACCTTTTACATGTTATTTGTGTTTGTCCATCTTTGTCACTTTAATAGCATTTGTTGGGTTAATAATTCTGGATTATTTCATATGATAAAATGAAGTTACTTAAGCTTTATTCATGTTAAAAATTCTATGAATTTTGTTTTTAGTTTCCTCTCTCTTGCCGCTTCTTGCTTTTTCGAGTTAAAAGATCATATCTACTACATTGTTCTTACATGTATTGTTGGTAATTTTTATATAAAAGAATGAAAAGCATATTTATTTTATTAATATAGCTACTTGTTATTAAATATCTTGTTGACGTAATGGTCGTTTGCTTACAAACTGTAGACGCGATAACATTTATAACGCCTGGCCAATTAAGATTACGAAGTCATCTCGTGTCTCAAGAATAACAACATTTATTAGTTCAAAGATTACTGTATAAAATATTCCCCTACTTTAAAATTTTGAGGGTATAACCATGACCTCACAGAACGTCATGAGCGAACTGTGGTCTATTATAACTGATGATGCGAACTTTATAAAAAAATACATCATTTACCATAGAAGATGGAAAGTGCATATTATTTTTCAATTTCATTTGAAATGCTTTAGGCATCGTAAAATAAAAGGCGTTAGTATTAAATTCAAATGCAGATAGTTCAAATAAGAGATTTTTTTACTTTCATCAGAATAATGAGAAAGTAAAAAACAACCTAAAGTAAGTAACATTAAAAGGGAACTAATGCAAGATTACTATAGATATTTTTATTTATTCGAAGAAAAAAAACAACAAATATTTTCCTTAATATGCAAGTTTATAAGATAACAGGTTAATACCCGTGAGTCAGGTCATTATTAATAAGTTATTTTAAATGCTACTAAGTGCTTACTTTATAGTTCTTCTTCACGCGTTCAAGTATTCAGTTCGTGCAGTAAGTATCTACATTTATTACTAATTTATAATTTATGGAATATAATTCTGGAGTGTTTTTAAAATTCAACAATCGACATTTATGTGTATTGTACGTGCATTTGTTTAAATTTAGTGATTTATTAATATAAAATAACTAGTGAAACAACCAAATTCGGTAATAACAAAACGACAATGTCTACGGGTGGTGACTCACGAGACGTAGATTCGAAAATAATTAACAGATGAACAAGAAGTGCACTGGCAATAACTTTATTTTTCTCGAATTTTAAATTCTTTGATATATCTAACCGTGTTTTTAGTCGGCAATAATAATAATTACTCAATTTTTGTTCGCAGATGATGTTAGTTTATTTTGCAGTAATCGCACTGGCTACAGTGCATGCAGTTGAGGAGAAATGTGACGGCGTTACTATTAATGGATTGATGCACACCAAAGAAGTGTTAAAAACAAATCTAGATAGTCCATATCAATTTAGTATTGACTACACTACGAATACATTATTCTTCAGCTATTCAACACATATAAAAGATCAAAGATTTCAGTTGGCGTATCTAAATCTTGAAAGTAAAGAGTTTAACATTGTGTCTGGCATTAAAGATGGATTCGCATCCGCTGTTGACCAAGATAACGGTAAAGTTTACTTAGGAGCAAAAGGCGGTGTATACAGTTTTAATTTAAAAACAAAAGAAGCTAATCTATTAGGATCGACTAGTCAAAATATATGGCAAATGTTCTACAAAGACGGACTATATTACAGTACTTACCCAAAGGAAGAAGTGTATTTCTTTAAAGATGGTGTTTATAACAGAGTTGAAGAATTAAAAGATACACGAGCTATGCTGATCGCTCTAGATGATAATAAAAACATCTACTTTTCTAATTCATCAGGTTTATATAAATACAACAAATCGAATAAGGAAATATTGACTTTGGGTGTAGATGTAGTTAATGGTATGAACTCAGATGCGAATGGTAAATTATATTTCACTTCGCCTAATGGTATTTTCAGAATAAATGATAAATTAAATACTATTGAGCGCTTAGTTACATTAGAAAACGTATATGGTGCTGCTATAGAAAAAGATGGCAGTGTATTATGTGGCACCGATGAAGGAATTATAAGATTTAAGAAAAGTGATAAATGCAATTTGTAAATATATCATTTTATAAAAAAACAACACGCAGTGCTGAGATAAAATTTTGTTAGTAAAATATTTATGTTTCTTTTTTTTTGTTGAGTATATGCCTCAACAAAATAAATATATACTAATTATGTAAGTGAAATGAATTTGATGAATTCAACCATTCTACATTGTATCTTGTTTTATATTAAAAAAAAAAACAGCAAGTGGTTTTATTTATCGTTCAGCACATAAACAAAATTATATCAAGTATGGCTTACAGTCAAACAGTGGATAACCCTATGACATGTCTTTGTTCTATAATGATTATAACATGTTGTTATAATTAATGGCGTTTTTGTATCAAGCAAATTTAAACAAAAATTGGTAAACATGTTATATCGTGTTTCTTCAGAACTATATGAAATTAGATTTTACCCGCGACTCCGTCCGCGCGGAATAAAAAATAGAAAACGGTGTAAAAATTATCCTATGTCCTTTTCCTGGTTCTAAGCTACCTGCCCAACAATTTTCAGTCAAATCGATTCAGCCGTTCTTGAGTTATAAATAGTGTAACTAACACGACTTTCTTTTATATATATAGATAGGTTGTAACCAGTATGGATTACGTGACAAAGTTAAAAGTTAAAAGTGAAAACATACTTTAGAACAATTCCTACCAATAGATTTCTCTATCATCGATCCTGATGGAACTTTAAATTTTATTCACAAAATTAAATTGTTAGGAATACCTTACAAAATTTTATCGCATATATGTTTGCCCCTCCTAATTGCTTTGAGAAATCAAATGTAGATTTTACACATTTTATAAGAATTTAACTACATACAAGGGTTACATAGGTTATCAAAAGTAAATCACGCATCTATCACTATTTAACAAAAAGCAATAGACTATTACAGGGTTAATAATTATTAAAAGAAAAAAAAAGCAAATATTCCATAGTAAAATCATGTATTTGAAACAATTTCGTCAATGTTAGTTTTATTATCATTAAAAACAAATTCACAACAAAATCTCTGTACTAAAGAACTATTTTAAATAATAAAATTATATTTTGAATTTTATTCTTGGAACAAAACGTGTGTTCGTGATTTACAAACCAAATACATTTGGTTTAAGTTTATTAAAAAAATGTTAACATTATAAACTAGGCTCTTGATTTAATCGATAGTAATCTTTTTATAAAAATAGTATTCAATTACTCTTTTCTAGAAGATTCGGTGTTTTCTTTGCTGTTAATTTAATTTGTTGTACAACCATATCAAATTGCGTGGTAACACGAAATTTGGCACGATATTTTTCACAATGTTGGAGAAATACGGGATACATGTATTCTAAGACAGCGTGATCCAAAGTAGGAAATAAATGGTGCAGTGTGTGATGTCCGAAGAACGTCATCACTCTGAAGAAACTGGTGTTAATGTCACGACGGTCCATGACCGCCTCCACTTCGTGAAGACCCCAGTCCCGAGTCACTTCACTAAAAATGAGAAAATATGAAGAAGAATATTACGGATCAGTTTATCGAAGATAGAAATAAAAAAAAAAACGAGGTTCCGTGCTACCCCTGAATGTTAAAGATGTATTAATAGACCTTATTCTTTTGACAGAACGCAAAAAAACCCTTTTTTAAGGGCCTGGTTCAGATTGTACCGGCCGGTTTGTGTTACTTGTAGTGGGGAATGAGTTCTAATTTCGATATGCTTGTTTCCAAGGAAAGAATCTAGAATTTTAAATACTTACTCGACTTCATCGCCGTCTCTAAAGCAAATAGGATGGTGATGGGCAGCGTTAGATCCGATGTTAAAGAATATAAAACTAGCAGTGCAGATAATCCACAGCCACATTATGAATGCATCGTAAAAGCTGCAACCGCTTATAACCCACATCCAAACGGGTGTGAGGAAACCAAGAACATCGTGCCAGCGGTAGTGATTCAGGAAGAAATCTTTACGCAAAAAGTTCAAAATTAACCTGAAATGTTTTAAATGATTTATACTAATAGAAATAACAAATTACCTTTAAGTACTAGTATAGCATCATAGTGGTAAATTTAGTATTGTAGGTATCTTACAATGAATTGAGAAATATTTATCAAGCGACAAACATTTGGAAGAAGTATGGAAATAGATTTTTTAAAAATTACCGTTTGAAGAAATTGACTGGGAAAATTAGTCCGAATGTTGCTAGTTCGATGAAAATGGCAAATTTTCCGTAGAATCGATTTTTCAATGGCAGCCAAAAAACGAATGGCTCAAATCCACTTATTTCCAAATCCATAAGAGTATTCGGGTAAAGGTGATGAGAAAGGGCGTGGGAAACTCTGAAATCTCTGAAAAATAAAAAACAAATAAGAGAGTCGTCCACAAATTAATAAATAATGACAGAAATGTAACAAATATGAAATACCTGTAGGACCATAAGCTGAAGTTAAAAAGATACATCCTCCAATTCGTCTTTTTATGAATATAATTATGAGCTGCAACAGTTAGCCAAGCTAAGCACAGAGATGCTGATAAGTATGATGTCATTACTACCCAATAACTCTTAGATATACATGATATGGCGCAAGAAACCAAGAAAGCAACAAACAATCCATCTATAATCGTATCAGCTCTTTTGTGGATGTGTCTAGGCGTCTTTTGTAGTTCCGCCCAAACCGCTCGTTTCAATGAACGGAAAAATCCGTCATCTTTGAAAGTAAAAGGAGAGTTTCTTGGCGTTTTTGCTTTTCTAATATAGTATTTTTCCAGCACTTTGTTGACAGCCGGATTCAGATGGTGAGATTCAAAGGCTTCTGTTATGTCTGTTCCCTGTAAGTACATCAAAGGTATATTTAATTAATTCATTTCACTACCAAGTTTACTCACGACAATTAAGTCAAAAAAAGACAAATCAGTTCCTTAACTGCATTTAAAACTTTTATTTTCCTGCAATTATAGAAAAAATAACAAATTTTACCCTTTTAATTTTATTCCTTTTTTACCTTAGTTAATTCTAGCCATTCTGCACCTCCTGGATGTATTTGAAGAAAAGGTTCAAAATCATACAATCCATCATGTACCCTCCATACACCCTCTGCACCATCATCCATAGCTTTCCCCATTAACCATTGCACTGGATCTCTTAGGCCATCATCTCTGAGCGAAGGATACACTAACTGAGGGAAACTGACATGCGTCTTCTTTTCCTCTGCTCGTTTTGCAGCAATGGCCAAATATTCACTATTAGGTGGCATTGCTAGAAATTATGTTAGTTTGCGAATCCAATTGTAATTTTTTTACGAACTGTTGTTTACGTATTGAAACGTTGGCTTTTATACTTGTGAACTTAACCTCCCTAATATCGCTTAAAATATGTAAACAAACACTTAAGATATCAAAGTTATATCATTGAAATTGTTTAATTAAATTTGAAACTTTAGACTTGCCTTATGGTATGTTCACAATAATTTAATTTTGTTTTTAACCGTCGTTTCTATTACTTGTTAATTTCTTGTTAATTCTAGTGTTTTGAATACTAGCCTTAATAAGCAAAAATGATGAAAATTTTCAGATGCCAGATGACTGATCTCAACCTTTACACTTTTAACTTTATTAATACAGTCTAAAACTAATATTTTGAAAATGTGTGGTTGAATTTTAATTTAATATTAGTTCTATATGCATTCAATTTTGATCAATCATAAAGCGAGGGACGTTATCATATCATAATATGTTGATACTAATTGCGTTTCTTAGTCTATGAAGAGTGAGATAGCTTTAATTAATGACCTGCACAGTTAACTATCATCAACACATCCAATTTGTACTATTTCCGGATCGAACGGTTGTTTTACTAATATTACTGCAACATTTTTTTAATATCTAAATTTTAAATACTGCGCATATTGTTGAGATATCATTTTTTGATTATATGCAATGGCGTCTTTGAAATCTAAGTGGGAAGAAATCGCAAATGCTCGAGCTAGAGAAAAGAAAACTCATGTCAGCTTTCCGCAATTGAAATATCCATCTCTCAGGGATTCTGGCATGAGAGATCCCGTCCAATGGCTAACGGGTAAGGCATTAGACGACGGAGCTGAAGGTCTATGGCGAATTCACGGCAAATTGTACGATGTTACAAAGTTCCTAAATAAACATCCTGGAGGAGAAGAATGGCTGGAATTAACAAAGGTAAGGTTTTTTTGCATGCAGTCGTTGCCTAGGATGACCAAATATTAGGTTTATGAAATTTAACTTTGTTTTTTTTTTTAAACTATAAAATTTACAACAGTTTTTTCACCCATTACTGTTTTAATTATTAAAAGAATGTGAAAAATTAATTGGAAACAGAAACGTGTGATACCTTTACCCTATTTCAGGGTACTGATATAACAGAAGCTTTTGAATCCCATCATTTAAATCCGGCAACCGAAAAGATTCTTGAGAAATATTATGTTAGAGATGCGAAAACACCACGTAATTCTCCGTTCACCTTTAAAGATGATGGATTTTACAGAACATTAAAAAGAGAAGTTTATAAAGAACTATCAAAAGTCCCGAAACATGTTTCAAGGACAGCCGATTTAATAACTGATGGATTATTTTTATCTCTTCTATGTAGTTCTGCATTGGCATGTTGGGTTGTGAATTCTTGGCTAGCTCAGTTGTGGTATATTATCGCATCTATATGTTTGGCATTATTGACTGTAGCTTGTCATAACTTCATCCACCGCAAAACTAACTGGAGAATGTTTCTATTCAATCTCAGTATGTGGTCATACAGGTAAGCGATTTCATTTATTTTGGGCACCTGATTTATTCAGTCAGAATACAGTTAACAATTTTCTATGACTTCCGAATTAGTTTCTGTTACATTTTTAAACTGTACCTATATATCTACTGTACCTATATTTTAATTCTATTTCTAATTTTTTTTTTAACTTTCAGAGATTTCAGAGTGTCGCACGTGTTATCGCACCATTTATTCACAAACACCCTCATGGATCTTGAAATCAGTTCTTTAGAACCAATCCTGCAATATAATCCCAGAAAAAATAAGCCTGTATATGCTAGACTCGGTTTTATTACTGAATTTTTCTTTTTTCCGCTTATTTTCTTTGCACTTTTTCTTAAAAGGTATTTGTTTTGTATTTTTTGTTTCGTTTTGTTCATTCTTTATTTCCTTGCCAAAAAGAACCGATAAAGTACCTCAATTCAGAATTTTGTAAAAGTGAATCTTATATACATATTGGGGTTTAAGAAACACTAAATTAAAAAACAGTGTTTAAATTGAAATAATTTTATTTTTGCAGGTTTGTCTCTATATTTGTTAGAGAAGAATTTTTAAAAAAACACTATGGTTGGCATGATTGCCTTGGTTTTCTTTTACCATTGTGGATGTGGCTTATTACCGGCAGTCCCATAACAAAAGTTTTATATGTTTGGTTTTGGATCATATGCACGGGAAGTCTGCTGTTTCATTTAATTGGAGTAAATGCAGCTCATCATCATCCAGATGCTATAAAGGACGGTGATCAACCAAGGTTAGATAAAATATAACTTATCTATCACAGTGTGTCATTAACTTTCTTTTAATTAATCTTTATCAAGTGATTAATCTTAATTATTTAATAAGGCGCCCAATCTGCACTGCGCCTGCATGATTGACTATGGCCTCGTCATCTTTAACTAAGTGTAAACTCGAGACCCTCAGTGGGGATGTATATGAGCTTTCAGATCGACACTTTATAAAATTCTTATATTTATTTCTATAAATGCTGATACTCATATTAGGACTATTGTTTTTTTGGCGACTGGATATTTAAATCGAATTATAGTGGCTACAATATCTATTAATGGTACTTCGTCGGTACAAAATTTATTTACAACAACTTCCGACATTTAAAAGTTTTATCCCTTTTCAGAAACGAAACCCCTGACTGGGGTGAGCATCAAGTGGAGGCACTTCTTGATAGAAAGGACATAAACAGCAATACGTTTGCAGTAGTGACGCTTTTCGGCGAGCATGCTCTCCACCACATGTTCCCGACTCTCGACCACCTAGTACTTAAATACTTACATCCTCTTTTCTTACAGACATGTGATAAATATAAAGCCAAATACAGAGTGTCGACACAATTTGAAATGGTACTCGGTCAGATTAAGGAAACTATGAGGACCGACTATAAAAGCATTGATTGATTGAAGTACTTCTTTTCTATATTTTTAAATAATTTTATTATGATGAGCTTTGTAATTTTTCTCAATGAATATGGAAATAAAATATCATTATATTAGCCTCCTTTTTAAATATTAAATAATGTAGAAGGTAAGCTTAAAAAGGGATACATTTTGGAATAAATATAACTAATCTATAATTCTTTAAAATCCTACTTTTATATATACACCTTAGCATAATACAAGTGGTAAGATAAAAAATTATCTATTTAACTTAGTTATAAACATAAAAAGGTACGGAAACACTAACATATGCGGCAAGCATGGGGGGTACATGGAAAAAGTTTACGTTATTCACAATGCCAGATGGTCGCCGGATGCTACATTCATTTGTTGAGAGCTTGATGAATAATACATTTCAGCGTCTCTGCTTCGTTTCAGTTTTATGAGGATAGAAAAAAAAACCTTTTTATTTCAGGTTAGAAAATTTGATTTATTACAATAACGACAAGAAGAGTTTTAAAAACACTTATATTATTTTTGTTTTGTTACACAAAGTATCTACTGAGAATCTACTTAGAACATCTTAAGGTGGGTACAGACTGGTGAAACGTAACATGCAATGTTTTAAGCAATGAAAGAATTCACCGTACACATTGATGCAATGTATCATGAAAGGTAACACACTTTGTAACAATGTCTCATAGTTTGGACGTCTTGTGCGCGCGAAATGTGCATTTCACGCGCACGCTACGAGCATTACAAGCCGCGCGCGGAATGATCCGTGTTTTGTCGGTTTTTCGAACGAACACAAAGGGGCGCGGAGCAGCCAACGTGGACGGTTCTTTTGAAATCAACACGTGCACGCAACGAACATGGAGGACGACACTGCGTGGAGTGAGGAAAAGGCATTTAATAATGCATGGCATTTAAAATAAAATTTATTATTAATAATGAAGTACTGATATCATAGCAAGAACGTGGTCTTCGGACTCCATGCTTCGTGTGATCAACCGGTTTAAAAACGTGTATCGAAGGGCCGTGTTCGCGGCAGAATGGCGGAAACAGACGAACGCGGGAGGTTCGTAGTGAATGCGCGTTAAGAGCTCGCTATGCGTCCACGCTTGCAGCGAACATGCAATGAAAGGCAGAATTATACATTTCATGTTACGTTTCACCAGTCTGTACCCACCTCTAGAACCCTTAGTGTACCTAGATTTACTGCTACGCTCTGAACTAAGGACCTCCCGAAGAATAGATTTATCACTAAACAAAAAATATTATATAATAAGTAAAACTTTCAAAATGTTTATGAAATAATACAAATGTACACACACGCACATCAGAATTTGAAGCATCGATCTCAGGTAGGTAGTACACGGTAAAAGCGATAGAATGTCAATTTTTAAAAACAAACGACTGTCGAAAAACATTACGTATTGAAAATTGGTGCAATTTGTTGAATTTATGTTCCCCGGGTGCGCCATAAAGATATATGAATTTATGTTTATTTGTTGGGCTTCATTTTTCTATACAATCTTATTTTAGATTTAATACAAAAAAAAACATAAAAATTTCCCATTAATCTAATTTAATCAGTGGTAACATACTCGGTCCACTTGAAGATAATTTGGTCTGAAATGAATTGACTAAAATTAACTTTATTTCTTACTAGCTTTTACCCGCGACTCCGTCCGCGCAGAATAAAAAAAAAGCACACAAGATAAAAAAAGATCCTATGTCCGTCTCCTAGTTCTAAGCTACCTCCCCATCAATTTTCAGCTAGATCAGTTCGACCGATCTTGATTTATAAATAGTGTAACTAACACGACTTTCTTTTATATACATAGATGAATTTATGACAATTATAATACATTTTTCAATGGTGTATATATATTTTACTGATATCATAGGAAACGATAATAGACATTTTCCATAAATTACCAAACGGCTGAACCTGCATCAGTCGACCGTACGCAAATTGGACACACCAGTAGATTTACGATGCAACCAAAATGTAAACAAAAGACAGGTAATTCAAACATTATTCATGGCGATGTGTCAGAATTACGTCATGTAAAAATTCAGCAAAATACATGTCCCGAGTTTGGCATTAAAAGAAAAACGTTTTACATTTTTACGCAGAGCTTCTGCTCCAATTTTCTAAAAGCTTTTGCGGATATACATTAATTATCGAGAAGTGCACATACTTGATAAAAATATAGGTAGTATCTTTTAAAAAAAAATCTTGTTATAACTCGTACATGTGACTTTTTAGATGCTATGAAAAATTGTGATATACAAAACAAGATTGAATGTCGTCAAAACGTGTTCCAAAATAAGTTTAAAACTATTTAAAAGTTGGTTGAAACTCTATTCATTTAAGTGCTATTCAAAAGGTATTGAAAATTCATGACTAAACAACTACGTGACCGAACAAAGAGAAAGTTAGTAGTAAGTATTAGTTTCATTCAGAAAAGTGTGCAAAGTGAAGACACTTAATCCAACTATATTCTTAATTTTTCTTAAAAAGCAAACTTTAAGGAGATTAACCACAGATAAGATATTTTCTCCTATTTTGGTTCGGTATTTGCATTTTTTAAGATGGCAGACTACAGTTAATTTTTAATCTGAAACATACCTCTTTTTTAAATGTTTGCGTGCTGAAGGCCATATTTTAGCCCACGTTCTCATCCTACCCTCTTCTTTTAAGGAAATAGTGGAATAGGGAAGTGGATTTGGCGGCGGGGGGACGCATAGGAAGGGGAAGTATATTTCCGTGCGTGATTAAAGGTAGGTAACGCTTCTGCAATTGCAGGATGATATCCATGGGTCACTTCGTTATTTCGGCGAATTCAAGTGACCGCTTGCTCGATTGCAAACTTATAACATTAAAAAAACAGATTTCCAAGGGATGCCATATGGCTACATGCATAGCCTTCAGTATTTGTTCGAAAAGGGTAATTGTTTATGCTATTAGTAAAGTTTCATTTATAAAGGAAAGTTATATTTTAACGCGATTTTATTTGTAGAAAACATGAATGTTGATTCAATATTTCTTTTAACAAATGTCTTACTGTTGGATTGGAAGGTCGCCAACTCTTATAATAATATATTCAGTGCAACTAGGACAATGAAAAGATCGCTTGCAGAAAACGATGAAATTGTTTTTCTTTGCAACGTTTGATTTAAACTTAAATTGCCAAGCAAATGCTGATAGTAATATAAAAATAAAAATCAATTTCAGCGTATTCGTGCTTCTTCCCTAAGGAGGAATACTCTCCCATACAACTCTATCATCTGTCATATCTGAATTTACTCTCTTCTTACGCGTATTTTCTTTTGGTCATCATATGAGAGATTTCCTACCTTTGTAATCATCCACGAAAAAACCACTATAAATACATAATTTACTGTAATAACTATGTTTGCAAGAAAGCTACTTAAATCTGGTGATCTGCTTTGCCTCGAAATCATGTAGGAAGATATCGCGTCTCTGTGCAAAACAATTATTCTTTTAGAACGTTCGTAAGACAATGAAAGACATCATTAATTATCTGCGAATGCGGTTCTCTAGTTTTTTTCTTTTTTACTTGTAATAAGTTATGCGTAGATAATAATCACTATTATTTCAATATTAGGGGCAGAAATCTTGTTTTGTTTATTGTATAATTAACAACATTTGATGTACGAAGCTTTAATAGTAGCATAGTCAGTTTTATTCAGCAGTATACTAGTAGAGGCTAATGGATGGACTATGTGAGTATAAAATCCTGCACTATATTAACAGTATGAACGACGCTGAACCCCAGGCACGTTCTTGTTATATCAGCATCTCCATACTCTCAGAACGTAGTTAAAATTATGGACCAGTGCCAATTGCCTAATTCAATGTATGGAACAGTAAGGAAGATTGCAATAATTTAAAGATAACAATAATTAAATCCGATATGCGTCGTTATGTCAAGATCAAAATAATGTCAAAAGTAAATAATCAGAATAACGACACATAGCAATCAAATATGTTGCGAATTCCATTAAATCAAAGATATCAGAAAGCTGATAATTTTTTTCTGAATCAAGGTGGATATAGATTTTGGATATTCTGATTGTAAAATACATTAAAATATGGCAAATAGTGAATGGTTTAGTTGTTCATAAAGTTTATGCGCTCATAAATGTAAATATATCGTATACTGTTTACAGCCGTAGAATAATTCAACAGAACCAACTTTGGTCCACGCAGGGTCAAACTTGTACTAGAAATAAATTCAAAGGCTGGATAACATAGCTGGTAAAGTGATCGAATTCAGAAAGGAAAATTGAAAACTGTAAATCGTGTACGTGAGATGAAATAAAAGTTGATGCTTCAAACCTTTTTCGTGAAACTTTGGCATTCCAAAAAAGCGTTACGATATGAGTGCATTATTGTTGTGCGGAATCAGTACTTTTTCAATCTTATTATTTGTTGTGTTCACTAGTTATTATGAAAACTATAATTTGATATAGTTTATTTAGTAATTATTTTAAGCAGGTTTAATAAATTGCCTTTTGTAATAACTAGATATTATTTATCTTAAAAAAAAAAATGGCCTATCTATTTATTTATTATTTAGAATGTAAAAGTTGGGATGTACATAATATATAGGTATATATGAAAATTACCAATATACACTTGACATTCCCAACAGACTAGTTTTATTTTGCTTTTAGAGGCTATGTAAATATTTTTTTAGAGTATAAAGTTATAACATTGCTCTGAATGTTGTAAAGTACGTTCCGTAGAATGTGAAAGCGGTTTTAAAATATTCACATTATGAAAGTGCCAGTGTCTCCGCCATTGCTACAAAAATTTGGGAAGAAATATTTTTCTACCTACATTCACTCGTAAAATATTTTGGCGTATACTAAAAGAAACTAACTAGAATCAAGTACTTTTTTATAATACGGAATGCGAACTGTTTCTTAAATTCAGCAATTTTATAGCTAAGATTGATTCAAAATAATAATTAACATTCTTACTGTTCCAATAAATGTTTTTCTATTGCGTAGTGACAAAAATCTGTTTTTTTTTCTTTCTAAATATTATGTAGGAATGTTATGTTTTTGTAGATGTTTTCTTAGCCGTGGAAACTAACGGTAATAATATATTTATATGTAGTAAGTACAATAACTTGAAATGTAATGAAACCTTCTAACTTTTTAATTTGTTCGTGAGTTTGGAATATTTTATTCTCCTGGCGCCGGTATTTCAAGTCATCGCAACCCAATAAAAAGTTTTATTAGTAAAGTTTAAATTATAGAAAATTTTGAAATTGTGTTACTCAGCATTTTATATTTATATAAATTATGTTTAATCAAGTATAATATTCCTTAATAAATTTTATTTATTTGCAGTACAAAAAACATATTATGGTTATCGAAAATAAAAGATACAGCTATATCATAATTATTAGTATTATGAATTTAATGAAAACTTACATTAATAAGCAGCAACAGAAAACCTAAAACTTTCCTCAGTCGCTTTAATTTAGGGATTTAAATCAGGAATTTTCAGTAATTCAAATACTTTTGAAATATAGTTCTGTATGCAATGGACTGAAAATCGATATCGGAATTGTAATCCCTGATCCCATTAACTGTACAGATTAAACCGTTTGTCTGAATTTTAACTAATAGTTGTTATGTAGTTGTTTTAACTAACAGTCGAGGACGTTTATTTCCTAAATATTCCTAAAAGTATTGAATAATCTGTAAAACTTAGCATTCCATTAAAAGAAATATGAAGCACAATTGTTTGACATTGTTTATCTAATATATAAAATTCTCGTGTCACAGTTTTCGTTCCCGTACTCCTCCGAAACGGCTTGACCGATTCTCATGAAATTTTGTGAGCATATTCAGTAGGTCTGAGAATCGGCCAACATCTATTTTTCATACCCCCCCCCCATTTTTTAACTGCGCGCGGACGGATCGCGGGCGGCAGCTAGTATTAAGAAAATTGTCTTACGTACATAATTCCAATTACTTTTCCATTGTTGTTTTGGTTTTTTAGCGATGACATCGAGTTACATAATTGTTATGTTTAACTAATTGTTATCACAAAATTGGTGAGTTCAAGTTATACAACAATTGTAATCTATCATTGACTTTTAACTTGTATAAAATAATAACTACGTAAACATATTTAATCACCCAAAGTGGGGTCCATATCTAAATATATATAACAATACTATTATAAATGTAAGCAAAACACTAACATTACTAACAAAGTACTGCTCTTGTAAATAGTCTCTTTTAGATGTGGAAAAAAAAGGCTTTATTATTATTATTATAAACATATTTAATTACTGAATGTGAAAAAGTAACATTCAAATGAATTTGCAAAAAAATCTAAGAGATTGTTTGCTATTTATTTTATATTTGTTAATTAAAAATTTAAAAATAACTGAAGGAGAATAGCTTTGAAATCTTAATTAATATTTGTAAAATCATCTAACTACCATAATTGTCGGCACAACAGATATTAATCCTCCAAGTCACTCTATCATCTGTCATTGAATTCTTCACTTCCTTCTTGATGTCATCATTTACATATGTACGAGTCCATATCTAATAAACCCCCTTCTCACATGCTGCTCTTCCCCCTTCATAACATAACCTATAAAATACTAACCTTTTTCTCCTAAATCATTATTTACACTAATCACCGGTACTTTCATTTTCCCTTTGTATACTCCTTTTTGTATCCTTTAAATGTTTTAATTTCTTCTTTAGGTGCCATCTCCTATCGAATAATGGCTACAATCATGGAAACTTGACCTTTTGTCATTGCAGCACTAAACGTGTGCTCTTTTTATCACTAGCGTAGATAGTTATTAAAGTATTTCAAAACTAAAAAATAAAAATGCTATAAATCACTCACAGTATAATCTAGTCTAAGTACCACAGAGCTTTGTTATTAAGTTAACCATAAAAAGTCGCAGTAATATATCTCAGTTAAATATAAAAGCATTATAACGACCAACCCACTTAATTATTAAGCACTACGTTAGGTTGACTTTTAGTTGCGTCGTCACTTTAATGCGTACCTTTTAAGATAAAAATTTAAAATTAAATTAATTTTACATGTAGCTACTTAAGCCAGTTACCAAGATTCATTATAAAATACTAGCTGACGTCCGCGACTCCGTCGTTGCGGAATTAACAAAAAACTTAATAAATAGCCTATGTGTTCTTCTAGACTATGTTCTACAGCTGTGCTAAATTTCATCAAAAGCCATTCAGCCGTTCCAAACATTCGCATTTATATTAGTAAGATTATTGTAATTGTAAGTCGTTTTAATAATTTTAACAATATTTATGATAAGGTATATAAATATGCTTCTTGAATCTGGCTGTGATTTATTATTGCGATCCAGGGATCTTTTCATTAGAAATATAAATGTACGTTTTGGTAAAGTAATGCTCAAATAGTAACGTATCGAAACATTGTACATTATTTTGTAATACAGGCAAAAACTGGATAAAGCGTTAGTGTCCTAAGGTTAAATCAAGAGATTTAAAGTTTTTATCCACATTTCTTGGAAAAATTTAAGAAAACTGCACTTGAAAACACTTTGCATATAGTACTTTGACTTCAAAATGCACTTCGACTTTTCACCACAAACTAAAAGCTTTACGGAATCTTTTGCTTTGCGAAGAATCTTGTATAATAGTTTTTTCTACAGAAGCATGTGTCAAATAAGCAAGTGATTCGCCAGATATTTAGATACCTTATAAATAGTCCAAGGAAAAAACGTAACCTTTTTTTTTATTCTTTATACATCTCGAAGTTAAGGGCATCAATGCTACGGAACTATTATGTAAAATAAATAACAGGATAACTACAAGCTTGTTACGAATTAATAACTATTGTTACTTATTGCTCTATAGAATGCCCAGTCTATCATGTGCACATGCAGCTGATAGTTCAAATGGACGAGTACAAAAGCCCTGCAGGTAAAATGTATGCGCCTTTCATACCATTGTAATGCATACGGCTTGCACACACTATTAACCCATTTTCTCTCTAACGTTTAATATACCAGCGCTTAAACCGCCGGATGATTGTTGATATGCAACTATACACAAAGGTTATTTTGATATAAATTTTGTACAGGCGTTGTAAATTTGATATTTAAAAAATGGTGCAAAAAGCACAATTATTACTGTAACTACAGAAAATAATTTTACAATTATAATCACAAAAGTAATCAAAAATAACCTTATTGATATTTGATCCGAAAAGAACCACAAATTCTTTTAAAACATACAATATTAACAGTTTAGTTTAATATTTAATTAAATATTCTAAATTCAACTAGAATGGTCTTGTTAAAATTCATCGATTGAATTAATTTTCTCGATGAAAAGCTTTAAAACTGTTCAATTTGCCTTTGAAAATCAATTTAGAATTCAAAGCGGCTTATTGATAAGTCCTTTAATTGATAAAATCAATGAATTGTCGAACAAAGTAACATTATTAATGATTTTCATGAATAAGTTTAAATATGATATAAAGATATTAATATAGAGGGTAAATATAAAAATCATTATTGAATTAAAATATGGAAATTTTAATATAACATATACACTACTAATGTGGATATAGAAATCGCTACCATAATATGACCTCTCTGTATTAGAGGACAAGTCGTAGTACTTTGATTCTAGCCATTTTACCTCTGACAGTAGTAATCAGTGGCGGTGTTGGAAATTCTAATAATTAATAGAGATAGAACTACCAAACAGTAACTTCACCTGACAATTCGAAGACGGTACGATGCACAAGCTGTCATTTACAAGCAACGACCAGTCCATCGGATATCAATAGAGGTAAGTACACGTATGTGCAAGGAACATGCTGAGTTGCTGAGTTATTAAGTTATCATTGTCATATTTGAATTTTTATAAGTACTTACTTATCGCGGTTACTTCTGACAGAAAATATATAAAACCTACTTAGGTAAAGACATGTACATACATGACAAGACATCTATATTCCGAAAAGGATTTTGTGACACCTTCTGTCATTTGCAGTTGGACGCTACTGAAATTTTGCAATTAAGATTGCAATGATGCTCACCGTTTAATTTATTAAATGATTTGTCGGACTATATCTATATCGATTTTCTCATATGGGAAACTGAATTTCCTCTATGTTACCGCCTAGCTATTGGCAGGAAAATGGCACAAAAGCCTTTGGGAAATCAGTACTTGCAGGCGGAATTCTTTGAACAACTAAATTAAGACAAAGATATGACTTACATGTTTGAAATAACAAAAAAAAATCTGATATATTTTTTTATTCTAGTTATCTTTAGCAAGCACTGGAATGTCAATAAAAATGTGCAACAAACAGCTATTCCGTCTATAAATAGGTTCTCATACTTTTCAAGTCTTATCAAAATCCTAAAGATGATAAAGTATTAAATAATTCATCATGCTACTAGTAGAGTTGTACACAATTGGATATTGAACCGTTATCTATCAACAAAAGTTACGCAATGTTGCACAACAGAATGTCAAGGTGTTCGCAGGAGTGAGGTAGGTGTTTTGGTTCTAAGCTGTTATAGTGCCTTTCAAACTTTATGGGGGCTCGTAATTACGTACTAAACGCTGCGACAGTAGTAGGTATTGGCGGGACGAAATAAAAAAGTGAACGAAGCACACTACCATTATCTATGTCGCTTACCTCCACGAGCCATCATAAGATTGAATATTGTAATACATGCTTATTTCGTAATGTTTTGTCATAACGTGACTTTACGAAAAAAGTTTTACATGTATAAAAATTGACGTATATTTTATTGTTATATCTTGATTAGCTAAATTCGATAAGAAAGTCGCAGAAAAACAAAAGAAAATATTCATCACCTTTTGTATAAATCGAAAATAAACACATCCAATATACATTAAATTGGCACTTATTTAATACTTTCTACATCTAAATGTAATTTTGGCTATTAAAATATCTATCGAGTACCTACAACTTATAATATGAATTCGTTGCAACAACAGTTCTGTACGATAACCTGACCTCACTGATAGTCTTATCAGGTGAAAACCAGATAGCCCCCGATGATTCTATAACTTTTTCAACCAATGATTACAAATTGAGTAAGAAACATTTTTGGAATTTATAATACCAGTAAATTAACTAACAAGTTAACGTTTTCCTTATGTTTGATATGATCTACGTCAAGGTTACAGCTAATGTTAAAATAAATACAAGTTCTCGATAAAAAAACTAACATTTATCATCACTTTTTTTAAGTACAGTCATCTGTTGAAATAACTAAAATGAAACACTTATGGTCCGGGAGCCAGCGACAGATTTTCATGACCAATCCCCTCCCAATCGAAAATTCGTAAAATGCATAAAGAACTTATACTATGAATACTCGCGACCTGTCAGCTGCGACTCCGTGGGTGGGGTGGGCAGTGGCAACCTCCCAAACATGGAGAAAAACAATTTTTTTTCAGTCATTTCCTCTCATTTGAATATTTATCAGAGTGTAGTTTATGTAGTATTTTGAAAGAAAAACATAGTCAGCTGGCCATAACACGGTGGATTATACGTCAGCTGGCTCCTTAACATGAAAAAAAAAATTTTTTTTCAGTGATTTCCTCTCAACTAAAAATTTACCTGGTGATCGTTTATATGCTACTATTAATGAAAATTAATGTCAGCTTGCTGTATCTCGGTGGAAAGTTTGTCAGCTGGCACCCTGAAAGGTGTAACGCAACAGCATCTATGACCTACTAAAACTTATCAGTTGACGACTTTTCCCTTGACTTATAGCCAGCTGATTTTTTTTATTATTTAGTTGCATTATATTTTAAAGGCAATAGTGCTTTTGTGTGCCGCCAAATTTCAAAAGTGTGCCGCCAAATTTTGCAAATGTTTTAATTATAAAATATTTTTCTTATTAATTTTTATTTTAATTATAAATTATAAAACATTAGTTAATATTATCAAATTATATCATTTAAAAAGAAAAATATTTTTGACGTGATTATATATTCAAATCTACAAAAAAAAAATATTTTATTATTTGCTTTGCAACGCGGTTTTTCCTAGTGCCAAATTATGATGAAGCGGCGTGCATAGCAATAGGAATATGTCTCAAGTCGGCGCACACTTGCCACTTCTGCGTACAAAACGTGTTGTTTTAGTGACAGTTGGGATTCACAAGGTGTTGCATAGTAGTTAATGCACCTTTCCTTTCGTAAAATTGGCAAATGTATGTGATTAGGTTCAATATTCATTTAATTGCTTGTAGTGTCAATTTATAAATTTGCAAACTTATTAACTTTGCAATACACATATCCAATGATTTGCACGGTACTTGTTTTACATGTTTTCGCTTTTACACGGTTTTCCAAATAAGTTTTTTTTTTGTTTTTATCATCATCATCAGCTCACTATACGTCCCCACCGAGGGGCTCGGAGCCTACCCCAATTTAGGGGGTGACTAGGCCATAGTCAACCACGCTGGCCAAGTGCGGGTTGGTTGACTTCACACATATCATTGAATTTCTTCTCAGATATGTGCAGGTTGCATCACGATGTTGTTGTTTTTATCGCACTCTACTAAATGCGACTGTGATTGAACACGTGTGCTGTGTACACATCTCACGGGGAATCCCGAGCTTATGTGCTGACTTGCTGCACACGCACACTATGTCTGTATTTCTTCGCATAAAAGAACAATGGCAGAAAAATAGTTGAAAAACACTTTAGCGTCTAGAAATATCATATAGATACAATTAATTTTATACAGTTGATAAACTATTTATGCAGTGTGTAGTAAGTAAATAATTTTTATCTTTTCCTTTGTGTGCCGCCAAATTTTAAAATCGTTAAATATGTGCCGCAACAAAAAAAAAGGTTGAGAATCACTGAGCTAGTCTATCAAACACGCCGAATGCTCATGATGGCATTCGTCGATGAGTTTTGTGAAACATTTGCATGGTAGGATTTGAAACAAGGACTTGTATCAAGTAGAGGTAGTGCAGCAAATTTGGTTACCGTTTTTTATGCATCTACGATAGGATCAAAGAAGTTGACTACTTATTATTAGAATAAGTAGTTCAATGATCCATATGTGACGTTGCATGATATGATATGTCCATGTACCATGTGGATGAGACATTGGTTTGTAATCTGTACAAATTTAACCGTGATTTGCGTACAGACACAGAAAAATTTAATAAAGAAACCATTTAGCGATTGATAATAAATAAAAATATTGAAACAAACTTATCGAACTAAGAATTGCTTATAGTAGATATTTTTTATCTCTGATTGTCTTATCTGGTTAGCTAGGTTGTTGTTTTAGAGATTGTGTTGCATGATTGTGCAAAATACCTTTAAAATATTGTTCAAAACAAAACAGTCTGTTTGAAGACTCCAACATACATATTACCTATATATCTCGTAATAATTTTTGCTAGTCATGTTGCTTTTGCGTTTTATTCGTATAAAAGATGACCGAAGTATTTGATAACGAGTTTTTAGCTTAGTCTATTAAAGCGAAGCTCTGACGGACGGACGTATCATGGCACCTGAAATTAAATACACAAAGGTATTTTAAAACTTACATTAAAGTTTTTTACTACACTGACTAAATTTTTACTTTACATTTTCAATAAAAAAATTGTATCAAAATTGTTATTAATTTTGGTGTAAAAGTCATAAAGTATATATATTTTTTTTGTAAAATAAACGTCCTATCTGTTTGTCTAGCTCTTCATTGATAACAAATGGGTTGATTCTGTGAGTGGGAAAACTTTCGACACCTACAACCCACATGATGGCTCCGTCATTGCAAGCGTTGCAGAGGGAGATAAGGTAAGAATATAATCCACTGACCAAACACTAGTCTTCATTCTCCCGTGTCCCGCGTCTTCAGTGTAGAAACTGCCATAGAAATACGATTTTATAAGGGGTATGAAATATTCACGTTCTATATGACAGTTTCTATTGTGGCTTTCACTTTTCCGTACCATTTCATTTAAAATAAATTCTTATAACTATATTATGTTAATTTTCACTTTTGAAACACCTTTACGACATACATACATATCGCTCATTTTTTTTACTTTAACTTAAAAAAAAGAGGAATTTAAGAGAATCCAACTAACGTATGAATGTTGATAATATTAAATTTAAAAAGTTATTCGTCTTGTAATGTCCAATCTACGTATTTAGTTAAGCAAATGCGTTTCTCATGTTAGTTTTTTCGGTGTGGTTCCAGGCGGATATAGACTTGGCAGTAGCAGCAGCACGTCGTGCTTTTCAGCGTAACTCAGAATGGAGACTACTAGATGCATCTCAGAGAGGACAGTTGCTGTTCAAGTTCGCAGAACTGGTAGAAAGAGATGCCGACTACATTTCACAGCTGGAGACTCATAATAATGGCATGTTACTTGCAAACTGCAAGCTATTCATAGGTCAAAGTGGTACCTATATCCGCTACTTGGCCAGTTTGGCTGATAAAGTGCAAGGGAGCACTATTCCATTAAGTAAGTTTTACATTATTTATTTGATTTAAGAAAATTTAGCTTACGGAAGGTGTGTAAGCAAAATTTGCGAAGAAGCAAAATATCAAATACACTAGATTTCTTCAGTGTAAATGAACTAATATATTTTTTACTGTCTCGGCCATCTTGTAAAAGGCGCTAACAATTTTTTTTTTTATCTCTTCAGATGGAGAAGTCTTCTCATACACGCTCAAACAGCCGGTGGGTGTGTGTGGGCTCATTTTGCCATGGAACGGTCCTGTCCTAATGTTTATTTGGAAAGTCGTCACAGCATTAGCTGCAGGTAATTTAATTTTCGTGATTTTTCTCGTAGTCATTTTAAAGGCCGTGAAATTTGGCTGTACTCCCATGATGTTCCAGAGCAGAACACAAATCGATTTACTTCCTTTTAAAAATGCAAATTAAACTAATTTGTGATTTAATAAAACTGGAGAATTTACGGACGGCGGTAAGTCCCTGAGTGCGGAAGGCAGAGAAGATGATGATAAAGACAAGTCAACCAAAAATTTAACATTAACCAGGATGCACGGTGGTTGTGAAGCCCGCCGAGCAAACTCCGCTGACTGCATTGGTATTAGCCTCCCTATTGGCCGAGGCGGGTGTTCCACCAGGTGTTGTCAACGTCGTCAACGGGTACGGCGAAACTGCGGGCGTCGCTCTTACACATCACCCTGATGTTGCCAAAATTTCATTCACTGGTTCACTCGAAGTATGTATACAATTGGCTTGATCAAAGTTATGACATCTTTATTTGCCATAGATCGCGATCTTAAAAGGCTATACGCTAGATCAGAAATTCTCAAACTTTTTTCGGGTAGACCCTTTCAAAGGGTTCTACTGGTGTCGTTGAACCTGCGACATTTCTTCTTCAACTGAACCACTTTGGGTATCACGCGCCTAGAGCATAGCCAAATAAATAACGAGTATCAATCATCTTAGTGCACCGATCAGTAATAATAGATATTTCTAATAATGTTACAGAAATATTTGCATATCAACGTATTGAAATATCTAAAGTATTAACACAGATAATTCAATACTGTACTAGTACTATTACACTTAGTATTATCATAATTATAGCTCATCATATATTAGCTTTGTGAAGTGTAAGACTTCATAACAAAAAATTTAATTGATTATAATTTAAATTGCTTGATTGTTTTTCATATGAAAATTCTTAGTATGTACACACAAAGCGTGCATCATCAAAAAAACGCATTTAAATTGATATTTTTATCGTAATTCTAAGACACTAAATCTACATCTAATTCTACAATATATATACAGCACTGGCAATGAGGCAGATTTGACAACAAAATCCTTAAAAATTCTCATACAGTCAAAAATTGTACCAAAAACAACATAGTGTAAGTGACTATATTTTTCAGCTAATTAGTTTTATTAAAAAATATCATAAATTTAATGTTTAGGTGGGCAAGCTCATTCAACAGGCAGCTGGAGCAAATAACCTTAAGAGAGTGACATTGGAGCTTGGAGGCAAGAGTCCTCTGGTTATAATGAACGACGCTGACTGTAAGTACAATAACACTTATCTAATTGCTTTGGTTACTTTAGTTACTTGGCAACTAAATATGTCTCTTGGATTACTAGATTAAGTACACCATATTTAAATAAAAGGAAAGATTATATAACCACGATTCTGAGTGCTGTTAGGGCAGGAAAGAATGTATAAGTTTCTGTTTATCTCTGTACTAACATTGTCCTGTCAATTTTAGTAAATCTGGCTGTTCCGTATGCCGCGAATTCTGTGTTCTGTCATCAAGGACAAGTATGTGTAGCTGCTTCGCGATTGTTCGTTCAGTCTGGTATTTACGACGAGTTCGTTAAAAGAGCCGCGGAATATGCGAAGAGCATTAAAATTGGTGCACCAACAGACCTTACCACACAGCATGGACCACAGGTAATAAGAAATTGTGGTTTTGAAAAAGGCATAAGAAATTCTAAATCGCTTTTTATCATTCATCAGCTGCATGAAGAGTGAATTAGAATTCCGAAAGTTATTTCTTGATAACGATTCGTACGAATTACAGGTGCTATTTAACGATTTTGATTTCAAAATATTTTCAGATCGATCAAATGATGCTGACGAAAATTTTAGGCTATATCGAAAAAGGTAAACAGCAAGGAGCAAAACTTCTTGCTGGTGGAAAGCGTGTAGGCAACAAAGGTTTCTACATCGAGCCTACAGTGTTTGCAGATGTAACCGATGATATGATCATTGCCCAGGAAGAGGTAAGTGGTGTTAAAACAATAAAATCATGTAAACTTGTATCTTCAGATGTTATAATAATATTTTAGCACACACCCACTCTGTGGGGTCGGCACAACAAGTTTTCGTCCTCGATTTTTAGTTTTTGCAGTCGTCACTCCCGCCTTAATGTCATGTTGTTTTAATAACATCATTAAAATGAAACTAATATCTTTACAGATCTTTGGACCAGTGCAGAGTATTTTGAAGTTTGATACCCTAGAAGAAGTGATCGATCGTGCTAATGATACAGAATACGGTCTAGCGGCCGGCATATTTACGACCAATTTGAATACCGCATTACAGTTCAGCAAACACTCTGAGGCTGGAACTGTTTGGTATTTATTTAATTTTGATCCTTATCTATTTTAGTACATTGACCTCGTATTCATTAATTGCTTTTCTTTCAGGGTTAACAACTATTTAACTATGGGACCTCAAGCACCGTTTGGCGGCTTTAAGAATTCAGGCGTGCACAGAGAAAAGTAAGTTCTTTAGAAATGTAAAATACAAACAACCGACATATAACGACATCAAAACACATTTCACCGATAGTGATGTTCACACTGTTTATATAAACGATATTGTATATGCAGTTCCTACTAAGTTACTCATTTTAAGTTACTCTCGTTTTAAGCTCTCGTTTAAAGTTACTCATTTTAATGCAAACGTTTTATTTTTGCAGTGGATCAGATTGCTTGGAAGCATATATGGAAGTGAAGACTGTTACCATTGCATTACCAAAGAAGATTTAAAACAATAGTTTGTTAAAGTTACATGAAGAAGCATTTGTTATTATAAAAATTAACCTTGTAATTTGATGTTTTAATTTTGTTTGGATTTAGTTCTACTTTCAAAAGTTTAAGTTTTCTTTTTCTTACTTTTAAAAGTAATGAGATTGAATGTGGATGGCTATAAAGGTAGAGGAAGACCAAAGAAAGTATGAATGGATTGTGTGAAAGAGGATATGCGTAAAAAGGGGGTAAATTCAGATATGACGGCTGATAGAGATGTATGAAGGAGTAGTACATACTGTGCCGACCCTCCATAGGGATAAGGGCAGGTTGATGATGATGATGATGTTTTAGTTCTACTTTTAGCCTGATCCGTGTGGCCTTTATTTTATAGTGAAGTTGACTTTACTAAATTTCTCCTTCAAGTCCAAAAGGCTCTGTAATCGAAATTTTGTTTTACCTTACGAAGATTCAACGAACTTATAATTTTTTTATATGACATGTAAAAATAACATTGCGCCTTTCTCATATAAAACAGCAAATATTCAGTGCGTCATCAGAACGTTCTTTCGCAGTCGGTGTCGGCCGAAGTAAATAGATGACATTTTATATTTGAGATGTATTAGACATACTTACGTTTATGTCCCTACTTAGGCCGAAACCGACTCCAAAATAACAATAATTATACAATATAGACATGTTACAAGAAAGAAGAGAACTTTCTTTAGAGTTTAGAGACACGCAAAATACGCGCTTGTCGTGGAGTTGCGGAAAACTGAGCCCCTCCTACTAACTACTAGAGTTCAGAGAGTTTTCATGACATTATTTTGTTTCTTTTTAGTGCATTTTGTTTGAAATTGTTTTTTGATGTTACTTTTGAGTGCATTTTGTTTGAAATTGTTTTTTACGTTACTTTTGAGTGCATTTTGTTTGACATTGTTTTTTTATGTTACTTTTGTGTGCATTTTGTTTTAAATTGTTTTTTTTAAGTTACTTTTGAGTGCATTTTGTTTGAGATTGTTTTTTTTTTGAAGTCGGCTATTTTTTTTTTCTTAAATTTTTTATTTTATTTCACAATTTTTAGTGAATTTGAAGTTCAATTACAAATTTCCTTAATACGTATAAGGACATAAATAAGACAAATAAAGAAAAGGACTTTCCTATTAAATATGTGTGTGTTGAATTCAAAAACTTAGAATTCAAAAAATTTAGAATGCAGCAGATAACCACTTATCCTCTAAACAATCAAATAATTATCAAAATCCGTATACAAATTGAAAATTAACCAACTAATACATCGTAGCGTGCCTTTAATTTTGTCCAGCCGCGCGCCGCAGTAGCATTTTTCGAATGCGCGTAGTTTTTAATAGTTTAATATCTTCCAAACTATTGATCAAAATTACATAGTTTAAAGGCTAATGTAATCTGCATTTAATACTCTAGCCATCAAATATATTTATTTGGATAAGGATTCATATCGAATATAATATAATAGCGCCGTAAGCTTACAACGCTGTTTTTCGGGTGCATTTTAATCGAAATTTGTACACAATAGCATGGTTTTTGTGAGACATCCATAGATGATAGATATATGCCACCAAAGACTTTTATTTAGCAAATTTTTAAGGATCTATATATTTATTATATATTTTTATGTAGGTTATTTAGTTTGACCTACGTAAACCCAGAAAGCAAAATTGAGCTTTCCATGTAGCATTTTTCGTTTCCGCGTAATTTTTTCTTACGATATCTCCTAAACTATTAGACAGAATGATATAGTTTCACGGGCAAATATAATCTATATTAAATTCTCTTGATAATGAACATATTTATTTACATAAGGGTTAATACTGAACTCGAATAATAGCGTCGGAAATAGGGCATGAATTTAATTGATGTTTCTGAAGAAAAAAATGGTTATTGTGAGAAAACTATAATATATAGATATATGCTATCCCTGACTTTTATTTAGGACATTTAAAGAGCTACAATTCGTCCATACATCATTTTATTTAGGTCCTATAGTTTAGCCTACGTAAGCGCTGAAAGCAATATTGTCCCTAATTTTCGCAACAAATTTTGAAGCTAAATTCAAAATCTACTAGTCTTCTAGTTATTTAAAAAAAAACAAAAAAATGGGACCCATCTGCAAGCACTTCCTTTCGATTAAAATATTTTTTATCAAAATCGGACCACCAGGGGCGGATTTTCGCGGTAACACACATAAAAAACAGTCGAATTGATAACCTCCTTCTTTTTGAAGTCGGCTAAAAACAGCTATTCCTTCTATATATAGGTACTAATATTTTTCAAGTCTTATCAAAATCCTAAAGATGATAAAGTATTAAATAATTCATCATGCTGCTAGTAGAGTTTTACACAATTGGATATTGAACCGTTATCTATTAATAGAAGTTACGAAATGTTGCACAAAAGAATTTCAAGGTGTTCGCAGGAGTGAGGTAGGTGTATCGCAGAGGTGGGCACAGTTAATCGAAAAGTTAACTTCGTTAATTGTTAATTCGTTAATTAAAAAATTAACTTCGTTTATCGTTAAAACGTTACTTTCTCTTAAATTTAACGTAAGTTAAAGTTAATCGTTAAAAGTTAACCATAACAAAATTATACTGCTTATGTGGTAGAGAGAATTAGGTAAAACAAGTGGAAAGAAGATCTTTTGATGACTTTTGATAATATGCACGAATTGCACACACTTTTGTATATTGAATTTACCATTTCCCACTTATTAATTTCACTATACATTCTCTAACACATTAATTCGATCTTTTCCTACTTGATTAATTTGATTGCAATTGGACTTCTCGTCAGTTGGTGGCGTTTGCACCTCAAGTATTAGTCAAAGTGGAAAAGTATGAATGCAGTAAAGTGTTTTCGAACATTCTTTTGATTTTGTCCTGTTGTCCACGTCTTTTCCAGCCGCTCTGATGCCTCACACTTGCACGCGAACTTCACATATATCCATTATCAACTCGTTTGTTCATCTTTCAACTCGCTGACAGTCGTTGCACATTACGAGCATGACGTGGCGCATTATTTAAACAAAATGACAGCACGACTAATTTAACGGAAGTTGAGTTTAACGAAAGTTAGCAAAGCGTTATCACTTTTGAAAGTTAACTTAAAAGTTAATCCGTTAAGCAAAATGTTAACTTCGTTAATTAACGTTTAACGGATTAATGAGTTAATGGCCACCTTTGGTGTTTTGGTTCCCTGTCTGCATCTTGATTCTAAGCTCTTATAATGCCATTCAAACTTTATGGGGCTCGTAATTACGCACGAAACGCTGCGACAGTAGTAAGTATTGGCTGGACGAAATAAAAAAGTGAACGAAGCGCACTACCATTATCTACGTCGCTTTCCTCCACGAGCCATCATAAGATTGAATATTGTAATACATGCTTATTACGTATTGTTTTGTCATAACGTGACTTTACGGAAAAAGATTTACATGTATAAAAATTGACGTATATTTTATTGTTATATCTTGATTAGCTAAATTTGATAAGAAAGTCGCATTAAAACAAAATAAAATATTCATCACTTTTTGTATAAATCGAAAATAAACACATCCAATAAATTGCCAACTTTCTACACGCAAAATACGCGCTAGCCATGGAGTTGCGGAAAACGAGTCCTTACATCTACTTTCTACATCTAAATATGTATTCTTGTAATTTTGCTGCTATCAAAACATCTATCGAGTACCTACAACTTATAATATGAATTCGTAGCAACAACAGTTCTATACAATAACCTGACCTCACTATTAGTCTTATCAGGTGAAAACCACATAGCCCCCAATGATTCTATAACTTATAATCCAACCAATGTTTACACTTTGAGTAAGAAACATTTTTTGAATTTATAATACCAGTAAATTAACTCTAACAAGTTAACGTTTTCCTTATGTTTGATATGATCTACGTCAAGGTTACAGCTAATGTTAAAATAAATACACGTTCTCGATAAAAAAACAAACATCGATTATCACACTCGTTCGTTATTTCTATTAAGATTTCCTATGCTATTAAGTACAAACACCTAAAATTGAATATTAGTAGATCTATTGTTTTGAGACTACCGAGTTACCGTTTAGCTTGTTATGTTGCCCACAAAGTAGATATATGATATTATCTAGCTAGCTGTGTCCGTGAGCAATGACTTGCTATTTATATGGAAATCCTGGCTTCGAGTATTGGCAAACAAATAGTTAAAATGTCATGATTATTGCTGTATTTCGTTATGTTATCGTTAGTTAATGTGGAAGAAAAATATGATCCTGATAACAAGCCTTATTTTTAATACATCGACAGTTTGATGGGCCTCTTAAAAATGAATTTAAAGTTTACTTATAACGTGGCAAATTAATGTGTTTATACATTCTCGACCACTTAATCGACATTTTGCATTTATGCAGAGTTCTCTGTTCGTTTTGGTATTCGCTTTTCATTTCCGTCCGTTTGACGCATGGAAATAGCTAGTCTATCAAATACGCCGAATGCTCATGATGGCATTCGTCGATGAGTTTTGTGAAACATTTGCATGATAGTACCGTCCTTGTATTAAATGAATATCATAAAAGTATTTTGGCCTTTTATTTTTGGTGTATTTTTACAAGTAATTATGAATTATTTAGCTATTATATTTAATTTTAAAATATTACTCTCAAGTAGGGTTGGCGACAGGCAGGCAGCGGACCGTAAAAACTTAAGCCAAAACTTTAATGTTTATAAAACCTTGTGTACCAACCCACACGTGAGTGGGATAAGGCCGGGGAGATGATAAAAATTACAAGGGCTTGTGTAAATTAAAAGTTGATTCATGATTCCCGAAATTATTATAAAAGGAGGACTTTCATTCTTATGAAAAAAAAAAAAAACATATTTAATATCATGAAATACTAAAAAGATTTAGCGTACACTAGAACGATAAAAATAATACTTAACATCAGATTTATTTTGGTATAAATCTAGTAAAAATATGAAATCTTTAAAATACAAGAACTGGCTGATGAGACATAGGTTTGTAATCTGTACAAATTTAACCGTTATTTGCGTACAGACACAGAAAAAAATAATAAAGAAACTATTTAGCGTTTGAAAATAAATAAAAATATTGAAACAAACTTATAGAACAAAAAATGCTTTTAGTAGATATTTATTATCTATGAGTGTCTCTGATTATATATCGTAATAATTTTTGCTAGTCATGTTCCTGTGGCGTTTTATTCGTATAAATGATGCCCGAAGTATTAGATAAAGAGTTTTTAGCATAGTCTATTTTAAAGCGTAGCTCTGACGGACGGACGTATCATGGCACCTGAAATTAAATATACAAAGGTATTTTAAAACTTAGTATTACTGAATAAATTCTTACTTTACATTTTCAATAAAAAAATTGCATATTAAATGTTATTAATTTTGGTGTAAAAGTCATAAAGTTTATTTTTTTATTTTGTAAAATAAACGTTCTGTCTGTTTGTCTAGCTCTTCATTGACAACAAATGGGTTGATTCTGTGAGTGGGAAAACTTTCGACACCTACAACCCACATGATGGCTCCGTCATTACAAGCGTTGCAGAGGGAGATAAGGTAAGAACTATAATTATATAGTGGATTACCACTGACCAAACACTAGTCTTCATTCTCCCGTGTCCCGCGTCTTCAGTGTAAAAACTGCCATAGAAATACGATTTTATGATGGAATGAAACAATCACGTTCTATATTAGAGTTTCTAAAATTTTATCGTTTTCACTTTTTAGTAAAATTTCATTTAAAAATAAATTCTAATAACTATGTTTTGTTTATTTTCACTTTTGAAACACTTTTACGAGATACATACATATCGCTCATTTTTTCTAACTTTAACTTAAAAAAAGAGGAATTTCAAAGAATCCAACTAATGTCTGAATGTTGACAACATTAAATTCAATGAGTTACTAATCTTGTAATGTCTAATCTACGTATTAAGTTATGCAACTGCGTTTCTCATATTAGTTTTTTCGGCGTGTTTCCAGGCGGATATAGACTTGGCAGTAGCAGCAGCGCGTCGTGCTTTTCAACGTAACTCAGAATGGAGACTACTAGATGCATCTCAGAGAGGACAGTTGCTGTTCAAGTTCGCAGAACTGGTAGAAAGAGATGCCGACTACATTTCACAGCTGGAGACTCATAATAATGGCACGTTACTTGCAAACTGCAAGCTATTCATAGGTCAAAGTGGTGCCTATATCCGCTACCTGGCCAGTTTGGCTGATAAAGTGCAAGGGAGCACTATTCCATTAAGTAAGTTTTACATTAACATTATTTAATTTATTTAAGAAAATTTAGCTTTCGGAAGGTGTGTAAGCTAAATTTGTTTAGGATCAAAATATCAAATACTCTTGTATTTTTACTGTTTCGGCCATCATGTAAAAGGCGCTAACGATTTTTTTTTCTGCAGATGGAGAAGTCTTCTCATACACGCTCAAACAGCCGGTGGGTGTGTGTGGGCTCATTTTGCCATGGAACGTTCCTGTCCTAATGTTTATTTGGAAAGTCGTCACAGCATTAGCTGCAGGTAATTTAATTACGTTATTTTTCTTGTAGTCATTTTAAAGGCCAAGAAATTTGTCTGTAGGTACTCCGATGATGTTTCAGAGCAGAACACAAATCAATTTACTTCCTTTTTAAAATGCAAATTAAACTAATTTGTGATTTAATAAGTCTGAAGACTTTACGTTCGGCGGTAAGTCCCTGAGTGTGGAAGGCGGAGAAGATGATGATAAAGACAATTCAACCAAAATTTTAACATTAACCAGGATGCACAGTGGTTGTGAAGCCTGCCGAGCAAACTCCGCTGACTGCATTGGTATTAGCCGCCCTATTGGCCGAGGCCGGCGTTCCACCAGGTGTTGTCAACGTCGTCAACGGGTACGGCGAAACTGCGGGCGTCACTCTCACACATCACCCTGATGTTGCCAAAATTTCATTCACTGGTTCACTCGAAGTATGTATATAATTGGCTTGATCAAAGTTATGACATCTTTATTTGCCATAGATCGCGATCTTAAAATCTTATACGCCAGATCAGAATTTCTCAAACTTTTTTCCGGTAGACCCTTTCAAAAGTTTACTGGTGTCGTTGAACCTGCTACATTTCTTCTTCAACTGAACCACTTTGGGTATCACGAGCCTAGAGCATAGCCAAACAAATAACGAGTATCCATCATCTTAGTGTTGCCAGCACCGATCAATAATAATAGATATATCTAATAATGTTACAGAAATATTTGTATATCAACGTATTGGAATATCCAAATTACTAACACAGATAATTCAACACTGTACTAGTACTATTATACTTAGTATTATCATAATTAATTAGCTCTGTGAAGTCTAAGACTTCATAATAAGAAATTAAATGATTATAATTTTAATTGGTTGATTGTTATTCATATGAAAATTCTTACTATGCGTATCAAAGCGTGAATCATCAAAAAATGCTAAATTTCAATTTATATTTTTATCGTAATACTAACACACTAAATCTACATCTAATCCTACTAAGCACATTGAAAATTTTAATGTCTGACGTTCAATGTTATAATAAATAGCCTCAAACCATATTTGTAGTTAGCTGAAGCAGAAAAGTAACAATAGTATAAGTGTATGTATCCCTGGCAATGAGGAATATTCGACAACAAAATCCTTAAAAATTCTCATACCGTCAAAAATTGTATCAAAAACAATATAGTGCAAGTGCCCTGATTGTGACTGAGTGACTGTGACTGATTTCTCAGCTAGGTAGATTTATTAGAAATTAATCATAAATTTGATGTATAGGTGGGAAAGCTCATTCAACAGGCAGCTGGAGCAAATAACCTTAAGAGAGTGACATTGGAGCTTGGAGGCAAGAATCCTCTGGTTATAATGAATGACGCTGACTGTAAGTACAATAAAACTTATCTAATTGCTTTGGTTCCTATAGTTACTTGGCAACTAAAGGGGTACAAGAGGTACTTAGACTAGACACAGTACAAGATATTTAAATCAAAGTAAAGATTATGTAACCACGATTCTGACTGCTGTTAGGGCAGAAAGGAATGTATAAGTTTCTGTTTTTCTCTGTACTTAAATTGTCCTGTCAATTTTAGTAAATCTAGCTGTTCCGTATGCCGCGAATGCTGTATTCTGTCATCAAGGACAAGTATGTGTAGCTGCTTCGCGATTGTTCGTTCAGTCTGGTATTTACGACGAGTTCGTTAAAAGAGCCGCGGAATATGCGAAGAGCATTAAAATTGGTGCACCAACAGACCTTACTTCACAGCATGGACCACAGGTAATAAGAAATTGTGGTTTTGTAAAAGGCATAAGAAATTCTACTTTACTTTTTATCATTCATCAGCTGCATGAAGAGTGAATTAGAATTCCGAAAGTTATTTCTTGATATCGATTCGTAGGTTCTAAATTACAGGTTCTGTCAACGATTTTGATTTCAAAATATTTTCAGATCGATCAAATGATGCTGACGAAAATTTTAGGCTATATCGAAAAAGGTAAACAGCAAGGAGCAAAACTTCTTGCTGGTGGAAAGCGTGTAGGCAACAAAGGTTTCTACATCGAGCCTACAGTGTTTGCAGATGTAACCGATGATATGATCATTGCCCGGGAAGAGGTAAGTGGTGTAAAAAGAATAAAATCATGTAAACATGTACCTACAGACGTTTAAGTTGGAGCAATAATTTTTTAGCACACACCCACTCTGTGTGGTCAGCACAACAAGTGTTTGTCTTCGATTTTTAATTTTTGCAGTCGTCACACCCGCCTTAATGTCATGTTGTTTTAATGACATCATTAAAATGAAATGATAACTTTACAGATCTTTGGACCAGTGCAGAGTATTTTGAAGTTTGATACCCTAGAAGAAGTGATCGATCGTGCTAATGATACAGAATACGGTCTAGCGGCCGGCATATTTACGACCAATTTGAATACCGCATTACAGTTCAGCAAACACTCTGAGGCTGGAACCGTTTGGTATTTATTTAATTTTGATCCTTATCTATTTTAGTACATTGACCTCGTATTCATTAATTGCTTTTATTTCAGGGTTAACAACTATTTAACCATGGGACCTCAAGCACCGTTTGGCGGCTTTAAGAATTCAGGAGTGCACAGAGAAAAGTAAGTTCTTTAGAAATGTAATATACAAACAACCGACATATAACGACATCGAATGGACCAACAGTAATACGCATATTGCCGATAGTATTGTTCACACTGATAATATAACCGATATTGTATATGCAGTTTCTCCTAAGTTACTCTCGTTTTAAGTTACTTAATTTAATGCAAACGTTTTATTTTTGCAGTGGATCAGATTGCTTGGAAGCATATATGGAAGTGAAGACTGTTACCATTGCATTACCAAAGAAGATTTAAATCAATAGTTTGTTAAAATTACACGAAGAAGCATTTGTCATTAAAAAATTAACCTTGTAATTTGATGTTTTTTTTTTATTGGTTTTAGTTCTACTTTTAGCCTGATCCGTGTTATTGTGAAGTGTACTTAATTTACCCTTCAAGTCCATAAGGCACTGTAATCGAAATTTTGTTTTACCTTACGAAGATTAAACGAACTTATTTTTTTTTATAAGACAATTAAAAATAACATTGCGCCTTTCTCATTTCAAACAGCAAATATTTAGTGCGTCATCACAACGTAATATAGTGATGCAATAAGTTTAAAATAAATGAAAGTCAAGGACGTTTATTTCCTACCGCCTATTTGCCGCTCATAGTACAAGTTGGTCGAAAATTTATCATTTACACAGTTAGAAATAGTGGTAATAAAATTGAAGTGTCTGCAGTTAAAATAAAAAAAATCGTATTTCGTATACGTGATTTAAAAAAAAACTATTTTTAAATTTGTTGTCTCTGTCTGTCCGCAAGCCGGGTTTGTTCCGGGTAATTGCGGTAAGCCGTCAGTAAAGCACTCTTATTTTAGTACTTGTTATAATAAAATCTTATTTTGCTGTACGATGTGAAATCCCAAGTGATTATGTAACTCTTTGACTGTAAATTTTTCACAATAGATACCAGAAAAGAATCATCGAAATGAATAGAGTTTACATTATAATAAAACAAAAAGACATTCAGGGTCTTGACGTAGTTTTGTGAATTTCCATCTCGGATTGAATTGAGCTGACATTTTGTATACATTTTGTTGACGATTCAAAAGCACAAGGTTTTACCGGAAATCATTAACATATTATTAAATTTTGCAAAACGCATGTATACCATGACAAATAAATCCTTTTTTTTTACTACGTAATAATGCATTACTAGAGCGTTAATCACTTATAATCTGCAGGTCCTGGTTTAGAATCATGCCACGTACCAATTTAGTTTTTCATTTACATGTGTACATCTATCCGTCGATCTTACGGTGAAGGAAAACATCGTGATACAAACTACACATATCTGAGAAGAAATTCAAAGATATGTGTGAAGTTAACTGGGCCAGCGTGATTGACTACGGCCTAGTCACCACTAACTTAGGGTAGACTCCGAGCCCTTCAGTGGGGACGTATAGTTAGCTGATAATGAAAGAACGTATTAAGGAGTTATACGATTTCTTAATATTGCTTATCATTATATCATGTAATTTATTAATGTGCAGAAATTGAGAAGCAAAAGGTAAGCATGGTATGGATATATTATGCGGAGATGTGATGATCACAAAACTAAGAAAGTAACGACATTGAATGTGGATTGCAACATAGGTAGAAGACTGAAAAAAGTGTGGATGGTTTGTGTGAAAGAGGACATGCGTAATAAGGACGTGAATTTAGATATGAGGGCTGATAGAGATGCATGAAATAATAGTTCACACCGACCCCCCGTAGGGACAAGGGCAGGTTGATGATGATGCGAAGCGTATTAACTTAGGCTTACGTAAAACTTTGTATCCCCTTTTAAGAAAATTACGCGAACGGATGAATGAGCAATTATACAGTTAAAGTGTGAAGTAAACACAATGTGAAGAACTACACAAAGCTATATTTATAAAAAAAATCATTGATTAAGAATGATGGTTAAATTTCGACCAATGAATGACCTCTCGGTAATCTTAACTATCTCATAATTATTAGTAGTAATACGACCTTGAAAGTTTGACATTACATATAGGAACCATGAACTAATGTTGATGTCATCACGTAAAACAAATTTTAAGGTCGTTACTAAAATCAAACGGGAACGACGTTTTTAAATTACGTGCGTCAAATGTTAATTTTACGGTATATATTAACAAAAGCACTTTTAATTGTATAGACGATGGCCGCAACTGGAAATAACAATATTTTAAGCACAATACTTTAAACCTTGTACAAGATAATTTTGTGGTATTCAGATACTATGAAAATACTATAGGTAGCACACAGATAGCGTAGTTATTGACACGTGGTCTTTTGTGACAACATTAACATCTGCACTTATCTGCAACACTGGTATCCCTTCCCTTAACTTACCTCTATATGTAACCTATAGACTGTGTTTCATATAAGTTGGACGTTTAATCGATTCGATTTCCGAAGTGTAATCTTCCTAATCTTACTAATATTATAAATGCAAATGTTTAGATGCCTGGATGGATGGATGGATTTTTGTTTGAAGGTGTCTCCAAAACTGTGACATTTGGCATAGACATAGAGTATAGTCTGGAAGACCACATAGGCTACTAATTAGGTTAATAATTTTTTTAATCCGCGCTACCAGTGTCGCGTGTTATTTGTTGACCTGCTGTTGAACATGCAATTGTTGTAGCAAAATAATACTGAGGAAATTTACCCCGAAAAATGGCTATAGGGGCCTTTTTATTCCCTCACTTTTGTTCTCGGTACTAAGTATTTACGGAATATTATATCTTTGCTTAGTATACATTTATTATACTAAATCCATATTGAGGGTTTTCCAAAGTGGCCATTAAAAGACTCCGAGATCGTCAGTTACTAATGTTATGTATTCGTTTATATCAAAGTTAAAGTACCTTGAATCAGAGAAAGGAATTTAGTTACATGTATTTCGCGTGAATAACCTAATTCTTGTCAACTAGCCGTTGACACAACTGGTTATAAAACAATTATCAGAAATTTTGTCATCCGAAAACAAAGAGATATAAATAATACTAGTTATAGAACAGATAATACAAGCACTTTTCTTTAAATATTTTAATCGTCATCGCACAAAATCCTCAGTACCGCTATCTGTCACAAGATTCAAACTATATTAAAACATTGATACGGGATCAACAACAATATTTGTTGGGTGCACGAATTGACCGGGTCGACCGGTGCAATACCACGACCTCACAGAAGACAGGCGTGAAGTGGAAGTAATTCCGCGTTTCGTCTTATGGGTGTGGTCTCGGAGGCCTAATTTTAGTCCTCTTTCCCTTTCTACCCTTTTCCTATTAGGATGGGAAGGGGAAGTGGATTCGGCGGAAGAGGGGACGCATAGGAAGGGGAGATATCCTCTTTCTGGGCGTCCCCTTCTCCGTTGATCAAAGGTAGGCAACGCATCTGCATTTGCGGATGTCTATGGGCAACGGTCGCCTAGCTATTTCAGCGAATTCAGATGGCTCGTTTGCCACCTTATGATATAAAAAAAAATGCAATTGAAACTGTAGCTTTGTTATATCTCTTTCAGAGTACGTTATGATTCTTAATGACCGGGCTAATAATAATAATACGTATGTACTTACATGATACTGTCTTGTCAGAAAACTATCAATAGAAACGTAAACGTTGATAGATTCAACGATTGCGATGTTATTTTATTTTATAACGTAATGTTCTTATATTTCAATTTCTATTTTTCAACTGAATTTATTTATACTAATTAAAATTCTGATAACTGGCATTCATCTAAGAGAATTACCTAAAAAGAATATTTAACATAATTTGCTGGTCTATTTTATTCATTATTTTTTATACTAATAAACACAAGGTTAAATTTTTAATTTATAAACTTAAAGGTTCCTTAGTAGTCCGCGAAATAAATTAAAAATCTTCAAAACCAAAAGTCGTCTTTTTGAATAAATTATTGAGACGGAATTCTTTTTTTTTGTAATCGTTATTTTCGATAAAAATTATTAACAAATGTAGTTATCCCGTAAGAAAAAATACAATATCGTTTTGATTAGTCTTTGTGATAATTATTTAATATAGTTAAATAAAGCTTCAATAACATAATTTAAAAAAATACTTAGGGCACTTGGTATTTTTTTAGTAAACGTATTATAAGAAACAAAAGAAAAAATTTGAATAATACACATACAATAATACATAAGGTTCACACTTGGACGAAAAATATTTATTAAATTCGTTTCGATTTTGTTTGTTTTTTATAATTTGTTTAGTTATTGCCGATAATTAATTTTGTCGAATATTAAAAAAAATATTACGTAAGCCCTAGTTGTACTAAAATATTTAACATTCTTCTTAGACTTAGATCTTTGGGTTTTTTAAAGCGTACACCACAAACCATTAATTAGACTAATATTACTAAAAAATACATTTTTTTACTAAAAGAAATTATTACGAAGTCTAATCTAAAACAATTTAATTTGATAACACTGTTATTGTCAATGTATAAAACACAGGTGTCCTTTACATTTTAATTTTCAAATAACCTTCATATTAAATAATCGAAAGTACATTTTTAACTTGAGCTTAGATTCCACAACTGCTTAATTTTCTTTACTTAATATCAACATTTATTGCATCATATTTTTTACTTACATTTTTCAATAAATAACCTACACATTCCGTGTACGACCTGAAGCTAAGAAAAATAAACACTCCTTGAAGTTCAATAAGTCTTACCAATATTATAAATGCGAAAATTTAGACGATGTATGGATAGATGTTTGTTTGTTTATCTCCGGAAAGGCAGAAAGGATCTTACACATGTAAAACATAGTCTAGAAGAACACAGGCTACTTACTACGTTTTTTTTAACTCCGCGAATGGGGTCTCGAGTGTCATCTAGTTATAAATATTAACAAATGAAACAATAAAAATACAATGGATTGACAATAAATGAGTACAAAATACATTGAAAACTTGAGACATACTCGTACAATAAGATCTGATCGCACAACATAACTAAAATCTATTCTAAAGCTTTTAATTAAAATGAACAATATATTTTTTGTAATAAATTGAACAACATTATTATTTAAATAAAATTAACAAATTTTAAATAAAAAACACTTTTTTTTTCTGAAACGACAAAAGAGCATTAGAACAACGATAGTAGAGCATATTGTTTCAACAATGATTCATAATTAAAGATTTTTTTTTTAATTCTTAATGATTTTACCTTTTTGTTTTTTTTTGTCTTTTTTACATTTGTTCTCTCCAGTTACTTTTGTTAATTTTTGTTTAAAAATTCAACAATTATCGATATACAAATGAAATTTCTTTCTCTGGGCACTGTTTTGAAATAAAAATATCAAGATAATGTTTTCTCTTACCGCAGCGTTTGGTAGCAGACAGATAGATCGCAACGTAGACAAATTTACAAATGCAAGCAATGTACAACGCCCATCTTTCAGCGTCGAGTCTTCGAAAACAAATTAGTTTGCAGTAGATCCGTGAAAAATACTGACAATTTCATTTCGTTTATATTTAGTCTACATTATTTGAAAAAAAAAATGATGGAAAATTTAACTTATTGAATAATTTTTATTCACTCATAAAGATGTGCATTATAAATAGCATTGACTAGCTTACCAATGATTTATTAAAATCCGGACTTATAACTACTAATTAATTTTAGTAAATTAAATTACTTTCGCGCTTCAAAGTTGTTATTTTCATGTCAAAAACCATAATTTAGAAGTGATTTATAAATGTTAAGTAAATAAAACCATTTGTGATTCATCAATTATTCTAACAAAATACTATGAAAATAAACAACTAAAGTAAAACTGATTTGAAGTGTTTATACGCTTATATAAATACTGTCGTCCCTTTCATTATATTTGAGACAGACAGATGTATTTCAATACAAGTATGACGCAGTGGAATATCAGTAAGACGACAATCCTCGACAGACAACAGATGTTTGTCATTACGTATCTCCAGAAAAGCTAAACGGATGTTGCCGAACGTCATAGATGTGGAACATAGTTAAGAACATATGACACATTGGCTACTTATTTTTTTTTTATTCCGCACGAACGAAGTCACCGGCAAAAGCTAGTATTGATATAGTTTAAATCAGGTCTGGTTTAACAACGTAACATTGTTAAAATATTTCAAAGTTCCTGTTGCTTGCTTGTTTCCGAGGTCAACTAGTCACGACTATACGTTTTGTATTTACACAACTCTAGGTGTCTTTACGCGTTCTACTAAAGCGCTTTGTTATTAAATTTAATCGATAAATTGGTGTTAACGTAAAAGGCGCCAATTAATCAAGTATGTTTAATGGTAGCTATACAGTCGACTGCAGCGTTATCAATCAAAATAAACCTTAACATTTGCAAGGGTATTAAGTCTGTGTTTTAAAAATAACGCCATCAAATGTATTTCAAATTACTATCGCTTTTTATAACAAATGAGTTCAAACGAACGGTGGGAAAACCGAGGTGATGATCGACGCCCATAACCATGCGCAACACTAAAAGTACTGCAGATGTGTTGCCGGCATTTGAAAAAGGATACGCTCTTCTTGAAGACCTTTTGTTCTTTATAAATACTATTGTGCGTTAGTTTCGTCAGAAATAAATTAAAGTAAAAGTTCATAACAATAATTTATTTTATTACTTTACAACAACTTATAATAATCAACGAGGTGTTATAATACAACTAGTCTTAACATTATTTACACAGAAATCTGTGCATATCACATTAAATACACGTAGTAAAGGATTCGTGGGATTAACTTATTCAAAGATTATAAAATATTTATATGTGCTTTTGGTATCTGTTCAATGTATTTGAAGTTGATTTTTCTTCTTCTAACAATTTCAGCATAATTGAACGCTGACAATTTAGGTATTCTCGTTTTTTCTGTACTATTGAAGTCCACGTGAAAGAGACCGAATTTGACTCTGAAACAAAAAAGTTTAATGAAGTCTCGCCCCAGTAAGAAACTTTATTGGAGTTTAATTAAATATTTTTAAGACTGGTATGATCTCATTTGATAAACTAAGTCCTTGTAGTGAAATAAAAATGAAAGTTTGACCGGAGACCTAATTTTAGTCCTCTTTCCCTTCCCATCCTTTTCTTATAATGAGAGGATGGGTAGATGTGGGATTTGAAGGACGAAGACACGCATAGAAAGGGCAAACATTCTGCTTCTATGCGTCCCCTCCTTCGTTGATTAAAGATAGGCAACGCATCTTCAATTGCGGATGTTTATGTACAGCGGTTACTTAGCTATTTCGACGAATTGCCACCTTATAATATAAAAAAAAAAACTATGATGTTTCGGAGAAGATAACGCAACGAATGATTCCAATTTAAAATCGCTTTAAAAGCGCTGCAGGAAGTCATAATAGCATATTTGTTTCCGTTCAACTCATCTTACATAATCGTTCTTTGATTCTGTTTTAGTTTTGTATTATATTATAATCAATATATTTAAAATTCATTATTAAATGCTTTATGCTATGTTTTTTGATAACCTTGTTATTTGTGTAATGTCAGTGTTGTTTTACATTTACATAAGCTTTTAAATATTGTTTCGACTATTTAAATATTAAATAAGCAAAATTGATTTATAAGCTACAAAGTATTTAGGCCATTGTGAATTGAATCTAATTGATATTCATTTTAATTGTAATTATACGTCTAAAGGTGGGTATAGACTAGAGCTTACTTGTAACAAAACAACGAGCTGCTCTATTATATGTTGTTATGTATCACCCTTTCACTAACCAGATGTGCTTTGGAAACAATGCTTTTACCTGTACCATACCATTCGTAAGAACGTTACATTACATAGATATGCTCGAGAAAATGCTCTAGTGTATATTCACCTTAAAGCAGAAAACTGCGCGAAATTAGAATTAATTATAGATTTAACGTCTAACTGTGGATTTCCACTGTTGAGATACTTGTATAAAACATACAGTCAAAATCTGTTATAACGACATCGAAGGGACTACTCATATTGAGTCGTAAAAACCGATAGTTGTAACAACCGGTGACAGGTATTAATAGGAAAGATATGTAATAACATTCAGCCAGGACCTTTGATTTTGGTCAATTTAACCGGTATGTTGTTCTAAACGATGTCGCTATAAACGGTTTTGACTGTATTACCATTCTTTGAATTATCTACGAAAGAACTGAGACGGAGATATATATATATATATATATATATATATATATATATATATATATATGTGTGTGTGTTATGTTGTAATACTGGATACGGCGTGTAATTTCACAGTAAAACTATCGTGTTGGTTCTTTAACATAGTAAATACAATCCAGAAATATGTTGTTTTTTTTTAAATAATGTATGATACGTGACATACTGAATAAATGCGCACAAATTATATCTAGTTATTATAAATGCAATATGAAAATAATACATTTATGTTTTATGTAATTTTTAATGTTGCTTGTAAAATTAAAATTATACAGTAAGTAAACTTATGAGTATTACAAATAAAATTAAACTAAAGACATTAAAAATGATGTCTAAAAATGTAAAAATAAAGATTCGTATGTTTAAGTATTTTCAAATATGATTTGGAACTAAACTTCACTTAGAATTTAAAAAAAAAAGAAATAAAAATAAAGCAAATAATAAAAAACATTTAGCTACTCTAATCTACAATTGCAGTAATTACCACAAATCTACGTGCAATTTAAGTACCTTCACGGACAAAGATATTTGCAGATTATATTGAAAGGATTAACACGAATCATATTATCTACGCGTGTGTACAGACAAATGATTACCTTATTTGTGCAGCAATTATATTCCAGTTAGCACAAAATATTTACATTGTTATCATGTTTTTATTGTTGTGATGATGTAACTATAGTCGAATTCAATTGAAATGGAAAAGTATAACAAATCTATGTCAACAAATTTACCTTTTTAAGGATCTAAAAATCTAAATTTTTAACATGATTGTATCATCAATTTAGATACCAAAACTTTCCAAAATAAATCCACATGTTATATAATATATTAATAAAAAAACAGTAACAACTAGTGAAATGTGTACATAATTATCCATTTATATTGAATTCGATTAACGTGTAAAATATATATTTTAACACAAACAAAAGTGTTGTCATTATTTGTCTTTATTTTTTGCTTAATTCTTTAAATCTAACATTAGTAGTTCAAGGTTCAATGAACTCTGTAACTGGTGACAGTTGTTTTGGGTGACTCAGAAATGTCAACATAGTAATGTGCTTTTGGCTGTCTTAGTGCCTATTTAAATTTAATTTAGTAATCTTTTCAGGCTTCATTGATATATACTATATAATGACTTGGTTACCATGACATATAAAAGCAGTAAATATTAACTATTAACTTACGTATATCCGTCCTTCCATTCAAAGTCATCCATTAAAGTCCACGCAAAGTATCCTTGTATATTACAGCCATCTTCATACATCGCTAGTAGCATTTGATATAAGTAATTATTGTAATATGAAACTCGAGCGTAATCGTTGAGACCTCCAAAATCGGATACGCCGTTCTCAGTTACAATAATAGGTATTCTTGTACCATAATTCCTTGTTATCCAGTTCAGAACTTTACGGAAACCGACTGGATACACCTGCAAAAAATATATTTTTAAACGGTTTTCTTTTTAAAAAAAACCACATAAAACATAAAATACATACAAGGCACAAACTTATCTAATAACTTGGTTTATTTGGAACAAATCTTAATTTAAATTCTACATACTTTCTTTTGATAGATTGATATTTGGTACTTTGATGAATTTGGTACACATCCTTAGTGATGAAGCCAATACAGTAATAGTATATTTTTAAAACAAATTTATTCCATTTTCTGTAAGACACTAACAGAATCACTCTATAATAATTTACAAGGGGTTTCCCTTTGTGACCAATTATTAATTTAACTGCGACATGCAGAGAAGTGTAGTAGTTAAACAAGCAGATAAAAAACTAATAGTATAAGCTAGCAAACCTGGGGAATGCCCAGGCGCAGGGAATTACAGGAGATTAAATTACATACGGATCTTAAGCTAACTTATTATCTTATATCGGTGATCGTGTTGACGGAAGTTATGTATGACGATAAAATATGCGTGATTTATGGTTCATGAATTTAAATTACTGTAAATTTTTATTTCATTTAACTATATTATAATTATTTTTTTCGTAAAACATTATAACTGAATTACTTTTTGCCATATTTAGCGTATTTTAAAAATATTTTTTTCCGTATATTACCTTCTTGCGAAGTTTTTCGTCCCTGTCGTCAATCGGGAAAAACAATTCAGATTTAAAAAAAAATATAATAAATACTCAAGTTTCTTAACTTACTTCCTTTTACCGATTATGTTCCAATATTTTTAAAATATTGTTCTTCAATAACTAGATTTTTCATTAGAATTGTAAATTAAGTTCGAGGCGACATCATTGAGTTTTTTTTATTGATTATTAACCTCAAAGTTTTATAAATAAAAAAATCATTAAGGAAATTAGTTAGTTGTATTTTACCAATATTATCATTAATTTTTTTTGTAAAAAAATTTGCTTATAAATTCGAAACATGTTTAAAAATAAAAATGCCAACTATAAAGTCAAGAGAATACGAGACCGTCTCTCCTATTCGATATTTTTTCTGTCTAAATAATAAGTTTGTTTTATTTGCATTGTGTGAACATAGCATTGCTTATTTTGTAGTGCAATATTATTGCAACTTGCTTATGTTCAGATCGGTGCGGTACTATTTAAATTATTATAAACATAAAATGTATTGTATAAATTTCCCAGAAAACATTTACGAAAACAATTAAAGATCTAAAAGATTCAAATGTATATATGTTAAAAAAAAACTCTTAAAGATTGATTTGTTAAGAACAGAAATGTTAATAATAAAGACATCATCTCCCTGGCCTTATCCCAATTACGAGAGGTCGACGCCACAAGGTTTTAAAACCTATGTTTTGTCTAATTTCTTATAACTGGTCGCCTGCTTGTACCAACTCTGCATAGTAGGCATTTACATATAATAAAGTGTACTTTATTAAAATTGTTTTAGTTACTAACCCCCAGCCAATCCGCCCCTGGTTTAGGCCACATGGGATTCTGCTCCAATAGAACGCCGGTGTCATGATCCCATGACGGAACACGCCAACCTTTCAACATCGGCATGTCGGACATGAGATATGTTGTGTAGTGATTTAAGCCAAAGAAGTCTGAACTGCCTCGTAGTAACTCAATCTAGAACGTAGAAAATTAAGTAAGTCATTTAAAAAACGATTTATTAAATAAATAATTAAATTTAAATCTTTATCATCTCCTTCAATTTGGCTTTGTGAATCGTACCTCGCATTCGCTATCTTAAAGCAAAGCAAAAAGAAAATACTATCACCGTTAATTCTTCATCGAGGCAAGCGCAATGAAGTGTGATATTATTTAATTTCTACAAGCAACAATTTTCCTTACTAGTAAATACAAAATGAACAGTAAAAATGCGTACCTCACTGCTGGTAAAATACGGTAAGCGAGATCTTGTGAAGCCCTGAGAGAGGCTTATATTGTTTATACGTTCCCGTACCAGGGGTGGATAATCTCCCTCCGAAGAATATATCGGATGAGCAAAAATTCCCAACTAAAACCCAAACATGAATATATTACATCATAAATATTAAAGATAAACAAAAATATATTTTATTGGAGATAACAAGTCCTTATTGAAAAGAAATCTTATGAAACAGAGTACTTTTTGGGTCACGTTCATTCGCAGCAAAGAAGGTTATTCACCGACTATCTTAATACACGTCTATGCCAACGAACAAGAAATCTTTACACATTTTAATCAAAAATTATCATTTATAAAACTTGTTAGTAAATAAAATGTTTAAATATTTTTACTTACGTGCATTTGAAGATATCTTTCTGCAGCATCTTTATCTGATTGTTTTGTAGGGTCTTTTGGTTCCGCGTAAAAAGCATCAAGGGTAATACCGATTTTACCTACAACAACAAACATAATTTACAACAATATTCAAGAAAAGATTTTTTCAAGATACATTTTTTTTGTTTCTTTTGCACATGTTGTAATGCAAAGCATTTTAATCGTACTTCTTACTAATATTATAAATGAGTTATACATTTTACATTATTGCTTTTATAAAATATTTGTAAAATATAAAATAAATATGTGTAAATAAGTAAAATAAATAAACTAGGATTATAAATGCGAAAGTTTACATAGATTAATGTAACGGATATTTGTTACAACGTTACTAACTTCCGAATAATACTCGTAGAACGAATTTGAATGAAGTTTGATTTTTTTTAATTGTAAGCAAACGAAGTCGCAGGTTACAGCCAGTAATACATACCTTTTTGATGTGGTCTGAATGATTTATCATAGAGATGGTAAGCTCTAGCATGAGCCAGCAACATGTAGTGAGCACACAGATACTCTCCGAGGCCGCCAGACATCATCGCTGGGACAAAATTATCCCCACCATATCCCTAAAACAGAAGATACAGTAACTGCCGCACACATAGTTGTTCTTTAAACTCTAATGGACACTTAATATGTGAAATCAACCCTAAGAAGTTGTTTAGTAATAAATCAGACAGCAGTCAGTGCGGAAGTATTTTGTTGTATGTCATTTATAGGTTAAAACATAATAATTATGTCATGGTATGAGCAAAGGAGGTGTACCAGGATCGCATGAATTGGAAATCGGTATCCATCCGGATTACGGCCTTGATTACATATTTATTTTATTCATTGATTAATACAGTTTAAAATGTGCTTTATGACTTTTAATTCACGATCATGTCGGTTATTACTTATCTAGAATATAGATATTTGTATATTCATAAGGAAAAAATGACAATGTATTGATCACGTTCTGTGATTACATAAACGGATAACAAAAGAAATAATTAAAGTAAATAATAGAGGAAAAATACTAAACAACATAACAATTGTCAACAGAAACTACATACTCTTTTAGATGAAAACTTATCTTTTTTCAAATTTAATTAAGTACGCTATTATTTAACAGCACAATTTTAATAGGACCAGATCCATTATAAGGCCTCTCGTTAATTTAAAATATTATAAAATACGAACATTCAAACAGATAAGTTAGCTGTAAGAGAACATTTTTAGAGTTAAGCTCTCCAGCACATCACTGCATTTCTAATGTAATGTCACAAAAATTATGTGTGTTCAAAGTTTAAATAAAAAAAGATAAATGTTATGAATGTTAACATACGTTAGAACAATGTTGATGTGGTTCGTTCATAGTTGACCAGTGTTTAATAACATCACCAAACAAGGTAAATGCAACTTTTGCGTAATCCTCAAAATAATCTATAATCTTTGGATTACTCCAGCCGCCTAAGTCCATAAGTGGTGTAGGTAGATCCCAATGGAATAGTGTGACTACAGGAGTGATGTTCTCTTTTAAAAGCTCCTTGAACATAGTACGGTAGTATCTCACTCCATCCTTATTTATAACATTATCAGTTCCTTGAGGCAGTATTCTGGAAAAGGAAGTTTATTATGATATATATTTTGTGCATTATTTAAATTTTATTTGGTAAAATATAAGCAGATTATGGGAAATAATTTACGAATATTACTTGCTATCATTTCAACTTGACGCTTATGCTATTATTATTCATGGCTAAAACCTAAAAAAATATACGTTTAGAAAATATAAATTAAAAAATATAAAGATTTAATGTATAAATCTTAAAGAACAAGTTAAGCGGTCATTTTTTTATATTTTTATAATGAGAACGAAACTCAAATATTAATAAACTTGTGGGGGCCATTGTAGTAATAATTACTGGACCTTTTGTAAAGGAAAACCGGCAACTTGTTAAAATTTACGTATCATATTTTTAATACTGATTTAAATTATGCAAATATTGAGATAAAGTACGTCATAGTCATTATTTTCCGTAAAGAAAAAGTCGCACACAACTGGTTAAATATTAAAGTAAGCGTACTATTACTAAAAAAATATACTGAAACTTGTTTCCGAGCTCTCGAGTAAAATGTAAGATTTATACAATCGAAGGGGAGGATGGTATCCATCTTGTGCCGAAAACCGATAAATTTTGTGTCGTAAAAATAGACACATAGATATAGAAGGTTGTTACCGACAACGCCATGGCCCTGTCTTATTTTACATCTAAGTAGATAGTGTAACCAGTAAAGGTTTTATTTTAAACTACTGTTACTCGCGACTCCGTCCGCGTGGAATTAAAAGAAAAACCTATGCGTTCTTCCAGACTATGTTCTACATTTATACCAAATTTCATCGAGATCCGTTCAGCCGTTCTAGAGATACCTTCAAACATCCATCCATTCAAACATTCGCATTTATAATATTAGTAAAAAGTAAGATTATAAGGAAAAACCAATGGAGGGAATTAGTATTTACCAGATAAATACGGATCGAGAAATTGATAACGCCTGCGTGCTAGGTTTAACCAATTATGTTATTTATACTCGTATATGTAAAAAAAACACCATTAGCCCAATAGTTAGCTATATAGACTACCGATTTTGCGATCGTGGGTTAGAATCCTTTTCGACTATTGTTGTGAATTATATCATAGTACAAAATTCGAATTTATAGTTAAAAGAAATATTTGTAAATGACTTTTTAATTTTATGGTTTTAAAATATATAAAATTAAAGTTACCTAGGCCATGATATAGACATTCTGTAATACTTCAAACCTAGAGACTTGACACAGTTAATATCCGTTTTATATTTATGATAAGAATCTGTGGCGACGTCTCCATTCGACCCGTCCACTGTGAAGTTTGGATGTTTGTGTAGATACGTATCCCACATGCTCTCTCCTTTATCTGCAAATTGATTATAATATTATACACATTTTAATTGACTATCGACTTATATTTGGTTTTTAAAGAAATTATATTGTGTTGTAAAATTTCATCTGGTTCAACCCGTACAAGCGAGAAAATCGTTTGCTAACAAATTTATCTCTGTATCCCGCTAAATCGGCGACAATAGGCAATGGCGGCGAGTGAACGCGCCGCAACAATCATGAGGCGGGGCGATGCCGAGTGGACAAATGCGCGCTAACCTTTAGACTCTTTTTCATCATCAACTACAGAACTGTGAGACACTTTTATCCAGACCGTGTGTTTCAACTGCCAAAACACATAGACAATTTTGTTATCCTTTTTCACTTTTTTGAAAAAAGAAGACATAGAAGTTTTTTATACAGGTTTCAGCAGGGAAAACCAACAGAGATTCCAGAATTGATTTTACATTAAAATAATAAATCATGAATATTAAAGAGTTGTTTTATCCTATTTAATGCAAATGATGCCACATTAAAGCCCTTATCTTATAATATTCTAAAATATGTTAATTACGCCTACCTTTGATATAAACATCAAAATTTATGTAACGCTTAAGGAAATTTAATGCCATAAATTGCCCCGTCTTTGAGATTCGAACGTTTTTTGTACCAAATAATATAATTTTTTCGTACGGTGAAGTACATTGAGTACACTCAGAATATTGTGGGAACATAAAAACGTTGTGGGGACAAAATTTTTAAAGGAGTTTGCAATACAATTTCGAAATTTTGACGAATTTAATTGATTAATAATTCAATAGTATTCAAATACGTAACAAAATTATAGTTTTTTCCGAACTCATGATACGATTATTGATCACTTCGCCCTGAAAACTGAAAATTAATTAGGACAGGCTGAAAAAGAATTGATAATGAGACTGAATTCGTTTCGTTAATGTTGAGTAAAATTGGTAATTCGGCTTCTATGTCAATGACCTCTTTAGTTCTACTTAGTTAAAACCAAGCTAATAACAAGATAAATTATCTTACATTGTTTTAGTTTTGTTACAATTTGTTATTTAATGAAAGGCATTACATTGTAATGATGTTATCAGAATACAGGTAAGTTTATTAAAATTTCTACTTACTATTGGCAAATTAGATGAAAAAAACGTGCATATTAAATTTTATAAAGATGTGGACTTAATTTTGATTACTTGTGTCATTTATTTTGGCCAGAATTAATTTTTTTTCCCAATATAACCATCTTCATTAACTATTCATGTGTTAACATTGCATAAATATTATTTTCAATAACCAGCTGAAATTGGAACCAATTACCCTTATTATAAGAAGTGAGAGAACTGTGATAGGTTTATGCGAGATGTTATCATGTATTTGTTTGATTTTTTATATATAAAAATATATCTATATTCTTGAATAATAAACTAAAATAAAATATAATACTTACTTCCTATATTCCATGCTCCTTCTATTTGAAACGCGGCCGTCGCAACGCCGAATATAAAGTCATCGGGAAAGGAATAGTTGCTCAAGCCAGATCCGTCGACATATCCGCTCACTCCCTGTGCCAACAGGCACCACAGGCTGTTTTAAAAATTCAACACAAATTGTTTAAAATAATTCTAATTATAATAAATAAAAAATATTATTTCGCGACACTGAAAAGTAGTTTATATGTGTTTCTTTATTTCTATATAAAAAGTTTTTATGACAAAGCATTTAAGAAATGAAAAAATAAAAATAAATCACACACTTATTATTTGATTTTATTACCAAGAAAAAGCGAAGTAAAAAAATAAATTAATCCAACTATCAAATAGTTAATAGACACAATGCGTTAATAGTAACACGTAAATGTTATAAAATAATTAACCTGAGGTCGGTTGCCAAACGGGCGACTCCGCGCGAGCTCCGCATTGTTCAAACTAAAGTTTACTTCACATGCTGTCATTAATACAATCTTTAACTACGGAACAACCTTCTGGGATTTCCTTAGAGAAAGATATGATTATATGAATTCCATCACTGACCGCTGACTGACAACCTCATGTGTTACTCCGAGAAGGTTACGATATTACGATTGATAATTTTTTTAACATAAGTTGAGACATTTCAGCAAAAATATGCGAAATTTTTATGTCTTCTTTTATTCGTTTTATAACGTTTTGTTTTAAAATTAATTTTGCTAATAGCCTAATATTTACGTATACCGAAATCCGATCACGTGGTCAAGAGTTCGAATCCCTCCATTCGATTTGTCGTTAACCATATTCTACACTCTAAACTATATGGTACAAAAACAAAGTAAATTAACTAAATTTAGTGATATTTAAAAAAAACGAAAAATTGTTCGGTCCCTGTCATAAATGTTATGTCCCTAAGACATACTACTACTAATAGATTTTTTTTCAGCTTTTTTGTAACAAGCTCCGACAGTCGAAAGGTCAAATAGAGCAAAGAATGACAACAATAAGATATTATACGAGCTGGACTGAAATTGGGATTCCCTCGCATTAAAGCGCTTGCGTCAGTTAGTAAATTAATGACAACGAAGCAAATATCTTTATTCTGTATTTATTTTATTTTTTATTAGTATAGTATTTTATTTTTAATCATTTAAATGTAAAACGATATAAAAAAAACTTAAAACTTATTTTAAGATCGAATATAATTTTATAAGTACTCATTTTATCAGGACTTGTATGTAAACTACTTTTTAAATTTAATTAAAAACTCTCATACTTCCACTGCATCGACAATTGTTTTAAAACGAGTATGTACATTATATACTACTTGTTTTAATAGGTATATTATATAGGTATTTTCATCCTTTTCATTTTATTTGAGAAAACAGATACCACAATATGTATTAAAACAAGTATCACCGTGGAAATCTACGGTTAGAACTCAGATCCCACTTTTAGTTTATTCTATATTTTTCACTTTTCATTTTGTACACTTCGGTTTGATAAAAATGCAAAGCTGAATTTTATTTTATCGATAGCAGTGTTGTGGATAAAGGGTGCGAAATATAAAAGTACGACACCCCGGGGCGGATGTGTGTGTGACACGCCCTAGCGAATATATCAAATAAACGCGTCGAAGAAATGATTTATTTCCAAATCTTCCTAACCAATGAAAAGTGACAATGACTAATTCGATTGTAAATTCTCATTTAACAAGGATTATTTGATGGCAATTTAATGTCGTCGAATAGTTTTTTTTTAATAATATATTCAGTTTTTGGAAATTGTCTCCTTAACTCATCAGTTTTAACCTTGACCTTTGATTACTCGTGCATTAAATGTTGAGAATAAAATTAAAATTCAATTTTTTAAATAAATTTTCGTTAAAATCCAAAATTGTTATGTATACTAATTCGTCAAACATCTACACTTTAGAAATGTAATAGTCTAAATTATTTCTGCTAGAAGCTTACGATTTAAATTTGGTTGCAGACTAAACTACAAACCAAAAAACTGTGGGCCTAACACGAATATTTGCGACAGTCGCATTCGTATCAAAATCGAAAATTATGTCAAAATTAGTATGAGGTTATTAGTGTACTTTATACACAAATCTCAATTCATTGTCGATGACGATACGATAGTCATAATTCTGAATAGTGCTAGGCTCACTGTTCAGATTAAGTGACAGTTCAAAGATTGCCAACAAACGTATAATTTAACAGAACAGTTCGACTGTGCATTTAAAACTGAAGATGTATAGTGACTTAATTTCCGTGTGAGGAGATACATGGTACGGACTTCAAATTAAAAAATCTTCATTCTAATACTCCTAGAAAAAAGAGAAATTAGTTTTTTACAGAGTTTTTGGCATTGAAAACTAACAGTATTTTTATATTTTTTTTTATTTTCCCATTAAAATATGCATGATCAACATGCTGTATTTTATATTCAGCATTTTTTAACGATGGAATTTCAAAAACAAATTGAATTGTACGCCTAAAAATATGACGACCGTTTAATATTTATGGGCGAATAAATTTCGAAGACGGAAGCATTATAAATTCCGATCTAGCACTTTAGCACGGTAGACTTGCAGATAAGACGTAGATCTACAATTTGCATCATCTATCAATTTACTTTATGAAAATGTTATGATAATTTATATTTTATCCTAGTTTTCGAAATCTTCCGGAAAAACTTTCATGTTTTCAAATTTCAATTATATAATGTTTGGTCATCACTTCCAGACCGACTGCAAAATGCAATCCGTGTATGTCTGCTTTAAGTTGTCTTATAAATTCTTTTATACTGATAATATCGTCTGATTCCTAATGGTATATATCTAAACATAATCTGAATTCTTCAGTAATTGTCGTCATAGAATTTATCGTTCTGAAGATTATAGTAATATCAATCTGTTGCAAGGAAACTTCCGATTTATATCCGCTTTATAAAATAAATTGTATGAAACAGACGATGATTAGGTCCAAGGCAATGCACGCTGTCCGTTTCTCGGAAATAAGCTTAACCAGGAAGCAATACACATGGGCGCTAGTAACATATGATTTATTACAATCAAGAAACCTGCAATCTGTTGTAAAATATAGCACATATTTAAAATTACAGACGTAATACTACAATAAAGATAAATAAATTCTCGAATTAAAAACACCAAATGACCAAAATTAACGATTCTATACTTTTTCAGTTCCGAATTTCGTCGTTGTCATCTCCTATTATACGGCCCCATCCAGGGGCTCGGAGTCTACCCATGTTAAGGGTCACTTGGCCATAGGTCAACCACGCTGATGCCAGTGCGTGTTGGTTGACTTCACACATATCTTTGAATTTTTTGTCGATAAATGAAGATAAGATAATAACATTGAAAAAACTGGTAAATGCCGAGGATCGAATCTGAATGTTTAGATTTCGCTTCGGTCCGCTCAAGCGCTTAACAATTGCGCCACCGACGTTATCTTATTTCTGAATTCGCTACCACTAAATACGGTGAATTATTGTTACCTGAACTTTAAGATACAATAACAATTCAGGAAATATTAAACAATCAATCAAGAAACTGTTATTCAATGCCTCAAGAACTTTACAATGAGACGGAAATCCTCAATAAACTTTTAGTTATAAGTTATGAATCTATTCTGTTATTTATTACACACGTTTGAAACTTTCTTGTATGACGAATACTTTCAATAGTTATTTCTTTGCTCTATATATTCCATTGTATGCATCATAAATATTACACTTCTTTACTTAAAAATATATCAAAATATGTTTTTAATATGATTTCAGTGAAATAAAATTTTGACTTTATTTTTTTAACCATCATGTTGGTTTTATTAAATTATCTTAAAAAGCTTTTGGCATTTTTAATTATTAATAAAGGATGTGTGTACGCTTGTTCCGCAGCAAATTAACCAGACGAGCGCCCATCATCCGCGGCCCTCATTCTTCCGGACACAACATCCGAGCCTTTGATAAACACGACCTATATTCCAAGTCCTTCATATTCAAAAGATTAAAAACATTTTTCAATTACGCTAAATTAGATATTCCCGATTATTTGCCCCTTGTAAATGTTTTCCTTTTTAGGTTTTTATTATGAATGTGAGAGTGTCGAGCATTTAAAATAACTTAAACGAAAAGTGTTGATAAAATATTTATCCTTATAAATTAGACTTTTGTTGTAACCTTGATTAGGTTACAACAAAATTTTTTCGATAACTAAAAAACCAGACTTGCTGAGACTTCAGTAGATGAAATAGTGCCATCTATTGGCTGCGTTTTAAAATAAAATAAAACATGTTTTAGCAATGTAAAAAAGTTATGGTAAGTGACATTTAAACTCGTTTTCACTAATTTAGATTTTTTTTTTTAAGTTTACTGCATATGTTTTGTGCCAATTTAATATATTATATGACACTCTGGGGAAGAAGACGAATCGAATGACACCACAGTCTTAAAAATCGGTTCAGTCATGTAAACTCTAGACCGTCACAATGAATGTCTTCTTCTCAGAGCGGTAAAAACCTCTACACGCCATCAACAGTGGTAGATTCCGCAACAACAATAATTGTTTGGTGCACGAATGGGCCGGGCCGGTGATTTACTACGACCGAAAAACAGCGTGAAGTGAAAGTAAAAGTCTACGTTTCTCTCCCATCCCATTTCTTATAAGGAAAGGATGAGAAGTGGAAGTGGATTTGACAGAGAACGGGACGCATAGAAAAAGGATACATTCTCGTTCTGCGCATGCGTTTAAAGATAGGCAATGCATCTGCAATCGCGGACATCTATAGACAGCGGTTGCTTCGATATTTAGGCGTATTCAAGTGGCCGCTGGATCGTTTGCCACCTTATGATATAAAAAAACGCAATGTCGAACATGGTGTCTGAAATAAGATAGCATACCATTTAAAGAGTTGAGAGGTATATAGTTTACTAGCTATCGCCCGCGACTCCGTTCGCGCGGAATTAAAAAAAACGTGATAAGTAGCCTATGTGTTCTTCTATACTATGTTTAATATCCGTGCCAAATTTCAGCGAGATCCATACAGCCGTTCTGGAGATACCTTTAAACATCCATCCAAACATTCGATTTTATAATATTAGTAAGATTAAGAAATAATGAAAGAAATAACTTAAAGCAAATAGGAAACTAAACAGGTTAAGCTTTTCTTTGCAACTTACTTGCGACTTTAACAGAATAAGCGTTGATTGGCATTTGATAAAATGATATCTCAATCAACGCTTATTTTGTTAAAGTATCGAAGTTAAAAGAAAATTCATATCTACTTCTATACTATATTAATATAATAAAGATAAAAAAAAATTGCGTTTTAGTATGTATGCAACAAATAAACTCAAAAACTACTCGATCGATTTCAAAAAATATGTTGGTATTAAAAGGCTTCTTATCACTGAGTAACATAGACTAAAATTAATATTATTGAAAATTAAAAATGTCCATTCATCCGAAGAAGTACAGCTAGTATTATATATTTCAAAAGTACCAAAAATTAGTTATTTTGTTCTAAAAAATACGGGATATATGTAGAGTATAGGATTTTCACTACACAGAATGACGTGGCTTTGATTTCATAAAAATCGTGACTTTAATTACAGAATGTCCGCGAAAACTCACTCATCAGGGCTTAGCGATCCGCATGCGTCGACCGACCTTACCCTATTAGAACATTCAGTGCCGAGGAAGATTCGGTGGTGATGCGACGTCCCGCCTCCGTTGTACTTAGATACGCGATCCTAACGAAAGAACCGTTAAATTTAGTTCCGCGAAACAGTGACATTGTTGCAAATAATTCTTGAAAGAGTTAATTTGTTTAGTGCTAAGTGGTCGTGATTTTTAATTTTATTGGCTTTTAAAAAACGATTAAAATTAAATGCATAGTAATTTCAGCGGGTACAGTTTACTATCTTCTGAAAGTATACTATATATGAAAATACTGAAGATTTTTAGTAAGAAAGTTAAGATTTCGTTTTTCTTTTATGACAGCAGATAGAGCTTGTTAAATAGTTGCGTGAAAATTAAAATAATATTTTAATCATCTCTACACATTTAAGGCTAAGTTATAAAGATGTAATACAACGTTTTTTTTTAACTTAATGAACATTTTTCCAATCTATTGAGATTTATCTTTGTTTTTTCGCAGTTGATTTTAATCGCAGAAATATGAGAAGTAATGAGATAGAAAATGAATCCGAATCAAGCGTAACATTCAACATAATGTAGTAAAGTTTGCTTGCAATAATCTACAATATTACCTTATTCATTAACTGATGCAAAAGAATAACTATCAAATAGGGAAATGAACGTGGAAACTTAAAAAATTAAACTATAAATTCTTTTTTAAATTTTTCATGAAATATATATGTTTAGGATATACTCGTACATACAAACATACATCCAAATACCTTTCTGAAATCACATCTTACGTCATTCATATTACGTATTTCAACTATTTATGTTATTTGATACGATTAAGCATAGCAACTACGTATTATGTCCATACTTCACATGCTGGAATAACTGACCGTTTAAATTGAATACAAAATGTAATGACCTCACTCATAGATCTTTTATTAGCGAGGTTCATATTAGTGGCCTGGTTATTCTTAATAATTGACTAATTTGTTTCAATTTTCCAATTTTTTTTTGTCGTTAAAAAAATAGAAATCAAATCATATCGGTTTAAAATGAAACCTTATGGAATATTAATTAACTAGCTCGTAATTTAGAATTATTGTAGCTATACTAGCATCTAAGTTGACATAAGCATCTATGACCATGTATGGCCGATAAAACAAACAGCGATTTTATTTTTTGATATACATAATTCGAGCTGCCAATGACAGTGGTAGATCCAGCAATAACAATTTTTCTTGGGTGCACGAATGGGCCGGGTCGACCGGTGCAATACCACGACCACACAGAAGACAGGCGTGAAGTGGAAGCAACTCCACGTTTTGACTGATCATTGTGCGTACCGGAGGTCTTAATTTTAGTCCACGTTCCCTTACCACCATTTTCTTATGGGGAAATGATGGGAGCAGGGAGGGATGCGTAGGAAGGGGAAATATACTCTTTCTTTGCGTCTCCTAATCCGTTAAGTAAACGTTAGCTTTGCTATTTCATCGAATTATTAAAAAAAAAAAACAATGTGGCTCGTACTCGTAAGCCGTGAGTTTTAGGCTGCACCAACACATTTTTCACCAAGCGACACATTAATTATTTTTTTCATAATTTACAATAATTTCCATCTGACTGTCGTTTCAAAGAAATTGCTTTTGCTAAAAGTCATTAGCACTACTTTTAAATTCGTGTCCCTTTGTAGTGGAGAAAATATGTTTAATCTAAATTCATGAGCTGGGGTTTCTATTGGGTATCTAAAAAATTAAAACTCTTAAAACTTTGTAAAATTTAGTAAGTAACAATACGAAAAAATGCTAATATAGAGCGGGCAAATTAAAGAGAACGAAAATTTTCTTTCCCGTAGTCATAACGAAAACATTGTTATACAATGTGAATTAGGTTCGAAAAGGTTAGGTTCCATATCATTATTTCCTTTCAATATGGAAAATTATGGAAGAAAGAATATGAAAGACGATAAAGTTCTAGACGACTTCATTTGATAAAAATAAAATGTAGTCTTACTTTTGTGAAAATTTCATGGTGGAAAATTTATGATAGATTGCCTTTGATAAGATTTTGTACGATAATGAATCTCTATGTATATATACAGAGCAGGAAACATGGCCCGATGAATACACAGCCGAAGAACAGTAATAAATTACGAATATTATTTATGCTGCCACTTGTTTTCCCTGTAGAGCCCGGCTCACTATAATGCTTAAGAAAAACAATACGTTAAACTTTCGACGATATTATAAGGACCTTAAATCTCCATAAAGATGCTTACGTAAATTAATTTATCCTGACTAACTGAAGTTTATTTTTACCATAATTTCACGTTTAAATCTATAAATAGACCTTTTTTTAAAGTACTTTAAATATATTTTGCATGTGTGCATAAATTATATAATGCTTTACTTTGAATCTGGTTTAAAGTGTTAAATGCAAACATGATTTTTTTTTTTAGATCAATTAAACAATTTTGTAAGTATTAAATTTCCGTTTTATTATAAATGGAGTTAATTTCGACAAGCACTACTTTCATTCTCATGACGGCCTGTCTCTAAAAGCGATTATTCTAATCCCCCTTTTAAAAGTATCAGCGCAGCGTTTCTTTAGAAATGGGAAAACTAGGACTTTAACCGTTATTATCTGGTTAATCAATAGCCTTTAATTTTTAAAAATAGAATAAAACTATATTGAATAGAAACTTGTACATCTGCACTGCTTATTCGTGTATCAAAAAGGTAAAAATGATTTTAAATTAACTGTAGAAATTTGAATACCAATAGTAACTTGAAAAAGTTAATTTCTAGAATTATGTATTGAGAATATTGAGACTATACTAGAGTACGTATAGATTGTCGGTAAACAACAAGCAGGCGATCGTTAGTATACGAATTCATGTGCAAGTAGGGGGAGGCGATAAACCGGACCGTGAATTGAAAACCGTTGATATTTGATAACACCTTGCATGCAGCATTGTCCATGGACGTCGAAAACCTTTGTGTTTCTGCCGCCTTTGATAGTATAATTTCCTAGATTTAAAATATATGTCTTTTTATGTGATAACGTCATATTAATCCATGGGCACTAACTGCATGCACGAAAAACCATAGCTTATTATCACGTTGCGTCTTAGCCGAGCGAGAGCGCGGAACAAGGGACAGATCGGCCTAAGCGTAATTTTATCGTCCTTAAACCGATTTTATTTTTTAATAAAAACAAAACAATCAATAAAATTTTCATACTTGCCTCAAAAGAAGAAATAAAATACTAAAATAGATATACAGGATGTTGTATAAATGAATAGAACATCGTGATTGCAATTAGCAACGTCAATCACTATGATATTAATTAACCTTTGATGGAAATTGGACATATATAAATTATTGTATTTATGTCTCTCGTAGGAAATGTTTCTTATGAGTACTTTGTACTAATAACATGTGACAGTAATTCTTGATTGTTTCTATTCCTCTGATTACTTATTAATTTTATTACGTTTAATGTTATTGATTTCACCGATATTTATTGTGTGTAAAGTCGAAAAACAAATATTATATCTAAGTAATTGTTTTAAAAATGTACATACTATTAACGTTAAATTTGAATTTTTCTTCGATATTATTTCGATGATTCTATTTACCGATGACACAATAAAACTTTAAGTTCAATTATTTTTAAAATTCATACTCACCTTTTGTGTTGTGGACGATATTTTATATACATAACTTCTACCCCAACGTAGACAGCGCCATAAAGATTGAACGATACATAAATAGCTTTATAACAAAGAAATATATATTATACTAGCTATCACCCGCGACTCCGTCCGCGCGCAGTTAAAAAAAAATAGATAAAAAATATATGTTGACCGATTCTCAGACCTACTTAATATGCTCACAAAATTTCATGAGAATCGGTCAAGCCGTTCCGAAGGAGTACGGGAACGAAAACTGTGACACGAGAATTTTATATATTAGATTTTACTCGGAGACGGTTTAGTGAATAATATCTTAGTTTACCTTGTCTTAGTTTAGTGCAGATATAATTTCGTTAGCAAAATGTAACATATTTGAATTTAGACATCATTAATAACTAATTGATACTTTCATGATTCTCTCTCAGTAAGTACTACCATTTATACTCGTATCTCGAATGCTGCAATTTATTACCACCATTTATCATTTCATCGTGCCTTGCCCACGTATGTTATACGAATATAACTTGGCTACCCGAGTCTCTAATATATCCATAAGTAATAACACACTGTGGATATCGTAAATGTTAACGGCAATTCACAGACGGTCTTTAGTATTCGATTCAGAAACTATTCCCGATCCTTTCATCGTCGTTTTAGAACTCGTTGTCAACTATAATAACTTTTTGTACGGTTAAATGTTGAATAAATATTTTATTTTTTATCCAAGCGAAAAACAATCGAGCGTTCATCACGCAAATAAAATAAAAGTTGCCAACTCCAATTGATTGAAACAACTTGCTATACTATTGCGGTTGAGTGTGATCAAAAACAAATTATAGTTAAACCGACTCTCTCTCTCTCTCTCTCTGCCTAGCTCGTATCCCACATGGTGGTGGGGTCGGCTTTTCCAATCAGTTTCCTCCACCTCGCCCTGTCCTCGACATCTTCATCTGAGACTTGGCACTCACTCATGTCTTTTAGCACTACATCTTTCCATCTAGTTTTGGGTCTGCCTCTGGATCTGCGGCCGGGAAGGGAAAGATGTAGTGCTAAATTACCGACGTAGTCCGGCGGCCTCCTCCTTATGTGACCATACCATCGCAGCCTACTCTCCTGCATCTTATCAGCGATATCGCGCACACCGAGGCTACCTCGCACGAACTCGTTGCGGATCTTATCGAGCCTGGTTACGCCGCACATCCATCTCAACATCTTCATTTCAGCAACTTGAATGGTATGCACGTTCTTTTGAGTTATGGCCCACGTTTCACTGCCGTATATGAGGACTGGTCTTATCATGGACTTATAAACCAAACCCTTAAGTTTCACTGGCATTCTTTTGTCGCAAGTAACACCGGTCAATTCTCGCCATTTTTGCCACGCTGCGGCTATACGGTGTTGAATGTTGCATTCCAAGTTCCCAGAAATGTGCATCATGCCTCCCAGATATTTATATTGATCGCACATGGTAACTAGTTGACCGTCGATGGAAATCGGTCTATTGTCGCTTGAATTTGGGTTATTAAAGGACATGTACTGGGTCTTTGCAACACTCAACACTAAGCCACCGGTTTGCAACTGGTGTTTCCAAGCCAGGAGTGCCTCTTGTAATTTTGCGTGGCTCTCAGTACAGATAGCTATATCGTCTGCATAGATGAAGGTCCACGCGTCCGAAGTTTGCGCTAACTCGGTAAGTGAGTCCAAAACCAAACAAAACAGAAAGGGACTGAGTACAGAGCCTTGGTGCACGCCTTCTGTGACCGCTATCGGTTTGGTTTCGCCCACCACAGTCCGAACCATTGATCGCGCATTCTTGTACATGTCGGCTATGATATTGATGTACGATTCCGGGATTCTCTTTTTCCGTAGACTCCACCAAATCGTGTCTCTCGGAACTCGATCAAATGCCTTTTCCATGTCCAAGAACGCCACATATAGAGGTCGGCATTTTGCGCGATATTCTTCAGCAATCCTGGTCAGAGCAAACATAGGATCAATTGTCGACCGCCCGGGTACAAAGCCATAATGATTGTTGGACAATGCGCATTCAGATCTTATACGATTGTCGATCACTCTTTCATACAGCTTCATAGTGTGGCTAAGGAGCTTGATGCCGCGGTAATTGTTGCATTCGTATCTGCTGCCTTTTCCCTTATAGATAGGAACTATAGTGCTCAATCTCCATGCCTCTGGCATTTTAGAAGAGAACATCATACAGTTAAAGAAGTTAGCGAGCAAGACTATTCCTTGTGCGCGCAGACATTTCCAGGCTTCTACTGGGATGCCGTCAGGTCCTACAGCCTTCCCGTTTGACATCTTTTTTAGAGCTCTTTCAATTTCGCTCGGGTGTATTGGAGGGATAAGACCAATATGCTTTTCCAGTTCTGGTAGTTGTGTAGCAGCTACATCTGGATTCAGTAACTGATGGTAATATTGATGCCAGGCTGATATGACATCTTTATCTTTGTACAACAACACTCCATCAGAACCTATCACCGTTTTACACCTTAATGGATCCTTTGTGCTTTGACAGCGTTGCTTTGCAACTTTATAAATTCGTTTTTGACCTTCCTTGGTGTCCAACTGCTCGTAAAGGCTTTTTTGAGAATTTGCTCGTTGCACTGCTATTATCTTCTTGGTTTTCTTCTTTACTCTCCTGTATTCTTCATGGTCTTCTTGGGATTGGGTGGACTGCCATGTTCTGAAGGCTACTTTTTTATTTTGAATAGCGTTTTTAACTTCTTCTGTCCACCACCACGTTTCTTTGTTGTTTCGTTTCCCCTTTTTTGTGCGACCAAGAACAGTATTAGCAGCTTTTAAGATGGATTTGCTGAGATTATCCCCTTATTATATTTATACCTTATTATATTTATCCCATTATAGTTAAACCGACTATTAAAAGTAAAACCTATACATTTATCTCAAAAATATACACAGACCACATTTAAAGTTTTATCTGAATGTGTTGCAAAAGATTAAGAAGGAGGTTATAATCATGTGAAATGACTGGATAGCACTTTATGTAAATTATTGTTTAAATCTCGAATGTTAATAGTAACAAAATGTGTGGGTGACTGTGAGTGAAGCACATCGTGTGATGGTGGGCGGTGTGGACACAGCATGACCACATGGATGGCGCTGTTCGGGCTAGTGTGGCTACTGCGAGTGCGCGGCTCCCTTTGCGGATGTGCGGCGTGCAAGCGCGCTCGCCATGATAACCAGGAAACGAGACAGACAGAAACACAGGACACGAGAGAACCACGATGCAGCACCAACTCTATCAGCTACGCTCCTGCAGAAGGTCCCCCGTTTGACGTCATCGCGCTGCAGAATTACACGCGTGATGCAACTGTACAAACTGATTTTGAAGATGATGAAGACCTTGATAAGATCGAACTGCAAATCTGCGAAGGTTGTAAGTACTTTTATTTTTTTTACTTACTTAATTTTAAGAAAAATGATTTTAAATTTGATATGTTCTATTTTTCAATACGTGGGTTGCTGTAGGTTTAAAATATCTTCGTGAGAATGTCAACTGGTCTTCAATAATATTTCGTCTTAACGTTTAAAATGTATTATGATGTTATATAACTTCAGGTCAGTTTCAATTTAAATTGATATCGTGAAAATATCGATAATTTTGCTTCACTGATAATAATACACAAGAAACATAAAACACATACAGAGTTATATTTATATTTTCAAGAATAACACAACAGGCAATGAAAATAGCGCTTGTTCTAGTTTTCTTATAAAGCCATCGGGCAGATGAAAGTTGAATTCATGATTCTAATATGTCACAACGTTGACAATTCTGGTTTCCGTCGCTTATATTCACTATTTGATATTCTTTCCTTGCTCCATTTATACGTTTTTATTTTAAATCAAATAACATTATGGACTTGACATCACATATCATAAATGTTTTATTAGGTGATTCTATTTGATAAACGAGGCATTAATTTTATAACAATTTACAGCAACGTTTTATTATTTGTTGAGTTTGAAAAAAAAATAGTAAGCTATTTGGTTCTCCTGAACATGTAATACATATAGACCAGACCACATACACTTCAGAACTTATTTCATAAACCGGCTTTAAAATGCGCCTCCACTTCAATAGATAATTTTGTAAGCATAAGTAAGTCGTTATAGTCATTGAAAATTAAGTTTATTTTGCAATACCTGTACTATATTAAAAGCGGTCATGCTTCTGGTAAGTGGTAATCTAATATTGCTTTATATTCGATGCTCTGCAGAGCGATAATGCTAATGTAAATTACAATTTATGAACATCATACTTTGCACTCAAATGTTCATATGTTTCTGTATTCGAATGCTGCACGTTCATTGACGTTGTTTTATTTCAAAGCCATTGTTTACTTTGACGAGGTATTTAATAGTTACAGCTTCTCCAGTTGTGTTAAGACTTGATCCGGTTTAGCCTTTAATAGTGCACAAATGGAAATTATAGTAGACTCTGGCTTGTGATTCAATTGTTCTATGAATTGATAGTCTTGGATGTGTTTGACACACTAATTTTTTTAAATTCTTAAACCGGTACCAAAAATTTTTGATGGAATAATAGTTAACAATAATAATAAAATTGGACGAAAAATGAAAGGGTGATTTAAATATTTGACGCAATTGCCAATGGCCACTTTTCAATTTTTAAATATATAGATGTTATCATTTTATTTGTGAATCAAAGTTGAGTATCATGACTTGTTATTTTATTTGGAAATTGAACGAACAGTCTACGGTTCAATAAACGTGACGCTTCTTTACCCACAATACAATTTGCGTCGTTTTTAATTTTTACCGAGTGAATAAAGAGGAATCAACAAATTTGTAGCATATTTTTGACTAAATGCCGACACAAGGTATATTAGTGTCACTTAGGTATTTTAACGACATCAGACGACCGCTCGTCTGCCACCTTCTACTAAAAAGAGGAAATAATAAATTCATTTCATATTTTGTAGCACTTTTATTTTGTTCGCAGCGAACGTCGCGAACTATGATTGCGGGCGTGAGCAGGCGACGCAAAATCCGGAAGTCGAGCAGTGTATTGCAGGAAGCTTACAGGTTCATATACAGATGTTAATGTACTTTTTATTAATGTAAAACGCTAAGTAATATACCAAAGGCTATTTTATAAAGTTAAACAAAGGTAGTTATTAGATCTTTCAGCAAACGCTACGATAAATCTTATCACTTCGAGTACTTCAATAACTATTAAAGTCTAATTACAATTAATAATAACTAAAACGACAGATTACAAATTTTAGAATTTGGAAAATATGAAAAATTTCTACAAATCTACGCAATTACTAATTAGTAACAAACAAATACTGTCTCTTCAAATAAATCATTGCTAAGTAATAAAAGTGTTTCATAGTTTAATATTTCAAAAAATGAATTGCATCCGCACTAAATATCATGAAAGGAATTTCATAAAAACGGTAACGTATTGAATTCTTTCTTTCAGTCTTGTTCAGATTCCGATGATTCGATATGGGAGACAGCTGATGTTACATTGGAGCGCGGAACAAACGGTCTAGGACTGAGCATAGCTGGTGGCGAGAGTGGAGGTGATATTAGCATAACTCGATTGGCTGCTGGAGGTGCGGCCAGAAGTGACGGTAGATTGCAAATAGGAGATATTTTACTACAGGTAGGAAGTAACAATTTTAAAATCCATTTACTTTGAACTTCGGAACGGTAGACATATAGGTATATGTTTATGCTAGAAGTACGCACGTTTGACACCAGATCAGTGCAACTAGAGAACCAGATAACAAGATAAAGCAATGAAATTTAAAACGTGGTACAATTTTATCGTCTCGAGGACAGTTTATCATTTTTATTAATTTTTGTTTACCTACCGTATATCTAAACAAGTCCATCAATGTTGTCTAAAATGTTAAAGCTGTTAGACTTCAAAATGAAGCCTTTAAAACGTCAAATTAAAGTCTATACTTTAATTCTTGCGACATCAGTTCTAGACTTGTGTTAACTTTTATTCTATTATTAAAATAAGCAGTATGAAACTCTTTTGAAACATTTCGTAAATGGTCAACCCGAGAATACCTTGACAATTTGTATATTCAAGTAAGAGAGTGTAAAACTTTTCTGTTTAACTAGATAAATAAAACTTTCGAAATTGGCTTAATGAAATATTACGTCGGTGCAAAATTGCAGACGTCCCCTACGGTGTAATTTTGGCGTACTATATGCTTTTAATCTGGGAAAGGTTGAGTTATGTCTTCTACCTTTATTATTTCTAACGTATGTTTATAAAATTTATTTTAAAATTTATGGAAATTTTCAACAGAACTTAGCTGTTCCAAAAAAAGCTTTAAGAGAATAAGTAGCTATTTGAATTTGCTTTCGTCAAGACCTATTATCGTTGTGCCGTACACGACGGGTTCGGATCCCACGGCACAACCTACCTTAGAGTACGTCTTGCAAGGCTTGGCGTAATATTGCAAGTATATGAAGTGGCACTTACCAACTCGATGCCCCCGCCTGCAGGTGCCTTGTCACTCTGTCGGTGTCAGTCGAGTCAAAAAAGTCATTGTCATACAGTCTAAAGGCGCCAGCAATGCTGCACTCCTGATGCACCGCTTCGCGTAAGCACCATATAGACACGTTATCGGACCGAACGCGTGAACTTAGCGACTCTGTACGTTAAAAAGTCAACACGTATAATGTGCTCCCTAACTAACTCCCGTCCACTTCCGATGCTGACACGATGAACTCTGCGAATCACTCTTTTCCCCGCCCCGCGCCCGTCTGTAGCGGAGAGGGATTTCGAAACTACCCGCTTGTGCGGGAGAATAAAAATGAGTCGACCCGACCTACCTTCTTTAACCTTTAAAACCGCCAAATTCAAAAGGGCATTAACGTGACGTAAGCACATCGCAACTATACCGAACATTTGTAATTATTTCAGTACGTGTTCTTAATACTGGTTTCACTACTAGTAAATATTGTTTTTCTAATATACAGTTTTTTATGTTTTTTTATGTTTACTAATTCAGAATTATTTTTTAGGTAAACGAAGTATCTTTAGAAGGTGCTCCTCATTCAATGGCAGTTGATGCTTTACAGAAAGCTGGAAACGTCGTTAAATTAGTAAGTTTACTTCTAAATCATAAAAAAACACTAACTTAAACACGTATAACAATTGACTGAACTGTTCCTAATATATAGAGAGTTCGAAGAGCTAGACGTCCTAAAGTAGTCACATTATGGCGAGGAGCACGAGGACTTGGTCTGGGAATCGCAGGAGGTGCTGACGACGCAGCGGGAGGAGGAGGGGTCTTCATATCACACATCGCAGTCGGCGGAGCAGCACATTACGATGGCAGATTAAGACTTGGAGATAAAATATTAGCCGTTAGAGACGAAGATGTAAGTGACGTCACTCGCATGGATATTATTGGCTGAATATAATTTTCACAAACTATATTATCATTATCATATTAATAATGGTTCATAAACTAGTAATCGATATTATACAAGCCTTACTGTTTAATTAACTAGTTCAGTGAGAGGCAGTAGTTAAAAGGTATGAAGGTTTTTACAACTTGGCTATTGTCAATGTCCCACTAAAATGTATTACGGTTATCTTGAGACGTTGGAGCTAATTATTTGGAAATAATTATGAAGGTTACAATTAAAATGCCTTTATGTATTTACTATAGTTAGTAGTTTTTTTTCGGATGTTTAGGTCGGAAACCAATTTTAGCAAATGCTATAATTTTAGGGAATTGAAACATCATTAATTGGTGCAACACATGCAAAGGCGGTTGCAACACTGCGCAACACTGGAGAGCATGTTACTCTCGTCGTCTTACCTGCTGCTTCCATTCCGCCTGCAGCTCAGCCCACACAACTTTATACAAGTAAGAAACACGTAGGATGTCTAAATTAAGAATTAAAACTGAAGAGAAACCTTCCGATTTTTATAATTAATCCTAACTTAAGTAAAACTTTTCAACAAAATACTAAATCGAAATAGAGATCTGACCCTACAATTAGAAATTAACGTAGCTCTAAAGGAAATGTGACACAATGCTTTGCATATATAATGATGGTCACAGCAAAAATTCACGGAAATAGCCTAATGAACATACATGATAGTAAATAAAATACAATTTTGTTAACAGCAAGAACACAAGCAACATCGTGTTCGACACTACACGAGCTTACAGAAGAAGACCCAAGTAAAATTCCAAGGTAAGTCTATGAATTAAGCATCAATCAATGCCTATAAGATAAAATTGCGTAATATATTTTTATTAACTTAATTCTTTTTTAAAATCACGATCGAATAAAAAAATTAAAGCCATTATTAATGATTTATTATTAGTTTACATCTACTTTACGAGCTTCATAGTCAATTTAATTTAATAACCCACAGTAAAAACAAATGAATCATTACCAACCAAACTAATTCTTTTTTTAAATATCACTTTATATCATTAATTTTTTAAATAGTTATTAGTTTATTGATGTTCATAAATTATAATGTTTTATAACCAACAATTTTAATTCAAAATCAAAACAAAATAATTAAACTTTTTATAAATCCTATTAAACAATGTTTGTTTGTATTATTGCTTAATAACCTGTCGTAGTTTGTATCGTTTATGACGTCTACTTTGGTAAAATTAATAACTGCAAACTGTCACTTTAAGTTTTTTTTTTTGCTAAAAATGTGACAGCTTTTTCAGTTCTCTTTTCTTACGTAGATCTTCTACTGCCCTATTGCATAAAAACATATTGTTGTCTCAATTTTCTCGAAGACAATGATGAAGAAGTAAGAAGGTAGAAAATATTTCTGTTCGAGTGTTTCGGCAGAATCTCACTTTTATGATTCTTGTTATTTAGATGCGTGCGCATGGTTAGACTGGTGCGATCCGGATCACGTTTGGGTATGGACATTGTCGGAGGTCTAGGCGGTGAGGACACTTGCAGTGGTCTGGAGGAAGAGGCGTGCGGTGTGTTTGTATCAGGAGTATCAGTGGAGGGAGCTGCGTATGGCATGTTGTACAGAGGAGATAGGATACTAAGCGTCGATGGCAGAGATTTATCAAGAGCAACACATGAACAAGCTGCAGCGGCACTGAAGGTAACTATATTTATGAATTCTGATTTACTTTTTTAATAATTAGTAATAGTTTTTAAAAGGTCTTTTCTTCTTTACAAAAATTATAGAATATATGTATTTATTCCTGATCCAGAATATCTACAAACACCTATTCATCTATCAAATAATTATAGCTTGCATTTCTGTTTTAGTGTTTTGATCTTTTTCTGTTTTAATTTAATTGCTATTCGACTTAAACATGCATTAAAATATAATTCATCTATTGTAAATATTTCAAATGTTAACATGTAAGTAAAAAAACTTTTTTTTCTGACCTCTTTATTATTAACAACCAGTAATTTTGAGTGTTTTTCTAATAGATTTATGTTACAGTCGACGCACATACAAGATAAAAAATATAACAGCATTTAAAGTCAGTAAAACAAAGCCGCGGCGGATTTTTCCATTTTATTGCGCACTAAAATATACTGAAGGCGGTTCCCTTTGAAGAGCGTTTATATGCTTCATAACTCGAGTCTCTGATGTCTTATTGAAATGAAATACACCTTATCCTATATCCGAGAGCAAAAGTAATAACCTTATAACAACCTTATCGAATTGCGAACCCTAGAGTATTGATGTAATGTGTGTTTCCTTATTTTTTAACCAAAAAAAAAACTTGTCATTGGAACAACTGTTATAATCTGTTATTATCTACAACTATTTTATCATCCTTTTCATCTTTTTAGTTACATACAGTCCATTGTACTTATGTACCTACATCGTGTGTGGTGATTATCAACATGTTTAGTAAATAGCTATTTTTATCAAGCCTATTCTATCCTTTCTGTCATAATTTTAATTCATTATGTTAGGATGTCCTAAACAATCATTACTATCTTTAACAAATTTTGCCGTCTTTCGAATTTTTCTGGTTTGAATTACTAAGAAAGATGTTAAACATGGACAGCTGTCTTGCACTAGCTAGTAATTGCTGAACAAACAATTAGTGGTTATACAGTAATTGAAAACTTTTAATTTCCAATATTTAATTTGGTTAGCGATTATTATATTATACGAACATTTATTTATGGATTATCTGAATTCATGTGTATATATTTTGTTTGTATTGTAGCAGTATTCTGGCAGCGCCGTGACGATAGCTGCACAATACCAACCGGAACACTACGAGAGGCTTCGCGCTCGTATTCGGGCTATCAACGCGGCCGCCATGTCGCCACACACGATGCACCCCACACACGTTCCTGTACATCCTGATTTACACGCTATCTATCCCAGGTGAGTGACAGCAAATAGCTACAAAGCTAAGGGCAGAAACCGAAGAAGTTATGTGTGAAAGTGGAGATATATGTAAGATATGTAAATTCTGATATGACGGCTGATAGAGATGTATGAAGAAGTACTGACAATGCGCATATCCTCCGCATGGAAGCGCTGGGAGATGAAAGGTAGGGATGGAAGAGCTAGGAGATGAAAGCTGATCGACAAATGTTATTCAAATATCAAGAGTTCTGATTGCATTGCCAGCCATTTTAAGTCTTCTAAAAAGCTTCGATCAGCAATCCAGTATTTTGTTAGTCAAAGGAGGAAGAAATAAAGTAAAGTGGATAGGCACAAGACTCACTTTACCTCGTATCCAATGGATCTACTTTAAAAAAGAAATATCAAAGTTAAACAAATGTAATTGGCAGATCGACTTAAAGTTTTATGATTACGTGGAGACGCGGCAGTTCCTTGCTGAGGCGAGATATTTTTTTTTTTTGTTTTTAGAACATTATTTTTCAAGGTTATAATAATGTACTAACTTTAACCATTTGTTTGCAGGTAGCAGTAAACTGACTGAATCCACTACTGTCTTGAACAATTCTAGTTAGAAAATAAATCAATTTTGTCAATAGTTTTATGAAGGACAATATTTACGTATGTATGTATATAAATGTATTTTTATTTATAATATGAGTGTGTATTTATGACGTTCACAAATGTTTATTGATTAATTATTAATATTTGCACATTATTTAAATATCATAATCGTATTCTTTTAATAATTGAAATTTAAACATGAGAAAGTTTTTTGTAATAATTATTGTAATTAATATCACTTTTAGAATAGACAATTTATTGATCAACCTGTGATATTAAGTTAAATGTTAGAAATAAGACCAATTGAATACATTAATGGAACTAAATAAAAGGTAACATGAATGTCGTAACTTGTATTATTTCTTAAAAACCTCCTAATTTCTAATTAACGACATTGCTTCTCATTGCCTCTCTCCTTTACATGAAGGACTGACAATTTATAATTTAATCGTGTAACAGTCAATGGTCCATGGTCACATAATATCAAGAGAACCTCTAGGTCGCACCTTTATTTCAACAAAACATTTGGCAAAACTACGTCATTTCATGACTCGTCTCACGATAAAAATAACAAGTACTCAGGAAAGTAACTTAGTTTAGTTTGCTATAATTCTGTAACCATATGAATATTTTTGTCACAAAAGTTTAAATACAATATTTATTTTATGTTTACGTATGAACGAGTTAAACTTTTCTTTTCGTAACTTAGCATAACATTTCGTGTCTTGACGTGAAACTTATTTGAAGCAAAATATTCCTTACCCTTATCATTTCAAGTTTTGATGCGGACCAAACTTGACGGCGACAGAAGGTAAATTACAAAGTTCAATCTCGCAGTCTTGTCTGCGCAATACGCAAGAATACGTATGTTCTCAGAGATCATATCAAAACTTTGAAGTACATCATAATACCACTTTCTCGGGTTTAATTACTACACCCCAAAATGCCAACTTTATGTTAACTTGGCATTTTCAAGTTCAATGATTAAAACGATAAAGGCATAATCCTTAATTTTTATGTGTCCTGTTTTCACTAGAGTATGGTTAATTAAAGTAGACTATTCTTATAACATTTGAAATGTCTTTATACCGTCAAATGTGAAGTTGTAATTTGTCCCACTCCAATCACACTAAATATTTTCTAGTAAAAAACACTATTCTAATTAGTAAAGATGGAGTCCAGACAGTCTACTCTGTTTCTATATTATTGTAAAAAAAAATATATTGTGTAGTTATTTAACGAGTAAAAGAAATATATTACTATGGCCATACGTTCACGGTACACCGCAATTAAATAAGAGTAAGTTGAATTTATTTCTATAAGTTTGAAAAAAAGAAAAAACTAACGGTTTCGAGCTCGCCTGTGGTTTCATTGAATGCATTCATGCGAAGAAATGAATGAAATCGTGCGCACTGGATTCGTATGTGGCTAACGATTAGCTATATGAAAGCTAAAAACAAAAACTGCCAGCTCGCAGACCACTTTCATGATTGGTTTCTTTAGCTTAGTAACTTTTAACAATTACTTTTAAAAGAAGTTTCGTCATACTGAAAATATTTTACTATATTATTATTCAAATTTTCCCCGGTATTTAGCTGTGTATTTTTTTTGTTTTATATTTTAATATGCACTTTTTAAAATACCGATGTTGGAAGTTATTAAATTGTTATAGTATATTTATTTAAGGACTGAAATCCGCATACAAAAGGGCCAGAGTTGAAAACTTACAATCTTTAATTTAATATAGGTTATAATGTAGTTTAACTTTCCTTAGCTTAAGTAGAGAAGAACCGCAAAACTTGCATCTTGGTGTTTGCATAAAGTGCGAAGTTTATTCGAAACTAGCGCCCGCCCGTGACTTCGTCATTGCAGAATGAAAACCTTCGTCATAGTCTCGTAAAAATCGGTCTAGCCGTTCCGGAGATTAACCGGAGCACACGCGCCCCTGCGGTCAATTAAATTTACAAATATGTAGAGACTTATAAAAACATTCGCATTAAATTAAATAATTAAACATTAAAAGATTATTATGTACTTGTAACTAAACACATTTAATGTCGATTTGTATATAAACAATTATTTAGACTTCAATTTTAGAGCGCCTTCTACTTTTATAAGGCAATTTCACGTTAATAAAACTTGCTTTAACAGTCAGTTAATTGTTTTTACAATTTTAATTTCTCTTAATTATCCTTTACATAGCAGAATTCCAAAAAAATATTAGACATTTAATAAAAAACAGTCTTGATTATAAACAAAGTTACTTTTTAAGAAATGTCTTTTAATTCATCTTCATTAAATTTCAAATTTCGCTTTATATCGGTCCCAACTACAGTACGTTGGTCTTGTTAAAAATCTCGACAAAACGAGCTGGAACAATAGAAAAAATCTGTAGAGATAACAACAGAAAGTATTCAAAGCGCATTATTCCCGGAAACGATGTTTTCCTTGGGAGAGCAAGCAAAAGAATTGTTAAATAGCAAAAAAGACGAATCATTGCCTTCTTTGTTTTGTAAGGAATGGGGAAAATCATGGTGACAATAAATTAATGTTTCATTAACAAAGCAAATCAGAATTATCATGATCAAGTTTTATCATTAGCCATCTCCTAGGGCTATCCCTATTATTTTTGAGACTTTCGTAATTTCTGCCACATCTAATTGTTCTTAGTTTTACATAAATAATCTAGTCTGGTGTATTAGCTTACGCTAAAGGTTATTTTTTACTTTTTAAAGACATAGAATAAAATAAACGTCATAACTTAAATAGTATTAGGATCTAAATGTGGCATAGGCCACCTAACTTGAAACCGTATCCTAGGGGACCTTGTTAGCCTTCCTAAAATAGTTGACATTTGCCATGTTTTTATCTGTTTACGCAAAATATAACATTTATTTTTGTAAACATTGCAAAAGAAATACAAAATAAAGTATATAACATGTAGTTATTATTTTAATTTATCTCTATAAAAATTAATTCATGTTTATAATAAAAATGTTGTCGATAAAAAGAGTTTTTAAAGAGGTGTGATTTAAATGGAAAATAAAAAGTAACAAATGTATTGCACTTCGTATAAAATGCCAGAGTTACTACATGCATTTAGAAACATATTGCTATCTCGGTTTATTTGGACAGAGTGAGAGAGGTGGCGCTATGTTTTTATACGAATGTCTTAGCCGTGGAAACCCACGGTAAAGCAAAACGTCTCCGGAGACGTTATAGCGCTGTTTTATTGTTTCCAGTCGTATTGTAGACGCGACTAAGGAGCAGAGTGCATATTTGTAAGAGATTGTGTCGTCACGTATTTTTTAAATTTCCACATGAAATATTCTTTAGTTATGTGATGTATTAAAAAAATATATTTGAAAAGATAGAAAAATAGTAAGAAAACGTACGTAATTTCAAAAACTTTCATTTTGAAAATACTTTTTTTTAAGTTTAAGTATGAGTCAACAAAATACGTTTGGTTGCAAGCCACCAATTTTTGTGTTTAAAGAAGAATGCAAATTTAGCTCAAAGTTTGTGTGAATTCTACTCGTATGTACGTGTACCGTACATACGTGTTTAAAATTTAAATATTACTTTAACCTTTGAACTTTTAAGGTTGAATGATCGCAACAAATAAAAAAACAAATAATTCCAATGTTTAAATGTATGTATTTTTAATTCTAATAAAAATATAACTTTATCAGAGAACTTAAGTGAAATATAACATGTAAAAATGAACACAAGGCATCAACATAATTCATGGAAACCAGTTCATGTAAAATTATTTGAATAATGTACATATTTTATTCCAGGAATTCAACTCGGCTGACGAATTTGCAAAACGTTATCAAGGAAATGACTAATAGAATAAATTTGGTTAAACGAACCTGTCTTATCATAATAAAGCCTACGTTATGATTTCAAAAATGAGGTCAAAGTTTAAATTTTTTTTTTTAATTCCATCAAACTAAAACGTCAAGCTCAAGGTTGCGGAAGTCCACTGGATGCGGGCGGCACAGGACGGGGCATTGTGGCAATCGATGGGAAGGCCTACGTGCAGCAGTGGACGAACTCAGGCTGATTATGATAATGATGATGAATCATTTCACTTTGGGTTAGTATTACTAAAATATCCATAAATTTTACATCTATCTATATATATAAAAAAAGTTGTGTTAGTTACACTATTTATAACTCAAGATCGGTCGAACTGATTTAGCTGAAAATTGATGGGGAGGTAGCTTAGAACCAGGAGACGGACATAGGAACTTTTTTATCTTGTGTGCATTTTTTTTTATTCCGCGCGGACGGAGTCGCGGGTAAAAGCTAGAATACTAATATAAATAAAATACAAAATTCACATTTATTACAATCATGTGAAATTTTGTTCTTCTTTTGCATTACGGTATTAAGCGAGAAGGATTGAGGGAAATAAATTGAATTGCCAATCATTTTTATTATTTAACGTATTTTGCACACGTTAACACACGTTCGCATGAAAGCGAATTTATTTTGCACACACAATTTACTGAAAGCCTGAGGTGCTGTAAATTTCGGGCCATATTCATTAGACCGTGCGTGGATCCTTCGCCTTGGCTTTCAAGCAGTAACGCCTGTTGGAATTTTGTAATAAGATTTCCTTAATTTTAGAACACCTTTAATACACATTGATAACGATGTTATTACACGAGAAGAATTTATGTGAGCTATATGAATATAAAGGTTCAAAGATCATTATCGATCGAAATCAAAACCGATTCATTAATATTAACTCTCAAATTTCCCTTTCATATCAAAATAAACAAAGCTTGTGTGTGTGCGCGAGCGCGCACGTGTGTGTATGCGTGTGTTTGTATTTGTGCTTGCGTCTGTGTGTGTGTGTACGTGTATGTGTTTTTATTATTATTGTTTGTTTTATTTTTGAATTAATAGGAGATTTTTTGTTTGTTCATAGTTGAGTTTTAACAGCCATTGTGTCACATACTTCTTAAATTTGTAATTATTTATAAACCCAAGGCGCGATAAAATTGTAGAAATAATAGAAATGTTTTTCTTTTTACTACATAACGTCGATTTGTATAAATTTCAGTTTTACAAATTGTTTTTATATCTTCGTGGATGTTGTCCATAATATAGCAAATCCCAAAGGGTTGCAAAGTTTCAGGGAAATCTTAACGGCACCATCCTTACGACACATCCCTTAAATTACTGATTTATAGGGGTTGACAAAGTTGTTTAAACCATTTGTTTCCAACTGTCATATATTAACTGAAGACATGAAGGAATTGGTGGAAAAATAATATGTTGTTTAGTTGACATCCTAGAAATTGAAACAAGGTAATTGTCAGTAAAATTAACGTCGTAAAATTAATATACATAAATTTAATGACTGTAAATAAAAATGAAAAAGTTATTTTCATAGTGATAACTGTCTCTATTGTAGTTCAAAATATCTTAAAAACATAAATTATAATGCGGCAACCTAACCTAACCTAACCTAACCGTAAGTAATCTTACTAATATTACAAATGTAAAAGCTTAGATGAATGGATGGATGGGTAGATATGTATTCTAATAAATATAATATAGGTATCTGCGAAACGGCTCAGCGGATCTTGGTGAAATTTGGCATAGATGTAGAACATAGTCTGGAAGAACACACAGGCTACATATTAAGTTTTTTTTCAATTCCTCGCGGATAGATTCGCAGGCGACAGCTTGAAAAAAAAATTAAAACACATAGTCAAATTACCAGAAATTATCTAATAATTATTTAAAGTGTTTATTTCGTAAACTTATTTATTTTTGTTTTCATGAAAATAATATAATAATTTGGCTTAACTTAATGAGAAACGATATAAGATTGTTGAAATCGTTCCAAGTATTCGTTAACTTGACCCAAACGGAACGGGATCCTATGTTTATATGCAAAACTAACCTTAACTTGGTAACCCCATAACATGCATCATAATATATGCATTATATACGTATATTTATGTATATTTTCATTATACTAGAGTGGCTCAACGTATATACATATCATACAAATAACAAGAGGCAATTTCTACTTTCTAAGTTAAAGTTCCTTTGACTGCCATCGGTTAGTTTTGAAACTTGATATTGAATTTCCATACCGCTTTGATGATATGCGTTGCAACTCTAATTTGTTATTGACCAACTTACTTGGAATATTGCTTTTTTAATTATTAACCAACTAGCTGTCGTACGGGACTCCGTCCGCCCGGAATAACGGCATAAGTAGTCTATGTGTTCTTCCAGACTATGTTGTACATCTGTACCAAATTTCATCAAGATCCGTTTAGTCGTTCCGGATATACCTTCAAACAAACATCCATCTATCCATTCATCTAAACATTCGCATTTCTAATATTAGTAAGACGTGGATTAGATTGTGTTTTGTTATTTAGTGTCTATTCAGTGTGTGTAAATACACACTGTATCATATGTATAAAATTACTAATTACCAGATGTTATGTTTATCACGTGTATGTACATTTTTATGTGCGTGATTTTGAATTCAAGTCGACTAAACGACTGAATCGATTAGTCTAGATAGTCAGTTGGATTTTTTGGCTGGCATATTTAAAATACTTTTATTTTTTCTAAGATGACTCTTTAGAATGTAACATATATTAACAGCCTTGCTCTTCACCACACATGTGCCGGTGGTCTTCTTACTACGAGTAGAGTGTCTCATTACCCGGACTGGATTAGAAGTGTGTCGAGCGTTCCAGCAAATTTCTATCCCGGATTTATTTTATTCCGTATAGCTGCGGTGTCGACTTCGGTATTACAATGAAAAGTTCCCTTCAACTTTCTACTTAAGTGCACTTGTTTTCACTTTGAAGAGAATCGAAATGTAAGGAACGCTTGAAAAGGTACGAGGAATATGAAAAGAAGAAATATTTTTGAATTTTAATTTAATTTAAAAAGTGTGTTTCGATGTTTCATCAAAACGCTTGGCTTTGGTCCTGATTGGCACTGCCGATTTTAGCGCTACCAGAAGAAGTTTTAACAGGGTTACGTGAGACTATTTAATTGGCAGACCTGTGGTACCCCTTTCCGTCCAGCGCCCTGGGCGGTCGCCTAACGAAAGATGAATAGTAGTATGAAAGAATTACTTTTTTACTATTTTTTTTTATTTATCCGTAACAAACAAATGCTCGACTCGGCGGACAATTAGATTTTATTTCTTTATAATGTTAAAATATCAATTTTAAAAAACTTATTATATGGCAAGTAAATCTATCGTGAACTAAATATTTTCGTTACATGTTATAGAACAACAATTTATTATTTTTCTTCCATTTTATTTCAGCAGCTTAGGAAATTGAAGGACGGAGTCAAATTACACGGGAAATGAAATGAAACGCTCTGGAGTTTTTGAGATTCTTTTTTTTTACATACCAGTAGAAATTATTATTAATAGTTCGAAGAATAAAATCAATGTTGAAATATCAGTTTTCTGTTATCTTTACTGATTAATATAAAACAATATTGCAGTTATAAAATGTGGATAAATTTGAATCAATAAACTAGCTTAAGTATTTCTGAATTAGTATATTACAGTTTTTTTTTTTCTTCACTATTTTATATTTGAAATTTTTAGTTATTAATATTGTTAAATTTTGCTAAATGAAGTTAATTAGTCTGTGTGTTCGGCGTTCCATTACACACACCTGCAATGTTAACCAAAACCAGTAGAGTAACTATGATGTATACTTCAATAGATAGATAATAAATGTAAACTTCACAGTCTTTACAGAACTTTTTTCCAGTTGTGTTCGCTATCCTTGTTTTATTATCTTGCAGCCTACGGGAAAAGGAAACGTAAATGATAACGTCAGTTGCCGAGACATACTTCGTGTTGTGATATGCGTCGACAAAGGGAAAAATAAAAATGCACTCAAAAGTAACGTAAAAAAACAATTTCAAACAAAATTCACTCAAAAGTAACATAAAAAAACAATTTCAAACAAAATGCATTCAAAAGTACCATAAAAAACAATCTCAAACAAAATACACTAAAAAGAAACAAAATAATGTCATGAAAACTTCTTTCTTTCTTTCTTCTCTCTTTCAAAAACCCTCTAAACTCTAAAGAAAGTTCTCTTCTTTCTTGTAACATGTCTATATTGTATAATTATTGTTATTTCGCAGTCGGTGTCGGCCGAAGTAAATAGGTGACATTTTATATTTGAGATGTATTAGACATACTTACGTTTATGTCCCTACTTAGGCCGAAACCGACTCCAAAATAACAATAATTATACAATATAGACATGTTACAAGAAAGAAGAGAACTTTCTTTAGAGTTTAGAGGGTTTTTGAGAGAGAGAAGAAAGAAAGAAAGAAGTTTTCATGACATTATTTTGTTTCTTTTTAGTGTATTTTGTTTGAGATTGTTTTTTATGGTACTTTTGAATGCATTTTGTTTGAAATTGTTTTTTTATGTTACTTTTGAGTGAATTTTGTTTGAAATTGTTTTTTTACGTTACTTTTGAGTGCATTTTGTTTGAAATTGTTTTTTTACGTTACTTTTGAGTGCATTTTGTTTGAAATTGTTTTTTTTAAGTTACTTTTGAGCGCATTTTGTTTGAGATAGTTTTTTTTGTTTTGAAGTCGGCTATTTTTTTTTCTTAAAATGTTTGTTTTATTTCTCAATTTTTAGTGAATTTGAAGTTTAATTACAAATTTTCTTAATACGTATAAGGACATAAATAAGACAAATAAAGAAAAGGACTTTCCTATTTAATATGTGTGTACTTCAATTCAAAAACTAATTTAGAATACACCAGATAACCACTTATCCTTTAAACAATGAAATAATTATCAAAATCGGTATACAAATTGAAAATTAACGAACTAATACATCGTAGCGTGCCTTTAATTTTGTCCAGCCGCGCGCCGCAGTAGCATTTTTCGAATGCGCGTAGTTTTTAATAATTTAATATCTTCCAAACTATTGATCAGAATTACATAGTTTAAAGGCTAATGTAATCTGCATTTAATACTCTAGCCATCAAACATATTTATTTGGATAAGGATTCATATCGAATATAATATAATAGCGCCGTAAGCTTACGACGCTGTTTTTCGTGTGCAATTTAATCGAAGTTTGTTCACAATAACATGGTTTTTGTGAGACATCCATAGATGATAGATATATGCCACCTGAGACTTTTATTTAGCAAATTTAAGGATCTATAATTACTCGATACATCATTTTAATGTAGGTCATATAATTTGACCTACGTAAGCCCAGAAAGCAAATTTGTGCTATTCATTGTAACGCGATGTAGCATTTTTCGTTTCCGCGTAATTTTATTCTTACGATATCTCCTAAACTATTAGACAGAATGATATAGTTTCAATTGCAAATATAATCTACATTAAATTCTCTTGATAATGAACATATTTATTTACATAAGGGTTAATACTGAACTTGAATAATAGCGTTGGAAATAGGGCATGAATTTAATTAATGTTTCTAAAGAAAAAAATGGTTATTGTGAGAAAACTATAAAAGATAGATATATGCTATCGCGGACTTTTATTAAGCACATTTAAAGAGCTATAATTCGCCATACATCATTTTTATGTAGGTCCTATAGTTTAGCCTACGTAAGCGCTGAAAGCAAAAATGTCCCTAATTTCCGCAACAAATTTTGAAGCTATATTCAAAATCTACTAGTCTTCTAGTTATTTAAAAAAAAAAACAAAAAAATGGGACCCACCTGCAAGCACTTCCTTTCGATTAAAATAATTTTTATCAAAATCGGACCACCAGGGGCCGAGTTTCGCGGTAACACACATAAAAAAAAAAAAAAATACAGTCGAATTGATAACCTCCTTCTTTTTGAAGTCGGCTAACAAATACTAGCAGAAAACTTATTCTGTCATAATACAATCTACTGTATACTTGGAATGAATGAATACAAGAGAGTAGAAGTCTTCGATCATACCTATATATTAAGATATAGTTTACCACAAAGTTGATGCATGGACCAAAGCAGATGTGCTTATTCGGATAGGTGTTTTATTATTTTTGAAAAATTACTATTATATCTAGCTGTCGACCTTGACTCAGTAAGCACGGAAATAAGAAAAAAAGCTTTAAGTAGCCTATGTGTTCTCCTAGATCACGTTCTGAATGTATGCCAAATTTCATTGAGATCCGTTGACCCGTTATGGAGATACCTTCAAACAAACATCCATCCCTCTATCTATACGTCTAAACATACACATTTATAATATTAGTATGATTAAAAGCTTATATTATAGTACAAAAAATGTCAATAATTCAGAAATATAATAAATACTAAATCCTAGACGTGGATTTAATAATATTCAATAAAAATATCTATTGTTAAAAAAAATCTTAAAATATTTTCCGTCCAGATTTAAAGTTCTTCTAATAGACTTTGAAATAGGCCGCTGAAAACTGGTTAAGTCTAACCTATACACAAATAGAAATATAGGTCAGCAGTCTAGAAAACTTGTTTAACTTTACAACTTATTTGCGTTATTTAAGAAATTTTATTTAGAAATTTTCTCAACTATACAATTCATTTGTATAATAATACACTTAAATATACATCTTTACATACATGTATACATACAAAATAAAGGTTTTATGTAAATTGTCAACATTTTGTTGAACATGTTTCAATTTGTTTTATTATATTAAGAGTATGCTATAAAACAACACATATAAAAATCCATTAGAATATAAAGCTCTCTGGAGCTTATTACTTGAATTAGTCGTTTTTTAACAAAACACCACGCGAGGTAAAAGCATCCATTACTAACCCCACGGTAGGTGGCGTAAATAGAAACGATAAATTAAAAGATTATAAACAACAGTACCCTTTTAAGAACAAACATTTTATGTCGTTTATTTTAATTGCAAATAATTATTACAGAATCGCATAGTAATAATCAATGCGCGAATTAACTTCGAGTAACTTTAGGTTAAGATTATAATCGATTTTTAAAGGTCGAATCAAGCAAGCATCTTGCGTGTATTATTATTAAGCGCTAAACTATACGTGCCAGAAATCAGAAAAACAATGAGTGGAGATGTACAAAAATAATACATGCAATGTTTAGCATCTTTCTGTTTCTTTATTTAATTAGCTTTCGATTAAAAATACGTGATGATTTTATTAATATTAAACTTGCTCCATCCATCTTCGGACTCTAACTGGACTCAGTTTAGTTTAACCAGAGATTTATAACCTATAGATACTTCTAGATAGAATCCGGCACAACAGTGTGGTGAAAAAAAAAACCTCAGGAGGCCTTTTGTAGGAGTAAACTCCCTCAGTGTTGTACTCACAATACAAAATGGCATTCGGAAATCGAATCTCGATTAAACAGCAAACTTGTATGAAATACTCTATCTATTGGTTACTATAGCCAAACAATTACATCTGTGTTGGTGAAAGTGGCGCTGCTGTCACGGTTAGTTCAGTCAAAAAAAAGAACACAGATTTCTGATACCAAGACTAAGGGACACAGTTACTGATAATTAAAGATTATTACTAAGTTAAGTTAATTTACAGAAATTAAATATAAAGGTAGTATAAACTTTTCTTGAAGATATTATCAGCACCAATATAACCCTCAAATAAATTATAAGAAACCACCTGAGACCAAGTTTTTGGGAAAACATTTCTCATTGAGGCTTCAGATAATAATGGCGTATTTTATTGCGGTACATTTCGCTTGACAAAATATTGTTAGGAAAAACTTTTTATACATTCTTATTACTTTTGATTGCTTTAAATGAAGTTGTTTTTGAAAATGATAAATCATTTATTTATTAAACTTTTGTTTAAGATATTTATTCGTGGCTGAATTATTTTCAGAGGGATAAAGTTACATCTGTTCTAGTTCGACATAACTTTAAATATAGAATTTATATGGTAGTTTAAAATGTCATATGTAGGTTTAGTGTTGTAAAAAAACACCTAAAGCGTAATATTGAAAATTAAGTTAACAGTTAGACAACAATGCGGATATCCGAGTTGGAGCCAAAATCGTTTCCATTGGCGGCAGATGTTTGGCTCGTAAACTGTTATGTGGTTTACCATTGCATTGGTGTTATGAGGAAAAGGGTTAAGTACTTACAAAAAGTTTTGAAGATAGACACGTTTATCACTTACGTAACGTAATCACTTTAAATGCTATTCTTTAAAAATATACAGCTTTATAAGTTATTCAATTATTGCGAGAACAAATCTTTCAATCAATTATTTACCTCGGCATAATTTTAAGAACATCACTATTAAAATACGCAAAACTTAGTTATAGTAAATTTTTCTCGACTGTATTAGATTAAAAAAGTTTTCATATGTATTCCTTTGTCTGCATTCTCTGTAGATCTTTTAGAAATATGATCTAATAAAAGTTTGAAATCTGTTTCATTTCAAAAATTTTCGCTTTAATACTAGCACAATCCGTCTTGCGCAGCTTGTAGTCGTGTGCAGAACATTATTACTTTTTTATTAAAAAAAATGTATTGAAAAATAAATATTAACAAACTATTTTTTTTTTAATTTAAAGACAGACTGTATGTTGTGAAACTATGAAATAAATTCTATTAAAACCTATATCATATTCTCATTCCAAATTGCACAACACAGATAAGGTAACTGAGATAAGGTAATATGTTATAGTTCCAAAATTCTTGTCGGTTTATCTTCTCTCAAATCTTGCCTATGTATAAGATCTGATCTTACTTAAGATGGCACGTATTTGTAGTTTATATCGATTACAGGATACGATTTGTAGGACATAAGGTCTAAGAATCTAGTAATAAATATAGCCCTCTATCACCCGGGGATAATGAAGCTTCTCAACAGTGAAAGAATTTTTTTAATCCGTTCAGTATTTTCGGAGCTCAATCAGTGCAAAAAAATCAAAACTTTCATCTTTATAAAATGAACATTGATAAAAATAAAAGTCCAAAATCAACAAAGTTACGATCAAATATGGCGGATGATAGAACTATGATCTACTTCCATAGATAAAGAAAATAAATATGCATTTACGTAGTCGTAGTACTGATTTCAGTTTGATTGAAAAGTAAATCGATTACCGTTAGTGAAAGAAGGATTTGAAGTGGCAATCTCGCACTGTCAAACGCACAACATTTCACACAGGGATGATGTGCAGACTTATAAAATTTTACAGCAAATCTATACATTGCATACTACGGGTTCCTATAAATTACTAAGCATTCGATTCTGATGATAATTATATATTATTCCAGTGTAAGCTAACGGTTACAATTTGCAAAAATGTACGGGTTTGTATTTTTTTTCTGTTGTCGTTCGTTTTTTTTTTGTTGTGTGTCTAATTATTCATGTTATGGTTATGAGTATTGCTTTATACAGCAATTTGTAAGAGATGTGTAAATCTATTTGCGTTTATATGCCCTGGTACCTCGTAAATATTTAAATAATTAAAGAGCTCACTTGTTAATTCATAAACCGACCCCACAGATACCGCAAATTATCATACTTATGTTTATTATGAACTCAAATTAACGAAAACCAGTCTAAGTAAATATTTATAAATTATTTCACGTAGAAGACGCTTCCATTTAGTATAATAACGTTGTAGAATTAATATTAAAATATTGATTTCAAGTTTTAAATACTTAGTATTTACAAATTTTTAACAACATTTTTGAACTATGAACGAAAATTAAAAGATTTGTGTAAACATTAAAATTATATATCTAAACTACTAGTATAGTATTATCTGTGGTACAAATAAAACAATATTTGTATATGTATGTACAACTATTCTGATAGAAGTTAAGAATAGAACCTTGAGGTTGCAACAAGATAAAATTATTTCATTTCAACATATTTCTGCATGTTTATTGTTTATAAAACCAAACGCTGGCAATATGTTGTAATTGTAAATGCTTTCATCTAAAGTGAAATAAGGCCGTAGCAAGTCTCGGTCCGGCATTAGCATAGGAATGTCTTATAATGCGCGATAAACAAATACTGATGCTTCGGCGAATAAAGCCTGATTCCGTTTTATTTCAAAGGAAAGCCTTCGTTGTATGTTAGTTTTATTACCTAGGCAAATATAAAAAAGAAATTCATGGAGTTTATAAATTGAATCTCAATGAAAACGTGCAAAAAAAAAATAAGACTAAAAACCTTTTAGACTACACTTTAATTAGATTCAAATATCATCAGTAGAAAACTACTTGTATAAGCATTTTGTAAAAGAATCCAACAATAGCCGTCTTGAAATAATTCACTCAGAAACAAATACATAAGTATTGGAGACATCTTGGTCGATTAATAAAACGCCTCTCTTCTTCTCGAACGTATATTTTGAATTAGGTAGAATAAAAACTTTGACATATATTTCACAAACATAGATACGAATGGCACGTGTGCTCAGGGCAACAAATTGCAGCTGAATAAAATCATCTGAATGGTGTGGTCCGTCTGGCATTTAGGGGATGCGTCGGTGCGCACGCGACGTTTTCTGGCTGGTTATCACTTACGTAACGTAATCACTTTAAATGCTATTCTTTAAAAATATACAGCTTTATAAGTTATTCAATTATTGCGAGAACAAATCTTTCAATCAATTATTTACCTCGGCATAATTTTAAGAACATCACTATTAAAATACGCAAAACTTAGTTATAGTAAATTTTTCTCGACTGTATTAGATTAAAAAAGTTTTCATATGTATTCCTTTGTCTGCATTCTCTGTAGATCTTTTAGAAATATGATCTAATAAAAGTTTGAAATCTGTTTCATTTCAAAAATTTTCGCTTTAATACTAGCACAATCCGTCTTGCGCAGCTTGTAGTCGTGTGCAGAACATTATTACTTTTTTATTAAAAAAAATGTATTGAAAAATAAATATTAACAAACTATTTTTTTTTTAATTTAAAGACAGACTGTATGTTGTGAAACTATGAAATAAATTCTATTAAAACCTATATCATATTCTCATTCCAAATTGCACAACACAGATAAGGTAACTGAGATAAGGTAATATGTTATAGTTCCAAAATTCTTGTCGGTTTATCTTCTCTCAAATCTTGCCTATGTATAAGATCTGATCTTACTTAAGATGGCACGTATTTGTAGTTTATATCGATTACAGGATACGATTTGTAGGACATAAGGTCTAAGAATCTAGTAATAAATATAGCCCTCTATCACCCGGGGATAATGAAGCTTCTCAACAGTGAAAGAATTTTTTTAATCCGTTCAGTATTTTCGGAGCTCAATCAGTGCAAAAAAATCAAAACTTTCATCTTTATAAAATGAACATTGATAAAAATAAAAGTCCAAAATCAACAAAGTTACGATCAAATATGGCGGATGATAGAACTATGATCTACTTCCATAGATAAAGAAAATAAATATGCATTTACGTAGTCGTAGTACTGATTTCAGTTTGATTGAAAAGTAAATCGATTACCGTTAGTGAAAGAAGGATTTGAAGTGGCAATCTCGCACTGTCAAACGCACAACATTTCACACAGGGATGATGTGCAGACTTATAAAATTTTACAGCAAATCTATACATTGCATACTACGGGTTCCTATAAATTACTAAGCATTCGATTCTGATGATAATTATATATTATTCCAGTGTAAGCTAACGGTTACAATTTGCAAAAATGTACGGGTTTGTATTTTTTTTCTGTTGTCGTTCGTTTTTTTTTTGTTGTGTGTCTAATTATTCATGTTATGGTTATGAGTATTGCTTTATACAGCAATTTGTAAGAGATGTGTAAATCTATTTGCGTTTATATGCCCTGGTACCTCGTAAATATTTAAATAATTAAAGAGCTCACTTGTTAATTCATAAACCGACCCCACAGATACCGCAAATTATCATACTTATGTTTATTATGAACTCAAATTAACGAAAACCAGTCTAAGTAAATATTTATAAATTATTTCACGTAGAAGACGCTTCCATTTAGTATAATAACGTTGTAGAATTAATATTAAAATATTGATTTCAAGTTTTAAATACTTAGTATTTACAAATTTTTAACAACATTTTTGAACTATGAACGAAAATTAAAAGATTTGTGTAAACATTAAAATTATATATCTAAACTACTAGTATAGTATTATCTGTGGTACAAATAAAACAATATTTGTATATGTATGTACAACTATTCTGATAGAAGTTAAGAATAGAACCTTGAGGTTGCAACAAGATAAAATTATTTCATTTCAACATATTTCTGCATGTTTATTGTTTATAAAACCAAACGCTGGCAATATGTTGTAATTGTAAATGCTTTCATCTAAAGTGAAATAAGGCCGTAGCAAGTCTCGGTCCGGCATTAGCATAGGAATGTCTTATAATGCGCGATAAACAAATACTGATGCTTCGGCGAATAAAGCCTGATTCCGTTTTATTTCAAAGGAAAGCCTTCGTTGTATGTTAGTTTTATTACCTAGGCAAATATAAAAAAGAAATTCATGGAGTTTATAAATTGAATCTCAATGAAAACGTGCAAAAAAAAAATAAGACTAAAAACCTTTTAGACTACACTTTAATTAGATTCAAATATCATCAGTAGAAAACTACTTGTATAAGCATTTTGTAAAAGAATCCAACAATAGCCGTCTTGAAATAATTCACTCAGAAACAAATACATAAGTATTGGAGACATCTTGGTCGATTAATAAAACGCCTCTCTTCTTCTCGAACGTATATTTTGAATTAGGTAGAATAAAAACTTTGACATATATTTCACAAACATAGATACGAATGGCACGTGTGCTCAGGGCAACAAATTGCAGCTGAATAAAATCATCTGAATGGTGTGGTCCGTCTGGCATTTAGGGGATGCGTCGGTGCGCACGCGACGTTTTCTGGCTGGTTATCACTTACGTAACGTAATCACTTTAAATGCTATTCTTTAAAAATATACAGCTTTATAAGTTATTCAATTATTGCGAGAACAAATCTTTCAATCAATTATTTACCTCGGCATAATTTTAAGAACATCACTATTAAAATACGCAAAACTTAGTTATAGTAAATTTTTCTCGACTGTATTAGATTAAAAAAGTTTTCATATGTATTCCTTTGTCTGCATTCTCTGTAGATCTTTTAGAAATATGATCTAATAAAAGTTTGAAATCTGTTTCATTTCAAAAATTTTCGCTTTAATACTAGCACAATCCGTCTTGCGCAGCTTGTAGTCGTGTGCAGAACATTATTACTTTTTTATTAAAAAAAATGTATTGAAAAATAAATATTAACAAACTATTTTTTTTTTAATTTAAAGACAGACTGTATGTTGTGAAACTATGAAATAAATTCTATTAAAACCTATATCATATTCTCATTCCAAATTGCACAACACAGATAAGGTAACTGAGATAAGGTAATATGTTATAGTTCCAAAATTCTTGTCGGTTTATCTTCTCTCAAATCTTGCCTATGTATAAGATCTGATCTTACTTAAGATGGCACGTATTTGTAGTTTATATCGATTACAGGATACGATTTGTAGGACATAAGGTCTAAGAATCTAGTAATAAATATAGCCCTCTATCACCCGGGGATAATGAAGCTTCTCAACAGTGAAAGAATTTTTTTAATCCGTTCAGTATTTTCGGAGCTCAATCAGTGCAAAAAAATCAAAACTTTCATCTTTATAAAATGAACATTGATAAAAATAAAAGTCCAAAATCAACAAAGTTACGATCAAATATGGCGGATGATAGAACTATGATCTACTTCCATAGATAAAGAAAATAAATATGCATTTACGTAGTCGTAGTACTGATTTCAGTTTGATTGAAAAGTAAATCGATTACCGTTAGTGAAAGAAGGATTTGAAGTGGCAATCTCGCACTGTCAAACGCACAACATTTCACACAGGGATGATGTGCAGACTTATAAAATTTTACAGCAAATCTATACATTGCATACTACGGGTTCCTATAAATTACTAAGCATTCGATTCTGATGATAATTATATATTATTCCAGTGTAAGCCAACGGTTACAATTTGCAAAAATGTACGGGTTTGTATTTTTTTTCTGTTGTCGTTCGTTTTTTTTTTGTTGTGTGTCTAATTATTCATGTTATGGTTATGAGTATTGCTTTATACAGCAATTTGTAAGAGATGTGTAAATCTATTTGCGTTTATATGCCCTGGTACCTCGTAAATATTTAAATAATTAAAGAGCTCACTTGTTAATTCATAAACCGACCCCACAGATACCGCAAATTATCATACTTATGTTTATTATGAACTCAAATTAACGAAAACCAGTCTAAGTAAATATTTATAAATTATTTCACGTAGAAGACGCTTCCATTTAGTATAATAACGTTGTAGAATTAATATTAAAATATTGATTTCAAGTTTTAAATACTTAGTATTTACAAATTTTTAACAACATTTTTGAACTATGAACGAAAATTAAAAGATTTGTGTAAACATTAAAATTATATATCTAAACTACTAGTATAGTATTATCTGTGGTACAAATAAAACAATATTTGTATATGTATGTACAACTATTCTGATAGAAGTTAAGAATAGAACCTTGAGGTTGCAACAAGATAAAATTATTTCATTTCAACATATTTCTGCATGTTTATTGTTTATAAAACCAAACGCTGGCAATATGTTGTAATTGTAAATGCTTTCATCTAAAGTGAAATAAGGCCGTAGCAAGTCTCGGTCCGGCATTAGCATAGGAATGTCTTATAATGCGCGATAAACAAATACTGATGCTTCGGCGAATAAAGCCTGATTCCGTTTTATTTCAAAGGAAAGCCTTCGTTGTATGTTAGTTTTATTACCTAGGCAAATATAAAAAAGAAATTCATGGAGTTTATAAATTGAATCTCAATGAAAACGTGCAAAAAAAAAATAAGACTAAAAACCTTTTAGACTACACTTTAATTAGATTCAAATATCATCAGTAGAAAACTACTTGTATAAGCATTTTGTAAAAGAATCCAACAATAGCCGTCTTGAAATAATTCACTCAGAAACAAATACATAAGTATTGGAGACATCTTGGTCGATTAATAAAACGCCTCTCTTCTTCTCGAACGTATATTTTGAATTAGGTAGAATAAAAACTTTGACATATATTTCACAAACATAGATACGAATGGCACGTGTGCTCAGGGCAACAAATTGCAGCTGAATAAAATCATCTGAATGGTGTGGTCCGTCTGGCATTTAGGGGATGCGTCGGTGCGCACGCGACGTTTTCTGGCTGGTCGCCGCCATTGTTATTTAACGGCAGCGTTTTCAGGGGAGCTAATGATCTTACAATAAGGATGTATGTTTCATTAGAATGTGAGTTTAGCATACTTTTCTATATCGCAAAGTTTTGTATACTAGCTGAGATTTGACGGTTGAAGAAGGCTGCTGTGTATGCGGTAGTGTAACTTTTTAGTTTTTGTTATTCTTTTGATTGCAATTAAATTGTAATTAAAGTAATGACCTTATCTTATCTTGAGATACAATTTGGAGTGTAATTTAGGGACCATTATTTGTTTGCGGTGTACTGAGCCGGATAACGAAAATTACAGGGACGGTACATTGAACTTCCATTTAATCGCTCGAATGGTTACATCCAATATATAAATAGTAGAAGGTATCGTATCCCTAGATGAAAACATTATATCGCCGTGTAGGTATTCGATATGGGAATGGAATCTGAAAAAATAATTAACTCCAAATTATTATTTTTAGAATTAAAGGAGTTAAACTCTAGGGGTGCGATATGTGTCCACAGTTGTGAAACACTTTATTTGATATAATGAAATAAGACAGAGACCTTCAGTAGTCCAAGAAAATTTTATATAATAGAATATAATATAGAATACAATACAGAACAGAATAGAATACAGAACAGAACAGAAAACGGAACACAGATCAGAACACAAAACAGAACGGAACAAAGAACCTAACAGAACACAGAACACAGAATGAAATAAAGAACAGAACATAGAACAGAACAGAACAAAAAACAAAACCCAGAACAAAACACAGAACAATACAAAGAACAGAACACAGAACAGAACACACAAGCGTACACAGAACAGAACACAGACCAGAACACAGAATATAACAAAGAACAAAACACAGAACAGAACACAGAACAAAACACAGAACAGAACAAAGAACAGAACAAAGTACAGAGCACAGAACAGAACACTGAACAGAACACAGAACAGAACACAGAGCAGAGCACAGAACAGAACACATAACAGAACACAGAACAGAACACAGAACAGAACACAGAACAGAACAAAGAAGAACACAGAACAGAACACAGAACAGAACACAGAACAGAACACAGAACGAAACACAGAACAGAACAGAACACAGAACAGACTACAGAACGAAACACAGAACAGAACAGAATTCAGAATACAGAACAGAACATAGAGGAGTACACAGAACAGAACACAGAACGAAATACAGAACAGAAAAAAATTCAGAATGCAGAACAGAACACAGACACAGAACAGAACCAAGTACAGAAAATAGAACGACAAGACGGAGTCACGGGCGACAGCTAGTTGTAATAAAAACAATTATTTTATAATAGACTTTGGATAGGAATTGAATGGAAAGATTTTTTTTTGTATCACTTAGATTTTAAGATTTTTATAACGAAGCAACGGCCTTTCTACTTTAAAAATACACCAGAAAGTTGGTCAAGGCGAAACTGGAAACAATGGTTGACGAAAAGTTTATATAAGAATAGCCCGGTATGCTAAGACAGTTGTAATGAAATGGCCCGGTATTAAAAGTGAAATACTAACTTGAGAACATAGTGAATCGTTTAAACCATTAATTAATGGCTAAACTCACAGTTAAGCATTTCTGTATATTTTTTAGTTAAAAAAATGGGATTGTTGAGTAAATCCAATTAAATTTTTCCACTACATTATGGTTTTCTATGAGTATCATTTAGAAGCAAAATGTTTGTACCTAGCTCTATTATTGTTATTAAGAAAAAGTACGTATAAAACAAGAAAGTAATCAGAACACTAAAAATTTTCATAATAAAATAAAATAGCCCATTTATATCAGCTGTGTAAACATCTTTTGTTTTCCTAATTTTTCAATTTACTTTTGCCGACATCATCAACATTAAGCGCGTTAAAGCAACTGAAATTTTCATTTCCTTTGCTCGTAGAAATATAAGTCTCAGATAACAATATACAATGGAACGTCGGTATCTTGTCGAGCTTAACAAGTACTTGATTTTAAACAAACATCTCTTGTCTTGGCTGCACAATCCTTGTCGTTTTATTTACGATCTATTAGATAATTAATAAAAAATATATATTTAATGAATTAGTCGAATTTGCCGCATGTATACTCCTAATAAAGAACTAGAATATTCAAATTATAATTATACACAAAATATATTCATTTATTTATTATCTATAATACATTTTTATTATTTTTATTATTAATTACCTTCAACATTCTAAACTTATATAAAAATAAAAGAATCTAAAAAAGTACGTTCTTAAATTAACCCATTAACCGTTACCTATGTAGCCTCTAAGTTCTAAGTATATGCGCATAAAAATTGTTTACTTGGCTTATTATGCCTAAGTACATAATAAAAGTATATAGTTCATAAAAATGAATGACGCTTTCACAAACTAACATAAAATGAAACGCATTATGTTAGTTATTAAATCAATCACCGCATCACATGTTCTATTTCAAGTCAAAACCAAAGGAGAAAAGACTGACTATATTATACACGGCAATTATGGAAATACCCGAGAATATACAGGTTTTATTTAAAACTTAAAATTTGGATATTTAATTAATCTATATTGTAAAAGAATGTTGTTTACAAACTTCATAGTTTTATTAAATTTCATTTAAAAATTTACATACTTAGTGCATAATAAATGACAATTTCACCATAAATTTACACAGAATCGCTTGAAAAAAATTACGACGAACACCAAAAAAATTACAATAAATTTTCACTAAAAATTTACATATATTTTCTTAACCAATTAAGTTAAGAGAATGTTTAAAGCACGAAATCAGAAATATTATTAAATGTTACGTTTTTTCTGACTAGTTTTTTTTCTAGTAGAGGGTCGCATTTTATTTCACGAGAAATCCTTTTAGCAAATATCCATGATACCGATATTACTTTACGTGTCTGTTCTTTGTAAACTCGAATAGGAACATTTTAATATTACAAAATTCTTAGGCCAAAAATGTGCGCTTTGTAACGTACAAAACATTTTTCTCCGATTGAATCAAATTAATTGCTTTCACTAATAACATTCCAACAAAGTATTCTAACCTCTAAATGCCAAATTTTTGGCTTTGTCTACTAGCGAAATGTATATAATAAGTAATTCTCGAATGTAAACTTTTATATGAATTAAGAAACGGCTTAACTCACGTGTAATCGTCCGCTGACGGAACCGACTAGTTTCGGACCCGTCGGGGGTCCATCTTCAGGGCGAGTGTTTATTCTGAGGACTTCGCGGTCTCGTCACGTCTCGCACTGAACAAATAGAACACTAGAACATAGTCTGAATGAACACATATGCTAAAAATTATATATTTATCAATTCCACACGGACCAAGTCGCGGGCGACAGCTATTAATTTGTTAATTTTCTAAGTAGGCCCAAAAATAAAATTTATAACGCCACTTGCCATTAATTGGGTTTAAGCTTTTCCGGCACATATTAGCATTTGGCGGATATCCAGCACGGCCAATAAAATATTCTGAAGGCTTATGTTAATGTTATACAATAATTCTCAATACTCGGAAGACTACTATCGTATTACTGGTTAGGAATTGGCATAATCAAAATTAAAAAAAAAACTATTTCAACTCATTTCGAAGGAATTAGACTTAACTTTCGAGTTAAATTCGACTTCTGATGTCACGATTACAACTTAATCTGAAATGAGATAGAAAAACTAATGCTGAGAAATCTACACTAAACCTTAACTCTGCGTGCATTTAATAATCAAATAATTCTTATTCCATTTCCTATCGGTTTATGGACATGATATTGGTCCGTGTAATGCGAGCGCAATGGATAACGATAACAGTTCACTCGGCCCAGCCAGCTGGCGCCTTTCACTATTAGTATCACCAATCTGGATAACTATAACACTCTTAAGCTTATGATAATACTGAAGTTAAGTGATCGAGTAAAGTAAGAGACGTAAAGTATTAAATATACACACGATGTTACACTAATATAGCATTTTCTAGGGCTTCTGAGACTTTTCACACAATGTTTACGTCAATACAAAATAGTACTCATGTGGTCATCGATTATCTTATCTCAAAGATGAAGATTATTTAAAACGAGACCTTACTTATTACACAACTGGAAGTTAGGATAAAAAAGGTCTTGGATATCGAAACAATGACTGACCTCTCAGCTCAGTGGCTCATCGATATTTTACTCGATTTATCGAGGTTAAGCGTCGCCGGAGCGGACAGTGCTATAACCCCAGTATAGCTCATTCGTGACCCAATCGCAGTACGTGACAATTCTAAGTTTCCCTACAGCGATTTAGAGTAAACTAAGACTAGTCCAGTTTATTTCATAAACTAACACTCGAACTGTAACATAAATAGTTTAGCCAATTTATGAAGATGTTTTAAATTGGACATCATTTATAATTAACTTAAGGCTAAACTACATTGGGGTTAATCAATATCTTAAACAGTGCATATTTGTAAAAACATATTTTATCCGTCATTGAAATGATTCAAATAGAGTTCAATTTTTATTTATTAAATTAATCAAAACAAATGCAATAAACTAATTATGTTAATGAATTATGAATAGGCTATTGTAACCCAAGATTACAAAGACAAATATACTTAATAAAAACATTTTACAAGGTAATTGTAATAAAGTGCTAACTTAACTGTTTGATGTTTAATTGAAGTAATTAAAACAATTCTCGCGTGTTGATTTTACTCATCACAAAGTTATCCCGTCTGGTTGTACAAACTTTTTGTAATTAAAGAGAGGTCTTCATTAAGACTTGCTTACCCAATATTTTGTATTTGAATTTTTCTTTCACTAATATTGTACGATGTGAAAACTTTCCTCTCTACAAATGGTCTTTTTTCAAATGTTTAGCCGACTTCAAAAAGAAGGAGTTTATCAATCAATTTGACTGTATTTTTTTTATTTGCGTTACCGCGAAACTCCGCCCCTGGTGGTCCGATTTTGGTAAAAATTATTTTAATCGAAGTTATTTTCAGCGCTTACGTAGGCTAAACTATAGGTCCTGCATAAAAATGATGTATGGAAGAATTGTAGTTCTTTAAATGTGCTAAATTAAAGTCCGCGATAGCATATATCTATCTTTTATAGATTTCTCACAATAACCATTTTTTCTTTAGAAACATCAATTAAATTCATGCCCTATTTCCGATGCTATTAGTCCAGTTCAGTATTAATCCTTATGTAAATAAATACGTTCATTATCAAGAGAATTTAATGTGGATTATATTTGCCTTTGAAACTATATCATTCTATCTAATAGTTTAGGAGATATCGTAAGAATAAAATTACGCGGAAACGGAAAATGCTACATCGCGTTACAATGAAAAGCACAATTTTGGTTTCTGGGCTTACGTAGGTCAAACTATATGACCTACATAAAAATGATGTATGGAGTAGTTATAGATCCTTAAATTTGCTAAATAAAAGTCTCAGGTGGCATATATCTATCATCTTTGGATGTCTCACAAAAACCATGTTATTGTGAACAAACTTCGATTAAAATGCACACGAAAAACAGCGTCGTAAGCTTACGGCGCTATTATATTATATTCAGTATGAATCCTTATCCAAATAAATATGTCATAAGGCTAGAGTATTAAATGCAGATTACATTAGCCTTTCAAACTATATAAAGTATGTAGACTGATGGTCTGACTGACGAGCCAGGGTTTATATAAGCTCAAGTCACATCTCCACCACGATTGAGTAAACACAACTTTTCTTTATGAAAAATTGGTCAATCCAACAATTATCATTAATACAATTATGTGTGACTCTTTGACCCTTCTAGGACAGTAGGGTAGTAGAAAAAAGTTTATTATGTAAGGTATAGGAGAATTTGTAGGGTAGTAGAAAAAAAGTTTATTATGTAAGGTATAGGAGAATTTGTAGGGTAGTAGAAAAAAGTTTATTATTTTAAAATAACAGATCAGATATAATATAAAAAAATCTATGTCATCTTACAAGCCTATATGTGTTAAATGTTCAGTCTTCGTAGTAAACAAAGTGCTACGTGAGAACACGCGTGTCGTGCAAAACAAAAGAATGGAAACAAACATCATGTTTGATATTGGATCATTGACGGATTGTTTTCTTTTGTCTGAAATAAAACGTACGAACTTTTGTTTTGAAAATTAATGTATTATAAGAAACAGAACAAGGTAAGAAAGAAAAGAACTAACTAACGATTAACAACTCTAAGCAAACTGTATAAACGTTATCAAAAATATGTCGATGTATCTACGTTATATTCACAATTTAAACTCATTGTAAGCTTCAGTGAAAATATGAAAGCACGTTACCCCAGCCGTAATAGATTGCGGTGTGCGGTGTTAATTCGTCGCACGTGAAGAGTTACACGTGACACATATCTCAGAGTTAACAAAGGAATAACAAATTTATATTTAACACTGGAATATTTTAAGGCTTGTTCAGATAGCTGGTTGAAGAACTCCAGCCTGTAACTATAACTCCAATACCCAAGGTAATGTTTGTAATAACAGTTTCCGCCGAATATGCACATAAAAAGCCGCAAGGTGAGTTACCTACTCCCCGCCTTAACCAATTTAAAAAAAATGATTTGCAGTGTTTTGTTTCTAAAAAGTATTATGTCCATGGTGTTATATCATTATTCAAAACTTTAAGTTGTTATTCACTTTGTCATTTGTTTATTTAAGATCTTATATAATGTATTTTACACTATCCAAACTTTTCTGGTATTTAAAAAATAATGGGTTAAGAAACTTCTACTTTATACAAGATGGCGACTAGAATTTAATGGTCATATAGACCGGAGACAGTTACAGTGATGAAAAAATTTAAAAATAAAAATAATAAATACTTTATTTACATACGAAACACACAAGTAAACACTTTAAGATTAGTTTATCACATAAAAAGAAACTACAATACCAAATTGAGGTTTATTTGTAGAAAATTCCAACGTATTTTCTCATCAGTCTCGACATATTACGGAGAACTATTCCAATGTTGGCCGTAACCGTTGTAGCGATTAAAGGGAAGCTCAATGTAGCGTCCCTGTAATTTTGGTTTTCCGGCTTAGTTTACCGCAAGCGATTAATGACTGCTCGATAAGACTTGTACTCTAATTGCAGTATTTTAACTATTACGTACTTAATTTTTCTTGTGTTTAAAATATCGTAAGTATATTTCGTGAGATTGCGATTTTTTAAGTTTAGTTTAGATAAAAAAATTACAAAGTAATTTTATAAACGATGGGTAACGAATATTCGTCTATTAAAAATAATCTTTTTAAAAATAAATAAAATGCTATTTTTATTTAATCAACATGATTTTAAGTTACTTAATCAAATTAAAATATTGCAAATACCAAACAACGTTTCTCTGAACAACAGCAGAAAGTTGACACAACGTGTCAATTTTGTTGGAAGTAAGGCTTTTCAGTTATCTGTTGAATGGAGTAGGAATGAAAACGTGCTGATCATACTTGAGTGAAATTGTATTGTATTGCAACAATACAAACCTACTTTATTATAAAGAGGAAATGTTTGTTTTCAATGAAACTAAATTGAAATAATAATGTTACCATTAGAAAAAACTACAGCAGTTGCAGAGATAGAATCTCAGTTACGGTTACTAAATAAACTATTATAGTCCTTATGTTAAAAGAAATAGTGACATATTCATCAGATGTTAACATCATCGATCTTAGGTAGTAAATTACTACAGGCGAGGTCGCGGACGAAAGTGCAAGCGTGCCCATGGCCTCGTCACCATGCGTAGGAGGAACAGAGGGGTTTAGTGGGTATGCGTATCCGGAAGAAAATCACACATAACTACCGCGTCCCCCCCCCAGGGCACGGAGTAAGCATAAAGCATTACCCTTTGGAAAAAAGGTAGTAAATTTACTATTACTACAGTAAGCTACTATCTAATTAAATATTCTTAATGTTTATTATATAAAAGACTAGCTTTTTCCCGCGACTCCGTCCGCGCGGAATAAAAAAAAAAAAAAAGAAAACGGGGTAAAAATTATCCTATGTCCTATTCCTGGTTCCAAGCTACCTGCCCACCAATTTTCAGTCAAATCGATTCAGCCGTTCTTGAGTTATAAATGGTGTAACTAACACGACTTTCTTTTATATATATAGATTATATAATAATAAAAGATTCGGTTAGAAAATTTTATTTATTTTCTTTTTAAACTGCTGGTATCATAAATATATATAAGCTAGAAACTTACGACTTCATTACAACATGAAGTGAAAGAAGGCAATAATGTCCATATTAGTTTTGGATTTATTGTTTTTCTCTTAATATCAGTAAAATAGGACACCACATAATAAAGTTTACGACTATAACATCTGACGCCCATGAAAAGGGTCTTGGGACCGAAGTTCATAATTTTTATTATTTATTGCGATTTCATGATATATTGGATAATATAATTCATATTTCTTATTATATGTTAGAAAAGAAATCATTAAATGTAACTTAAATTGTTATTAGATTCATTAAAGTATGTTCATTAAGACAAAGTTCGTAGAAAATAGCTCCTAACCTAAAATTACTGTAAACTGTAAGATGTTGAAGAGTATATACAAATGGTAAAAGAGCTAAATTTGAAAGAAGGCAAATATTTAGATGCTTGTCCTGTTTGCAGCTGGCGTTATGCCATATTCCATTTTTGGACCGAAGACTTAAGTGTAATGCTATAATATTAAATATAATGACATAAAGATGAATAATTTTTAATAATCCTTTTTGTTGATTTTTAGAAGAATAAAATAGCAATCTTATTATATATAATATTGCTTATTAAATTTTTACGTTAATATTTACTTCTCAATTGTACCCGTTATGTTCAACCATTTTTGATTACCCTCAGGTAACTTCGCCTGTAAGTAATGACTAGGCAAATCCTCTCTAAATTGATGATAAAATCAATAAAAAATAATTGAAAGATATTGCTACAAATTTGCCACAAACGGCACTTTTGTGTAAAAGGGGTTATAGATGACTGGCTGTCGCCCGCAACTCCGACCTCGCTGAATTAAATAAAAAGTGAACGGGCCTGTGTTCTTTCTATGTTCTACATTGATACCAAATTTCAGCTAGATCCATGAAACCGTTGTAGAGATACCTTCTAATAAACATTTTTCCATCCATCCATCTAAGTGTCCAAACATTCGTATTTATTATTATTAAGATGAATATTGGGTTCTTTACAATAAGACCATAAAGCAAATCCGTGATATTAATTTAAATTTCAATAGCTTTCATGTAATGCAAATATTAAAAGATTATGCGCAACCTTGATAAATTCTACCTCGTTTATAACATTTTACGTTTCATATAATAAACCACCAACGGACGGGAGTGCTAATGGATTAATTTTTATGAAAACTTCTTATTAACTGTGCTGAGATATATGCAAGTTTGCTTGAACTTGAGAGCGAGTTCAGTCCATAGAAAAGTCTGTTCTTGTTGTCCGTTTGGTCTACAGTACTATTAGTATTATTATTATTTTTATTATAAGATGGCAAACGAGCAAACTGTCGGATTCGCCGAAATAGCGAGGCGACCGTTGCCCATAGACATCCGCAAATGCGTTGCCTACCTTTAATCAACGGAGAAGGGGACGCACAGAAAGAGGATATTTCTCCTTCCTATGCGTCCCCTCTTCCGCCAAATCCACTTCCCCTTCCCATCCTTTCCTATAAAGAAAAGGATGGGAAGGGAAAGAGGACTAAATTAGGCCTCCGGTACCACACTCATCAAACGAAACGCGGAATTGCTTCCACTTCACGCCTGTCTTCTGTGTGGTCGTGGTATTGCACCGGTTGATCCGGCCAATTCGTGCACCCAACAAATATTGTTGTTGCGGGATCTACCACCGTTAAATTATGAATTATTTACGAAAGAAAATGTTTCTCTTGCTGTTTTTCATTAAAGATTTATTTCTTAAATATATTTTTCTTTGAAAGAAAATATTTTACGCTCAATGTTAAAGTCAGTTCAGCACTTTTTTCGCACAACTAGCTTCTTTTTAAAATTTTTCATTTTCCTTTTGTCGACGCAGTTTACAATACGGAGCATGTCTCGGCGGCTGACGTTATCATTTACGTTTCCTTTTCCCGTAGGCTTGCAGACGAATAAAACATAGATAACACAACAGGAAAAACGGAAATGTTCTATTTCACAGACAAATAAAGTAAATCTGGCTACCTTTTTTTTAAAGTTTTATTTTAAAAACGAAAAGAATTGCATTTAATACTTTTGTTTAAAATGTTTAATTGTAACAGTATTAATGTTTTCAAAAATAAACTTAAATCATATATCATCGCTGAACTGTAATAATCTCTCAATATTATCTACATATATAATTTTGTCATTCCTATCAATTTAGATTCTTTTCTATAGTTGTGTTAAGGTTTATTTTGTTTTATATTAATCCTGTATTCTGTATCTATATTACGTATTAACTCGCAAGCCTGTATGTTATATCTACTTCTTTTTTTATTTTTCTCATTGTAAGTGGAACATTGTGTTTTTTATGAGAAATAAAGATCTTTAAACCTTAAACCTTACTTCTGACTCTGTCAGCCACGACTCCGTCTGCGTGGTATTAAAAAAAAACTTAGTAAGTAGCCTATGTTTTCTTCCAGGCTATGGTATACATCTATGCCAAATTTCATCGAGATCCGTTGTACCGTGCTGGAGATACCTCCTAATAAACATCCATAAACTTTAGCATTTACAATATTAGAAACTAAAATTTAAAAGATATTAGATATACTTAATTGTTTTGAAAAACGTTTTTTTTATTTCGGTTATCATTAATTAAATTGTTTAATTAATTGAAAAGAAATCAGGCTAATTAAATCTCAACTTTATATGATGTACTCCAACAAATTATTTAATTTGTCGAAACAAAATCATTTGAATCAACAAAATCTATTTAGTATCGGTCGGTTTGGTTAATTAACGTTGTTATTATTCATTTCCATTTATTCTGGAAATTGAACAGCAAGAGCTAAAACCAAATATTTCTATTTCAACTAGAATTGCTACAAAATTTTGATATAACAGATGCGAAACAAAATTTATTCATAATGTACCATATGTTACATTTGGTTTGTACATGTTAAAATTATAGTTAAAACTTCATAGTTCGAGTTACTCGGTATAATAAATCGTTAATATGTTTAATAAAACATTTTCAACTTTTAGCGTTTAAGCATTTTCGTATTCAAAAATAAGAAAAGGTATTTAAAAATTTTTTTTTAGTTTGGTATAAATAAAATAAAAGTTTAGTTTAGTAGTTTTAACATTATTATTCATAGTTTTTACATAATAATGTTATGTAATTTATATTAAATAAATAGGACTAATTTTGTTATTGTAAAAAAAAAATTAAAAAAGGAATGAATTTTTAATTTTCTTTTGAAGAGTGTGCGTGTCGGCGGCCAAATTTTAATTCTATACGGCTTAACATCTTTACTTCTCGTAAATCTATGGGCAGTGGTCATTACTTTAGCGAAAACAAGTGGCCGCTTGCTCCTTTGTTTCTAGTTACTATAGAAAAACGCTTTTATAACGTAAGGTACAATTGTTTACGAGTAGCAAGTGCTTTAAATCATAGAGGGATAAAACAATAGGCATCTAGAATAGACGTCAGCTAACGCACGTTAGTTGTGAGGGAGCTTTCTATTGTTACGCAGTCGACATCGACTTAACATGACTTGTTTACGGTGTCGCTTTGCAAATATGTTAGTAATACAGCAGAAGGATTTTTGATTTATAAACGACTAAATTTCCCAGCTGCCTAATGAATACTATTTACTGATTCGCTAACGAAATTAAATCAAACTTATTATAAAATGAAACTTAATAAATCTGAATTTAAAATACAGATTTATTAAGTAAAAAATTGTCTAACAGAATTAATGCGAACTAATCCCATTACTGCGCTTCCTTTTAATGTTATTCAATTAATTAAGGTGAGAGGTGAATTGTGAATTTTAAGGTATAATAATATTGTGTCAACGTAATATCTTACTAGAATATTATATACTAGCTTTTGCCCGCGACTTCGTTTCCGCGGAATTAAAAAAATAGAAAACGGGGTAAAAATTATCCTATGTCCGTTTCCTGGTTCTAAGCTACCTGCCCACCAATTTTCAGTCAAATCGATTCAGCCGTTCTTGAATTATAAATAGTGTAACTAACACGACTTTCTTTTATATATATAGATTATATATACTATACTGAAGATGATTTTTATTTGATTAAGCTTACGATATTATATGTAATAACCTTAACGAAGTTCTAAGAATCCTTGAGACCATTATAGTCATTACTTTCGAGAAATTAAAATTAATATTCCTCGTAGAAGAGCAAGTTAATTTGATGTAAAAATAAAATGTACGGTAAAGTATTACCATACACATTTACTACGGAAAAAATATTGACTCTTACACAATCGAAAGAAAGTTTTTCGCAGGTATGTATGTGTGTATATGTACATATTTATGTGCATGTGTGAATATGTTATTTTTTTACAACTAGTACCTATTAACAACACTTCATCTTAATTCTGTCAATTTAGTGAATCGTTAAAAACAAATCGAGGGCCATGAAAGCCGAGGGTAATACCATCTATCGGTTCAAAAAGTTAAACTTTCGACTATTTTTGTTGCTATTTTGTACAGAGGATCTAAAACGAATGTTCGTGAAACGTTTTTTTAATATTATCGATAAATATGGTAAGAGATTTGTTGGTTTACTTTACGCCCGGTAGGAGCGCTGCATAAATTCTAATACAAATTTTGTCGATGACGTTACGAAAACGTTCTCACAAATATTCGTGATAAGTCCTCAGAAGTACAGGTTCAGCGATAATTTGCGCTGAGAAATTATAAAGATATGACGTAGCGAAAAGATTCATTCATCATTAAGCCTTATCCAAGTGCTATTTATATTATCCAATACAAAGCGGATTAATTTGTGGCAGTTATTGAAGCTTTTGTTACAGAAAACTAATTTAATTCTTTCTTAGAAGCCTGGTGGTTATGTATTTAATTTATCAAAATAAATGAATTCGATTAGTTATTATATCAAAATAAAGTATATCAAATATATTTCAAAACAATATTCTGTTTTTTTTTAATTAATATTTATAATTAACTAGCTTTTACCCGCGACTACGTCCGCGCGGAATAAAAAAATAGAAAACGGGGTAAAAATTATCCTATGTCCGTTTCCTGGTTCTAAGCTACCTGCCCACCAATTTTCAATCAAATCGATTCAGCCGTTCTTGAGTTATAAATAGTGTAACTAACACGAATTTCTTTTATATATATAAGATTTACTAATAGCAATAGACAAAATTGATCTAGAATTTAGAGGATTATGAATGGATCCATTATCTCAAAAGAACACATCCCTCAAAAGAATAAAAATAATCTTCGGATCGGTCTTGCAGATCGATTAATGTGTTCGGCCGTTAGTATAAGATATAGATCACTAATGCAGTAATCATATTATACTCGTACAAATAACACAGAAGTTAATTGATTAACTGAAGAAACTATGCTAGTTTTAAGTAAATTCATTTATTCACTAAGTTTGCCAAGAAGAGAGTCGTGGTACATTTCACTTCCACACAAATTGGAACTTTGAAGTTATTAATTGAAAATCAAATCTATGCGATCTTGTTATGCAATGCATTGAATTTCTACGTGAGAAAATTTTGCAGTATAACCTTGTGTGCAATCAAAAGAGGTTCTTTTATGATTGGAATAAATGATTGGGTTTACAATTTTATAAATTTATTTTCATTAAGACCTTATTTGTAAGCTGCATGCTACTGCTACGAGCTTACTGTTGTATTAAAAATATTTAAGATATGTAAGTTTTGTAGTCCCAGAAACTTATATGGATATCGCGTAACTTCTGTGAGCAAAATAGTTAAAATGTATCTGGGCATAGAAATTGTATACGAGACGAGACAAGACAAGACAATTTTAGTCCAATTGGATCAAAGTCAGCCTTCAGTCCAAAGGATTTGGGCACTTTGTGGCATTGACAGATTGATATCACATGTATGCTATTGTAGTTTAACTTTTGCCCATCGAGTTTGATTACTTTTTCGCACTACGCCAAACACATAACATTTAGACATATCACTAAATAAAAGAAACATTTGCCGGTAGCCTTTATCTTTAACCCCAAGTATTGATACTATCACTCCCTCTCAATTTACCTCTGAACTTTTTCTATACTCTCGATTGTCTCTGAATTACATTGATATAGGTAAGGTTACGGCGAATAAGGAAAATATATTTGCTGGAATAAAACGTAATAAGGGGAAAATCGATTTTCATTTTCTTACGAATCGACTTTTTATAACTTCACAAACATATTAAATTTCTTTTTACTTCTTACCAAGCAATTGAACGAAATAAAATTTAATATCAAAAATTGCCCGTAGTTGAACATCTATTATTACTTCACAACTTGTGAAGTAGGCGAAAGAATTTAACACAAATATTAAATATGTTTGTGACATTTTTATCACAAAGGTAATAAATGTTTAATTTAATTCATTTCGTCATCAACTAGTTATTTGTTCTGGTGTCGATTGAGCAAGTATTTAGTGCATGTTTAGGAGTAAAATGGTAAATGGTAATTATTAAATGACTTTGTAGGATTAAAAGCTACATTAAAATAGTGAACATATCCTGTGCTCTATAACTCTTACCTTTAACCCCAGTCAAATGTATAACTTAAATTTGGCGTTCTGGATTCCTCGATGTGACGTCACCGCAATCATTTTGTAACAAAACCTTGATAACAGATCAGCCGACCCACCGGCGCCTTGGTGCTGAAAATAACAAAAGAATACTGTTTATTGTCATATCTTTTGAAAGTAACAACAACCTCATAATTGATAGATCGCATTTCAAAGGAATTACAAAGTATAAGGTTCAGATTTGAAACTGCTTGACTTATGTAATTGATTCCTTGAATAATAAATTCACTTATATATATTTATACTGACTCCGAATCGTTATTTCTCTCTTAGATTTGGACCCTTAGGGCCCTTAGGGATAATTTAGTGTTAGAAATATACATTGAGGAATTGCTTATTTTATCATTAAACAATATTGTAAGTAAATAACGAATTACGATTAGTAGTTATGACATTCACTTAAGCGAAATTAATGAAACTTACAGTATTAAGTAATTACATAAGCCTTGAGGTATTACATACATGCTAAAAACCCTGATATTGCTATAAAGTACATAGAAAGTAAGATATTTAGTATATATTCTTTAACATACACTCTCACTAACTTTACTATGAAGAACTCTAACTATAAAAACTTAATCAGGAAATAATTTTAAAAGTTTATAATTTCAAAAAAAATCGGAAAGAATCTTAGTTCTGTTCTGAATTAAGTAAAAATAAGGTTTATTTATTCAGTCTACGATTATTTTTGCGATTAAAGTACTTAAAAAATTATTTTTTTCTAGTTATGTAAATATGAGTAACAGTATTAAATATAACGAGAGACTTTCGGATTCAAAGAGACAGACATATTTAAATTTCGGAGATGTCGGTTTAGGAACACATCTTTTTGGGGCCAATGGAAAAATATCCCATTGGGCTGATTCGATCCATCGGCCGTAAGATTTTAAATTACAAGTAAGCTGTGAATGATGACCCCGTTATTAGACTGCTCAAATCGGATCGTAAACATTTTGCAAATTTACAAAGCATTTTCGACTGTCACAATATTTATACTGACTCATGTCGCCACCATTCCCAACATTCCCTTTAAAAAATCAGAGACAACAATATGTATCAATACAAAGTGTCAGTCGAAATCCACAGTTACTCCAACATCGTAATAAATTCAAGTAGATAATTCAAAGTTCTCATTCAGTATAGAATGTCTACAGTTAAACAGTACAGTAGTACAATTAAATCACACTTACGACGTAGAACACGACGAACGGCCGCCTAGATTGAAATTTATAACAATGCGATACTTGCCACGTACCTATTCAATGCATCGTTTAACAACTGATTCACAATGTTACTGCCAGAACGTTGGTCTTGATTATGTGACATTTATCTTACATTTAATGTTCTTTGTCTTGAATTTTATGCGGAATATTAAGAAAACAAATTTAGTGAGAAGAAATTTAAAAGAAAGAAAAACTCAAAATATGTAAGTAAAAGTAGCTTCATAGCCTTTCAAATAAAAACGCGTTAACTTTGTTTTCATTAGTTTATAAAAACAAAGTTTTTCATTTAGGAATAAATTTTATTTCCTTCGCTGTCAAATGGCTGAAAAAACGATTTCCCTTTTGACTAATAGAACAGATAAAATCGCCAATCGTATAATCGGATGTTGTTTCGAAAATATAAGATTCAGTCGCTTTTTTACTTAGATAAATATTATTTATATATAAGAAAAATTTAATATACCTATTTGGAGCAAAAGTCAAATAAGACTCTGAATAATATATCAAGGGATTTGTTGGTGAACAAGATTTATATAAATTATGTATAGCCGTAAGTTTCAACTAACAAAACGAACTCACGGTAACGGTAAACTTTAATGAGCAACTCAAATAAATCCAAAAATAGGTTTTCCTTTTTCAATAAATATCACTTAGAACTATAGAACTTAGTAGCCCAATAACTTGGCACTTTAAGTAACTACGATAAAACAAAGATGTTTCTAGTGCCAAGATTTACTTGCTAAATCAGCTATATAAAATAACTTAGTTGGTGATCACTAATCGTCACGAATTCAACTTTCTCAATTTGATTAATGTAGGCATTCTTACATTTGTCAGTATACTATTAATAAAAGGTACAATGTTTTTAAGACATTATAGAAAAGTTCAAAGTTCAGTTCACACGATTTCCTTAAGATTTTGTTTTTAAATGTTTGATAGCGTTCGATGGGTAATTAATGAAGGATATCCGCTAAGAGCGTTGAAATCGACGATTACAAAAACAAATAACATCATTAAAAGAACTTTTTATATTCCTTTCCTTGTAACGCTGGAAGATTCCTCCAACAATTTTCAATATATCCCTTCATTGATTCAACTAAAACCTGTATAACATTTTAGTAAGTAGATAAAGAAAAAGATTTCCTTTGTATGGTACATAACTTCGTAAAGGACGAGTTAGTGAGTCCTTCAACAGAGTTCAGGTGTGTTCTTTGGAGATCCCGGAACTATCAACAGTTGCACTAGAGTATGAGATAAGGTCCTTCAACAGACCTGCACCTGGTGTAGTCACACGTAGGATTTTGCCGGTAGGCAGCGTTGATTTTGGACATGCCTAATCATTTTTCGGAAACTAACTATAAGTCACCTAAATTACATACCAAGCGATGCAGTATCAAAGTTGAAATTTGACACAAATAAACAGGAAATACGAAAAATTTTTCAGTAAGTGAGCTTTCGCTTTGTTTGACGTGTAACGGAACCTCGGCAAATACGACGATTTTTCTTTCAACTTTCCTCTGTTACTTGTACCAACAAAAGGCTATTATAATAGTACAAATTTGTATTGCTTCTCATTGATAAAGTTACAACGGTGTTTGTATTCTGACGTTATTCTTTTATTACTTACATTAACCTACATTTATTCGCTTTATACTAAAAAATGATTTTATCAACTTACAATAAAATGTAAATCTTGCATTCCATAGTCTAGAAATCTTGATTTAGATAAATACAATTGATGATGATTCATTTGAACTAACACTTACATTCGATATGTTTGAAAATTTCTAAAACATCACACAGTTTTTTGTTCCGATTTTAACGGACCCTTTTAACTAATGGAACACTTAAATCACATTCAACGGTCACGAAGCCGGATGTAATTTCGGACACGAGACAACCAAGTCTTTCGACGCGAACGATTTGTAGCTACGCAAACATTACGAAAGCGACGGTAGGCAAAGGAAAATTTTCCACACTGACTAATTAATTCGCTTGTTCTTTTTTCAGAATCATTGCTCGTCTGTTTATTTGTAAACATTTTTAAATTAAACACATTTTTTTATATTTCGTAAAATGGACACGTAAACAATAGAAATTAGCAAATTATGGCAATATTAAAATTGCTATTCCTCGTATATATTAAATAAAAATTGTTATTGTTAAAATGAAACCTAAAAGTTCAAAACTCACAAATACTTTTTTAACACTTAAACATCCGATTCACTCATTTTTACCGTTTTTCTTTTTCACCTTTTATTATTTTATTTTTTTATTATGGCGGTATGTACACGTGGCCAGTACAATTTTCCTGCCAGTATATGATGTGCTCCTTGTTAATACTAATGAGGTTGTATATGCATATCGCAATACGCATTATCTTTTTTGCGTTGAAAGGAAGCAAACAAGCAAGCAATCAGAATTCTCCGAAGTGGCGAAGCGACCGTTACCCATATAGGTTTTTTCGCAATTTCAGTTCCGTTGCCTAACTTTAAACGACGGAGGAGGAGACGCACAGATAATATTTCCCCTCCTATATGGAAGAAAGAAAGAGGACTAAAATAAAGCCTTCGGATAATATGTTTTTGCAGAAGTATTTTGTTAAGCAAGAATTATTACTTGTTATTTCAAACACTCGTAAATTTTCCGTAAATCTCAGTAATAATTACTAATATGTACCTAAAGAAAATACGGATTTAGGAAAGCCCATATGTCTTGAGAAATATGTAGCACATCTCTTTTAACGGAATCCACGATAAAACCACTCGAGGGAAATAAAATATTTTTTTTGCCAATCTCTCTAGAATTTCCGAGCTTTGATAAATTATGTATTGTTTTTAACATAAGAAACTGCTTTTTTTAATTTGCATTTGTTAATTTCTGTTTTGGTTTTAAACAACATTATTAAAGCAAGTCGTGTGTTCAGCCTTCTATACAAAAAACTGTTTTGCACTTATTATTTTTAAAGTTTTTGTAATTCTATTTATCTAGGAATAAACATTCTCAACATTCGTATTCAAAAAAATTATCAATTTGCATTAATATAAAGTTCTAATTAATTAAAAACGCTTATAAGAAAAACTTACATTAAACATTTCGTATAACTGCTGAGTAAATTGTCAAGGAAAAAGTTTTTTCATTATTCCAATGGCTATTTAAAATTTAACGTTCGACGTCAGCTCAAGTCTCCTTATAGCTTTTGGTAAAAAGCTTTTATGTACGTAAAAACCTAAGTATTTTAGTAATACATTACATTCGCCAGAATGCCTGTTCTTACTTTTTATTCTACGTTATGTAAGTTGAGTTTTATTTAGTTAATGTATTACAAACTTATTGTGAACTTTGACAGTTTGTAATCTCACTAAACATTAAAACAGAAATTGCAAACTGGAAAAACTATTGATGAAAACAAATTGCGAACTATTTGATGGTAGAAGCAGATGATAAAGAATAACATAAGTCTACTATTGCTATAACATTTTAATTAATAAAGTTTGTGCAAAGGTCGTGGTGTCAAGATTGGGTTTCAAATTAGATACGTTGGAGGTCATCGTGTGCCGATTTATCTTCGTAAAGGCGTTTCCCCTACGTAGTAGAAATATAGATCATGCTGATAACATTAACACAGTCGGGCTTAACGTTAATATGTAATATTAAACCAAATTTTAGTTCTATTAAACCTAATTGAAGATAAAAATCTCAAAACAAACAAACTGGAAACAAAATAAAGTGACAATATGATAAAATAATTAACGGTCTTTGAAATTTTAAATGAACAAAAACACAAAGTTCTGAAAATATAACGAAAAAATTGTTCGATTAAACATTCAAGGTACAAAGTTTTGATCAAACGAAGCGCCTTAACACGAATTTCATCCAACCGTGAATAGAAAACATCTATAACACCAATCTTATCTCAATTCTCAAAGCCACAAAAATTGATGAAACTTTCAAAATCACCTTTTCACTTCAGAACTTGAAAATTGAAATTTTATCTCATTACTAATGACTGTCGAGTTAGCGGTGCCAAGAATTTTAGGGTGGGTTTTCACTGTCAACAAACATGTATGAAAGCATAATATTTTCGTCTCTATATTCTTTTAAAAAATAGAGTCTGCATAAATATGATTTTGTTTAGTTATGTTATTTTAATTCAACAACTTAAAATCTTTCTGGCCCAAATTCATATAAAAAGCAACTAATTACTAAGAAAAAAAAAACCAGCCTTAGCCAACAGTATTTCATATTTCTGTAATATAAAATTAATAACAGATACTTTTCAATGGAATCGAAATTCGTTGGAATTGCAGAACATTTTCGAACACAAGTCATTTATTTTTAATTAAAAATCCCAAAGGTCCGCAGCCGGGGGGATGAACTGACGTGTCACTACGTATTCAATCAACAGCAATCATTTTGATATTAAAACATACATTGCTTTCATGGAAGAACGTACCTATCGAATTCACCAAAACATTATACCTTCATAATAGTTATCTGAAAATAAATTTAATATCTCGCCTAAGTCAGATCATTAATATTTTCATTGGCTTATTACTATTTTAGGACCGACAAAGACGAACCGCTTAAGGCAGTCGGGATCGACAGATTGCGGTCAGCGTGCAGCCGGCAGCCTTTTTATGCGTTGATTGCAAATTGCGATCAGTGTATGGCAGTCCGTCTTTCCCATAATTTTAAAGGAGTCAGTCTGATCGTTTGAATTGGTAGAAATAATTTACAAGTTTACGAATATAACTTGGCAACTAAAATGTGAAAAGTTGCAAGAAATTTCAAATAAAAATGTTTTAAATGCTAAGCCATTGGTACGCTGGCAGCTGTTGTAGGCGCTTTTACGTTTCGTTTGTATGCAGCGGTCCATCACATTTTCACGTAGCTACGGAAACTGCAAATAAACCAGCAGCTTATAAATTAATGCGGCTCTTGGAATTCCATGCGGATATAATATTTTATCATTTAATCCGGATAGCAGTACTCGAAAAATATGTACATATTACTAAGTATTTTTAATACTTGCCTAAAATCTACTTGTGTATATAAATAAAATCTAATCTGTGCACATTTGTTCCACGTGGAATCCTTAACCACTCTACATATTTTGGTTGAAACTTTGATAGTAGGATTTGAGGATACAGATAAGGTTACCTAGAGTAATTCTTTGTTTGATGTTTCGATTATTTAGAATTTTGAAGCTTATCTATTTTGACTACACTAAACTAGCATTGCTATGCCTGCCGGGTTTAGCTACTAAAATATAAAAACATTAGAATTATACGAATGACACGCATACTACAGCGAAGTAGACAGATAATAAAAATTTCATTTCATTTCAAAATCTCGTTTAGTTTATTCAAGTTTCCGTGAATATATTTTTGTCAATTTTTTAGCCCACTTCAAAAAGAAGGAGGTTATCGATTCGACTATATTTTTTTACGTGTGCTACCGCGATGCTCCATCCCTGGTGCACCGATTTAAAAAAAAAATCCACCGAAAGGTAGTGCTCGCAGATGGGTCCTACTTTTTGATTATTTTTTAAAATAACTAGAAGACTAGTAGATTTTGTCAATTTACAATTGTTCATATGTTCTTGTTACACACGCGACAAGATCATATGAAACAATTAACAGAACTCACTAGAACATTCCCCGTTTGGAGCACAAAACGGCGAAGCTTGAGTAAGAACAAGTCAGAACGTGTTAGCGTAGTTCAAGAAGTTTGTATTGAACAGTTGTATAACTTTAGCAAAGAATAATTTTAATACTGAAAGTTTATTTCCATTTCATAGATATTATACCCTGTAAGTTCAACCGGAATCTTTTGTTTTGCAGCTTGAAATCTTATTTAATTAAATTTGATTAAATAATACAATACCAGACATTTGCGTTATAATGCAATTGTGTGAACTTGTAGTCAAAAACATAAAAAAGGTCCGTATTTTAATATTGCACTTAAATTAAATCTAAAGAAGAAATTGGTTCTCTTTAATTTTTTTCAACCACCATCCAAAGCAGAAATTAATTTTTCTTAATAATATTAGCTGAAATAAACTAAACATGCACTAATCAATAGTGCATTTCTTACAAAGTTATTTATCAATACGACCAACTACTGAATACAAACAAGTTTATATCCTTGCCAGCCGATCGGGGTCAGAACGTGACGACTGAAGTGTTCACAAGACAAATTACGAACTCCCGAAGTTCCAATTTGTTGAATTTACTATCGCCAAACCGGTCACGTTTTTAAAACGTATTAACTGCAAATACGTGTTTCGACCCTCCATTCTAAATATATGTGTACAACTTACATTATTTGGACACCACAAATACTACAAATCAGATAATTTAAATATAGAAGCAGATTTTTTTATACAAGAAGACGGCAAAAGAGCAATCAGGTCATTTGATGTTTTGTGATCTGATATAAATAAATATTAGAGTTCTTTAAATGTCTCAACCAAAATCTAACCTCTCTCTCTATCTCTCTCTCTCTCTCTCTCTGTGCTTTCTTCATTCCTTGCGACCTTTCTTCTTGACCATCTCTCGTAGGGCGTTTCTCCAGTCTTTGCAGTTCTCAGAAATGTAAAATTTTGATTTTTTGAAATTTTTATTTCAGATAAATGTGTGGACAGTTGATTTCCGGTTGCGGAGGTTTCAAGATATGATCTTTTTCTGTTTTATTATTTACTTTGACGAGTCTTTCGATCTTTAAATTGAATAATTTGCACAAATTGGCAAGTTTAAGTTATTTAAAAGTCTGTTAATTTATCGTAATGTCATTGCGCTTTTCTTTAAAAAAAAAGTAAATACTTAAATTTACTTCATTAATATATTTTCAGATTATAGCATCAATATTTAAATCACTGATGAGATAAAATTTCAATTCGAGATTGCAAAAGGAAGAGGTAATTCTGCAAGATTCATCAATCCTACGACTTTGGATGAGACCGAATCTTAAAGATATTTTCAATTCACGGTTGGATAACATACTCGTTAAGGCTTGCGGTTTGATCAAAACTTTCTCCGTTCAACGTAGAAACAATTTTTAAATATTAACTTTATATCTTTAATATTTACGCTATATTGGGTCAGATGTTTGTTTTTTTTTTCGAAGAAGAAATGTTTTTTTTATTTATTTGTGTACATACGATAATTCCAAAGCAAAATTATATAATTTAAGAGACAAAATGTATGGCAATTTGAAAACCTATCAAAAGTAATTATCCAGTAAGTATATCGAACATTTAATTTCTAGATATGAAAGAATTATTCAGATTGGTAGCTTATCTGGTAAGCAATACACAATGATTTGTCAAGTGAATGGAAAAATATGGCTTAAATTCGCTTCACGAGTAATTCACAAAGAAAAATATCTTATTTCCCTCGAGTAGTTTTATCACACATGCCCCTGGAACAGATTTGTGAATATTACTCTTGTATATATCATTCCTAAGCCCTATTATTTTATTAATAACATATATTTGTAGGATAATTTATGCTTTAAATTGTTAGATTCGAATTTTATTTTTGAATCGTCACCGATGCAATCAAACGGATTGATAGATTTAAAATAGAACGAATTGTTTGTTAATTAAATAAAATAACTAAACGGTACGTACACAGCTTTATACGAACGAAATCTATTTTGTACAGCTTAAACAGTATTTCCTAAGAAACCAAGCGGGTTATCCGGATTAAGTTAAACGATTTCCTTAACGGATAAAACAGATAAATGTTCATGTTTTTTTTGTTGAGTTGGTAACATTAAATACTATTATTCAACTTAAACTTCACTCGATATTCAATGTTTAAAATCCCTGACCATTGCCGGTTAGGTCGATCTATGTGTAAGCAACATTACTCTAGTTTGTTTTCAATTGTTTATCGTTTAACTATTTTAAACAAAATAAAACAAGCTACAATTCATCGAATGCGAAGCTTCGGATAACTTTTGGGCAGTAGTATGCGAACATTTCTGATCTCTCTACAACTGTACGGTACTCTGTATAAACTCTTTGGGGGAAAATTCCGTCTTCAGAATACAAAGTAGGAATCGAAGAGTAGAAGGATATATAGATGTAAGCATTTTATCACGAATAAGCGTAAATATTCTCTTCTCTAAGCTGGTATCGTGATGCAATCAATATCTTAAGCAACTTGAAACTTTGGTAGTTATATTTTGCTTACCTATGAAAGTACATAATATTAATTATTGGTCTTGATTATTACTCATGCTCTGAATGGTTTCTGTAATAGATTAAACAAATAAAAATGTTTAGGTTGCAATTTTTAATTTGTTATTTTTATTTAATACAGTTCTTGCATTTAAATGCTAATCTAAGCTAGCTTAAAAGGCACTAAGAAAAAGTTTAGTAAATATGGGATAAAAACTAGTGAAGAGGGACTCATTTTGACAAAGAGATTTTAGTAGACGCCAAACAATGCAAGCTGTACCCTTATCAAACTTGCCGTAGGTTTCTCAGAACAAATTTCCCGTTTAAAACATATTGTTATCTCTGTTTTGTGAAAGATAATGAAAGGGATGACGATATGTTTAATGCGGAGATTATGGTTTCAGAAACCAACAGAGTTGTAATTAATTTACCAAATTATCTCCGCTGCCCTTGTCTTGTTGAAGTAGTGACATTGTAATTTAAGTTATTTTCTGTCTCTAAAGAATCGTACTCATGACATGGTTTGTTATCAAGCACTGTGAAATCTAGTGTTGAGTGCAGAATTTAACATTCTGAAAAGGGGTGGCATACTGGCCACCACAACCTTTGCCTTTTTTGTATTAAGAATGATATAGACTACAGAAGAGGATCGTGCTGAAAGTGTTAACAACGGGATGTAGTAGGTAGTAATTAGAGTTTTATGGGATTTATATATCAATACATACATAATGTTAGTAAGAGGATTTAAAAACGTATTAAAAGCACTTTTGGCTGCCCTGCTGGTTTTATCAATTTATATATCTAGTTACGATTAACAGATGTTACATACACTTTTAAAAATATTTATTCGAATTTATTCATTAAAGTTGTAAATATAAATCAAAGAACAGCAATTTACAAAGTAAAAAAATTATATTATTAGGACTATTGTGTATTTGCAAAAAGGACTGACGCTATTAAGTTTCAATATATGTATGTATACCTTCTTGAAATTGAAATAAATCAAAAACATTAAAATTATTTCTCAAATAACTTCTAAACTGTTTACTCTTACAGCATGTGCAGTCGCGTAGAAAATTACTTTTCTACTAAAAGACACGTCTTCAATTATATAAATTGAACGTATTTTTCTTATTATGCATTTATTAAAATATATTTTATATGAATGTAGCAAATAAATAGTACATTTATGTATAACTATAACTATTATCTATATATGATGGTGGAGATGGTTTACCGTTCACAGCAGGGTCCATGATTACTTTATACATAAAAAAAAAAAAAAAAAAAATTCAGTCGAATTGATAACCTCCTTCTTTTTGAAGTCGGCTAAAAATACAAGATAGGTAAGCTAGTAAGTTAACGCGAGATGGCTCAACGACTGATCTTGCCGACTGCCACAGAAGAAGTATCGTGATTCGACCGGTAAGGTGTTGATTCCATCGAAAGCAGACAGACGGCGCTGGCGTTCCGTAGTACACTCGACTGCCACAAATGGCGCTAGTGTTGCATTGATGGCGCTAATGTTGCTTTGATTACGACATATAACTTATAAGTCACGAATACTGTTTCGTTTTATAATGGATTAATATGTCTTCTGCTGAATTTCAAAATCTATTAATCATAATTATTGTTTTTCTCGGTGTGATCGACTGTCGTAACATTTTTACATATTGTTGTCTCTATTGTTTTAAAAAATAATGTGAGGGTTAGCAATATGTTTTATACAAGTGTATAACCTAAAGATCATTGTAGTTTTTATGATCTTACTATAAAATGCACATAAAAGTTCTCCTATATAAAATACATACCTCCTATATCTTCCATATTAGAAAAGTGTTCACTAAGCCACCTGAAGTCTTGAGTGCCGTAGAATCCTTTGATATCATAAAAGATTTTTCCCTTTACAGCCTCCTTAAGCTGTTAACAAAAGAATCAGTGTGCCGAGCTGCGGAGGTCGACAGGTGTAAAATTTTAAAATTTATTTTAAAACGTTTTATTTTTATTTTATCCACTGAATTAAGAAATATTTTGTTTTTGGTCATAAAAAGTATTAATCTTATGATCAAAAGTGATAATATTTGATAAAATATTTAATCAACTCAATAATTTATATTAGTACATAGATGTATTTATTATGCGAATTAATTCAATGAGTAATAGAAATGCGTAATAAATTTTAAGTTTACTATCGTTTCTGTCGATATCTTCGCAAATAAAACGTTAGAGTAATACCGGGGATTTAGAGCAGGTTCTACATTTATCCGCGTAACGACCCAGGGGCAACTTGCGAAAAGAATACAACTACTAAAAAGGTTAGATTAGCTAGATTTGTAATTTTTTCTATAGGTGAAAGTGAATAGATTTTCAAAAAGCTATTCAATAACTATATTAAGACCTTAGGTTAAATTTACTTTTTGGTCAGCAATATTTATAAGAAATATGTAAGTACAGTAAAGAGTAAAACAAAAATTTTGTAGGATGGAACCGAAATGCTGCATAGTTGAAGAATAGTAATAAATAAACATTTTGAATCTTAGCTTAAAAATGGTGTAAAAGTAAAAGAAGTGGAATCTTTAATTTACATATTTTTGTAAGACCACGTTGCAAAACCAAATTGCTTATTAGCATTATTGTACAACTCATTTCCAGTTTATATGTGGTACTGTAAAATTGTAAACATCGCCAAATTGTAATCGCACTCGGGTTAATATTACAAACAGATGAAATTTCTGATATAGTCAGAACTTTACTTTTTTCACGATATATCGACAAATTGTGAACAGGTTGCCGTACGTTACTACCAACTTTTTTAAATTTATGAGTACTATAATTAAATTATTTACCCACCACATCATCTGCGCCAAATAAAAAAAACTGATTTAATATTCCAGACTGCTGTAATTTATCTCTCTTCCAAATCTCATGCAGATCCGATCTGTAGTTACACTATAAGAGACATCTATTCATCCATCCAAACTTTCGCATTTATGATTCAATAGTAAGTTAGTAAAATTTGGCTAGTTTGGTTATAAAATTAAAAACAGTTTTTTTATCAGATAAAATAATAAGATATTTATTGCACGATTACTACACTAAATTTCACAATTTCCCCTATATTGTTAGTGAAATTATAAAATAACAATGTTTACAATGTTACGGCGACATTAACAGCGGATGAAAACAACTGTGAATTTAACAACGTATGCAAATACAAGTGTGCAGATGCAGGCATAATGATATCACATAATCCTATTGTTAAACATGTTCTATTGTTCCCTGTTTTGCCATTCGAATTATATTCGGCATTATAAACTGACACGCGTATTAAGTAGAAAAACTCTATATCGCAAAAATGTAGATGCAGAATTATTTTTCTTCTAACTTCTATTGCCTTAATGTAGACTTACAAACAAAACATGCAAAAAGTTCAAGGTTTGTTGTTGACTATTGTTGTTGTTTTTTTACAAATCAAAACTCTTTTTTATAAGGTATTTATCTTCAGCCAGTTCATTTGACAACAACATAAAAACACATTCTTTTTTTTTAATTCTGTGATAGATAAAAAAATCACTATAATCAAATATTTAAAACATTATCTACATTCTTTCTAAATATATTTTTGTAAAACACTTGTTGCATTATCCCGACATAGAATCAATCACTTAATTTTGGCAAAGCTACTGGGTGTATGGCGTGATCTCATCGCAATCACATTGTTACAAAAGCTCGATAGTATATTAGGCGCCCAGTTGGCGCATGTTTTAAGTAAAAGTATGTGTAGTAAACAAATGTTATGTCGCCCGCGGCTCCATCTTAATTTAAAAAAAACTTAATTAGTAATCTATGTGTTCTTCCAGAACATACTCTATATATACCAAAACACATACGCGCAAAAACATTAGTTACCCTTCCGAGTCAGTTGGTTAAAAAACATATATTTTTTACTTATGTTTAACAAAAGTTAAAATGTATTTTTAATATAATATTAAACCACGAAGGTTTTATTCAAACGAAGCTCTTTAACGTGAGTTTTATCGGGAGAATATCGATAATGTGCGGTCCTTTCCCAACTCTCAAAGCTACAAAACTTAACGAGATCCTTTTTCATTTAGACGGATTAAATGGAAAGCGAATATTTTTTAAATGTTAAATTAGCTAAATCTTTTCAACGGTAAATTCTGTCCTATTGCAAAACGTAGAAAGAATTAATATAATTTTCTGGTAAAACATTACTTAAACATTGCATAAATTTGGTATTTCTATACTTGAAAAAAAAGGAACAAAAAATACAAGATGTAGATTACTCACTTCTGTAAAACTAATTTGCTTACAACAACCAAACATAACTGTAGTAACTACAAACATTTTTAAATTAGTCATCTGGCATTGTAATATATCGTTTAATTCCGTGAAATTTTATTTAACATTCACAATGAAATTATTTCGAAAATTTCTCATAGCAACATATTAAACGTGCTATCTAGCACTTATGGGAACACCCTCCTATAATATCCTTAAGTAGGAAGCGAATATAATTCTTTGACTGTACAGTGTACTATCAGAGAACCTAGCAGTACTTAATCTTGACCAAAAGCGACAGTCGTTTGAACCTATCATAACTATTGAGACGACGACGTTGAAACAATAACTAACAGGATAAGGCTTTTGAGTCTGTACGAAAAAAAGGTTGGTCAGTGGTACACAACTAATTGCTTTTACTATTGCCGTTTGTGCAACCCATAGCTAACTAATTGGTTATTTTGTAAGAAGGGGCGAAGTTTGTCTCGTTGCAAAGGACAAGGCAATTTTTCTGTAAGTGGAACACGACGCAGGGCCCTGACTGTACATCGTTATACTCAGGAATATAATACGTAGGTATATTTATATATCGTTGCCAGGCTGTCAAAACAATATCGAGTTACACAAGGATACAATTTCTCTACTGGTATAAAGAGTATTTTATTTTATATCATGCAAAATTGTAAAATATGAGGAAACAAATTTGATCTTCTTTTCCTGAACTTTTTTTGCTATTTGAAAAACAGAAGCTTACGGTTATTTTTATCAGCACGAGTAATTAAACGTGAAAAATATAAATTGTATTTTATTTTTGTCAAAAAACTTACTTTATTAATATAATAATTGAGTAAGGTACATTACTGGATAATTACTGGTTAGTTTACCTTATATCTAATATTTATGTATTGAATTTTGGAATTGAATAAGTATTTAGTTTATAATTCGAATTTTTTCTACATTTCTTTTAATATCAGGATATATCCATACTTGTTGAATATAAAGCACTCACAGATCTTATTTTCCTGAATAAATAAACCTTCAATCATTTTATGGTCTCCCTGCTACTCTAACCTGTATCAACATTGATTCCTTTGAGGCAGTACCGGTTGTTTGCTTTTAATTTATAAATTTTTTTATATTATGAATTAATTTTCTATATTATTCTACTGCATTAGATATTTAATATGTTAAATTCCAAGTTATAATATTTTAACTTAATGAATTGGACATATTATGTATCTACTAACCTTTGGAATTATTGCTTTGTAGTACGCAATTTAATTTATATTCATATGAGTCATCGCGGTTGTTGTTTATCATAAATTAGAAATAATTATCAGTATACTAAATTAACAAATGCATATTCCACATATACAGTGGATATCGATGTCTAAATAATTTTATTAATACGGCTCTAAATATTACGAAGTTATATTTCGCAATACAATATTTATCACTGTTTCAATATGTTTGATACAGATCAAAACATCGGATTCGTAAAACCATCGTATTTATTCTCAAACTTGGTTGCCTCTGAAGATTGAAATTATACCGACGCTTCACTGACTTTTCCCATATTCCGCCAATTGCCTTCAGATCATATTCATATGGCAAGGGTTAGAAATATGATAGGAAAATGAATCGATAGATATATAATTCCATTTACAAATTATTATTTATCTTCTTTTTTGTCTATGAATTTATTTGTTTCATATTTATTGAAAAAGTAATGTAACCTTTTAATTCCAGACTTTTCTATGTAGCGGTACTCTTAAAAATGGATAAGTTTTTATGGCCGTAATACTAATATAAAAATGAGTTGCCATCACTCTTATATTCATGGAAAAACTGAGATAGAAATATGTATTTGTACGATCATTTCAGCAGTGAAAACAGACTGTCAAAAGAAAGTTTGGGACGATGCCGATGTTGGGAATCTCACATTAGAAACTACATATTTCATGGCCCAAAAAATAAGTGGACCCTTGCGTCCAGTTTTCCAATAGATCGCGTAGCTGAATTTATTGTCAGACATAATCTATCTTTTCTATAAATAAAAATTAATCTTTGTGTGTATCAAGATTTATCAAGTTACTTATAATGTTTTTTTTTTCATGAAATTTTGCACTACGGCCAGTATTTTCACTATTTTGACTTTGTCAGCCATGTAATGTGAGGTTCGCCTATTAAATGAATAAAAATAGAATGTATACTCTTCGACCTTATGTCAAATATTAATCCTAGAAACATTTTTAATCGTCTATTAATTTCTAGATACGGAAGTACAAATAGTATAAGAGTTTACGTCGGTAAAACTCACTGTAAACACAATGTGTTAAATCGGTGTCGGTACAGAAACAATAGAAATCTGCCTAACAACTTATGAGGGCAACCAACATCTATTCGAATAATGTATATTTACACCTTGATATTTCTAAAAGGCACGAAGATATAATTTTTTTCTGTATAATATACATAGAGCAATGGTTTGGTTAATATAATTTAGAAATGTTTGAATAATTTTGATTGGCGAGACTTTAATCATAAGGTTAGATCCATACCTACAATTAATGCACATACGACAATGTCAATATAGAGGTGGCCCAAATCAAGTATAAGTTACAAGTTATGATCTAAAATAAAGACATATCTAGCTCAATCTCAGAATTCTAGTACCGTCATTTTTTTGCTTTTCATTGTCAGTATTTTTCTTCACTATCTCTAATAGCACCAATATCTCTAATAGCATACCTAAGCTCCAAAGAAATAAAAAGACATTCATCAATCAAGACTTATTCCCCGTCCTCCCATAGTAGCTCATTACTTATGTTGATTGACGTAGAAAAGGACATTACCAAGTGAATTATCTCTTTCCTTGAGCATGATTTTTATTATCGAACGAAGCTATAGTTGTCACGTGTCATGGGTAGTATATATCTATAGTCAAGCAAGGATATGTCAACCGGTGAGAAAGGCGCTGTCAGAATAAATATTAAACCTACTTAAGCATAGAAAATTAAATAAAAATAAAAATTATATGACAGTTAAAGTATGTAAAGGATATTTGTAAGGATGATATGTTTTTTTTTTACATTTACCTACAATGGGGCGCTAGTAAGCTGTCATAATTTAGTTTAACTTAAACTCACCGGAACAGATACCCTTGTATTATTTTATTAGGTAATTCAAGATTTCGCAGTTTTACCAAAAACTTTTTGATCAGTTATTGAAAAAAGAAATAATACTGGTGCCCTTAAAAAAATAATCGTATTGTTTTTAATTTATAAAAATTATTTTTAAAGCGATTTAGTAAAATAGTATAATGAAACGTGAACATATTTAAAATTGCTGCAGAAATTAGGTACGATTCGAGAAATTGTTAGGTTTTTGCTTTTTTTTCACAAGAAATGTTTCCTACAGTTTGTGCGAGATGTTACTTGAACGTTGAACAAAAGTTTGTTCAAACAGGCGTCGACTTCCTTTCAGGGGTCGGTACGCAGGTTCCTATTGTTCTCAAACTGGTACTAACGAAACGCGACATGTCGTTTACGGCAAGCCTTTGCGTACAATGACTTTGTGATTTCATACAAAATTGAAGGAACTTCCCTTTTTAACGATGTCAAACAAAACTGCTCGTTAAAATTGCAATGAGGATTATTACATAGATGTTTAATCTTGCTTTAGTAATTTGTCTTAGCAATTTTGCTTCTCCCTCCTTTTTTAGAACAATATTTTCTGATTCTTAACTATATTTATTACTAGATAATATATATGATATTAGGTATAAGTATTAATAAAACCTAGTAATCACAATAAATATTTCGACTACGATAGTCAAGTTGCAGATGTGATAATCGCCACCATCGATGCGAAAAGTTGTTAAGTAAAGTAGCAAGGAAAATCTCAGACATAGATAGGAATACCCAATTATTCCAGTCCAGCGAAAATGTAAACCCCAACACATAGCGCTGGATTCGATAGTTGCATTGGAATACTTTAAACTGGGCATAAGAGTATGTTTGTGAATGTTTCAATTAAGTGATATGACGATAAAACGTGATTAGTTTAAGTCTCCGAGGATGAAGTTAAAGTGGGGTAGAGATAATAAAGTATTAAGACAGGCTTAAGAATATAAGAGAAATTAATATTAGGAAGCGCACGCACATACTGTGTTTAATATTCAATACCATGAATGTTGGATTAGGCAAATACAAATATTCTTTTGTTTGTTCAAATCAGTTTGCTATTATTTATTTTTAGCTAGAAACAAAACGAGAGAGTATGTAAGTCCGTAATGTTGTAGTAGGACACATTTGTCACACACATCGGGTATCCCTTTTGATGTCGAATTCCATAAACACCACATGCCTTTACGGTGATAGAATGATTTTATAAAAAATACGGCTTAAGATTATTGTTTAAGGCATCCGCTGCCTTCTATGTCAAAGTAGAAAACATACTAATTTATATTTATACTATTAAGTATCTCTATCTCTAGCCCTAAACTTCGTCCGCGCAGGGATAAAAAAATACTTGTCAAGTAGCATGATATGTTTTTTTCTACACAATGTTCAACATCTATACCAAATTTCCGCCATATCCATATACCCACTGACAGCATCCATCCATTTGAACTTTCTCAATTATAATATTAGTAAGATGTTTAGCAAAGCTATTTAGCTGTCCTGGAATTTTAAGGATTTTTTTAACAATAAAAACGGTAAACCCAAACAAAAATCTAACCGTTTTACAGATAAAGCACGTCGAAATAAATTATCATTATTATTTCTTATCGATTGGAAAAATGCAATTCACAAAAAATCGATGGCATTCTTTTCTGCATTGAATCTGTACCCAATTTATTTGTAAACCGCAAACTGAATGTCAAAATGACAAACTAAAACCAAACGTCAAGCCCAAACTCAAGAAAAAACAAACAAAAAGATCTGCGATCGGTGTATAATTTATAAATATTTAGAATGTGGAATAAATTGCAGGACTCGCCCCCGTTTTATCTGCAATTTTCACAGACCAATGGCTACGAGATATCAATAACCGATTACATTACGTTATACACTGTTAATATTTTGGAGAATGAATTTATCACAATATTGAAGGTTAGTTTTTGTAAAATACAATGTAAGGTAATGAATATGTTTTAATGTGCTATTCTATTTAATTCAATTATTATTTTCCTGGTACATTTAATCATTTGACGATAGGTTAGTAATATAATCTATTCAACGAAAATAAAATATTATTTTTATCAATAGGAAAGTAATCCAAAACTGGAAATAACTGACAAGGAGTTGATGGATAATGGAGTTGACATGCTTTCAAACCTAGAGAATATCAAAGACTTGAGAATAAACACTGCAGATGGACATTTAAAACTTTATATATGCAAGTTTTTTGTTTATCCATTTAGACTGAATTTAACATTACATGAAGCTCCCAAAGAAATTGTAAGTAAAGATTTTTGAGCTTTAAATATAAGTGTTTCCATGAATACTATAAACTTATTAGCTTAAAAACAGGAACTGATTTCAAATAACGGTTGGGAATTTTCAGTTTTTCCAGAAAGTTACTCAGCATCTTCTCAGGACTATTATAGAGCTTCGAACTATTGAACAGAAATTGCGAGAATCTTTAAAAAAGAAAGATGAAGAAATAGACAAGTATAATATGAAAGGATATAAAATAGAAAGTAAGTTTCAGTTTTCCAATATAATGTATGTTGCGCACAACATGCATTTTATATATTACTGCAAAGCATGTTATATTAAAATATTTGACTAGTTGCACTAAACACATACACATTTATGGGTGTAAACATGTTTTTTGCTGAAGTAAAAGAGCCTATGCGGCCTATTATCATATATGGTTGAAACTTTGAGAGCCTCCTGTAAAGTTGTCATTTGTTTGGCCCTTTTTCATAGGATCTATCGAAATTATGATGATTTACGTTTGGGTAATTTTAGTTCATTTGATTTCAACAATTTACTTTGATAAATATTTATTAGTTTTTAATTTCAATAATGTACAGAATATAGAAGAACAACAGTATTTAATGAAGAGGAACATTTGAAAATGCATGAAGTTTTTAAAAAAAATGGTGTTGTGCCACAAGATATTCCTATCAGTTTACTCGAGAAAAAAGGGGAAAATAAAGAAAGCATTCTTCACATGTAAGTATTGTATATACCTTGAATTCTTTTTGAACAATATTTAATCTAAAGTAATGTTTAAAAGGTTTGATTCTTTGTTTTGCGTAAATGTCTAAATTCTCAATTGATTTGAAAAAAACCACAGAAACAAAGCTTTTTTCTATATAATTTGGGCTTTTTTTCTATCAAATTTATCGGATGACAATTTAGAGACAAATAGAGTAATATCACAAAAAATTAAAAAAAATTAAAAACCTCATATAATAACAGGAAACAAGAGACAAATGGTATTCATGATGTTCAAGTTAAACAAGAAGCAACCACATCAGAAGCAACAGTGGAAGCCAACACTATACAAAATATACCAAAAATTGATATCAAAGAAGATATAAAACGTGAACTGCAAAATAATATTAGTCCGTTGAAGAAACGGAAAAAAGAGTTGAATTTGTAGCATTCATAATGGTATTTAAGATTTTTTTGTACTTAAAGGTAAAATTACCTTAAGATTCTTTTTCTATGTGATAAAGGAACATAAATGGATCTCTAGTATACCTTTTACATTATGTATTGTATATCTAGATCATTGTAGCATTCATATCCAAAAGCTATGTATTTTTTAAGAAAAAATCCTTTTTTTTTATTTTATGACATCATGAATTACATTTTTAGTTGTTTTTATTTTATTTTGTTATTTCATAATTATTATTTTTTACTTTATGCAATGAAATTTTGAAATTGTTAAATGAAATCAATGAAATTTCTTGAAAAAAAATATGAATTTTATTTGTTTTTTTTTTGTAATAATGAATTTGGTTTATCTAATATTTTAAAACGACAGGCAACATATTCAGTTTCAAAAATGTTTAATAATCTATAGTTTATGGATATTTTTGTAATGAAATAAATACATTTAATTTAATAATGAAATTTTATACCTTCATAGTATTAATATGTGCAGTTGTAAAAATTAAAATTCATTTAGAAATTCATTAAAATTGGACCTGAATTTGAAAATTTAAAATTGTTATAAATAAATATGTAATTATAAGTGCTTAATAATTTATGATATAAATAGTAAATATAATATAATTAAGTGAATAAAAATAATATTAATTTTAATTCCAAGTGTTGATGGCTCAGTTGTTAGCGGTCTTTTTGTAATATGCAGGTCCTGCTTCGAACCTTGTTATTCTCTAATGTGTTTCTATCTTCAAATGTACATTTATCTGTCTTAATTTGATGGAAAATGTAGTGTTACAACCTGCACATATCTGCAAAGAAACTCAAAGATATGTGAAGTCAACCATCCCGCACAGCGCTGCATGGTTGACTACGGCCTAGTCATCACTAAGGGAGGATCCGTGCCCCTCAGTAGCGATGTATATAAGCTGATCGCACAATAATTTCATTAATAGCACTGTTTGGTATTTACTTTTTATATATGTATATGGATAATGTCAAAATTGTTAAGATATTTAAAAAAAAAATTATAAAAATTTGCTTGTTTTTATGTAAAAGTGCGCGGCATGCACAGGCACTTTCCTTTTTGTGATAAGTTTGACTTTTTTAGTTATTTTTTTGGATAGTTATTAGATCAAATGTGACATTTTGATGTTGTTCATGGTTTTTATTGTCCATGGTTTTTAGGTTAGGTTTGTTATTTATAGATGTATAATTATAATGTATATAATACAACATTTAGACATGAAAAATTGTTTGTTTTTCACTACTTTTGTATACTACTCCATAATTATTAACAATTTGAAATTGGTATATACACGAGAAGACCAAGGGACTTAGGATATTGAATATTTGACAATTTACCAATTTACTTTGGTATTTGGCACAAAGTGACCTCACTGGAAATTTTACGTACATAATGTACTACTCATTTACCTACAGTTTTTTAGGAGAATTAAACAAAATATTATGTAAGTCAATTTATTCAGAATCAAAATTTATAAAATTAATACGATGTCCCTCACGTAACAATTACTTTAACCGTTGGTTTCCACTGCAAAACATAAACAACATGTTATCTCCCTCATTTTCTTAGAAATATAAAGAGATAACGATTTCTTTTTATATAGATTTTTCGACAGTGGATTTTGACACATCTCTTGTATGTGAATGAGTTTGAGCCTTGTGACAATTTACAACTGTCCCTGAATAACATCTTTGCACATGTAAGGCAGCGCATCGTGGCGTGCAGTTTATCATCTTCATAGACAAGCTTTGCCCGTTGATAAACCCTTTTTCCACTAGGCAATCAGCGCGGTGCCCTCACTTATATTAGCTGTCAAGTCGTGCGCAGATAGTTGCTTAATAGCAAAAGGTTTTTATTTATAAATTATATAAAGAACTCTGACAGTTTTAATCTTATATATATAATTCTCGTGTCACAGTTAGTTACCATACTCCTCTGAAACTGCTTGAATGATTTTTATATGCATATTCAGTAGGTCTAAGAATCGGCTACTATCTATTCATACCCCTAGAAAGTCTCTAGAAATAATTTACGTTTGTCGAGTCAACTAGTTGTTTTATAATATTTTGCACATAGCTTTAAAAATTGTCGCTGTCAGAGATCAGTATATAAAAATTGATGTATCACCAAACACCACAGTCACATATTTATAAAAAACAAATATTTAACATAGACAACAAAGTCCGTTTTTATCTAAGGTCGTGTCAAGCTTAACTAAATGTTTCGAAGCAAGTAACTACAAAACTTGATATAATACTACAAAATTCTGAAAATGTGCAAGAGTCATAATTACTATAGCCAAGCGTCTTATGCCTGTACAGATATATCATTATACTATTGATAATTTTCCACTATCGTAACATGTATAACAACAATATTGCCATCTCTTTCATTCTACATGACAAAAACAGAGATAACGATTATGATTACATGTGTTACGATAGTTGAGTTTACAGTAATATCTACTTCTGTTCTATAAAGACTATAAAATCTAAATTATAAATTATATTTATTATTCGCGATGAATTTTTAAATGACGTTTCGTAGTGACTTGCAATGAAAATCTTACAATCATAAATTCTGTTAACATCCCAAGCATAAGTTACGTTGATTTTTATAACAGTAAACTGTCGTAAGTAGAACTTTACGTCGTTCTTGAAATGTTAACAAGATTATTTCCTGTACAATATTCAAAACGATTTCGCAACAGACACTGTCCCAACAATTTTTCTAAGATTAAATTGTTTAAACTTTCGTGAGACATCATAATTAATTAATTAAGAAACGGCTTAACCCCTGAAGATGGATCCCCGATGGGTCCGAAACTAGTCGGTGCCGTCACCAGACGATCAAACGTGAGTTAAGCCGTTTCTTAATTAATTAATTTTTCTAAGATACATTCGTTATACTTTTCGCAGTAGTATAGTTCATTTCCAACATTCATATCGTTTCAAATACAGTTATAATTTAATTAAAGTTCACGTTTACTAAATTATAGCTATAGCAAATCTTAATTAGTAAAATTGTAATAAGTTGTGCAGTGCGTATTCCATGATACGTATTAAAAATCTTTAATCATACACAATCTAATTGAAAATACATTTTGGAAATGAACTTTACTAAATCCTTTCGTATTCACATCCTTCGTGTCTTATATTCATTGCTTGCCGTTATTTGCTTCAAGCCTATAGAAGTCCAGGCTAACAGCTACACTTCGAAACATCGCTCTCAGAATCTGAAGGCTTAATAACATTATCCCTCTCCTTTAGCTCGAATGCATCCGCCTGCAAATATAAAACAATACAATTAAGTAGATTGTTACATGTTTAACTATATTTCACGAGTTATGTAAAATCTTAAAGCAAAGTTTAATTCAGTTATTTAAATAATAAAAAAGAAACGACTAATGCTTAGGACCGTTACCTTAGTCTCTCTGTATTCCCTTATTTTTCTTGCTAAAGTTATAAATGCTTCTTCTATGTTAATGTTATTTTTACACGATACTTCAAAGAATGGCATATCAAAATCATCAGCAATCTGGAACATGATAAATTAAATAATTTTAGGTTAACATTATTTTTGTTTTATCTTTTACTTCTCCTCTTTTACCTTTTGACCTCTCTCCCTAGGAACAGCGCGGTGGTTCTCATGCACGTCACACTTATTGCCAACTAATACTTTGATAACATCTGGAGACGCGTACTGAAAAAAAAAATACAAAGCATTGTATGGTTACGAATAGTATGAAAAGAGAGATTCAAAAAAGCTAGTAGCGTGATGTCTGTCTAATTTGAAACAGACACAATATATGATATTAATAGTATACCTACATAGAAAATAGGTAAGTACACGGTGAATAAAATGTGAAATAGCGTTATATAAAAAGATTTTTATAACGCCTGTTAAGATTATAAAAGAAGTATTACATTTTTAAAACGAAAGATTGCGGAATTATTACTGCCAGGCGTCGATTTTTAAAATGAGAGCGCTATAGGAAAAAATAACATTTAAAAACTTACCTCTTGAATATTTCTCAGCCAATAAGACAAATGGTTAAATGACTCGAGATTAGTAATATCGTACATAAGGATTATACCCATGGCACCTCGGTAATACGCTGTGGTGAGTGTTCTGAATCTTTCCTGGCCAGCAGTATCCCAGATTTGTAGCTTAATTGGAACCCCATCCAAATTGATGATCTTTTGTTTGAAATCTATTCCTGTAATTGTTAAATGATTTTTTTGTTTAATTTGTTACGTCTGTAAAACGTTGAGTGTACTAGTATTTGAAAATTATTTCGCGAATTGTGTTATAGACAGTAGATTAAAGGCGACTACGTCAAAATATGAAAATAATATTGAGTTCGACGCACGCACGGGTCATTACAGTTCATTCAGTAAGATACATAACTGCACTAGCTATGTAGCTATGCAATGCAGTAGTAAAGGTACAGTCTTTTCTAATCCCATAGGTATAGTGATATTCAAAGAAAATATATGACACTTTACGAGCAGTAAATGATACAGTGCGTAATCCGGACAAAAGAGATTTATTAAGTCCATGCAATAAAACTGGTCTTATAAAAGAAAGCAATATAAATAAACTACAAATTAACCTCACATGACATTTATGAACAAATAAAACATTTAATATCTCCACAAGAAAACTATTCGGTATAATATTTAATGCGAGACTTTACATCAAACAGTCCATTGTTCGCTTCGATATTTCCGCACTGGAAACTATAATTCTGGCTCCGTTATAACCAGAAGGGAACTTAAGCACAGCATCACCTAACTAACAAAGGCTCGTAAAACTAAAAGTAAATATTCTCACTCACCTATTGTGGATATGTAAATGTCGTAATATCTCTCGTCACAATATCTGTGCACTATGCAAGTCTTGCCGACATTCGAATCACCCAAAACTAAGAGTTTGTACGTCGCTGAGAAGTCCAAAGCCATGATTTTTGTTTACTTCGTTGGTGAACGCGGGTGCTAGCTCAAAACATCGGTCGAACTGTCAAAGTGAGAAAAATCAATGAAGGTCAGTGCGCATGTGCGACTTACCCTCCCCGCAACAAGTCACTATGTAGTTAATGCCTGTTTCACACGAGCGCAGTACAGAAAGCCAGAGCAGTAGACAATGTAGTACATGCTACTATTAAACGCACACTTATGCCCTTCGTACACAATTACACAAGGCAACGTAAATTGTCAATACTAACTTGACATATGGTTGCGTCGCGCTCGGTATATACAACGTTGAATTATTGACGCCAGCTCTTTATTCGGTCAGTACGGGTATAGCGACTACATATCAACTGTATAGATTTGCTTAACCAGTACGACTTAAGGTCCTTCAAGAAGCGAGCGTATCACCATCTCAAAGGCCGGCAACGCATTTGCGATTCCTCTGGTATTGCAGATGTCCATGGGCGTCGATAAACACCTTGGTGTTTCCGCTGCTCGTTTGCCCCCTTCTCTTATAAAAAAAAACCATGGTGAAAATCGCAGCAACTCTTCTCACGACGATCATGACAAACAAGTTGCGGGCGATTGGCTTTGTCTATGACAGACAGAAATGCAGCAACGCGCGCTTTGTACAAACTTAACTCTCTAAGTTTCGTAGATTTACGTTGCCTTTTGTACGAAGGGCCTTACTTTCACAATAATATTCTGTCTTGGCGTATGCGTGCAGTACTGCATGATCTTATTGCTACACTGTGATACCCTCGTGTGAAATAGACATAACGCGGGACGATAAATATCTTTGGCGACAAGTTAATCTGCGAGTTCAAACATACAATGTATTAATGTGTTTTCCATATAAGTATACATCAGTCCGTACCTACGAAATCATATTACACAGATTAAATAGAGAGGTTTTTAATAGCGAACTGGTATTGGCTTACATCCAAACATTAAAAAAATTACTGCACCAAACAGTTGGTGCAGTAGACTAAAAATACATAAGCTTGTTTGCAGGAGTAATGTAATTTTTGGGCAATACAAATTTGCACAAAATAAACGTAAGTATGTAATCATGACATTTTTAAACCTTATAAGTACTAGAAACTAGCATTTACCCGCGACTCCGTCCGCGCGGAATAAAAAATAGAAAACGGGATAAAAATTATCCTATGTCCGTTTCCTGGTTCTAAGCTACCTGCTCACCAATTTTCAGTCAAATCGATTCAGCCGTTCTTGAGTTATAAATAGTGTAACTAACACGACTTTCTTTTATATATATAGAAGATGTGTACAAAATCTTATGAAAGTTAATTAACATCATAAAAAACACTAGAAATTCAACCTTATTGCAATACAATAAAGCAGAAAGATTTTCACGTCTATGTTAAATCTTACAAGTTTGTGCAAAGCAATTTCTTCTTCAATTATAGAGAATTTACTATCGTGCCATGCTGTTATGATTACAATGTAATTTAGTCCAAGAGAATTGTAAAATTACTTCAAATATATATCCTAAGTACTGGTGGGGAAAGTGCATTATATGAATGCACTTTTATACTGTCTCATATCTGTCATAATCATAAACTATCGTACTCATAGTCATCTTATAGTTCCTCAAGCTGTTCCTTTGTGTATTGTATGATTTCTTATACTAAATTTAAAGTAAGACACTTGAAAACATGGTTAATATATTAGATTTTTTTTTATAAGAGAAGGGACACCAAGGTGTTCATCGACGTCCATGGACATCTGTAATACCAGAGGAATCGCAGATGCGTTGCCGGCCTTTGAGATGGTGATACGCTCGCTTCTTGAAGGACCCTAAGTGGTAGCGGTTTGGAAATACCGGTTTTTAAGTATTTACCTACTAAAATTGTTATATGGTCCTTAAAAGTCTGAAATATATTCATAATAAATGCATTTTTGTAACAATAGGCTATTTAAGCATGAGACGTTGTGAGCAAAAATAAAAGTTTAACCTTACTATTGTTCGGTTTAGATGACACGTCGATATGCACGCCTTCCGCATGTGGTAGGCGTTGTTTATTAAGATTTCCATTTATTCCGTTTAAATCCTTGCCCATATCTGGTCCATACATCGCGGTGGTCCCTGTTATATGCAAAAGCATGTTTTTGTTAATACAGGCTTCAACGCAGCTCCGTTACCGACCCTTTGTCTTCTTAGCTTCTGTTTAAAACTATTTTCTCGAATCAAGATTAATATTCTGCCGACGATGTTTATGATATGGAATCATTCATATATTATATGGCATTTCTTTTGGCACGTCGGGAACAAGACTTAGTGATAAAGCTGACGTTTTTCAGGTTAGTTGTCTACTTTTTCTTTTTAACTAACAAAAAACATAGAATACGGGTTTATCCAAAGTATTCCTTACAACCCGCATTCCATGTGTTCTAGGCTACATAACTTTAAGTATACGTGACGCAATGTCACTCCAGGTCACACGGTAGCGATATAATTCGTAACCAGCTTCCATTCCAACTATGATTTCATTTGTCTAAGAACCGCAAAATAGTTGTAAGCGTCACCACAATATGTGTGGTAAATGTATGTTATTTTAAAGTTCGTGTCATATTCTGACGTTCAGAACTTAGAGTCCATTCACACTAAAACTGAAGATGTGCGGATAATCGCAGCAAATCGCGTTTTGAAAAGGTGAATCTAAGCTAGTAATTTGTTATAGTATAATCGAAACGAATCTTTGTTTGAAATTACCTTAAATAAACACACAACTCATGCCCATTTGCCATCGTCTTCCATTTAGCTCGGTCATGGCTAAACTTTGTATATTTGGTAATTTAAAGTTACACTTAGTTGTATTTTAATGTGAACAGACCTTTACAATATTCACTACCGAGCGTGCAATTTAAAAGGAAATAACGAATGTAGCAATAGCTAAGCGCGGAAATTGCACGGAAAGGGTTATGCATGCAAGTTACTATTGTGAATATGTAATGCTAGATTATATTATAAATGCGATGAAGTTAGTTTGTTACGCTTTTACGGTCCGGAGAAATTCACCGAAAATATTTTTTTTTCCGTTTTATTAGACTATTATTTCAAAAAAAAAAAATGTCTCACGCTCTAAAATACTGAGTACTATAGCAGCGTATAATAAACTAGTAATAGTACTTTTTCTAATTTTATTTATAAAGTGAAAAGTTCATGAAGATGTTCCATATAAAATAATTGTTCGTCCACGATGGGAAAGCAATTTCACAGAAGGGTATACCAATTACAGGGAAAGGCTTCACATATTGATTTGTTTGGAGAGGGTTAGCGCGGGTTAACCGCTGATGACCTCTGATAGCCTTAGCTCATCATGAGTATTGATCCCAAACCTAACAACTACAACATTTTTATATATAATTCAACACTTAAAGACTGATTTTATTCGAGCCGTTTAATAAAGAATTTTTCCTCATTGTTAAATTTGTTTGATTCACTTATTATCAAACATTGTAGTGAAGAAAAGCGTTTGAAAAGACCGTTAACTGTAAAAATTTGATCTTTTACCGCGCCTTTGATACTTTAATTTATAACCACGTGTGTTTTAACCATTTTTATTTATTTATTTACTTAACATTGAATTTAAGAAAGACATTCTAAATCCATACTTAAATGGCTTTACACGCACTTAATAATATATTATTTTAACCTAAATACCTAGGGTAATAAAAAAATCAGTTTGTCCAATCTATTATAAACGAAGTGATTCCTTCATTGACCTAATAACTACTTCTTCAAGTTAGAACTAATCGATTTCACATTAAAAACAAATGACAGTCAAACAGCACTGACAATATGACACCTACGCGTCTGACGTCAAAAATAGTAGATAAGCAGAGTACAAAAGAAATTGCTTAGCGTGAAATTCCCTCAAATGCGTCACCGTTAGGTAACGACCAGCCGGATCTTAGCGGTCATTAAACGAAAATAAGATCATATCTCGGACTACGGAGGACTCGGCGACCGAAAGTGATAGTTCAATAGATTTAAGAGATGACGCCAACGGACACCGAAAATGACTAGTCACCTTTCCTCACTCATATAACTATCTAATTCTGTATGACCTGTATGAAGTAATTATCTGTACTTAGTATATCTATCTGAGATTAATTTTACCTCACGTTCTTCGAAACAAAAACTAATGATCATAATTTATTATTCGTATAGCAATGGATTAAAACAATTTGCCAATTATAATTTAAATTTTTCTTCTCAACTTCCTTATACTACTTCCTTTTGTTTAACTTTTTCACAAAGCATTCCATGGCATTTACTAAACTTCTTAGTTTCATAAGCATAATAAGGTTTCCAAACAAGTGCGACTTACGGTCTTTCAAGAAACGAACATACCATCTCGTTAAAGGTCAACGAATCTGCAGTTACTGTATCTGCAGTGATGTGGATATCTATGGGTGTCGTTGATCATTTCGGGGTTCCTGCCACGTTATAAAACAATAATCTTACTTCATAAATCAGTCCTAATGTCGGGTCAACCACACATGTTAACGCTGCGGTCTTCCGATAGACAGGTAACTTGTCGTATACGTAAAGAAGTGTTGTCGGCCTCATTTCCGGTGTATCCAAAATGTTTGGGTATTGCAGAATAACTAATGGATACGGTTGCTGTATTGACTTTGTTTATATAAACAGATGTTAGAATGAATGTCGCACAGTTGGATTCGTGACAAGTACCTTACTATACCTCTCTTGCAGATGGTTATGTTGAGTTATTATTACAATTATAGTCCAGTATAGTGAGTACAGCATAGTTTAAAGTCAAATTATTGCACTAATAACAGCGGTAGAATATAGAAGGTAGGTACTTAGCGTAAGTTTGCACTGCTGAAACGAGTATACAAAAAATTGTTATTTCTGGATGCGAGGGGTGACAATTAGTTTTTGAACAACCTTTGGCAGTGGAAACTCACGCTTAAGCTTCACCTAATGATACTTAACATTATCCTTTTATAGCTGATGTAATTAATTACGAACATCTTTTAAAACATTTAATTATAAATTTAAATTTATAATGTCATTTTTTCTGTCCTTAACATTTATTTTGACAGCAAAAATACCTATAAAATTTTCATTATCCGTGATATTTATTGTGTGCTATTTATAAACCGCTTGCTGAAGCACCTACCTTATTTATAACCTACACATATTTTTGCAGATAATCATAAAAAAATAACGATTTCTTAATAAATTTGCTACGCGTGACAAAATGACAGCATAAAGAAACACTTGTTAAAATGACAGCAAGTTTTGCAGTCATGTCTCTTAGTTAATAATTACATACACAGACAGAGTTTAAGTAAAAGTTTTTAATTAATAGGAAGATTGATAAAATTCAAAGGTCATGAAAAAAACAGAAGAAAAATCAAAAACGGAATCCAGTATGTTTATACAATTTAAAACGATTACGACCAAACAATCTTGCACAAAGAAAAATGATGATTGCGTTAAATGGTATGTTACACAGTCAACATATCACTTCCTTCGTAACCCGCAATAAATATCAATGCAAAAGACATTAATGAACAATAATTAAATGTTGATCTGAAAAGAATCTTACAAACGGACTATAATAAAAATCCATGATAAATATCTGATCGTTTAGCCTCTTGTTAAAGTTCACAACTTCATTCGAAACTGCAAAGTATTTATTATAAATAATTACCCTCAAATCATCAGATTGTGAGGTAAATATGAAAATATTTACTGAAATTAACATAATATCATGTTATTTACATTCCGTTTACTTATATCTGTATACTATAAATAGTTTTGGTCTTTTAGTTGCCTCAAAATTAAATAAATTATGGTTAAAAGAATATTCGTCACGTATCGAAAGATGATAATTTGCTACACTTGATTTTTACTCTTGCTTACTCTTCGATTTATCGCCGAATCACCGTGAACGATATTACAGAGTTACAAGTATAGTATATTTAGTTTGGAGAACAATAAATTAAACGTACAATTGTTTCCTTTAATTGGTTAGAGGTGTACGCTATAAACATTGTCAGGTTGTCAAAGATTTTAATGTCTCCCGTCATCAAATCCTTTACTTTCACGGCGTCTTGTTTAATTAAAGGCGTGTTATTTATAATAACCAGCGTGGCTATTTCTTCTTACAATGGAGAGTGTTGTGTTTGTGGAGGTCGGCGCTGAGGTCAGTCCGGGTTCGCGCGCGGGTTCCGGGAACGCGAGTGACAAGCGTATTGTTCGCAAATTGTCCTCCACAAGGTTCCTGTTAAATGTCAATTTGATCGGCGCCGGCGCCGGCGCTGGCTCACCACTTTAACAACGATTCTTAGGTTGCGTCCATATATAGCGAATTTACTACAAGTGCGCAGCTAGCGATGCGATCGCAAGTTACGCAGTAACGGTTCCATGTACAAAAACTAGTGTCTGCGACAATTTTTTCGGCTGCTCAAGGTTACTCCGCGCTGCGCACTGCACCTCCAACTGCATGCCTTTGCTTTAGCTGACACCTAAAATTGTGTTCAGGGCCGCCGCCGAATTGTTGTGACTTCACCTTCTTCAGTTTCTATTCGTCAGATGTGGAAACTAAAAAAATGTCTCAAGGACTTATAACAAAGTTTGGATCCTTAAACAATGTGAATTAAATTCTAGTTCATAGTTTCGCTTGTACTAATCCTTTGCACCAAACGCCATAAAGCAATAAAAATTTCACTACACCCCTCCATCAAAGTCAGTGCTCCACTTTACCTTTGAACTCTGTTTTTCCTGCAATGCGAACCGAGCGTGGCGAATCTAAGTGGTTCATAATTTAATAGCTCATATCTGCAACAGATCTAACTGGCATTATATCAACGTCAGAGAGAGTGAGTCTAGGAAGTGGTGAATGCCTACACATGAGTTGCATCTAGGAAGCAATCCTGCATTGAGAATCGTAATACTGGAAGACATTGAAATTATATAAGCAAACGCTTACAAAATTATTTCTTTGTACACACAGTGCGTGTTTATTGACGAGGAAATGTTTAGTTGGCTTTTGAACTCTTATTTACTTTGTCGGTTATCATTTGTAAATTAAATTATCTGTTATATTACAAAGACTTGAGTATTATCTAATGTTAGACGACGTTATATGATTTTATACATTCATTCGAATTGAATACTTTAACAATTATATGCATATATATTATATATCTATGTATATAAAAGAAAGTCATGTTAGTTACACTATTTATAACTCAAGAACGGCTGAATCGATTTGACTGAAAATTGGTGGGCAGGTAGCTTAGAACCAGGAAACGGACATAGGATAATTTTTACCCCGTTTTCTATTTATTTTTTATTCCGCGCGGACGGAGTCGCGGGTAAAAGCTAGTATATCTATATATATGTAAAAGAAAGTCGTGTTAGTTACACTATTTATAACTCAAGAACGGCTGAATCGATTTGACTGAAAATTGGTGGGCAGGTAGCTTAGAACCAGGAAAAGGACATAGGATAATTTTTACCCCGTTTTCTATTTTTTATTCCGCGCGGACGGAGTCGCGGGTAAAAGCTAGTCTATATATATAAAAGAAAGTCGTGTTAGTTACACTATTTATAACTCAAGAACGGCTGAATCGATTTGACTGAAAATTGGTGGGCAGGTAGCTTAGAACTAGGAGATGGACATAGGACATATTTTATCTTGTGTGCATTATGCCAGATGTAGCGCTACTGTCCTACTGTACTGGTATAATGTAAACCAGGCATTAAGGTAAACATAAAAATCATTATCATTAAGGAAACTATTTACTTGTATCTGTGTTTTTGCGTATTGAAATCGATTATAATTATTAACGAGTAACTTAAATGGCACTTGATGAATTAAGTTAAAGTTCATATTCGAATATTATACAGTCGATATAAATGAAATTAACAGAAAAGAAGTGAAAGTGATACAGAAAGTGTCGAAAAAGAGAAATGATCAACGGAAATGTCAACATTACAGTGGATTTCAACTATCTTGTCACCTGTATAAAAAGACTTCATTATTGTCTCTGTTCTTTTCATGGAGAGTAAGAGGGATTATATTGAACTACTAACTATAAAAGTTAAACAAACTTCCTTAGCATTTTGCAACCTGCCAACAATCTGCCTTCTATCTGTTATCTACCGAAGACATCTATAGATTATCAGCTAAAGAAATCTCGAGTAAATAACGATAAGACAATAAATTGTCGTCAAGTGCAAGCGCTATCTACTAAATCGTACTTTCCTTTTGGTGATCAAATATTTCATATCCCTTTAGTTTAATGAAATTTTCACGATATACAGAAACTTATCTGAATGTTGTCAAAAAAACAAAAAAACCTTCCAGCTTACGTATGGACTATGTTACTAATGTTATAAATGCGAATGTTTCGATGGATAGATGGGTGGATGGATGGATGGATGTTTGTTTGAAGGTATCTCAAGAACGACTGAACGGATCTCGATGAAATTTCGCATAGATGTAGATCTGGAAGAACACATTGGCTATTAATATTTTTTTTATTTCCACGCGGACGGAGTCACGGTCGACAGCTAGTTAATAAATATGTTTTGATGCGTGATAACTATTAAAATGGATGTTAATATCTGTCATGTTAAAATCCAATTGAGCGTGTGATAAAAGTTGATATAAATACCGAGATTGGCAGTCGGACAAAGAGGTCCGCGAACGACCAATGAGTATTGACGGGTGGAACAAAAAACTTGATCACATGAGCAAGGAGTATGTAATCTGCTTACTTAAAAAAAATAGTTTTAGTAAAACAGTATGATACGTTCTTAAACATATTATGTGTTTAAAAAATTATGTTTTGTTTATCGTAGATTAAATCCGAATTTTTACTAAGAGTTTTTTTAGTACTATTTAATCGATTAACCAAGAAATGGGAATCAATGTTAACGTAAATTATTTGCTAATAACTGACGCGAACGTGCATTCACTTTTGTACAAATATTTCAATATAAGGAAATCACGAAAACAATGAGATCGGGTTTGAAATGATTGTGTGATCTCCATTTATTTTAAACATTAGACCATAGGTTTAAATACAAATTACTTTTAGTCCTAGAATTTATCTATACTTCACTTGCCTTTGGTTTAATAATCATTTCTTAAAAAATCTATTTATTTTTAAGTTTGCACATGGGCGTCACCAGCCTATGATCTGGGAGACTTAGTTATCATTAATATTGTCTTATTTAAAGCAGTTTCATGTATTTTAAGTTTTTTGATTCTTGAGGGGCAGCTCAATCCCCTTCTGTCCTTCCCGGCGACACCCATTAGTTTAGAGACAAACATATTAGTAGTTGTAGTTGTTATTAACTATAATAAAAAATAAAACCTTATTAACTAGCTGTTACGGACAGCTACGGCATTAGCCCCCATGTCATTAAGCCCCCATGCCCGTTGCGGGGAACGAAGCGGTGAGAGGGGAGGGGGCAGTAAGCGTGGTGGGGGAAGTGGCGCCACATGCAAGCCCCGCCCACAACGACAGAGCGCGCTTAGGCCCCCTTCGAGCTAAGCCCCTCAAGAAATCTGATATATACGGCGATGTGGCGGGCATGCGGGGCAGCTCTCTCTCCAGCTAGCTAGAAGCAACATCTCAGCGACTTAGTGATTCAGTGCGGGACTCAATTTGTGATTTATACTGTAAATTCTGTGTACTAGTTATTGTAATTTTAAAGTTCAAGTAAATTCATTCTCTTGCAAAACAGTTTTATTCAATACAGTCCACTCCGAGTAATCTATCATCAACAGTTCTTTGGTCATTCGACGCCGGATCAAGCAAGAAGAATTATCGAATAGTTAGAACAGACGAACGTCTTATCTAGTTTCAAAAACCGCGTTTACGCGGCCAGATCGTTACCACCTAACGGTGACAAACGGTAACTGTCTGGTAACGCCTTTTGGCGGATCGGCAACCAATGCGTGCGTCTCTTTAGAGACGATAGGAAGCCGCAACGAGGGATAAAATGCCACTAACAAGAAGCATGAAGAAACAAGATAACGCGCCCGTCGAAGTACACGTGTTCGATCACACGCCCGCGTCGCTTTCCGCCAACGCCGCGTCTCGTGCCGGCACCGGTGCCGTACCCGCGCCCGTATTTACGTACAATACCGACTTCGTCCCGCAGCCGACGGAGGCGAGTTCAACCGCGCCGCGAACCGACGCGATCGCCACGACTGAAAATCCGTCGAGTGAGTTATTGTTAGGGGAAACAACGCCGGTGAGACGTAATGTCGAAAAAGGGCCCGCGCCTTATGCACATGTCGCTCGGTCGGTTAGATCTACCGCGAGTTCGAACGCCGCGTTACGAGACATGGAATATAGGGCCGCAAAGGAACTCGCTGAGATAAGAAGAAAACGTCTTGACCTCGAAGAGGAATTAGTCAAGAAAAAGCTAGCTAGGGACGTCGCGCAGATTGAAGCGAATAGTGTAGTTGCCGCGAACGATTTAGAAGATAGCCGCGTTTCGTTATGGGTAGAAAATGTAAATACCATACGGGGGGAGCCCCCCTCTTCGCCGCTTCCGCAACCCTCGAACCGCGTTGATATAGCGCAGGGCTCACGAATAGGGCTTGATTTTGAACCTGCGCTATTAGGTAGAATAAACGCACGGGTCGGGATAGAGGAGAACGAACGCCGCAATCGTGAGCACTATGCAAACCGCGACGTCGCGCCGGGAGAGAGTCGCCACTTAAGGTCGTATCAAGACGATCGGTCGCCGACGCGTAGGGAACAAAGTAGGCTACCGTCGCCGTATCGTCATAGATCGCGTTCGAGGACTCCCGGGAACAAAGAAAAAGGGATAGAACGCTTAGCAGAAGCGCTCGAAAAGATGACAAGGCTCCGACCTGCGTCTTCAAAACAAGCTCAGGAGTTACCCGTATTCAGTGGATCGGCAGTGGAATGGCTCGCGTTTAAAACCGCGATGAAAGAGTCAACGGAATTATACGGTTTTACACACGCCGAGAATATGGGAAGACTACGTGTCTGTTTACGTGGGGAAGCTAGAGACGCAGTATCCGCTTTGTTATTTACGGAAAGCGATCCGCAACAGATAATGCGTACATTGGAACAGTGCTTCGGTCGAACGGAAACGATTATCGATAGAGCAATAGAAGATCTCAGACGCCTACCGAGGCTCGGCCAAACCGCACAAGAGTTGAATAGTTTCGCTGTTAAGCTTCAGAACATAGTGTGTATAATACGCAATGTAGACGGCAGAGGGTATCTCCGTAACCCTATGTTAGTGAGATATGTGAGCGAAAGATTAAGTCCGCATCTTCGATCGAGATGGTGTGATTACGCCGAAGACTTTGGCACCATCGAAGAACCGGAAATCGTGACCATGTCTAAATTCCTGATGAGAGAAGCTGACCGCGCGTTAAGCCACGCCTACACCGCAACACCGTTTGTGAAGACAGAGACAACGTCGCGCCGTGAGAAGCCACGAGAAGCAACAATACTAACCACTACACCGGTCAAGAGTGAGACAAAACATTGTCTCTGTTGCGGCGGACAACACGGCGTAAAAGAATGCACGAAGCTGTCAAACATGAGTGTTAAAGAAAGATGGTCGTGGGCGCAAGAACATAAAGTCTGCTTCAACTGCTTACGGAGCCGGCATCGACGCTTCGCATGTAAGGAAAAGCGATGCGGTATCAACGAATGCAGGGGTCGGCATCACGAACTTTTACATGCCGAGAGGGCGTCGCCGACAGAACAAGAGGGCAACGCGACCGAAGAAACCGCGCTCGTCGCGTCAACGTCGGCAATGTGCGAATCAGTTTTGCTAAAGGTGTGCCCGGTAGTGATACGCGGAGCAGAAGGCAGGGAGATATCCACCTACGCGCTTCTTGACGAGGGTTCGACTATATCTCTGATAGATGAGCAACTGGCAAGAGAAATAGGCGCAAATGGACCGACGCGTAAACTTCGCATCCGCTGTGTATCGGCGACGAACGATCACCCGAATAGTCGTATCGTCAACCTTACTATTAGAGGGAAAAGACAAGAGAAGTCACACGAAATGAAGGCTAGAACAGTGAAGAGTCTAGCCATCGGGGTGCAAACCGTGAGTACCGAATGTTTGCAGTTAAGTCACTTACGCGGTTTGCCTAAATACGTCTGCTTTACGAACGCGAAGCCTAAGTTATTGATAGGAGCAGACAACTGGCACTTAATTATATCGCGTAATATACGAATCGGACGTCGCAACGAGCCTATCGCGGCGAACACATTACTCGGTTGGGTGATACAGGGGTCAACGCCGCGAAGAGTAAGTGAAGAAGATCACGGAACTGTACTTCACATTCGCTCGACCTACTCACCGAGACCCGAAGACAGAAGCCGCGCGAACAATGACGACAAGATTAACGCATTGTTAAAAAGGCGGGACAACATCGATTCATTAGGTATATCGCTTAACACAAAACCGCGTCAATTGGATGAAAGTGCCTTAATTAGATTCAAAGATACAGTTCGCAAGATCGACGGTCAGTACAACATCGGACGGCCATGGAAAGATGACGTGAAGAATAACACGAGGGAAGTCATCGAGGTGTATGCGAACGCCGGCTTTGTTTTAGCGAGTTGGAACTCAATCAAATTCGAGGCGCTAAGCAGTATAACTATCGATAAGCGTGCGACGACTGCGAAGATACAATTACAAGATCTTTGGACGATGAAATTGGTAAGCTGGGACGACGAACAACCACCATCTGCGCGAGAAGAGTTCCAGAGCTGGCTACACGCTATAAGAGAAACCGCAACACTTCGTCTGCCGCGCGGTTACGCGTCTACGGGGGGAGTTGTCGAACGCCAACTGCACGCATTTAATGACGCGAGCGAAAAAGCATACGCGACGGTGGCCTACTGGCGAACGCAATACGAGGACGGATCGGTTAGAGTTTCGTTAATAGGCGCGAAAGAAAAGGTACCTCCGATTAAGGCACAAGGTATACCGCGCTTAAAACGACAAGCTAGTTTAAAACGGGCTCGATTAGCCGGCGCGATTCAGACCGAGCATCGAATTAAAGCTCAGAAAGTACGACTGTGGAAAGATTCGCTAACCCTACTTGTCGAGATTAGGAATAATACGTCACGATATAGTCCGTATGTAGCGAATCGGTCAGGTTTATGCCTAGTATTTCATAATACCCGACTGAGACCGACGGTACGCGAAGTTGAACGAAGTTGTATGATATGTAAAGTGCGAAAAGCAACACCGCGGCCGGTAGTAACGGGTGATTTACCATCGGAAAGATTAGGCGAGTACGCAAGACCCTTTACATATACGGGTGTAGATTATTTCGGACCGTTAACAGTAACAATCGGCCGACGTCGTGAGAAAAGATGGGTAGCGTTGTTTACGTGTTTAACAACTCGCGCGATACATTTAGAGTTAGTCCATAGTCTTACGACAGACTCAGCGACAAAGGCGTTAAGGCGAATGGCGGCGCGGCGCGGGTGGCCGCGCGTCGTCTACTCCGACAACGGGACGAACTTCCGAGGGGCGAGCAAGGAGATCAACCAGACAACAGCGGAGTGGGGACCGGCACTCCGGGAATTCGCCCTTACTCGTCGCTTTGACTGGAAATTCATCGCACCGGGAGCGCCTAACCAAGGAGGAGCATGGGAGCGCTTAGTGCGTTCCGTTCAATCGACGCTGAAAGCAAAACATCCGAAGGAAGACACCCTGACGACCTTATTGGCGGAGGCAGAGCACATCGTCAACTCCAGGCCGCCAAGGAACGTCGAGATAAAGACATGTGGTGGGTTGCTCAGGAGGCCAGTCAGAAAGGTAGCTGTCCTCCCGACTCCAGAAGAGGCTTCGATATCTACGCCGGGGGGAGAATGTTACGGACAGCTACGGCATTAGCCCCCATGTCATTAAGCCCCCATGCCCGTTGCGGGGAACGAAGCGGTGAGAGGGGAGGGGGCAGTAAGCGTGGTGGGGGAAGTGGCGCCACATGCAAGCCCCGCCCACAACGACAGAGCGCGCTTAGGCCCCCTTCGAGCTAAGCCCCTCAAGAAATCTGATATATACGGCGATGTGGCGGGCATGCGGGGCAGCTCTCTCTCCAGCTAGCTAGAAGCAACATCTCAGCGACTTAGTGATTCAGTGCGGGACTCAATTTGTGATTTATACTGTAAATTCTGTGTACTAGTTATTGTAATTTTAAAGTTCAAGTAAATTCATTCTCTTGCAAAACAGTTTCATTAATACAGTCCACTATCGAGTAATCTATCATCAACACTAGCGTATGCGCAAAGTAATTTTACTCGACGAAGAATGTTACAGTCCTATAGATCGTATGAAATGAAATATGTTCTGAAATTTACAACTTATTACCTCGATGAGATGCCTCGGAGTGCTAAGCTAGTGTTATGTCTTTTTTTTTTTTTTTTTTTTTTTTTTTTTTTTTTGTGACTGAGTAGTCACTGTTTGCCTTGAGGAGGCATTTACAGTTTCACCGGGCTTGAGGTGGCCGGGCGCAGATGGCGCTTAGCCTAAACCTCGTTTAAGAGTAACTAGGCTCGAGGGCTCCCTCAGGAGCCTCGGCTCGGGCTGTTACTTCGTTATTATTACCGGATTGGGAGGTCACCGAGCTCTTAGGTCGCTTCGGTGGACGCTCCATGGAGTGACTGGGCGCAAGGGCCCCCGAGAGGGGACCACGGCTTGGGCTGTCACTCATTACGCGTTTAGCATTCCGATTCAAGGGTGCCCGAGAGGGCCGAACCTCGGCTTGATCGGTTGCTATTATCTGATTGCTATTATTAATACAGCTAACATTACTACCACTTCGGAAAGCGTTAGCGCTGGGAGAAGAAGTGGCGGAAGAAACTCCAGCAACGCTTCTACTATTAATAGGTGAAAACCTGCCTGCTATGAGGCCGTATCGCGAGAATGATTGTCGCAGCCGACATCGACTGCGGCGTGTGATCTGTTTGTGATGTTTGAGCTTAGCCTGGGCGATAGTAATTGCATCGTCTTGAAAGTCAAGAACGTGCCTAGGTCTACGATAATCCCGACGAAACTTACCGAGCGCGATTGGATTGTAGGTGGCGGCACCTACAACAAGCGGATTAGGATGACCGACGGCAGAGTCAAAATAACGACGCGACGCCAACTTCAGGTGTTGGGCAATGGTGGGCAAGTCCAAATCTATATGAAGATTGCTGTTGCGCATGTACCACGGGGCTCCCGTGGCTCTACGCAAGAATCTATTTTGAATAACCTGAAGTCGATGTATTTGTTTCGGGGCGATGTGCGCGAATACCGGACTAGCATATGTCATGACGGGACGAACTACTGATTTATAGAGTGTCACCTTGTTCCGAAGGGACATTTTACTCTTTCTATTAATCAACGCGGAAAGACGACCTAGGATGAAAGCCGCGCGGTTCCTGACCCGGGTCACGTGAGCGGAGAAGTTAAGTTTAGAGTCAAGTATGACACCTAAGTATTTAACCTGGTCTTCCCAAGGTATTGGGCTGTCCATGAGTTTAATGGACGGAAGAGCAGTACCTTTCTGGCGTGAAAAGTATAGCGCCGCGCTTTTGCTAGGATTAATTTCGATCCTCCATTTCCGAAACCAGGCACCTAACGTGTTGGCAGCGGTTTGGAGACGTCGACATATAGCATCGGGGGAACGTCCAGATGTGTATACGCAGGTGTCATCGGCGAATAGAGCTAGCTCTACACCGTGTACGCGGGGAATGTCATTGGTGTATAGGGTAAAGAGAACTGGCCCTAACACCGAACCTTGGGGCACCCCGGCTCGAACGGGGTGCAATTGTGAGCACACTCCCTCGACGCGGTAGCGAAACGTGCGATTACTTAGGAAGTCTCGTATTATGCATACGAGACGGTCGGGTACTCCGTACTCATATAGCTTGTATATAAGCCCGTTGTGCCATACTTTATCGAACGCTTTCGCTACGTCGAGGAAGATAGCTCCGGTGCTAAGGCCACGTTGGCGTTTGACAAGTATGTGCTCCGTGATGCGGTGCACTTGATTGGTGCATGAATGTTTGGCGCGAAAGCCAAACTGTTCTGCAATAGGCATGCCTTTTGTGCCCATAAAGGTGCGAAGGCGTGCTAATATTAATCGTTCGTAAATCTTCCCAAAGGTTTTGAGAAGGCTTATGGGGCGATAAGACGTGGGATTGGAAGGCGGCTTTGAGGGTTTGAGGAACCCTATGACTTCGGCGTCCTTCCACTCGCTGGGAAAGACGCCTTTGGTCATTGCCGCATTATAAATGGCTACGAGAAGTTGTATAATGGCAACTGGAAATAGTTTCGCCACCCTATTGGTGATGCCATCTGAGCCGGGAGCTTTGCGTGGACGTAGATTTTTAATTAGTTCCTCGACTTCGTCGCTAGTAACCGGAGGAATTGAGTCGAGAAGGGGTTCGTTTTTCCTCCGGTCGACCTCGCTGTCCACCCGCCGTAGGTGGTCAGGGTCGACCGGTAGGCTACTGGGGGAGCACTGGGCCTCGAGGCTGTCTGCAAGACATTCGGCTTTCTCTTCGTCCAGCATAGCTGGTGTTGTATTTGGGCGCGACAATGGCGGCATCGTTGAGTACGTGTCGCCTTTAAGTGACTTGGGAAGCTTCCAGAATGCTAAATGTGATGGCTTTATATTTCGAAGCGTTGAATCCCATCGTTCGTTCCGGATGGCAGCTATGCGTGTTTTTACTTCACGCTGTAATTTACGTAGCTGTTTTCGGTTCGATTCAGTGGGATACAAATCGTGAGCTCGGGTAGCCGCGTTCTTGCGTCTCAACAAGTCTCTGGCATCTGGTGGTAGTGCCCAGCGTTGATTGTCTGACTCTGGCATTTGCCTTGAGCAGTCCTTGATGGCGGTTTGGATATGACTTGTTAGAGAGCCGATCGCGACGTCCATATCGTTATCAGAATTAATTATGTCGGGGATGTCGTTTAGATGTGGGGAGTTAATATCTTTGAGCCTGGCACTAAGTTTGTGCCAGTCAACGACTGTCTTCATTGGGGGGTCAGCCGGTGCAGAGGGCCCTAGCTGTATCAAAACTGGTCGGTGATCTGAGTGAAGCTCATGTATCACCTCAATATTACGTAAGGTTAGGTTAATATTCTTGATGATTGCAATATCAAGCACATCCGGAGTGTGTCCCAGTATGTGGGGGTAGTGAGTGGGCTCTAGTGGCGCTATGATTTCAAAATCAAGTAAGTCCGACAGTGAGTCAAGCTCACGGCCGCGTTTACTGATTCTGGTAGAGTTCCATCGAATGTGTTTGCTATTGAAATCACCAGCAAGGATGGTGGCTCCTCCTATAGATAGAAGCGATTCAAAGTCGGAGCGTATGATGGTTGCGCTTGATCTACAAGGAAGGTAGACCGAAGCTATCGTAATGGGGGCATGGCCAGTCATGGCTAGCTGACAGATCGAGGCCTCTAAGTGCGTTAACGCGGGCGTGTCAATCGGTACACAGTGCAGGGATTTTTTATAGTAAATGACAGTGCCACCGCCTGGGGCGCCGGTCCTATCATTTCTAACGATATTGTAATTAGAGACTTTCGGGTCCCTCATAGCCGGTTTGAGAAAGGTTTCCTGCACGAGTAACACGTCGACTTGATGATCGCGAAGGAAGTTATGAATTTCGTCGCGTTGTTTTCTAACACCGTTCGAGTTAAAAAAAGCTACGATAATTGAACGCGGTTTGACTCTGCCATTATTATGCGCGAGGGGCGGATGACTACAATTATTTAACGCGTTTGCAGCCATCGGAAAGCCTAATTGTGTTCTAGAGCACTGACGATGTGCTTGTACTTCTTAATCAAGTACAGTCGGGTGCCTATATTTCCTGACGCCTTTTCGTATTCGTCGGCGAACGTTAAGACTTCCTCCATGTTGAGGCCTGAAAGACGATTGAGGGATTCAAACGGATTCCCTGTCGTTTTAGGTGGCGTAGGCATTGCCACCGGCTTGACCGGTACCGGTTTAGCAATGGGCGCGGTAGATGTATTGTGCGCGAGTGCGCTAGCGGTGGGCCTGTTACTGCCCCATGCGGGGGTGTTAGTTTTCCACGATGGTTGAAGAGGTGGAAATTCGTTGGCTGACGGTATCGGAAGCGTTAGACGTCGCGACGGTCGCTGGGGTTGCGATTGGATTCGCTTTGGTGCCTTCGGGCATCCGTGATAGTTGGCGGTATGATCACCGCGGCAAAGGACGCATGCAGGCTTCCCGAAAGCCTCTAATAATGATTTGTCTTTCGGCCTTGTACAATCCGATGTGCCATGGTCGCCTAAGCACTTAACGCACCTAGGACGGGCAAAACAGTTGCGGGCCGAGTGCCCGTACAACTGGCATTTGTGACATTGACCGGGTAGGCCATTTTTGCGTGGCGGTTCAACTAGTAGCCCGCTAAGGCCACAGATTGACTTTACGTCAAAAATGGCCTTTCCTTCGGGCGACAGGTCTAAGTGTACCTGTACCAAATCCATAGGCAATTTAGTGCGCCTGTTGGTCATGCGGAAGACGCTAATGACCGGAAATTCTTGATCTTTAAGAGACTGGACGATATCTACGACGGGGATTTCCTTAGGGATGCGCTTGATCACCACTCTAAGGATACGTTCATCGGCGAGCGTGTACGTATGATAATACACCTCCTTTTCTTGGAGGAAGCGGGTTACGAATCTGAAGGCCTCGGCGGTCTCCAGCTGCATCCTAATGCCTTGGGCTGTCGCTGAAGCGACGACCTTAAACTTATTGGACATAGCCGATTGGATCATCGGCCACTTGTCCTGGGCTTGGATGTAAATGGGCGGAGGTTTTTTGTCAAGCAGCGCGCGGGCTGCTGGGGGAGCCGAACGGACAGCCGACGGTGGCTGAGTAGCTTCCACGGGGATAGCCATGAGGGCTGGGATTTGAACCGGCTGGGAAGATCCGGGTTCGAGCTGGGGACATGGGCGCGGCGCCTTCTGAGGCACGGGAGATCGGGACGATGATGACGCCGACGAGGGAGCGGGGGAAGAGCGCTTCTTGCGCTTCTTCTTGTTCCTCACCTCCGTGAACAAGCCGCCTGCATCGTCGGGGTTTTCAGGGGACAAGGGGGAGTCCAACTCCATCTCCTCAGTGTCGGTGGTTGATGGCGTCGAGTCGAGCGATTTAGGAGGCACTGCGGGGGCCCCGGATTCCGATAAAGAGGCGGTTAACGCCTTGAACGCATCAGGGAACTTAGCCCTGAGGAAGTCAAGAACGCCTACTAAACTCTGGTCCGCCATTTGGACTTATGGTGGACCAAATCTAATTTATATGTAGTTTCCCGGTGGGATGCCGGGGTGTGTATCCCTAGCTCCCTCCCTGCTGGGTTTAGCAGGGAGGATGTGTGCCTACTACGTGTAGCCCTAGTGTGTCCGAGTGCCGATCTTATTGTGCACTCGGGTGTGTACTTAGGTCTAACTAAAGCTACCCGTGGGCTCTAAAGGGCCAAGCGTGGACCAACGTTGACTAGGGCACTACCCAAGGCCAATGATGGAGGTCCCTTCCGAATTACGCGGTTCCCTGAAGGGGAAACGCAGGCGAACGGGGCTGCCTGACTAGCTTCGTTATCACCGTTAGGTATCCGCTAGCCTTTCTCAAAATTGCGGTTATTAAGATATTGCTCAGCGCAGTGAAAACTGCACTTCACAATTTCTTTCACGCAGTTCCCGAAGTCGGAAACAATGACGTCGCTATCCCAAGAAACCAGATGGCTTGCCAGATGGCAGAGCAATAATAGTTCCTTAGCGGAACAATAGACGTTACGACGTTCTACCTAGAAACTAGGATTAGCGCTTACCAGAAGGCGGGCGCAATAAAAATTGCGCCGACACAATCGGCTCGCGAACAAAGGACGGCGGCACCTTTTATGGCGCGCGCAGGTGCGGATTGCTCAACGTAATGTCGGGCGGAGCGACAGATGTGCGGCGAGCGAACACGTCCGTTCGCCTCAACAGTCTGTAGCGGAGTCTAGTGTTATGTCTCGTGTTATGTCTCGTCCGCTCTCGGTCGGTACTAAATTTTGATCTTTTATGGACATGGACGTTTTTTACAGCGTCTCCGTAAAATCTGTAACATATTGTCTAGCAAACATAGACTTGGAGTGCGTTTGTAATATAAAGGACTATTCATGTGCCTGCATAAGATGCACATAAGATGTAAAGATTTACACAGGTTAAAACGCATTATGCTCATTACCAAGTGGGGAAAGCAGAGATTTAAGCATACATTTAAGTGAAAAAAAAAAAACTGATATTGAAACCTATTGGTTGTAAATCAGAATTAATAACAAAAGTATAACTTGAAAGAAATATTACAGAAGACATTGAGCATGAAGATCTGCATAATAATAACTAAGCAGTTAATTTGTTAGACTACAAACTCGATCTTCAAAAAACGTGCGCAAAAAAAGTAAAACATCAACTTAAAAATGTCGAGTATACTCGATAAGTTGCGGCAAGCGGTCGAAATTGATATTAGCGTTGGCTAATTTAAAATACTTAAAAGGTCATTACACAACCATTACTTAAGATAAGAACATTATACATCGGATCACGTAATAAAACAAACACGTCCGTGCCCACAGCAATCTGATTAATGGCTATAAATCTCTGTGGATTCGCAATAAGGAGACAAATGCTTTTCGCAATACTTAACGTAACACGGATAATTAGTAGACGCACGATCTATCCTACTTTCAAGGTATCTTCTGATCGCGTTCATCGATCATATTAAGATTTCAATCTTATCCGTTTATCAATTAAAGAGACGCGGGAGTAGGGGCGGGTATAATGCCAATTGATTTATACCGGCTGCCTGTCTAATTTACGATCTGACACTCGGAAGTTCCATTCTCACTTAGTTTCTGTGACTTGACATTTTTCAGATTCTCAATTTGCAATTATCGGAGACTTTACTTCATTTTAAAGCAAGTTATTCATGTGTTGCAATTATTTCTGTTCAAAATGTCCAGTCTATGCTTCTTGGACATTTTATTACTGTCCTTCGAGTTTTGTTCTATCTTCTCTCTTTCTTTATGTAGGTAAGTACTCTTTAAATAGATGCCATACGGTAGCACCAAAGGTTCCAAAAATTTTACATGGTGCTTACAAAAATTTCGTTTAACACCAAAATTTCCAATCACAATAAACAATTGAAAAAATATAACCTTTTAAAAGAACGTGTTGCGAATATTGACTTGTTTGGGTATTTACCTGAATAATTTGAGATAAGCGAGACACTTATCGTGCGGTAAACACGAGCAGTACAAACGTTTGCGTTTTTAGATCGCAATTTTTTTTAAAAGTATGTCGCTCAGTGCGGCCGAGTTGTCGCAGTTATGTCATCAAATGTCTGTCGGCTGTCGCCGTCATATACACCGACATACGAATACGTTTCGAGATCCGCTATGCACAAACAAAAAGTGTTAAATTCTTTACAATTTCATCACTTTCTATATGTATATGGATTTAAATAAGCGCCATGTTTATTTTGTATAAAATGTATGAAACTTTCGGATTATTGTTGATACATGTCATCGATGTGTCACCGTTTTATCTTAAAATTATTATCTAAACAAAAGTATTTAATTTTTGATAGAGGAATATGGGAAGTCTGATAATTTCCGTATGTCAATTTTAACTTATTATATATTTTTTTTATTCGAACTGAATTAAAAGATGATCTTCACAAAGATGCACTACTCATTTCAAAACACAAAAGAGCTTGCACTGGATATATTTTGGCTTGAATTTTATTTATTTATTTGTACACTAAAAAGAGTGCACATTTCACGTCCCCGTTATTACAATTCTTATGTAAAGATGGCCTGTTGCTTGCATCGTTGAATTTTAAACTTTGAGAACGGTTTGTTGTTTTTTTTAAAAAAAAAAACAAGTAAACCACACAAACTCTTTGGTCAATGACACCGCAACCACAGAGAAAAACATATTTTAGCGGTAAAAAGAAATTCACAGTGTCAAGTTAATGTCACTCTTAATACTCTTTCGTTTCATTGACCATAAATATTTGGTATAAGAAATATCTTTAACAGACCATATTGTCGCAATTTAAAAATACGATCTTTACTGCATTTACATATATTTTTTAAGAATTTTAGCAATTAATTCCTTGTATTACTTTCCTTACAATGTTAGGAGAAAGAAAAAGCTATATAACAGACGGGAGATTCAATCCTATCTGTATTCTTATATAGAAGATTTTTCTTAAAAATATCGCTTCGTTGATAAGATTTTTTGCTTTTCAAATGCATTAACATTAGTAAGTGCAAATAATCAATATGTTCCACTTTAATATTTAATGCGGTACGGTAGTTCAGTTTTCAAACCTTTTCAATATCGCCGTTAGAACGTAAACAATGGCTTAAATGTCGAAAGCAGTTGCCATAAACATAAATTTATTTTTATTGCTTATAAATTCCTGGCTTTCGACAATAAAATTCGACTATTTCGTCCTTCGCTACTTTCAATATTTACGACGTTCGAATTTGGATAGATTATTTCATCCAAATAAGACGAAATGAAATCGACAGTTAAAAATTTCTATGCGTATATTTCAATACAAGCACCTTGAACTATTGTAATATTTTATGTCAAGTGATACTTGACTATACGAAAGTACAATTTCATGCCAATACAATATGTTTTTAACAATGAAACCTTCTTAGTCATTAGTAATAATTTCTATAACGGTAAAATCTAGTCCACGGTCAAATGTGATTCGCAACTCGTTAAGAATTTTAAGTAGATACAACAAGAGGATTTTAAATTGTGTTTACGGAATAAACATTTTGCTGCAATGGTATTCAGGTCGACGTGAGGTCATTAGGTTTTTGATAATACCGGTGACAGTTGTGCAGCTAAAACATCGCGTGTATAATTTTAAGTATTAATTCTTATCAGACTGAAGTAATCAATGTTTCGTTTTCACTGAGATATTTAATTGGAGTACAAAATTATTGTTTCAACTCATTTATCTCCCTACCAAGTGGCTCGGCGCCTAACCATATTAGGGTGACTAGGCCTTTGTTAATCGCGCTGGCTCAGTGCGGACTAGTTGACTTCACATATATCTTTTAACCGTAACCGTCTCACCGTAAAAAGGTCGGATAAATGTGCATATGAAATTTACAATGGTACATGGCGGGGATTGAACCGTCAATTGAGGTCTGGTTAACCGCTTTACAACTGCGCCACTCGCAAAACTATTGTAATTTTTAAAATATTTATATTACAGGGATTCAAATCAACAAAATTTAATACATATTACGATAATGTATTAAGTATTTTGATTCGAGATAATATTTATCTTACAATACTGTTTTTTTTTATATTATAAAGTGGTAAATGAGCGGTCACCTAAATCGAGGTCAATAAATAGCGAAGCGACCGCTGCCCATAGACATCCGCAATAACAGAGGAGGAGGAGGCGACACATAGGAAGAGGATATATTCTCTTCCTATGCTTCCCCTTCTCTGTCAAATTAACTTCCCCTATCCTTTCCTTATAAGAAAAGGGTGGGAAAGTAACGTGGACTAAAATTAGGCCTCCGGCACCAATACTTTATTACCAATTTTAATAACTTTGTTACAGTGTTGTTATTTTTTTTTTTGCTATCATTTCATGCTTTGTTAGAGAAACGGTAAATATCACGGTCGTAACATTGACCTTTAGTTACTTTTGAATCTAGAATGGAATTAGCACTATTGTTACGCACAGCTCACGTTGACTTGGAACGGGTACAGTGCGATTGAGTAAGATAAAAGTGGTACAAAAATTTTTCAACATATTGACAATAGATTTATTTTTTAAACTATTATTTTTAATATATACTTTAATATGTCTTATTATTATGTTTTTCTTATCATACTTTCTATATGTTCTTGCAAAATGATTATGTTATTGTGATATGAAAAATGTTTACGATAAACTATTATTTTTTTTGAAACTAGTAACCGTAGCAACAAAAATTTTCTTAATGTGTAAGTAAGACTTTAATATGTCTGAACTATGAATTATTCTATCATAAAAAATCGTAGAAAATAGCTGTACCTGGACATTCTATAGTTATTTAAAATTGATGGATATTTTAATGGATTTTAAAATATTACAAAATCAACCAATCTTACTTTGAGATAACATAATAAGTGTCACAGTATATATAAATACGGATTATACAAATAAAAATACATAAAATCTCAGTAGCTATTGTGATCTCTTATCATATAGGATTACTATACAGATGTGCTAAGCAGGTACTTCAACAATACGGAGTATGTGGGCTGTTACAAATGACCGCACGGAAAAGAAATCTCCAGTGGGCGTCAAAAGCTCTACGTTCAAATGCAGAATTAATTTCAAAGCACAACTTGACTTGGCGGCTTTGTGCTGTATGATACATAGATTTCTTTAAGTGACACTAAGTACTAAAGGACTTGGCAAGTGTATGTCATATTTTCGCTGAATAAAAAAAATACTACAATTTTTAGCTTATGTGTTCTTCCAGAACGTTTTTAGCTTATGTGTTCTTCCAGAGAGTTCTACATCTATACCAAATCTCATCCAGATTCATGCCGTCGTTCTGGAGATACCTTCTAACAAGCATCCACCCATCCATCAAAACTTTTGCATTTATAATGTTAGTAAGATATGTAGGTATTTAAGATTGTGGTTAGTTCTACTTACACTCAAAGTAAAGAGTGCTAAAAATTTTCAATGAGGGGATCTTATATTATATATAATTTTTTTCGGACACTATAACTCGAAAGACTACGAGTTTGACTGCGCTTTGTGTATTTTTAACCAACTTCCAAAAGGAACAAATATTAATTCCTCTATATGTTTTTGTGCAATAAAGTTTTTAAATAAAAAGAAATTGAAGAAGTAGCAAAACCAGCGAAATTCTTAAATCTAACATTCTGTCATTACCATCGACTTAAGTTTTTCATTTATATACAGGGTGCCCCATAATGAATGGATAATCCTCAAACCCCATATAGTACATCCATCACGGGCTCAGAAAAAAGTAAAATTAAAAAATAAATTTTTTTTAAAAAATTAAAAACTTTTTTGTTACTTTACCATACATTTATGTCCACCACAGAATCAAATTAATTACATCTTATAAGTTTTTGTTGTCATATCACTATTAAAAATATTACTGTTATCTTTTGTACTTTTTCGAAAAGAAAATTCTGAACTTAAATATTTTACCATGAAATTAAAAAAAATATTCCAAAGCTTATGAGCTGCCTGTGAAAAAAAGGGTAAAAAAAAACTATAAAAATGGGAGAAAAAAAAGAACTATTATTTTAATGTAAGATTCCTCATATATATAAGTTCCAAATTTCTACAATAATCATCACTTCGATATCAATCAGTAAATAAAAATGCGCCTTAAGTAAACACGGCTTTAGATTACTTGCTTTTGTGCGAATGATAATACGTCGTCATCCAAGATAACAATACGCACACTCAATCTGCGGTAATCCATGTAGGCGCCAGTCGCCCACGCTGGGCTCATTCGATAATAAGATTGTCGCTTCTTATCTTTTTATATCTTACGAAGACAACATAATAAGTGTTATGCCAAAAGATTAAAAAAATAAAACATAAACTAGTTAAGATTTTGGTGTATAATGGTTCAACTTGATCCTGTAACGCCTGAACCGAAAATTATTGTCTCTCATTATTAAAAAAAACAGATATGTGTTTATACTATGTACGAATATCTCTAGATTATTTTGAAATCTAACACCATTCCTCACAATTTCCTAACTGTACTTTTTGAGTGTCGTTTGAGCACGAAACAGATTTTCAAATTTTTTCTTCTTTTAATTGTTATCTCGTAACATTTGAAATTCAAAAAAAAAACATAAGCCTTGATTAGATTATTTTAAAATAAACAGTAAAACGTACAATCCTTTTTTTATTATGGTTTTAAGTTTTGCCAAATTTGTGTCCAATAAAGACATTTCGAAATTTACAACACTTTACAAATATTTATACGGATTGGCTAACATGTTCCGCAATAAAAATAAGATCAATAAATTTAACGGCTTGCTCTGCAATTAATTGGAAAAAAAAATCATTATGATTATAAAAATTTATATTCAACTGTAAGGAATTAACGAAGCTAAATTTTAATTAGGAACATTTTGAAAATTTTCAAGTAAAATGTGATTCAGATACTGTTTTGCAAAGTAGGTAAATTATAAAAGATGTCTTCTTAGGTTATCAGTAATTTAAATAAAATAAATTACGAAATTTAGAGGTTGTTAGAAGAGTAATGTGTTCTTATTAAAAATCGATTCTATTATTTCAAAGAACAACACTTCGCGATTACTGTATCTATGCATTTCATCTCTACGGGACATCGTAAGCCGACTCGGCAATCGCTTTCTTCAATTTAAAAGACCGGCATTCCATTGCTGCTTACTAAGCGAGGAATGTTAACCGTTGAAAAAAACAAACGCAATTGTATTACAAACAAAAGTGAAACATCCGGTTGCGTCACACGATCGTCATCTTAAACGGACTCCCCGAGTATAACGGGGTTCTATCAAGGTGCAGGTTACGTAAGCGCATCCGTCCGGTGTCATTGACATTACGGATATGACGTCCGAGATCAAGGGTCTCGATAATTCGGCAGTGAGAGTTGACTTTATGAACTTTGGACGAAAATAAAAAAAAAAACTCAGTTTTATCAATGTAACCCAATTTCAAACAAGCCGTAATTCGATTACCTATTTTTTGTAACAACATTAGAATACGAAGGAACAATAACCTAAACATAGGAACTTATTTTTAAAATAACTGGCATATAATGAGACCGTACGTGTGCCTGATAATTTATGATAATTGCTGTAGTTCCTATTATATTAAAACTAACGAAGCTATTACCAACGATTTTAAATGATAATAAATCCTAGATCACTCCAAAGTACAGAATTCACGAATATAATTTAGCCTAAAATATAGTCCAGTTACAGAAATAATTATAACTTTACCAAAATGGGCATTGTCTATTAACTAAGACTGTGTCTCGTATTAAGATATTACATTTCTATTCCTTGATTCCATTTGCCTTTAGGCACTACGCACTGGAATTCTAACTAGCGTCCCAGTCTACTGTATCACGTCTTGACATGACAATAAACCATTCACTAGAATTATTGCTATAGCATTTGCTTCGAGATATATGATGTTTATGGAATATGCAATTGTAATAGTGTGTCAAGTATCTTCTAATCTGAATATATCTTATGATATTTGAATTTAGATTGAAACATTTCATGCCTTGCATCCGTTTTGATCTGAACTACATATAAGAAAGATCGAGAATACAATAAACAAATGATTTACTTTTAAAAGCTGATGCAAATTATTGTGCCAGTAATATAGCAGTTATTGTTACAAAGGTTGACATTATAAAAAATTATTTGCTAATGAATGTCACACTTCATCAAATGTTTGTAGTGCACTAGGCTAAGTTATAGCTAACAGAAAAAAATAGATCTGTATCTCCTTCCTTCAGTCGAGTAAAATTAGTAAAAATTAATTAAAAACGCAATCAGTAATGTTTAATATCACCACGTTCTGTCATCATCGAATCAACACATCGCTAGAAACATAGTGTGTTTACAATACGACAAACCACGCTTAAATTCCTAACATCAATAATGTGATTACAGTTAACTTATTGGCTACTGGAAATGCGCCAATTTACGGCAACGAAACGTCGAAATCCACAATACAATTGCATAAAATAAGATCATTTCCACATTCAAACTATCGAGTACTGTATCGATCTTGAATGACTAACGTTGAATGCTTACGCAATAATTTTTGTACGAATTATCGACTAGTTCCAGAACCTGATATTATGATTTATGGCGTTGGCAAACGGTGTGTCGTGACGCTCTAATCATATCGAGTTAAATGGCTAATGGACACTAATGGAAATAATCAGAGAAGAGCATCAGACGAGTGGTGTCTACCAACGATCGAGAGAAAGTGACAAGATTGTTGCTATTTCATTTAAGGCAAAGTTGTCTCTAGAAATTTCGTTGTAAGATACAACATTAATTACTTTACTTCTTGGTTATTTTTATTAGAAAATTTAGGGAATAATAACAAAGTTACTGTTCATTAAAATTAAAATTGATTTAAGCTAAGCAAATAAGCTTTTTTAAGGTGAAACAATTCGTACAAAACAATCAATTTTATTAATTAGTTAAAAAGTTTGACGAAAAGGCTTGTTAACATATCGAAGTGAGTGTGCGATAAAAAATTATTGGAAGTGACAAACCCACTTATTAATGCAAGCGCATTTCGCTCTTATCGTATCTGTGTATGGATCTGTGTAGGAGACAATACTGCATGACATTCTAAAAGGCGAATAACTTTCCTCGAAATTCGAAACCGTAAAAGCATTTACACATCATGTCGTACAATTTTAATGCGGCGGCGTATGAACTTATCTTTGAAACAAGAGGTTGATGACTCCGATAAAATCAGTGAAAAGTGACCTTTTCTTATCTCTAAAATCTCTAAATTTAAAATTCTTCATCGTCTGACGTCATATCTAAATGTATTAAATCCCTGGAATCATGTCTCAATCTCTCTTATTTACATCAAAGTTCAGTCTCAGTCAAATTTAAAGTCATTCGTTTCCTACGGTCCAGCGAGCATCATTGCTCACTCAATCATTAAGTTCAGTCGATTCTTACAGTCCAGCGAGCATCATTGCCCGCTCAATCAATATCCAGCGTACATCATTGTTCGCTCAATCATTATGAAAAATGAAAAAAATGAAAAAGATTTATTGACAAAAATTATTTACAGCTTAGATTTGGCGATAAGATTAACAAAGTTTACTTATTTCTAATATTTCTATTTCCTATAACCCTCACACTAGGCTAAGCCTGTGTCGTGAGGATTATAATTATAAAGCGAACATTCATTGTTCGCTCAATCGGTATCCCAAAAACATGATATTTCTCCACTGTTTAATCGTTCGAAGCGAGTAATTTCAATAGACATAAATACAAAAAATAAAAAGTAAGTAAATGATTCACACACAAATAAAGTTTCATACATAATAAAATAGAAACCTCTATTATTTATTTCCCTGTTGGGGGGTCTCGCTTGTATAACTATGAAATCATTACCCATATTCAATTTCCAAATATCCCGTAAAACGTTTAAAATTCTAAAGAATTCAAAATAGGTAGTATAAATAAATATAAATAAAGAAAAGCGAAAATACGAGTTAAAATCACATTCGATACTTATAAATCAATAAGTCATTAAATAAATACTATTTTTAATAATGACGTAAATAATGATCTCAATAAAAAGTCTTTGTAACACTAGCTTTTACTCGCGACTCCGTCCCCGCGGAATAAAATATCGAAAACGGGGTAAAAATTATCCTATGTCCGTTTCCTGGTTCTAAGCTCCCTGCCCACCAATTTTCAGTCAAATCGTTTCAGCCGTTCTTGAGTTATAAACAGCGTAACTAACACGACTTTCTTTTATATATATATATAGATAGATATAGAAGATATGCATAATTTGTATTTTTGGAAAATAGACGTGATCAAATGCAGTATGACAGTGTCATATTTGTGCCGTATCGAAAGTAAAATAAAAATAAAAAAAAAAATTAACAAGCGTTATAGCTACTTTGTACTTTAAAGAAATTTTTTTTTTAATGTAAATTAGTATTTAAAATTCTGAGGGCGTTCATACCTGGATTTTTATATCCCACTTCTGAAATGTCAAGAAAAACTCCAATTCATTGCACAGTGAATACTTTTATTCCATTTTCAACATTTCTAACGGTCAATTCCACTAGACGACTTATCACATCGACGGATATCCCACGACTGGCCGAGCTCCTGACTCAATAATCAAACGCTGTTTCAACCCCACCACTCTCAATCCATTCGCCGGAAGTTGTCACAAAAGAGTGGCGGGGTCGAGCAGTGCTGCCATCTAAGAAAACTAAAACTACCTTTTATAAAATTATTACATTAATGTTAAGAAAAACTCCAATTCATTGCACAGTGAACACTTTTATTCCATTTTCAACATTTCTAACGGTCAATTCTACTAGACGACTGTCTTTCCACTAGACGACTTATCACATCGACGGATATCCAACGACTGGCCGAGCTCCTGACTCAATAATCAAACGCTGTTTCAACCCCACCACTCTCAATCCATTCGCCGGAAGTTGTCACAAAAGAGTGGCGGGGTCGAGCAGTGCTGCCATCTAAGAAAACTAAAACTACCTTTTATAAAATTATTACATTCGGCCATCCTACGAAATGTGTAGCCTCCTGGCACACTAAAACATCAGGAACTCTGCCAATTAATTACTTACTAACTTAAGTTACTTATTATAATTTTAAAACCAATATAATAAAATCTTAATTTAATTTAACAATATAACTATAATACAATATTATAAAACGGTATAAAAGTATCTATTTTCCTCATAAAAGTATTCAACCTACGTAATAATTATTAGAGACTCAAGTAGAAGCTCTTATGAAAGATTTAAAATCGCAAGTCGATCAATCTAACCAAGAGCTTGATAAAAGTCTAGACTTCCTAACGGACCAATTAAAAAACATTGAAGGTAAGTTATCTACGTTAGCTGAGGAGGCGATCTGGAAAAACGGACATCGCTACTTGAAGAGCGATTAGATACTTTGGAACGTTTTCCTCTAAAAACAGCCGTTGAAATAAGAAACATCCCTGGTAAACAAGCAGAATCCAAATCCAATCTCCTACAAACTTTTGAGCGCCTAACTAATACTTTGGATGTTCAAATTGAGAAGAATGAGCCGACTCCTCAACGTCTACAGTCGTTGTCGAATTTACCAATACTTGGACTGAAATGGATGTGCTAGCGTCTGTCAAAAGCACAGAAAAAACAGAACTGACGAACTAAACTCCAAGCAACTTCCTTTCGTCGGAGAAGTCATTCCAGTTTACATGTTATATAGATTAAAAGAGATTAACAAAAATTAGAAGAGTACATTTTCTCGCCAGAGAATTAGCAAAGGCAGAAAAATACGCTCACAGCTGAGTTAAAAATGGTAAAATACTTTTACGAAAAACAGAAGGGGCATTGTCATTAAAAACGAAGATCAACTACATTCATTACGGACACAAAATAAAATATTCTACGTAGTACAATATTTAAACACATTTGTATAACATATACCGTCCATAATGTTATCTTGCTTGTTCATTTTATAAATGTAATATGTAGACACACTTTACTAAAACATAAAAATCAACACTCCCAAAATAATACAATTAACTGCCAACAATCAACTTACTCTTATCACAGATACTACCACCGCATCATAGAAGTGTACAATGCCAGGCATACTTATAAAATTCACCTTAGTTCCCCAATTTGTTTATCATACAAGTATGCTAACCTTGAAATTAATGTTCCATATTACGGTTGCTTAATTTGTAAATACTGGTACTGTGTAAACATCAACACACTGTACGGCCTATTACTACTACCATTCGAGAACATTATATATTACTCATGTACACTAAATTTATGAAAAGTTACAATAAAAGTTGCAATATACGTGTCATATTACTAATCTACAATATCTTATATACAATGATATAAATATCAATTTCACACTATCAACTAACATTATTAAAACTCATGACAATAAAAATACAACATCATTCCTCCAATAGTGTCAACTTCATGAAAACTGTTATTGTTACTTAATAACGAAGCACGAATTTTGTTTACAAAATCAAAACATACGTTTTATCAATTTAAACCTCTATTAATATGTCGTATTATGTATACACATACTAAGGCACTCTGATGTTTTACAAAACAAACAGCCCTAAACGTAGTACTTATATCCATTCATTTTTTTTTTGGTAGGAGTACTAATGTACCCTTAATTATATCCGACATACAAATAATGTACCACACAATCTCAATAATTAATGATAACATCGACAACATTGTACCATCTAAGTCACAAACCTGCACATCTGAAGAATTCAACTCGTTAATAAAATCACCAACACATAAACTAAAGATTCTAACACAGAATATAAACAGTATATTGTGCAATTTTAACGGTTTCCTATTACTTCTTTCCAGAATAGCAATAAGTCCTGGCACCATTATTTTATTAGAATGCTGGCTTAACAATTCTTTATGTATCCCTTAAATAAAGGGGTACAATACTAGTAGTCTAGAATTTTTAAAAAAACCAAAACGATGGCATAATGATATACACTAAAAACTATTTACACTGTGATTCCTTTGAACATAAACTTTCAGATGCTACCTGTATTATAACAAATAAAAAAATGGTATTATCCTGAAGTCCATTAACAGATCGCAATCATTTCATAATGTAATAACCATTCCTTAAATCATTAGAAGAACTATTAATCTCATGTAAGAATTATAAAAAAAAACATCGTAATAACAGGTGATATGAACATAATGTTCAAAATGCTCTCACCGACCACGATACCATATTCCTTCCTAGTCATGGATACTAACCAAACTAAACCCTTTTTCACTATCACTGTTACCAAGACTAATTACAAAGAAGTTTCTGAAACAATCAAAGCATCAGAACTCTCAAAAATATTTATTACTACTGATTGTAACTTGGCCACAAACTATCTTTTAGATAATATATCTAAACCAATTACCAGACACTAAAAAAAAACTCTGGATCTTGACAGGAATATTAAGGTGCATGAAAAATAGAGATCGAATGCATATGAAATTACGAAATCAACCTGTTAATGTTATTTTTATTGAGACATATAAACGTTATAGAAATCACTGTAAAACCCTTCTTAGAAATGCAAAAGCCAATTATGAAATAGAACGTCTGAGGGAAGCTAGTAAAGCGAAAAATATGAAAATAACGTGGCGAATCATAAACGAAATTACACATTTTAAAACAATTCCCAAGGTATCACAAGATCTTCTAGAAAATAACCAACTATAAAAAAAAGCAGTCAACGATGTGAATAGTTATTTTGTTAATATAGGTAAAGCTCTCGCAGAAAATATTGCTCCCGACACTGATATAAGTAATAGTCTACAGCCAACTAATACAACACTAAATTCCGTGATCCTAACAGATGCCGATATACCTGAAATTCTGAACACCATTAACGCGTTAAAAATCGATAGCTCCATGGGCTGGGACAATATTCCCTCCGCTGTACTACCCCAAAATAGTTACTTACTTGCACCAGTCATAACACACATTGTTAATCTTTCCCTACAGTCAAGAGTCTTTCCTAAATCTCTTAAACATGGCAAAAATACCTATGCACAAAAGTGATGATAAAAGGATTGTTGGTAACTACAGGCCCAATTCCATATTAACATATTTATCGAAGGTTTTTGAAAAGATAATTAACAATAGATTGGTCAGTTATCTAGAACACAACAACATGTTCTCTAAAAATCCATTTGGCTTCCGAAGAAATAGGTCGACTTCAAATGCTGTACTAACATTAACAGAATATGTCGCCAAAAACTATCAAAAAGAAGAGTATTGTTCTATTTCTAAATCTTGCAAAGGCCTTTGACACTGTGCCAATACCACTACTTTCAAACAAGTTAGAAGGTCTTAAAAACAAGGAATCAAAAATGTTCAACTTAACCTTTTCAAAGACTACCTCTCGGATAGAACACAGAGCATAAAGATACCTCATATAAGTGACCCCTTAACTGTTAGCTTTCCGCAGGACAGTATACTAGGGCCTACCCTCTTTCTAGTTTATATAAACGAGCTTTGCAACCTCCCAGTCGATCGCGGTATCATTATCACTTATGCTGATGATACAGTTTTAGTTGTCCAAGGAGACACCTGGCTTGAGACTTTTGCATCAGCCCAAGGAGCGTTTAACAACATCTCAATGTGGCTCAGAAATAATAGATTAACATTAAATATAGAAAAAACAAAACATGTAACATTTTCCATTAAGAACCCGCAGAATTTCGAGTCCCTCTTTCTACTTGCACACACCTCATCTACCTGCCAAAACAGGTTCCCGAATATCATGTGTAAATGCCAGACCATACAAAAAGTTACCTCAATTAGACCAATTAGACCATAGAAAATTAACTGCAGTTTTCAAAACATCAGGGTTTGTGCATATAAAAGACATCATTAAAATGTTATATTACTCCCTATGTCAGTCTGTGCTAAGTTATTGTATTTCGTCTTGGGGAGGTTCAAATAAAATAAATCTTTTTCCACTCGAGAGAGCCCAACGCGGGATATAAAAATCCAGGTATGAACGCCCTCAGAATTTTAAATACTAATTTACATTTAAAAAAAAAAATTACTTTAAAGTACAAAGTAGCTATAACGCTTGTTAATTTTTTTTTTTTTTTTTTTTTTTTTTTTTTTTAATTTTACTTTCGATACTGCACAAATATGACACTGTCATACTGCATTTGATCACGGCTATCTTCCAAAAATACAAATTATGCATATCTTCTATATCTATATATATATAAAAGAAAGTTGTGTTAGTTACACCATTTATAACTCAAGAACGGCTGAATCGATTTGACTGAAAATTGGTGGGCAGGTAGCTTAGAACCAGGAAAAGGACATAGGATAATTTTTACCCCGTTTTCTATTTTTTATTCCGCGCGGACGGAGTCGCGGATAAAAGCTAGTGTTACAAAGACTTTTTATTGAGATCATTGTTTACGTCATTATTAAAAATATTTATTTAATGACTTATTGATTTATAAGTATCGATGTGATCTAAAATTTTATTAACGAGTTGAATTCTTCAGATGTGCAGGTTTGTGCCTTAGATGGTACAATGTTGTCGATGTTATCATTAATTATTGAGATTGTGTGGTACATTATTTGTATGTCGGATATAATTAAGGGTACATTAGTACTCCTACAAAAAAAAATGAATGGATATAAGTACTACGTTTAGGGCTGTTTGTTTTGTAAAACATCAGAGTGCCTTAGTATGTGTATACATAATACGACATATTAATAGAGGTTTAAATTGATAAAACGTATGTTTTGATTTTGTAAACAAAATTCGTGCTTCGTTATTAAGTAACAATAACAGTTTTCATGAAGTTGACACTATTGGAGGAATGATGTTGTATTTTTATTGTCATGAGTTTTAATAATGTTAGTTGATAGTGTGAAATTGATATTTATATCATTGTATATAAGATATTGTAGATTAGTAATATGACACGTATATTGCAACTTTTATTGTAACTTTTCATAAATTTAGCGTACATGAGTAATATATAATGTTCTCGAATGGTAGTAGTAATAGGCCGTACAGTGTGTTGATGTTTACACAGTACCAGTATTTACAAATTAAGTAACCGTAATATGGAACATTAATTTCAAGGTTAGCATACTTGTATGATAAACAAATTGGGGAACTAAGGTGAATTTTATAAGTATGCCTGGCATTGTACACTTCTATGATGCGGTGGTAGTATGTGTGATAAGAGTAAGTTGATTGTTGGCAGTTAATTGTATTATTTTGGGAGTGTTGATTTTTATGTTTTAGTAAAGTGTGTCTATATATTACATTTATAAAATGAACAAGCAAGATAACATTATGGACGGTATATGTTATACAAATGTGTTTAAATATTGTACTACGTAGAATATTTTATTTTGTGTCCGTAATGAATGTAGTTGATCTTCGTTTTTAATGACAATGCCCCTTCTGTTTTTCGTAAAAGTAGTTTACCATTTTTAACCCAGCTGTGAGCGTATTTTTCTGCCTTTGCTAATTCTCTGGCGAGAAAATGTACTCTTCTAATTTTTGTTAATCTCTTTTAATCTTTATAACATGTAAACTGGAATGACCTCTCCGACGAAAGGAAGTTGCTTGGAGTTTAGTTCGTCAGTTCTGTTTTTTCTGTGCTTTTGACAGACGCTAGCACATCCATTTCAGTCCAAGTATTGGTAAATTCGACAACGACTGAAGACGTTGTGGAGTCGGCTCATTCTTCTCAATTTGAACATCCAAAGTATTAGTTAGGCGCTCAAAAGTTTGTAGGAGATTGGATTTGGATTCTGCTTGTTTACCAGGGACGTTTCTTATTTCAACGGCTGTTTTTAGAGGAAAACGTTCCAAAGTATATAATCGCTCTTCAAGTAGCGATGTCCGTTTTTCCAGATCACCTCCTTGGCTAACGTAGATAACTTACCTTCAATGTTTTTTAATTGGTCCGTTAGGAAGTCTAGACTTTTATCAAGCTCTTGGTTAGATTGATCGACTTGCGATTTTAAATCTTTCATAAGAGCTTCTACTTGAGTCTCTAATAATTATTACGTAGGTTGAATACTTTTATGAGGAAAATAGATACTTTTATACCGTTTTATAATATTGTATTATAGTTATATTGTTAAATTAAATTAAGATTTTATTATGTTGGCTTCAAAATTATAATAAGTAACTTAAGTTAGTAAGTAATTAATTGGCAGAGTTCCTGATGTTTTAGTGTGCCAGGAGGCTACACATTTCGTAGGATGGCCGAATGTAATAATTTTATAAAAGGTAGTTTTAGTTTTCTTAGATGGCAGCACTGCTCGACCCCGCCACTCTTTTGTGACAACTTCCGGCGAATGGATTGAGAGTGGTGGGGTTGAAACAGCGTTTGATTATTGAGTCAGGAGCTCGGCCAGTCGTTGGATATCCGTCGATGTGATAAGTCGTCTAGTGGAAAGACGGTCGTCTAGTAGAATTGACCGTTAGAAATGTTGAGGATGGAATAAAAGTGTTCACTGTGCAATGAATTGGAGTTTTTCTTGACACTTGTAACCTTAACTACGATCGATCTCGGGGTATTGAAGGTTAACCATTCAAACATATGTTCGAGGTTCGATAAATCGTGTTTCAACATTTAGTACTTCACCAGCTTGGAGAATATCGTCTTGTAAATCTTAGACGTTTAGTTGAGAGCTATTTTTAATCACGATTGGTTTATTCCTACGTCTTTTAAATACCAACCCTTTCCCGAGTCGTGATGTTTATTTCGAAGAATGCTAGAGATAAATGTCTTTCCCTTAATTGTAATTTAATGTGGCGATAAAACGGAGAGCACATTACACATTTGCTGCGGAATAAGTGCATGTACCATAAATTGTTCACGCGCAATGCACTTTTTATGAAAATAAGATTGCAAAACACATATGAGTCGTAAAAGTTTTCTCTTTGTTTTTTTATTTAGATGAATATCGCCGTGTTTATTCATCTACGTATATTTTCTGAACATCACATGTAGTTATGAAAGTCACGTAATAAATGTACATAATATGCAAGCTAACATAAATATGTAAAAATAATTTTAATTAAAAGTAAATCGCAAATGTAACATGTTAGCATTCTAAATAAGTTTTACATGCTGTGTACTTATTACATAACATAATCAATTAACAACAATTTATTTCAAACGTAACTTAGTTAAAACAGGTTGTTTATTAACAAACATTAATTAAGATTTGATTAACGTGTTGTTTCCGACGTTAATTGACAGATGTTGATTTTCATAATTAATAAACTTTAAATTAATAAGCAACAAACGAGACACACTTTTATTATATATATCTAAGTGTCATAAAATATAATGAGATGTATTCCTGCGCAATGTTCGAACTACTTTTGATAGATGTTAGGAAAACGATCTTTGAGGATTGCGCAATGGACGGGTCGTATTTCGTGATCGATGTCTTTGGGGATAAGGTTTCAGTAATTAGACAATATTAAAATTTTGTATGAGGTAACTTGTGGTAGTCGTTCTTGCTTAGCTGACTGCGCAACTATTGCAACTCGCACTGATAAAATTTAATTGCCAACAGAATGATATTTGAAATAGAGTCGGGTATATCATTTTTAAATTACCACTTATCTTACTAATATTGTAAATGAGAATGTTTAGATAGATGGATGGATGAATGGATGTTTGTTTGAAGGAATCTTCGGAACGGCTGTACGGATCCTAATGAAATTTGGCACACATGATCTGGAAGAACATATAGGCAATTCTTTTTTAATTCCGCGCGGACGGAGTCGCGGGCGACAGGTAGTATAATATTTATTAGTGAATGTTTGAAATCTTATATTCTTCATTCATAACTTTATAAGGTTTTGCTTATAATATTGTGTATTAAGGCGCTATAAGTACCTACTGACAGCTAAACATCTTATTAATTTAATTTCTCTTCATTTTATTTGATTAGTAACTTTAATTACGTGACGTTATCTTTTACCATCGATTGATTAATGGGATGATTAATTTTAATTATGTGCACATTAAAATAAACACGATTTCGACGTAAAAAGTTCGTAGGAAAAGTTGTTGGAGGGAAATTAATGTACGTGTCGTCGTTTTCACTATTTTCGCCTGATCGCGATGCATGTTATCAAAAGACGAATGTTGCAGAGAGAGTATCTGCATACCACTTAAGGGCTCCCGGGTTCAGGCCCGACCATGACATTAAGAAATGTCTTCCATTTCTAAACGATTTGAATTAACGTATTTTATCTTTATCCGAATGATAAAACGCTTTTTACAAATTTTCTTTCGTTTTAAATAAAAAAATGAATGCCCTTTCGACCTTGAATCGATTAGACTAAAATTATATTTGATCGATTAAGAAAAATTTACATGACGTTATTTTGTTCTTTTTTCTTAAGTGACTAAAGTAAATTATTAAACGTAATTCAAGCTATTTTTTTAAGCATTGTGCATTAAGTGATTTACTTTTGTTTTATTTATTTACTCTGTCTTCTTTTCTTATTGTTATTGTATGTATTTTTTCCTAACTATTGATTAATTTCTTAGCAATATATTAAGTGAGAAGGATTCGAACACGCTATTCTCAATTGAGGTCATAATAAAACCTCAGTCATGTCCATTAAGCTTATGATACCAACAATGATATTAAAGTAGTAAATCTTCGATCGGAATTCAAATCGAGGACTAACGGTGCAGCAACATGGCGTGCTGATTATTGATCCATGGGCGAATGAAAATTAATTTTAATACACAATTATTCATTATTTATGTTGAATTAAACATACTTTTAAAAAAATTGCCTTTATTTTTTTCTTTAGTAGTAAGGTTGCTCGATGACGGACGGTTTGATTGTTGTTTGTTTCATTAACTGTAGCTTTTGACTGTATTATCTTACTAAATACAATTGTGAATTAATTCTTCGATTTAATATTTTATTGAGGGCAAATAACGATCGGTCTACTTTTATTTAACAGTGTTATTTCCTGTGTTCCTTTCCGATAGCATCATTATATTTAAATTAATATGAACAAAAACATTATGATATAATACTACGAGATACTGTATACACATAATCCGAGTAATAATACGATGATGTGTATTATGTGATAGGTCCGATATCTGTCAAAACATTTTGACAGACTTCCGCGAGGCAGACTGACAGTACCGTGATAGTCTGACAGTGGTGAATATGCCATTCATTAATTGCATCCGACAGTACATTACCAGTTTGACTTTCATTTGTTATACAAGACGGTATTTGCATAATATAATCTATGACATTTTTAACAAAGACGTCAGTTTAAAAATAAAAACGACTCTATCTGACATTACTCGGACAGGACGAGGCGGGGCGTGTAAATGCACTTTAAAATATTATTAGCACAGATGCGTCCGCAGAAAAAGAAAAGAATAAGCTTGGAATATGAATAACGTGCGTGGAGCTTCGACCGGTTTTATTTCGAGCACTTTTGTCTCTATCTGTCTCCGCAAACATGCGCGAAGGATCGCGGCGCGCCGGCAAAAGGGCCAAAAGTTATGTTATTGCAAAACCAAATGGCTTTATAAATTCCGAGACGTTTCGTACTCGACAACCGTTTCTCCTTTCATATCCTACGTGAAGTTATGCTTACAATTCCTCTTGCTATTCCTGCAAATTTATTGCTAATTTCATAAATTAATTATTTTATAAGAGAACTATGTTTGAAAAGATTGTGAAAATGTGAAGAATAACTGATTGATAATTATTCTGTGTTTTGAAAAAATAACTAAAAGATAACTATTGTATTGTATATCTACAAAATTAATAAAAATTACTCCGGAGGTAGATCTGCCATACAGCCTACTTCAAGCATACGTAACGAAGCAACAGATACGGTGGTCCTAACACGCCTTCGACTCACGAAACATTCAATCAGTCGATAAAAATCTTTCTTAACACTCACGAATAGAAGAAAGGATTTACTTCTTTAAAATAAAAGCACCTGGTGGGTTAATAGTCGAGTTCACAATGAACACGAGGCGTGACAAGATAAAATCTTGTGAATCCTGTATGTGGGACTTGAATTGAATAAATATCACATTGAAAACGGCCTGAATAGCCTTTGGGATGTTCTCCGCCGCAATTATAGTCAAAACGTTGGTCCGTTTTCGCTCGTAGGTGTACGTAAATGCTCGAATAAAAGAAGTTTGTGATGTCCGATTGTGTCTCGAAGTACTTTGATAAATTGCTGTGATGTATGTATGTAATTTTGTACCTCTTCGAATGCGCAATTCTTGCCACGGTAATGAGATGTTCTCTCCAGGCGACGCTCGTTATTTCAATTCGATCCCTATTTTCTAAGATTCGATACGAAATTGCTTTGAATATCTTGCTGGAACATTGCTGATTCATATCGATTGATCGAAGTGTTTCAATCGTTGTGGAATTTCTTCTCTTCTACAGCTATTAATACACGCAATTACACTAGTTATTAATATTATATTTTCAACTATTACTCATTTCATTATTTATTTTGTGCCTATGGTGAAATGTTATAGTAATAGATCACAATATTTACAAAAAGGTAGAATAAATTAGATGCTTTTTAATTAATTACAATTCGTCGAAGATAGAGAAATGTTGCCATAAATAGAAAACTAAAAAAATGAGTAAATTTTTTTTGAAGTTTTCTGAAGTAAACTTAAATATAAATTTTTGCGATCATTTTTTTACATTTAAAACAACGATAGGCTAAGATTTGAAGTAACAATTAAGCTGTTAGTTTCCAAGGCCAACCGGCCTTTACTAATGAGGTTTCGTTTATCCGGATTACGTCGACAGACTGTCAACGCTGTGGTGAAATACTGATAGCAATTACGATCTCTGTCTCTATCCGATTAGAATAGATATTATAAATTATTATTTTGTATACTTTAATATTAACTAGTTGATTCATAATTCCTTTGCAAGATGTAATTAACAACACTGTTAGTTCTATCTACATTTATCTTTATTTCTTTTAACTGTCTGTCTCACTCTCACATAACATCATATATTGAAGATTTTGTATACACTAATGTAAGATTCTAAATAAACTTCGTACTCGTGTTTGTCGCCTTTTTACACATCATTTAGATTCCTTACCGAGTTAGTTTAGCTTATAACAGTACACCTAACTCTTTCATGTATCTTTGACTAAGTGCATTCTTCTAAGAATTACCAGTTTCACTCTGATTTCTCAGTAAAAGCTCATCTTTTGCGTTGGATTGAAAATAAACGGATGACAGTCTTAGTAAGAGCGTCGGTGGCTCAGAGGTTAAGCACTTCAATTGTAATTTGCAATTCTTGGGTTTGAATCCCGCCATGAACCAATTTGTTTTTCGATTTACATATCTGAGAAGAAGTCAATCAACCCACACTGGGTCAGCGTGGTTGACTATGGTCTAGTCATCCCTAACTTAGGGTAGGCTCCAAGCCCCTCAGTGGGGACGTATCGTGGGCTGATGATGATAAATCTTACTATTAATTAAACGTCGTCTTGTGTATTGTGTTTTTATTAATAAATATCATAACTACTTCTTAATTGTATTTGCTTAATTCTAGAAAAGATATGAGAAAAAATTGTCAGTGTAATTACACGATTTTTATACATTACCTTTCATTTTAAAAGATTAAACTTGTTAAAAGAATTGTTTTTCGAGGAAAGTGATATAGCGATCATATTTTGCATGGAATTTACAAAAACTTATAATTACGCAAGTATTCCTTAAATGTTAAGTAAGAAAACATGTTTAATTGAAAATTTAAGCGCTAAAAGAATTTTTAAAAATATTTAAGGTGGTTTAATGATCGTCTGTAATCTTATACTTAAAAAAAAAGATGAAGGAATAAAATAAAATGTTTGCCTTAAGGTCTATTTACAAACTTATACGAAAATTTGTCCAGGTAGTGTTAATTACTAACCGTGGGTTTCTGAGTTCAAAATCTCTAATGTCATCCTTGTTATTATCTTTGAAGAAACAGCACAATATGTTTTAAATGGAAATTTTGGTCTCGGAAATCTATGGTAAGTATTTAAGATACAAAACAAGTAGGAAACATTTAGGCAGAGAGTTATATAAATGCTGATTGTAAACACTCCATTTATCTAAATCAGCTAAATCTGCTAATCAAATATCATGTTTCTAACGTTTTCTGACACAAATCTTGTTCAATATTTGTTAACAAAATTTACTTTCATTTTTATTATACGAACAACGTTAGATTGCAATTTTAAATTGACATTGAACGAAGCTCTGCCCGAACAACATTTCGGACGAAGTCAATTACAACTGTGTTCGTTAGATCAACGATAAGATCTGGATTTCGCGAAAGTCGACACCGGGTACATCATTTCCTAATTGTTTTCACTTTCATCGGTTACGTAGAGTTCCCGGGGAGGATTCTAGATGGTATCGTTTTGACAAATGGGAGTATTATTACCTTACGTAATTCACGTAAACCGATCATATAATTGCATACAATATAACAAGTTACAGTATAACCGTCCTCAATTTTATAAATGATCACCGCACAAGCTTCATCTCGGTTATGTTAAATATATCTTCGCCTTCGTGTGATTAAAAAAAAAGGCAAAGGCTTCATAATCGGACAAGCGAGTCGTGTCAAGAGTATGACATGGAATGCAAAAAACGTATCGTGGATTTTTGATCTTAATTTCACGGCCTTTAATATCGCAAGAAAAAGTAAAGTAAATTTTATTATAACTCATCGGTTCTATATGTACGATATTTCTGGATTTGCTTCATTTATACATCATGTGGTAACAGGATTACTTGTATATGCACGAATCTTTTTTTTCCTTCGTATTAACAAAGGTCCGAATGCAATCCAGAACGTTTATATCCTATACGTTTCGTTGATGCCATTTCGATGATTATTTTTTTGTGATTTAAATAAGTATTTCACTGTCATAATTAGGTAGAAAACTAATGATAGTACTTAATTAAAATATATATAAGTACAAGCTTTATATATTGTAGTAACAGTTTTTCATAATTACACAACTGGTTACTGCACAATGCAAATGAATTTTTCATTTGATTAAATAAAAATATCAAAAAAGAATTAAGTTAAATTAAAACAAGCACACGATTCAACATAGAATATTTTAAGGCTAATGAATTCGAACCAAAAGGGGAATCGATCTTCTTGATTCGTACCCGGAAGGCGTTAGTACATGATTCTGATGCAGCGTTATTTATGAAATCCGACACAATTTTTACCGAGAACTTTAAATGGTTTGTGACCTACTGAGTATTATCGGCAGATTTATGCTCGAGTGTTCAATCCGGTGGCCTAAAAGGCTAAGATCTGAGTGCTTTTGGTGTAGGAAGTAGGTTCGATGCCCTGTTAATGCGAGCTTGTGTTATTCAAATGTAACATTTGTGAGCTGTACAGAGACGATACAGGTTTATTTAAGTTGGTATATAGTTTGTTAGTTAAAATGTTCATAGAAAAATGTTTGGATATTTTTCGTGTTTTAATCAAGTATTATTGAGAGAGCTTGCATATGATCAAAGATATAATTCTTCTAAGGGATATGTCAAGGTGCTTAAATTTTGTTTTATAAAGTCGCAAGTAATTCAAGTATGCGTTGTATCAGCCATCATAAACCTCTCTCATAGACATCATTTTTTGGTATCATGAACATGAACATTTTTTTGGTATCATTATGATCTCATTTAGTTTTTTTTTTTATTATAAAGTTACAATCGGACAAGATGCCACTTTAATTCCTCGAAAGAGCGATGCAATCGCTGCCCAGAGACATCCGCAATTTTCAGATGCGTTGCCTACCTTTAATCGACGGAGGAGGGGACGCACAGAAAGATAATATTTCCCCTTCCTTTGCATCACCTCCTCTGTTCATCAACTCCCTCTTCCCTTCCTTCCTTATAAGAAAGGGGTGAGAAGGAAAGGATGACTAAAATTAGACCCCCGGCACGAACACCCATCAGACTGTACGCGGAATTACTTCCACTTGACGCCTGTTTTCTGTGTGGTCGTGGTATTTCATCGGGCGAGGCGGCCAATTCGTGAAACAGATGTTGTTGTTGCTGGTGTCTACCACTTTTAAAAATAGCAAATAACTTGATTGATAAGTTATTATTATTTGAGTTGATTCTAATTTTACGTCTACCCAATATGTAGATGAATATATTATATGCCATATTACAGTTATCAAGCAGAAATTGATTAATACCTACAAAAGAATCAATCATGTTCAGACTGGGCGTTTCCGAAAACTCTCGTTTCTATGATTAAAAAGCCCCGAAGGTACTGAATGAAAATTACGGGACTTTTCGATTGACACCGCACCGCCACCGGGTTATTCGTAAATTAACTTACACGGCCAACAGAGAAATCAATTCGAGACCTAGATAGGACTTGTGAAATTAATTTTCAATTTAATTTAAAATAACTGACGGCCGGTGAATATGTTTAACAATATTTCATGTTGGCGACGCGACGTAGGTAGGCGCCTTCCGGAAAAAGCTGTCTTCTGTGTTCATGTTTTTTACTTCCTAACAGTATTTTCACGTCCACATAGCAAAGCAATTGGACTTACCCGTGTACATTTTACTAATGTTTTATACTAGTTAAAAATGCACATATATGTATGTTGGCAATTAAATCACACAACCCAAATTATATTCCCAAATTGTATTACTAATACTTAAGTGAATATTATTGTTATTTAGTTTACTTTTTATATATCATCATAGATTGATCAGTACAGTTGTATATGATGTTCGTCATATTCAATGTCGAGTTATATTTTTAAATTTCACTGTTCTGCTATAATGCAGATTATCCGACACATTATTATTTTCTTCCCGCACAAGTGGGTAGTTGAAAATTCCTTGCAACACGCTCGGGCGCGGAGTCTTCAATCTTGCGGTCTTTTGCGGAGAAGGCAATGAGTCGACAGTTAAAGTTAGAGTTAGCGTTTGAAGTCTTCGGAAGTCGGACGGAAAGAGGACATGGCGGTTTCATACTTAGCGTACGGGGTCGCTTGAGTGTTCAATCTCGCATTCGAATCGTTATCGACGGAGACTATAACGCGCGTACGAGAAGCGGTGCTTACGGGTACATCAGTCAATAAACAGTTCATCGACTTGGTAAGTGACCTTCATGTGTTAACTTTATTACGCCCCCAGTACACCACGTTATAGATTGAAAGAAGATTATATAGTTCAATTTAAACGTAATAATTTTTTCCCTAGAACATTTTAAGTATATAATTGTAAAAAATCAAAAGATATGTTATAAAATATTCCGGTTCATGTTTTTGGTATTCAACTTGTGTTCACAGGTCAGATTTAAAAACTGATCAACTATCATAAATACTGACGTTGTGAAATCGATATCAATCGACTTATCATTATAAAGTAATTCATGATGTTTATTACGATATAAATTTAACTAAATACAATTGAATGAACGTCGGAATGGCAATGATTTAAACAGTCTATTAACGGACGAGGTACCGATAAAGCGTACGGTATAAAAATCCCACGTAATATTTATGGAAATGACCATGAATATGGTACAAGAGCGAGTTTGATAATATCTTTACGATTGCGTAAGAATCGAGACATCGTTGCATTGTGGCGACGAGTCGGCGTTGCAACAAGCAGGCTGGTGCAGGTACGACGATAGCAACTACATATACATTAACCAAATCCTTCAATAACAAGATTTTCGTATATTTTACTAAAATGTATATAATATTGTTCTTCTAAATTTTGGTTCTAGTCTACATTTATACTGTTCTTAAATACAGAAGTCGTTTTCCAAATTATAAACATGTTTTGTCGTTGACTTTTCTCAAAATTCGTAACATAATTAAATCTAGTACTAAGTCTTTGATTTATTGAAAAAATTTGACATTAAAATGAGAAATCGACACAAAGTCAGTGACCAATTAACGACTGGAGTATGTATATTTATTTACTTGGCGTGCGTATTTCAAGTTAGATTAAATCTCATGTCGAGACACGAATCACGTGCTGCATGTGTCATACAGTTAGTTATTATTCAATACTTAGAAATAAACATAACACTACTAATAACTACTAGTTATGTGTGTTCCCCGCTCCCCGCTCCGCACTTTCACTGGCATTGTCATCACACGCGCGTGTCCGCACTGACGCTTTCGCTAACAAAACAATTCACTATTTAATTTTTACCACTATTAAACTAAGAAATCCTCATGTTTTTTAAATAATTTCTAAAATTATAATGTAACTGATGAACTGAATGTAAGTTATTACTTATAAGTTTAGGCTATGCCCTTTCTGCGTTCTACTGCCTTATAACGTAAATGGGCCCAATAAATAAAATATTAAAAAAACAGTTAGCAGTTAACTCTTGTAATTGTTGTGGAGTTTTACAGATAATATAATGACACGTACCTCGCTAGTATTAGTTAAAAAAATGAAAAAAAAACTTGCAGACAGTGCAAGTTTTTTTTACTTATAAACTGTACAATGTTACAATGTCTTTCACCGGCTTTAGTGAGATCTCTGTGGAAGCGATGTGGGAACGGATACGGGGTTAGGAATGTCTGGAATCTAGTCGCGCGGAGGATGCTAATTGACTATCACAGGCATTACCTGTCTAGACCTAGGCGCCTACTATGAAAGTCGCATAGTCGCATACTTGCCACCGTAATCGTTGCTGCGCAAAACGGTCGAAACGTTAAGAATAACGCTAGTGAACTCGACTCACGAGTTATGCGATATTTATCGTTTAGATCTTGCAACTTTTTATACTGTATTTTATTTTTATAGCTGTTATAATTAACTAGTTTTAAAATAGTTTAGAAATAGCGTTAGGTTTAACCAGTTTTATGTATGAAATATTTATTGAAAAGATTAATTGATAAATCAGTTACTTTATATTTTAAAGTACTAGCAAAGAGCTTCTTAATTTTTTATTAGAAATAATTAATATCAAAACATCTCTAATATACATTACATTACATTTTGAATTGTCCGTTATCAGCAACTTATCGAAACTATAATTTTCTATTTGAGGTTATTAATTTTTAGGTTAGGTTAAAAATTATTAAAAGAATCATGTTTGTATCATTATCTGCCTTGTATTTTAAATTGTAGTTGGGTAGGATACAGGTCCAGTTAATGACGTGGGTTTAGCTAATATATGTAAAGGAACGCGGCTAAATCACAACGGTGCACAGAATCGGGTGCATTCATTTACATTATTAAGTCGTCTAGTTTATTTCTAGATCACCAGGGACGAACTTGTAAATTGATTGTAATTAATGAATATCTAATACTGTATTTCTGTTGCTTTTCATTATAATACCATGTTGTATGTTACATTGTAAAAGCTATTAACTTAACATTCAATTTTCAAATGTGTGTAGAAACATTTTTTTTGTTGCATTTAAGATATTTTTGTTGCAATCAAAATTAATAATTTCTACTGTTTTTTTATTTATGTAAATAGAAACATTACTTAGTATCCATCAAGATTTAAACATTTGACAAGATAAAGGCCAAACATTTAAATATTAATATCAGCAAACATATAAAAACAAATAATTCACCTTCAAAATCTTGAAGGTTAGAAGAAATTGTCGCACAAATGGTGCAATTATAAATATGTTTTTTTTATTACTAGTTGTCGACCACGTGTCCGTTCGTGAGGAATAAAAAAACAACTTAGTTATCTGTGTGTTCATCCAGACTATGTTCTATATCCATGCCAAATTTCATCGAGATCCATGCAGTCGTTCTGGAGATACCTTCTAACAAACATCAATCCATTCATCTAAACATTCGCATTTATATTATTAGTAAGATTATCGACCTTTTAGTGTTGTTGCTTATTCAAAGTCATTGACTCATAAGAATTTGATAAAAATAATGTCGGCTTTCAGAGCTATATTTTAAAAATTTATGCACTCATCGATCGTAAAGTTCTCTACGATATATTTATACTTTGATTTATCTGTTAGCTTATCTATGAATTATTATTAAAATGCATAAAAATAATCCAAGAACAACATCACTTTATAAACACCGTTAAACAAAATAATATTTAATATCAACAAATATGATAAGTTTCGAAAATGCAATTTGAATTTATCGTTCATTTTAAGAAGCAATACATCAAAACTGAAGTGATTGAATCATTACTCAAGCGCTTAAAATAACGGATTATTTATATTCGAGATGCACGGACAGGAATTTCCTATTCTTGAATCGTAAAACTGCAAATAGTTTTCGAAAACATTTTATTAGAATTTATCATAATAGATCCGGCACTGACGTTTCAGTTTCGACAGTTTCTAATCGTATATTTGTAACCCAAAAAATTCGATAATGACATAAAAGTGTTTCCATATTAAGACTACATTCCATTAAAAATCTCATGATTTATTCAAGATATTCCTATTGATTTTTGGAATATAAAAATCTCGTTAAAAATAGTTCAAAGGTACACAAAAATAAGTTAGGTTATTTTGCGTAGGACACTAGTTTCTCCGTCGCCCACACGGATTCCTTGCGACCGTACTGAATGGATTATTCGTATAAGGAAACAATCGATAAAAATGCTAGACTCGACCAGTAATTACAATCTAACTCTGCATTCACTCCTACACGACTCGCAAAACAAAAGATTAACTCTAAATGCTTATCTAAACGACGTAATCTCTATTTTAAAATAACATTAGCAAGTGAAGTATTGTGCGGACTTGTGTAACAATACAATATAAACAATATAATAAATCTAAATTATACTAAGTTAATATTATCATCTCGGTAGAAAATTAACTTACATTTGTGTAAACTCAGCAACTATACAGTCAGTGTTTTTTTTTTAAATTTAACAAGAAAATTAGTTATTAATAACATTTCCAGTAATTTAATATGGTTCACGACTTTTTGGCTTTTTAATTTAAATACTTCTGTTTGCTAAAAATACGTATTAATGCATAAAGAACCTAATAATTTCATTGGAGAATAAATTATGATTATCCTTCTACTTATCCCGTATAAGCTATGAAAGGTACCTAACGGTTCCCCACTTTAATATTAAGGTTTTTAAAGGTATTGCAACACCGTTAATTCACATATATTAACCTCAAATACTTTGTGATATTTTCCTCAATTCTGAAGGTCGTAACCCCTCTTAGCACTGATATCGAATTTCAAGAGTCGTTGCAATCCATCCATAATAAGACCGGATAAGAATAATGCAAAATAACTGTGACTATAAAATGCACAAACATCTGTACAATAACTAAATTGCTGTCGTTATCTAATGAAAAAAACCAAATCTACCCTTAAAAAAAGATATAAAAACCTTCTAATTGATAATCAAAAAACCTAGATATTTCTGTGTCAAATTGCATGCGGATTATATTAATAGTTTTTATACCTTTGTTTGATTTGTGCTGTTTTTCCTTTTGTTACTATCTTTTTTTTATATAACGAAAATAATTGTTGATTTCTTTTTGTTCTCTTTTAGGTCCGTACGTTACGTTTGTTAGTTGTAATTTTTGTCATAAGTTTAAGTCTCACGGTTGATTAAGTATTTATTCTAAATATTTATTTATAGTTTTTCTTTTATGTTGTTTACTGTGCTCATATTTTAGGGTTCATTGAAAATCGCCGCAGCGCATGTCGAATGAACACCTTTTCTTTTGAATAAATGAATTACTTTCTTTCTTAAAAAAAATATGTGACGCAATTAATGAATGTCACGCTGAAATCTTAATATTGTTGCCGTTGGCCTAAATGTAAATACACAACTTTTATTCTAACTATCATTTGATAATAGATGTTGGCAAGCGATGAAAACCAGAACCTATTCACGACGATCATTGCTTTCTCGATCATTCTTTGGTAGATCTAAGAAAAGTCAATCACAGGGTAAGAGAAAAAGAACTAACTACTGAGATGAGGATAGAAAGATATAGAAGGAAGAAACGCAATGAACCAATCCCACTCTTAAATTGGCTAGAGCACAGGTCAACGGCACAACTCTGTTATGTATCAACAATGTTTCTAAGAAATGGAAAGTTAATGATTAAAAATATCTGTTAATTAGTTGGTTTCATTTTCACAATAATCATTTAAAAATATTTAATTCGCAAGTAAATTTAATTGATTAATGACGCAGCATTTCAACGTCGAACGAAATCACTTTTTAAATTCAATCTTTCGAAGACGGAAGACAAATGGCTTGTCTTGTGAACTGTAAAAATTGACCACGGCTACTGTAAACTTTCACCGTCGTCCGGGTCAAGTTTATATGTACTACAGCTTCCGATCCCATCTGTGAAACATGTGGGTCACATCTCTACCTTGTAAAACCATTACTTACTCTGACAGCGCCTTGTAATTTCCAATTTAATTTTAAGAATATGATTCTTAACGATCTTGATGTATGAATAGAATTTGAGAAGTGTAAAAAAATGCCTATATCAATAGTCATGCAATTAAGTACGTCATAACACTTTCGTTTACGAAGACATCTAATGTTATCTATCATATCAAAGTTACAAACAAGATTTGCTTGTTGTGTATAAAAGTAAATTCTGTCTTCTGAAGCAAATTTCAATCATAACCTCTACGTTAGAAATTGAAAAGCAAGATGTTAGCGTGGTATGGATATATTATGCGGAGAGATCATCAAATGTGGATGGCTCCAAAAATAGAGGAAGACCAAAAAAAGTATGGATAGATTGTGTTAAAGAGGATATGCGTAAGAAGGGAATTAATTCAGATATGACGACTGCAGAGATGCATAGAAGAGAAGTTTATACTCTGCCGGGACAAGGACAGGTTGATGATGATCCTTACTTTAGAAGTTGGTATTTTTAGGAAATTCCTCCAAGGAGCTCGAAACATGCAATCCATATATCATAGTATCACCTTTTCAATTCATGACAGTTTATCATCTCATGAGAGCTTTTGACACGAAAAGACGAAGAGTAACAACTTTAGCATTTGTCATTTCATGTTCGTCTTCGTCGATTTATCTTCGTATACAAACGTCTATTTAATTTTAATCATTTGTCTTAAATTATTTTTATTTTCCCAATAACCAACCACAAAGCCATTACACATTCCTTGTAGAAACTTTTTTATCTTATAGGAGAAAATTTTTAATTTAAGTTGCCTAATGTCATGTGATTACTAGCGTCTATTTAAATACTACTGTTGCTTTTAACCTGTAAAGATCGTAATTCATTTTATTTTAATAAAAATCGGAGACAAATAATTGTACATTTTACTATGTTAAAACACATCGTATTTGAAGATGCAATATTTATCCCTAGAGGTTGCGAAAATAAGTCAGAAATGTTATCTTTCAGTCTCGATAAAGCGGCTAACGATTACAAAGAGGTTATTGTTTATTATTACGTTATTCTCCTATATATAGTGTTCGGCGCATTCTACCGGTTGCCGAGTATGGAGTGCGGCCACTTGCCACACGACCGCTGCTCGTACCCCTCTGATAACCTACAAAATATTGTACTTGATTACAAACAATTATATAAGTTTACTAGCTGTCGCCCGCGACTCTGTCCACGCGAAATTAAAAAAAACATAATAAATAGGCAATGTGTTCTTCTAGACTATGATTTACATCTGTGACAAATTTCATCAAGATCCGTTGAGCCGTTATGGAGATACCTTCAAACAAACATCCATCCATCCATCCATCCAAATATTCGCATTTATAATATATTTTTGTTGTTAGTTAAACAGCGGAGAAGTTGTTTCTAAGAAACAAATGATGATCAATCCCTGCTTGAATCACTTTTTTACCTTTACCTGCACTCATAGAGTCCACAATCTATAAAATGGAATATAAAAAATTGACACGAATAATGTTAGTAAAAGAATATACCTAGTCATCAATTACCCAGGTAGTTGTGGTGTTTATGAGCTGAAGTCTTCGATAGCTATATTTATATTAAAAATAAAGAACTGTTTTTTAAAATGACAAAACTGTTTTTTGTTGTTCGAAGAAAAACTTATAATGTCAAGAAGAGGTTCATATGGAATTTGCGAATAAAGGGAATTTCCCCATATGTTTTCCATCTTCATGTCAGACTGTTTGGATGGTATTACTTAACATCATGTTCACGTCTTGTTTACTACTCTCCTTCATAAGAAGTAATAAAGTTATAAATTTAATATTTTTATCATCTTTTCGGAGTATTAATATATTGCATTGATTAATTCTAAATCACATTACAAATTTTACTTCCAAGAAAGCATAAAAATTTGTACTCACATAATTAATATTTAAAAAAATTCGGGCATAAAATCCTATCGCATTTTCAATTGAAAGGTATTAGATATGATATTTAAAAACTTCAATAAAATAATAAACGAATGCTCCGAAACGGAATTCAGACACGGAAACATATTTTTGTGATCAAACGGACACTCAAACAAACCGAATGATACATTAGTACTGTAATACACGATCTTAATAACCACAGATACAATCGGTATTAAAAAAATAAATTATAATACTTTTTAAAGATTTAATTTGGATTTTTTTGATCTCAGCCATATGTTTTTCGCTGGGAGGAATGTACTTTGGTGCAACGTCCCGGTGAAGGACCCCTGGTGCTTAACTACTCGTTCTTAATGTTTAGATAAAGTTTCTTACTTAATCAGATACGTGCTGCAGGTCGCTTTAAAGGTGCAAACTGGTCGGAATGTTCTTACTAGGAATGGGAATTCAACGATGTGCAAAATATGCATATTCCACCGCTTTCTTACCTAGAGTGCCTATACGAATTAATTTTATCTCCCTATATTGCTTTTTAAAATGAACGCTTAAAATTATCCTTAGACAGAAATATAGTCTTTGATACATAAAAAAAAAATACGGGTTAATAATTATTAATACGAGAAATATTTAATTATAAGAGAGAAATTCGCAATATCTACATGAAAACAGAGATATCCCCGAAAAAATAAAGTATGCAAACGAATTGAGAACCTCCTCTTTTTTAAATAAGTTAAAAACATTACCATTTTGCCTAGTCGGGTAGAAATAAAATAAATCAAGTGTATCCTAGTCCTAGCCGGGTCATTGGTGTATTGGGGCAGTAACCGTGATGGTATGCGACACGTTGGTCCGCAGGTTCGGTTGACGGTAGCCCATTAGCCAACGCCGGCTTTGATCTCCGGCTTGATGTCTGGCAACTCGGACGCTCCTAGTTTAGACTGGCCGTTCCTTTGCATTGACAAACGAACGCGCTCTGACCCGGATGCCATGTCCAATGTATTCTTATTGCCAATTAAATGCATTTTACAATTTGTGCAAATGTACTGGATGTAAACGTAACTTTGAACGGTCGTTTCAATCAGTACCTCAGCGTCGATATCTCATTCTACATTTTCATTCAGGGGGTTCTCTCAGTGACCAGTAATAACATTGCGGCAGTCTTCAGCAGTATCTTCCTTACGTAAATTTAATTTTTACATCTATTTATATCTTTAAATCATGATCACTAAAATTCTCTGCTTCATCATTGTCTATTGACATAATTTTAACAAAACATTTCAGCACAAAGGCGCTATTTTACCTCGGACGTTTAATCTGGCATAACTGTAAACAGTTACAAAGAAATTAGCCCGATATTAAATTCTGCGAAGTCCTCAAGCGTGTCATATGTTATCCTATAAATCGCGAGGAACGGTAGCGAGCAACGGTAACGGAATGCGCTGTGTCAGTAAGCATATTGTTTATATTTAGTCGGCTTCTGTTGTTCTTACACCCAGTTCTTTGTGATGGCCGAAGCGATAAGAGAATATATAAATGGATATATAATTTGGGAGGCAAACATGGCTTAATCAATATTTTATGACTATCATAGAAGCATCTGGATAATTCAAATATGTTGACCTGCCAGCTATTAAAAAAAGGGGGAGGCTTATAAGAAAGTATTACTACTTAGAAAATCCATCAGCTATTTTATCTATAAAACACTTCTATATTACTAACCCTTCGGCGGTCTCCCAAATGAAAGGCAAGTTTGCAGACTATCGCTTGGCGCCAGACGGTTATGTAATCTACTTTGATAGGAATCACGTTGAACAAAATAGGCTATCGTAACAATATCGATAAAGGGGTAATTGTCCGATTAAGAATAAAATCATTGCTAATTCTCTATCCATATTTTTTAAAAGAGTGTGCGTGGAACACCATATATATTATTATTATAAATTAATCTATATATTACATAGTCACTTCTCTCACATTCGCAGTTATTTTTGTCCAATGAAAATTTTCAGCGCATGCGCAGATTTCGATGTATTACAAACGTTATTCCTCTCTACTTTAATGTATTTTTATTATAAAATCCGCTATTCGACGTCTAAAGCAGTCTCAATCTAATCGAATCTGTAACTTTGTGTTCCAGGAACACGCATGCGGTCACCTGCTGAGGCAGGAACTCAATTTGTTAGAGTAAATGCCTGTTTCCATGATGCTGCATTATGCGATTGACAACTGAGCAAACAATTTTGTCTGGGGTAAAGGTGAATTTCCACTGTTATTACATCTGTATTAAAAAAGAAAGCAAAAATGCTCGTATACAACGTGACACGCTATTGAAATAAAAAATAACAAAGACCAGTTAGTGTCCATACTTAGATTAACGGCACGTGAAAATTCACCTTAAGACATGTTATTAATTGCTTCCCACAACACTCTAGGAACATATCTACGATCGACTATCACTTAATCACTTTTGTAATATCACTTGACACTTTTTCCAGCACTAATAGAAACACGTGGCGGGCTTATTACAAGTCTGTCACCTCGCACCGCGATATTAGTCAGTATTATTTATTACAGATGCAGAACAGACCGGCCTAGTCCACAAATAAATATCAAGATTTCGCCACGGGCATTGCAATGAGTCACAACATCAGTTAAATTATATATTTGTAATTAAATTGTACTAATGATTATTGAATTCAATGACATTTAATCATCGGGTTTCGTCGCCTTTATGAAAATAAGTTTGTTAGAATTAAAGCTTGCATGGTGATTGGTATAATTGACGCGTGTATGGTGATTTCTTTTTGAATTGACACTTTCGTAAACATTGCCGATTATAATGCCATTTTGGAATAGTATTTAGATTTAAATTGTTAGTTAACTTTATGTTCATGTACATTTTGCAAGTCTCTAATCTTTACTAGACTGGTGCTTCTTTAAGCACAACAATAAAGTGTAGTAACTTCGTCTCTCGTTGTACAGAATAATAGAAGTAGTAGGCAGGTTTTGTAAACGAATCCCGTTTTCCGTTTTGAAGAATATTTAAATAATACGGCTTTCTGTATCATTTTCTGAAATCTTAATAAAATCTCATTTATGAACTGCAACAAAATTTTAAGATCAATTTAATGTGCTAACGAAACGGCATTTAAATTCTTTTCACCTGTATTTCGATCAATTTATTTTCAAAATGAGGGAAGGTATTTTTCTCGAGAGTTTCGACCTTAATAATTATTTTATTACGAAATTATCACAGAGCATTAAGTGTTAAGTTTATGAAGTGAAAAAAGGTAATATCAGTACAACGTTTTCGTTAAAAAAAATCGGTTAAATAAGTGTTATAAGATAAGCATTCATTATATAATTATAATGAAAATATCATGTTTATTAAATACTAGCTTTTACCCGCGACTCCGTTCGCGCGGAATAAAAAATAGAAAACGGGATAAAAATTATCCTATGTCCGTTTCCTGGTTCTAAGCTACCTCCCCATTAATTTTCAGCTAAATCAGTTCGACCGATCTTGAGTTATAAATATTGTAACTAACATTCTAACATTCATTCTTTTATATATATAGATATAGATTTAGTATGAAAAATCTTATATAATGTACAAGATTGTATATATATTATATATTACATAAAGAAAGAATAGAAATTACTATCAAAGTTATTAATTTTAATGGACTTCATTAGGTTTCAATGTCAGTAACGCTAGAGACAAATCAAATACAATTCGTATCTTTAGAATATTTTCAAGATTCCCACGTCCTAGAATATTACGTTACATTGGATTCCCATCCAATTAGTGAACCGTTGACGAAGTTTAATTTCAATAATGATAGTAGTGTTGAGAAATTGTGCAGGAAACATTGACAAGTTGCGGGTTCGCCTACGCTACGCAAATATCCCACCCGAGCGACGGTGGCAGGTTTAACAATGAATATTTATGTGCACTAAATCACCAAGACGACCTTCCCCTGTTCCCGCAAACGCGTGTTTCATTACAACGGCTGCAATTTGCGTTTAGAAGTCATAACAACACGAATGAAGAAACCGTGCCCTGATTTCACAATACAGCCATTTGTTAAATCAATAATAATAAGTCTATTCGTTCGAAGTTGCCCAATAAGTTCGTCTTCAATGTAGACAAACCAAATATTGTTATAGGAATTATAGCGTCCAAATGTTTCACTGTATAATCGGCTTTGACAAAGATTTACCAGAAGTCGTAATTTTCTCGTAAACCTTTGCTAATTTTTGACTAACAAAAAATATATTTTGGTTCTTTATTAGTCTATTTGAATATTTAGTCTTTTGAGAAGAGGAATTTTGATTCCTGTTCTAACCCTAAACATTAATCATTTCATTTCTCAACTCATTCCTATTTTGATGTTGATTTAAGAGATGTTTGTGTTTATAATGACCCTGCCACAATAGCAAATATTTTAGAATTGTAAATTGTATCCAAATTATTCTAAAATGTTGATAAATGTGCGATTTAATATGTTTATTCTGTAAAATTGGAATAGTAAATGTAAATTACGGCCGCATCTCTCACGTTGCATGTATTGCATTATGATAATGTGATATTTTCGATGAGCGCATCGTGTTCGTGCCCGGTAGACCGTCCTCCCTGGCGCCGACATAGTCAACGAAAACAAACGACATATATCACTGTTTACTGTAAAATAAAAATTATCACCTATTTCACATTCAATAAGGTTGGAATTGCATTGTGATATTTATAGATAAAAGTGCACAATGCTAGAAGTTAACGCCATTTAAGACAATAGCCCCTACGTAATGTGGATGATAGAATATTCAGTCTAATGTAGAAATATTTCTTCGGGATGCGATAACTTAAACTGATTTGCATAATAGGAGTACTGGAATGCAGTATTATTAATATATCCGTAGTTTATTTTACTATAAGCGTAGAATTCGGAGCATTAAAGCGTTTCGGATATATTTATTAGTGATGTTTAATATTCAATCACGAACTCACGTGGGATATGAATTGATTTTTGTTGTACAACGACTACATTTTCTACAACATATTTCTTTTAAGATTTAAAAGTTTAAGTAACGAATATGATTTTTAAAATGCAGTAAATTCAAAAATGCGTTTCGTTTTTAAATTTTTATGCATCGTAAAAGTTTTACGATGAAATTTGAGAGACTTGCGGCATTAACCTCGTGTTTGCATAATGTAGCGGTGTCCGTCGAACTCGCCTGTCATATGAGGCGCCGTTTTATCTTGACCAGCTCTGATGCCTGTCTTGTTTATCTTGTACCGCTATTAGACGTAATCATTACAATTCTATTGAAGCTTCGATTAATATCATAATTAAACTGTTTATAAATAATACAAAGTACAAAAAAACCATTTAGAATCTTAAAAAAAAGGAATCGATGCAGACAGAATTTTTTTCTTATGACCTCCAGTAACCAAAATGGCTTGACGGATTTTAAGTGTAATTTGTCATTAGTTATTGACATACATGTGTTACAATAAGCAGTTTTCTTATTAATTAATAATGAAGGAGATTCTTCATAGGATAAAATAAGTAAAGAAAATATAAGTAAAATAAAACAGAATCAATTGCAATGATGAAGAGTTAATCATCACTTAATTACTGAGATAATTTCAAATTATCGTTTTATCTTATGGTTATATTTTTAGGAAGAGGAGCCTTTAAGGAAATTGTATGCTCTTTTAATAAAAAAAAATATAATTCTTTAAAAATGGATAGAAACCTTGAAATATAAATATATACGTCATAATAATATAAGTGACTCAAACTATTTAGCGTCAAAACACTTCAAACTCTACAAGGTTGTTGTTTATTATGAAAACAATATTTACGTTAAAACAATAAAATTAATGTTCATGTCCGATTGTCCAGGTCACTTTAATTCCAAGATCTGTCAAATAATTGTTCTAAACATGTCAATCTTTAGTAAAATAGATTGAATTTCAAATGGCCTTTACATTCATATATTTATTTATGGATTTAATTTTGTTGGTGTTAGTGCCCGCAGAAAATATGGTATAGATTATGCGAGAGACGACATGCGTAAGAAGGGATTGAATTCACTTAAGTCTGTTGATAGAAATATATAGAAGAGGTTTATACACACTGTGCAAAAAGGGTCCCTTTGTTGAGAAACGGGCAGGATCATGATAAGTTTGTAATGGTTGAAGAAAAATTAAATAATAGTAACAACGCAAATTTATGTTACAAAACATGCAATTATGATACCTTACCTATGCCAGTATTTTGATAAACTCAACACAACCAATTTAAAAAAAAAAATGAGCACGTTTATACGCGTGTATGAGATTAATCTGTCAAAATATATGTTTTAGTCATACTATTTTTGCTACATATAACTAAATCAGATATCAAAAATTAGAAAGATACTTCTTTAGTGAAACATTCTATCCAAAAACAACTATTACGTGAGTATTTATATAGAGCTATCTGTGTTGTAAACAGCAGTTTATTATTCCAGACAGAGTTTGAAAAGGGAGGCATTTATCACCTCAGTGATCGCACTGATGTAGACTGGACGTTGAACGAATGTGGCGCAATTTAAATCTCTCTCGTTGAAATCCAGTGGGTGGTTCGCCATCAATCCAAGGGATAGGCAAGTTAAAGCAACTAAGTGATAATCACCTTACATTTATTCTATCTCTGACTTTAATATTTTCAACTAATTTATTATCAGGTAAGATGAAATCGGGTTCTTAAGTCTGAGACACACCAAAAACAATAATGTAGTTATTTTGTTAACAATTCCGGTGATCTTTTCTGTATGATCGTGGAAATAAAAATAGCAACTTAATTGTTGTGCACACTACTTCTAATATGTAAAGTTATGAAAGGACTTTTTAAATATTACGAATAAAGAAAGAGGCATCTTAGAAAACTCACGCAAGTATTCTTAAGTCGTTTTTTTTTTAGAGAAATTTCAATTAAATTTCTACTCTCCTAGGCCTTGTTAAGTTAATCCGCACATTAATTAATTTTAGTATTCAGACCTAATTGGTTTTACTCGATGACTAGTTAATTCGTTAGTTGAGAGCGGTGGGTGTTACCGCGGAGTACACAAATCAGCCGCAAGTGGGTGGAGAAGGCATAACTTCCACTATTTATTCGATAGCATCGAAAATAATTATTATTTGTCGATGTTACCTCGGATTTTGCGCACAAGTAAGTGTTTAAAAAATGGATCTCTAAGACCGGTGAAAGGAGTTCACACTAAATCACCAGCAAGACTGTACATAAAGGTAGAAAACTTTGCACAGTTAAAGAATTTAATTTGTTTCCCACTTAGAATCGAATGTTGTCGCTAATTATAACATTAAGAGCATGTATCGTGAGCGTCAAGTAACTTTTAATCCATATGGGTAGGAAATAAACGTTCGACGATACATTTATGTCTGCTGATGAGCCTTAGGGTGTCTTCACACTGACGCGGTAAGTTGTAGCCGTCTAGTCTCAACATAGGAATAGTACCTGCTAATTAACGTCTACGTAACTGCGATATATCCTGGTTCTTAGTACATGCAAGCGAACTTCGTTAGTTAATGTTTTTGCTTATTTTGTTCTCCTCTATTCAGGTAAATGTTTTGTAAGATTGTTGAATAGGAAGTTAGTATAGGAATTTAACAGGGGAATATGTTAGAATCGTAATTTCCTTGTTTAAATTTAAGTAGCTACATTGTTAACCTATCGCTACAATGTTAAGATAAGATTTATGTACTAAGAGATGGTTCACAGTTACCGTCTAAAAGCGTATTCGAATCAACGACTCTTTTTTAACTAATAATAATTTTTATTCCTAGAAACATTTATTCTTTTAATAATTAATAGTATCATTAATATTATCATTTAATATTTGATTTTCGATGTTTTGAAAAAAAAAAAAAACATAAATGTAATGTCAAAAAATATTTTATTTGAATATTCATTTTGCATTTACAAAAAAAAAAAGATTGTAACAAAATGATACTATTGGCACACATGGTATTACAAAAAGTTCAGGATAATCTGAATTCAAAATATTTTATATATTAGGCACTTATCAGGATTTATAAAAAAGCAAATCTTAAATCTTAAAAATAGTAGCAATAAAATATGACTGAAATACGTCAAGGTGGGATAAAATTAGGGTATAAATTAAATGAGAAAATGAAAACTCATGGAATATTCATATAATCGTAGGTCCTTGTTTACTCTTTGATCCTTGCATACTAATTGGATATAAATAATATTATAGAGGTAATATTCCAATATCTTTTAACACATCTTACTATATGTATATGTTGACATACTTGAATGATTGTTGTAATTATAATTAATTACTATGACACATTCTTATAAGTTACAATGAACAATAAACCCAAAATCATGTATCAAAAACATCAAAAGAATTTAATCAGCGTATCAAAGGTTCCAATTAGGAAAAATCGTATGCCACATACAAAGGAAAATTGAATTGGAAAATGAATGATGGAAAAATTATGAATATAACACTTTACACTAAACAATTTTACCTTTATAAAGCTGTAGGCACAGACATATTAAAAACAGACATGTTTGTGTCATCAATCTAAACACTGAAATGTTCCAGAATAAATTCATAGATAATAAATTACCAGCCAGTGATATGTGTATTTATATTTTCTTATTTCCATTAAATTCGAATATAGATCTTTATGTACTTTTAACTTTGTATCCTTTATATTTCGAGAGAGTTCACATTGAATCCAAAATTTAATGAAACTTGAGATTACAATTGAATTTAATTCCTTGTAAATTCGTATTCCAAATTTAATACCGCAAACATTCACCATTTTAGTTTTACGTCTTAATTTCTCATCTGAGTAATTCTGAGTTTTCATTTCCAAATTATCTTAAGATATCAGTCTAATATACAATAAAATTAATTCAGTAAGAAGGAAATCTCTTTAAACTTCATGACATACTCGAAAACCTTGAAACAGTAGTAAAGTACTAAACTAGTGGTAAAGACACACTGTGGTATATAATACTTGACTTATCAATAATTAAACATACATATCAAATTATTTTATTTACACAAATAACAATATACAACAGTATTCGTAACAATGAAAAGGAATTATACAAAGTAGAAGTTTGCCATCTTTTAAAAGCTTCATACCGAGATTCCCTTACGTCATTTCCGTACTCCCAAGCCGCGGCCCGCTTCCCAACAAAGTTTTCTGCATCGCGCAGAAAGAAAAGATACTCCTATTCCGGAGTGAACAACGAAATCCAGTAGACGATCAGCAAGAGCCGAATCATATGCTGAGAGATGGTCTTTTCTTCCTCACGCTCTTGTTGCTCAAGCCCAGAATCGTCCCAATCACCTGTAACAAAGAAAGAGGTAAGTATCCTGAACCTGATATTCCACTTATATGATTTTTAAGTATATAATCTTTGATGTCGAATGTTTGAATGTCCATTGCTGACAGTCTTAGTAAGTCTATGACACAAGCCTTCTGAAACCATCCAGAAACTTCAATTCAGCTCTACCAAGTTGTCTTCTGATAGAAAGCATTCAGTGATCAATATCACGCTCGAATGTCACGATATTGTCCGTCGAAGAAATTTCTTAGTACATATTGGTCGTACCTTAGAGACGGAGTAAGCGGCTAGCTTGCGGCGCGGTGTGGGCAGCAGCAGCGCCAGCGAGCGCGCCTCCCGTAGCAGCGCGTGGAAGGCGAGCGCAGCGCCAGCGCACGACTCCGCCGCAGACACCTCGTAGAACTGGCAACCGAATCGCAATGACAGCTCTTGACCTTCTTCAGCTTTGACACACCTTCGAAGAAACAAAATAATGTCGTTGAGTATTCAACTAAGAATATAATAAACAAAAGAAGTTAATGAACATCCTAATATTAAACCACACTTGCGCCAAATGCACTTTGTCTGTTTTTTAAAGAATTCTCGGGAAGTACCTCGCATGTTCCAGGTCTCTTTTATTCCCTAGCAGCGTGACGGCTGCGCAGCCTGGCAGTCTCGTCCTCTCCAATAGAGCCAAGAGTTCAGCGGCGGCCAGAAAGGAGCGCCGGTCGCAAACAGAATACACGACCGCGAAAGCATCTCCCCAACGCAAGTGGTCCGCCAGACATCCACGTTTCTATTGATCAAAAAGTTTCATAAGAATCTGCAATAAAGCTGAAAAAGAATATTTTATTTGATAAAACTATTTACCGCACATCCACATGTATCCAACACCTCTACTTCTGAGGTAGCACCATCAAACGCTACTCGATGTTGATAAAGAAAATCTGAAACATAAGTAATACTTACAATACTGTCTGTCAAAAAATAAGTATATACAGCATATATAGTTCTAAAAATGAAATCTCCTAACCGATTAAATGGATGAACGTCAAACTTTAAATGCAATTTTTAGAGTTCATATCTTAATTTTAAAAAAAAAACTTAATAATAAGTATCTTATGTGTTCTTCCAGATTATGTTCTACATCTGTGCCAAATTCCATAAAGACCCGTTGAGTCGTTCCAGAGATACCTTCAAACAAATATCCATCCATCCATCTAAACATTATAGTCCAGTCATTTAAGCTTAAATTAGGTAAGAATCTCGGAATTCGAGATACCCAGCTGTAAGTCTGTAAATACTTGTATATTGACACCCTAAATGTTGTCTCAAAACCTACATATGGTAGGGTGTAAGCAACTATTAAATTTCAAGGTCAAAGGTCCCAAAAATCGGTTTCTCGCGCTTTCTTTGGAAATATCTCATTTCCTATGGGTTTTTTGCTATTTGTATTTCTTATCAATATTGTAGAATACAAAATTCTCTACAAGTTTTGTTTAAAAAAAATTTTTATACGGTGAATCGTTTTCGAGATAGCGGGCGGAGAGCGCGCGGTCACAGCATCACTTCAGCCTCCGGTCGAATACGCGCCATATAGTTGATGAACTATCATTAAATCAATTATTATAAATATTTGTCAAATTAATTAATTACTGACAAATTTGGATGAACTAGCTGCAGCATTTGAGGAAGAAAATTGTTCGGCCCAGAAATTATTACAGAGTGGAAGTCAAACCTTATTGGCAGTCTATAATGTTCCGAAATCTGTGAAAAGTCTCGATCATCTTCGTTACATGCATTACGTCAAGTCTACAAAACTTAATAAACCTGTGCAGCTATCAAATATTCCACCAACAAGTGCAGCTGCTCATCAACATTTCAACCGTGTATATTATTAAGTTCAAACTTGGTTAGGACATGATTTGGAACCCCAGATATGGGGTTGGGCAATACGAAAAGATTTTCTCGAGCCTATCATGACAATTTTACCACCTGCTCCAGAAGATTTGCTAAATACAATTTTCTGCAACTGCAAGAGTGGTTGTGGTGCGCGATGCGGATGCAAGAAAGCGGGCTTGCAATGCTCTTTAACTTGGTAACTTGGTAATGGGCAAGCTTGTCTCAATGTTCTACGATATCAGAGCGACATTAACGAAGATGGAACCTTTAGCCCAGAAATCATGGAAGAACTTGAGACAAATGTCGTTGAAGACGATAATGAAGACCAGTTTGAAATTTACCAGCAGCCAGAAGACGACGATGAAGAGGAAGAAGATGATTAAAATTATAAATTGTAGTTTTTGTACCCTTTATTTCATTTTTTTACTTTCAATTTAAATTAATGTATTCAATGATATTTTTAATAAAAAGATTAATTCATAATTTATTTGTTTTTTTCATCATGTAAGAAGATATTAATATTAAGTAGGCTAAAATTCAAATATAATTCCTATATTTTCATTAACAATTCTGCAATTACATGGGCAGGTAAGTGTTGTTAAATAAATTAATACTGAATAAAAAGTGGATAAGTTAGGAAAAAAATGATAAAGTATAATATAATAGTTGATAAAAAATTGACAAATATTTATAATCATTGATTTAGCGATAGTTCAACAAGTATATGGCGCGTATTCGACCGGAGGCTGAAGTGATGCTGTGACCGCGCGCTCTCCGCCCTCTATCTCGAAAACGATTCACCGTATAAAAAAAATTTTTAAACAAAACTTGTAGAGAATTTTGTATTCTACAATATTGATAAGAAATACAAATAGCAAAAAACCCATAGGAAATGAGATATTTCCAAAGAAAGCGCGAGAAACCGATTTTTGGGACCTTTGACCTTGAAATTTAATAGTTGCTTACACCCTACCATATGTAGGTTTTGAGACAACATTTAGGGTGTCAATATACAAGTATTTACAGACTTACAGCTGGGTATCTCGAATTCCGAGGTGAACTTACTAAAATGACTGGACTATTATAATATTAGTAAGATTTATTGCTCTTTTCAAATGCGCATTTCTAATTAATCAGCTTTTTTTGTTTTTACTTCAAGCTTTCTGATAAAGTCAACGTCCGTATGTTATCGGGCGCCGGCGTCGGTCAGCCTTGGCATGGCACTCCCGCCGACTACGATGCCAATTTTCGCAAATAAACTCGTGCATTGGCATCCAGAGCTTGGCAAGACACAGCCCTCCCTGAGGGCCCATCATCGAACCTATTAATATCTGTCTGTCGCTTATTACTTATAATTATGTCCATACAATTTGGAACACGAATAACAACATTGAATGCCAAACACAAGGGCGTAGTACAAGGTATAATATACTCACCGCCAGTAGAGCTGTATTCGCCAATGTACCGCTTTGTCAAATACCGCACAACCACCGCTGTAACAAACAAATGCATTAACGTAAATGACTTCTTGACATAATGATATCGAGTATATTTGCAATCATAACTTTGTTCGATTAAATTAAATGAAAAAAATTCCAAGTACGTTCATAAGAGTGATTCTTGCAGTTAAAGTAAATGTGAAAGTCGAATCCAGTCCGCACCCTCAGACGTTAAGAAAAAAGGTCCAGACAGTCTAGACGTGGGTGCAGTACAACAAGAGGTTTCTATCATAGAAAGCGAAAAAGCCGACTCCAATGACTTAAACTATGTCTCAGTGATAACTAATGAAATTCAATTGGATCCAGAGAAAGCAACAATTAGTGAGAGGTGTAACAAAAGTTGTATTTTATGAGACAATTTATAACTACAAGCAACAATTAGAGGGAAAGCAGACAAAGGGTTTTGCTTTAATACTAATGTAACTAATAGCAGTCTAATTAAACACTATTTGTGCGTAACAATTATTTTCTTCAGTTGTAATATCTAAAAATGCTAATTGGGCAAAGAAATAAATTGCAATAAATTCTGCTTCATAATTCCTATTGTTTCATATGTTTGAAAACTACTTGTTATTTTTATGATAAAACACAGCTAGAATTAGGCTTAAGAATTTATGAATTTTGTATTAATAACTACATTATCAAACCTCTGTAAGTGATTTTAAATGTTTTCATGTTATTGTAATATTATTTCAATAAAACGCAATTTTTTTCTTCCATAGTAATATTATAAACAGTAAACATTTGTTTGTTTGTTTGCATTGTATAAGCTCCGAAACTACTGAACTGATTTTTAAAATTATTTCACTGTTAGGAAGCTATCCCCGTATGACATAGGCTATATTTAATACTAGATTGTTTTTTAATTCCACGCGGACGAAGTCGCAGGCAACTGTTAGTATTCTATAAACACGAATAGTAAGCTATTATAAATGTTAATAGTTTATATTTACCTTAACATTGAACGCTTTATAGCCATTAAGAACTACGGAAGAATTCAAAAAAATAATAAACAAACTACGATTAAAAAAAAAATCATTCATCTTCTTATATATATATAAAAGAAAGTTGTGTTAGTTACACCATTTATAACTCAAGAACGGCTGAATCGATTTGACTGAAAATTGGTGGGCAGGTAGCTTAGAACCAGGAAAAGGACATAGGATAATTTTTACCCCGTTTTCTATTTTTTATTCCGCGCGGACGGAGTCGCGGGTAAAAGCTTGTTGTTTATAAAACTGAAGCATGAGTTGGTAATAATCACAGTAAAAGCATGTAATGTTTGAATACAGCACTATAATAATAAATTGGATTATTATCGGTGGACGGCATAGTATGTACTAGTTCTCCATACATCTCTGTCATCCGTCATATCTGAAATCACCCCCTTCTTACGCATATTCTTCTTTCACACAAATCATCCATACTTTATTTTGTCTTCCTCTACCTTAGTAGCCAATCTCATTACTTTTTTGTTCGCGTGTTCATCATCCCTCCGCATAACATGTCCAAACCACGCTAACCTTCTGCTCCTCAATTTCTCGATCACTGGCGTCACTTTCAAATGTGGATCATAAACAGGAATATAGTTCGTCTAGTGATATCTTTATGTAGCATCTCATCAGCTCACCCGTTTTATTGAGTTTATCTGAAGTTGAGACTGAAATATATTCCATGACAGACCAGTAAATATGCCGCGCAGTCAAATTTACCAGCTCCCGTTTACGAGCATCTATTACAGCGGAGAAATATTAACGCTATTTGACTGTACTTGTTTTATTTCATAGTATAAACTAATTTAGTTTGCGATAGTTAGAAAACAATATTTTAATTTATGTGTTTTCAAGCAGTATTTTTATTACCCGACTGACAAGAGGGTAATGTCTTTTCAACGTTTGTAAGTTTATAATGTATGGTTTTTTATGTATGTAAATTTCACTGTTACGGCCTAGAACCTGAACCGATTTTGACAAGTAAGGTATAATTGTATACGTCTTCGTACCCGAAGTGTAGGGTATGGTATAGGGTATATAATATTGACACATATCACATATAGTGTACGTAAGAAATAAAATTCGAATACACTGCAAAACGAGTTAAAATTGTTAAAATATATATTAAACTGTTTTTTTTTTTTTACTATAAAACACGGTTATAACATTTGTTATATTGTAATCTTATATAATCTAAAAGCGTTTACGGACATCCTCTGTTTATCATTCCTTGGCAAATAATTTAAAAACACGACCAATGATCATATTATTTTACCCTGAACATTTTTTTATTTTACTTTTAATTTGGCATGTGTTGAGATTACTCGCCACCGATTTATCAATAAAGAACACATAAAAGAATTGAATCCGTTCAACTTTTAAATTGGAAACAATCGACTGGTGTTAATTGGGAATTCCTGGTTATCTTTTTAGGCTGTCGAACTTTCCTTTTAGGTGCGTGTACTTGCAACAATTTAATTCGCAATACAATTATCGACTTACATTTTATTTCATAAAAGGTATTACGTACGACAGTACGATGTGGGTGACAACCCAGATGTTTTTAAATAAAAATATAAAAGCTATCTTTTTTATCTTTTTTACCTTATTTTATAAGAAGAAAACTTATTGTGTTTTCAGGCGTGCTCTTAACCAGACTATCTTAGATATATTTTGTATGCCAACAGCAAGTTATATTACATTATCATTAAATTATGTCAATGATTCTATGTGACCATAGACAAGCATTGAAGTCAGACGAAGTAATAAAAATTTAATAAGACGTAACATTTTTTATCTCGCACTTAGACCGGCGAAAAAGTTGTTGAAGAATTTCTGATTAAGACATCATGGATAAGTTAATGTCCTATTCGATACTTTCTTGCTTCAACAAACAATGTCTAAATTGTGTAAAAATTTATACACGTAATGTTATGTAAATGGAAATTAATGTCAATTAAATTTCAACAGGTATATCTTAATACGTACATATTAATTATTCAAAGTATTACATAAGTCGCATTCCAACTTAAAAAGCGGCATAAAATCTGAGATTACAACTTTGAACACACTTTCATATGTATGTATGATTTTCGTTATATTTGAATCCAATTATATCCTTACTCTGCAAACAAAACAAAAATTAAACTACATAGAATACATAATAGGTATCATCGTAAACTAAATGTATTCGGATATCTGTTATTGGCTTTATGAGTTTAATTTTTCTGCTCTCATTTGTTTTGCTCGATTCATTCATGTGAATCGATTGTTCGTTTATTACATTACTCCTTAACAATATCTAATAAAAATATGTTATAAGTACGAAACAAGCGAGCGATATTTTTCGTTTTATAATATACCCCAATTTTACCAACAAGTACTTTCACCATTGATAAGAGTTCGACCGATTCAAGGTGAGCTACGTGAACATTATTCTCTCGGTGACGTGAACTACAATCGTAAAATCTGTCTTGATGAATGTTGTAACAGCAAGAGATGTAGCTCTTGTTATAGAAACTGATATGACACCGATAGTTTGTGGATGCCGCCCATTTGTAATTTGCCTAAGTTAATTCTCAAGAGCTGGCAAATTAAATATCGAACGAGTGCACAAAGTGATGTATTATATTCCAATACTTTAAGTCAATTGGTTCAAATTGAAGTCACTTTGTAAATGAATTCGTTCGATATGCAATTTGGCGACTCTACAATTTGCTTAGGCAAATTACAAACTGGCGGCATTAGCGATCGATCGGTGACAGATATATCCTTACGAATATACGAATATTACGAATACGAATCTGTTGTATAACACGTCCCAAATTTAAATAAGATTCAAAGATTTAAACGGTCTCCGGCACGCGACCTTTCGAGATACGATGTTGAAAACTGGACGCTTCTTCTTTTTTTAATGTTCGCAATAAATTACCGCTAAACACGTGATTTGCTTGCGTGCAAATAAATTTTGCTGTAACTTTATTGGGAAAAATAAATTCATATATTATTTACACACAATTTGCGATAAATTTTTGAGTAATTTATAACTTTTGTTTATGACAACGATGACCTTTTAAAAATAACGAGGTGAAATTAAATTTTTATTCAAAAAAATGATAAGGAAGAAGCTGTAAAAATAATAAATTTCACGGTTATATCTTTGAACAAGGTTAAGGATAGCAGTTGGTCGGAATAACGGCATTAAAGGTGACAAGTCGAAATGAAAACGGTAGCGTGAAGTAAATATTAACTAAGGCACCGCTGCGATCACAATCGACGTTAACCGCACCGGCCTCGGTAATTGGAGCCAAAACGGGTCGCTTACACGTTCTTAAATCCACGTATATCTGTAAACCGCACTTAATTAAAGTCCTTTCGCTCGAGTACCGGATAATCGTTACAACTATATTCAAATTACCAAAAAAAAAAAAACTATAATGAACCTTTCTCTCGATTAAAAATGTCAGCGGTTCAGTTCACGTGCTAATTCGAGTTTCTCTTATAGAGCCCACTTTTGACAGGTGTATTAGTAAACAATATTGTTGAGTTGCGCATGACCCAGAAGTCTAGAAAACCGACATTAGCTAAAATCGGCCACGTCAATACCGATCAAATTTAAAGCTTTACAATTAGACAATAATTACAACCTCGATTGCTTTCTATAGGCATCGTCAATTCGTGAAAATTGCGACGATTGTTTTACTGTGAACTCAATTTGACATCGATTCAGTTATGTAGGTGATTCAGAGCGTCGGTGTATGTGTGGCGGGTGTCCCAGCAGACGTGTGACCGGCTGACTCACTCGCGGGCTCGCGGTCGGCATGCGGCCGAAACCCTATAAATACAGTTGCAGTTGGCATTTAACCGAACACCCGATCTATGATCCCGAAACGCATTCTACGGGTTTTATGTTGACTGTATAACTTTGATTTGCGACGTCCCCTTCTAAACTCGTAAAGTATGCCGCGAACAATGTTTTCTGAGACTGTATTACCTCAGGACGGTAATGGACGTTGACATCAGGAATTATATTCGGTAAACCGAATGCTATGGGTGCCGGCGGCGAGCGTGGGTCGCTGCGACTTCAAACTAACTGCTTAATCACATAATCAAGATGCTGGTCGTGATTGATTATTTTGTTACATAACTCTATAATGATAGCTGTTTTACTATCTATAAATATTTGTTTCTATAAATACAATGTAGTAGAAACTCAGATCTTACCTTTAACAATTGTTTTCAGCTTTGAAAAAAGGATACATTCATTCAATAGGAAAACATACCGAGAAATTAAAAGTAAATTTCTAATCCTACAATAAATGTTACTATATACAAAAAAACACACTCAATCGAAAGCAAATAGTTAACAGATAAATTAAAAGTAAAATATTCGGTTATCAAAGGATTAACTTTTATTATATCAATGGAAAGGAATTATTACATACGTGGGTGTTAAGTCGACTAGTCTTACCTAACATAACTTAATTGTTATGTTAATTTGCTTCGAGTGTTTCCGAAAAAACGACATCCGATTGCCGCCTGACATCCGCGAGCCGTCGCAATAAATCAATTTCACTTGTGTTAGCTTTCGCCAACTTATTGTTTATACTTTCTATTGCATAGACGCAATTTATTATGAATGGTAGCATTTCACGGATTATTAAGCAATAATATTTATTGGCTAACGTTTTGTTGGATGACTTATTTGTATGCTGTGTGCGGAGAGTCTGAGAGTCTGCGAACACGAATGGGTTTGATCACGTACCTGACCGAATTCGGCGGGTAATTCTTAGTTTGTATGCTTCGCATTGTTTTAACAAGGTCTTATGCAAGTTTCCTGTTATACAGTATTAAGAGAAAAAGTTTTTATTTTAAATCAATGGCACAAAACGGTATATAAAGAAACTTACGACACTCTTCTATGAGAAAATTGCTGTAGTTTATCGATATTAAAATTTGATGCGTAAGGGGGCGTGCAAATTTCATGTTAAATATGATCACAGTCGAACCTCTTGTAGAGGTATATATCTACCCCAAATTTCTCGCTTATTTATGTCATTCGTCGGGACCGGATTATGACTCTCGTTTATATAGATTCCTCGCTTACTCAGTTTCAACTGTATTTAGATAAGGAATCTTTAGAAACTTATTGGTTGATTTGATCATAATAATTGTAATCTTTCATAATCAACTATTTCAAAGATGTGCAGAATCTATTGATTTAGTTTAATTGAAATGTTTTACTATTAGAAATGGCGGATACGTTTATCAGGGACAGTAACTTATTTGTCTCTCCAAAAAATTTAATTTGAAAGTTTTCATTTATAAATACCGATATCTCACAGCTGATTCAACAAGGTCGGCGTATGCGACGAAAATTAGACTGAACGCGTTTTTCTTATGGAATGACAAAGATAAAGAGTACGAGTTATGAATAAAAGGAAGGTTTTCTGTCATCAACCAAAATGATAGGTGTTCCTTGAATGATTCTAAACAGTTTATAGAAACAAAACATGATGTAACAAAATATCAAGAAAAAAAATTAGATGAAGATCATCAGCTAATTAGATGATCGATCAGTTTAAAAAAGCTTTTACATAAAAAGGCGTTTAAATAGACTAGCTAATGTAAAATTAAAAACACTAAATTTGTGATTTAAAAAAATCTGCCACATATCGACTTTTTAAATAAACTATTAAAACCAAATGTGAGACCAGAATCCCCATTTGAAACATATTGTTATATCTGTTTTGTGAAAGATAATGACAGGGATGACGTTATTTATTTACAGACATTTTGGTCTGAGAAATCCACGTACAAGTAGTAATAAATAAACATTGAAAGCAATCCGATAATCATATCTAGATCTCAAAGGTTAACGACCTCATACAGTCACTAGTCCTCCAATCGATAAAATATGACACAGACATAATTAAAATAAGATAGAAGATACATTTTCTAATAAAATATCCGGCACAATTATACAGCGTAGTAGGTACTTCCGAGTGAGTTACATAACGCTGTACAAAACAACTTTCCATCAATGTTATCATGTCGATAGTTTGAATTAACACCTACTTTCCTTTTCGTTTAATCAAATAGGGTGTGTACCTTCGTACACTAACCTAGTTTTTATATCTCTTAACTTGGTTATTCGGTTAGTATATTATGTCAAAAATTTTGATAAATATATTGTAACCGTATCAATACTATTGATAAAATTATTCTATTTTTTCTTAAGTTGGTATAGAACAACGGTTTAGCGACCATAAAGTTGGTTATACCTTTGTAGTGTATGAAGTTAGTTTACGACCTTACCTAACCTGTATTTCCCAAATAATTTTAGAAGAAAAATATAGGCGGTGATGGCGCAATTCATAGGCGTACACTAAGTCGTTGTGCTAGAAGGTTAAGAATTTTATTTCATTACGATTGATTAACGGAAGAAATATAGTAAAACGGAGATCTCGGCACATTGATTTCTTCCGTATTCCACAAAATTAATGGCTGTCAAAGATTTTATTTATTGTTTCAATAATTTAAATATGTATATCCACAAACAAAGATTTGCTGAGAATTTTACGTAACAGAAAATGAAATAATTCAGAAATTATATAATAAAACAGCTTCTATAATCAGATTAAATAGCAATTTAATAAATTAAAAAGATACATTAGACATTTATTAATTAATTTGCTAATATTTTATCTAAAAAAATGCTGGACCACATTTTAATTAAATAAACAATTTTAAGATGGAAGTTTTATTTAATATAAATTACATAACATTATTATGTAAAAACTATAAACAATATGTAAAAACTACTAAACTAAACTATATAATTATACCAAACTAAAAACAAAACTAGATTATGTAAAAAATCGACCCCAAATCGCTGCGATCGCAGGGTAAGGTGCCCAAGAGACTGGCGGCATTTCCCCGTTGAATAGCCAGGCTCAACCTTTGTCCGAAATGCGCGCCAGCCCTTGGATCTCCTGAGACGTCGATAAGGCGTACGGAAATCTCCTTGAACAGTTGACGGGCTTCCGCACCCCAAGGCCCCAAGGTCTCCACGGCAAAAGAAACAAATATATACGGCTCTCCCAAAGCTGCATACTTACGCCTTTTATTGGTTTAAGATTATGCTGTCTATTCTATACAGAAAAACACATTTTCGTTTGCCTCGTAATAATAAAAAATGGCGTGTTCCATCTAAAAATTTAAGAACTATGTTTATTCAGATATTACATGCAGATGCTGATAAAATTAGATATAAACAAGTAAATCCGTGTTAAAAATAACTTACGGGGGAGGAAAACACCAACCAACAAATCACCCGTCATGACAAAACATTTCAAAATATACAGCTTCGCCAATTCCGGCATACGACCACTCGCACTTTTTACAAACGTTATTTTTAGATGTAGACATGGCTGTTAAATATTAACGTGCTGAGTCAACGCTCTGCACCGTGTGTAGATATAGAAATGTGACAAGATCCCGCATTCTTAGTGTTTCGCAGAATTATATTGTTGACTAATGTATTTACTACAAGCGAACGTTGAAATTAGTACTATCTAGAATGTTTTAAATGATCAAATAAATTCAGATTATGAAGAATAGAATCTTTACATCAAAGGAACTATTCCCTTTTTAAAATAAAAGTAGATAAAATGAGCATTGAAATTGAGCTCATTTAAGCAAAAATTAAAATTACCAATTATGTAAATAACGCTGGCTCATTTAACTCGATTTAATAAAATAATGTAGAAAACAATAGATTACAAGATTAACTAGGATATGGAAAATCGATTCGAAACATAACACGGTACATCCCTTAAGTCCGCTTTTGCCAAACAATGAAGCCCAGCAACTGAGTAAGCCGATACATATCCGGCTTAGGATGCCTTTTGTATTACAGGGCTTGATTACTCCAACATCGCACACAAATACACTGAACGAATAATCTTGATACTTGCCTATATCTAATTATCAAAATGTGCGAGGAAATAAGCAGATATGAATGATGGATTTCCCAATTACAAATACCTGGTTGTGTAATAAATTCCCGCTCTTAAATTAGGTACTGCAATCGGGAAAAGCAGATGTGGGATAAGTGAATACCGATTGGTTGGGAACGTAATACAACGTCACGAACGCTAAAAAATATTGGCTATGGCTTTCCCATTTTATTATTTAAATAAATAGTTATTTTAAATCATTTATCCTCATTACTATATCTGTTATTGCTTAATTAAAAGCTCACAAAATAACCGGTTAACGAAAATAGTTGGCAACAAGATGCAGAACAGACGAGCCAACATAAACAGAAGTAATTTGTGGGGTTTACCTGAACAGATGTGGGAGCAGACTGCACGATTTGTGCACCTTTGCATATTGCTTTTGAATACACATCCGTTAGTAGGGATATATTGTTTACGATTCAAAGAGAAATTAATGTATTCTGCCATATATTGTAGGTATGTTCGTACGACGAAATATAAATAATAAATGAGTGAATGTAAGAGGTCAAGGATTCGAACTATATTTTTTAATATTACATTTCATTCTTTTGTAATACTGCTTTGTGGATATGTAATATTACTTTGATATTCATTTTTTTATAATATATTAGAAAAAGTTTTAAGTGACGTTAAGAAAAGTTTAGAGAAATACAATAGTAGTAAATATAGTAAATATAGACAGATGAAAAGTAAATAAAAAGTACAACTGTAAATAGAAAAAGACTGTACTGTACCGCACAAGTCATAATGAAATGCTCCGAGTTGGTTTATTGCGCAGTTGTGCATCGGAATGCATTCGTCAAACAAAAACATCGGCGTCAAAACAATCAGAGACGTGCATCTATCTTATTGATATTAGCTGCGTGGCCCGACAGCCTATTGACACAGTGGCACTTATCTGACATCTTAGAGTGATAAGAAACATTACCCGCAAGCGTATAACAAAGAGAGTTTCTCTCGAGCAGGTGCGGGAAGTGCATTTCTAAATCCCGGCACAACCTGATTACCATATCCCGCAATACAACGTTCATCGCTTCGAGCGATAGCTGATATCCGAAGCGATTCAGTCCATCCCAGTTTAACTGACGTGCAATAAATGGTGCACCGTTGTTTATTCATAATAAAATCAAACGTGTCCGAGTTTGCATGTAATAAGCAATGAATACTAATATAATTTTCCTTAAGTGAACAAAAAGTGTATCTTAGATTATGTAATAAAAATAATCTTCGTTTACATTGCGTGAGATTCGATCTTTAACCATCACATTTTAGAAGTCATAATCCTTTAGGAACAGCCACTCAAATTAACTTGCTATTTATTTAATTGTCCTTGAATCACACTCTCTCTGTTGGTCAAATTTCGATGAAATTTGATATACCTAAAACCTTAATTGCGAAGGAACATTCGATACTTTTCATCGAAATCGTTCAAGTAGAACTTATGAAGTTTCAAAATCTTTTTAATTAACATGTCGTAACCTCTGTAGAAATCACTAATTATTTTTTTTAAATAGTACTAAACTTATTCTAGATTTATATCGATTACTCAACATCTAAATCTTAAATACAACTCTTAGATAACATTATCTTTCATCTCTTATCATTTGAGTTTAAATTTGATATAAATACTCGTAAAACTTAAGCACCTCTCAAAGTCGTCAAAACATATCACTCTATAGCAAACTGTTCGAAATGTCCTTCTATAAATTTACCTTTGATAGTTTAACGTTACAGTTATTTGCAGAACTACATCGTAATTATGCCATAGGTGACAGAATGATAATCAAGAAGTCGAATTCGCATAAATTCAAAATATTCCAGTGGTGTTTAAAATTCAAACAGACCTGAGATGAAACCTCTTAAATTATAAAGCTTATCTGTCTATAAGGATACTTAATAAACAAAAGAATTACTAATTATAATGTACTAATTTTAATTTACGGGATAAGTTGACGTAACGAAAATTTCTTAATGATATAAAAAGATAAGACAATGTAACAAAAACATGTTAAAGAAAAACGAACAAAGGATCAATAAGAAGGGTTTAATTAAATTAACTATCCAAATCCCCAATAATTACACGGCCATTAAATTATTATTCGGGTTAGGATCTTTGAAATAAATCAAAGAACTTTTTGTGGACCCATTAAAGATAATTTGATTTCGGCATCCTCAAATAGGATGTCTGTGTATGGTAAAATGAGTGCTCTGATTTTATACGACCTTAGTATAAGTAAAGTTAACGGTTGTAAAATGGTAAATTGAAATTGAATTCTTAAAGTGCATATTGACAATTTAAACTTACCCGATTTACCGGACCGAGGGCTCCCGAGCACTACTACTCTTATTCGATTAACCGTCATCTTCATAACTACTAAATTGCACTGTAAACACTTATTATAATGTACAATAGAACTTCTAAATATTACCCTGTAGCTTTTGCAAAAAAATATTCGTAATTCAAAAATGTTGGCGCCAAAATTAGCCGTTGCAAGATGGCGGAGACGCGCGTCCAACGCACGTGCTAGCGAGCGACTGCAGTGTCAAACTAAATTGGCGCAAGACACTCCACTCGCCTAATGGAGTGAGAACTATTTGAATTTCGATGCCATCTAGATTTTTATTGAAAGGTAATGCATGAACCGTGTGAAATGCAATGGCGGATTCACGTTACTGAACCGAGTTTTTTATTTAACCAGTGCCAAACTTGAGAAAAAGTAATTACACTTACCGAAAGATAAGAAAGAGAGTTGATTGACGACTTTCCTGTTGATTTGCCGCTTCGTGAAATTTAACAAAATTTATATGTGGGCATGTGAACTGATGAATCATTCAGTTAATTTCAAATCTGATAAATGTCTGATAAGCAAACAAACAGCAAACATTTAAAATTTAAATGGATGATGCGTAGACCAAAAAGCTTTGAAGAAAAAATAGAAAACATTAGCAGCAAAACTTTTTATGACATCAACCGTCATTTTGATAATGCTTCAGACTCTACTGGAATGAGTGAAGCAATACTCCAAGAGTTTTGCTAAACGTTGACAAGCATTTTGCAGTGAATAAGTTGATGACTATAATAATAAAAATGAATCAACTAATAAACTTTGACGAAACTGTTATTGATACAACCATTACAGATAATAATATTATTTAAGAAATACTAATAATACAGATTTAATAACAACGATCGAAAGTAATGATTTCGTTTATGTATCGTATAATTATCAGCTTGATATTCATATCCACAAACTAACCTAAGGTTCCCACATTTTATGATACAATTAGATTAGAGATTAGATCATTTTGTCATCGAAAATAACGATACAGAAATGTCATAAAATTATTGATTTCTAAAAGTTTATATTTCACATTTAGATAAAAAATAAAAGACGTTTCCACGGAAATGGTTAACATTCAAACTACGAAGTGATATCTACAGCGTGTTTTAATTAGCCCATTAAATAGTTTGAAATAGAAAGTGGTTTGAATGATGAATAACCAATAACTTGAATTCATTACTGCTTCGAGAAACAACAATGGAAATCTACTATCAAAGATATAAAATTAATAAAAAAGCTAACTTGTTTAACGGACAGGTCTCTTTTTAATATACAATATGATTCTATAAATATACCCTTAATTGTATTAAAAATCTTTGGTTTTTTTAAACAGTAAAATGGTTCAAGTTATTTTAAGACCTGATGTAGTTCTTCAAAGAATAATTGACAAGTTCTATATTTGAGTACTGCAATTGATTGGAATAATTCTGACTAACTTCAATTAACTGTTTGTCAGTAAAATGTTTTTATAATTGTAGTCGTTATTATCAACCACAAGGCTTCCATTGTTGTTTAATTTACTCCGAGTATTGCTAAAAAGAATAGTCCTTGCATTACTCTTTTTACTTTGCTCATCTGTGGTATTTTTGCAACCTTGACCAGACCATCAGTCGATCTTGTTTGTAGTATTAATAGGTAATTGTACATAGTATTTATAAAACCGATTAAAAATAAAAGCGTTTGGTAAACATATAAAGAATTCGAATATCTCCAACCAATCAACGTAAATATAACCCGACTTTATCCGATCGCTTTTTAATCACTTTTTTATATACACTGAGTAATTTATATCAGTTGAGTCATCTGTGATATAAAACAAAAGTTGAAATAGAAAGATACTCTTTCTAATGTAAACTTCCCCGACGAATAAAAAGAAAACTAACTTTTGTTTGCTTTTAATGAGGTGACTATGCTAACGGTTCGGCTATAATATCTCATGCAGGAATTTTAACAAGCTCTTTGTTAACATTTTCTAATCGTGTGCTTTCGATACATCGGAACAGGCAGTAAAAACTATGCATCGTGTAAAAAATAAAATATATAATGAGAATTTAGAACAGAACAAATTAAACGTAGTATAAGTTTGAGGTAAATAAGAGTATGTAAAAATAGTTTGAATAAAAGAATAAACATCTGTATCTTATTATCTCACTAACAGTTGCCCGCGATTTCATTAGCACATAATTGAAATAAGGAAAAGAAAAAAAGTAGCCTAAATCACTACTGCACGTATAAGCTACCTTCCAGTAAAAGTCTCGTCAAAATCAGATCAGCTGTTTTGGAGATTACCCGAAACAAACGCGAATTTACAGACAGACAGACAATAAATTTTAAATTTATTTTGTCTTTATCAGCAACGCTAATACATACACAACATACAGTACACAACATAGTGTGCGCGATTTTTTTTCGGTTTAGTTGGTTGGTAATTGTAATAAATTTTTACTTATTTGTTTCTCATTTATCTATCTATACAGTTATTGAAATTGTAGTGTCTGTCATGTAAAAAAAAACATCAAATTTCTTACATATGATATATTTGCTTACTAAATAATTTTATTCGCCTGTTTATCCACAAATCTAAGTTTGTTCTTTGTATTGTATTTAAAAAAAGGTCTAACCATTTTTCTCCAACCACCCCTACTTCTTAATAGCAATCTAAGTTCAGTTTATCTGTAGCGTCAGGATGCTCTAAGCGCGAAGCTACTCTAAAAATATTAACAAAACAAACTATCATGCACATCACAATCTCGAGTATTCGAGTTTATTAACTGCAACCGAGATGGGGCTCGCCGGTCGCACCCGACGGATGTACAAAAAAAAAGATTTAAAAATGCATCGAAATAAAAATGAAAGTACGCATACTGCGCGGACGACACCTGTGGAGATTGTAGGTCTTCTTTGCGGTCGTACTCCCCCTCACCAGCGTCCCCTTCCACCCTTTATAATATGTTTCATAGGAATGGGTAATAAAGTATTTATCATACTTTATTTTTATAGTTGTTCATTGCATTTAATGTTTAAATTTTGAAACATTAAACCTACTTATAAAGGTATCCATAAAATTAATGACACCTATAGAGTGTTGTGGTAAATTAATATTCTAACTTCTAACCATTTAAAAATAGGTTATTAATTGATAACTTGAAAAATGGTAGAAATACTGTATAATAAATACACCGATACTAAAAACTAGCCAGGTATTGTAGAGAAGTGGTCTTAATTATACTTGGTTTGACGTGCCTTACTTTTTCTTATTCGAACCCAGACAAGGCATCTGTCAATCAAAGATATAGAGCTCATTTTGCAATTCCTATGGACTTGTGAACGGTAATAGTCCGCAGTGTACTGACTAGTTCTCTTATTTACTCTATTATGTAAAACATGTAGCAAGTTAAATCGTTTTATTAATTAATGCCATTGACCCTGACTTTATCTTGAGACACAAAAAGCATGGAATTGATTTTAGTTGCCACAGGATTTAAAAGTCGATCGCGATTGTCACAAGCCGTTATTCCTATTAAGGTATTTTTTGTTACATTAAACATTGAAGGAATTAAGTAGGATTATTTTTTCATATACCATTGCTCTTAAAAGTAGTCAAAGAAATTTTAAATAACTAGTTACTACATTTAAATTGTGACCATCATTTGTGAAGTTCCAAGACACAACAGAATGCTTTTTATAAAGACGCCAAAATTCCCATAGAACGAGCATAGTTAACGGCCTATCTAAATAAATTAACAAGAATTCAATTAAAAATATGACAACATATCGCAAACTGATTATTCGAAACATTATAAATATTAATACAATAAATTCCCACGACCCAATTAATGATGGCAGCACTGTACTTGACGGATGAACCCAATAAAACCGTAGCGACGGGCGTGACCGAGGTATCCCGCGGCTCCTGTTACAACATCTATACCAATATTATTCGGTAGCCAACCGATCCCAACAAAAAAACACAGTCCACCGCAAACTCCATCGAGCTAAATTCTGACTGACGAGTAATTTAAAGACGGGATCCTGTCTGAAAAAGTATGTTAAGACCATGCGTAATTGTATCAAACGTGCAATTTGTGTTTTGCATTCCCTTCGTGAGAATTTTGAGCTCAACTAATTTGTTTTCTTTTCATCCAAATGATATGGTTCGTAATAACAGGCTGAACGACATGCGACAGATATATTTCTACGTACATGGTGCGAATATCTTAGTTAATTAACGAATCTCTTATTTAGACTTACGATTAAAATAATACAAAATAATTTTTTATTCCCTTCGTAAACACTGTTAAAATAATTCAAATCAAAGTAATAAAGAAATAATGTAAAGTAATCATTTTTTGGCACTAATTGTCGCTAGTATCCTCCTTTTATCCTAAAAAATATTTAAGTTTCATGAGTATGAATGGACCTTAATGTATAAATATTCGCTTTCAATTTAAAACATATTATAATGTAATTAAAATCAAAAGTTGTAAAGATACGCTGTATAAACTTTACACGTTTTCACACTCCACGTGGACAGTCATATGTTCAATGGCTTAACTTTCACGTGATTCTTTCCTTAATTACTTTCCGTCTGCGAATTAAGGCCTACTACCAAAAGTGTATTAAAAACGAAGTTATTTTTTTTAAGTAGTCCTTTGTGACCGACTTGCCCCAATTTTACTGTCGACTTTTTTTGCGGTGTGGTCATCGCAGACGCATTTATCTCCATCAGTCCATCGTGAACTAAATTATACATAAAAAGTGTACGTGTCAGTGCTTCGTCCACACAGCGAATGTGCCGTAAAAAATTCAAGTCCCGTATGCAATAGTGTTCCTTATTCTCAAATACATAACGAACATTAATTTTCACATTCGTATTCAAATCTGCTTCAGATACCGCACCCTTATGATTTACGACCTAAAAGAATTTATGTTTCAAGTTTACATTGTCTTAAAAAGTTAAAGTTAACTTCCGTAGACTCGTGATCTTTCTTAAATGTATTTGACACTACATTTCAAGAAGATTTCACGGTCACAGAGAGTCCCAAAATAACTTTTCTTTAATACGTAATCAATATTGATGTATATTTGACGTTTACAATGTTTAATTAATAGGTAAATATTTAATTGTTTCTTTAGTTTTTAGATATGAATAACCACAAAGATTATAAATTTTAATATTTAATCCGAAATCATTCGTTTCCAATTTTTTTTCTATTACCCTGTGTAACTTAAACAATTTTATTTAAGTTAAAAACGTTTTGATACAATACACATAGTTTATAAAGTTAATTGGTTTTTAAGCACTTCATAAGGAACCCTAATAAAATAAGTAATAAAACTTTGCAATGAAACAGTAATTAAAATAACGGTGTTTGATCGTTTTACAACTCAATCATTTAGCAATTAGTGACACTGGTCAAATAAAACCATTACTTAAGGCCAATCAAAATATTTTAAGTTACCCTATTCTAAATCTGTCATTGACGTCTTTATTAATAATAATATAATACAAGTGCTATTTTCATTTGTTTTTCGGTTCGATGCCCCTTCTCCTAGAAACCTACTACTACTGGAAAATTATTTTATCTGGACAAATGCTTCACCTTTAAATCTTTAGTTTGCACTTAAGACATCGTCGACAGATCATACAAATGTCCAAGAGGATCAGCTCTGTCTTACATTTCTAGATTGTTCTTTTATCTTCCGACCTGATCCAGTCGCGCGCTTGTTATGTTAATTGACTATAGAGATCGTATTTCTTCCTAATCCTAATCAGTGAAATTTACCATTACTTTGTTGTAAGAAAACAAAAATACATGTAATTCTGATAGCGTCAAGTAAAATTCCGCTTCATACGTAACACAAGACATATGATGACGCAACTGTAAGAGCTTATCGAAGTTAAAAACAATAGGTCAAATATGAGCTGTATGTTATTTTGCTTTTTAAACAAACACCCATGTAAACTGACCGTATGCTGACGTGCAAATGTGTCACCACTGTGATAACCAAGCTACATTATAATGCACTTTACTCTTTATTGTTTATAAAGTACTTTAGTTAAGTCACCTCTGACGTCTTTTATTTTATTGTTACATGGTACAGCTCATCTTATTTTTTAAAGCCTCAAGTGTCAATAATAATAATAGTTGTCATCTGTTATATTAGTACGTTAATTTGAGTTTTTTTTCCGCTTACCTTTTCATCCCAGGGGAATCCATCTAAATCCAACGCTGTTGGTGTCAATGTAAATTCGAACACTATGTCAGATTTTGATTGTATTAACTAAATAAAATTATTTGTCATTACACAAACCTACTCAACTTAAAGACATTGCTAAAAGTAGGGCTGCCGCATGCATTTAACATAAACCTGAACGCTGATAGCTAAAAAACGCAGTTCAGCGTCTTGACAATCCTTGGCAGGTCATGAAAAAAGACGTCTACACTTAACACATGACGTCAACGAGTTTAACAATTTTTTTTTACATTACAAGGTGGCAAACGAGCAAGCGGCCACATGAATTTGCCGAAATGGCGAAGCGACCGCTGCCCATAAACCTTCGCAATTGCAGATGCGTTGCCTACCCTCAATCGACGAAGTAGGAGACGCACAAAAAGAGAATATTTAACCTTCATATGCATCTCCTCCTCCATCAAATCCACCTCACCTTCCCATCCTTTTCTTATAAGAAAAACGGTGGGAAGGGAAAGAGGACTAAAATTAGGCCTCCGACACCACACTCATTATACGAAACGTGGAATTACTTCCACTTCACGTCTGTCTTTTGTGTGGTCGTGGTATTTCATCGGGCGAGCCAGCCAATTCGTGCAACTGATGTTGTTGTTGCTGGCGTTTACCACTGTTAAAGATCACTAATACGTCATTTAACATCACTATGCATCATACAAGCCAGAAGAATTCTCAGTACCTCAACAACTGGCATCCCTAGCTGAAAGCCTTGTAAGGACTCCACAAGTAATGTTTTAGTGCTGATAAACGTATCGGAAATAGTGATGTTATGTAGCAATTCGCTTGTTCGTTTTGCTTGCGCTATGCACGCTCGTATATTGCGATGAGGATCAATGCGATATGTCCCTGCGATGTTAGTGCTGTCACACTGTCTACATACATTCCCGTATCGAAAATATTTTATAGATAAAATACATTGACAAGCATACTGAAGATAAGCATGTCAATTTACATTACAAATGTAGGGGTAGAAATATTTTTTGGTTAATAAAAAAGGTAAGCAAAAATCTGAAAAGTGCCAAATGCATACTTTCAAACATACAGAAAGGTATTACATTCATACTAAACTATATGACAATTGAAGAGCGTCGGAACAAAAACCGATAAGTCACATTTTTGTTTTTTTTTGGAAAAGAGTAAGAAAATTACAGTCAAATTGATAACCTCCTTTTTGAATTCGGCTAAAAATATGGTACATGATTCACAACCAATTGGCATCATAAAAAAATGTCAAAATATGATTTATCGATTTTTGTTTCGACGCTCATCAATTATGATTACATTTTTGATTTTTTTAAATTAAAAATTAAGAGATATCCAAACATTTTTCACAAACACTTGTCCTAGTTATTTATAATTATGATGGATACTATAGTTTCTATTCTTTTAATCACCTTATTATCCCTTGATGCCTGCAATATGCATGCATTTGTTAAATCAATATAAACTCTAACAGCTGTGTAACAACACGTTTAAATTGGGATCGAAACAGATCACTCGTCGTGATATAGTACTACTATTGACCTAAAAACCGTCAACAGTTATCTGGCAGACATAATAAATATTTTATAGACATCTATTACTACATTTTTGTCACCAAATCTCTTGATATTTTTCATACAATGTATTGTAGTCTCTCGTGCCCCTTTAGGTAGAGGTGACCAGAGTTTTTTTTTTTGGAACGAAGTTCCTTATCGCGCGTTGTGAAAGGGGGCTAGACGGAAAAAATTATTACGAAAAGTTGTCACGACACTTTTTGCTATAGTAAGTATGTTAACGACGAATGAGCGCTACTTCACCATGACAACGACGTGACAATATATAACGAAAATTCATAGAAATAAAATGTACTTCTTGTGAAGACTTAAGTTTTTTATTCATAGAATAAACATTGGTTCCTTCACTAATTAATCGAAAGGAACTTCGTTCCATCCGGGTCCCTTGACACCTCTCAAGTTTTTTCATACGAGAAAGACACTTAAAACCACTAAAATAAATTTTATATTTTAATAAACAAACACGTACTTTAATTACTCAATTATTATCAGTGTGGGAACTAGAAACATGATGAGTACACGGAAATAATGTATGTAAAATAATGTAGGTGTCGCTACTGACACAAGCAGCTGGGCAATAACACACATGTGTTCAATGATACAGTTAAAACAAACATTCAGATGAGCTGTACGCAAGATTTAATTATAAACATCTTATTGTGACTACATCGTAACTGAAAGCTATGAGCTATCGATTACCGTAGTATTAACAAACAAATTTCTGATCTACTGATGTTATATTCTTCATTAGTTTGTAATGCTTAATTTCATTTTAGATATAATAAAATAATTTGCCAAAATTAAGCATGTCTACCAAGTACGGTTGGTAACAGGCAGGTGGCTGACCGTAAAAATGAAGCCAAAACTTTAAGGTTTATAAAAACTTGTGCGTCGAACCCACATAAGTAGGATAAGGCAAGGGAATGACAATGCATGTCTACCAATGGTTCTTTCGAAGTAAACACTTTGATTTCGTTAGATTGACACATAAATACAGCAGTCAATTTAATGAAAATCTGAAATTAATAGCACAATTTTTCTAGTATCAAGATACTATCAACAAGTATCAAGAAGCTTTTAAATAGTATCCTTCTAGTAGTGTTGTAAGAGCTTAAAAGAATTTCAGTTATTTGAACTCAATTTCGGCAATTTATTGATGTATTGATTCTTTTTATAAATACAGATTAAGTATTCACAACACAGACACATCTCGCACTACGGTAGAGAACGAAATATTTCGCAAGCTAGCGAAATAGAATCACTAAAAGTATCGTGACCGAGTTCGCATAACTGGAGCATTTCGTATCACGTCGTATTTAATTATTAAAACGTAAAACGAGACAGACTATCTCATCATTCTTATTATTCATCTAAAGAAATATTTTAATTGGAAGAAAAATGTCAACTCGTGTTTTTATTTCAAGCATTTTGTTACTACGTTAAAATAAGAACTCAATTAAAAAAATTGAGAGCTTTTTTGTTGCTGGCATTTTTACGTTGCTCTACATTTAATTTTTGTTGAACGCGTAAAATATATTTGTGATCTGATTACCATATTTAGAAGTATTTAAATTACATCTTGAATAAGAAGCCGTTAAATCTTAAGCCTCATATAAGATAACTAATTTATTCATGTAGTGAAAGGCTAGTATTTGAAAACTTGACTCATAATACGTTTGTATTGACAAAGATCAAGGCTTAGTATTTTCCATCAATAAGTCTATTACGAGTTATTACTTTGAACAATATCGTAACTGGTAATCAGAAATCATTTTTAATAGTATAATAGACAAACAAATCTTGTGTGAAATAAACCACTAGTCTACACCTAAGTATGGACACCACGGACCCTACAAATGTATTTCTTTTCTATTCTGTTTTTATATAGGAGCCTAAGTTAGGATTTGAAGCAAATTCGATGGTTAATAATTTAAATTTCACAAGGCTTATGCGAATCAGGTATTTAGATTAAACCGCACAATTAGGTAGTGCCAACCGACAAGATGCCGCATGAATAGAATTGGGAACACTGTCGTGTAATGGCTGACATGTATTCTTTTAATTTAAAATCTACTTAAAACAGGATCTATACCATTATTTCGATTTAGCTTACGGACCTTAAATATTTCCTTTAAATGCAAGATTGCGTTAACGTAACGACTTTGACACCATCTGTGTTGTGTCGCGATGTCCACCACCTGTCGCGACACACTTTCCTTGTTTCCAAGCTTTAATGTAGCGATGTTATGCTGGCCATTCCATGCTCTTACTTAATGTAACTTTGGCACTAACTGTTTTTTGAATTGCAAGTGTAAAACATTCGTTGTATTGAATTACCATTATAATTAAACTTCATAATTGCTGATTTATCGATATTAACTCTATCATCTGGTACTATTAAAAATAATCTTCTCCCTTCCGCTATGACTAACCGTGGGTTTCTGAGATTGAATATTCGTTTCAACATATTTTTATCTCTGTTGTGTCAAAGGTAATGACAATAATGATGATTTTTTACAGAGATTTTGGTCTCAGAAATTCACTATTAGATTTCAAACTACAGTTATACCTGTTAAGTTCTTAGGTTAAATTCGTTCATTTTATAAGACGGGTGACCCCTAAATATTGCGTCGTTTTATAATATTTTTCTTTGTACATTTCCTGAATTCAATCTAACATTAATGTGCGATAGTATATATTCAACGATACACCTCATTTTATTGTGAATTTCTTACAATGTTGATGCGTTTCGATCAATGTATCGTTGTCTGGCATAGATAAAGTTTATCTGAGGTAACATTAAGCGCGCGTGCGTCCAACAGCGCAATAAATACGGAGGCGCCGGCACGGGCCGACTGGACGATATCGGACACACCTACCACTGCATCTATAAGTGATTGTATACACTAGGCACTAGAAATTGGTGTTTTAGTAATTCGCGTTCTGAAAAAACTAAGACCATGAAGATAAATTTGAAAATAAGGAAAATTTTAAAACTGAAACATACTTATTTCTTCTTATATTAACCTATTTAGCGTTTTTAAGGTATTTTTGGAGTTATAAAAATGATGATAAACCTACTTGGTTATGAGTCGAAGAACGTTAAGTGTATTGTACTGTGGCTAGTGTAGCAACAAAATTGCCTACATTGGGCAGTCTTATTCTAGCTACCGACGGGAGTAGACGTCATCATTATACACTATAAGTATTAAGATAACAACTTATTGCGATTACTACATACAATAGTGAACAGTGGACATGTTATGACACTAACTTATGTAAAGATTAACTACTAAGATCACTCTGAGCTCGTCTTTTGTTATAATCTGTGGTGATAAATGCCTTAAAATGAATTCAGACGATAAAAAGTATCAAGAGTTTACATAATAAATAAAAGTGTGCCAGTAATCATTTTCATAATTTGTGCCCCAATTGATTGGATCTGATAAAAATCATTCGAGAATACTAATTGGGTAATTGAATATTTACAGCTCAGCTCTTTTTCTTTGAATTACAAAATGTTATGTTAAAATGTGGTTCTTAAATTTTAATTGTTTACTTATATAGATAAACTATTTAAAGAAATTAGATAAAAAAAAACCTTACGTTTTTATTTTATCCTAATTCCACCACACTTCAAAAACATAAATCTTCAATAAATGACCGTTATATCTTTACTGTTAAATACCAACCATACAAAATAAAAAAGAACAACAACCAGTAGCACCGTAAAATTTGTACATCTTCAATGAGCCAAATTAATTCACAACACATTATGCCGTTTTTAAGACCACTAAGAGATAAAATATATTACCAAGTGCTCAGTAAGTCATGCTACGATATACGCAGTTCTTAGAACGCAGCAGATTCTGATGTATTTATTAATCGTATAAGTTTCCTCGCAGAAAAATATTCAGCACATCTTGAACTGTATAGACTTCGCAGAAAATAACAGAGCCAATGACGCAATTGTATTTATTAGTGACTGCTTAGTGCTTAAAATTAAGTTAAAAAAATTATAGCATGAAATGGCGAAGGAATCTTTTCAACTTATGGTAAAACAACAAAGACATTATATGACACTTATTAGATGGAATGCAGAAAACTTCATAACGCCTGTCTTCGGTATGGTTATGGTTTCGAGCCGGCTTTTCGGCAACAGATGTCACTGCGGGCTCCGCCTTTGTAAGGTTTTTTACATCATAAAAGTATAAAAAAAAATCTTTAATGTATTTACGAATTTGCTAAATCATCGCAATTCAAATGCATAGGTAGTTTTTCTTTGTAAATATCGTGACTGAATAATTTTCATAATCACTATGTTTAGACTTCTGCGTGTTGTTAATAGTTGAAGGAAAGGCAGACTTAATGATGTACCTGCTAATCAAACCTTTCAAAGATGACGGTGAAGTTATAAATAGAAAACGAGTGAGTGAACCACGAGTTTCCACTTCAGAAACTTGTATAAACATATTGTTATCTCTATTTTCGCAAAGAGAATGTAAAGGCCGACAGTATGTTCTTGTAGAAGCCACAGTAAGTTTCTGAGTATGTTATATTTCGAAGATGAATATAAATTGATTTTGTTGTTTTTTTTTTCGATCTCTATTGTAGCCTGTATTACCAACAAATTACTAATGTTTCCAACAATTTCCATAACAATTATGGTAACATATTTAAATGCCTTTATGTAAATCATCTCTAAACAAAGTTTAAATTTATACTGGATACCGTTCACTGACCAAATGCACTTTAATCGATTCATCTAAACCTAATCGAGTAGAATATTTTCATAATTTGCATTTATAAGTAAGAATTACTGTATCTGATTAACCTTTTATATCTTAGAATAGACTTGCGTTCAGCACTTTCAGATTTAAAATTATTATTACATAGAGTTTCATACAAACTGAGTAAATTTAAATTAAACATATTACTAATAGTATTTTTCAAAGTACCAGGAGACCAGGACTTGTTAGTATGTAAGATTTACCAACCAGAATTTTGAAATCCAAACATTATGTAAGATTCCGTTTATATTCGTAATTTCCTTATATAACTTAATACGTCTTTAATCCAATAATTTCACTAACAAATCGCAATGGATTAGTGTAAGCACACTGTAATGGATTACCGTAGTCACGTCACAGCGACTTAACTAAAGCGTAGGTAGTTCTTAAAGTACAACGTATTATAACAATCACTATTAGTTTTCACTGCTAAAAGAGCACCACAAAATAGTACTGTCTCTTTTTATTCCTAAAGAACGAGAGCAAATTTTACTGTGCAGGTTTTCAGTTTACAATTCACTGCTGTATTATAAAATTATCTACATTCATTTTTTAATTATTTTTACCCGCAGAATTACCTAGTACTTAGTATTATTAGGAGTACGACTAGACTCGGTAATTTAAGGTTTACTTTAATGTTTAAAGTTGAATAATTAGTAATTGAAAAACTAGTTATTTTAAATTCAATAAGTAACAAACTGACGTACAAATTACATATTTAGTTGCATGACAAGACGTGTGGATGCAATGAAGCAAGGGGTGGGACACGATATCGCTGTATCTACGCTCCGAGAAATGCAACCGAGAAATTATCTGATCCCTTCCATAACTTACTCTAAAATACTAAAATTGCCTTCGAGAAATCTTTTAGTGAGATCTTCACGCTCTACGGCTCTTATTATATTACGATAGCGAGTAACAGTTGAGTATTAACGTTTATTTCAGCACGGTTTATCTATTTCAATTTAAACTCGGCCGTCGGATACTTTTTACAATACAACAATAACTCCGAGAGGCTTATATCAGTGCCCTCGGGTGATAATAAGCTTGTATAACTTGCATTTCATCAGAATATATAACTTTACAATTACAATCAAAATCAACATTATTTTACACAATATCAATACTGCTATATACATCTATCTTATATATATAAAAGAAAGTTGTGTTAGTTACACCATTTATAACTCAAGAACGGCTGAATCGATTTGACTGAAAATTGGTGGGCAGGTAGCTTAGAACCAGGAAAAGGACATAGGATAACTTTTACCCCGTTTTCTATTTTTTTTTTATTCCGCGCGGACGGAGTCGCGGGTAAAAGCTAGTTATACTATAAATATACAGTCAATAGGTAATGTTTTTGTATCTATCAGGCACTAAAGAGTTGTAAAAAAAACTTATACAACTACACAACATATACCTATACAATCTCTAGCTGTCGCCCGCCTTTCCGACCGTGCGGAAAAACTTAATTAGTAGCCTTTGTGTTCTTCGAGACTTTTTTCTATATCTATGTCAAATTTCAGTGAGACCCATGTAGCCGTTCTGGAGATATCTTCCAACAAACATCTATCTAAACATTCGTATTAGTAATTATATTTAATTAATCACATTTGAAAGATTGAAATCATAAAATTTCTTCTCAAACTGTAAAATATAAGGGTGTAAAATGTTCTTCAATAGTTTTTAAAGCAAAGTATATATGTGTTAACCCTAAACCTTCGTAGCATAGAAAGATACAAGAAAAGATAAAAATAGAACTCCTCTTCATTTTATTTCATTCCTAGATAACGCCATAGGGTACGATCCTAGACACGCAGATATAAATTTCACACAAGCTTAGGCAGGTTTAAACTATATTTAGAACTTGTATTTCTCACTTCTATCACAGGTTTATATAACCGCTCTATCTACATTATCAATGTTTGTTAATAAACGGACTGCAATTTTTAAAAATACTACAGTGACTAAAATCAAAATATTATTAACCAACTAGCTGTCGCCCGCGACTACGTCCGCGCGCAGTTAAAAAAAACTTAATAGGGGTATGAAAAATTGATGTTGTCCGATTCTCAGACCTACAAAATATGCTCACAAAATTTCATGAGAATCGGTCAAGCCGTTTCGGAGGAGTTTAACCACAAACACCGCGACACGAGAATTTTATATATTAGATTTTAAATAAAGAGTAGTAGTAAGTAATGATAAAGTTCATGACTACATTGTCTAGTTTCTCATTTCTTCATTTGATTAAAAAATATATTCTCATGATCGTGATTTAATTCTATTTAATAAATAAACTTACTGATTTACAAGTAAAGAAACATACACCTGGGCAAAGGCCCTTTCTGTTCTGCATTGCAACGCTTAATTATAATTTGATTTTTTTTTAATGTATATCCAGTACTTTTCGTATCCTTACTTTTAATTACATAGAAGAACTTTGAATTTTAATTTTTTTTAAATTGTATTTTAAGTGTTGTAATGTCTTTGATCTGATCAAATATCCTATTATTATTATTATTTATTTTTAATACTAAATCAATGTTTACAAAGTTATTAAGTAACAAACTTTGCCGACACGTAATGGAATTACATAAAAACAATTTAGATGTGTCCGTAAATAAAATAAGAACTTGTTCACAGTTTTAATCTGACATGAACAGTATTATCCCATGACATTTTAATTAATTTTTTGTCTATTACTTGAATTACCGTTCATTTACCTCTTGCAAAAAATGCCACCAAGGTAGATAGTAAATGCTACTCGCTTTATGGCTTGCTTATTAGGTCTTAACTTTCAATTAAAAGATAAGTTCCTGTAGACTATAATATGTTGGTTTGCTATTGCTAAAAAACCCCATAGCAAAATAACGCCTAAATATTGTAGACAGACAAACGTAAAGTTGCATTCTTTGCGACCATTATATATATTATTGCATATTTTGATTTTAAATATAGTTTTATAGAGATGGTATGATGGAAAAAAGTGTTTGAAAATCCACGTAAAACTTTACGTACATATTCTAAAAAAATATGTAGCAATATTAACCATACTCCTCTTTAACAATGTCATTGATATCGGTTTATAATATCTACAAAATTCACGCGCATTAAACCTTTTACATCGGAACAAATAATGTCTTGGAGACAGGCGGTCGGAATCTAAAATACCAGAATCATCATCTATTATTACTTATTTGCGGACAACGTTGTGTATCAAGTTGCGTTTGCTGTGTCATTTAAAATGACTTAGTGTCCTATCATGGCATAATGCCCCGACAATAAGCAGTACAACAAGAGAACTAGGCAGTATTACCTCGCTTCGTTATTATCCTATGAATCTTGGCCTGCGTCAGTTTGTTGGTTGTTGCACAATGACTTGACAATAGTTAACAATCTCGAAACTCACTTGCACTTACACTGGAATTTCTGTAAAGTACACTTTATATGTAATAAATTATGAATTTAAATAACTAGTTTGAATTACCCTTTTCATCGTAAACCTTTAAACATTTTGTTAAGACTATATTAAACTTTAAATTGTATATTTAAAACAAAGAAATAAAAGAATTAATATTAAACAATTTTAAAAAAGTACGAGTACTTATTAAATATCCTAAGTTCGGAGTGACTGGGTTATAGTCCACCACGCTGGCCCAGTGCGGGTTGGTTGACTTCACACTTATCATTGAATTTATAAGTGTAGTTTGTATCACGATGTTTTCCTTCACCGTAAGATCGTCGGATAAACTTACATATGTATGATATTAAATGTCAAAAAGAAAACAGTATAAAGGAAGCAAAATATTACCCTTTTAGTTGCAATAAATTTTCATAAGTGTAGTAGTCTCAATTTCCTATCGTTTGGTTTCAACACGGCACCGACTTCGGCTCACGAGCGCCCGATAAAGAACACGAGAACTGTTTTACTTAAACGATCGTTCCAAATGTTCCCGCGATCGCTTCGAAAGTCACTTTCTGATGCGCCAGGGTACTTAACATTTGTAGAAAAATACACTGAGCAATCGAAAAGTATGAATTGCGTCTGTTTATACAACTAAAGGGTCAATAATATTTAAAATGGGAACCTTTATAAGCGAGAACTGCATAACCCAGAAATCTCTATAAGCGAGAGTCATTGATCGGTCAACACGGACGACCTTCGAAAAAGTCGGGTAAGAGAAATATCTATAAGCGAGAAAAAAACAATCCCTCGGACTCTCGCTTATGCAGGTTCAACGGTATATCCTTTTCATCATAGCCAAAGATTAGAAAATTATCAAGCTTCAAAATTGAACACATAATTTTGCAAACCATACCGGTATCGCGAAGCAAAACAGTTAATTCAATAAATTAACTATCTGACGCTACTATATTTTCTACCGCAGTCACTGTGCGATGAAGATTGTCGGTGTTAGTGGCGTACTACAAAGAGTTCGTGCTTCATAAATAAGTGTGACCTCTGGTTCTTTGAAGGTGCCGACGCTTCCTACACTGTGCTATGCGTGCTGCTTACCAAGCAATTGAAGTTTTTTATAGGAGAAGATGGCAAAAAATCAACGGATTGTCTAATATTTGTTTAAGGATTATCCATTCATTTCGGGGCACCCTGTATAAAGGAGCCTTGGAATAATTAGCACTCAAAATAATAGGACCACTTGTAAATACCTGTAATTTGCAAGACCCAGTCTTTAATTTAAATCAGAGCGGGCTCCGAAAAATACAACATCCCATTATTTTAAAATTTTTAACAAAACTTTAAATCGATAGGCTATTATTTTCTTTGAAATTGCCTTTTTCAATATCCATAATAAGTTAACTAAAAAGGATTTTAAGAAATCGATGACTCTAAAAAAATTGATTATTGGCTACAAAAGAAAAAAACATTGAGCTTGATTATTTAATTTCCTTTGTAATTAATAAATATTTCTTTAAAATTAACAAACAAATAATTACAATATAATTCGTCTCCTATTGTATACTGTACACAAAACTTAAAAATATCACTTACAAGCAATTTAATTCAAAATAGGTTGAGTCGATTATCACTTTGTAAATTTAGCAAGTCTATATTTGTCTATTGGCGATGATTTGTAAAAACAAACAGTGTCTAACTTTTACTACGGCTGTATTACAAACCACTTTCCTCGATTGATATCTAAAATTGCGATCGATAAGTGTGACAAGAACTTTCTTTTGTCCTCTTATTTAAGGCTTAAAAAAATATTTTAATAGCTTTGGAACTTTCTAGAAGATAAACCTTACATTGATCAGTAAAAAAAACCCTTAACCGATGTACAAATATTTTTTACAGATGCTATTGCTGTTAAAAAATAATAATTCGTAATAGAAAACTAATTACATGTATTTAAACTGCCTAAGGCTTCTCTAGACTATCGACTATCGGAATAAAGATCAAAAAGGTGGTGATAAATAAAACAAACATTCGATACAAAGATAAAACATCGTTTAAAATTTGTTATAGCGCAAGTCGCGATCGCTTTCTGGAAATAAATTTAAACGGACAGTTTATAATACCGTACTCACAGTCATTAATCGGTCACTAACATGGGTTTCTGAGACGAAAATCTCTGTAGTTTTTTATTATATGAAAAAGTGGCAAACGAGCAAACGGTCACCTGAATTCGTCGAAAAAGCGAGTCGACCGTTGACCATAGACATTCGCAAATGCAGATGCGTTGCCTACCTTTAATCAACGGACTGTATAAAACATACCGTCATCTCTATCATTACCTCTGACAAACAGAGATAACAATATGGTTTAGAGGGAAGTTTTGGTCTTGGAAATTCACAGTAAAGAAGTTCTTAGTGCAGATTTTTTATACTAAATCTTACTTAGGTCACTTACTTAACCACAGTGAAAATGTAACACCAAGTTATGAATGGCAAGAGAGGTCCTGGTTAAACCTAAGAAAAGATGTATGCAGACTATGTGAAAGATAACAATAGCATAAAAGAGGATTGATAATAATCCTGGCAGAATAAATTTATCAGAATTATGAGTTAAATATTATGTGCGTAAAGTTTACAAAAACCTATCTTTTCTTTTGTTTATATTTACATAGAGCATACGCATCGAAGCAATGCCCAAGATAGAGCAAGCTGGCGGTGCACCGTGGACGCCTTCTGCCCTCTACCATGGACATTAAGTAGTATTAGTAGTATGCGCATCGACCATTGGTGTGGAAATATTAATGTGGGTTCAAATGAGTTAACAAGTCTCAGTTTATTTATGCTTTCTACGGCTCAATAACATCTAATGATAGTTACTAATCATTAGAGTCATTATGACCTTACTTAACGCTGTAAATTATCTAAGAACATATCACTTTCTTTTAGATGTGTTTTAAGATAATCTTTCTTTAACAACAGCAGCATGGACTAATGATGATAGTATATTTAAACACCGTATACTCGATTTGAAGATTAATAGCAAACTGGACTTCTAATGATAAGTTAAATTCATTTTTTTTATCTCTTTTTTCATAGATATTACTATCGCCAGGTTTCTGAAATTGCTTCTAAATCAAAACTTATTTAAATAACTTGAAGTTTAAAGGACTTATTTAAAAAACATTTATATTTAGGAAGTGTAATATAACAAAAAGCTATAAATAACCAATGAACAAATATAATAACAATAATTTGAACATAAAAGTTGATATATTATGTAGATCATAAAACGAATCATCATGCATTAAACTGATTGACTTCCAAAAACCAGAGGTGAGGAATAAAATTGTGAAAAGATATTGAAGATACATATTTTCACATCACCACTTTCTCACGTATGTTAATATGCAAAAATGACGTGTCGTGCGTGTGCTCATAAATATTACTGACGTCACGTCAAAAGAATTACAAAATGAGAAAATGTCAGCTAATTACACGGCCGAGTATTTTTATCTTGACCTTTACAACATCGTGGTTTTTTTTGCGTGTCAACAACCCACGGGTGTTGTCGAGTGACGTAACAAAAATACTATGTCAGCGAATCTTAAGATATACAATCAGTGTCATTTACATCACACAACAACGAGTTTCATTGATAAGGAAAAGTCTTTTGGTTATTGTAACATTCGATGGAAATCAGTTCAATCTTCAATTATTACTAGATTCAAATGGGAAAAGAGAAATAGTATTTTACGATGAGATTCAGTTCAGTGAGAATTTTTAAGTGTCACGTCTAAAAATATTTAGCTTATGCTATATAATGTGAAGAAAGTTATATCTGACCAATATTATATCTTATACAACATTGACTATGTTTAGGAAGTGAAGAAAACAATATATTCTGATACAACAATTTTTTTTTCTTGTAATGTTATTATCTTGGATAATTAAAATGTTTTAGTATAATATTGTTATGTATATTGACTATAATTTTTTAAATTCGATTAAATTATACAAATGCTGCTGCTGAATAAAAAAAAGTATTAAAAATATGCCCGCGTGCCTCTGCTACCTTCCCGTCAAGGTCCCGTCAAAATCAGTCCTGCCGGAATGAAAATGAACCGGAACAAACGCGGCCTTGTGGACGGTCATGCAGACAGAAAAAATATTTTTCGATATTACAAACAATTTTATTAATATGTTTAGATGTATAAATAAAATGTGATATTTTCATATATGTACTACCGTATAATAAGATTACTAAGTAGTACTTACAACATAAAATGAATTCATTATTCACTGGTGCATTGTTACACAAACAATTAATAACAGCACCCGCATGTTAGCTATTCAGGTGCAAGTCATTTTTCCACACATCGATGCCGCATAAAATTTATTACCGGCACGTGAAACCCATCGATACTTGTCCGTGGCCGGCCTTAACTCGTACAAGTTACTATTACAATAATGCCAAGATTACGGTCCTGTAGCGAAGTTATTAATAAATATTAAATGCCTCCCTCCCTCTTGTCCTCGCGGCGGTCGGCATTAAATCACATCGTAATTACCATTCCAAGATTTGCTTTCATCGCATAGATTCGAGATTGAGAAATGAATACCGAAATGTGTCTTCTATCACTGCACTAAATAATGTTCAACGTGATTAAGTCAATTTCTACTATGTAAATGTGAATTTCGAATTATCTATAATTACATCTGTTAGTTCATAAATTGTGCTTTTACATTTTTTTTATGAAAGTCGAAGTAGTTTTTCTAACAAATTAAACGCTTTAACATACTTTATAAGTTGATCTTTTTTACTTTATTATCGTTCAATTTTATATATTAATTAATGTGGAAATATTAGATTATTTAACCATTATGTTATATTTAATTTTAAAATATTTCCCTCAAGTAGGGTTGGCAAAAGGAAGGTAACCGGCCGTAAAAAATTAAGCCAAAACTTTAAGATATAAAATCTCGTGAGTGGGATAAGGCCAGGGAATTGAGATGAGTTAATGTGGAAACGTGAAGAGCGTCGATGGCTCAGAGGTTAAGCACTTAACGCGTAGTCTGTAGGCCCTGGGTTGGAACCCGTCATGTATCAATGTTTTTTCGATTTTCGATTAACAAATATACATTTATCCAATGTTCTTACGGTGAAGGAAAACGTCGTTGCAACCTGCACATATCTGCAAAGAAATTCAAAGATAAGTGTGTAGTTAACCAACCCGGACTTGGATACCGTGGTTGGCTATAGCCTTGTCATCCCTCACTTATGCTGACAATGTGGATGGTTTTAAAAATATATTTATAAATTTAACTACAATATCATAATGACAGCTGCATCATAACCTTTACGTCGCTGAGGACAATAACAAGTGACTTACTACATATTTCTATTCGCATATTTTTTTTTATATTGAAAAAATTAGCGCTTGACTACGATCCCACCCGATGAGGTGATGATGTGGTCTAAAGATGGTACGCGCTAGCTTTGTAGATGCCTATTCACTCTACTCTTGAAGGTCCCCACATCGTACTTGCACTTACTTGTACTTGTACTTAAATATTATAATTGATATGCGATTCCCATCTAACGAATGTTGATTTGGTTTCAAACCATCGTGCAATGATAGATTCCTCTATTCCGGATTTGAGATCAGAAACCTTAAGAAACTTATTTAATAAAAAGAAACCAATGAAAATATAAGATGAGATGAAGTATACTAGATTATAATTGTAACGATATATTCTAAATGTGACTTGAAAATAAAACAGACTGTCAAAGGTTACGAGTTGACGATGCACATTTGTATGAGCGCTTTTACATTTGCGCTGTTTAACAACCTATTCATCGGCTTCAATACAATGTCTGGACATGCGCAAAGCGAAAACTACAACCGAGGATGGTCTCTAGCGGGCAGCAGACGAACGATTTTCATATTTTACAACGTATTAAAAATTAAAGTAATTCAAGTAAGTAATGTTTTCTGTTATTTATTTTAAATGACATATATAGACTCTTGGTCTGTACTCTTTTTTTGCTCATATTCATAAGGCTAAATGACAATAGTGATCGTTACATATAACATTCCTTATTTCTAATTTATTTATTTTTTTCTTTTTACTACTTTTTTATTAACAAAAACCCGTGGTTGTGCAAGTACGAGTATACGAATTCTATAAATAATTTCATGTCAGTCAAATTAATAGAAAATAAACAACTTGCAATCATTTTAAGATTTATTATAATTTATTATAAGTTTCTATAGAATTTACCTCAGGAGGATCCTCTTTCACTCGTTTCTTTTATTATTTAATTGATAAGAACTTAGTCACAGATAAACTCTATTGAAATATAGCCTTGAACTCACATAAATACATCACAAGTTTAAAATGAAAAATGAAAAACAACATGTAACAAAAACAATTATTTAATTGTGTTGAAAACTAAAATACTCGATTGAACTAAAAGGTGAAAGATCGATTACGTCGATTATGAAAACAAATTATTCATTGCTATGAAAAAAAATGAATGGCATAATAATTCGATTACGAAAATTGCAACATTTAAAAACCTGTTAGCAAATGAATAAATTGAAAGGTTAAATTTTGGCAATTACTTAAATTATAAAATACACAGAGCAATTAAGCTATTATATTGTCTGATTCACAGAATTTCTGCGAACGTCCAACTTTTTTTCCTTCATTTTTAAATCTCGATTCGAATCGAAGCAAACAAAGCAAGCGATTTTGTAACAATCGTAGTCTCTCGTAGATTTCCGTGGTTTCTAATCTTGCTACTCCACGTTAAAATTTCAATGGCCGCAGCTTTCGAAAGCAATTTCGCTTTTATTTATGTTTACTATCGTCTCGTTTACATGAACTTTTTGGAGTCTTTATGTCAAGTTCACATCGATACAAATTTCAATTTGATTGTTTAGCTTAAACGCTCGGTACATGATCAAAAATATTTTGTAAAATTTTGATTGCTTTTCAAATTATTGGATGTTTTTTGAACGTGATCTGAAATTTCAAATAAATCAAATTTCTTCTAAAACAATTTACTATTTTCTTTATAAATAATAGAGAACTAATATATTTGTTTTACAAAAAAAGTAGCTGCCAACGTATTCTTCCTAAAGTGACCTAAAAACGACGGAAGCTCACTATTGTAAATGCTTGAGGCGTCTAGAAATTGCTTAACAGACTCGATTTGTTAAGAAATCATATAATTCAAAGCTTAACTGCTACACTCGTAGTCATTAAAAGTTTACCAAAGCATGCCCTTAGTATAGATATTTAATACTAGATCTACACTGAGAGAATTCTTTAGTTAAGACAAACTTATCTTTTCTTATCCTCTATTGTGAATATACAAGCTATGCCAATTCTTGCTACTTTCGTCAGCTCATTTAAATAAAAAATCTATTATGAAAAAATAATATATTATACCAACAATTTGATAATATAATATACAATGAATATTTTTAATGAAAATCATAAGTCGCTCGTGTACAAGATTCAGTAAGGACGAACAAACAATCGTTATACTCTTCATCCAGTCCGAGGATTGGCACCAGCTTGGCAGTGACAAAGCGTCGCGCCATCAATGTCAATGCTGTCCCGACCTCGCAGAGATCACTCCATATGAATAATGCTTTATACATTACGCTCAATGCGTCCCGTGCATTACGCGCTACATTTGTGAGATTGCGATTTCAATCAACAATTTGTTTACGTCTTAAAATAGATCTGAGATTTTATTTTGATAAAATCGTTTAAACAACTTAACTGATATTAACCTAACCTTCTTACATTAGGTCTGAATATCCTAGTCTATAGTTTTCTGTGTTTTAGTTAATTTAACACATTAATTAATGTAAAAATTTAAGTAGTTTTTATGATACGCTAAATAAGGAATCGTATTATGAGGATGATCTACTTTAATCACTTAACGACATAATAAACTATATGCTTAACTTTCACAGGAAATAAAATCTCTTGCAATAGCTGTTGTTTTAATGTTTGCATAACGCCATATTGATCTGGACTTAATCAGTAGCCATTCTGTTCACACGCCACACCCCGCCAATTATTTTGAAATACACCCTCAATAAACTTACTTTCGCTAATAGTTACAGCATTGTAACAGCTGTACATGCTTTTAAATTGCAAACAAGATGTTAATTAGCGAAAACAACGTCTAAAAGTCGCTTCGAAATACCACCGACTGGCCCGCAATGGAAATTAGGGACAAATTACGTACGACGTTCTTACTTTCATTTGTTCGATACTTGTTATGTAAAAATACGACAATCAATTGTTTACGAGTAAGTATCGCTAATTTTAACTCTTCTGAGATAGGTACAAAAAACATGGCTATTAAGAAACAAACAGAGCTGGATATAAAGCGTTACTCCAGTGCCTAATTTCTGTGTCACCCATCTCATAAGATTTTCTATAATCATAATCTTCTTTCAACTAAATTCATACAATAGCATTCCAAGTAATGCATTCAAATAATTGCCTAAAGAAAAAAATGAAGTGCAAAATATGAACCGAGTCAATTATGCAACTTATAAAATATTGCGAATCATAAGTAACGAGCGTACGGCGTAAGCCAAGATGGTACTGCAGATAGAGTTAATCTAATAAGTCAGATCTGATGTCTAACGTCGACCGCAGTAATAACTCACAGTTGAGATGCCAGAGGTTAATTAAAAATAGCAACTTCAATATTACGTGGCAAAGATTGAGTTAGATTAAGAATCATCGTATTTATGCAATTGCATTTGCTCTTCTAATTTTGTTTGAGAAAATCAATTACAGATCAGATAGTATTAACGCATTGTGTTATGACAATGTAACGTATAATTAAATAGTGATTGGTAAACTTTATCTGTTTTAGAATTTGATATGGTTGTCATAATTGTATGTATGCTATTGTATAATAAGTTAAACATGCTGCGAATTGACGGCGAATATTTTATTGTTAGGTAATAATCATCGACCACCATGAATACGCTAGAGAAATATGTGTTGTTCACCAAGTCTTAGAACGTAAAAGCTTAGAAATAAATTCAAGGAAATAAAAGTACTTACATCATTGTAGATGTTGGGAGAAGTAGTTGTTGGAATAAATTTGGAGAAGAAAGTGCCTTCCGCAAAACTATTTCCAGAACACAATAGTGGGCCTAGCACAAATATTTGTGACAATCGTCTTCGTATCGACATCATCGATTGTATCATAATTAGTATGAGATTTTTGGTGTACTTTACACCCGATGTTACAAAATTTGTGCCAAATTATCGATGACGATACTATAGCCATGGTCATAGAACATTCACTCTAAGCCAACAGTACGATGACAATAGTCGACATTAGTCGATTTCAATGGAAATGAGAAATTGTAACAAACCTATTTACCAATTTTACCTTTATAAGGCAGTAATCATAGACTTATTAAAATCGGACATGTTTGTATCATAAATTTAAATCCTAAAACGTTCCAAAATAATTCCATAGACAAAAAGTGACATCGTCATCCTGTGAAATGTGTTAATGTAATTTCTCATTTCGATAGAAGATAGATTTCTCATTTCATTTCTGCTGTAGAAATATTTTAGTTAAAAGGAAAAAAAACTAGTTTCTTAAAGAGCATACGTCAATTTCTACTCACAACATCGAAACGGCTAACTAAATATGGAAATACGCAATTCAAATATACTTAAATCAAAAATTATACACAAAAAGATTAAAACCATTAAAGCACAGCATATTTTTTCCTACACCAATTGATCTCACGCTTGTCAAATTTTGCTTGTCTAACCGTATGATATAATTATATATGTTTGAGAAATTTAAGATATCATAGTGACCGTTCTTAATCGCACCTGACGACCAGTCATCGGCCTAATCAATACGACACGGCGGCAAACGTAATCCTTGTACCGAACACGCAACCAACTTATCTAAAGGATTTCTGTCAATACTTCCAATATTAAATTTATACGTCTCAGTTGAATGTACGACTAGAATAGAATACACAGGCAATAGATTGATTAAATACGATGTTTTACATTTATAAATCTTATAACATTTGCGAGCTTTTTCTTCTTCAAATTAAATCATAGGTTCTTAAATTCCAACTAACCATGTAATATTTTGAATGAATTTATCGGTTTTACTTTTCCTTTCGTTTTTCTTTCCAATAACTTACAGATAGCAAAGACTATCAAAGTTTGAGAACTGACACGTACAATTGCGTAAGATGTTGTTATTCACTTTGTTACTAGGAATTAAAAGTGCTGTCCAAAGTTAACCCTTTGACCGAAGTTGCGATCACGTATAATTTGATTGACAGGTATTATATCTCTTATCTAAACTGATATCAATAGCGATTAGTATCTTGTCTTTATCGTGATACTGTTCCCATTTAGCTTAGTCTTCGTAGGAAACTCATATAATGTACACTAGTCATTTAGTTTCCTTCAATCCAACATAGAAATTGACGCGAAAAGTCTATTTTAATTACCGTGGGTGTCTGAGAAATGGAAGAGAAGAGAAATCTCCGTTTAAAGCATGTTATCATCTTTTTTTGTCAAAGATAATGATGGGAATGACGATATGTTTCATACACAGATTTTAGTCTCAGAAACCTACGGTTATTCAATGAAGAGTATGCAATACCAACAGTATAAAATACGACACACTTATTAAACTTGTTGTTATCGAAAATAGCTTAACCTTTTAACCGCCGCAAACTAGTCTATTTTTGGTGAAAGAGCCGGTCGCGTGTAAACCGTGCATGATGAATGGGTTTATCCAGCATTCGCTTAAGAACCCGATCGAATTCGGTCCACATTCGTACCGTCCGGAACTTTCCCCGGGAGCACGAACCACGAACCGATCTGATAAACGTCCCACAGACGCCCATTAATATAAAATTTCAAGCACGTCTATTGAACACCGATACTGGGTCAAGCGTTCCAGTTGAATAATTACAATAGACTGGTATCAGATGCGGAGAATAATACCAACAGTTCGAGTACAGAGCACGGACTCGTGTGGTTTATACGCTAATTTATTTGACAAATAGCTTTCAAGCATCCTGTCAAAACAATTAAGTCGAAAAATGTTATCTTTCAAAAGTAGGTTAGAAGTTAGAAGCTATAAAATTATTAGTATATATTGTTCTGTAGTACATCAACGACATTATTATTAGATCTATATATTAGGTCCTTACATATGAAATTGGCGTTTTGTATGGGAGGAACAAAAAGTCGAATATTTTTTCATATAATATATTTAATTAATCAAAATATAAACCATTATTTTCTATGCACTTTTGCCATCTCATAGGTAGTTCATTGATCCCTTTACTAAAAAAAACAGTCGGACGGGAATCAATAAAATCTTTGAAGGCGATTTGGATTGCCCCATCGGAGTTGAATTTTTTCCCTTGCAAGAAGTTATCCAAATTTCGAAAAAAATGGTAATCTGTTGGAGCAAGGTCCGGGGAGTACGGAGGATGTCTTAGACTTTCCAATTGAAGCTCTTCTAATTTAGTAGCCGTCTGTTGCGCAGTGTGTGGTCTAGCGTTGTCGTGAAGCAGCAGTGGCGTGGAGCGATTGACCAGCCTAGATTGTTTAGCCGCTAGCTTTTCCATCATGGTTTGCAATTGCTGACAATAGACATCAGCCGTAATAGTCTGGCCAGATTTGAGAAAAAAATTACAGATGAACAATACCGGCACTAGTCCACCAAACGCTTACAAGTAACTTTTTTGGGGTTAATTTTCGCTTGGGGCAGGATTTGGCTGGCTGGCCAGGATCCAACCATTGCGCTGAGCGCTTCCGATTATCGTAAAGAACCCATTTTTCATCACAGGTAATGATTCGGTTTAAAATACCTTCATTATTGTGCCGGTTTAGTAATGTAACGCAACAGTCGACGCGCGTTTGCCGGTTTGCTTCAGTCAATTCGTGAGGTACCCACCTTTCAAGCTTTTTAATCTTCCCAATTTGCTTCAAGTGAATTAAAACAGTTTTATCACTAACATCGCAGCCTGCAGCTAACTCGGACGTGGTTTGCGATGGATCCGCTTCCACAATAGCCTTCAACTCTTCATTATCAACTTGAGTCTCAGGCCGTCCACGGGGCTTGTTCTGCAGATCGAAATTTCCAGAACGAAAACGTTGGAACCAAAAACGAACTGTGTTTTCTTTTGCAACACGACCGCCATACACATCATTCACCCTTCGAGTCGTTTCCGCAGCACTAGTGCCACGGCGGAACTCGTACTCGTAAATAATGCGATATTTTAAGTTTTCCATTTTGTAAAATGAGTGACGCAAACAGAAAAAAACAGAAGAAAAAAAACAAATGAATGACGGTCATCGAACCACAAATACATGAGTCTATAGCTGTACAAATTTGAATTTGGAATTCCTTACCAAAGAGGAGAAATTCGTGATTAAAGTGGCCAGTACGAAAAACGCCAATTTCATATGTAAGGACCTAATATATAAAAGAAAGTCGTGTTACTTACACTATTTATAACTCAAGATCGGTCGAACTGATTTAGCTGAAAATTGATGGGGAGGTAGCTTAGAACTAGGAGACGGACATAGGAACTTTTTTATCTTGTGTGCATTTTTTTTTATATCGCGCGGACGGAGTCGCGGGTAAAAGCTAGTGGAGTTATAAATATAAGTAGCTGGAACCCACAATAAAATCCACATAATTTAATTACGGGGAGGCTGAAAACCAGCTCGTCCTTCAGTGACAAGTTGAAGACAGCATTAGCTAAGCCTCTTCCATTAGCCAAGAACTATTTTTTTTTCTCTTTAATTGATATCTTTTGTAAGTGTAATTTGCTTTGTTTTTTTGTTAATAAACTGTTTTTTTTTTTTATTATAATCAATAAGTAAAGTTGCATTACGAATGCTTTAAAGTTCAACAGGAGAATCGAATGTAAAAAGTCCCTTCCGTAACATTAGGTTCTTTAATTTACTATAATGTAAAATGTCATTGCGTATGTAAATAAAAAAATATTACACCGTTTTTTGTAAAAGTACATTAAAAAAATCGCTTCTCTGAAACCATTAACATTAAAGTTCTTTTATTATACACGGGATTCATAATAAATAATATCAAACAATCCACGTTATGCGCCTGCGCAAGTATTAAATGCAACTATAAGGCAATTTACTTACAATTTTAAATATTCTCTTAAAGTTCAACATAGTTTATGAACGATATAAAAGGCTTGCGACACAAAAATAAACATTGTACTATACAATTTTTTTTTTTTATTATAACTATAATCAACATTTCTTAAATGTCTAGGAAACTGTATTTATTTCTGTTCATAAAAAGCAAGTTCGAAAAATTATACTCAACAATATGAAAGACATGAGCCATGCTTAGTTAAAAAAAAAACAATCATCCCTCTATTTCTTTTTGTTTAAAAAAACATGTATAACATTTTTTATGCAACTCACAATAAGAATAAAACGCATTGAATACTTAAATTTTGTTTAATGTATAAAATTAAAACATGGTTCATGAAAATAAATCAACTAGCAGCGTCTCTTGCGATTCAAGCTTGCACCCCACTGCGTTGATCGCATTGTAAGCATATTTCACTATTATTGCCCATTTCATGTCTTGCTTAGCTTCCATCTCATTATAATTATTCATATATCAATGGCTCTACGTAAATTACTGTATATAAGGCAATATTTTCAGAACACAACATTAAATGTAATTATATAAGTCACAAGTATTGTATGAGTTGTATTTAATAGTTACACAATTTAGACGGACAGCTGAATTCTAATATGTCACAAATATTTAGGTATATAATTCTTTACGAAGAAGCTATCAAAAATTTTATGGATGTTTATCCTTGAATTTTAATTTGTAAAAAAATTAATTAAAATTGGAAAATATTACTAATATTATAACTGCGAAAGTTTGGATGAATGAGTGGATATTTGTTAGAAGGTAAGAAGGTAAGGTAAGATCTTGATGAAATTTGGCACAGATGTAGAACATAATTTGGAAGAACATATAACCTACTTATGTTAAGTATTTTTTAATTACACGCGAACGGAGTCGCTAGCGATAGATATATATATATATAATTACAGATAATTTGTAGTTGATAACCAAATTTATTTCATTTTTCTGTTGTTATTTTTTTCTTTCGTCATGATGATAACGGTAATTATTTGTGATAATAATTTAAGAATATATAATAAGAAAATGTTGAAAAGAATAATTATTTAATTTTAAATGAACATCTCGCTCCCTTCGTGTCAAGAAACGCACAATTAAACCCTTTAACTCTGCTGTAGTTGAATAAAAAATGTTTCGTGTGCCGTTGGTGTGAAATGTATTAAATAATTTAAATTTTTCATGTGTTGCCGGTTTTTTGTACAATCATTACACCTTATTATTATCTGACGGCTGCAATTCGTATATAATTATGTATACAACTGAAGTTATGTAATTATATGTATTTTTATTTACTGTTATATGTTCTGTCTATCACTTTGATGGCTGAATGCTACGGTTATTTTTTAATATAATCTTATCTTACTTAAATTATAAATGCGAATGTTTGAATCGATGGATGGATGTTTGTTTGAAGGTATCTCCGGAACGGTTGAACGGATCTTGATGAAATTTGCCATAAACGTAGAATATAGTCTGAAAGAACACTAGGAGTAAAAAGCACGAGGCTACTTTTTAAGTTTTTTTTTAATTCCGCGCGGACAGAGCCGTGGGCGACAGCTTTTATTAAATATAATTCCTTGATGCGGTGTCACGAAATCTGTCAAGCAATGTAAATTATTCAAAAACAATTATATACATACATACTTATATTCACTGACAGAAATATAAATAAAGGTTAAGAATTTATTTTAAGAAATCTTAAATAAATTACAGATGAATGAAAATTACCTTTATAATAAAGACTCTTCATACTTTTAACAGTCGAACCTGGATAAGCAAGAGTTCAAGGGACCGCGATATTCTTGTCGTTTATTAAAGTTTCTCTCTTCCCCGAGTTTCCCGCATATGAAGGTTGACCGTTGATACCTTAAGGTGGGTATAGACTAGAGCATTTACTTGTAACAAAACAACAAGCCGCTCTATGACATGTTCTAGTGTATCACACTTTCACGAACCAGACGTGCTTTGGAAACTATGATTTTACCCATATTATACCATTCGTAAAAACGTTACATTACATAGAAATGCTTGAGAAAATGCTCTAGTGTATATTCACCTTTACAATGACTCTTGCTTATAGAAGATTCTCTCGTATCCAAACTCACTTATCTAGGTCCGTCTGTACTTAAAAAATCATGATATTTTTGGTTAGTATTATTTAAATTTTTATTTTACCTAAGATTCAAAAGCTTAACCTTTATAATTAGTAACTCTAAAATCCGTATTTTGTCTTATAAATTAAATTACACAAAATAAGTTTAAAATGGTGTTAATTTTAAAAATGAAAACGAGCTATTTATATTGTTGTGTAATATATTAAAAAGCTTTAGGATTACAATTTTAATAAAGATTAATTGCTATAAGCTTCCAGTAAATTGCTATTATGCTTTCAACACTAAATTACGTGATTATGTAAAGTTTTAATAAATATGAACTAATACTTCTATGAAGTTATTAATATTCTATTTATATTTAAAACTTTAATCGGAATTAAAAAGATTTATATTATTTGTAACCGAGTTCAAAAAAGGAGAAGGTTATGAATTCACTTGTAATATTTATTATGTTTCTCACCTCTTAACTTAGACATTTATAAATCAATATTTTTTTGCCTACGTCCATGTTTTTAGAGTTGCTCCTATATATTTTTTTAAAATTAGGAGTTAGACATGATCGCGAGGTCTTCGAGTCGCAAATAATAGAGGACGTGCCCTTCACCTTTATTGAAATCATCGTTAAAGAATGTCGAGTTGTACCTACCTATGATAGGTGGATAATATATTTGTTAAATTATGCACACCCCTACGATGATTCGAGCAGCGATAAATTGAATGCATCGGACAGCGAAATTGTTGTTTTGACCGCTCTTCTTATATTAAGTTCACGCTTTCTTTTATTTTGTACAATCTATTGTTGGGATGAATGCAGTGTGAGCCCACTTTTATGTTAATTTTACAACACTTTTATTTTTATTAACCGTTTAACATGCATTAAATTGTCACACATTTGTAACACTGTTTTTTACTGTCAGATTCATATGAAAAATGTTATTCATCTCTGAAAGTTTAAATAGAACTTATCTAAAAGCTTTAAAATAACATAATGAATACTGAGCCTTATACCTTTTGAATTATGGTGCATATTTATTTGTACATAGTCATGCGTACTAAAGTTTTTACAATCAAACATAAGTCGATCGAAGCGTAGTAAAATAACACCGTTTAAGGAAAGTTGATCGAGTCCCACATGCATTATCAAGAGCAGAAAAATTATAACATCGAGTACACCTCCTTTTTCAGTAGGACTACATCCCGTTTTGTATCACGGTGCAACTTGAATACAATAATGGTAGAGTTTTTCTTATACCAGGTATCAACAGTCTGACATGTCCGCCAAATTAAGTTGGTATTTAAAAAAAAATACTAACAATGTGCATAAATGCATTCTACTTTTATTTACTAAAAGTATATACCAAATACAACTTGTTCCTTATTTAAAAATACGTTTAGAAATCTTGCTAATATTATAAATGCGAATGGTTGTATGGATAGATGGATGTTTGTTTGAAGGTATCTCCGGAACGGCTAAACGGATCGCGATGAAATCTGGCATAGATTTATTTATTTATTTATTTTATTCCGCGCGGCCGGAGTCACAATCTAGTAAACATACATATTATATCGTTTCTCTTTCTGTAAAAAGGCAAGAAGATATGGATGTATCACAGATATGGTACCTCTATCTTACTAATATTATAAACCAATGTTTAGATGAATATTTTTTGTTACGTAACACCAGAACAGCTAGCGGGTTTAGCTGAAATTCGATATTGATGTAAAACATAATCTGGAAGAACACATAGGCTACTAGTTAACATTTTTTTTTGCAATTCAGTGCGCACGTAGTCGCGGTCAAAAGCTAGTCAGGAATATCTATGATATTATATCAATAAGAGAGATATTTCAACTATAAATATCATCAAAACTAATCAAATTGTTGGTCTACAGATAAAGGTAGACTATTATAGGTGTATAATTTATTTGTACCAGTATTTCTACTAAGGTGTGTGCGGACTCACTTCATAGAATAGTGTGAAACATCCGCTGACGTACAAGGGAACATTTTCTTATTTTCCATATCGTTTGCAATCTATCATGAGATTAGTGGGAGACTCGTAGCCATTTATCAACTTATATGTATTTGTCCCGATCCAAAACCTTAATATTTTAATCATAGGAAAAATGCACATTTTTTTTTACATCTATATATATAAAAGAAAGTTGTGTTAGTTACGCCATTTATAACTCAAGAACGGCTGAATCGATTTGACTGAAAATTGGTGGGCAGGTAGCTTAGAACCAGGAATAGGACATAGGATAATTTTTACCCGCTTTTCTTTTTTTTTTTATTCCGCGCGGACGGAGTCGCGGGAAAAAGCTAGTAACTATATAATGTTAGCTATTTACTTTATAAAAAATACATTAGCATAATACATTAATAACTACGAATAAACGAGACCAAAAAAACAAATTTATAGATACATATAGCACTGTTTCATCGTTTCTCATTGTAACCTTGATCATATAACCGACATAACATGGTGTTAAACCCAATAGGCGTGGTGAATAAATTAAAAAAGTAAAATGAAAAATGCGATCGAATATGGGAAGCTATTTAGTGGCATTTTGACATACACCGACACATATATGGCGATGTCATAATGAGATGGCATTGAATCCAACCCGTAAACGACATGCTGTAGAATGTAAGTCCATGACAACAGCGTGTTCCACCGCATGTCACTAATGTCGCATATTTAGGCGTTCTCTGCCATCATTTTTGGAAATCATTTTAAGCTGGAATATTTTTTTCATGTTGTTTTAGTGTTAAACGAGCAAGCGGTCACCTGAACTTGCTGAAGTGACCGCTGCCCATAGACATTTGCAATTGCAGATTCGTTGCCCACCTTAAATCTACGGAGAAAGAGACCACCATCAAATCCACTTCCTCTTCCCAACCTTAAGTATAACTTAAATATAACAACAATCTCCATTTTTATAATCAAACTAGGATATCTGAGCCGATGAGAGAGTCGGTGTTTTCGCGGTTTATTCCGTCAGAAAATATGTTTCCTTAAATAACCGGAGTATAGATAAAAACACGATCGACATTCAATTACACAGCATCTATAAAACTTCCGAGTTTGACTCGGTTGTTAAATAAAATATTAGTACTACATCAGGCGGGACGTTTTCAATTTGTAACAAGATTACAGGTTATCGTGATGGACGAGGGGCGAGCGAATATCCAGTCTCGACTTATATACCCTTTTTTGTTTTTCTCCCACGAACTACACTAATTTTGTCGATAACCAACAATATAAATTGACGGAGATAGCTTCGATGTTGTAAATTACTTTATGTGTTTAGAACATGTTCTACAACTGTATTAAGGCCGGAAGATAAAATATAGAGATAATGAAAAAAATTAGTGCTGTTAAGTGTGCAGTAATTTAACTGTAAGCAAAATTATAACCAAAAGGAGACCTTTGACGCAATTCATCCATCTCTTACTAGGCCTACTCTTACCGTTATCATGAAAGCTCTCTATCAAACATCCAATTCTCTACTCTTCATAACATGCCAATACCATACTTACCTTTCGTGTCTAAATTTATTTACTGATATCTTTTAAACTTCCTCTGATATACTCGTATAACCTTTGCAAAGTAAAGATGCATTTTTCATTGAATTCCACGCGCATAAAGTTGCGGGCAATAGCAGATTAATAAAAAGATATCGTAGTTATTAACAATATAGATAAAAATATTACGAAAAGTAATATCATAAATGCAAGTTTTGAAACGAATGATATAACTGGGAATTCCTCGAGACAGTACGCCAATGAGCCAAACGGCGCCACAATCCTCAGCCCTGCGAAATGTCAAGAAACGTTACGTAAAGATCCGTTTAACTCACCCAAAACTTTGGCAACGCCTTTTGAGACTGTCGAAATCTCGATACAAATCGTAGGTTATGATTTTTTCACACAAGGGCAACATAGTGAGGTAGAGCAGTAGTTTGAATACACACTTATATCGAAAGTTACCGATATTGTTATTAGAATCGTGAAAATGTGACAAAATGCATAGGAATAAATAAATGACAAGCACCTGACATATCAAAATTTATTTTCAGCTCCATACATTTATGATTTTCAATTATCGATATCGCCAATTGAATATTACTTTCTTAAAAAGTTTATACGGTCTCGGCGTGTGCGTTTACCGATGCTAGTACACTATCCTATTGGTTAACCTTACTGTCCCGCCCTTGTGTGAAACTAGCATTACGTATTTTGGAACTGACGGATCATTTGTCACTGAACACGATTAATTTATCTGCTAATTGTTATTAACATCATATTTATTGCTTTATGTCTTTTATACTAAAATTATTTTAATCTTTTGAATAACAAGCAAGCTATATTTATAACGTAATTTACGGTATTAATCAATTTTTAAATTAATTTTTTTCGTCATAATTTTTTTATTGTCCAAAAGTATATTATAGCTAGTCTAAAGTAAGGATATCATTTCTACTCATTAGAAACGAAGCTTATTTTTGTAAAGCTTATAAACAAAAGCTTTGATAGTTTAGTTATGACTAGCTGTAGCTGACTCCGTCTGCACAGCATTAAAAAAATGTAATAAGTAGCCTATGTGTTCTTCCAGATTATGTTCTACATCAGTACCAAATTTCATCAAGATTCGTTCAGTCGTTCCGGAGATACCTTCAAACATCCATCCATCCATCTAAACATTCGCATTTATTATATTAGTAAGATTACTGGCAGGTACTCTTTTTATTTTACTCTTTAATTCACTTATAGGGGTTTTCCTATCCTTATTTCCTCTATGTACTAATGACGAGGTGTGAGTTTTTTCACTTTCTACTTGAGCTAGCAACATATCGAAGTGAACTAATTAAACTCTAGTTAAAACTGAGTTCAGGTTAAGCAAACCCCAGTAGGGTAATACGGTTGTAGCAACTAGTTCTAATCTTATCACGACTACCTTTCTACTATATGAGAACGACATACATATCAACATAAACTATAAAAGATGCGTGTTAATTAATAAATTATATATTCCATTTTTAATAGTGTTTAAGCTCAATTAAATCAAATCAATTTACATTAAATAATACTTTTTAATTACTACATTTTAGCCTCTAATTCCGTGCATACAGCGACTGATTTTTAGTTTTGAAGATAAAAAAAATTGTACCTTAACATTACGTTTTAGTTCAACTCAAACGCGCGTTTGCAATTCGTGTGTAAACTCGTATCAATTCAGGTTTTTTAACCGCTAATCATATATCAACATGTCCATGACTAAACACCGAGGCTAATCCATGCAATACCCCGTTATTACGAGCGGTAGACAGCTTGCCTGGCTCATGTTTACACAAAACAAATATCCGAATTACGAACCGGTCGTTGTAACTCAATTGGAGCGAACGTTACCGACGAACTGACGATCATACGCTTACGCAACGTTCATGTGGGCGGCCGACACCTGTCCACAAGTATTAGAGTTGTAAATGGCAGACATACACGCACCGCTTCAACAATCGATACCGAAAGCTCCGAGCTCTTAGCATACATACTGTATTCTTAGCGATTTTAAACTATAGTCCGTGTATAGCAACCTTTATGTCGTCCCATATGTGTTGATATGTCGATAATTAATTCTCGGCTTTGCATACGATCGCTGTTGTAACAACGTACCGCTTAATTCCCCACTAATCCCACACAGGGTTACGATACGAACAAATCGCTAGTGACAAATCAATTCCTTGTTACGAAACCGCAATTGTTACATACGTAATGTCTCTATTTATATATAGTAGGTTTGCCCCGCGACTTTACACGGCACATTAAAGTTCCTTTACATATAGATATCTGGAGATATTAAATTCATCTAAATTTGCTTTTCTTTTTTTTCGACTTCTAAAAGTCGTGTTTTAAAACATCATTACTATTCAAACTTCAGATTATTTTATCTATCTTATACTTTATTCTATTGTTATTAGTAGGGGTTTGGTTTCTGCAAATACACAAATAGCGCATATTTTGGGTAAGAATAGGACGTGGATCACTAAAAACCTAAGAACATAAAAACCCGATTAACTCCATTGAATGGAAGATCCAAGATTAGAACATAATGACAAACATTATAATTATATCATAACTAGCTGTCGCCCGCGACTCCATTCGTGCAGAATTGATAAAACAACTTAATATGTAGCCTATGTGTTCTTCCAGACTATGTTCTACATCTGTGCCAAATTCCATCAAGATCCGTTGAGACGTTCCTCAGATACCTTCAAACAAACATCCACCCATCCATCTAAACATTCGCATTCATAATATTAGTAAGATAGTTAACAAAATAGAAAGCAAGTAAAGGACAAACACGATTGTGTTCTATTACCTAACAACTAAAATTTGCATTCAACAAGCGTGTTAATGATTGCTAATATATCTAGTCTTAAACTTAGTTAATTAACTAAAACAGTACACTCGCTTAAAGTTCAGTTAACACGGTCAGGGTGCAGAGAAAGTGAAACTAAATGTTAATTAAATTACGAAATGTAATCAGAACTCTTCCTACATCTTGTTAAGGCATCCAAGATCGATCTAGAATAATCCACCTCTTTCCTGTTCCTTTTTCCTTTAATCGATCTTATCGAATCATCCTCATTAGATCCATTTTATATATAACTTATATTGTTTTACTTATTATTAGGAACACGTTAGGACCTTTAAATGCTTCTTCATTTTCAAATTATATTTCTCTTAAACTCTTCAGAATTCATTTCTGCACTTATCGCAGGTTTAGATCGCAGATACATTGTTAGAGCTGTATAAGTTTTTAAATTTAATTGATAGATTCAAAGAGAAATGTTTTCCCCAGCACAACTAGTCTGGGGCGCCAATAATCCGTAAGTATGGTGGTCGCAATAGACCATAGCGTAGCTGAGCCACTAAATCACACGTTAATAACTAGCCAACAAGATACCGATCACCGCTTTCAATAATAAAGTCAGCTGTGTTGGTACCTTTCAAAGAAAGCTCTTTAGCTCGGGCTTTACCGGTCCGATGACTTGTTGCTTACTTACCAGAGGTTTTGTAATTATCGTACCGCAACGACAATTATCTTATCTACCGGCCCATTGTTGTAACAAATTGAATCATCTAGCTCAGTGATTCCCAAACATTTTTCTCATAAAACCTTTTCAACATTTTACAGCTTTTTCCATTTCAATCATCTTCTCAAAGCGTAAAGTGTCATACATTATTATGAAGATCAACTCTATAGCATATTTTGTTGTGGAAATTTCTTACAATAGTCGCAGACATGATTCTGAGAGAGAGATCTGCCGACATTGAATGGCAAAGCCAACATTTCTGTAATTCAAGTTTGATACCAAATAAAATTTCGATGAATCACTATTACAATTTCGGCACATTCCCGCCACCCATTTGTACCATACTTTTATAAAATAAGTTAATAATCTTCAATTTTATAGCCAACGTATACGTCCAAAGATCAACCTGCACCACTTTGGGAATCACTAATCTAGCTCGAGAGTACAACTTTCAATAAGGCTGCGGATTAAATTTCTTAATCCTATCACGATGTTATCGCGTTCTGTCGCTCCCCTGACATACACTTTGTTACAATTGCTTTTATTTATGTGCAAATTTTCTCACAAGACTTGATGATGCTTGGTAAAATCGTTATTGTTACATACAGACTACATTAGACCATCTAGGTACTTTCTAATTCAATTCTACACCAGATATCATTATCATAAACATGAAAACATCATATCATCTTTAATTTTAATCTCACAAGATGATAATCAGGTATTGATTTCGTATGTAATTTATTTGATTGGAATTAGTTTAATCCAATTAGTAAAGAAGTAATCACCTCCAGCCTTTCGCAAATAATAGATGCAACACAAAGTAAGTGTAATTTACCAATTTTAAGTAGGTAACTAATCTTATATATAAAATTTCCATGTCACTATTTTAGTTGCCGTACTCCTCCGAAACGGCTTTACCGATTTTTATCAAATTTTACAATATATCCGTATTCAGTAGGTCTGAGAATCGGCTATTATCTATTTTTCATACCCCTATTAAGTTTTTTAAATACGCGCGGATGGAGTCGCAGGCGACACCTAGTAGACTATATATTTAATTAACGAAATAAAACGCATGACAATAATGAGGTGTCTTTGAGAATTCTTTTAAAAACAATCGATAGTCTGCTATCTCGACTTTTATTTTCGGCATTGTTTATTTTAGTAAAGCGCATTCGTTATACGGTTCGGGAATAATTTATGAATAAACCAAACTTATAAACGAACACGACAGCCTCGGTGTTTATCTTCTTTCTGTAATAAATTGCACGTTGCGAAAAAGAATGTTTGTGCCCATTATAACTCACCATAGATAACGTTGCATAATAATGTTTCGCCATTTCTCATGGTATGTCAGTGCCCTCATTTCATTAAAAATATTTATCTATTCTAACTGGCCAGATATAATAGTAAATTACGATTTTTTATTTAAAAAAAAGAAGCAGTGGAGAGGATAGACTTAAGTGACCCGACGGACATCCAATACACCAAAGACATAGCAAATGTGTTGCTGTAATTTAAATCCTAAAGGTTTCCAAAGAAAAGACAAAACTTGATTTATTTTCAAAATACAAGAACCTTTGAAGAATCACCCTGTAGCCATTGTCAAATCTAGGATCTCTCTTCAAATGCTCAGCGACTCTTTCATTTTAAACATATAAATAACTCATTATAGAGAATGGACTTTCTTTTTTAAAGGGTTTAATAAAAGCGCTGAGCATTATGGTAAATGATGGGACGCCTTAGCTGCGCGGCGTACATCACAAGTCGGGAGAAAGCACGATTAATCTTCTTTTGTTATTAGATGTAATACGTTTTAAACAAACAGACACATACGATGTTTTTCCCGTTGCATCGATCAAGATGAAGCACAAAGGAACGGAGACGAGACGGAACGTATCCGTGTGATAACTACCGAGTTCACTCTTAGAAATAAATACGCAGGATAGTCTCTTAGTGACGATTTATCTAAATCCCTGAACTTCTTAAACATCAAATAACGTTTTAAAAGAAAGAAAAGAATTATAATTTTGTTCAGATCTTTAATTAACAAGGATCTTATTTTGGCGATCACTTTCATGTCTAATTGGAAGAAACGCCACGAAAACTATAGATTTATAACTATTATTACAACGCTCGCAATGTTATCTGATACCGGTAAAGAACTGAAGTGACTAAAGAACGTGATAATACAAAAGACTAATGAACCTTTACTGATAATTTATTAATACTGATATTCGCATCGACTTATTACGAACACCTTAATTTCCTTTATTTACTTAACTAGCTCCGACTTACGTTGCAATCAAACATGTGTGCATACAGAAACTTCACATAAAACTCATTATAGTAGGACCAATTTGATAAATATATTTAACACTCAGGTGGCCAGCTTTAAAACATCGATTAAAGTGAATGAACCAATGAATAAATTCAGTTATTATGAAAAATCGATATGTATATCGATTTTTTTTTTGGGTAACATCTCCAGTGTTTAAAAATAAAATGAGTTAACTGACTCAGCATTGTAACGTTGTTCGGTGGTCTTTCATACTAATATTATAAATGTTTAGATTAATGGATGGATGGATGTTTGTTTGAAGGTATTTTCGGATGTACAACATAGGCTACTGATTAAGTTTTTTTTTAATTCCGCGTGGACAGAGTCGCGGGCGACAGCTAGTATTACAATAAATATGTAACCGAAAGAAAAACCTAAACAAGTTTGTCACAATTAAAAACTCCCGTACTTACTACAGATTAAATATATCAACAACCGGGCAAATACCGAGAAGTAGTGCAAACCAATACGCAAACTAATACTTGTAGTAATAATTCCATGCAACAGTCACAGATTCAACGCGTTAAGTGTGTTAGAAATTATACGAAGCAAAACAAGCCGGTGAGTCATCCGAGTAATGTTTGCAAACAGAGTGCGGCGGCGGTTTCAAATCAGCTGTGCGATAACAGTATGCAGCGACCGGCCGAAGTGTTTGCGGAATACCCCCAAAATGAAAAAAATAGTAATGAGAGCGAGTGGTCAACAGTAAAACGATTTAAAAATAAATACCGGTTTGCGGGCAAAACGGGAGTTGCAAAAGATGGTGAAGGAATGTTTAAAGCGGCTGTACGAATGATACCAATATTCATTTCTAATATTCACAACGACACAAAAGACGATGAAATAATTAATTATATTAGACTAAAGACAAATGAATTGGTGACATTGGAAAAAATTGATATCAAAAAGCATGATAGCTACAAAGCATATAAATTTTTTATCCCACAAAGTAAATTAGATATATTCTTGGATGAAACTATTTGGCCTACAGGCATAATTTTTAGACGTTTTGTGAATATGAAATATAGATCCAATAATGCATTTAATAAAGACGGCCTAAAAGATAAAAATAATGATGAATAAGGAAATAATAAAAATTGCTAGTTTTAACTGTAAAAATGTAAAACGTTCCATAGAAGGCATCCGTGAACTTTGCTTATGCTGTGACGTAATTGCACTACAGGAGACCTGGCTGTTGCCGCAGGACATACCCTATCTCAGCAGCATTGATAACAACTTTAGTTACACGGGAACATCTGCGGTGGATACGTCAGTGGGTATGCTGCGAGGAAGACCGTACGGCGGAGTCGCCCTATTGTGGAATAAAAAAGTATTTCAGAACGTTCTTGTGTTGCAGTGTGATAATCCGCGCATCTGTGCTATAAAAATAATAACAAGTGAAAGACCTCTTATTGTAATAAGTGTCTATATGCCAACGGATACGAAGGAAAATCTGCCTGAATTTACGGACTGTCTCGGTGCGATGAGTGCATTAGTGAATGAGTATGGCGTAGAATCGACTTTTATATTGGGAGATTTTAACGCCCATCCTAATGAACTCTTTTTTTATGAACTTTTGAACTTTTGTAACGAACAAAGATGGTTTTGCGTAGATGTAGATATGTTAGGATATTCGTCTGATACGTACACCTTCGTAAGTGAAGCTCACGGGTCTAAGAGATGGCTCGATCATTTAGTAACGACGCAGGCTGCGAAGTGTGCTATATGTAATATATATGTTAAATGTGACGTATGGTGGTCTGATCACTTTCCTATAGTTGCTGAGTGCAGGCTAAACGTTTTAACTCCAAAATTAGTAAATCAAAACATTGTTCATAATGAAATATTATGGGGTGAAAGAAGTAATGAACAAATTGATTTATACTATGCGGAATGTAACGAAAAGCTTAAATCTATAGATATCTCTTTAGAACTTAAAATGTGTGTAAATTGTTTTTCAAATAGATGTAGCTGTAAAACGATAATTGATAAATTATATGATGATATTGTAAATGTTCTGAGTGATGCGGCAAAGAAATGTAAAACTTATATAAAACGTAGGAAACCAGTGATTGGCTGGAACGACTATGTAAAGGCCGCACACAGAGAGGCTAGGCTGAATTTTCAAATTTGGGTATTGTACGGTAAACCCTCATCGGGATATATATATGACAAGATGAGTAAATCGAGAAAAGTGTTTAAATCCAGGTTGAAGTGGTGTCAAGACCATCAAGACCAAATCAAGATGGATCGGCTAGCCTTTCTTCATTCCCAAAAAGATTTTCGGGGTTTTTGGAAAAATACCAACAAGTTGAAAGTTTCGCCTGGCCTGCCTGTGAGTGTCGACGGTGTTACCGGTTCTAAAGACATTGCTAACATGTTTAAAGACAATTTCTTGGTCAAATCTGTAACAGAGGTAGCGCCGGTGCACAATGTTGAGCCGCCCAATGGTAACTTGGCTACTTGTATAACGGAGGAGGATGTGGTCCGCACAATTAAATCAATTGCCAAAGGAAAATCTCCTGGTCACGACGGGCTCAGCATTGAGCACATTTTGTACGCGGGGCCGCATATCGCAAAAGTCCTGAGCATGTTTTATTCGCTGTGCCTTAACTGTTCATACTTGCCATCGAAACTTACGAAAACTGTGGTTGTCCCTGTAGTAAAAAATAAAACGGGAAATTTATCAGATAAAAATAATTACAGGCCCATATCGTTGGCGACGATTGCGGCGAAGGTCCTGGACGGAATACTGAATACTAAGTTGAATCAATATGTAAAAATTCACGACAACCAGTTCGGCTTCCGTCCGGGACTTTCCACAGAAAGTGCGATCTTATGCCTTAAACAAACGATTGATTATTATACTTCTCGAAATACTAGAGTGTTTGCTGGTTTCCTTGATTTGTCTAAGGCTTTCGACCTGGTTTCCTATGAAACACTATGGAAGAAATTAGATGAACAAAAAGTTCCTAATAACATCGTTAAAATTCTCCAATTCTGGTACGGAAGCCAGGTCAATGTTGTTAAGTGGTCTAATATGTACTCAGATCCGTATAAGCTGGAGTGTGGTGTAAGGCAAGGAGGACTAACTTCCCCTATCTTGTTTAACCTGTACGTCAATGACCTGATCGTTGCGCTGAGCAGTCAACATGTCGGCTGCCATGTTGATCAAGTTTGTGTAAATAATATTAGTTACGCAGATGACATGGTGCTGCTGAGCGCATCGGTCTGTGGCCTGAGGAAATTACTAGGGATTTGCGAAAAGTACGCGATTAACCACGGTTTAATTTATAATGTAAAGAAAAGTGAATACATGATATTTGAGAAATGTGGTAGGAATCGTGATATAAATCCTGTACCTGACATTAAACTCTGTGGCTCCATTTTGAGTAGGGTATATCAGTTTAAGTACCTAGGACACATCATTACCACGGATCTCAACGACGACTGTGACATAGAAAGGGAGCGGAGGGCGTTATCGGTGAGGGCCAACATGATTGCTCGCAGGTTTGCTCGCTGCTCAAAAGAGGTAAAAATTACTCTTTTCAGAGCATACTGCACAAGCTTCTATGCGAGTAGTCTATGGGCGAGCTACAAGCAAAAGTCCTATAACGCCCTTCGCGTTCAGTACAACAACGCATTTAGGTTGTTGATGGGGCTGCCTCGCTTCTGTAGCGCTTCAGGGATGTTCGCAAAAGCGCGCGTTGACTGCTTTTATGGCACAATGCGGAAAAAATGCGCATCTCTGGTGCGTGGGGTGCGAGCCAGCCCGAACAACGTCCTCAACATGATTGCCTGCAGGCTAGATTGTAAATATGTAAGTTACTGCCTAAAGCTCCACATGGCGGTGAATAATTGTATATAGTATCCATTTATATTGTTACTAACATAGTTAATAAGTGTTTTTACTAACAAAATTATGAGCATAACATTTTGTAGCTTGAAATAAAATTATTATTATTATTATTATTATTATAAATTGATCGGACAATACAATTACAGTGGACATTTTAATGCCAAAGATGTTAGAATTCACCAAGGATGGATGAATTCGCTGTACACGGACAGCTTCAAGCTATCCGAGTTACAAGTCTGCTGCAATTTTTATCATCGACTGCAAACTCGGAGCTTTCTATAGACTCCGTCAACTCCTGATTACTATTTAAAGTTTCTATCAATTCATTAGTTCGTGTATGGTGGCTCTGACTCTAACGGTGCCTTAAGTAAGCTGTGAGCATTTTAAAACCATAATACTAGAATCAATCTTGTCTAGATTAGATGATAATCTAACTGCATTTGGCAGCTCTTCGATTAAGTAATGTACTAATCGAATCCATTAGGAAGTGGTTCCAAATTGACAGGATCTAAGCCATGCCATGCAATGAGATACGAGATATTTATATAAACTGCTAACGGTTGGTTTCTGAGACCAACATTTCTGTATGAAACATATTGATCTCTCTATCATTATCTTTGACATAACATACGATAACAATATATTTTAAACTAAGATTTTACTCAGAAATCCACAGTGAAGTATATCGAAGTGTTACACCGTTTCAAGTGATATCGTAACACCCCAAGGTGGGGCGTTTCCAAAAATATTTTTACAATCAATCAATCATTTTGTAGATTGAGTGATTTAGGTGGCGGATAGTGAATAAACGTTCTGAACACATCCTAGAACCTATTCGAAGCTTTGGACGAAACGATAGCAGCCTGTTAAACTGTATAGTGCCATCTAGTGCGCAGTTTAGATAATTTGCACAACATAATTTTAAATGCAAATAAACCATTAAAATAAATTAAATCTGTTAATTTAACGATTGTTTAGTAATTAAGATGTTAACTGTTAATTTATTATAAGACTCTATTCCATTATTTTCTTATTTTTGTCGTCGGATTATTTTTTTTAAATTATAATTTTGCTTCTAACCTGTATTATATTTAATAAAAAAACAATTTCAAACAAAATGCATTCAAAAGTACCATAAAAACAATCTCAAACAAAATACACTAAAAAGAAACAAAATAATGTCATGAAAACTTCTTTCTTTCTTTCTTCTCTCTTTCAAAAACCCTCTAAACTCTAAAGAAAGTTCTCTTCTTTCTTGTAACATGTCTATATTGTATAATTATTGTTATTTCGCAGTCGGTGTCGGCCGAAGTAAATAGGTGACATTTTATATTTGAGATGTATTAGACATACTTACGTTTATGTCCCTACTTAGGCCGAAACCGACTCCAAAATAACAATAATTATACAATATAGACATGTTACAAGAAAGAAGAGAACTTTCTTTAGAGTTTAGAGGGTTTTTGAAAGAGAGAAGAAAGAAAGAAAGAAGTTTTCATGACATTATTTTGTTTCTTTTTAGTGTATTTTGTTTGAGATTGTTTTTATGGTACTTTTGAATGCATTTTGTTTGAAATTGTTTTTTTATGTTACTTTTGAGTGAATTTTGTTTGAAATTGTTTTTTTACGTTACTTTTGAGTGCATTTTGTTTGAAATTGTTTTTTTACGTTACTTTTGAGTGCATTTTGTTTGAAATTGTTTTATTTTAGTTACTTTTGAGCGCATTTTGTTTGAGATAGTTTTTTTTGTTTTGAAGTCGGCTATTTTTTTTTCTTAAAATGTTTGTTTTATTTCTCAATTTTTAGTGAATTTGAAGTTTAATTACAAATTTCCTTAATACGTATAAGGACATAAATAAGACAAATAAAGAAAAGGACTTTCCTATTTAATATGTGTGTACTTCAATTCAAAAACTAATTTAGAATACACCAGATAACCACTTATCCTTTAAACAATGAAATAATTATCAAAATCGGTATACAAATTGAAAATTAACGAACTAATACATCGTAGCGTGCCTTTAATTTTGTCCAGCCGCGCGCCGCAGTAGCATTTTTCGAATGCGCGTAGTTTTTAATAATTTAATATCTTCCAAACTATTGATCAGAATTACATAGTTTAAAGGCTAATGTAATCTGCATTTAATACTCTAGCCATCAAACATATTTATTTGGATAAGGATTCATATCGAATATAATATAATAGCGCCGTAAGCTTACGACGCTTTTTTCGTGTGCAATTTAATCGAAGTTTGTTCATAATAACATGGTTTTTGTGAGACATCCATAGATGATAGATATATGCCACCTGAGACTTTTATTTAGCAAATTTAAGGATCTATAATTACTCGATACATCATTTTAATGTAGGTCATATAGTTTGACCTACGTAAGCCCAGAAAGCAAATTTGTGCTATTCATTGTAACGCGATGTAGCATTTTTCGTTTCCGCGTAATTTTATTCTTACGATATCTCCTAAACTATTAGACAGAATGATATAGTTTCAATTGCAAATATAATCTACATTTAATTCTCTTGATAATGAACATATTTATTTACATAAGGGTTAATACTGAACTTGAATAATAGCGTCGGAAATAGGGCATGAATTTAATTAATGTTTCTAAAGAAAAAAATGGTTATTGTGAGAAAACTATAAAAGATAGATATATGCTATCGCGGACTTTTATTTAGCACATTTAAAGAGCTACAATTCGCCATACATCATTTTTATGTAGGTCCTATAGTTTAGCCTACGTAAGCGCTGAAAGCAAAAATGTCCCTAATTTCCGCAACAAATTTTGAAGCTATATTCAAAATCTACTAGTCTTCTAGTTATTTAAAAAAAAAAACAAAAAAATGGGACCCACCTGCAAGCACTTCCTTTCGATTAAAACAATTTTTATCAAAATCGGACCGCCAGGGGCGGAGTATCGCGGTAACACACATAAAAAAAAAAAAAAAAAAAAAAAAAATCAGTCGAATTGATAACCTCCTTCTTTTTGAAGTCGGCTAAAAAACACTACCTCTAACGATATTTTTTCTCTAGTAATCAAATCAATTACTTTGACCTTTGTACCGAAGCAAGTCGCTTAGATAAGTGTATCTACCAAACTGCATTTCCATCACGACTTTGGATTCTCATTAATCCTCGTCTTACATAATTTAGATAATGCTATAATACGCATCACTAACTACAAGTTTCACAGCCGAGTGTAAGCCGCTATACTAATTGATATAATTACTGAATCAAATTTAGATACATTGGAATATTTTATTACTGTACAGCGATTAACTAATCTATGGAATCTTTATTACTGGTATATAATTACATTTATATTACTTTCAGAAATCGAATTAAATCATTAAAACTTTTCAATAATGTTACAATCATATCCTCACTCCCATGGCGTCCTTCACATTTTCCTTAAAGGAAAGGATCTCGAGTGGCACTACAGTGAAGTAAGCTATCGCAACACTTTCCGTACGCACGCGTCACGTTCTGTCGCTGCTTTTTACAGATCTCTTATCTCTGATCCCATGCGAAATATTGTTCATGGACTAGTTCTCCGCGTGCAGTTGCAACATTTGTTGCGCTGTCAAAGGTTATCAAAATACAACGAAGTCGGTACCAAATTTGAAAACAGTCGCTTCTAACGCGACGTCATCTGTAATGCAATTGCACATTTTTGCTCAAGAGGTGTTTTTTTTATAATAGCAGGTTGAATAAGCAGGTCGAGTAAGTCACAGCAAACTCACTTTAGAAAGACTAACTAGTTAAGTAATGGAAGGATATAAATTTGGTGTCCGAATACAAACTTACTATGGTTATATTGGACAAAAAATATCGGTCATTGTCCCTATATGTCAATAGCGATGTGACAATACAAATATCAGACCACATGACATCACCGCACATAAAAGCTTGATATATTTCACTGAAGTACAAAGAAATATTTGTCTCGACCAAAGACATTAAAAATATATAGACCGGACATCGTGAACTTATACGGCTTAAACCACAAACGCATAAACCACTATTTCTATATCAGTTGTCAAGTTTGACACACCGACTCATACCACAGTATTGACAAGTCACAGACCAATTGCCAAAATTGTAATATGATCCATCAGTTCTTAAATAGTGTAACAATCTTACTAATGTTATAAATGCGAATGTTTAGATGAATGGACGGATGTTTGTTTGAAGGTATCTCCGAAACGACTCAACAGATCTTGATTAAATTTAGCACAGATATAGAACATAGTCTGAAAGAACATATAGGCTACTTATTACTATTCTTTTAAATCCGCGCGGACGGAATCGCGGGCGACAACTAGTATAAAAATAAAATACATATATGTATTATATAATATACAAAATGTTTGGAAAGTGAAAAGGACATTGGCATGTCCTCTCTAAACTATATACTATATTTAAATCTCTTTGGTCTCGACAATGTAAACATATCGAATTTCCATCGTTTCCTTAATTACTTGACATGTTAAAATATAAATTCTGGTAAAACAAAGAAATTTCTTTTTTTATTACTTTTATAAGTGCTTAAGTATCTTTGCAATTTTGAAAACATAAGACTCACAAATCTATTAAACCATAACTATAATCAATTTTGCGAAAATATCCAACAAAAAAAAACAAGTTTGTGATATTTTAAAACAGATCATATTCAATTATGCAAATTAATCATAAAAGTTTCTTCACTTTAGTATATTTTTTCAATAAATCGCATAATATTATCCTTGTTATTTAAATATTGATCTACATTTCAGACTATAAATTCACAATAACTCGAATATTTAGTTACACAATGTATTTGCAAAATAAAATGATGCATTTTATGAATAATTTCACATCTATCCTTTATAATACGCAATTTCTACGCCGTAACAATCGTAGACATAAAGTATGGCCATTAAAATAAACAATACTGACATAAAGAGTCTTTGTTCATACATTGTATTGCGTCTAAATACCTGACAAGGTAAATTGTATAAACTAGCAACAGTAGTAGCAACAGTAGGTACTTGCAGTTGATTGAGAGACAAGAAAGAATTTTAATTTGAAAAATATATTATCATACACGTCGTCACTAACGGGCTTGTGTAATACCCAAGGTTTGGAATACTTTATACACTTCTTACTCAGATATGTGCAGGTTAAAACGATGTTTTCCTGGGTTACATCAACATATTCAAAGAATCTTTTGCCTTTTAGTTTACACGTCAATTCCGGACACCCTGTACAAACTTTTCTTATGGAGTTATTCTATTAGTCATGTTTTGTTTACCGTATGACATGCAAGTATAAGTACAGACCGACTCCTCAGCTCCGACCCAGCAGGGCGTCTGTGAACAAAACCCTGTGAAATCAATAACGTAATGAGTAAATTGCGCAACTCAACACCAACAATTCAATGACTGACGTCCATCGCTTTCGGACGCATTAGAACAATGATGAAATTGCAAATGAACGGGTTAACCTATACAGATGATGGTGAGAACTATTATCGTATCTCGCTTTGATATAATGAGCCCGATTATTTTGACTTATGTTCGTCATCAGTCAAAACGGAGCAGCGGAGGCATAGCGAAGTCATTACAACGGACAGCTTAATAATCAAACTTAAGCTTAATGTAATAAATGCTAGCACGCAATAAATATTTTCGAACATGAGAAAAATAGCTTAGATTATTTTTGTATCACAAAACGACAACCTAAATGTTGAAATACACAAATTTCATTTAACTGAACTTGAATAAAAATCATGATCGGAAATAGTTTAGATTTGGTAGATTTCTTTGAAAAGAGCTTTTATGATTTTAAAAAAGCAATAAAGCGTGAGATAAACAACGTTTGCAGCTGGACAGTATTAAATTCCCAGCCGCTAAAATTATAATGTTTTAAGACGCGAATCTAAGCAACGAAATTGAAACTTAAAGCCGAATTGATCATGTTATGATGAACACGTTCAAAACAATCCTATAATGAGCTCAAGGTTGTCAAATCAAATAGAGAAATGAGTTCGCATTTCGCCGCCTCATCAACGATCTTACGCAATCGGAGAGTAAGTCTGTAATAACGTAGCAAATACAAGGTTTGTGCGTGACTCTGTTCATTTATTCCGGTAATTTATTCCAAGATTATTAATATAATTAAATAACAGAAGAATAAATACCCTATAATCTATGCAACCGTAGGCACGGTACACAGACAAATTTTCATGATTGCATGAGAATTTATCTTCAAATTATGCTTACATTCAAATAATGTAACATAGCTCGATTTTGGTAAAGGCAATGGTTTCCTACGGACGCAGAATCAGAAGTTTCAGTTGTCTAATTTCTGTCTGACAAGCTGTATTCGAAAATGAGGAAAATAATTACTGCTTTGGTTAATTAACCGTCAAGCATCCAATTTGATTCCAATTTTGGCATCAAAAGCGATAAATAACTAGTTTCAAATATTTCGAGAATTTTAAGAATTAAATCATTCGGACGGACCGATTTTGTTGCCTCTATTATATTTATCATATTAAACTGTACATATTAGTAAGTACAAATCTTACATGCGACCTTCAGGTCTCATGGGCTTTGCATTGCTACATGTCTTCGTGTAAGTACAATGTTTTGTTTCTAAAGCAAAACATCGATTTTGAAATGCTAAGGTCTGATGTTATCTGCGCTCATGTGTTTCGACACTCTGACAGACAGACTCTTTTCAAACTGGGAATCATATTCGTTTTGTTTCATTTAATAGAGACGTTTAATTTATGATCCAACGATTTTTAATGTTGCAACATAGTCGCTTTGACTCCTGTGTGTTAGCAATTAAGACCTTCATTTGTCTTTTATACGAATGCATAGAATTCAGTTTAAATTAAATTCTGCATGTATTTTTAAGCTCTAGAGGTATCCAAATAATTTGTTTTTGCTTTTCATACAAGACATAACCAAGTTAACTGCCCGAACCCCAAAATTATTGAAACCACTCACAAAGCTTTTCAAATAAATTACACCCACAAAGAATATCGTTAAACTTAATAAAAGAACAAAATAAATAAGAAAATTAATAACAATAAATATAACAATAATAACGGACAATAAAACGATACGTACTCGTCATATTATAATAATTTATAAAATAACTTGGATAGGAAACAAACAATGGCGGGTATCGGATGACTGGATTCAGATTGTAATCAGTCGATCCCGGATTTATGTTGTGTCCTGGGGCTACCGTTATCGGGAATATCGGCTCGTGAGCTCCCATAGCCTGCGAGCCAAGCATGTCTTTAAGAACACCTGGTATAGACCATGTAGTACAATACTAAAATATTTTAAATGGTAAGATAGACTTTAATATTACAGTATTGTCCTTAATGTCCTCTTAGTCTTTATATTAAAATGCTTACTAAAATTATAAATAAAAAGTATATACAATAAAATTCAAATTTTGACAACACCTACCAACTAGAAAGGTTTTTTCATTTTTATAAAATTAACACACAAACTGAAATTTACTTTGTACACCTACATGTAAATAACCTGAAATTAAATGTAGTCTTAATGTTTATTCAACACAACGCAACAATTAACGACTAATTTGTAAGTCAATACAATTGCATCATAAAAAGGTTTAATATAACTGCATATAAAGACAATTACAGAGGTACTAAACATTTATTCCTTGTAAAACATTGCTTTAGTATGGAAGCCTCTTTTCTAACTAAGCTGAACAAAGGTAAATTCAATATATTGAATGTTTAGTTCGAAATCGTAAATGCCAACAAAAAGTATGAAAAAACTTTCATCAACTTAAAATTTTTTTACATGTTTAAGTAACGCACCTACGTATAAGAACTGAAAGCAAAACTAAACCCATATTCATATTTTTAAATTGGATACATTACAATTTTTACATTCAAAACTATATGTTTAATCTTTAGAAGCCATTTCCTAAACCCATCTTGCACAATTAGTAAATTCGATAACATCGTTTTAACCTTTCTTTTATGTGTTTAATTAATTGAATTAATTCTAGCTCGCAGTTTAATCAGATAAAAAGCAAACAAAACACATATTAGTGCTCCAGTTGTATGTGGGTACTTACCTCATTTCTATTAATGCGACTAACGCAAGACTCTTTCAATACAACCACTATTATTTAAAAGGCGTCGCATATTGTATTTTAACTGGTATGATCTTGACTGCTATGTATAATAATCTGGCAATTCTGTTTCGCGGAAAAGAATGAAAAGTGGAAATAGGCTCTATGAGCAACATAGAAATGTACGCAATGTAAGTGTCTTTTAAACTAAGGTCGCGAGTCGCAAATAAATATTGAGTCCTTAGTTCATGTCCGCATGATTCCTTAGTATTAGTGGAAAAAGGATGTTAAAGCTCGTGTCTCCGGAATCTTAATTACCCGGCGTGCTGCCGGGGGAGCACGGCGACATCATAAATCTTGCTCTAATTACCAACAGACTAACTGTGATATCTTTATTGCATCTACATTGAACTTAATAGCCCAACATCGTTCATAGTGAGACGTTAGAATATTAATTATGTAGCGAAACGGTCATCTTTTACAGGCAAGGTTAAGACAGGTACGACTTGATCGCATGGAATTATTCTTCTAAAAATAGATTGCTTTTCTCTTGTCTCCGTCGCATGATCAAGTTTCTCTATGGAAAAGTGGTTCTCCTTGAGACGTTTTAAATTATATTTCTTAGCTTACTTTTAACTTGTTTGTCTATATTTAATATTTATTATTTTAAAATTATATCGTAAAATTGACAACGTTAAATGGCAGTAAGTAAGTCCATAAGAAAACTCACCTAACTAGTCTTTTTTGTATTCGGCAAAGAAACTCACTTTATCGTTAACAAGGTGGCTTTCGAACTTTGGTCGTGAAATCGTAAATCGTTTAACCATTGATAATAGTAACAATGAGCTGTCTAGACAGTGCTACCACAATGTAGCGGTTAACACTGCTTTAAATTTTTGTTTTCTAACTAACTTTTGCCTGCAATTTCGTCAGCGCAATATCAAAAAAAACACTGTCTACCATCAGCTACCTTCCAGTAAAAGTCTCATTAAATTCGGTAGAGCTGTTTCGGAGATTACACAGAACAAGCGTAGATTTGCGGACAGACAAGACAGACTTACAGACAGAAAGAAAAAAGTTAAAAAAAAATTAATTATAACCAACGCAAATACATCTTGTTCTCGAAATGTGATTTTTTTAAGAAGTTGCATACAGTAATTCTAATTTATTAATTGTACTCGTATATAGATACACTAGTATTCCACCTTGGTTTGCTAATAAAATAGCTTTGATTCTATATCTCTCCGAAAATTAGGTCGCTCAATAGAGGCCACCCTGAAATTAACTAACTAGCACCCACCATATTTCAATCTTAACATCAGGTGGAATTTTGATTATTTTTAGTTTATTCATTGTAAAACAAAAAGAACACAATCACACACATAATGTGCCCATGTAAAAGATTACCTACCTTCCTGTCATTGAAAAAAGAAAAAAGTACAAACGCTCTTTCTAAAAATATCTTCGCAATCTTTCATCTAAAATAGCAAAGCAACATTCCTTCAGCTTGTAAATCTACAGTGAGAATCAGCAGAAAATTACTTGTAAAGATACATCTCATAGAATACTACTTTATTATAAAATGTTAACATAATATATATTGTAGCCTCCTCGGATGAGAAGAGAAACAAAAAAATAAGTCGTTATAAACATTGAAAGTGGAATCTATATGTACTTATGTAGTCGTCTAATCCAGTGATTCTTAACTACTAGTAGCCCTAAGCTACAGGTTCACAGCACATTAAACGACAGTAAAAACTAAAATAAAAAACATAAAAATAATAGAACGGACGACAATGATAAACCTACCTAACCTAAAATAAAATTTTATGGGTGTAAGAAATTAAGAATAGGAAATTATATATGTACCTACGAAAGAAAGTACTTTTTAAAAAAATGCAATAATAAGAATATTCAATTAATTAATGCATTAAAAGCTCTCTTTGCCTAATCTGTAATTTGTATTATTATATTGAAGCTAATAAAATAAAAAATATCTATATTATTATGTTGTAAAAAAAAAACTCATCTTAAAAAGGTTGAGCATCACTGGTCTAAACAGACTATGAAATATGCCGTATGTACGTAATAGAGGTTGGCGCCAGTAAACGAGTACTTGATAAAATCACGGTGCGATGCGAGGCGTCAACAGACCTATAACAGATAAAATTACCGTAGACTTCCACTGCCGTGACTATTGTATTGGTTTATAATGTTATCCCTTTCATTTTCTTGGACAAAAAAGAGACAACAATATGTATTAATGCTAGTGTAACCGCAGTGGAATTGAACGGTAATGTTGAATTATCTATTTCTGATTAAAGGAAGCTGTCAGGATGTTCAATTACTTTACTTGATATTGGGTATTTTTTTACATAGACGTAGGACTTTTTTTTAATTTATCATTATTGACATTATCTAATGTTATTAATTGCGAGTCGTGACTAAAGGATTTCTTAAAACGTAGATACGTATTCTGAGATGAAAACAAACATTAATCGTACAAAATAACAAGCATAAAAACTACTTTTACAACATTCTAAGATTTCAATTCGATGTTTTCATCTTAACAGTGATAGATCCCGCAACAACAATTGTTGATGAGAATACCTTGACTTCTGGAACTTTCCTCTTCGGTTACAACGGACGGCCGTCCGCTGTAAGAACTTTTGGGCGAGTGACCCCGACACCCCGCACAGTGTGCAGGCGCATCCTCCCTCGCACTTCAGACCCCTTCGCCGCATTAGTCGCATAATAATATAATCCTACCAGATTAAATTGGCGGCTCGGAGTATGGCGCTTTTGCAACTACTATTATTACTATTACTACTATTTAATATTAACATTAACATACTCCCCCCCATTGAAAGTTTAACTTTCAATAGTTTCTTGGGTTAATAATGGGCATATTTTCATTATAGCCCGTCGTAGAATTCCTTTTGTTGTTTGGACATCCACAACTCTGCAGACACCGTCAGCTCCAGGATGCAGTTGCTTAATGCGACCGACGATCCATTTCATAGGTGGCATGTTGTCTTCCTTGATAACGACGAGATCACCGACCTTATATTGCTTGTTGTGAGTTTGCCACTTGACTCTTCTTTGCAGCTCAGATAAATATTCAGTACTCCAACGTTTCCAAAAATGTTGTCGCAATTGTTCTAGAAGCTGGTAGCGATTAAGAGTAATCCTCTCCGTCACAGGTGAGGGAAGCGACGTTAGCGATCGTCCAATCAGGAAGTGGCCTGGCGTAAGTGGATTTAGATCCGATGGATCAGCTGACAAAGGGGTCAAAGGACGCGAGTTTAAAATTGCCTCTATTTGGGAAAATAACGTAGATAATTCTTCAAATGTTAAATTGGTATTACCAGCAATTCTTTGTAAATGGAATTTTGCTGCCTTTACACCTGCCTCCCAAATACCACCAAAGTTCGGGGCATAAGGCGGGATGAACTTAAAGGTGATACCTTCTTCCCGCGCAAATTCGCTAACTGACTGGTTACAGGCTTGGGTCATTCTGTTCAGTTCACCTTTTGCGCCTACAAAATTTTTGCCATTGTCGCAACAAATCAATTTGGGTTTTCCACGGCGTGAAATAAACCGACGGAGACAAAGTATAAAAGCATTAGTTGTTAAATCACTAACGACCTCTAGGTGTATTGCCTTCGTTGAAAGACAAACGAATAAACATAAATAACATTTAGATGATTTAGCACCGCGACCTTTGCGATTTATGATTGAAAAGGGCCCTGCAAAGTCAGCACCACAGTTCTCAAATGGAGCAGCAGGAGTCACTCTAAATTGAGGTAAGTCACCCATTATTTGTTGCAATGGTTTTGCTTTTAATTTTGTACAAGTTATACATTTGTTTACAGTAGTTTTAGCTAATACACGGCCACCTGTGGGCCAAAATTGTTCACGCACTGAACTTAATAATTGTTGGGGACCACAATGAAGTAGTCGATTATGCTCATGCATGAAAAGAAGTTTGGTAAAATGATGTTTGGAATTGATCAAGATTGGATGAATCTGACTGTATGGACAATGAGATGCATTTTTAATACGTCCTCCAACACGGAGAACTCCTTCCTTATCTACAAAAGGGTTAAGTGACACTATATTTGACTTACGATTTAATGAATTTGTATTTTTTAAAGTATGAATGTCATTTGGAAAAGATTCTCTTTGGGACAATTTTGCTAAAATGATTAACGAATTTTGTACTTCATCGGTTGTAAGTTCACCAGTCTGACGTGCTGAAGGAGTAACTTTACAATTTTTTATAAAACGAAACACATATGCAGTTACTCTTTGTAATTTAGACAATTTGGAATAATGTTGAAATGGTATTACACTTTGTTGAATTTGTACACTACATGCAACCTTTGTTTCAGGTAAATTTAATTCAAATTTAGTTGGAGGCCAATCAACTTCATCTTTGATTGTAGCTTGTATAACAGCGTGATGTGGTAAACAGTAACCGAATTTTGGACTTTGGATTTCTGTTAAATGACCTAACCTTTCATACTCATGAATAAAATCAGCATAGTCTTTTTTAACATCAGACAATTTGGTCAATTTTCTTTCTAAATTTGTAAAACGCCTTTTAGCAATGGCATATGAATCACCTAAAGCATCTTCAGGTTTTGCAGATAAAGGAATTGTTACAGAGAATCTACCATTTGGTAATCTTTTAGTAGTTTGTATAAAATGAGATTCACATAATTCCTCATCTTTGGATAAAACATTAGAGTGGGAGGATATTTCTTCCATTTCCCAAAATTTGGCAAGAGATTGTCTAATCTCTTGAGAAAAGTTACACTTAACATTAGCTGATAGTTGTGTTGAGCCGGTTGGACCAGCAACGAGCCAGCCCAACTTTGAACTTTGGAGAGTGGGTTTGTTTCGCCCCGTTTTAATTAGATTGGACTCAACGATATCCCAAAACACATCTGCACCTAACAGAATATGTATTTCAGAAGGACGGAAAAAGTTTGGATCAGCTAAAGTAATATTGGATGGTAAGTTAATTTTAGTTGTATCTACTTCTACACTAGGAAGAACACTAGTTATTTGTGGTATAATGAAACATGACACATCTATAGTAAATGGGCTAGATCTAGACTTTATTGTAATATTACATGATTCAGAAACTTTGCTTACAGTATCATTAATACCAGAAATTAATATTTGGTTTTTATTAGAACATGATAAATTCATTTTATTTTTGGCACTTTCAGTGAGAAAAGATGATTGACTACCACCGTCAAGAAGAGCCTTGCCAAGGTAAGTTTTATTTGTTTTAGAATCAATGATTTCTACTTCAGCGGTACAAAGTAACACTTGATTTGATATCCTGGTAGATAATGAAACTGGAGTTGAAACAGAACTAGAAGTATTAGGATACTCATTGGATGAATTTGAAGGTAAGTTACTATTATTAATATTCGGTAAATTATTTTTTGTATTCTTACTATTTGGATTATTATTTGGATTATATCTGTGTAACAATGAATTATGTTTTTTCTTACAAATTCTACAAGGCCCCAATTTACATTGAGAATGATGATGACCTTGACGGAAACAATTTAGACATAATTTAAACTTAGTAACTTCTTTAAATCTATCTTCTAGGGTCATCCCTTTGAATTTATCACATTCATAGAGAAGATGACTTTGTTTGCATAAAATACATGATTTATTATAAGCAACGCCAGAAGATGAACTTACAAACGACTTAGTATATTTATTTTCCTTTGGAATTTGTCTTTCAAGTTTGGAGACATCACCCTTAAATTGTACAGTTTCCAGAAAGTCTGCACGGTTCCTCAAGAATTGGAAAAAATCTTTGAGCGTGGGAGAAGTAGTTGACTCACCCCTACTTTCCTCCCATTTGCGAGCTGTGACACTATCTAATTTTGAAGTCATGATATAAATTACTAAAGTGTCCCAAAACTCAGTAGGCTCCTTTAAATTATTTAACGACTTTAAATTTTTTGAATATGTATCAATCATAAATCTTATAGCTTTGTAGGATTCTTTTGGTAAAGGTTCAAATTGAAATAAGGCCTTTAAATGATTGTTTACTAAAATTCTTTGGTTGTTGTACCGATCACAAAGAAGATCCCATGCTAACTTATAATTGTCTCCGGAAAACTCAATTGACTGTATTACAACAGCAGCGGCTCCCTTTAGAGAATTACGCAAGTAATGGAATTTATTTATTTGGGGAATCATGTCTACTTGGTTAATAAGAGAATCAAAAGTGTCTCTAAATTCTAACCATTGTAAATAGTTTCCATCAAACACTGGTAAATTAATAGTCGGCAGTTTAATATTTAAATTGTTATGAACACAAGAACTCTGAACTGAGCCTTCATGGCTGCATGAACGATTAGCATTGGATGTACTATCTATAATCAACTGTGTTGTTGCAATTAGACTACAAAAGGAATTTTCTATTCTTTCTCTTTCTTTAATTTGAATTTCTAAATTATCATCGCTAAGTGTTTCTATTTTATTTTGAACATCATCAAACAAATCAAATAAATTTCTAAATCTTTCTAATCTTAATTGCAATTCCGAACACATAACCGCAGTAATTTTTTTGGGTTCTATGAGTTTCATTGGTTCCAAATAATTTTGATAAATAGTTATTCTTGCTCTTATTTTTGACCGACTTGAAATTAACGTTCTTAAATCTTCTGCCATTGTAATTTAAATATTTTGGAAACAATAATAAAAAAAGATAAAAGGTGAACAGAACGGAAATAAATAAAATTCCCAAACCGTGCTGGCCGCGCGTATATGTTACGCAGCGGCTCGACCTGCAACCAGCAGCAGCTCTGCAGCAGCTGCACCAGCGCAGCCCGAACTCCGGTGATTTCAAAAGGCGGTGCGCAGGCAGCGAAGCCTGGAATTGTCCGTCAAATAAAATTTAAATTGAGTTGACCTTTGTGGACTTTAAAGGAATAGAGATCGACTAGCAAAAAAAATAGTTTGGTTACGCTTTACGACGAAATAAACAGCAATACAAAGTGCAATTAGTACGAATTATTTAGTATTCAAATAAGTAATATAAACTTTTAAATGGACTAATTGTTATTTGCCTTTGGAAAATGTGACATTTCGGAAATCAACTTACGAATTTGGAAATTAATTAATCGATTCGGCAATTTATGCACTTTAATTTATAAAAAAAGGAAGGTAGAAAAATGCGTCGTAACAATGGAAAGTCTAGAAACTTCTTCTAAAATATTTTCTAATACGACGGTAGGAAAAAAATTACGTCTGGTTAGAATATTCCAATACTACGATGTTACGATATTTTTTGCCTAAAGCAAGAAAATAAATTATTTGCACAAATAAAACATTTGTTAAAACGCGTGTTAAAATTAAGAAAAAAGACCACTTCCCTTTATGGCTCGCGTCGTCGATGTTCCTTTGGCTGTTTGAATCGTCGTTACCGTTTCGTCCCTTCGCGATGTAAATTGATTTACTTTTGTTTGTCCATTGCGACGAAGGGGTCACTTTCTGCCGTCGATCACGTCGGGGTCACCATAAATGTTGATGAGAATACCTTGACTTCTGGAACTTTCCTCTTCGGTTACAACGGACGGCCGTCCGCTGTAAGAACTTTTGGGCGAGTGACCCCGACACCCCGCACAGTGTGCAGGCGCATCCTCCCTCGCACTTCAGACCCCTTCGCCGCATTAGTCGCATAATAATATAATCCTACCAGATTAAATTGGCGGCTCGGAGTATGGCGCTTTTGCAACTACTATTATTACTATTACTACTATTTAATATTAACATTAACAACAATATTTGTTGGGTGCACGAATTGGACGGGTCGACCACTGCAATACCACGACCACACAGAAGACAGGCGTCAAGTGGAAGCAATTCCGCGTATAGTCTGATGAGTGTGGTACCGAAGGCCTAATTTTAGTCCTCTTTGCCTTCCCATCCTTTCCTATTAAGAAAGGATGGGAAGGGGAAGTGGATTTGGCGGAAGAAGGGACGCATAGGAAGGAGAAATATCCTCTTTCTGTGCGTCCCCTTTTCCGTTAATTAAAGGTAGGCAACGCATCTGCATTTGTGGATGTCTATGGGCAACGGTCGCCTTGCTACTGTGGCGAATGCAGGTGGCCGTTTGCTCGTTTGCCACCTTATGATATAAACAAAAAATAATAATAATTTAAAAATACATATAAATTATTATTACATTTATTGTATTATGAAATAATTAAATGTTTTGAGATTTCCAAAGTCTCCGTATGATATCGTACAATCATATTATCCTTAGATATTAATATCAACATAATTGCAAAAGCTTTACCATCAACTGACGTTAATTAACTCAGAACAGTTATATGGTTTGTATAAAGTTGAGAATAAACGAAAGTCACTCTTTCGTTTTGATTACATTGAATCTCAAGGTGAAATAAAATTAATGTTTAACGTTTAATGTTAGCAAAGCAAATGAGTAATCAACCCTTTGTTTGTCCGTCTGTCTGTCGGCGCCAATATACGGCGACACAAGGACGTAGAGCTCATAAAAGTATGCCAACAATGGCGAAATACGACGCGAAACAAACCCAGCATTATGATTGGTTCGAAAAACCTTTAAAATATTTACCAGTCAAATAACAATAAAATAACCTAATGTCTCCTGACGTATTTAGTATTTAAAGTTTTACGTTAAAAAGTTTTGTTATTATCTCATAAGGCAAACGAGCAAGCGGCCACCTGGATACGCCGAAATAGCGATCACTACTCATAGACATCCGCATCTTACCTTTAATCGAAGGAGGAGGGGACGCACAGAAAAAGGATATATTCCTAACTAATTAATATTTAAAATGCAAGTTATCTAAATAGGACTGTCAAAGCAGCACGACAATAATATCAAGCGTTTTAAGTTAGAACTCCAGCAGACATATTTAAGAAAGTTTTTTTTATATATAAATTAAGGGGTATACAAGAGACGGGAACACTGAAATCATCATAGACGTCCATAAGCATCGTCAACACCAGATGAACTGCAGATGTGTTGCCGACCTTTTAGAAAGAGGTACGCTCGCTGCTTGAAATACTATAAAAGTCGTACTGGTATTGAAATATCACCAAGTACTGAACGTACCGTTGTTGTATCAAAAATTGATGCTTAGTGACAGTACATATTAACTTTTTTCTAATTATAAAAATAGATACGTCACAATTAGAACCTATAAAAGGAGTCAATCAATGTCAATTCTTTCTAGCAGTAAAGTTTCCCTTGTTATTGAAAACTCCATTAAAGCTGTACAAGTTTTTTACCGCATTTGCAATTAACAAGAAAACATAGTAAAGTGCAGTATTCACGTGTTCACATGATTTATAATTTCCTCTGGTTAATGAACTATTCAAGCGTATAATGAACTAATAGCTTTGCTCGTAAACTACTTGTTTAAAGCTGGTCATACTTTTTATGTTACGTTATATTTTATTAGTACATCTTTTGCAATTTTTATGTAGCACGATTAGCTTTTGTTTCAAACCTTATAATATAAAAAAGTAAAGAAATTAATATACATAACATTATTACCCGATTTGAAGTACTTTTTATGAAGTGATCGATCCAAATTTATAACGTTTTGGTATCTACATCGTTACATATTGGTTTACTATTATCTCTTTTATATCGCTCTACACTTTATTTTGTTTTCAATTTCTTTGATTCCAATTTGTTTTGGTCCTACAAATACTTGGCAAGCGTTAAGAAAAAGCTGCATCTATTTTTCATTGTCTACATTTCCTTATTTGTCTTTCCAAAACCTTTTTATTAAAACAAAACAAAAGCAAGTTGTAGAACTACTAACGCCAAATACTAACATTTATCGACGTACCGTTTTCACTTAACATGTCGACTCTAATGAATTTCATATATAAATTTTAACGGTACGATGTCTACGAAATACCGCAAGTCGTATTAAAAATATAATTGCAAAGTATAATATTACTTTGAAATTAATAACGGTCAATTAATTTTATCCAATGTATTACAACAGTAGCATATCTGTCAGTGCATTCGTCAATGTAACAATGTCTGTATCAAACTGAACTGAAGACAGAAGCCGGTTTGATTGGTTGTTTAGTTGACTGGTATGGTTTACGTAATGTACACCATACGATTACAAATTAACCATTTAGTGTTATCTACTGTTTTATTTGATGGACATACTCGTACATTATATTATGAAATGAAGATGTATTGTGGTGTACATCAATTAGATATGACTTCCTTTCAAATCAGATATCAGTCATGTATTAACAATAAGTTTTATCGTCTTTTTGTATCGATTTTGATTTCTAGGGATAATTTTTCTCTACCTAAATTCCTTTGTGTTATGAGAAAAGAATTTAAGATTACTCTTAAGTTAGTGCTAAATCTTATCACAATAGTTATCTTTTTTAGTCCTAATAGTTCACTTTAGTGATAATTAAATTTAACGATTCCAATATCTGTAATTCAACAATAACTCACTTTCTCCGATGAGCATTTGTCTCCTACCGAGAGTTCTCATTCGTCAAAGTTTAGACAGTTGGGCCACTGATTATCTATATTAGAGTCCATTAGCGTTTAACTCGATACCATTTGCCTCACCGGTTACACAATTCGATTGTAAATATATTTTTGGATCTTATGAAACGTAAGGATTCAAATTAATTCGTCACTGTCATCTCATTTGCTGACTTGGACCAGTTTATTGTATGATGGATGTCCCGGTCTCTAAATGTATTCCTCCGTATTATACATGTGTACTTAAATACATGTCTAACTGGTGCTATTATTTCAGTGTATTGTTTTCTTTAATTTCCTCATTAAATTATTCAAACTTTCGTGAGACATTATCATTAACTAATATAGGAAACGCCTAAAACACTCACGTACAGTTGTCCGTTGTCGGCACCGACAAGTAGACGACTGTACGACGGTAGTAGCGACGGGCCGCGTCCATGAAATAATACCAGTCCCAATCACCCTGATGAAGGGCTCCCGATGGGCTTGAAACTAGTCGGTGCCGACACCGGACAACTGTACGTGAGTGTTTTAATTTTGTCTTTTATTTCCTAACCCTACATTGATTTGGCTTTTTTTTCTATATGAACCACGGAGTTAGCTCAAATATACAGACAACGGATAAGAGTTTCTTAATCATGTTATTGTGGAATTTAAATACAATATTGTGTACATCTGTAAATACTATCAATTTTACTGTAGTGATATCGTTGAAATCTTTTCCAAGAATTTCTATTTATTTTGATGAATAAGAATATATTATAAGTCGGTTTAAAAATAATATTTCAAAATATTTTTGCACACATTTCTTGTAACAAATTCCAAATAAGCTTTTGCTAGAACAATTAGAAATTTTAGTTACTGATAATTTCGCAAAACTTTGTACATACAAATTGTTTTGTCTGTGCAAATAACTTTCTTTTTAAAATCTCTTAGTCAAATTTTATTCTTTTAATAAATGTCACTGAATAGGCGCTAATTGAAGCTATCGCTTAAGTTATTAAACGCGGATGTCAGAGGCGGTTACTTTTAATTTTTTGTTTCATTGAATGTCGTAAGATATTAGTGTACGTCGCATTAGATAATCGTTGGAATAATGTCATGTCTGGTTCCTGTCATGCATTAGTATAGACCGACAGACTTATCTGACCCAGTGGACATGAATCCAACTAATTTAAATAGCTCACTAACGTCCCCCTGTCTATGTCACAACATCCTTGTCGTACTGTAGCTCCCTTGTTATATATGTATGTGTTATTTACTATGCCATAACTTTTACATATTTTCTAACAGAACTTATCGCGATAGCAGCGTCTTATCATCGGCCAGATAACTTTGCCGTACTATACGTGCGGCGAGCAATTAGACGACATAGGTAATCGTTTAATCTAACTCGGGAGATGAAAGTGTAAGATAATGTTATCTGTTCTATCGACGGTCGCTTTGCACGAACTTCACGACGCAGCCATGTCTCCGCGTGTCAAATTCTTGAATAAGGTTACTCGAGGTCGCCACCGTTCTATCGATCGTGTTTTTTATATTTCCTTATGTCTTTTTATAGAGCAATTGTTTTATTCCAATGTTTTTTTTATGTAGTTTAATAGACGTAAAGAGTAGTAAATAGTAAAAAGACCCCTGTCTAGAGTTATTCATAAAATTTTATACGTTCATACAAAAAATCTCTCCAAAATGTAACTATATTGTTCGATGTTTCGTAGTGGAAAGACTGAAATTTTGTACCAAAATATAAACTCTGTTACACTTGAGTTGCTTAACTTAACAATGTTGTAAATATTTCCTGCTTTTATTGTGATAGAATATGGATAGATGGTGGATAGAATTTCACTTAACTTCTATTATTAAATAAGCTAATTTTAAATCTGGGTCGAGAAGGACATTGTCGTAGATTTTAAATTACGCTTATTTCAGGTTGTCAACGCAACGTACAATTTCTATTTGAAATACCAAGCTTTAACTGACTACATTCTGTTGGTTTCGATTTATTTGCTACAAATTCGACTTAAGATGTTTTATATTTTATTTCAATTCTATGATTCGTTTTAGTATTATTAAAGAGTTTACTGAGATTTCTTACCAGAAAGAAAAAGTCGTTCATTCATTTCTGACATTTCTTAGCGAATAGGAGAAAAGGATTGACAAACATAATTACTAAAATAATCTTACTTCATTCCAACTAAAGAACGTTACGAAGTTTGGACGTTTAGAGATAAATTATTCAGCAAGTCACCGTTATAATCTTGTAAATTTCCCGCCATTCTTCGTGCAATCAACTGAGCCACATTTAAGTGACACGGGACTCAAACATCGACCGACTTTTCTTATTATAGTTGTAACTACCACAATACAGCATGATCTAGTTGAGCTTTCAGCAATACTATTGGCATATCACAGATAGTTTGTGAATTTCGTAAATTTAAAATTTGTCTAAAAAACATCGGAATAAACCATTCACAACTTGACGTGTCGTTCCTTGACTGTTGACTTGTACTTAACTGATATTTTGCTGTCGTTATAACATTTAAGTTTAAGTTAATTAGACTGAAAACATTATCAAAGGTAATTTTTATTAAGTAGAACAGGATAATTAGTCGTAATAATTAAAAGAAATATTTTGTGTTTGCCATTATCGGTGCTAATAATCTAATAATCTGCTCAGTTTGCAATATCCTAGATATTAGTCAGATTATAAACTGTCGAAGTTCGTAATTGTTCGGTGACATATCTGATTACGAATGCTTTCACTTGAGCTATCAATTCATCATTAATTCATATATCACATTCAATAAGTGATGCTAAATTTGTGCGCAGGTCACGTGTTTATAACCTTTTCTATTGAATAAATTACAACAAATGAAAGTTGTAACTATTCATTAATAATTATTCAATTCACAATTCTTAGAAACATAATAGATGCGTACATTTTTAATTACAATAATTGTTCGGATAATAAGGTTAAATGATAAACAGCTGTAAATACTTTATAACTCCTCAAGTTTCTTAATACGTAAAGAGAAGCTATAACTATACACATTTCACTGATCACATTCGTAATAAGAAAAAAGGCCTAGGAAGAGATGGATGGATGAAAGGTGACAGCAGATTGATTTTGAGGACGGAAACCTGGTGCACTGACCCTACGTAAGTGGGTCAAGGACATTCGTAAGAGATGAATCACTTGTCATGCGTCTCTCTGCCATCCGAAAATTTTAGCTTTTGAATAGTTCAAAAAATGTAAATAATAAATTCAAATAAAATGTCATAATTACATGCATACTAACTCTATATACACATACCTTTTTTTTTCAGAGGGGAATGCTTTATGCATACTCCGCGCCCCGGGGGTGAGGGACGTGATAGTCATGTGAGATTCTCTTCCGGATGGGAAGCATACCCACTAAAACCCCTCTGTTCCTCCAACGCATCGGGACGGGACCACGGGCATGCTTTCATATACACATACCTACATCATGATCCTTTTTTGTATTTCAACTATGTGTTACATCAAAAATAACGATATCCAATAATGCATAATGAACATAAATGACGTTTGGAATTAAGTCAATGACCCGCTTAAACGCAGTATAGTTATTATGCAGATACTATTATATATTATCATTTTAAATATATGATAATTTTATTTTTATAGAACATTATATCGCAAGCTGCAGAGCATGTTAGATGCAACACTAGATAATTTATGAGGTGCAATAAATAGCTAAAAGTTGAACAGTTTCTACGTCCGCATGCGCGGCGGAAAGTTGGCGCCGCTACCGCCATCTAGACACGCCATTTATTTATTACTCTTATCTCGGCATCGAACAAACACCCTGTATCCATACAGTATCTACTAGTCTACCAGAGATACAAGATTATATAAAAAAGGACTAAATTAGAAAAATATCAAGATCTTTGCTAAAACAGTACAGATTTGGGAAACTACGAACAAGTTAAAACGTTGATGTCATCTGAATCTTATCGTGTACTACAATATAAAATATGCAGCATATCTCCTTGTTTTTTGTTCTATGCAGAATAAATCATATTTAAACATTGTTTCTCGTATGTATTAGTGATGTAACGAATGTTGGATTTTTCACATTCGCGAATGCGAATGCGAATGCGAATATTCATCTTCAATATTCGCGAATGCGAATGCGAATGCGAATGTTAAATTTCAAATAAAGCGCGCGCAAAATGTTTGACATTTCGTGTCGGCCATGTTTAAATTGAACATAGCCGAGCCGATACAGGTTGAATGAACGAAGTTAGTCACAGAAAGTTCATTCGAAAAGTATTGTTTTGATTTGAGGTTAGTTTGGTGTTATTGCATTTCCCAAATTTAACCCAATTTTAAATAGAAATAAATATTTTTTGTTTTTGTAAAAAGCTTATTTACAAATAGTCAAGTATTCATTTTTTGATTTTTTAAGTTTATATTTCATTATCATATTTAATTATTAGAAAATATATAGTGGGATGGAAAAATATATAATTAAAGCCAAAAAGGTTATAAATTAATATTATACTTAGATTTGATTGGATCTCTGAAGTTCTGTTTTCACAAAAGATACTTGAATTTAGAATTAGATTTTTTTCAAAATATATGTAAGGCATGGACATTCATTATTTTTTCTGTGGTGGAGTTAAGTTGTGATTTTGTTAATATTTTAATTAGACTAACAAGAACAAAAGAGAAAGTGTTTCTAATTTAGTTGCTTACCAAGACTGTTCCATAATATATTTTTTTTAATTCAAGTATGGTTTAATAAAAATATATAAATCTTATCAGTTGTGTTATCATTTCATATGCAACCATATAATAATTTCCTTTTTGTTTGTTAAATACATTCGCTAAATATTCGCATCGTTTTTTGCGAATAGGAATGCGAATGCGAATATCGAAAAATATGCGAATATTGGCGAATGCGAATGCGAATGCGAATATTCGTTACATCACTAGTATGTATGGAACAAATTTAAAGAATTTCTGACTAGAATAAAAAATCTAGAAGCATTAAGAAGAAAATATAACTAAAAACCAAAGACAATAGAGGCATAAGTTTTAAAAAAGGTCTCTATTAACTATTAGGTCTATGTTTAGACCTCCGTGTTTGTATTCGATTTAATTTGAAGCGTGGAACAAGTGAAGGAGTCATTTGTTACATTACGCAACCGCGTCTCGCCAATTATTTACCGCTCTCATGCGCCCATTCATTCCTAACCCGCCTACCGAATAAATTACGAGCCAGTTCACAACTGACGTGCACTTGAACTTGTTAAGGCTTCCGCTTCCACGTCATCCGTTCGGTAATCGGTTATCGGTTCGCCTAAAGTTTCCGCTCAAATATACCGTAGCTATATAATATACGAACATCGCTTTCTAGTTAAAATCACATTTCTTAAATAATTATTTAAGAACTAGCTTTTATCCGCGCGAAATTAACTTTACACCTAAGCAGCCTATGTCATCTTCTAGACTATGTTTTACATCTGAACCAAATTACATTCAGATCCGTTGCCGTTTTGGAGATACCTAGTAACAAACATCCAGCCAAACATTCACATTTATAATATTAGTGTGATATACTTGGTACCGCCATTTTATTTTTATTACAAAAATAAAATAATCACGTAAATGAACTTCAACCTAATGCAACTAAATTGTCAGCTATATTAATTAATTATCCTTTTATAATCTTGTATTATGAAATTAATTGAGTTAGAGTTTACGACGTAAAACGATAATGTTCTCTAACGGTTTGTTAATCGAATTATTTTATTGCGCGTCGATAATGTTCTTTGAACAGCCGAGCATCGCAGCAAAATCATTGGAATTTTTACTTAACAGTAGATTTCAACTGTCGTATCACTTTTGTAATATCATATTATCATCCCTTTCATTCTTCTTGAATAGACAGAGACAACAACAAGTCTCAAGGTAGAACTCTATGGTTACAATCGTAAAATTAATAAGATTTTACGACGCACTTGGCAGCTCTGAACATTTCCACACTCTGTCGATACTTCATTACACTTATTTTATTCCTAAGATAAATGAATAACAATTAAATACTGAACTGAAATAGTAATAAAATAAACATAAAGTTAATTAAATTATAAATAAAATGCGATGACTGCGATGAAATAAATGCATAGTTTAAAATACCTACAGCCATTGTATTCTATGCACATTTTTTACCAACAAAAATCATTAAATAAAATTAACTAAAGCATTTTTTCCTTTGTTTTACCTACGTCACTCATCAAATCATCATCATCTCCTTTTCCTTTTCCTACTCTATGAGGAGTCGCACCAGATTTTCGCCCTGCAGTTAAATCTCATTCATAATTTCAGCCACGACCCTTCTATATATTCGGCTTCTATAGTTTACCTAAGGTATACTTCTCTTCAAAAAACTGGGAAAATGGATGTCAGATAATTCCTTATTTGCTTGTTTTCGATGACAAGAAAGAAGCAGGTTGTATTTTGTCTAATCTCATATTGTTCTAAAGAAAGCGATATTAGAATCAGATTTTTTTTTATATCAAAAGGTGGCAAATAAGCATACGGCTACCTGAATTCGGTGAAATAGCGAAGCGATCGTTACCCTTAAACATCTGCAAATGCATATGCGTTGCCTACCTTTAATCAAAGGAGAAGTGGAAGGGAAAGAAGATTATTTGAAATAAAACCGCTTGTCTAATATAATACAAATTTATTTAATAATCAGCCATCAATTTGTAAAGTCAAATTTTTCTCCTATTTTTCATGACACAATGTACTTATTTTAATAGTATAAATGTTTAACTTAATTATAACTTAAAAAGGCACTTATATCTTAATATTTACAATTATTAAAGTAATCGTTTACACTCCGTCTATAACTAGTGCGAGGTTTTTACAAAAACTAAAAAGAAAAAAAAACGCTCAGACAAGAGCGTAAATTCCGTAAGACAATATTTTATCCGTTGGTGACAAAAATTAAGTTACTAAATAAAAAATATGAAGGTGGATACAATCTAACCTAGGCCCAAAAATCTCATGATTGATGAACTATTATTACATATGATTGAAAAACTATGTACAAATTCTTTGAAAAATGTAGATAAAATCTATAGTGGAGTCGAATAATTCATAAATTAAAATCGGTAATAAAGTGTTTTTACTTCACAAGTGTGTTTAGATAGCAAAATATATATATTTTATTTCTATAATAGTAGTTGTAGGATCTCTCACAATATTAAAATTTTACAAACGAATCACCAACAATTTGAATTAAGAATTTAACTCCACATTTAATTTCAAGTAATGTTTTCAACTTACTCAACTATTCTAATATAAGAATTAAGCAGTCCATTGTTTTAACAATAAAATTAAATAAAATATTCTTAAATACTTAACGATGGTCGTTTCTTTCGGACGCTCTTGCTGTTTTTGCCGAATATCGTGCCGATGACCTGTTGGAAACAAAAACATTGGATGCATTAGCTTGAATTACGGCTTCAGTGCGTGAAGGAATCTGGTTTATGGAAACCTTGTTTGCTACTGCATAAACTCAGGGCTCTTTCAAAATTACCCTAACATGTTACTGCAAACAGTTTCCTCTTACACTAAAACCAGAAACTACAAATTTAACTCAACTACAATGATCCTTCTGTAGATTGTTACCATTCTGCTATGAGCTCCAGCAACTTTTATCATGTTAGTTTAAGTAAATCTGGTTTACTAATTCTTGGAGATGATGTACGGTTGGCAAGCTAACGTTTGCCCTCGACTCTCGTAAACACCTTAAAGTACATACCTTAGAGACGGAGTAAGCGGCGAGTTTGCGGCGCGGCGTGGGTAGTAACAACGCGAGCGCGCGGGCCTCCCGCAGCAGCGCATGGAAGGCGAGCGCCGCTCCCGCGCACGACTCCGCCGCAGACACCTCGTAGAACTGGCAACCGAACCGCAGCGATAGCTCTTGACCCTCCTCCGCGTGGACCTCCCTGAAACATACATGTTTTATAGCAATACGGACTTCAAAGCATAAAAGTACAAATAAGACCATTGACAATGTGATGACTGACTAATAAAAAACTTGTGTAGCTTTACCTGGCGTGTTCGAGGTCTCGTTTATTTCCAAGGAGGGTGATGGCTGCGCAGCTTGGCAGTCGACTTCGCACTAGCAATGAGAGCAGCTCGGCAGCCGCCACGAACGATCGCCGGTCGCACACGGAGTACACCACCGCGAACGCATCACCCCACCGTACGTGCTCGCCGATGCAACCACGGATCTAAACAACAACAATACTCTGATTTATAAAACGAGAAACAAATGGAGTATGGACGGCCTGACGTTATGAAAATAAACATACACTAAAGAATCTGTAGAATCTTTAGTGACTTTTAAGAAATTTCCACTCTTTTTTGTAAAACGAATTCCCAATAATAACAATCGACAAACTTCCTCCAGCATATAACATTTCTAGACTGAAACTATGCTTAATATTCACCATATCTGACCTTACATTAAATAATCCTTTATTCTCTATGAAATATATGCATGCTTTCAAAATAGTAAATGTACAAAGGAAGCAACGCACTAAATCAGTAGAGTGCGCAGTATCAAAGGCATTAGTCAAATAAGCTGTCTCCCAGATGAAAACAAAGCACGTTGCTCCGATCTTCATAACAATGACTAAGTATTTCGTTTGTTAAGAAGTATCGATGTTACGCAAGCGTCGGTCAGTCGTGAAGATTTTAGACAATCTCATTGTAAACGCCGGTATACATTGATGGTAACTAATATTATTATAATAGGCACATTTCGACGGCTAACAAAGCAGTAGAAGCTAATTTTCTCCAGGCGCTTAATAGCAGGATTAACCTTTCTTTTATAAGAGAAGGGGGCCAACGAGCAGCGGGAATACCAAGGTGTTCATCGACGCTCATGGACATCGGCAACAGAAGAATCGTAGATGCGTTGCCAGCCTTAGGAATCTAGTCGTAGCGGTTTGGAAATACCACCAAGGACAGACCTAGAAGGTTTCCTTAGATGGTCTGGACTCCAGACCACAAAACACGTATACAAAACGGGCATATTATTTCGGGATGACTTTTCTGCAGAGTCCGTATTCTTAATTAAATCGTTCATCGCCTATCAGTTAACTGTCATCTGTCTGCATCAGCCAGAGTTTGTGATCTTAATCTAAAGTTAAATTGCCTTTTGTCTTGTGCAGTACGTAATTCAGAATGAGAATGCAAGTATCCATAGAAGTGTTTTGTATTATTTTAACTAGTAAAATACATATTATTTTAGAAGTTATCTGTGAACAACAATCGTTTCATCCACTCTATAGCCAACAAACAATCGAAGCTACAATATGAATGACTATATCTACAAGTGGTATTTACCGCGCAATTTGAGGTGTCCAGTATTTCTACTTCTGAAACCGCTCCATCGAATGCTACTCTATGTTGATAGAGGAAATCTGAAACAAAGAATAATGCTTTAATTTAAAAGACTTTACTTTTTTATGATGTGATGAATAAGACAATAAATTTATCCGCCGCTGTAGAATTTTCAAAATGATTTTTTCATAGTATTTAAGAAACAAATTACAAAAAATATATTTTTTTCGATATAAATTTTTCAGAAATTAAATTTGTTAATAAAAAATCTTAAGGGTTCCCGAAGCTAAAAAAGAATGTATACTTAAACGTTTGTCCGTGCACCGTAGCCCATAGTTGACATTGCCACTTAACACGGCATTGTTACCATATTATAAAAAACAAGAGATCTGGTTTTTTACAAGCGTATGACCTTAATGGGATGGCTAAAGGTGTGTACAACTTTAGCCGACTATACCCACTTTTCACCGGAGCTTATTTGGACCGTGTAGGTATTGGTATTTCTACCGGTCGTGATAGCTTGTTTCTTTTCTTTCTTAATTGGGCCAAACGAAACATGCCAACAACAACATTAGTGATCGAACAAAAAAAAATATATGATAAATCGATGGCACCTGCGTATAAGGACTAATGTGCAAATTGACTTTTCAGGAGAAAGCTCTCAAAGTTTCGACCATATAGGAAAAGATGCCGCATAGGCTCTATCACTTCAGCAAAAAACACGTTTACACCTGTAAATGTGTATTTGTGTTTAGTGCATGTTGTTAACTAGACTAAGACGTAGCCTTTAACATAAAAAAGGAAAAATCATCAATTTGTTACTTTGGCCCTTATACATAGGACCCATCGAAACTAAGACTTTGTATCTCAAACAATGTAATTCCTTTCCTCTTCCAGAATCTCCTCCGAATTTCCTCTTCTAGCCTCTAGATGGTTTTAAGGGAAACCTTAATTGCTTTTATTTGTACTGCCTTTTTTTATTTTACCACAGTATAAATGCAATTTTTTAAATCGCTCCCCTTTTCTTAAGGATTAAAAAAAATGTTTTCTTAGTATCCACTTTGTACACTTTGACCATTTAAAATCATCCTTGACCATACAAACAACAGCCAATTAAAACTTTCTCGTAATAATCGACATTACAAAACGGTGCTTTCGTTTCGCAATCCATTCACAATCACAAGAACATCATAAAACTGTGATAAAAAACAATCGTAAATGTTGTAATCAACATATTCAATTTTAAAGTTATATTAATTAAAAAGAGAACAGAAATATCTGACGCAAAACAAAATTACATTAAAGTCGGAAGGAAAGAGACAAATTGCAGTAGCAAAGAACTATCGTTTAAGGCCAAATGGGCGTTGATTGTTGAAAACAAACCTGTCTCACTGTGAATTTTCACTGCTATCAAAACTTGTATTAAAACTTGTTTTGTCTGTGTTGTTTCAGAGGTTATGAAAGAAATAATAAGCTTTTATACAAGTTTTTCGATTATGGAAACGCACAGTTATAACAGCGGTCGAAATTCAAGTCATGTCTTAAGAAAAATTACACTAAATGCTTAGTACTTACATTCAAGGATTATGTCCGGTTTCAAGAAAGATGAGCAACGTTATTAAACGAGTCTGCCCTCACCTTATAATTCTCGTATATTTATAGAATATTGATTAATAATTTAAGGTCATTCAAGGTAAATATACGTCTTGACAAATAATTACAATGATATTATCGTACTGGCTGTTTTTGACCATGGTAAGGTGTTTTAAATATAACTATAAAAGGCATTTGTGGTAAAAATAATTACGCATTTAATATATAAAATAACTTGAATTTCGAATTGAAGATTATTTCACCATTTTTTTTTAATGAAACTATAAATTTCTTATGTGTCTTTATAATATGTAAGTATATATAAACTAAACTCCTTAGTTTACTTAAAACTCATGCGCACATTCCATAAACAATAGCCTCGTACTGGATGGAAACTTTGTTTAAACATGTAACATAATTATCTTGATATGATTATGTTAAAATAATTATATTAAACTCACCCCCTGTCGAACTGTACTCGCCGATGTACCGTTTTGTTAGATAACGCACAACCACCGCTGTAACAAACAGAAAAAAATATTTTTATAAAAAAAAATCAAACAACACCTAATGTCTTTAATGAAAGCGTCTTTATTACAGCCAATTTCTAATCACTATATCATTTTAATTCCATGATACCTCACCTCCCAAATGAATCATCAATTAGGAGGTTATTGCTCTGTACTTTCTACTTAACTATTGTTGTTTTCAAAAGGAATGTATCGACTCCTGGAATTTAAATATCCATGTACAAATAGTCATCAACATCAATGACATAGCAAGAAACTTGAATAGGGCCAGGCTTAGTAAATGAAGTGTGGTGAATCCCGACAATCCCATCAAAAGCTGAGCTGCGTATTCAAAAAGCTGATTACACTTCGGGAACGTGCTTGAAGAATTATATGAGTACAGTCTAGGACGTTATTTTCCTACCCAATGAAGTAACATTTGACACTCATACTGCAATTAGGTCGATAACTTGTCATAGCAACATACGTGGATGCTGAATGATAGCTCTTATGTTGACATTTTGCTGTGCGACATTCGTTCCTAAGTGGGAAGCGAATTAAATTCTCTGATTCTACCTCCTTTGATGGATAGCTATTTATTGTTAGAATAGCTTCGATAAAAACCTCATCACCTTTATTACACTAACGTATGAAGCTACTGGAATGAATGTACGCCCGTTTAATAACTTCCCGCCTTTGGATAACAATTTTGAGTTAGATACCTTTTTTATAAAGCTACTAGATTTTCTAAGATATAGGGATGTGCTTGAATATTTAATCAGACCGGTTCGAAAGTCAGGTTTAGAATAAGGAATTTAAGTAAATATTTCTGTAAGATATGTATGTGAGAAATAAAAATGTAAGTAGCAAAGACGTCTATAGACACATTAAAATATGCCACAAAATAATAAGCAAGACAAAACAAAAAAAATGGGATAACCTTTACATTTAGATGCCAATAAACATTACACCAGATACTTTTAACAATTCAAACAAAAAATGCCTTAAATGTCAATATTTAGTGATCCAGATAATTTCTGGTACACTTATCACTTGATTTTATATAAAAAATAATACAAATAAAAAAACCAGTTGACATTTGTTGTTGTAATGATGTAGTAAGAAGACCAGACATTGGCGACACAAACAAGCAAAGAAACTGGTCGTACCAAGTTCGGAGGAACAAGGGAACGTGTCCCGAGAAAATCGTTACCCATTCCCGACCCAAAATGGTTGCACAACCGGAGAGTCTACCTTACGCAAGTCGACTTACGCTAATTTCACACGAGGAAACAACTGTCACGCAGAGCAGTAGACAGTGCGGTACTGCTATCGTTGGAAGACACTTCGTTTACAGAATATAGCCCTAAGATAAAGGAACAATTGATTACAAATATCGTCTGTAAAATCGACAAAATGTATCCAAATATTTAGGCACAAAAATGTCAAAGGTCGAACAAGCAAGTGAAATATCGAAAGTTCTCTTTTCCATACATCTTTGACTATTCGATTAACGATATCACTAATCAAATGTTAGTTTATTTCGGTGGAGTACAGTTTCGATTTACATATTTACATTTATCCGACGTTCTTACGGTGAAGGAAAACATCGAGATGCAACCTGCACATATCTGAGAAGAAATTCAAAGATATGAGTGAAGTCAACCAACCCGCACTGGTCCAGCGTAGTTGACTATAGCCTAGTCACCCCTAACTTGGTAAGGCTCCGAGCCCCTCAGTGGGGACGTATAGTGAGCTAATGATGAACTGTTTTGAACAGTACTGCTCTGTCCTACTGGTCTGTCCTCGTGTGAAAGAGCACTAGCGTCGTATGACAATGGACTTGAAGTGAATTCCTTCGACTTTCTAGTTCAATTCTCGAACTGAAATAATAGCTTCCTGGTTTACCTTATAAATCAATAAGTAAGCTTATCGATTATATTGTTAGAAATATCGAGAAAATTGTATTTAAAAAATAGTAGTTGTTTGTTGTTGTTATTTGAAAAAGTATACATCATCGCTCCCACATATTATCCTCTTATATATAAAATTCTCGTGTCACGGGGTTCGAACTTGAACTCCCCCGAAACGGCTTGACCGATTCTCATGAAATTTTGTGAGCGTATTCAGTAGGTCTGAGAATCGGCCAACATCTATTTTTCATACCGCTATTAAGTTTTTTTTTAAAATGCGCGCGGACGGAGTCGCGGGCGACAGCTAGTATTTTATAAAAAGTCCATCATAATAATATTTTCAACCAATTTTTAACCATGCGAAATACAATACAACTCCGTTTAATAAACTGTACTGTTCTTAAAAAATATCCATTCATATTTTAAAAATAAGCATCGTCATGTTCAATTTAAGGCTTTGGACTTTGTTATTATAAAAATGATTATGAATAAAAAAATACTTTCCCCTTTGCTAATATCGGTCCTCGAAACGGTCTCGTGAATAAATTAATGCGACGATGAAAATTACAAACGAAAAGGAAATTGTAAACTATAAATATTTTCGAAAGTACAATATAATCAGGACCCATTGGATTGCGCAGGAGTTACCAATTACAACGTCAATAAAAGTCAAACTTTTGCTAAACGGTTAGCCATAAAGTATCGAAATTTAATAACCTCTAATAAAAATTCTTGAGACATAACATTACAATATATTTTATAAAAGTTTTACAATGACCGAGAAACAACACTCTCATTTTCGCTTTGATTTTAAGACTGTAATGGGTATCAGGAATTTTACTTTCTCCATTCGATCGGATTACGTGCAGTATGCGTGTGATAAAATTTCAACAGTCCCCCTTCGAGCATTCCAATAAAATAATTAAAAAAACCATTCCGTAGATCCTTGCGTATGTGCGCATTAATATTAAAACTGTTCGAAATATTTTGAATATAATAAATATAACATTAATTGCAGTGAGCACGATGTATTTTTAAAAACTAATAACTTTTACTCGCAATTATATACAAACCTAAAAATGCACTCGTAATAGTTTTGATTCTTAATTCACTTTAGTAATTGAAGAATATATACTTTAAACTAAATAAGTATTGTTTATTAAACAAACGCCTATTTTCAGCCAGTTACTAAATTGACGATATAAAAAAAAACATTATCTATGATTATCACTGATCGTGTTGTAATCGTGCTGTAATATATGAGCGGCTGTAAACTGATTGACATTTGACACGAGTTGGAAAAAAAATCAAAAATCTATTAATAACTCATAGAAGCATGAAAGACAAATTACCACGGCGGAACGACATGGCATCACGTGGGTTGATAGATGGTGCACCATCAGAAGAAACAATGGTCGTTATACGAACAGGAATCTAAGGGTAATTAATAGATAGCTAACACAATCCATCATTTGTCGAACTGGTTAAAAATGGCGTTGACACGTGGCAATAGAATTACCAGCTATTTTAGATTTTTCTATGCCGATTAGTAAATTTCATAAATAAATTAAAGCACGAGATGATTATGGATAGATGAATAGTCTGTCTTCCCTTGTAATGATTAACGTCGTATCATCATCATCAGCTCAAATATATTGCCCTCACCGAAGGGCCCGGAGCCTACATATATAAAGGTGACCAGGCCTGAGTCAACTATGCTGGAATAGTGCGGGTTGGTTGACTTCACACATATCTTTGAATATCTTAGTCGATTTGTGTAGGTTGCATCATAAGTGAACATATGAAATTCGAAAATCAAAAAACACATCGGGGATCGATCCAGGACGTATATATTTCGGTCCAGTACGGTCAAACGCTCATCAAGTGCCCGCCGCTCTTACCCGCCTTCAATGCTTTTTATTAAATAAGTAAGGGAATAAAAACATCATTAGAAGGTCAAATGGATTAAACTTAATATATTAGTCAGAACATAACGACAGCTTGAGAACTATAAAACGAATATATTATCTGTTGTTATGTCCTTTGCGAATTCCTAGAACTCCCAGTTAACTGTAAACTTTGTGAGTTGCCAGTTACAAGAAATTTACTATCACGTCTATTACACGTACATAACTCTTAGATTGTTTTCGATGAAGTAAGCTTTGACGCTTTGACAAATGAGTTAATGTAAAATTTAACTTCTTGAACACATACATAAATGATAGGATTATAAAACACCTTTTCATACGTTATTCGTAATCCACTATAACGACTCTTTCAACGATGTAAGGATTTCTTAAGGGGGCCTAATATGAAAATTTGCGAGTAAATATTCGTAACAACATCGACAAAATTTGTATTAGACTTGGACAGCGCCCGTTGCCTATTGTATCGGGCGTAAACTACAATGACAAATATCGTACAAATTTTACGAATACTTTCTCACAAATTTAAGTGCAAGGTCCCTCTATATGACGTTATATATTTGTAAATTCTTCTGCAAACCGTACATACCGTAGTAACAAATATGTATGTATAATAAAATCACATGGTAAAAGCTAGTTAAATTATATAAGATTATCTATTTAAAACAATAAATTAAAATATTAGATTAAATATAATACATAAAAACTAAAATATATCATTAAAAGGTGTCCCTTTAGGCAAGGTTCCGAAGATACTGGCAGCGTTCCCCCTTTGAATGGCAAGACTTATTCTTTGTCCGAGGTAGCTGCCAGCTCTTCGGTCTCCTGTGATGTCGACTAACCTTTTTGATGTTTCCTTAAAAAGACTTTTAGCGCTAGGACCCCACGGACCAAGGGTCTCGACACCGAATGGGACAAATTCATATTCGGAGCCGAGACCCCTGTATTTGTTAGCCTTAGCCTTTTCAGCCGCTTCACAAGCCGCACCAGCTCTGTTGTTGGTTCCATGAAGATGGGATGGGGCCAGCGTGTCTGAACAGGTAGCATCCCATACCAGCACCCGACCCATCTTCCATGGAATCAAACTCATACCGTCCGGCCTCTTGCCATCGTCTCTTGCAATACCAGTTGGTTCTAGTAGACTTGGTACGTTGACGGTGGCAAGAGACCGGCGTATGATATCGTTGAGTGCTGCATGTCTTGAGAAGCGGCCTGCACTTTTTTGGCATGACAGTCCGTGATGTCCTAGAATGTCGACATCACTGCCACAGGGACATTTATGAGAAATGCAGACCGGAACCCCGAGCCGTAGACAGGTTGCGATTCGGAGCGTGTCAGGGTCAAGAAATGTTCCTGTATTTGTTGACGGGTACGCGTGAAGCCAGTAGCCGGCCTCATGCGTACCCACAGCCAAAAGCCTAGCACGCGCCGAATCTGTACTACAGCTCAAAAGATTGTCGTAAGTCAGTTTGCAGTTTAAGTCGTCCCAGCTCCTCTGTGACTTTGGAGAAACTGGAAAATTTTGACCTGGGCATGCAATTAAAAAAGCGTTTCTAGCTTCTTCCAAGCCAGCAATCTCAAAGTTTGAAGGGGGTGCCCTTAAAATTTTACTTATGAGATTTGCTGAACTATGGACAGAAGATAGAAAGGCTGGTAAAGCGACACTGGAAATTTTGCGAATCCCTAAACCACCAAAACGGATGGGTAGGGATGCTTGGGTCCAAGATTGCTCGTTCAGCTGCATATTAAGGATTGATTCTATACTAATTTTGATTAAGTCGTCTAAATGTGTCAAAAGATCTGGGTGATTCCAAAAAGAGCAGCAACGGAGCACATAAGTAAGTTTCGGCACGAAAAGGCAGAATTTTAAGATGCAAAGTGCATAATGTGGACTAATTTCAAGGAGACGGTCAGCGGCTGTTTTAAATTTAGCAATTGAATTATTAATATATTCAGAAAAAGAATCATCAAAAATTGGAGAACCTAAAAGGTAAAGGGAATCAATGTTAACTATTTTAATATTTGGAGCCAAAATATTAAATTTTTGTTTTACGTCATTTAAATTTAAGTTGGAGTTATTTATAAAAAGTTCGCATTTGCTAAAATTTAGCTCCAAACCAATGGCTTCAAAATTATTTTTGATTAAAAAAAGGTCCGAAAACACAGTATCCACATCACCTCCTAGGGTTCCGTCGTCCAAATACCAAACGTTGAATTTAGAATTTAATTTTTTGATTATCGGATTTATAGCCAAACTAAAAATTGCAGGCCCAAGGGGATCACCCTGTTGACAACCTACTTCCGAAGACAGTTCATTAGAACGATATAGCAATTTCGTTGGGTTCGCGTAACTGAGAAGAAGATAATTGTATATTTCCGGTAAATGATGTTTTATTTCCGTCAACAAGGTATCCCTATTTACCGAATTGAAAGCATTTTTGACATCAATTTTGAGCAACACGTCAGGCTGTCCATAAGTTAAGAAAGAGCGTAACGCATGGACGGCTGCCTCACACCCTCCTTTTACACCAAAGCCTAACTGTACAGGCTCAAATTCCGAATTTAATTTTGGTAAAATATGTCGAACAGCAATTTTGGAGGCCAGACGTCGTAGTGTTGATCCAACAGCAATTGGTCTCACCCCTCCGTCCTTTTTGGTGAGGGCAATGAGGTTCGCGCCGAAAAGAATGGGAACAATTTCTGGATTGACATGACCGGAATACATAAAATTGGTTAATTTAGTGATCGAATTTACAAGTCGCTCGCCTGCATCACCCACAGAACGCGATGTTAAGTCTTTCAAATGTTGGGGTGAGATTCCATCCAAACCTGCAGCCGAACCTGGTTTAAAAGATAAAATGGCATCCGTAACATCTTTGTTTTGAATTTGAAGGCATGCTTGCCCTGCTGTTGGTGGGTCGAGAAAATATGGGATTATTGGAGCTGGAGGATGTTTCGTCTGTAAGGCCTGAAGGGTGTCTGGGGTATCTGGTGATAGCACGTCATTGGAGAACAAAAGGCGAGCGGCACCTTTGAGATCTCCGTCACTGATTTTGTTTTCTATGAGTTTATTGCGATTGCGAAGGGCATCATGTTTGATTATATATTGTTGAAAATCACATTACATAAATACATTCAAATGTCATTTATTTATTCGTATTTACATTAGAAAGTTAACCAACTTTTTAAAAATATGAAATGATATTTTCTCTTAAATCGAATGCCATTTGTCAAGATGGCCGCTCTACCAACATATTTAATTCGCCGTGAATTATGAGCGTAAGTGTTACCATTTATAATAAAATTTATGTTCAGCGAATAACCACAGGGCACACGAGATGCATATCATATTTCGTAAACGGACCTGTAATATGACCTAAATGTCGTAGGTGCATATATATTTTCCTCGGCGGTAATGTTTACGTTAAAAGCTTCTATAGTATTAATGTATTGTTACTACGTAGAATTGAATCGGAGTTTAAACGATGTTAGTCGGACAGATATCCGCGATATACCCTCCCATCCGATACGGCAGGAATAGAAAACAATTTAGCGTGTACGATACGAATGAGTTAAGGTAAGACGCGACATGTCGCTTGTCGGTTGTCGGGCGGACCGACAATTAGGGCGGTGCAATTACGAGCAGTCGGCCGACAGGCGAGCCGGTGCAGTCCGTCCAGTCGGCCGGTGGGTCAGCGAAGCGATTTCCCGACGGCTCCGTTGGCTGGCGCCGGCGCGCGCGTTGTGTAACTCTTAAACGACCACGCATTAACACGCCGGTAGTCGAGGTCGTTGCTCCACACACGGACACGGCCTACACTATGCAAAATACTTAATTATAACCTCTCGACGCTATTTTTACATTATCGAGATCACTATCTTTACAGATTCCCAAACGAGGCGTAAACTCATAAAACGGTAAACAAGCAAACATGAAATCAATCTACGAAAGTACCGATGTTTGGGCCTTAACCATTCTATCTAAGTTTTAGCTTACGTACCCTAAAAGAAGGTTTCTATCAAATACCAAGACAAATACCAAATTTCAAACACGTCCTTACACTTTAAAGTGTAAATATTTATGATACTGATGCATCACACATTTACTGTTACCTAGGCACTTTAGGACGTAAGTTATCTTGGTCGTTGTATATAAAATGTTATCGATAGGATTGTGATATTCGATTCTCCGTTATACCTTTGATTCCGTTACGCGTTTGTGGTAATCCGTTAATCTTGGTCGGCGTGGGTGTCGACGTATGCGTTTGTCTTTCTCAAAAGTGTCTTGCCTTTTGATTCATATAAGTTGCCAAAAAGAGAAATAAAAGATTACTTTGGCCAAGTAAAAGATGCATGCATTTGAAAGAAAAATCATAAAGTAAATATGACATGTTGTTGCAGTTTACCCCACTTTCTGTGGCAAAGAATCCTGTCCATGTACATATGTATGTGAACATACAAAGCACAAATATTATAAACATAATTGTGCTGCAAATACGTCTTTCAATTACTACTATTAACACTGAACGATTTAAGTAATTCACGTAATAACTGGGATATTACTAAATGGTACTTATAGCAAATAGAGGAAACATAAACTACCTACAAGTACATATGTACATAAGTATATTCTGAACATCTCAATATAGTTATTAAATAAATCATTTAAAAATAAATAAATCTCATATCTCATTATCATTATCACCATATTAGAATTACAGAATCGAAGTGAACATAACTAGCGATAGAATAAACGATTTAACTGGCGAATGAATGTTATTAAAAACTTCATAGATGAATAAATAAACACGCACAAATATCATTAACTAGCCATGAGTTATCCACCATACAAATTCCAACTATTATAAAACAAAAAATAGCGATCATTGACCCGTTAATTACTATATGGCTCAGTTGTGGTTGGTATATATATGTATATTTTTGTTATATTATCATTTTTATTGCTATGATTGTATATTACTTAAAAATATTAATTAAAAATATTAACAAAGCTAAAAATATTAACATACATGGTGTCCAGGAAAAACATGTACAATGAAGTACCACAGATTCCTTGGTCGAAAAAATGACGATTTAACACAACTTACCCCTATCCAAAGTTTCTTCGTTTAGCCGCTAGAGGGCTTTAAAGTTTGCAAATTATTTTACATTTATTCAAAAATCTCGAAAAGTGCTTAATAAACATTATTCATATTGAAACCATTATTTTTATTTGATAAAACACACCTTTTTGGGGAAAAGAATGTTTGTTATTAAATCTACAGGGTGCTTGAAAACATGACTGTTAATGTTTAAATTACGTATCATTTAACAAGATAGTAAAATTTCTCGGAACGAGTTCACGATCCTCACCTTCACTACAAAGACTTGTATGCATCGCTTAAGAATGTGATAACACATAATATGCGTAAACATTAGCGAATAAAAATACCATCACAAAGGCATATCTATCTCATGATACATTTTAAAATATAATTTAACAAAACATGCCTGAAGAAAACAGAAAGAAAGAAAGAAAACTGAGAAAACTGTAAGAACATATAGGATACTTAACATTTTTTTTTTTAATTCCGCGCGGACAAAGTCATGTACGTCCGCTATTCATTAATAAATGTCTACGAGTACGGCAATTATGAGCTAGTAAAAATGCTAATTGCTTAATTGTAATAAAATAAATAAAATCGTATTTAATTTGCAGTTTATATTTAAGTAGTTATTTTGTATTTGGGTTGGCAACCTCTTTACCATGAAACCTGCCAGGCCTTGACCTCGATAACTTGCAAATTATTCTACTTACGTCAAGCAAAAGCTCTTACGACTCCATCACGAATACGTTTTCGTATCGATTTATTTTCTTTTCTTATAATTCTACGTTGACAACAAACATACTCGTTAAATATTTAATATACTGAAGTAATTTTAAATTGCAATATACTTAAATTATCATAAGATTTTAAAGAATACTAGATGAATTGTCATTGATAATTCTTTAAAAGCTACATTATCTAAAAGTCATATATTTTTTTATATGTTCATTATTAAATGCCTCCAATTATTATAAACGGTTGACAACTACAAGTCTTTAAATCTCTAAGGTTACCGCTTTTAAAATTAATAAACAGATAATATTTAAAAAAAAAACTTTCTTTAAATATCTCATAGACAAACAAAAGAAACTAGAACAATAACAGTTCTCAGTATCAATTGTTTATCTATAAGCATTATTTAATCTGTATTTGTTTATTTGACTCCTGAGATAAGCGGGCAATAATATGCAACAAAAGAGAAACGAAATATAGGTAAGTCGAATATTTCAATCGGTCTGCAAACATTGTTATCAATCTAGTCTCATTTCACACATATGACACAATTTTTTTTTTATCGTACACGACAAATGTCTTACCCAATAATTTATCTACGCGAAAAATGTGTAAATTTTTATCGTGCAATATTTTATTGTAATAAAATAATAGAACATCATCACAGAATAATTATTGCTTGTATCTTAACCTTAATTTAATTACTCATTGAATTTACATGACAGTTGTTTATTATAGATGTGTTAATGTACAGAAATGTCAGTTAAAATCTGTAAGATTATTGTGTAACTTGATGAAGTTATCCCTCGTAGACTACATGATAAAAATACAAAAAATTAAATTATTTGTAGCCATATAAAATGAACAGATTTAAAGAAATAAATACTAACCCGATTTCCCGCTCCGCGGGCTTCCGAGCACCACTACCCTTATACGATTTACAGTCATCTTCATTTGGAAAGTTTAGTTTTTCACGTGTAAATAAAAATCTGGATTAACCGATCATATTTCTAGCATCCAATCACATCGGTCCGAATTAACACTTTAATATTCACGGTACACAATTTTTATACGCGGATTATCGTAAATGATATCGTGAATACGGTGGTTGTGAAAGCGCGTGGCATGTGGGCTCGTCCGATCGCCGCGACGTCCCCCGTGCGACTGACTGTGAGTCTCGCATCTCGCATCAGCCTGCGCAGCCTCCGTTCTAGATCTGCGTACGCGCATACAATAAGGAATGCATCACCGTTTAATTTAAAATCCGCGTCGACATCGACACCGAGACATTCTTTCGATAATTTATTCAAAAATATTTTTACCGTCGCCATTTTTCCGATAAGGTTATTTTTCGCTGATAGGTCAGAAATATTATATTAAGATAGCCAGAAAATTATTTTCACATGTGATTGTCATTGAAATATTTAGATGCTAAATCCTTCCCTTAGATCTGAAACGGAATTTTTTACAAAGTTCGTGATATTTGAAAACGATTTTGCCTGTAATAGAAAGGGAACCAGGTTCCCTTCTATTCATCTATTAACCACTGGAATTATAAGTCCTTTCTATACATTCATTCAATAAACAACTGCTACGTTACACGAGCACGGAAGCGGAACGAGTTTTACCATCTAAACACGATTCATAGATATTTAACAAGAGAGAGTGCAATTTTGTATTTCTAGTAAAAGCTTGTGTACAAACTGTTTAGTTGTCGGAAGGTCTGGCCATCATCTTGATGTGGTGTCTCAATGTGAGAGCGACTCGGAGGCGCCTGTTGCAATAAATTAATTCACACTAAGCCGTAATTGGATCTGATCCGCCTACGCCAACCTGCGGTACACTCAGATTAACACCGGCAGTGCGCAGCGCCCTCTGCGGGGGCAATTTGTAATTGTATTGATGCTAGACTATCATGCAACGCTTATCTATATAAATTTACTCTGTTAAATTTTAGACGTAATAAATATGCTAGATAATATTTACTACAAATATACTAATAGATATACTAGTCATATACGTAGACATACTTCAAAGTAATTTACCTAAACAAATAGAAATACCATCATTTATGCTACTTGCAGTTGCTGGAATTCTGGATAGACGTTGAACATTTTTAAAACCTCCTAATTTAATATAATATTGCTAACAATAAATTAATTACTTTATTTATGCTCTTATAAATAAATTACGATTAATTAATTAACAGCATCTCAGTGACTCACCGTCGTAGAATCTGGTACTTCTCAAAATAGATAATAACTGTAAAAGGAAGTATCACTTCACCTATCTCTTCCACGTACTGTCCTCACTGACTTTCTGTTTAATTTCTCTGCGTGTTTCCACTACTGAAACGTTCGTACAAAACATATAGCCATCTCTCTCATTCTGGTTGAAAGAACTGAGATACCACGATTTTTAGTAGAAATCCACGGTTACCACCATTTTATGTCACTCGGCAACGACAGTCTTTACTATGTACAAGAAGTTACAATTTGTACGTAATTGTTTTGTACAGTCTTTAATAATACCTTAACTTTTTGGGATTGTCGCACTCAAGATTGTTAATTGGCCACTTAGGAAGACCCTTAATGTAGATTACACTTATTAAATCTACACATAATTTAAGGTGACCACTTTACGATTTTGCTATAGGAAGGTGTGTAGGTCAATAATACAGAAAAGAATTTTTATACTAAACATTAAAATTATGCTTGTATTGATTATGACCACCTTAACAAATATTCAAACCGAATACAATAAAATATAATTAGAAAAATTGAGTCCATGTTTTTATACGACTATGTTATATCATCCAAAACTTTCAAAGGGCAAGATTTATGTGTTCGGACTATTTAATAATACAGCCTCAGTGATTACGTCACAATACGTTATTATAATACTGCAACATAGCAGATATTTTTAAAACACGTATTGCATAAACACGACGAAGCGGTTTTCGAGGAAGTCGCGCAGCCACGATCAATTTGCGTCGCCGACCAGGCGGCCAACTTGACTTTTTTCCCGTCGCTTGCTGCCCTAATGAGTAGAGAAACATTCAACAACGTATCAACTTTATCTACACATGTTTAAAGATCATTATTCTTTGATGTTTAAATAACGTAAATCTGGAGAACCCGGATGGCGCCTATCAATGACTTTTTCAGAACTTATTTACCAACGAAATAACTTTATGGCGACGATAAGGTAAAATATACAACCTATAGACTAATATGACAATTCGATATTACAAAATCTACAGAATATAAAAAAGTGTACGTTTTACTCTGCTGTAAATATCATCAGGAAGCTTGGTTATTTTGTTAATGTCAAAAACCGACATAGCTAAGCATCTTAATATCTTATCTGAGCACATTGTAGTGACCTCTTCAAAGTATAGGGGTATAGTAGCGTTCAACTATGATATCAATCACTTGTTTAGTTTACGGATATTGTAGAAAGATCTTTTCCTCTCTGACCTTCCGCAAGATAAACTTGTGCGATGCAAATAACTACTGCTATGCTATTTTGAGTAGATTAACATACATAGCTTCAGATGGGAATAGAGTCGTAATATTTGCTACCAAAAGATCGTGCTAGATAGTGCCAGTGACTGTACCAAGAAAGTCCTTCATCATTAGTTTCGACATCAGCAACAGGAGCTTATTGAAAGTCTACATGATGTAGGCTTTTTTCCTTCTTTATTAGACTTCACGACTTTCACTCCTACTTCCTTGATCTGGACATGACCTTCTTGTAACTTCATTGTCTAATTCTCGACTGCCATTCTAGAACTTACCGCCAGTTCTAATATGTAACCATGTTCAATTATCGCCATTTAGTTCAAAAAAGTGTAGCAACATCTTTTAAAAATTGGTAATGTTATTACATAAAAATCGAAATATTTCCAATCGACATGAACCAAATCCTTTTTTTGGTTAATTGTGCCATAAGTTTGCATTGTGAAAGGATTTTATTGTATTATTTGTTATTGAGTTTGTGTCGCGGCCGAGCGTTTCGGTAACACTATTCTTAATGTAATAATTTAGCATTTTATAATACGTATCGTGTTAAATATTTAATAAAATTTATATCCTTTGTTAATGTGCAGTCGGCAACGTTTCGTAAGATCGTCTTGTAGCGTGGCGCTTGAATTAAATAGGGCTGCCGAATCAGAGTTAAATTTACAATGAAGGCTTAAGATAAGCTGAAAAGTTTATTAACTAAACAATGAGTAATACTATTTTGTTAGATTACTTCTAGCTATAGGTAAAGAAAGTATTTCTAGAACTAACAAAGCTCAACAAAAGAATATTTAGTTATAGTGCTCTGCCCCAATATTATGTATGTAATATGCAGTCATTATTGAGTGATTTGAAATAGAAATTGGAGAACCTGTATGACCTACATATGATTTTTTTGCATTCCGATCAAAATAGTGAACACTTATTGTATTTCAACCCTGATGGCAAAAGATCGAGCTAGAAACAAGGCTTAAATAGGCATAAGAGTCTGATTTACTATTTCGCTCATTAGGACAAAGTTTAAACATCACAGCAAACAATTCGTGACCATTTTCAATTTGTGTACACTAAATCATAACTTTGATTTCGATTCTTTATACACCATGTACTTACATTACCTTATCCTAATGGATTATTGATCAACTTGGTCATATATGAAACTCAGGTATCCGATGCTGAAATATGTGTAGGTACAAAAACATATTTTATCTCTGTTTTTTTTTTTTCAAAGAGGATGAAAGAGACGACTATCTATTTTGATCAGTGAAGGTTTTGGCTGTGTAAACATACTGTTAGACTGACAAGACTCATCAGAAGATTGGCAGCCCTCTTTACACGCAGTGAGAACCGCACGCGTGTTAATCATATTTGATAAATTCGTTGCGACATCGCCGTCGCAGGGCCATGTTATTTCCAATATTCAATTAAAGCCGTTCTAATTAAATTACTTATCAGCTGCTTGGGCAACAATGTCAATACGAGACTATTTATTTAGTTTTAGTCGTGAGCGGGGCGTTTCGCAAAGCAATCGCGTGTCAGAACTCGTTTATAATATTCAACAATAGCGGCCATGTTCACACTTGCCTATGAAACAATTGATATCTATTCATCTTTAACCTTTTAGGGTTCTTTAGTTGAGTACAGAACGAGAAATGATCGGCCAATTTATCTAAGTTTCATGTTCTATAAGTGAAAATTTTGTCATTTCTATAAATAGCATTTGTAATAATTTTATGTCTACATTGTTAAAGTCAATGCAACAAATATATTGTTTAAATCAACTGACTGTGAGCGATTGTATTGCTTAACAAATTAAATAAATTTGACACAATATATTTGTATGTAAGGAACCAAAAAACTAAGTTTTATATGGATACTTTTCCGCTGAGTTCTTAATCTTTGACTTCGTTAATCTTTGACCTTAAAAAAGTATAAATGAAGAATCAGTGCAAAATGAAGGCTTTCATAGAAAAAATTTACATAATTGTTATATGATAAGTAATAGACATTTTAAAATAATGTTTTGTAACATAAGAGAACCTATTAACTTGTAGATGTGTGTAGATTCGATATCTTCTTAAATTCTGGTGTTATAAATAATCCTTTCGCTGGCCTTGCATAATAAAAGAATTACATTCACAAAATAATAAGGTTATAAAGTTGTTATATAGATTATCATGTCGCAGATGTACACAATTTTGATCTTTATCACAATACATACCATCACAAAGATATCAGATCTTTATTGAATAATCGGTTACTTCATTTTACTTTCTCACTTAAATCGTAATTTTTATTAATAATAGTATTGACACAATTCCCTTTTAGTAATTGTTAAATAAGAATGTACAAATAAAAAAGGAATTTTAAATATTTTGGTTAGATAAATGTGCCATCTTTAACAAAAAAAATAACACTGATATTTTACAAATACAGGGATCACTGAAGGATCTTCAAAGAGGATCCTAGCACCTCAGTATCTCCGTATACACTAGACGAATTTCATATTCAAAATGTATTTACAAAAGTGCAATTTCATCATTCGGTATATGAAATCAAAATATAGAACTTCGTACTAAGTTAGAAAACCCTTTCACGTAATGAGGTAAACGTGAACAAATTTTCATCACAAAACCTAAACATTCGTGACTTACTTACACCAAAATGAATGCGACATTTCGTCCGCGTTTCTTTATGCAAAGTTCAAAGGGTATTTGGGGCGTTGTTTTATTTTTAAAAGAATCCTCGTGTTCAGAGATGAGGTCGGACGATTATAATGCGGATTTATTACTCCGGTCCTCCCCTCTTCCAGATTAAACTAATATTTCAAACTTCGCAACACCACGCCACTTTTGTTAACATGACTGACCCAGTGCCTTACGAAGAATACATTTAAATCGAGAGCGTCAATATATCACAAAGAGTATTTGATTTCCATGACACGGGTTTACCGTGGTATTGACAATGGAGGTCGACGTTAAAATAACATCTCATCATGTCAAATAGCTGGACGTAGCTAAACTGTACTTCGCAAGCTATCGGTTAATCTTATAAAAAACATTTTCATACCGCAAACGCAATCATGAACCTTGATCGCGTTCGTACAAGTCACTTAAAATAAATAGCGATAATAAAATCACCGTTGTCATCCAATGATTGAAGACTATAAATCCATAAAATGAAATGCAAAATGGCAAAATTATATTTAATGTTGACCTTCGGTTTTTTTTTAATTAAGACGATATTGGTCAGTTTTAACTGCCGATTTTATTATTATTTGATACAATGGTCCTTTTCGGGCGAACTAAATGTATTGTGTAATATGTACAGTCAGCTGCATAAATATACACTTACAAAACTATAGAAACATGTCTAGGTCTTCGGTTTCAAAAATACTTATGCACGAATTCATCAATAAGATGTAATCATGATTGGAAGAATACGGATGGATGCGAACGATTATATTCATATTTTTGAAACCAAAGGCCTTTACTAGTTTTTGAAGCTTTTTTTATAAGAGAAGGGGGCAAACGAGCATCAAGAACACCGAGGTGATCAATGACACCCAGCTATGTAAATATATACACGTTAATGCTGACTGTACCTCCAATTGTAACTTTGAATAATAATGAATTTTAATTAATTCTTATGACATTTACTGAAAAAATATATCGTTTTATGTCGATCATTAATGTTTTAGATGGTATGAAAGTAAATATTTTCAATCGGATATCCAAGTTGAGAACATGTTTATATACAAACAAAATGCAAAAAAATACAGCAAAAATAATAAACATTTGAGAATTTTTTATATTGTTTACATAGAGTTTTGCTATACAATGTTGAAGTACATATTAAACTACGTAACTATTGGACATCGTAGAGTCTTCTATTTTTTTTTTATCTAATATATAAAATTATCGTGTCGCGGTGTTTGTGGTTAAACTCCTCCGAAACAGCTTGACCGATTCTCATGAAATTTTGTGAGCATATTCGGTAGGTCTGAGAATCGGACAACATCTATTTTTCATACCCCCCCCCATTTAGTTTTTTTTAACTGCGCGCGGACGGAGTCGCCGTCGACAGCTCACTAGCTGTCTACTGATATATAATGATTTCTATAAAATATTAATTAAAATATGAATTTTGATTATTATTTGAGGGTATTTTAGTTACATTGCAGTGGATTTATTATAATTAAAATTTTGCGTTTATTTTCAATGTGTAATGAAGGAACCCAAAAAGTGTAAAAATAAGTTGTTATTAAATATCTACGGAACCATTTACTAAAAAGGCCAATAAGTAATAAAGTCGTCGAAACGGAGACACTAATTATAATTTTTACTTTTAAAATTGGCAACGTCCAGTTAACAACGCGTCGGCCGACTTCGCGAACAAAAAAAAAGTTGACTTTTTCGATATCGATTTAATTGCGTAAGTTTTGAGGAAAGCAACCACGTGTTTCTTTTATTGTCTTGTTCGGTAGATAAAGACATTTTATTACATTTCCACTGTGTATCTTCATAAGTTGCGTATGGTCCATTACATGTCGCGAACATCTTCGCCAACAATCATATATAATATTATGTCATAGCCAAAGATTTAAACATATACGAACCTTTCTTTAATGCCTGACTATTTATACGTATACGATACGTATATAAAAAAGTTTATTGTAACTATGACTCTCATAAGCTCTTGGTTTTCCGCAACATCACGGTAAGCGCGTATTTTGCTTTTGAATAGGACATGCTTGTGGATTCTCTCCAGACCAGCACTCCGAAGAATTCCAACAACCCCTTTTACAAAAAAACTTTTTTTTATATTTTCATCAGATTAATGTTTAACCACTTTGTGACTAATAAATGTGGCAAAAGTACACTTTTCAAAAATTATCATCATCAGCCCTTGCCTGCCCACTTCTGGACATAGGCCTTCCCTTTATTCCTTTCATAGTACTTTATTAATATATTCCACCAGTATTAAATTTAATTGTCATGAAACTTTTTAATGCCTATAGACTTATCCATATTTTTTTAATCTTTGGTAACATCTTGACATTCCGATACAGCAAAAGACATCGTTATTTCACTTGTAACAGCAGGCAGTATGTCACGCAGAATTTCAAATATAATCGCATAATCAGTATGGTATTTCTTAAGTTAACAATACCTTCTTTGTTACTGTAGCTATCAAAGGTTTTGAAAAATCTCAATCAAGCACACTTTCCATATGCAGCAGTTGTGTCATATTTTGTTACCCTTTACCTTCGTTTGCATCGTTGTTAAGAAATGATTCATGACCTATTGTCACTTTCATTTCGATGTAACTTTATTTTGTAATGTATTAATATCCATAGTGTTAACATTTAAAACAGTATTTTTAACAGCTGTTCATGTAATTGTCAACTTTTTTTAAATATAAGTTTATATACATGGAATAGAGCGTCGGTGGCTCAGAGGTTAAGCACTTGACTTGCAATCTGCAGGTCCTGGGTTCGAATCCCGCCATGTACCAATGTGTTTTTCGATTTTCGATTTTCATATGTACATTTATCCGACGTTCTTACGGTGAAGGAAAACATCGTGATGCAACCTGCACATACCTGAGAAGAAATTCAATGATATGTGTGAAGTCAACCAACCCGCACTTGGCCGGCGTGGTTGACTATGGCCTAGTCACCCCTAACTTGGGGTAGGCTCCGAGCCCCTCGGTGGGGACGTATAGTAAGCTGATGATGATGATACATATAATCCCTTGCTTGCCCTTTTAGTTAAAGTGCTGTATGATAAAGTAAAAATTATTTACACAATACAATAAACACCCACACATGTATTTCGGCTAAAAATTCATATCATAAATCTGAATAAATAAGTGATGTCATCCAAGTTTTCTCCACATAATCTTCACCCGTGGCCATCAATTCATAATGATGAAGTAGCTATCGTAACCCCGTTAAATATTCAACATATCTTTTCAACGTTTCGAAAAGGCGCTATTAAGAACTTTTCAATAATAAAACGTTATTTAATACATGATAAATCGAAACTACTTCAAAACCGTCCGCCACAAATACGAACCTCGACAACAACAGTACTCTTGAGTTATTTTAATATCTGTCTTGAGTTACGAAAAGGGATATCTCACAATGTATCTGTTAGTAAAATAAATACCTTTGACCCAAAAGCGTCAGAGTGAGCGGGAAACCGTTTTGTTGATGCGATGGCCCCGGGAGCGTTGGGCGCCGGATAATGATCACCTTAATCCGGGAAAATGTTTACTTGTTGATAAGTCCAAACGTACCCCGGCTCGTTTTCCCCGTGAACCTCGAGGCTATGTAACTGTTAGTTGCTGTACATGGCCATACAACTGGATCTCTTCCTTAAAAGCTCTATCGAGCAAATACAGTTGTCTGTCGACATTTTTCTTCGAACTCTTAAGATAAAGAAAGACAACATTAAAAGCTTTGGAATAAATGCTCTTTTATTTATAGGTCGCTGTAAAAAAAATGGATATTTAAGTGAATTAGTCGGCAAAATTGTTAAAGAAGCAAGAGAGATGTGTCAGGAGCGCGCCAAATGGAAGTTCATAGTTTCTGCCTACATTTCTGGGTTACATTGTTGTTGTTGTAGTTGATGAAAAGTATGATTATTTATTTATCCATCAAGTGTGTAATGTATGTAGAGTAAAATAACACACTAGTCCTTACTTTGATTGACAGAGAAACTTTTCTTTGAAGTAGGCTTACCACTGGCTTTAATTCAACAACGGGTGTCAACCTGAAATAAATCTTTAAGTCAAATCAAAGCGTTATAAAATGAACATAACTCTTTGGTCGACAAACATAAAATATTGTTAGCGTACGGAGATGTTATAAGATACGTATTGCAAACAGAACAGTTAGGTCGTAAATTGGCCGCAGTTCGTTGAGGCCGCATCAAGGGGTGTGTCCTGTCACGACTCATTGTTCAACCACGATAAATCTCCACGGTCAAATTCCGAAGAAAGCTGACACCACTTAACACTGAAATAATATTTACAAGTAAGGACAATTTGAAAATGTAAATTTAAATGATATATCATCATTGTATGTTCAAACTTCATTATAACATTAATTTATTTAAAATGAGCTGATCATACGGAAGACAATTCCCAAAGGTATGTGAATGCTGTCACCTAACACCCTCCAAAAATTATTTTCCTTTCAGTAGGTTCATTAACAATTAGGTGAGGTGCTGAGACAGATTGATTTGCCTTCCTTCAAACTATAGTATTAATATATAAATATTAAATATTTATATTAGATATTAATGATACATTATCTACATATGGTAGCCTATAAATGATGTACTCAAGATCGAGAGTACCTCGTAAACAAATAAGTCTACGGTATTAAACCGTTACGAAACCTAGTAAGCAACCTTATGCCCGAATGAAATCGAGTACCAACCTGCTCATAGCGACCCGCACACGATCACCTGCTATGATTTATACCACGGAGCCGGCATTGTGCTGTCACGGCGACTGTGGCGACCAGACAGACTAAACTTATGAACTATCTAACCTCAAATATCTTGCATTTGAGATAAACAAATCACTACGAGCGCAACCAATCGCAAATCGCTTAAATCAACCATGGGTAGAATGCATCTACTGTCACATTACCTCTAATAACAAATACTTTAATGTCTCAAAGTGCGGTACAAAGGGTGTCTCTTATCGTTGGTTTCTGACACCAAAATCCTTGTTTAAAACATATTATATTAAGTAAGCGCCTAACAAGTGTATCAGTTAGATAATAATTAAAGGCAACAATTTCGTGACAAGCAGTTCCGAAATAATCCCGAAATATCACGAGGAGGAGATTTTATCCAAAATAAAATACGCCGTACATTTATTTTTAACTAATGCCGTAAATTTAATGAATAAACAAATAAAATTTTGAAAATTACAATAATATACTTTAAAATACATGTGATTTTAGACATAGGCACTAGTCTAAAACCTTACTACATATCACTAAAGGGGGTGTATGGAACAAAAGGTCGCTAAAAACATTATGTGATTGAGGAATGATCCCCAAGAAAGTTAAACCTTACAATAACCTTTAGTCTTTAGGAAAGAAATATCTTCGATTAGCGATTTTTACTTTATCCTGAGTTATGGACAACAGAACGATTAATAAAACTTAATATGTTAGTAAAAATATATTAATACTAGCTGTCGCCCGCGACTCTGTCCGCGCGGCATTTAGAAAAACTTAATAAATAGCCTATGTGTTCTTCCAGACTATGTTCTACTTAACTGCCAAATTTCATCAAGATTCATTGATCCGTTCCGGAGATACCTTCAAACAAACCATCATCTATCCATCCATCCATCTAAACATTCCCAATAAAAATTAAATTTATAATATTAGTAAGATTTAAAATATTTAATGGATAAAATTTTAAAATTATTATCTTTTTTACCCAAATATAAGAAAATAAAATACCTACAAGTGGGATATTAAGCATTTAACATATCTCTACAAATTCCGATGAAAGTTGAATACCTTTTAAACTGTTGTATTAATTTATACCGTAAATGGTTAACTCCCTATACGGAAACGAACGCTGAAACAAAGAACGAGAAAATCAAGGCGTCGAAATCGGAGCACTCATTAATTAACTATATAGAGACGGATCACAACACAATAAGACAAAATGACAGTGTAAACAATTTACCTTTTTATTCATTAAAATAAATCTATCAAGAAAATATATTAAGTACTAAAGCGTTTAATTGCATTTTTTTTACAACAAGTAAACAATTTCAGTGTTTCCCGTTGTGCCGATCAATCTGTCTCAAATTTTTTTTTCTTAGATTTTTTTTTTACACCACCCTCTATACCTCCCTAAACTGAATAGAGGATTTAACGTATTATGTAAGTACATAATGAGCCTCTACGAATATGTAGAAAACTCCGAAGTGTATCTATCATATACCTTAAACATAAGCTTCACCTGTCAAAGCACATGTCTTTGAACAGGTTTTATAGTAGTGAAAACTCACGCTTAACACAATCTTAAAATTTAAAAGTCATACAACAATGAAGACATTATACATTATTCTCTGAGTAAAGATAAAACATTCCAACACAGATAACAATACTTACGGTCAATTGATGGATGATTAAGTAGAACAATTAAAATTATATATGCAAGATTTACCTTATTTACATTACAGATAGCGGTGACTTCCCGGGGCGGTGCTCTTAAATGGTTCTTTGTTCATTACATTTTATTCGTGTAAATGGTCCATTATCATACTTTTATAAAAGTTAAGAAATAAAAGATGTTCGTAGATCTTGCAATCAGATGAAGAATTAAAAATATTAACTTTTACTGTTTTTAAACATCATACATCAAAACTGACTAATATCTGTTCGTATGTAAAAATGTAAATATTACAAATTACAACGTGACTAGGTTCCTTTGCCTTCTGGCAACACTATACTCTCTGCAAAATTAACCGTGGATTTCTCAAAACAAAATCATAGTTCAAAACATATTTTTATCTCTGTTTTGTCAAATATGACAGAGATGACGATGTTAGAATTCAACGGGAAGGCTTACATTAATAAAAACAGATCAACATAATGTTAACTAGGCAACATGACAAACAGGCAATCCGGTAACTTTCTAGAAAAACGTCACAAAACATATTCTCATTTACTTTCAATGACATATATGCAATTCGTTTAAAAATAATAATCTTACTAATATTATAAATGGAATAGTTAAGATGTATAGATATATATACCTATAGTTGTTTGTTAGAAGGTATCTCCAGAAAAGCTCAACGAACCTTGATGAAATTTGGCACAGATGTAGAACATAGCCTGTAAGAACACATTGGCAACTAGTTAAGTTTTTTTTTTAATTCGGACGAAGTCGCAGGCACAGCTAATTTAGTTTAATAATTGAACCATAACACCACGTATTACACTATCCATTGAAATATTTCCTGTTCACGAAAATTACAAACAAATTAACTTACACAATAAATATTAAATAATACTTTATATTTTGTCGCAAATTGCTCATTTCCCATTTACAACGCAATATCCTTTTATTACTTTTCTCATTACAAAACTTCCGCTATTGCCTATGGTTTCTTTCTCAATAATTATAACAACCTAATTTGTAAACAAACATCCAAATAAATATTTACAAGTACTTTAATTTAATAATAGATATTATTAAAATCAGATTAAATTTGCATACTTTTAGAGTATTGATAATCAGTATAGTAGTTAAAATCTTACTAATATTATAAATGCGGATGTTTGGATGGATGTTTGTTTGAAGTTATCTCAAGAACGGCTCAACGGATCTCGATGACATTTGGCATAGATGTAGATCATAGTCTGGAAGAACACACAGACTACTTATTATGTTTTTTTTAATTGCACGCGGACGGAATCGCGGGCGACAGCTAGTAATAAATAATTCAAACTAGGTTATAAAATAAGGTTCAAAATGTTTTTTTAATTATTATTCGTAGCATTGACCTCAAAGATGACGTGTGTAAATACATAAAGAGAAATGCAAATTATTTTTAATTGGCTTCCGGTAGAAAGTGGGTGAACCTGAAATACAGTACTGGACGATCCGTTCTGTATCCGAAGTACTACAAAGAGGTGATACTTGGCATCGTATTCGCACTTAGCAACCATTTATACTATTGAGGTCGATTATTCAATGTCATACATTTTCACCGACGTCTCCGACACGCCAACACTGAGTCACGAGGAATGCCGAGATGTAACACCAATGGCAGAATATACACAATTAAAACTTCCACACCAGAAATCAAGCGAAAATAAACCAAAAGAAATAGAAAAACAAAACATTTAAAACCAAATGTTTCCAGCTACTTCAGCTATCGATTGCAGTTTATCAAATTCCTTTGTCGGCGCCCTTCTTATTGGATTATCAACGATATTGTTTAATACAAAACTCGTAGGCGTTTGTGATACAACGTGAACCCATTTGTTTTACTTATACATACAGAGACAACCAAACTTTATGGTTGCTCGGAATATCTCATTGAAACGCTGCAAAGTAAATACTAAAACAAGTAATCAAGTATTAATCCGGTATCAGCATAGATAAATTTGAGCCTGTCGCTAGTCCTTCTTCAGGATGACTGGGACTGGTATAATTTCGCGGCCGCGGCCCGTCTCTCACTCAGTAAGAATGTTGAAAGGTGTTGACACCGGATGAATATGTGAGTATGGATGTTTTTGTATTTAGTTTATAATACCTCACAAAAATTGAAATAATGCCCCAAAGAATATACTTTTAGCTGTCAGCGGGATGGAGTGACGCGGTGTAGGAGCATACCAGTGTGTTTCTTCTACCTGCAGTGCTCACAACTAGCTACAGGCATCAATAAAGCTTGAATCTAATAATACCTATAATACTCTTATATGATCTTCTACGGTCTTACGTCGGATTCGTTACCTGATTTCATGGTGGTCCTTTCCGGGTTTTAAAGAGACTTAGTTGGTAGGTTAAATAAAAGATTAAATTAAATAATATAGATCTTAAAACATGTAAATATAAGAAAAGTTCGTATTAACAGTGCATACTCGCATTTTTTTCGTTCCCTCAAGTGACTATGGAACACATATTGAAGTTAAATAAAATAATTTAAAACTTAACAAGCAACAAGCAATTTGAGAGCATCGATGGCTCAGGGGTTAAGTACTTGAATTGCAATCTCCAGGTCTTGGGTTCGAATCCCGCATGTATGTGTGTGTTTTTCGATTTACATATGTACATTTATCCGTTGTTCTTACGATGAAGAAAAACATCGTAATGCAATCTACATATCTAAGAAGAAATTCAATGATATGTGTGAAGTCAACCAACCCGCATTGGGCCAGCGTGGTTGACTATGACCTAGTCACCCTTAACTTGGGGTAGGCTCCGGACCCCTCGGTGGGAACGTTTAGTGATGATGATGAACAAGGAATTTATGCAATGAAAATAGGAAAGGCGGAAGTAGATATCTCTGTTGTTGTGAATGCGTTTTCCCATAAAAAAACACACGAAATTAACATTAAATAAAACGTTTAGTTTTTAACTGTACATTACATTAACATAATCTAATATATAAAATTCTCGTGTCACAGTTTTCGTTCCCGTACTCCTCCGAAACGGCTTGACCGATTCTCATGAAATTTTGTGAGCATATTCAGTAGGTCTGAGAATCGGCAACATCTACTTTTCATAACCCCCCCCATTTTTTATTTTAACTGCGCGCGGACGGAGTCGCGGGCGACAGCTAGTTATATAATTAACTGTTATAAATTGTAAATTCGACCACGATTCATGACCAAAGAATTTTTATTTTATTGATTAAAAATAGTTTTATGAACATCTTCTTCATATTAACTTATAACTGTGTCAAATTTCATGATCATTAATTTGCCAGATTTTCTTAAAAATGGTACAAAGTCTTCACTTCACATATTAATATACTAAAACACAATTGTATTATGTAGACAGGCAAAATTATTACTTAAAATTACATTTCTTGCACAGCTGTTTAGCCAATCTCAGAGTTGTGTTACTTAAAATGGTCTTATTGTAGATTTACTAAATCTATAGTAAGGAACATCTTTAGTGAACATTGTAGTGTGGCATTGCTTCATTATCTATGTCATATGTAGGGGTCTTTCAGGATCCACAAAATGGATTCTTTTATGCAGATCAATTGAATTTGCCGCTAACTCTTCTAATGTTATACAAAAGGACCACATATCTGGTTTAACTGTCCATGATTTGAAAAAATCATTCTTCACTTTATGCCAATTGTCATAGTAACGTTGAGATTTCCTTTTCATAACATTATATGGTATACTCTCTAGTTCACTATCTGCCAGTTTTTCTCGTAAACATGAATCTTTTTGTAATAGATTCAAGAATCTGCGATACAAATAATATTTTGATATATACAATGCAATTCTTTTTGTACCTTCCATTTTCTTTGTTACACCTAACTTTTTACCATGAACAGCGACCTCAATCACACTGAAATGAAAACTTTAAAATCAAATTCATGAAAAACTTATCTTTTTAGTATATATTTGGATAAAAGTATACTTAATGATGTTTAAGCATCAGTGGATCATGGGTTAAAGACTTGACTTGCAATCTACAGGATCTGGGTTCAAATCTGAACATGTGCCAATGTGTTTTTCGATTTTTAATGTAATTCAAATGTAAATTTATTCAGCTTTCTTATGATATAGGAAAACATTGTGATGCAACCTGCACATATCTGTAAGGAAATTCAAAAATATGCATGAAGTCAACCCACCCGCACATGGCCAGCGTGGTTGTCTATGGCCTTGTCATCCCTAACTTAGGATAGACTCCAAGCTCCCCTCAGTGGAGATATTTATTAAGCTGATGGTGATGATATAAAAGGTTATAAAAGAACCAAACATTGCTCTTTATATATTTGAAAGTTAAGAATATAGCAAATATGCTCCTACACTTGTGAGTCAAAGATTTAATTTCTTTAATCATCCAAAATGTAAATTAATGACTGAATTTAAAACTTACCCAAACTTAACCAATAAAACACTGCCTGGTGCTGGCCGGGGTCTTTGTTCACTTTTTATATGATGAAAAATTGCTGTAGTTTGATAAATATGTGGAGTTACAGGGACTGTTATCTGTTGTTTCTCATTTCTGTTTAGAAAAGCCCGAATGAGTGATTCCTTAGAGTATGGTACTCCACCACCAAAGATAAAATGTTTTATATAAATAGGTTCAGTTAGCAACATATCCAAAAGAGCTCCTTGAATGCCAACATGAATCCATCTAGCGATTTTGTCACTACACGACACAGAGAGAGTTCGGTCACCTAATCCTGGTTTAGTCCGCACCTGTCCTAGCAAGTGATACTTTGCTCCTGGTCCCTTAGGATCCTGTTCATTGTGTGGCAAACATTTTGCTCCAGTCCTATGAATATCATCTATGTCATTCATCAATATTTTACTTTCTATCTCATCATTGTTGCCCTCGGCTTCACGTTTACGAGAAGTTACAATATTCCCATAGTCATTGTCATTTGATTTAGGAATAATGGAAGCATCTCCACAAGGCATTTGGGATGAATAAAATACAAATTCAATATTATCTCTCAATCTAAATTGTCCATTTTCTTTTATAAATATTGTCTCTCTCGGTGACATACTCATCATCGCCTTTTCTATGTTTTTATAAATGTACAACATAAAGCCTCTTCTCGCAAAAACTTCAGCATGACTATCATTGAGTTTAATCCCTTCCGGTGACATTTTTGTGGCTCCAATACATTTCGAACCAGTCCCTAACGATACAACTTCGTAATTTTGAGTTACTGTATCCAACTGTACAATGCATGATAAAACGTTCCATTCTTCCGCGGCGGGTTTACCAATTTTCGGTATGTTAGCATACACTCCTATGCATGTTAATGCAATTTTATCCACAAATTCACTAGTAAACTCTTCCATATTGCACTGTTACGACTTTTATTGCATACTTCAAAAAGTCCAGGAATAATAAACTAGAAGTCATAAAACACATCACACACCATCTTATACTTATAACTATAAATTGAATTCAGACTGAGAATTTATTAGTAGCAAGTAGCAAACAATTTTTGAGTTTAGCTAAACAAAACATAAATAAACTATCCCTTTTGATTTTTGTGTCACTGTCATCAGTGACGTTTTACGTATCTGCGTTCATATCGTCATTTCATAGCATGTTATTTTTTGATACTTCACAGATTCTTTTTTCTTTAAACAAGCTGAATAATACATGAACTTCGGATTTCAATGCCTTTATATTTTTATGTTATACCTTTTTTTCAAAGAACAATTACAAGTTTGGAAAACTGACATTGGTTATCCAAAAGATACACATATAATAAAAATGACAAACCTGGTAACATTATGTTAAAAGGGTTAACGCGCTAATTTTGGTTCAGAAGGGCATGATCAAGCGCTAGCTTATATATCGCAATGCCTAGTTTACATTATGCCAGCACAGTAGGATAGTGGCGCTCAAAATCAGCGCTGGCATACAACTGGCATAATGTTAACACTAACTGGCGCCAGTAAGCCCTTACAGTCCTAACCAGGCCGAACTACTGTATTGGCATTATGTAAGCCAGGCATAAAATAAAAACTAATCTTTATAAATTAAGGTTAACTTAATTCCAACAGTAGTAAGGATAAAATTACCAAGATTACGTTTTGGTTGTCAATAATCTCATTTATTTTTTAATGTTTTAGTTATTTCTGGTAATATTATTTGTTAATATTTTAGTTATTCCTTTAAATAATTATACGCTTCGGCGTATGTAAGAATTTTTATTTTTAAATATTCCTCATCATCGCTATGTAAAATGATATAGCAGTCTATGAAATATCATTGGCCGCTCAGGTGCACGTCTGCTATATCCATTATAACGAAACTAAGTGGGCGGTGATAAAGCAGGGTAGTTTCTCATTCCACGCCTCATTATATTACGACGTGATATGCACTATTCTTATTCCAATTTAAAAATATAATATTCATACATATATGTATACATAACATCATGGCATAATAGTTAAAATAACTGAATGTTATATTTCAAAACCGAGCTTAAATGGACCACGGTATTTCTTTTTAAAGTTTTTTGAGAAAAGTACAGTATCGCCATAGATAATTTATTCATACATTTATCTTTATGTTTGTAGTAGTATAATTGATTACGGAATAAATTGATGAGGTAATAAGACAAACAACAAAGCGACTCATAGAAATCGCTAGGAAACGATCAGATCGTCGTATGCCTTATTTCCTTTCCTTTCACTGTCCGCCCTAAGCTATGTTTTCATTTTACCATCGATTAATCTTTTTCGTGAGGCAACGCAGCTGATTAACGCAATTCTGTATTTTTATATAAGTAATAATCACATTTATTACTTTGTTTTAATTTGCATAATAATTTTCTTTTATTTGTAAAGTATTCTTCGCTAAGAAAGACAATCTGCAACGTCTTAGTGTAGTCCAAAAAAGAAAAATAATGCGTTTTAGAACCTCAGTTATCGATGCGACGTCTATGTAGACTTTACCACATAAGTGCATCAGATTGGATGTAGTATAAAAAACCCCAGGACATTGACTCTAATATTATTGATATTTTTGGTTCTTCAACTTATACGGTCTTCACAACAAAATAGGAACGCCATAATAAATTCAAAATGTTATCAAAAACAACAACAATAAATAGGCTTGAAATCAATAATGCTATTACCTCCGATCAATTCTTATTCAAAGGTATTGACGCAACATGAATAATTCAGTTTCCCAAAAATTATGCAATAGTACAAATTGAATTAATTTCGGTGTGGTTTGAATTAAATTTACCCCCCGCGGAGTGAAACAGCTGGGAATATAAAAATAACAAAAAGCTCAATGTCATCGATCGGAATCGATAAATTGGCCGGTGATATTTCATATTGAAAAAGCTTTACAAATCACTTTGTAGCTGTTTGAAGGTTAAATTGTGGCACTTTTGCTAAACCTTTCAAATATATAATTTATCTTTCTGTTTTTATTGAGTATGTACATATGCTTTTATATACATATTAAAGTGTACCTAATAATAATAAATAAATAAAATAAAATAAAATAACTTTATTGTTTTCCCTATGGGTAAGGGACTGGTGTCCAAACTAGGGTGATACCCTGTGTGATGGATCACCAGGCGCCCGCCCCACAGTCCACAAAATATACAATTCAAATCAAACATACTACAATCAAATTTTACAAATTTTACAAAGTGGTTATGATTTTAATTAGTTATGATAACAATTAACAATGTTTATATTTTTCTACAGAGGTTTGCTATTAAGAGTTAAAGTGTGATGTGTGTATATGTGTGTGTATGTGTTAGGTGTATGTTATGTTCATATTAAGGTGAATGAGCGTTTGTGTTTGATTATGTATGTATGTTACTTTGTTTAATTATTGTACAGAACTTTCTCTGTTTGTTCATAGTCTAACTCTTCTAACCATTTAGAGACCTTTGCCTTACACAGTCTTTTAGTTAGTGGAAATAAATCTAAAGATTTGTTTAGTTTGTTGTACAGAATATTAGCGAGGATCGAATAAGATCTCATGGAGAATCCGGTGTGAGGTTTTATATAACATACGGTAAATTTACGCCTTTTTTCAGATAACTCGCTTGGGTCGTAAAATAATTCAGAGTGTTTACGGGTAATCGCGGTGAGGATATATAGTTGCCGTACGGATTTGAGTCCACACATTTTATACAAATCATTAGTGGGATACCTATAAGGAAGGGAAAAGGCAGTTTTTAGTATTGCACGCTGTGCTCTTTCCAATTTTAAAAGTATAGTTTTTGCGGTCCCTCCCCAGGTCGTTATACAGTATGTTAATAATAATTGGCATAGCGCCTGATATATCGTTTTTAAAGTCCGGTGGTCAGCTACATTCCGTAGGCTTTTAAATATATACATCAACTTACGTAACCTGGATGTTATCTATATGATTGGTAAAACAAAGCTTATAATCTAATTGAACTCCGAGGTATTTGATTGTGTCAACAAGTTGTAGCTTGGGGCAATTACAGTTTACTGTCGTACTTAGATTTGGGCAGCCATGTGAAGTAAGAGTTTGGACTAATTCAGGTATGTTCCCTTTTTTTCTGAAAACAATATATTTTGTTTTATCAACATTTAATGTTAGCAAGTTTTTTGATAACCATCCAGCAACCAAATTGAACCCATTTTGTGCATATTCAAAAAGTTTTTCGTAACTATCAGCGTAGAAAATCAGCGCTGTGTCATCAGCGAAAGATGTAATAGGTTTAAAGCAAAATAACATCTCTATTTCACAGGGCTCCCGCAAATACCATAGTAACTTACTGCAATCTTATCAGATTCGCTCTTACATTCTCGCAATAGTGAATTGGAATAAAACCACACACGCTTAAGTGTCTCTTGGATAGTATGTGTAATAACTTCTACTAAATGTCATGAAAGTAATAAAAACAACAAAAATATACAAGTTTCAATAACGGCGATAACAAATCAGAATCGTGACGAGCTCGCATTAGCACGCGGCACGTTCCGGAGCGCACGGCATCAGATACCGAGTGGTGTTGCCACACGCCAACTATTTCCCAAGACATCTATTTTACGTATTTTTTTTAATTTTTTCTTAATTTTTCGGAATTCCTTTTTTAATTATCAACAGTTCACGTGTACCCAAAATTATAGTAGATAAGTAGTTTTAATCTTGTAATCGAAAAGTTGAAGGTCATGCGTTTGGCGTGCTTTCATCGGTGATTTAAGAATTTTCTCTTGTCAAAGAAAATAAAACAAAAATTCATTGATTTTAACGAAGACAATGCAGAAGAAGAATAACTAAAATCGAAAATAAGAGATGACAAAAAAAAATAAAAGTTTTAATATCATTACTTATCCTGGCAGTACTGTAGGCAATGCAACGGCAGTAATGCGCTCTCTGATACACTATTTCATGCTATTACAGTTGTTGTGTGTTCGTACCGCGTAGACAGCTAATATCGTTCGCAATGATCGCAGCCTCCACTGCCCGCTACTATCCGATGTAAAACGTATATTTCACGAAACGAGGATTGCGTGGGGCGGAAGCATAAAGCACTTCATTTAAATAAAAGTATTTTTACTTGGAATCGATAAAAAAAATTATACCTACGACAAAAATAGACACACACAAATTGAATGCCAAGTAAACGAGCTGTGTTTTTAGCATTGCCGGCAAACTTGTGGTCAGTTTGAAAATTACTGAATATATTTAAATTAATTAGAGTATTATACAAAAATACATACGCCTTTGATAATGTTCTCTGCAAATCTATCATCAAAAATTTGTAGGTATTATTTTTGTAGGTAGGTTTTTAACTTTGTCATTGCTCCAGCGCACTCATTTTTTAGTCGTATAGTATTTCTAGTGTTATACACACTCATTTTAAAAGCGATTCTATAATATAATAACTGAATTATACAATATAATATCCGATAATCAAACACACATACACTAAAGTTATTCTAACGTAAGCCTATTACGTTATTATAGTTGTATTAAGTAGGAACTATTTAACAGGACAATTTACGAGCGCACCTAACATGTCTCAGTATATGAAAACAGGGTTGAATCATCCATCACCAAGGTTTTAATTTATTAAAGGTTTTATAATACAACAATTTGTAATTGGAGTTATATGTTGATGTTATTGGATATTAAATTTATATAAAAATTGCGGTAAACAAAGAGTAGTATCCTTCTTTTGGAAAAGGGAAAGGATATGACGAAAAATTATAAACTTCACAAGCACATTTCGAAGCATTGACTACACTGAAAAGACTTTTTTATCACTCAGAATTTATTGTTATCCTGTTTTCACCAAGCCTCATATTGAACAGACTTCAATCAAATAAATTGAGGATTCTTAAAAGTGATACTCAAATTGTGACTTGCGAAAAAACACTCCTAGTAAAATACTAGTAAGTAAAAGGAATAAATATATGTAGCAGCCCTATGTAAAAGAGCAAAGCCGCTAAAGTTACCGGTGATCAATTAATTCCACACTTACTATAGAAGGACATCTTTATGTCCGACGCTAACGGTTCTTTGCTTTAAGTATCCAGCCATATTGGTCATCTGTCAACAGGGTATTAACGGTTTAAGATACACATTAGACTAAGACAAAAAAAAATATTATTTTTTAACTTCGTAGTTTTCCAACTTTTTTTTAATATATTATATACCTAGGGCGATTATAAACTGAATTGTCCAAAATTGGTCGGTATAATCACTAGCCTATAGCGGCGTTTGTTCTAGGTAATAATCAGAAAGGGTTGGGCTGATTTTGAAGGGTAAAAGTTTAATGGGAATTAAAGTTATTTTACTAAAATTATAAAACATTACAGCAAAATATATTTAACTAACAAACATTGACCTAAACCTTACATATTCCCAAACTAACTTTCATCATCCCTGTTGTTATTTTGGACCTTGAAGGTAACATTTTTACAAACTTTGAATGTCATATTTGCAGAGCTGGGCATTAACTCGTTAATCCGTTAATCGTTAATTAACGAAGTTAACATTTTGCTTAACGGATTAACTTTTAAGTTAACTTCAAAAAGTGTTAACGCTTTTGTTAACTTCCGTTAAACTCAACTTCCGTTAATAAAAGTCCGTTAATCGTTAAATTAAAAACTTGGAAACGTGCTGTCATTTTGTTTAAATTACGCGCCACGCCACGCTCGTAAGTTCAACTACTGTACTTACTGTTGGGCGACTGTCGGCGACTCGAATGGTGAACGAACGAGTTGATAATTGATATATGTGAAGTTCGCGTGCAAGTGTGATGCATCAGAGCGTCCCGGGAAAGACGTGTACAACAGGACAAAATCAAAAGAAGGTTCGAAATAGTATATTTTATAACGAGTATATATAAGCACGAGTATGTAACAGCCCACATTCCGAACGCTCTTCGACCCTGCAATACGCCACTTTTTGAGCAACTGTATTAAAACACTTTTTTACTCGTGCTTTTTCGTTAGCTTTTCCAAACTCGTGCGTTCTCTTTCCCAGCTGTCAAAATAATGTATCTTAAAAAGAAAAATCAACCACGAAGTTTTTACAAAAAAAAAATCATTGAAGTTTTTATGATTCATGCAAATATTTCTAAAAAGAAGCTCCTAATTTGTTACAATATCAGATTTAATGATTTGATTCAATGAATTAGGTTTCATTTTATTTCACCTCATTAAATTTCATTTTCATTTCATATCAATAAAAATAATCTACTGAGACTTCACTGTTTGGGCATAGTTCCCTTTGCCTACCCAGAATGGGTGAAGAAAACAAAAAAAATCTCTGTTTGTATTCTTTTACGGTTGGCGCCTTTTTCCAAACATTTTAGTTAGTTGAGTTTATTGTTTTTATTATTATATTAAATTGCTTCATTTTTTCGCAACTGTATTAAAAATAGTTATTTAATACATGGGCGGAACTGTCATGACAACTTGTGCCAACTGTCAACCCTCACCTTCGGCTGCGCCTCGGGTCGGGTAGACATTTGTCGGAACACTTTGCAATGACAGGCTTTCCGCACTCGTAATGAAATTAATGCATTCATACTTGTCTCTAATACTAATTTTTTATAGAATTACGATTAATTTTTATATTAATGAAAATTAATTTTATATTAATTTTTATAAGTAAAATAATCAAATTAATATTTTAAACAAGTGTCGCCGCAATAAGTGTGAAATTAGTATGTACAATTTTGGTATGGTTAACTGTTAACGATTAACTTTAACTTGCGTTAAATTTTCGAGAATTTAACGCTTTAACGATTAACGAAGTTAAATTTTTAATTAACGAATTAACGATTAACGAAGTTAACTTTTCGATTAACTGTGCCCACCTGTGCATATTTGTTTATATCATATTTACAGCCTAAAAAAATTAGTTTCAAGCATCTAACTGTAAAAATGACGATACTACCATACAAATTTCCACCTCTACTTTCAACCCCTTAAAAACCTTTTTTCTTATTAATCGGTTCAGCAGTTTTGGCGTGAAAATGACAGACAGACAGAAATACTTTATTAGATGATGAAGTCGCGGGCAATCGCTAGTTTTTTTTTTATAAAAAAAACCGCTGACTGACATTAATGAGAATCCGGAAATTGCCATGACAATGTTTACCACAACGTAGTATTTTTTGTAACAGAAAAAGCAACATTTAGTATATTATATTTCTTTCCGTTACATTTTTAAATAAATCATTCAAATATTTATAATTTTCTAACTTAAAGCCGTGTAAAAAAACTAAATAAAATGAACGGATATGTAGAGATGGACTTGTTGTCCTGCCCATGTTTTATATAAAATTTATTTTTAGTGTCACAAACATCCTTAAATTACTAGCAAAGATGATTGAATTAAGTTATAATATGGAATTCAAATAAAAAGAGGGCTAAAAAGAAAGAGTGAGTAGAATAATAGCCATTAACATTAATAAGTTTTATTATGGTAACATCACAACAGCTGACTGAACTGTCAAATCCAAATCTTGTCATGTCAAAAAAATAAAATAAAACACATTATACAAGCCGAGTAGAATATTGTAAAAAAAAATACAATACGTCTATTTACATTACGGCAAAATGGGTAACTGGAAACTAGAGGTTGGAAGGATGGCAATGTATACCACATTTCCCGTGGCACTCTTTTTCGTTTTCAACCAACCAAAATACTTTGAAGAATGGGTTACAAATACAAAACGCCAGATATTTCCTCCCGAAAACAAACAGGACAGAGAAGACATACAAAAGCTAATACAAGATATGAGAAAGAAACAAATGCAAGCATTGGAAGGAGAGTAATTAGTGTATAGACTTAATATCTTTTGTTTGTTTAAATTAAAATTTAGTTGATATACATTTTTATATTTTATTTTAATTAACCTGTATCAAAATGAACAATTCCACAAGTTAATATATATATTTTTTATAATTTACAAGTAGAAATTCTACTCGGCAATAAAAAAATAGTCTATTCATGACTGGTGACGATGTAGGTTCAGGAATGAAAAAAAATAGTCTAAAACATGTATAAATTTATTAAATTTACAATCTATTTTAACCAACATTATGTAAATCCTTGAATACATTTTATCTTAATCAACTTTGTTTTTCCTCCTATATTGATAGCTCAATGCAACTCCGAGCAATGTTGCAAATAACGATGCATATAAACCATATGCCACCCCAAAGTATTGTCCAATGAATCCCGCCACCATGGGAGCAATAACTCCAGATAAAGATGTCACACTATTTGTTGCTCCAATAAGAGTCCCTCTATGTTTCCCTTTACATCTTGTTAATACCATTTCTAAAGAAACTAATCTACCTACAGCACTACCAACAGCTAAAGGTAGCAGACAAACAATGAACATATAAACATTTGTTGCTAAAATCATTCCCATCAATGAAACACCAACAAGAATAAACATATGTAAATTCCTTACACTATAATCAATATCGTATGAATAAAATTTATTAATATAACCTATACAGAAACTAGAAACAGATGAGATCACACCCTGGATTGATATAACATATCCTATGTATTTAGGGGATAGCTCATATATTGTTTTTAAATATAATGAATAGTTAGAGAAGTAAACAGCCATTGCAAAACTTATTAAGGCTTTCAGTAGAAAGACATCCCAGTATTCAGCCCAAGGTATTTTTGACAGTTCAACTACAGATTGCTTGCTGCTGGTTATAATTTTATCCAATACACTGTCTTGTTCTTTGCTTTTTGTTTCTTTTGTCGTTTTCTTATTGGTTGCAGGCAGGAAATAAACCAATCCTGAAAATTATCATCAATTACTAATGCTAGATGCTAGAGAATTATGTAGGCAATCTATATTGCCACTGGTTACTATATGCTTTTTGCAAACAATATAAAACACAAGGTAATTTCTTATTCAAACTGATGAAAATTCTTATAAAAAAATCTACCCATCTCATCATCTCCCTGGCCTTTTCCCACTCAAATAAGGTTGGCACACAAGGTTTTACAAACTTTAAAGTTTTGGCTTCATTTTTTACGGCCAGCCGCCAACCCTACATCCCTAAACCCATCTAATGAATAAAATTACATCTCATATAGGACCTCTTCATAAGATGTAACTCTTTTTATTGGATGGGTTGAAGTTATTTTTTAAATATGTATCATTTATAACTCTACCTATGTAATTTTATTTCATAATTTTACTAAAAATTTCAAGTTCAATAAAAAAATTCTTACCTGAATTAACAAGGAAACAAAACCCGACAATAATAGCAATATACATAAAACCATTCTCGGGATGATCTTCTACTATGTGTCCTCCGATAACAGGTCCTAAAGTAATACCTACACCAGATATGGCAGCCATTTTACCATATATAACAGACTGTTTTTGTTGATTGCTCTCATAATCAGGCACTAAAGCCTTTGTCAACAGTTGTGTTTGTTTAAAGAGACCTGAAAAAAAAAACACTACTATTGTAGGCCAATTTAATAGATCACATTTGTCGCTTCTTCAAAATTCAACAATGTAACCTTGTAATGGGGTCCATAATTTTTATTTAAAATTAGAACTGCATAATATATTGAACTGCATATTCTTCTATTTTAAAAATATGTAATTTACAAATTGTTATTAATCAAATGACATTACTGTCATATCTAATATATAAAATTCTCGTGTCACAGTTTTCGTTCCCGTACTCCTCCGAAACGGCTTGACCGATTCTCATGAAATTTTGTGAGCATATTCAGTAGGTCTGAGAATCGGCCAACATCTATTTTTCATAACCCCCCCCCCATTTTTTTAAACTGCGCGCGGACGGAGTCGTGGGCGACAGCTAGTTAATTATAACAAAATGATAAAAAAATATTAGGCAACATATAAAAAAAGATAATAGCATTTTTATTACCAAGCATTCCTCTTAATATTAAAATAACAGCTATTGATGAAATGAACCCCATTATTGTATAAACTCCTGCACACAAGAGCAGTGTAAGCATCAGTATAGTTCTTCGACCTTTAAGGTCACTAAGACTCCCCTAAAAAGAAGATACAAATTATTGAATTTAGTGTAAGCCTATATGGCACAATATTGCATTTTTTCAAATAGAATAGCATTGCATCTGGAATAATTTTAAAAATAATATTATTGTGATTTCAAGAAGTATTCCTAAACTAAAATGTTTAAGTATAAGTAGATAGATAATACTCCTGAATATCAAGTTAAATGTAATTTCTAAACATTAAATTTCGAGGTCCATATACAACAGAATTTTAACTAATTTTATGCAGATAATTTTAATTCAAGTTTTTAAATGCCAAATGCCAGATACATTCACTTTTAAATTTGTAACATTGATTTGGCCTTCATATGGTTTAAAAAAAAACTTGTTATACTTACTATGAGAGGGCCTGATCCTAATTGAAATCCTGAATATATTGACCCTAGCAAGCCGACATATATATGGTTTCCACCCAATTGGCGAATATGATTAGGAACCAAGGGAACAATTAAGCCAACTGCTAATAAATCCTGCAAATAAATGAGAATGTTTGAAATTAACTTACATTATACTGAAATTGAGTAATTTTTAATATTCCAAATTGTACAAAATAAAATTTACTAACCAGGAACGCAACAAGTTGTAAAAGAAATATGCTAAGATCCATCTTGTCTAATATACAGTTATAATCACCGAATAAAAGTTAACATATTTTTATGTAAATTATACAGATAAACGATTAGCCTTAATACAGTTGACCCAGCAAATAATTCAATTATCAACTGCATTTAAAGACTTAACTTTTGAAACTTGTGATTTTGCGATAAAAACCTGTTGTCACTGGCAAATCAACTGTAAAAACGTCATTGCAAATTACAAAATGCAAAAATGTAAATGTCATTTTCTATTTTATGCATTTCTAAAAAATCATTCAATAGAAGAAAAAAGTGACAAAGGAATTAGTTAAGATATATAGAAAATTAAAATATTAGATTAAATATAATACATAAAAACTAAAATATATCATTAAAAGGTGTCCCTTTAGGCAAGGTTCCGAAGATACTGGCAGCGTTCCCCCTTTGAATGGCTAGACTAATTCTTTGTCCGAGGTAGCTGCCAGCTCTTCGGTCTCCTGTGATGTCGACTAACCTTTTTGCTGTTTCTTTAAAAAGCCTTCTAGCGCTAGGACCCCACGGACCAAGGGTCTCGACACCGAATGGGACAAATTCAAATTCGGAGCCGAGACCCCTGCATTTCTTGGGGGAGGAACGAGCTTGCTTTACGGTTGTTTTGCATATGGAATATGGAGAAAAACACGCTGTTTAATAATCTGTTTAAGTTTCAGTTTCATATAGTTTATATACTCTGTGCTACATGTCAATGTCAAATCAAATGTCCATAAATATAGGACATAACATAAACCCAGCATATTTTTTAATTTTATATTTTATCTTGTCTTAATTATTCTGAAACTGAAAAAATGAGTAGCCTTCGGAATAGTGTAATGTTAATTTCTTACGAAAAATATTTATGATTTTTGTGTGAAAAAGCATTTATCTCATCTTCAATGTAATTTTAGGTATTACAAAGCTTTAAAAAAATACATCGCACTAGAATGAAAGTTTTCGACGGAGATATAAGAGCATTAACTGCAGCTAGAGCAAAAATTAATGAGGAGTATAAAAAGAACAAACATGTTACTGAAGAAAGTTCAATAAGAGCTGTAAGTATTTGTTGAAATTCGAATTAGAAAATATTGTTTCCTTAATACTAACGTTAAATTGAGGGTATCTGTATACACTCTCGGGTTATGTAACATTTATTCCAACAATGTTGTAAACACTAACATTATAACATAATTCAATAAGTGACAATAGTAAGAATTGGTTTTGTAACAAAAAAATGTCCATAAAATCATGTAGAAGTAGAAGTTTGATTACATATTATGCTAAAATGCTTAGTTTAATTGGTGCTAGAAAAATAAATAAGTAAAAATAACATGCCAAATCACACTAAAGTTTTTTTATGTATTGGGATGACATGTTTCCATTGCTTCCCGTGTTATTAAAATCTTTTGTTTAAGATTAAATGCTTTTACCTGTTATTAATTTTTTTTTTATTAATTACTAACTTTATGCAATATAAAGATATTTATTAATATTTTTCAGATGATTAAATTTAGTGAAGATGTTGAAACTGAATTAAGAACACAAGTAATACAAGCTCGGGAAGTGAGGCCTGGTGTATTTGGTAGTACTATTTATTCAAAAATTTATGAATGATTTTTTTTTTATTATTGATCGGAACAAACAATCTTTGTGCCATTTCTTAACAAACTTACATTCTTTAACCACTTTTTTATATCATAAAGTGGCAAAAAACCAAGCGACCACTTGAATATGCCAAATCAGTTAATCAACTGCTGCCCATAGACATCAGTGATTTCAAATGTGTTGCCTACCTACAATCAACAGAAGAAGGGATGCATAGAAAAAGGACATATTCCCTTCCTTTCTGTCTCCTTCAAATCCACTTCCTCTTCACATCCTTTGCTTATAAGAAAATAATGGGCAGGAGAAAAAAATGACCTGTATCTGATATGGGTTGGTTAGAAATGTTTTTTATATTTTTCTTCTTTCCAAGCAACATATACTAACTAATAACATAGTTTGTATTAGGAATATGCTTATAAAAACATTCCTTTAACCACATTGAAATGGGATGGGGCTATTATTTCAAATCATCAATTTGCATGTTCATATTTAAGTTAATTAATAATGAAAATAAGGATTAGGTTTGAATCTTCTTGAAAATTATGCGAGTCAATAATAATAATTTTTTTCCAGAGGCAAAGATTACGGAAGATACCCTGAAATTGGAAAATATTCCTTATAATGACAGTGCTGTACCAGATGACAATACAGATGGTCCCAGACCTTCTTGTAAGAATCAAGCAAAAAGTAAATGACTAGGATATTGAAGTTTTGTTATGTAGAATTAATTAAATTATTGAGATTTTATTCAAAGATTTACACATGTAATTATTAGTAGTAAATATATAAATATAACTTTAAGGTAATATTCGGGTTTTATTCATATCTGGTTTTATTTGTCTAGTTACAATTAGCAGCATTTTATGTTATCATATCTCCTTTTAGAGTAGCATCATATATTATGAATATACATACATATTTATGTAGATAAAAAATTATACATACTTAAACATTTAGAAAGATCAAGGAGGGTTGAACCAATGTTAAAATTTTTGATCAAGTTTTGAAGGAGTAAGAGAGCTTTTAATGGTTACAGTTGTGGGTACAATTAATCTTTTGTGTGCCAAATTAATAAAAAGTAATATACATACATTGTTATATAGCTAATAACGCTAATCAAACTGTCAAAACGGTGGCCTTCAAAACTATCAAGTCGCGTGCAAAACCAATGCTCTCTCAGCAGAAAAAAGTCAAGAAGTTATAACAGTGGTTTACACCCCAACAATATTTGTAGCATGCAATCAAACGGTGAAATACCACGACCACATCCACACATAAGCCACTCGCGAAACGTTAGAAATTCCGCGTTTCGTCAGTTGAGTGTGCGTTTCTAATTTTAGTCCACATTCCCTTCCCACCCTTTTCTTATAAGGAAATAGATGTAAGTGGATTTGTTGGAAGAGGGGACGCATAGGAAAAGGAAATATCCTTTTTCTGTGACCCTTCCTTCAGTGATTAAGGTAAACAACGCATCTGCAATTGCAGATGTCCATGGGCAGTGCTCGCTTCGCAATTCGACGAATTTAGGTGACCGCATGCTCATTTGCCACCTTATAATATAAAAAGATACGAATGCAACGCCACACAGTTAATTTTTTCAAAGTGTTCATATTTTTATTTAAAATTTGACTTTGGCAGAATGCTTTCTCTTTTTACAAACTCGACCTCGAGGCAAAAAAAAAGAAAAGTTGACATTTCAATTTATTTTGACAGTGACATTTCGTTTCAACAAGATCAGATATTGAATTTATTATTTGAGAAAGGATTTAAAAATATTGATTATTGCGGGCCCGAAAACCCTAGAAAATGTTGGCACGAACATTAGTTTCGAGGGCCCTTTTATCTAGATCCACAAAGGTAGCCGCCGACCATGTTAAGCAAGCGAAGAGAAACGCAGGCCATGGGTAATCAGCAATGCTGTTATGTCATACCACAACATAATTTTGTCACGGAAATAAAAAACATTTAGATTGTTACTTAATATTTTAAATTATTTGAATAGTACAATTTAAAACACATATGATTGACATTTTAATAAGTAAAACTCAGCATATTAAAAATTATCATCATGATAACTATTAGTTTCTATATATTATATGCGTTAATCTTACTTTTGAGTCAGTTATTTATTTGAAAACTTGTCCTACTCCTACAATACTTAAAAATTTGAATGTTCCATACATTTAAGAATGATTTGAGCCATTTGATGAACAAAACGTGTCATTGTTTTTAGTTCAGATTTATTTGAAATGAATCAATCCTTTGCACAAAAGCAGTTATATGTATGCCTTAAATTGTAAAATCCTTGATAAGTCCTAAAATGATCGCTGTATATTTAAATTGGTTTCTGATCTTTATATTTTCAGGGTTTGGACATATCGAGTTCCTCCACCTTTACCATCCAAAAGAGCCATATATTTAGCTGAAGGGCTTGGTGGACTCTGCTGGTTCTGGATTCTTTATCATTGTGCAACAGAACCGGAACACATTTATGTTAGTGACATATAATTTTCATGAAATATATACTGACCTGCTTCGAGAACTTTTTCAGTGTATATTTACTATAAGAGGACCCTTATGTTGGCTACATAAAGGTCTTCTTAGTGATCAAATAAAAAATGTGACTGGCAGATTTATAAAATTTTCTTAAATTCTTGGCCTTGGTTATGTTACATTTTATAATCCTTTTGTTAAAATTTCCTCTCCCTAGTGTTTATCTTTTAAAGTTATGTACCTGCTTCTTTGTTATATGAACTGTTTTCATTTTATTTTCTAGGGTGAATGGCCTTATATTGATCCCAGCACTTGGACTGATGAAGAGTTGGGTATCCCTCCGGATTCTGAAGGCCCATTGAGGAAATAATATGGAAATGCCAGAATGGGAATAATTGATTAATTTAGTAAAATGTAGTTTAAAATTTTTGTTATTTTATTGGTTATTTTTCTGTCATTATTTATTGTTAAATAAAAAATCCCTCATTAGAATAGCAATTATGGTTAAAGCTTTATTCATTACATTCGAAAAGTGAAATTTTAATGACGTCAAAAATGTGTTGAGTGTAATATCTAATAGTCTATCACCATCTTTGTAAGACTATCATAATTTTACTACAAATTGAACCAATCCTAGCTTATTTGTGTACTTGTCTGAAGTTCTTAAACTGATATTCTGCTATAATTAAAACAAAGGGCAAAGACTGTATTTTAACTAATTTGTAGTAATGAATTTCTTTTCTGCCTAATCCGTCATATTTGTTACCCGTGGTATATAAATTTCAGTCTGTTTTATACCTATTCCAATATGTGATGAAACCATAGCATATTAATTTTAAAGCTTAAGTCAGGAAAAATATAATTCCTACAAAACTACACTGATTGTTAAATTATGAATTACATTTTTATTACCTTTTTCCTACTGACGTTAAGATGTCATGTCAAGTTATAATTTTTAGTCTGTGTTCAAGTTTCAAAATATTTTTTGTTATCTGTATTTAGCTAGTGACTTCTCTGATTTGACGTGAATGGTTGGTGTTGGTGAATGGAAAATATTTTTCATGAGATCGCCCTCATTGAATTATTTTGTGAATTTTGGTGATTTATTATTATATATTAAACATATTTCGTGAAAATGTTGTGATGATGTGATGTTTGGTATATGTTAATCAAGAATGGAGTCTACAACAAGCCAAAAGGGTAAGTAATCGTCATCTGGACCAAGTTAGGCCTAACTCTTGTTTGTGTATGAATAACTGTAACTTGCGACATTATTTAGGCTGACGTACGGCACCTGCTTCAAAATATAATTTAGTTTAATGATTAATAAGATGTGAGAAGTTTGATAAAGCATATATCCGTACTATTGTTAACAAAAGTCTGTTATGTTTTGTCGAGTTATAAAAACGATAATAAAAGATGCTAAGCTTTATAAGCATTGCGCTTTCCATTAGTGTATCGAAGTGTATGACTCATTTTCTTGACAATGTGATGTCATGTGCATGTTAAAAATATTAAAACCAAGTCCTCATTGTAAGCCTTTATAGTTAAACCATGTATCTCATTTCCATCACAATAAGTTACTTGTGACCCCATGCCTATGTTATAAACGTTACATGGCCAGTTGTGAATAGTGTCAACAATATTTTAAAGGGCACTTAAGTTTAAATTTAAGAAGAAAATAAATTCATAATGAGAAAAAACAAATCAGAAGTTATAACTATAACAGTTTTATAATACTCATATAATTAACTATTTAAAATTTTATAATTAAATAGGTTTTAAGGACTTTACCCAGAAAGGGGTCTAAGTAGTGGAATAAAAAGGCTAAATAAATAAATACATAAAATAGGTTTTAAAATTTGTCTTTTTATGGTTTTATTTATTTTAATTAAAGAAACTAATTGAGGTCAACATTTAAATAAATATGTTGATCACTGGGGTATCACTACCCCTACCAAGTAAACTAAGTCATTAAAAATACTTCAGTATCACTAAACCAAAATAAGAAATAGTGAGGAGTATGTGATAAGTATATAAAATAATGAATGCTGCCTGATCTTTGTAAATGTATTGAAACAGTGCATATTCAAAGAATGATTACTTAAAGTATATAAAAATAATGGCATCCTACAAATTCTTTAATAACAATAGCAGATGTAGTTCATTGATTTCACTTTTAAAATATTTTCTAAATTAAAGTATTCATTTTAGGTAATTATTAAATTAATTTATGTCCTGTATGTACAGTCTCATTCATTGAGGTCATCTCACACTAGCTGTCGCTTGCAGCTCTCCACCCACATTGTCCATGTAGAGTTTAAAAAAAAACTTAATAAGTGGCCTATGTGTTCTTCCAGGCTATATTCTACATCTATACCAAATTTCAGCTAGATCTATGCAGACATTCTGGAGATACCTTCTAACAAACATCCATCCATCCAATCATTTGCATTTACAATATTAGTAAGATTAAAAGCGGGAATTGTTTGAAATATAAAAAGAAGCCTAGTTATGTAAAAAGTTGGTGTATCTTGTAACATTGACATATTTCAAATAGTATGGTTACAGTGAAGGTACCGCAGTTTTTTTTTCATCAAAACATTAATAGCATCCCAATTGTTTATATGTGAGAAGGGGCAGAATTTTGTTTGTGGTAAGGGGATTATTTTTGTACACATAAATGACAAATTTAATAGTCCCTAAATGAGTCTAAATATGAATATTGTTTGCAGTGACATGTGTCGCAAACTACGCGTACGACGCGTCCGAGCCGGACGAGTTGAGTATCCGGCCGGGAGATGTGGTGCGCGAGGTGGAGCGGCTGCCGGGCGGCTGGTGGCGCGGCGAGCTGCGAGGCCGCCGCGGCATGTTCCCAGACAACTTTGTTTCCGTCAATAATGAACATACCACAAGGTACTTGATATCACTTACTATCTTATGTTTCACAGTGATGACTAAGTTTAACATTACGTAAATAAATTAATATTGACCCACTGATAGAGGCGCAATTTTTTGGTATTAATTCAAAGAGGGGGATGTCATTCGATTTGTTTTTGGATACGCCCCTGGTCTGAGGTGGACTCCAGAGTGTCAGGATAGATGTCCATAAGTTGCAACTACCATAGATTATACTTATAACTTGTGGTGTTTTAAAGTTTTACCCTTATTTATTTTTTTGTCATACGGTATTCAAGAAGTATTTCTCATTCGATCCGATGCGAGATAAGATAATTATGTTACGTTATGTTTAGTTTTTGTTTCGATCTTAATAATTAAAGAACGATAAAGAAATAATATGATAAGCACATACTATAACTTCGCAATATGGCTGATTCATTAATAAAGAACTTTATACATTTCGTTATTAGTTTCCAAGTTTCTGCTGGCCTTATTAAGTCGTTATAGTATCATATGTGACTTTAATTAAAATTATATAGCAGCTGACCGTACAGCTGTTGTGCCCAAATTTTAATAAAATTGTTTCCTTAATTGATTTCTCTAATATGATAAAGTAATGAAAACATATAAACAAACAAATTAACGATGCTACCGTTATTGAAACATAGTTTACGAAATCTCTTAAGATACGGTGTAGATGTAGGGACTTGCTTCATCAAAGATCATTTATATTTAGATTTAACAATTATCCAAATATTTTTATATCCAAACCAACTTTAATATGTATATTATCTTGCAGAATATTAATATTTTTCTACGATTAGTAGAATGAAAATTATTGCCCCTAATCTAATCAGTTCAGATAAGATCGTCGCACGTTGTTGTAGCCGTCAGTTTGATTTTGTGTTCGGTCTTTGGTACTATATGAAACGCTATAAGCATATTTTAAAGAAAGTTGGTAGCGGATTAAAAAATTCAAGGTAAAAAAAATTGTGACTATGATCTCGTCTAATAGTAGCTTTAACAAGTAGCGTACGATGCAGTCCTATTATATATTTTATTGGGATCAAAAGTAACTTATATCCTTTTCTGTATCCTCAAGAAGGTGTGTGCAAAATTTTAGTATGATCGGTTGACTCATTAAGATGTGAACGAGTAACAAACTTGCATTAGAATCTAAAGTATATTAACATGTTCGGGGTGCGTTATTACATATGGATTATAATTGTTTCTTTATGATTAGTGATATTTATGACTAGTAATAGTTTTTGATGATTTGCTCGTCTGTTTGTACGGTTAGCAGCAGATCGGTGAGTGCGCAAGGCCGATGCCGCGCTGTCTTCAGCTACCAGCCCGCTAACCCTGACGAATTACCACTCTGTGTTGGAGACGTGCTAGAGGTTCTTGGTGAGGTAAGTCTGACATAATAATTCTCTTAATTATTTATTAGCATATTTATAATTTTGAGTACGTTTAACTATAGCCTTCATTGTCATATTTTTTTTGTAGCTCATTGAAACCAAAGTCATACACGCGAAGGCTACACTTTAAGATGAAGAAGAATTGGTATATAGATATGTTTATACAGAGCATGCTTACGCATACATACTTTTTTCCTGCTTTGTCACATTTTTCAATTGCAACTTTCCTGCATCATATATCAAAGAAAACAACGCAACCACAAGCGTTATCAATTTTGTTGGTGACCAGTTTTAGGGAAACCCCCTTTTATTGTTGTCTTCTTGGATAATACAATACTATTGTTGATGTCATTTCATATTTGCTTAAGAAGTAAAAACAAGCAACGATATGAAGTAAAAGGAAAATTGATGTTCCCTTGTTTAGTTAATTTCACTGTTGGATTGAAATCTTACTTATAAATGCGAAAGTTTAGATGGATGTTTGTTGAGATCTTGATAAAAAATTAGCACAGATGTAGAAAATAGTCTGGAAGAACACATAGGCTACAAGTGTTTTTTTTTAATTCCGCGCGTACGGAATCGCGGGCAAAAGCTAGTGTAATAATATTGTTAACACTTGTCATCCTATGGTTCCTAATATTAGCTTCCTGTTGTATTTATTTGTTCATCATTAATTTGTCTAGTATTAATAAGTGAAGTTCAAAGTGACCATTTAAGGAGTCTGTATAAACATTTGATGCAAAGATTAGTTACAAGGATAAACGTACGTGTTATAGAGATGACGTAATTGTTTTTGTCAGCAACCATGTCTTTCGATTATTATCTGTATTAATCATATATAGTTATTGTTTGTTTATGACTGCACGTATTAATTTTAAATTTCTTGATGATTGAGTCCAAAACTGTTTAGGAAAATTTTGTTTAGACACTCATACAATTTTTTGAAAGTAAAACAGCAGTAAAGCAGCAACAGAAAAGTTGTCTTTCTTTATCATAATAAGGACAAGTTCAAAAGATATAAATCTAATCATAATTTAACGTTATCTTTGTATAAAATAGATTTAACTTTCTAACCATCCTCAAGCGTCAGTTATTCAACGTAATAGCACCGGTCGACCGTAACGATTCGCCGGAGATGGCTGTGGTTGCAATTCGCTATTGCCTCGCTTTCCAATGTCTTTGCATCCGAAACAGTCATCTTTACTTATGAACCTAGCAAAGTCTTAATCCAATACATATTTAGAATTAAGATTATTAAAACATTTGAATAGGCAATTCGTGGCAATAGGCTTAACAGGGCTAGATCCAGCAACAACAATATTTGTTGGATGCAAGACTGGTCCTGGAATGGAATTATAAATGCGAATGTTTGGATAGACGGATGTTTGTTAGAAAGTATCTCCATTGATATTATGAAATTTGGCATATATGTAGAACATAGTCTGGAAGAATACATAGCCTATGTTTTTTTTAATTAAGTATATTTAAAAGTTACTTTTTATAAGTTGTAAGTGATGTAATAAGTACCTTTCGTGAAATGCAATATTATCGGTCGTGGTGAAATTTTTTTGTTAAATTATTGACAAAACATTACTTTTTTTCTTTTAACCTTTAATTTTTATTCTCGGAAGAGAATGTAATTTAACGACATTGTGACAATATAACTGTGAGCCTTTCGAAATAAATTGTATTGTGTTTAAGTATCGAAATTACTTAAAGATCACGTTGTGTTACTACCTGAAGATAGATTGGTAATTATGTTATATTACCGGTTATTTACACTTAAGTAAAATAGTATACCTATAGTTGTAAGACATTATGTATATTATATATCACCTAAATACTTATTATTATCTATGCTATATCTTACTAATATAATAAATGCGAATGTTTAGATGGATTGACGGATGGGTGAATATTTGTTTGAAGGTATCTCCGGAACGGCTCAACGGGTCTTGATGAAATTTGGCACAGATGTAGAACATATTCTGAAAGAACACACAAGCTACTTAGTGATTTTTTTAAATTCCGCGCGGACGCAGTCGCAGGCGACATAACACAATGTTAACTCAAAGGATAGGAACTGAATCTCTAATAACATATCTAATTGTACGCCGAAAGAATTATTGATAATTTGTGTACCACCTACCGTGCCCCCGTGGCAAAGAAACATACAGCTGAGCAAAGGCCCTATCTGTTCTGCATTGCAACGCTTAGTTATAATTTGTTTATTATTATTTTTATTTTTTTTATGTACATTACTTTTCGTGTCCTTAGTTTTAATTATATTAGTGATCTTTAGGTTTTATTTTCTTTTAATGTTTTAATTGTATTATAAGTGTTGTAATGTCTTTGAACGGATTAAATGTCTTATTATTATTATTATTATTATTATTATTATTACCATTTCGTAGGTAGAGGAAGGTTGGTGGCAGGGGCGCCGTCAGGGCCGCGTGGGCGTGTTCCCTTCCAATTTCGTGGTGATGCTGGAGCCCGCGCAGGCCCAGCCCGCGCATCCATACGAGCCCGCACCAGCGCTGCCGCCAAAACCTGGTAACTGATAGGATAATATTGCTTTCATAATACATATTGTCAAAAAATTAAATTCCAGCCTTCCTTAAGATCGAAGAGCTACAATTTAGCACTTGTGAATGTTGCTATGATTAGTTTTTGACCTATATTGCAAGAAAATTATATTTCACTGGAAAGGGTAGAAGATAAACATTCTCGAAATATATGTCAACGAATGAACCATATACTTTTATACACATATACATATATGCCATAGGTTAAATTATGGTAAATTAAAAAAAGCTAACAATGCCATTGTGTCCTTATTAAACTTTCTGTACCACAGCAAATGGAGATGGGTTTTCATTATTATTCACTGGGAAAAAAATACTTGAAAGCTTTTTCGTTGCAGTGAGTTGACACTCTCGGCGTAAAGCTCTTAAGTCGCTTGGAGCTGTATTTATATATCTAGGACTTAGTAACTAGGTGCAAACGCTTTCGTTGCAAACGCGACGCAAATCAAAAACATAAAACACTCATTATTATTTTAATTTTTAGGCCACAACCCTTAATGGCATTTTAAGAATATCCCAAAATTTCTTCACAATCTCTCTATTTGTTTAGTTTAGGAACGCATATACGACATTGATTTTTTCTTAAAAAAGAGATTTGTACGACGAGTAACGGAAGTTTTAGGCTCTTTAAAGGAAAAAACAAAACTTTTTCTTAGTGTCGGATTTTGTGGTGCGTAGTGAAGGAGCAATGCCGCGTGCTGTTTCCTTACACGGCGGTGAACGAGGACGAGCTGACGCTGGCGGAGGGCGAGGTGGTCACCATCCTGTCCAAGGACGCGCCCGACCGCGGCTGGTGGCGCGGCGAGTTGCACGGCCGCGTCGGACTCTTCCCCGACAACTTCGTGCAGCTTCTGCCTCCTGGTCAGTCACTCTCACAACTAACTTCACAAATTAGTGCCCGACGTAACGAAATACAGAACATGGAATTGTTTACACTTGTCACATTTTTATTTATTCATATTGCAGTCCAATATTTTGGTCCTTCGAGTCGGATGTCTCTGAAGTCTAAATTGCTCTATTTAAATTAAATTGTTTGTCTTTAACTTTATGTAACTGTTGCTAGTTTTATACTTTTCACATATTTCCTTGAAAAGTGAAATTGATTACAGAGGTTTTTTTTTAAATCAATAAATACTCATGTGTTAAATGTGCAATTTGCCGCCTTTTTATCGTATATCTCGTATCAAAGCTTACACAAGCCATGTATCACCTGCTCTGATGTAACTTATATGTTATTTTTAGTCATGCGCGAACAATTACATCAAGTGATAATTGCAACGTAATTTTTTTTTCAATTATAAAGTTAAAACTACAACTTAAGAAATCTTATGAAAAATATAATAAAGTAAAGTTTGGTCCGATTTCATCGTCTAAGGCCAACTTAGTCGTGTCTGTTTATTTTATAGTTATCATAGTGTTAGCGCACTGAAGGAAATTTTACTAAGGACTAGCGGTCGACCGCGATTTCATCAGCGCAGAATTTTAAAAAGTAGCCTGTAATATGCATGCATCAGCTACCTTTCTTTAGAAATCGGTCCTGCTGTTACGGACATAACCCGTAACAATGCTTTACTGACAGACATACAAACAGACAGACAGATAAGAATTTTAAATATTGGTTTTTCGTTGTCTGCAAACGCAACTACATCTCGTATACTAAACGCATGTGATGATATGATTTCAAAGAATGACGTTTGTTTAAGAATTTGATTTATTTTTACGAGAAATAATAATTAAATCAGAGAATTAATATTGAAATCACTATTGTAACATTTTTAAGTACATTAATATAGTAAAAAAAAAAAAACAGATAGATATCAGCTTTGTATGGTCTTCACATAACTTTCACTTTGAACATAGCTCACGCAAAAAATAAGACTGACTGATTTAATTGTGCTTTAGTGTTTAACTAAATTTTAACTACATAATAATAATCATTATTTATTATTTCTTTATTATAATATAAATTATCAAATACTCAAAGTTACCAAACGGGATTTCCCTTTTATCAGACATCCTTTGCGTATATGAAATCGCTATTCAGTTTCTGTATTCATTTACTCCATAAATACTGTTTACGTTAATTAATTTTATTAAATGTAATAATTAATTTTGATAATGTTTAATGCGCATCACTAATTTGTTAGTAAACTTGCCTATTTAGTAAGTCAGTGTCACTGTTGACATTTGTATGAAGGTCGAACGAGTGGAGTCGTGATTTTGCGTAACTTACCTCATCGACTGACTTAGTAGTATTTTTATAGTTGAACAGTATTGACAATAAGTTGAAACTATTACGATTTTTTTTATGTGTTTACGAAAAATGGGTGTTGAAAGTGAGTTTAGTGAAATTTCGTTTTTGTCATTCTTACAAGTTGTGTGTTAAATTGTGTTTTTTTTATAGTATAGGTTTTTATTAGTATTATTTAATTAAACTAGTATTATAATTTACTTATTTTTCGATTTCGTTTACAAATGTTGTTCACCTTGATTATGTGAATTGATTTGAAGGTATCAGAAATATAATAAATATTTTTTTTTATTTTGATTTTGCTTTGTAACATTTAGAGTTAACTGTTACTTTAATAACAACTTGTAATTGTATCTCATTTAAAAGCATAACGTGGCAAATGTAACCATATATCAAATTTTATTCAAGTTAAGAGTTAAGTTATAAGATTTAAAAAAATGTCTTGATTGTTTTAAGAGAAATTAGCATCAGAAATAATAGGACTTCTTGCTTAAAAAATCTTTTTTTACTAATATCGCGAAAAGCAATGTTCACTTTATGAATTGTTGCTTTGTATTAAGACGTGTATGTTTCTATAATATTTTATTTGATAAGTCAATAATAAGTTAGATGACAATATACGTGAGGTATTTTCAACCATTATCAGCGATTTATTTCCAAAAGTATTCTAATTGTGTAACTATGTTGTATACGATATGAAACAACATTTTGTATACTTTGATGATTTCTTGTTCTTTAGGAGTTAGCGAAAGTCACACCTTGAAACTCTTAAACATAGATTATATCTCTAAATTGAGTGTTTTATACAATTTGGATGTTAAATTAAAAATTATTAATTTTTGTTTTAAAAATGTCACAACTAATTTTAATATTCAATTTGACTTAAAACTAAGAAATGTAATATAGACATTGTTTTTGATGTAAATATTGTAATGTAATTTTCAACAAAAAAGGCCTCAAGAGGTCTTATAACTCGCCTCATTTTTTGCTCCGTACTCATTACCTAGGGGATATAAATAGTTGAAATTTACATTCATAAATGTCAGTAATTGTTTATTGATATGTTTTATTTTCAGTAACACAAGAAGTGGATGAGAAGAAGCCGGACAGACCGCCAGCTAAGACAACTAACGCAATATATCCAGTACTCAATAAGTATTCAGAGAAAACGGCGTCCGTGAAGGAGCTCAGTACCTCGAAAATAAGGTCAGCTAAATATACAGCGATTTAACAACCGTTTTACAGCTACTGGAATGTTTGAAAAACGGTTTTTAATAATACGTTATTGATACTGTCCGTACAAAATGATTGGTCCGTTTGGACAGCTGTCAGTTTGCTGTAATTATTCTAACCAGAATACGTTTAAATTTGTACGTACAGTCAAAACCGTTTATATCGACATCGTTTAGAACAACATACCGGTTAAATTGACCAAAATCAAAGGTCCTGCCTGAATGTTATATACATATCTTTCCTATTAATACCTGTCACCGGTTGTTACAACTATCGGTTTTTACGACTCAATATGAGTAGTCCCTTCGATGTCGTTATAACAGATTTTGACTGTATTTATATGTTAGTATGTGGTAGTTTTATTGTATGATATTTAATCCGCTTTTTGACAACTATAATAAACTAGCTGTCGTCTGCGACTCCGGACGGAGTTAAAAAAAAAACTTAAAAATTAGCCTATGTGTTCTTCCAGACTGTGATCTACATCTATGCCAAATTTCATCAAGATCCGTTCAGTCGTTCTGGAGATACCTTCAAACAAACATCCATCCATTTAAACATTAGCATTTATAATATTAGGTCCTTACATATGAAATTGGCGTTTTGTATGGGAGGAACAAAAAGTCGAATATTTTTTAATATAATATATTTAATTAATCAAAGTATGAACCATTATTTTCTATGCACTTTTGCCATCTCATAGGTAGTTCATTGATCCCTTTACTAAAAAAACCAGTCGGACGGGAATCAATAAAATCTTTGAAGGCGATTTGGACTGCCCCATCGGAGTTGAATTTTTTCCCTTGCAAGAAGTTATCCAAATTTCGGAAAAAATGGTAATCTGTTGAAGCAAGGTCCGGGGAGTACGAAGGATGTCTTAGACTTTCCAATTGAAGCTCTTCTAATTTAGTAGCCGTCTGTTGCGCAGTGTGTGGTCTAGCGTTGTCGTGAAGCAGCAGTGGCGTGGAGCGATTGACCAGCCTAGGTTGTTTAGCCGGTAGCTTTTCCATCATGGTTTGCAATTGCTGACAATAGACATCAGCCGTAATAGTCTGGCCAGATTTGAGAAAACTGTAATGAACAATACCGGCACTAGTCCACCAAACGCTTACAAGTAACTTTTTGGGGTTAATTTTCGCTTGGGGCAGGATTTGGCTGGCTGGCCAGGATCCAACCATTGCGCTGAGCGCTTTCGATTATCGTAAAGAACCCATATTTCATCACAGGTAATGATTCGGTTTAAAATACCTTCATTATTGTGCCGGTTTAGTAATGTAACGCAACAGTCGACGCGCGTTTGCCGGTTTGCTTCAGTCAATTCGTGAGGTACCCACCTTTCAAGCTTTTTTATCTTCCCAATTTGCTTCAAGTGAATTAAAACAGTTTTATCTCTAACATCGCACCCTGCAGCTAACTCTGACGTGGTTTGCGATGGATCCGCTTCCACAATAGCCTTCAACTCTTCATTATCAACTTGAGTCTCAGGCCGTCCACGGGGCTTGTTCTGCAGATCGAAATTTCCAGAACGAAAACGTTGGAACCAAAAACGAACTGTGTTTTCTTTTGCAACACGACCGCCATACACATCATTCACCCTTCGAGTCATTTCCACAGCACTAGAGCCACGGCGGAACTCGTACTCGTAAATAATGCGATATTTTAAGTTTTCCATTTTGTATAATGAGTGACGCAAACAGAAAAAAACAGAAGAAAAAAACAAATGAATGACGGTCATCGAACCACAAATACATGAGTCTATAGCTGTACAAATTTGAATTTGGAATTCCTTACCAAAGAGGAGAAATTCGTGATTAAAGTGGCCAGTACGAAAAACGCCAATTTCATATGTAAGGACCTAATATTAGTAAGATTTGTTACCAATCAATTATTCTATTTGTATGTAATAATTTCAGCCTGCACAAAGAGAGCACGACTAGTAAAGAAAGCAGTACAAGCAGTACAAGTACTGTGACACACTCCAGCAAGCTGGAGTCGGAGAAGATCGTACACAATGACACCGTCAATGACACACCGGATGGACAAGTTAGTACTTTTCATGTCATATAGAAAATTATTTTTCACCACTCGATATAACGTCCACTCCACATAACGTCTCAAAATGCTCTGTCCCATGACGTTATATAGAGTTTACACAGTACATATGTCATCATCATCAGCTTACTATACATCCCCACTGAGGAGCTCGGAACCTACCCCAAATTAAAGGGGACTAGGTCATAGTCAACTACAGCCAAGTGCGGGTTGACTTCACACATATCATTGAATTTCTTCTCAGATATGTGCAGCATCACAATGTTTTCCTTCATCGTAAGAACATCAGATAATTGTATATATGTAAATCGAAAAACACATTGGCGGGATTCGAACCCAGGACTTGCAGGTTGCAAGTCAAGCTAACCTCTCAGCCAGCGAGGCTCTGTAACATAGTAAATATGTAACTAAGTAAAATTTTGATAAATGAAAATAATCATTACCTATTATTACATATTTTATATTAAATTCCATTAACAAATGCCGGTTTGTTTTCTTGAACAATAATGTCGGTGATCAAGTGTTGTTGATAACAATTGTGATTTGTGATTGATAAGTCATTACTTTGATTATTTCAAGTGTGTAACTATCAATGTTACTTTAACATTAAAAACAATTTAAAAAATAATTGTAATTGAAACGTAACAGTCGTACACAGAGTGATTGTGTCATTACGAAAGGTCCCTTAGTCAGGATTAAGTGTAGAAATCACTAGAAACAGTCGAAGTGTTTATTTATTATACAAAATAAACACTAAAGATCCTTAGGAAATAATTAACAATTATAAGTGCTATAATTAGTTTCATGAAAACATCAAAAGATGAATTAAAGTGTAATGAACAATATTGTACTGGGTTATGAAGAGATGTGATTCTTTTGAAGAGTTATTCAAATTTTGGTTTAAAATGATGAATTCGTATGTTGATAAGTTTATAAATCGTTTAAAGGTAAAGAAGCCACCTGTTCCGTTGAAAAAAAGTCCCACTCCCTCGTCTGGTGTCAGCGGACTGTTTAGTGGTCTTAAGAACAAAATGTTATCGTCCTCTGACAAGTGAGTTTTTTTTATTTCTTTTTTTTTGCTTATTCAATGTTAAATTTGATATAATATACATGGTTATTATGTAATTTTAAATGTCCATTAAAATAATTAATATTTAATTATTGTGTTGCAATTTGAAAGTAATTAACGATATGTATTAATATTTTTTAACTGTGCTAATGATTAGAAATTACCTTTACATCAGAAATTACTCCTATTCTAGATACATTTTATATTTTAAGTTAGGATTTTTTTATTATTTTATTTATATTATACAAAAAATCAGAGTAGATGATATTAAAATGATTGACTAATATTTTTTTAATCAACGAAACTTGTTCTAGAATATTTTTCACAACAGAAGACATAAATTCGAACTCACGACTCGAATGATATTTAACCATTAGACTATTAGCGCTTCATTATAATTAAATCTTACATCTTCCTAATATTATAAATGAGAAAGTTTGGATGTATGGATGAATGTTTGTTAGAGGTTATCTCCAGAAAGCTCATTGGATTTCTTATGAAATTTAGCACAGATGTAGAATTTAGTCTGGAAGAACACAGACTTTTATAAAGTTTTTTTTTCTATATTATTTTATAAAAAGGCTAATTTAATTTATTTTCTATTTCAGAGAGAAATCATCAACTATATCGAGTGGTAGTAGCAGTAGTGGGGAGTGGGATAAGATCGACGGCGGTGTTCCAAGCAAGGCAACTAATGCCACTGCCAATGCCACACCCACTGTCAATGCCACGCCCAATGCCACTGTTGTATCAAACAACATCGTAACTACCAACAATGTCAATACATTCGACCATGTTGAAAGGAATTCTATATTGAATGACCCTCGAGCTGGAAGGTATGTTAAAACATATTTATTAATACCAAATATGACCTTTCTAAAGGTGATTTTTTTATTTTTAAAATAAAAAAATAGGTATTTAAGGTAATTCATTTCCCAATCTATGGAAAGAGGCACAAATAATTCCTCTACCCAAAAAGTCCAAACCATCCTCTCCGTCGGACTATCGACCAATATCCATACTTCCGTTTTTGTCCAAAGTCCTAGAGCGCCTTGTCCATCAACAACTGAACTCCTTCCTCTCCTGCAACAATCTTTTAAATCCATATCAATCTGGCTTCCGTCCTGGCCATAGTACGGCTACTGCACTCTTGAAAATCACTGACGACATAAGATTAGGAATGGATGATCAAAAGCTCACGGTGCTGACATTGTTGGATTTCAGCAATGCTTTCTGCACTGTGGATTTTGATATTTTACTTGCAATTATGCGCTCTCTTAACATATCTCCGGCTGTTATTGACTGGTTTCATAGTTACTTGTATGGGCGTCGGCAACGTGTGCGAGTTCAAGATAATTATTCCTTTTGGTGTAGCATAAATGCCGGCGTACCGCAAGGTGGCGTGTTGTCCCCACTTCTATTTGCAATTTTCATTAATTCTATAAGCTCTCAAATATCTTCTCTCTACCACCTATATGCAGACGATCTCCAAATATATAACCAGTCGACTTTAGCTGATTTACCAAGTGCTATAAATATAGCTAACATGGATTTGGCCAGTATTTCGCGTTGGGCTAAATCTTTTGGTTTGCAAGTCAATCCTGCTAAGACGCAAGCTATCATTGTTGGCAGCTCGCGTCTTATTAGTAAAATTGACTGGCATCAACTACCACCTATTATATTTGATGGCATAATAGTCCCGTACAGTGACACTGTGAAAAATCTTGGCCTGCTGATTGACCGTAATTTATCTTGGGTACCGCAGATACGGGAATTGAGTCGAAAATTGTTCGGAGCCCTTGGTTCTTTTCGACGTTTGTGTAATTTTCTTCCGATTCCTACCAAAGTTGCGCTTGTTCAGTCCTTACTTCTGCCTATACTTGACTATGCCGACATTTGCTATCCTGATCTCACAGAGGAGCAATTAAATAAACTTGACCGCCTTCAAAATGTTGGTATACGGTTTATATTTGGGGTACGCAAATATGACCACATATCCGAATATCGTGTAAAGCTCAAGTGGCTCCCAATCCGTCTTCGCCGGAATGCTCACATTCTTTCTACTTTATATAATATACTGTTCAATCCACTTGCTCCACATTATTTGAAAGAACGTTTTAAGTTTACATATCTCACTCATGACCACACCTTGCGTTCTAGTACAAACTTTTCTCTTCTTACTCCTTCACACACTTCTTCTTTCTACTCAAAATCGTTCACGGTTTACGCTGTGAAACTATGGAACTCCTTACCTCTCTCTATTAGATGCAGTAAAAGTATTGAATCATTTAAAAAACATGTCAAAGATCACTATCTGCAGCTCTAATTTGACTATATATTGCTGAAATATTGTATTAGTTTATTTTCTCTTATTAATATTTCTATTGTTTTTATTTTTATTTCTTATCACTGTTCATGTGCACCCTACCGATTTGGTTTACTTAGCTTAATTTCTACCCAAAGGTTGTCTGGCAGAGATCGCTGCTTAGCGATAAGACCGCCTTTTGTGAAAATCCTGTTGTACTTTCTTTTTATGTAACTCCATGATAGTGCACAATAAAGTATATTTGTATTTGTATTTTAAGTATGTTATCTAGTGAAATCATAAATAATTAATTTGGATAACTAAATTGGTAAAAAAATAAAAAATTAATGTTTTTTGTCATATAATGTTAGTTATATTTGAAAAAAAAGTTTAAAAAGTATACGCAATATTGCAGTAAGAAAGTGAGAATTCGTCGTCGTAAGTCTGATCTTCGATCGCATAGGAGTAAGGTCCCGTAAGATAATATTTAATATTTCAGTGTCAAAATTTCCATAAAACGCAACAAAAAGTAGATAAATTTTGCACCATAGACTAATAAATGGAGTAAGAGAAATTAAAAGAAGATGAGAGAGATTTTTTTGTATGTATTAGTTTTATGTCATATGATTAATACAGTAAAATTAATATGAGTGTGTATTGAATGTGAATTAATATGAGTATATATAGTTTATGTTTAATTATATTTTGTATATATGTTGATATAACTTGATGTTTGATCTAACCATGGGTTTCCGAGATTTAAATCTATATATAAAATATATTGCCGTCCCTTTTCCTATCTTTGACAAAATAGAGATAACAATATGTTTTATACGTTGATTTTCGTCTCAGAAACCCAATATAAATAGCATAGATAATATTTTTCTTATTTAAAATAAAGAAATTACGTTTATTTAATAATGTGTTCATATAAGTAATATTAACGTAACATCTTGAAATCTAATTATGAATTTAATTTTTTTTTGATTTGGCTTGGTCTTTCGAGTCGGTACAAATAGTGTATGAATTTGACATGTAATAATTAATAGAAAATGTTGGTAATTAAAATACGATCGTTAATTCCAGTCAGATAAATGACAAGTGCAACTGCCACTGATAAAAAAGATGATCCGCTACAATAGTGATAAAGGCAATTTCATCATCTCCTTGACATTGTCCCACTTACGATGGGTGCACCAGGTTTCCGTCCTCCAAATCAATCTGTCTTCCGTCATCTCCATTGTCACCCTCTTCTTGATCATCTCACCTTTCACGCAATCCATCCATCTCTTCCTAGGTCTACCTCTACTGGTGTACCTCCACACTCATACTTAATGTTCTCTTTGTCACATGCGATTCCCTCCTCCATAACATGCTCATACCACGCTAACCTTTTATTTCTCATTTTTCTACTACTGGTGCTAATTTCAGACTTCCTTTAATATACTCATTTCGTATTTTATCCACTCTTTTTTACTCCAAACATCCATCTTAACGCCGCATATACTGTCTTTTCATCCATCCCTTTGATAGCCCAACATTCGGATCCATACATCAATGCAATTTGATATTGAATAAATAATATGTAATCTCGATTAACTTTTAATTGTAAAAAATCGATTCTACCACATCACTATTTATTTGGGACTAAAAACTTGCAACACTGGAAATGTAATTTTACTGACTGGACTTAATAATCTTACAGTAGTTGAAATATTTCAGAGTGAAAGCTCCTAGACGTAGACCTCCCAGTCAGGCACTGCGAGATGACACGCCGCAACAAATCGGACTCAGTAACGGACATGAAGGTACTATTATATACAATTATATAGCACAAATTCCGTTATTAAATAAATTACCAACAGCTAATTGTCTTTCAATATTAATATTGACCAAATAAGTCTTTACTTTCGAATGTTAAATGACCATGTTAATATGGGTTTGTGAGATTAAAATCTCTGCTTTGTCAAATATAAAGAAGGTGATATGTTTTATAAAGATATTTTGCTTTCAGAAACCCACAGTTAATCCCATAGTATATTTAAACGTTAAGCAAAAGTAAGTTTTTGAAAATCAATTGTGCAATTACAGTACCAACAGAAAAGTCAAGCGGTGATAAATTAGAAGAGATAAGACCTCGGGCTCGCGAGTGGGAGAAGCACCGGGCGCCGTGGATGGACGAGCTGAAGATGAGTCAGGCTAAGAAGACCAGCTTCAGTGATACCAAGTCTCGCTCCGTTTCCACCTCCTCCGATACCGGCGTCGCCAGCAAGGCTGGTGGCGGCAGTACTGATAGGTACCACAATAAATATAGTCTTCAATCAATCATTCTCGCTCACTTGTTCACTCATTCATTCTCGCCAATTGACTCATTGATTCATTCTTTCCTTCTCACTCATTGACTTATTCATTCATTGATTCTCGCTGTTACTCATTTCAATCATTAGTTCATTCGCTGGTTAATTTTCACTGAATCCTTCATTCGTTCACTGATTTTGAATATGGTAAAAATTAAGTAATAAATATTTAAATGTTCCAGAATACTAGAATGTGGTCTAGAAGAAAGGAAAACATCAACACATTCGATGGAAATGTCGAAGAGTACGTCTTCTATAAGCAATAGAATATCAGTTTTAGAAAACTTTGAAGAGGTAACGAAATAATACAGAAATTAGCTATTTTTCTATCTATTAAGTAACTTAGATTTAATTAATTATTAATAGAAACTATGTTTATTACAGACGAAGACGCGACACTCGCTCGAATCAAAGAAGGACGCGAATAACTCGCGGGATGAGACTAACCTGAACAAAACTGTTCCCCCTCTACCTTCACCCACTGCCGCTGGTGAGTACTGTTAACATACAAGTGTTACCACACAGGTGTTACCACACAGGTGTTACCACACAGGTGTTACCACACAGGTGTTACCACACAGGTGTTACCACACAGGTGTTACCACACAGGTGTTACCACACAGGTGTTACCACACAGGTGTTACCACACAGGTGTTACCACACAGGTGTTACCACACAGGTGTTACCACACAGGTGTTACCACACAGGTGTTACCACACAGGTGTTACCACACAGGTGTTACCACACAGGTGTTACTACACAGGTGTTACCACACCGGACATGGCAACCATCTTTACTCCTATTGGCATGCAATTTTTGTCCATTACTTGCATATTTTTTTTTCAATTTTCTCAACCCCTAAATTTAATGACGTGACAATATGTTTGAAGCCTTATTCGGAAAATAATTATTCAAAAATATGCCTTAATTGTTAATATCCTGCATTATAAAGAAGTGTGTCTTTACATTTTATATAAGTATAGATTAAGCAGTTAAATTTGTATTTATTTATTTAAGGACGGACATTAACAGCGATGCTAGAAGAACTCAAGAAACCATCAACACCTCCGATGACGGCCGCTCGAAGTGAACCGGTCACAGATAGATCACCAAAATACGACAAGATTGTTACAAGCACGGAGAAAATTAGCGAAATCAATTCAATAACCAAGTCTTCAGCGATCATAGAGAAGACCAGCGTTATAGAAAGACCAGAGAAGACCGAGGAGAAGACGGAAAGACCGACGGCATTGTCTGTCGGCGCAAGCACATTGGAGAGGCGATCTAATTCTATGAAACCGGACTCTAAAATAGAGGCTACTGATGCATTAATCGCACAACTTAATTGCAGGGTAAGTTTTTTTATAGTAGCCAAGTATTTTTTCCTAAAAACAAACTTCATAATATTAATATTTGTCGCTAAAACTCATTTTCTAAACAACTCACTTATGAAACTTTTTCAAGTAACTGCTTAAAATAAGCTACTCTTATAAAACAACAAGCTGTTCTTTTTTACAAAGAAAAACTATATTTTTGTTTATATTGCGTAAATCTTTCAATTGTATATCTCAAAAGTTCAAATACTCAAATCATAACGAAGGCCTTAATTATCGGCTGAGATTTACCTTTACACTAGCAACCATCCATCTTTGCTACTACTGGCTTGCAATATTTGTTCTCTATTTCTCGTATAACATTTTTTTTATTTCAATTTACTCACCCATTAAATTTAATGGCGTAAAAGTATAAAGCCTTAAAGCGTTTTGTACGTATTACAAAAATAATTAAAATATGCTGTGATTGCTACGACCCTGTGTTAGAAAGAAGTGTGTGTTTACTCTACTATATCTTATCAATCAATACATAGTATAAAACAAAGTCGCTTTCGCTGTATGTCCGTATGTATGCTTAGATCTTTAAAACTACGCAACGGATTTTGACGCGGTTTTTTTTAATAGATAGAGTGATTCTTAAGGAAGGTTTGTATGTATAATAAATGCATAATATAGTAGAGAAACACTGATAAATTTAAAGTTTTCTAATGTGATGTCGTAAATAAGCACGTTTTTTTGCGCTTATATTGCAAACGCTGGCTGAACCCTACGAGATAGACCAAAATAATGTACTACAGTATTGTTCACCTTAAAAAGTTCAACAAAAAAGTCCGCGATGGTATATGTCTATCTCTTAGGGATAACCCAGCATAACCATTTTTATTCTTTTACGAAGTGATTTTAAACAATACAGCATTAATCCTTATCCATTTAAGTACCTTAAATAAATTGTGCATTTATTATAGAAAGTAGGTTGTCCTGTTATTTTATTAAGAAATCTGAATCCTCCTAAGCTCTGCAATGGCACACGTTTGCTGGTAAAATCACTAAAAAAATTCATAATAGAGTGCACAATACTCACCGGATGTGGTACCGGAGAAAATGTACTAATTCCCCGAATTCCTCTGATACCATCAGATTTACCGTTCCAATTTAAACGCCTACAATTTCCGGTAAAGATATCTTTTGCAATGACCATTAATAAATCGCAGGGTCAAACTTTTAACGTTGCAGGATTAGACTTGAGTGTTGAGTGTTTTTTCACATGGCCAATTATATGTCGCGCTGTCAAGAGTAACGTCTAAGCAAAACATGTTTGTATTGGCTAATGACAAAAAAGCTGTGAACGTTGTGTATAAGGACATTCTGTAGTAGGTATATTTTGCATTGCACCCGTGCGAAGCCGGGGCGGGTCGCTAATTAATATTATAAATGCGAATGTTTAGATGGATGGACGGATGGATGGACGGATGGATGGATGTTTGTTGTTTGAAGGTATCTCCGGAATTGTTCAAAAGATTTTGACAAAATTTGGCAAAGAAACAGTCTGGTAGAACACATAGGCTACTTATTATGTTTTTTTTTAAATGCCACGCGGACGGAGTCGCGGGTATCAGCTTATATCATACAAAAACTTATTTTATGTTTACAGATAACAAATCTAGAGAAGCTACTGGAAGTACAGAATGCAAAGTTCAATGCGGCCATTGAAGAACTGAAGTACAAACTTGCAGTGGAAATGGAGAAGAGGCAGACATTACAGTCAGAGTTGGAGAAATTGGCGCAGTGCGTCACACAAGTCTAGCCTTTACAAATGTACTCCGATTTGGATAATTATGTGAAATTTTATAGTGAATTAGTGTATGAAGACAGTGTTATTGTGTAGATTTTGTGGAATGGTGTAATGAAACAAATTTTAGTGTCGGCAAGTTACTACGCGTGCACAATATGTGAGACCCGGAAAATGACGTCATAATTAAACGTACGTATGTCGTAAAGCTTACATCTTGAAATTATCTCTAATGATAATAGCATTAGGTTTATTTTACATTTTAATATTTTCCGGTAAACTTTGACTTGTAGCAACTTATTTTTTTATAGTGAATGGGTAGTAATTTACCTTCAATGTTCAAGCTATTTATGATTGATTGACTGATTGCAAGTTTCACTAGTCCGTTCAGACTGACTGGGCGGAGATTGGATTAGATTTTTATTGCAAATATATTTGAACTTTATATCTTCGAAACAAGGTTTAATTTTACTCTTCAAGTCCTTTTAACGATTGCTCTTGATCATTGTCAATCGTATAAAGCTTAAATTTGTTTACAACAAAAATGTGCCCTACTCTCCGCCCCGGGCTGATTGAACAGAAGGGTCACTTTAAAAAAAAATAGAAACTATATGTTTTTGTGAAGGTTTTCGTAAAGTGGAAAGTCATGGTTAATGTATGGCATTTGTGTATGACCATGTATTTCAGTTGTCCGGATGTGGTTTATATTTGAGTTGTAACTAAATATAGCAACTTGTTACTTCAAATAATTCTAAAATAGGAAACGGCTAAAACACTCAGGTACATTTGTCCGGTGTCGGCACCGACTAGTTTCAAGCCCATCGGAGGGCCCTTCATCAGGGTGATTGGGACTGGTATTATTTCGCGGACACGGCCCGTCACGGACTAGTCGGTGCCGACACCGGACATACTTGTGTGTTTTAGCCGTTTTCTATTTTAATTAATGATAATGTCTCACGAAAGTTTGAATAATCAAATAATTCTATTTGAAATTGTGTTACTGCTTTCTACTTTGTTTTTTAGTACACTAACATTCCTTAATATTATTTAAAAGTCCTACTTATGTTGTATTATTTTTATAATGTAATTATTACCGCTTTTGTTGCGCTTCTTTTATGTACTTACGACTTACGATGCATATAATGTTAACTTTAATAACGTTTTGTTAGCTTTAAGGCGTTGTTATTTAATATCAGGGTTTATTCACTATTTCGTGTATTTAATTGTAATCTGTTAGTGCGCACGGAAATTGGACAAAATAGATATCACAGATTATAAAATAGCACAAGCTAAAAAAATTTTCAGTAATAATTTTTCCACTAGACAATTCTATTTCTTGTTATTTCTACAGTTCCAATTGATACGATCATTTTGTATATCGACGCCATTTTGTATATTTCATAGTTATACAATACATAGGATTATGCATCTTATGTAATGTTTTAATAAAGTTTTTTTTTGTTTTTGAATTATAATAGCTTAACGTACATTAAGCCTAATCTTATTTATAATTAATCTTAATTCATATTTAAGTCTCAATGCGTAAATTATGATTACAAAATTTGTGCCATTATTGATTGAAAACTGAGTAACTTAAGGTTTGGTATTATAAGATTCAAACTTTATAGCGGCTCGTGCGTAGCTCAGAACACATGTTAGCATAGTTTAGTGACGGGAAGACTACGCGCTTACTTATTCTTTATTCACATAGATGTTACCCTAGTGGTATAGGCCGTGTTAACCTTTTTGGCAGCTTAAGGCGTCAGGCGGCTCTCCCACATATTAAAAATTATTAATTCTATAAAGCAATGTAAAAAATATATCATTATTAAGAAAAAATACAGTTAAATTGTGTATTTTGGTTTTGACAAATCATTTTCAAAATCCCGGGAACACGTTATAACCTGTCATGGATTTTTCAGTGACGTCACACAATGATAATGGCGCCGTCCACTGCGAGACGTCACCCTTTCTGATTGCTGTTTCGTGTCACGTTACCAAATGTCAAATTAAAAAGATTTTAATGTCAAAAGATTTTAAAAATACTATTGATTTCATTTTGATAGTTATTAGTGTTTTTTGTCTTCTTTTTGACTATATTCTTTGTAACACAATTACTTCCGAAGTCTTCACAAAGTACAGTAGCCAATTGTGTACTGCACAGAAATTCGTAGGAAGTTCCGACTTGTGAAGATATTTGAAAAAATAAATACAATAGAATAAAATTGTGTTCTTTGTACGGCGTTCGTTTCCAAGCCGCCGTAAAGTTTGAATGGCACTGTATATGTATGAATATTGAAGAGTTCACAATGATATGAAGGACGGGTGACCGCCTCGTTAGCAAAGATTCTTTATATTCCAGAATGTTGGAGAACCAATGACTTTTTGTGTCATTTAGAATAAATTTAGTCATAGCAGTAATTTGGTACATGTTATTGTTTACAATCAACAAAGTTATTGGTATATTTTAAAGATTTTTTTTTTCATATGTTAACACATATCATTTGTGATTGCAACATTCCATATATTATAATTTAACATTACAGTGGGTTTCCGAGACCGAAATCTCAGTTTAAAATATATTGGTTGTCTTTATTTAGTCAAAAATAATTAGAGGGATGACTTTGTTTTATAAAGAGATTTTGGTCTCAGAAACCAAAGATATATATTTTATCCAAATTATTATTTTTCATCAATATGATTGCATAATGTACGCCAAGAGCCATATTTCTTACACGTAATTAATATGTTTTTGTATTTTGTACATATATTGAGTAAATCGTTTTTATAATGTAACTGGAGTACCTTTTTGTCGAAACATATCTTTGATGTTTTTTTTTCTGTTTTGTTCACTAAACACATATAGATTTAATAACTCGATGTATGTTAGTTCCACCTCTTTTATTGTAAGTATTAAATAAAAAAAAGCTTATTTGTAAATTGTAAGGTTGTGTTTCGCCATCCAATGTTTTAAACATTTATTCCAAGGTGACTAGGTTCGTATCCAAGGCGTCTTTATAGTTTTTATTTTTTTTTAATTTCCAAGATTATAATAAACAAATGAAGGTAAAATTTGGTGACAAACGAATTCTTCAATTTTTTTTATAAATATCATGTTTTCTGAAGCCTTGTTTGGGTTAAAAATTAATGAGAAATAGTAAATATTTAAATGGGAAATTCAATAGCATTGTGCGTTACGTCTTGGATTTAGGTCTGGTTGAATAACGCAATTGAATAAGGCTCGTAGAATCTGTAGTTGGTTATAATCTGTAATGATGTTGAAATATGATTAGATTTAAAACTATAGATATATAGATTATAGATAAAATTGTGATAGACATTGCCTAAATATAAACTTACGTTACTAAATCATTTGAAAGGCTTTAATTGTGCACAAATACCCTGATACGATATTTAGTTGTGAAATGTACAGATTAAAATATATCTAGTTGTGTTGACAAACAAAAAAAATATTATTGTTCAGTTGTCATAGCCGCGACAACAATTGATGCATAATTTTGTCGATTAAATTAATTTTCTATAATGAATTATCTTATATTGAAGCACATTTATGAAAAAATACTAATCGAAGTTAGTAACGATAAGGTTCAATGTAGGCATTATTAAAATCGATTCAATTAAACGATATGCTTGAATCGATTCTCAAAATCAATTCAAGAATAATACAAATATCGATTATAATAATCAATAATCGATAGAGAGTAAGTTCTCAAATTTTTGGTAATCTGTAGTCGATGTTATTTTTTTATTTATTAATGTCAGAGAGTACATAGAATTTGTTTATTATTTCATTGTTTTAGATGCATAATGTTGACTCGTATTGTTTTTTTAAATTGCTTTAATTGTTTATATTAAATTTTTTTTACTAGAAAGGCACACGTTTTTTCGACAAAGTGATAATTCGCTTTATTGTACTTTTATCAAACAATAGTTCAAAATTGACATTTTATTACTACAATTAGTACCAGAAACTAGTGATGTACCTGTGTAGTGAAATGCCTTTAAAAAGTCCGATTAGGCGTTACCTATTTCACATAAGGCTCGTTTGTACCTGAGATATATTGTGTTAAAGTTATCGATTCTATTGATATAAAATGAGGAATAAATGTTATGGTGCATATACTACTGACATGATTGACGACTTTAAGATTTTTTTTCTACTGGCCAGAAATATTTGGTCGAATTCTTTCTACATTTGTAAGGAGAGGTATTAGGGATGATTGATGACTTGTCTAAAATAGTATGATTCCAGAATAAGATCAGACAAATAATAGCGACAATACTGTAAGGCCCATCGTTCACAAGACAACGTAAATCGTCGTAACTAATATTGTATGGTTGCATCGCGAGTATCGCGTTGCGCTCGCTCCGTACACAACGTTGATTTGTCAGCGCCATTTGTCTATTAAGTACAGGCATAGCGACTACAACTTAACTTGATTTGCTCCACCATCTTGACAAAACAGGTTGCGAGCGAAGGTAGATAGAAATGACGACGCGCGCTGAGTACGAATCTCTATGTATTGCGTATGAGCGACTAAACTCGAGATTTACGTTGCTTTGTGTACGAAGGACTTTAGACAACTTTTGTTCTGATTTTTATTATATATGTCAACAAAGTTTACTTCTCGATAAAATGAATGTCGATAAGTCGATCATCCCTAAAATGAAGTAATATGGCGATACGTACGATTGCGAAGCCAATAGATGCATTTATATTAATTCTTGGTGTACATAAGCTTATAAATAAAGGCGTAGATAATAAAATGTACATAAATAAAATAAAAATTTGGTGGAAAGTACACGTCGAGTTGGGAATGGAGGGGTTTATATGATAAACCGAGGTTATTTTGTATTATAATAATGAAATTTCGATGTAATTTTTTTTTAGTACTTAAATTTTTATGTACGCTGTTCTCACTCCATGCATTCCCGAGCTCTAAGAGGTTCAATATATTCATCTTATGAATAATAAAATAAATATACTATGTAATTAACAGAGTTTTTTTTTTATCCCACTTGGTTATTTCTAGTGATGCAACGGATGTCTGTTTCTCTTGCTGGATTTAACTGTCTAGTTGTCCATATAAAATTTGACAACTGGCAAAATGTGACTATTTCATTCTTACGAGTTATTAAATGTACTTTTGAATAAGTGATAACCATGTAATATTAGGTCCTTACATATGAAATTGGCGTTTTTCGTACTGGCCACTTTAATCACGAATTTCTCCTTTTTGGCAAGGAATTCCAAATTCAAATTTGTACAGCTATAGACTCATGTATTTGTGGTTCGATGACCGTCATTCATTTGTTTTTTTTCTTCTGTTTTTTTCTGTTTGCGTCACTCATTTTACAAAATGGAAAACTTAAAATATCGCATTATTTACGAGTACGAGTTCCGCCGTGGCACTAGTGCTGCGGAAACGACTCGAAGGGTGAATGATGTGTATGGCGGTCGTGTTGCAAAAGAAAACACAGTTCGTTTTTGGTTCCAACGTTTTCGTTCTGGAAATTTCGATCTGCAGAACAAGCCCCGTGGACGGCCTGAGACTCAAGTTGATAATGAAGAGTTGAAGGCTATTGTGGAAGCGGATCCATCGCAAACCACGTCCGAGTTAGCTGCAGGCTGCGATGTTAGTGATAAAACTGTTTTAATTCACTTGAAGCAAATTGGGAAGATTAAAAAGCTTGAAAGGTGGGTACCTCACGAATTGACTGAAGCAAACCGGCGAACGCGCGTCGACTGTTGCGTTACATTACTAAACCGGCACAATAATGAAGGTATTTTAAACCGAATCATTACCTGTGATAAAAAATGGGTTCTTTACGATAATCGGAAGCGCTCAGCGCAATGGTTGGATCCTGGCCAGCCAGCCAAATCCTGCCCCAAGCGAAAATTAACCCCAAAAAAGTTACTTGTAAGCGTTTGGTGGACTAGTGTCGGTATTGTTCATTACAGTTTTCTCAAATCTGGCCAGACTATTACGGCTGATGTCTATTGTCAGCAATTGCAAACCATGATGGAAAAGCTAGCGGCTAAACAACCTAGGCTGGTCAATCGCTCCACGCCACTGCTGCTTCACGACAACGCTAGACCACACACTGCGCAACAGACGGCTACTAAATTAGAAGAGCTTCAATGGGAAAGTCTAAGACATCCTCCGTACTCCCCGGACCTTGCTCCAACAGATTACCATTTTTTTCGAAATTTGGATAACTTCTTGCAAGGGACAAAATTCAACTCCGATGGGGCAGTCCAAATCGCCTTCAAAGATTTTATTGATTCCCGTCCGACTGGTTTTTTTAGTAAAGGGATCAATGAACTACCTATGAGATGGCAAAAGTGCATAGAAAATAATGGTTCATACTTTGATTAATTAAATATATTATATTAAAAAATATTCGACTTTTTGTTCCTCCCATACAAAACGCCAATTTCATATGTAAGGACCTAATATATCATCATCTTTATTATCATCAGCTCACTATACATCCCCACTGAGGGGCTCGGAGCCTAGTTGACTTCACACATATCATTGAATTTTTTCTCAGATATGTGCAGACAGCATCACTATGTTTCCCTTCACCGTAAGAACGTCGGATAAATGTACATATGTAAATCGAAAAACACATTGGTACATGGCGGGATTCGAACCCAGGCCCTGCAGATTGCAAGTCAAGTGTCACGAGCCACCGACGCCTAATAATTATATCTTTTTCTAATCTAGATTTGGTGTATTTGATACTTAACACATTCACTGTTTACAAAATAAAAAAAGGTAACAGCTGGGAGCCAAAACTTTTAATGGTGAATTTTTATTTAGTACCTGGGAATGCTTGAACATATAGATAAATTAACAATGTTATTATAATTATTTCAATAAAAACACATTTTTGCATTTGAGCGCTAGGGATCATCATTTTGAGCGCTAGGGATGGCAATGGTTTAGTTCACTAATATGTAGATATTTGATCCACGGTCGCATTTCTGTGTACTAATATGTTACAAGATTTTGACAAAGTCAAGTTTTTCATCAAATTCCAGAATATTGAGTAAAACATACACACACGTATACACACACACATATACACAAAAAACGCATATACATACACACACACATACAGGACATACACATATATATATATATATACATAAAAAATATACATACATAACATAAAGTTCAGACTTAGCTTCATGTGATACAAGATATTTGTATGTTTGCTTTCGTACGAACGTGGTACTAATCACTGTAACACTGTAAGAATAAAACTAATACTATTTTTCGTTAGTTGACTATATTGCCAGAGTGGCCACACAAAGCAACATGGACTCACTTCAAACGCCGGCGGCTTACTGGCTACTACAAAGTGAACGGGCCCCTCGCTCGGATCCGAGGGGGAGGCGCCGCTACTAATAGCTCTGCCCACTCGGAACCGAGTGGTCAGCAGTGAATGTATTAATAAAGAAATATATTTATAAAATGGTTTTAATATTTAGAAGCCTCCGTTTGTCTACACGCATTTTAACTTATTGCAGCACAGTAAAATACATACATTGAAGGCTAAAGGACACCGATATCCAATGCCTTAATAAATTAAAAACGAATACAAACTGTTTTTACCAAAAAAAAAAATTTGTAAATATGTTTTTTTTTTATATTATTTACACTTCTGTTTCCGCATCCGCTTCCGTTTCCGTTTCTGCTAAAATTTATTTTTGACATCTGTTTCCGTTTCTGGTTCCGCTAAGACACTTCCGTTGCATCACTAGCTTATTTCCAGGTTAATTGAAAGAAAACACAGTTTTACTCTTTAGGGGATTGGATGTCACATACATTATTATCCTTTACATTTTTGACACTGTCACTGCAGTTGAAATCCACAGTTGCTTGTTATAGAAAATATTTGAACCCGCGATGTCGTCAGTCCAGAAAAAAAATTGCCAGCAAATAGCCAAGCGTGCATTAGCTACCTCTCTAAATATAGTGAGCTGATGATGAAATAAATTCTATGTGTAAATGATTATCAAATATCACAAATATTATAACAAGAACTAAATAACGTTACAAAAATTTAAATAGGCACTAATTAAAAGTGAAATTGACAATTTACCATTTCGTCGCTTCAAGCGATTTCAAATTAGTTTGATGTCATCTTGTTCCAGTTCCGACTTAAGCAAATACTTATTTGTGTTTTATTTTTAAACCTATTTCCCTTTTTTAATCAGTTGCCAGAAATAATGACTCAATTACTGGTCGATATTTAAATGTTGTTTGATATTGAACATCCCATGGTTAGTTGAAATTACACATAGAAGGCTTTACATGAACAAAGAACGTGTTTGGAATGTTATTAATTTTTGATTATTTGGAATTATATATTCCCGCTGCTCGTTTGCCCCCTTCTCTTATAAAAAAAAAAGTATTTAATTTACTAACATTTTGTTAAAAAAAAATTAACAAGCAACCTATGTGTTCTTCCAGACTGTGTTCTACATCTGTGCCAAATTTTATCAAGATCCATTGAGCCGTTCCGAAGATATTTTCAAACAAACATACATCCATCCATCCATCCATTCGCATTTATAATATTAGTAAGATACAAATATACATCAATGAATTTCCTGTGCCTTAGTTAAGATAAGGTTTTAATGTAGAATTAAACCTTATCGCTGAAGGCATTCAAATTTTGTCATTATTATTGGAGTAAATATTGTTATTCTAGACAGAATCTCAAAGAATAATATTAAAAGACGTTGCCGCAACAAACTTGCTAGTAAATAGATTATATTATAACTAATTTGTCGCTTTTAACACAACTACAAATCCGGTAGCGTCTAAAAAGACCTTTTAATCCCCTACTAAGCGCAGTACGTAATGAAGATGTCGACGAACTTTAATATCCGGCTGAAATAAGACAATCAACTCGGCAATTTGTCCCTAAGTAAGCAGCGAACTGACCGTAAAATAGTAAGGATCGCCATACACGAGCTGTTTCAAATATTCAATATCGACACTTACAAGCGAGTTCTCGAGTTTGCAATTGCTAAAAATGCAGTCGTATTCTGATCGCATAAAGCAGTCCTACCGAAAGATACAAGTCATCTGTGTATGGCGGTCCTAAGAGGATCGTAATCAAGAACAAGCAATCAGTTAATATCTTAATATATATATTTCTTGTGTGCGTGTGTATGTGACTGAACTCCTCCTAAACGACTGGACCAATTTTGATGAAATTTTTTGTGTGTGTTCGTGGAGATTCGAGAATGGTTTAGATTTACAGTTTGGTCTACTGGAAAATGTTTTTTCAATTAATTTCTTATTTATAAGGAGTTGTTGATTTTGGAATGTTTTACATTAGATCCGGCGGACGGCGCTATCATCGCATTCAATATTATTCTATTTCAATTTTAGTTTGTCCCGACAGATGGTGCTACGATTAATTTGAAAAAAATTTTGTTATTCAATTCATGTGCTGATTAAAATATTAAATGTAATTATTTTTTAAAGAGTTTTGAAGTGTGTATAAATAATTTTGTGAATTCAGATGTTTTTTTAATTAATTTTTATTTGTAAGGAGTTTTTGATTTTGGAATGTTTTACATCAGATTCGACGGATGGCGCTATCATCGCATTCAATATTATTCTATTTTAATTTTAGTTTGTCCCGACAGATAGTGCTACGATCAATTTGAAAAAGTATTTCGTTATTTTGTGTTATAATTGTGTTATTCAAGTGAAGTTGCTAATTAAAATATTTAATGTAATTAGTTTTCGAAGAGTTCTGAAGTGTATATAAATAACTTATACATTTTGTAAATTTAGTGCGGAATCGAAGTGAGTATAACCTTCAAGTTTATTTGTGTAGTTAGAGGATTGAATTTTTTTAATTATTTTTATTGACAATTAATTCCTTTTTGGAGATATTAAATAAAAAAACTCACAAAATGCGATTACATGTTCTTTATCTAAAATTTGTCATATATTTGTCATTATATTTGTCATAATAAATTAAAAATTCATTATCAATAAGTAACTCATATTCATTGTATATTATTTTGCAATATTTTATTTTTGTAGAAAAATGCCACGTCTTCGTGGAAGAGCAAGAAATATTGGTCGACGTACTCAGCACGCGCAATTAGTTCATGATCATCGATTGAATAGAACAGTAGAAGAACATTCTATGGATAATGTAAATTTAAGAGATCGAGCTGCATGTACACGTGCAAATGAAAATTTAGAGCAACGTGCTCAACGTCTTCGTGCTAATACATTAAGACAACGAGAGGCACGTCAACGAGCGACCAACGCACATAGAGAACGTAACCAACAGCGAGTACAAGATAATCGAGCATTGGCACGAGCATCACTTAATCGTCTCGCGTTTGAATATGATCCTGAAATAGATTATTCATCACATGCATTGATCACGATTGGTAGTATGGACAAAGAGTGTCAACATTGTCATGCTTTCAAGTACAAAGGTGAATCAGCTGGTTTATGTTGCGCATCTGGAAAAATATCACTGCCACCGCTAAAACCACCACCAGAACCTTTAAAAACGCTTTTAGCTGGAATCACATCTCAATCGAAATTATTTTTACGGAAAATTCGTAAATTAAATTCATGCTTCCAAATGACATCATTTGCAGCAACAAAAATTATTCATAATGAAGATGGCCGTAATTTTGAATCCACATTCAAAATTCAAGGCCAAGTATATCACCAAATTGGTTCGTTACTTCCAATGCCTGATGCCGATCCAAAATTTTTACAAATTTATTTTATGGGGAATGAAGAGCAACAATCACATACACGCTGCGTTTACAACCATATAGAACAGATGGAGGAACGAGAAATTGTGGACATTTTGGAAAGGTTTTTGCAAAACCATAACCAATTAGTACAATTGTTCAAGACTCTTTCTAACAGACTGCAAAACGATAACTATGTCATTGTTATTAAAGCAGACAAAGTACCCTATGGAGAGCACGCAGGCACATATAATGTTCCAACCATTAATGAAGTGGCAGTTGTTATGGCTGGTGACCCATGTGAACGTAGAGACATTCGCATACAACGCAGAGATAATACGATGCAAATAATTCAAGACAATCATCGTTCTTACGATGCTTTGCAGTATCCGTTAATATTTTGGGAAGGAGAAGACGGATATCATTTAAATATTAAACAACGGAATCCAACTACAGGTACAACTTATAGATTATCTTACAATTTTTTTTTTGAATAAATAATTTTTGTTTATCTCATAATTATATTTATTTACAGGTGAAGAACTGACCAAGAAAGTTAGTGCCATGAATTTCTACGCATATCGGTTAATGATTCGTGCTAATGAAGATAATAATATTCTCCGCTGTAGACAGCTATTTCATCAGTACATCGTCGATATGTATGTAAAAATTGAAAGTGAAAGATTAAGGTATATAAAATTCAATCAAGCAAAACTTCGAGCTGAAGAGTATATTCATTTGCGTGATGCAGTAATCGGTAATGTAGATGCAACAAACGTCATTAACAACATCGGTACCACATATATTCTCCCATCATCATATATTGGTAGTCCACGTCATATGCAAGAATATATTCAAGACGCTATGACATACGTACGTGCATACGGTCGACCAGATCTTTTTATCACATTTACATGTAATCCAAATTGGGATGAAATCAAAAACTTGCTGTTGTCAGGTCAAACATCGATGCATCGCCACGATATCACTGCGCGTGTCTTTAAACAAAAATTAAAATCTTTGATGAATTTGATCACACATTACTCGGTTTTTGGTGAAACACGTTGTTGGCTTTACTCTGTTGAGTGGCAAAAACGAGGTTTACCTCATGCGCATATTTTGATTTGGTTGGTGGATAAAGTACGCCCAGAAGAAATTGACAAAATTATTTCAGCGGAAATTCCAGATCCGAATGTTGATCAAGAACTGTTTAACATTGTTACTACTAATATGATTCATGGTCCATGCGGTACTCTAAACATGATGTCACCATGCATGAATGATGGAAAATGTACGAAACGTTTTCCAAAACCATGTCAAACTGATACTATCACCAATATTGACGGTTATCCATCTTACCGGCGCAGAGACGTAGATAATGGCGGTCAATCGTATGAATTGCGACTGTCAAACGGTGTAAGAGTAGATATTGATAATCGGTGGGTGGTTCCATATTCGCCATTACTATGCAAAACCTATAAAGCGCACATAAACGTTGAACTGTGCAGTTCGGTGAAATCTATCAAATACATTTGTAAGTACGTTCACAAGGGCAGTGATAAAGCTATATTTGCTGTTCAAAATGTAAATGACAATGACGAAATAACACGTTATCAAATGGGTCGATACATAAGTAGCAATGAAGCTGTCTGGCGCATTTTTACGTTTCCTATACATGAAAGGGATCCTGCAGTTATACATTTGGCTGTGCATCTTGAAAACGGACAGCGTGTTTATTTTACAGAACAGACTGCACTACAACAAGCATTAACGGCTCCAAAAACAACTCTTACTGAATTTTTCAATCTTTGTAATCGACAAGATGTTGTTGGTCAATTCGCAAAAACATTAATGTATACTGATGTTCCTAAATTTTTTACATGGAATAAGCAATCGAAAAATTGGGAACCACGAAAACGAGGGATTCCAGTCACAGGATTCGCCGACATATTTATGACAAATACTTTAGGTCGACTATATACAGTTCATCCTAAGCAACGCGAATGTTTTTTTTTGCGTTTGTTATTGGTTAATGTTCTTGGACCGACATCCTTCCAATATTTACGAAAAGTCAATGGTATTTTATACGACACTTTCTTCGATGCGTGTCGTGAGTTACATTTATTGGAGGATGATAACCATTGGGATCTCACACTTGCAGATGCAGCACTGAGCTCATCTCCACAACAAATTCGTCAATTATTTTCAATAATATTAACAACGTGTTTTCCGTCTGAAGCATCTGCTCTCTGGAACAAATATAAAGACTCAATGAGTGAAGATATTTTGCATCGGATTAGAATTACTAATCAAAATCCTGATATTCAATTCTCCGCAGAAATATACAATGAGGCTTTAATTATGATTGAGGATATTTGTATTCTTATTTCAAACATGCCACTCATCCATTTTGGCATGCCGGCGCCGAACCGCCCAGCAGTAGATATCATCAACAGTGATGTTCAACGTGAACACCAGTTTGATAAGACTTCGTTGGCTACTTTTGTTGCTAATAATGAACAATTGCTTACAGCTGAACAACGAAATGTATATGATCAAATTAACGTATCAATTGCAGCACAACAAGGTGGATTCTTTTTTTTGGATGCACCAGGTGGCACTGGTAAAACCTTTCTCATCTCACTGATACTTGCGCGCATTCGATCACAAAATCATATTGCATTGGCCATTGCTTCATCAGGCATTGCAGCGACGTTACTTGATGGTGGACGGACTGCGCATTCAGCACTTAAGTTACCTTTGAATGTTCATACAAATCCCGAAGCAATGTGTAACATAAAGAAGCATTCCGGCATGGCTGAAGTTTTGAGAAAATGCAAAATTATTATTTGGGATGAATGTACAATGGCCCACAAGCATTCGCTTGATGCTCTCGACAGGTCCCTGAAGGATATCAAAGATAATACTAGGCTTTTCGGTGGTGCTCTACTGCTACTGTCTGGTGATTTCAGGCAAACATTGCCAGTAATTCCACGTGCGACATATGCAGACGAAGTAAACGCATGTTTGAAGGAATCTTATCTATGGCGGAGTGTCAGTAAATTGAGCCTTACTATCAATATGCGCGTTCAACTACAAAATGATCCATTAGCGTCAGGATTCTCTGAACAATTGTTAGACATTGGCAACGGTAAAATTCAACTGTATGAAGATACCCAATTTATTAAATTTCCAGAGAACTTTTGCAACATGGTGGCTACCAAAGATGAATTAATAAATAGTATCTTTCCAGATTTAAGATATAACTATACTAATCATGAATGGCTACGAGAGCGAGCTATTTTAGCTGCAAAAAATTTAGATGTAGACGCCATCAATTTTAAAATACAACAGTCATTGCCTGGTAATGAAATTACATTTAAATCAATTGACACCGTTGTTGATCCTGACGAAGTGGTCAACTATCCAGTAGAATTTTTGAATTCTTTAGATTTACCTGGAATGCCACCACATAATTTGCGACTGAAGATTGGCTCACCTATAATTTTGCTTCGTAATTTAAATGCCCCGAGATTGTGTAATGGCACGCGATTAGTTATAAAAAAAATCATGGGCAACATTATTGAAGCGAATATTTTATCTGGAAAATTCCAAGGTGAAATTGTACTTTTACCGCGGATCCCAATGATTCCTTCAGATTCACCTATACCATTTAAACGCTTACAATTTCCGATCCGTTTGGCATATGCTATGACTATTAATAAGTCACAAGGTCAAACGATGACATTTTGTGGCTTAGATTTAGAAAATCCGTGTTTTTCTCACGGCCAATTGTACGTTGCGTGTTCCAGAGTTGGAAAACCATCGAGTTTGTTTGTTTATACTCCTCATGGACTAACTAAAAATATTGTACATCCAATGGCATTACGATAAATTAAGTTTTTGTAAATTAAAAATAAATAAATATATATGTTATAAAATGTTTTGAGTGCAAGCTTTTTCACCTTTCATTAAAATGATTTAAAGTTTTCATTTACGATGCTGTTATTTATTTAACAAAGTAATAACTTTTCAATAATAATTTTCATCAAAGCGGTCCAAATTGTTTCAGCTCATTAAAAAAAAGTATGAAATTAAAGACGTGTGTACAGGACAACGTCTGTCGGGTCCGCTAGTATAATATAATATAAAAAGTAATGAACCTCACTGTAGTCATTTATTACCAATAACTATTGCCGAAGTTTGTCTTTAAAAAAAAATCATATTTACCACAACAAAATGGCCGTGCTTAGGATCGGTACATAAAAATATTATCTTATACGTAATAATAATTGATTTAAATTGTGTAATATTGTGCAACACAGTACGCAATATTCAGAATGGAAATACTATTAATAATGACTTGTACTTTGATCCGCTTACAATTTGATTGTAAGCTCAAAATCCTTATAACAATGACTTAACACAATAAACACGATGACAATGACTTGGATCTTTGCACAATTTATTTATTTAAAATTTTAAAATATAATTTATTGAAGCCATTCTATTACTTATTTACATTTGCTGTATATATTCATATTTTTTTGTAAAGTAAACAAAAAGCTGATTAAATAATTATTTGATTTATAATGCACTTAATACTGTTTATGTTACTTATCGTTTTAAATTTGATTGCCAAATTTTGTTAAGAATAAGAGGAGTCAAAGAAAATTAAGTTTAATTAATTTACGTGCATCGTTTTACGTTTATTACTATAAAATGTTTTTGTGTTCATGACTTACCGTGGTTTTCTGAAACGAAAATCTCCGTTTAAAACATAAAGTAATCAATGTTATGTCAAAGATAATGTAAACAAGGATGACGATATGTTTTATGAACAGTTTTTGGTCTCAGAAAGCAACGGTGATTAATAAATATTCTGAAATATTGAACGTCATCATGATTGGCATATTTTTAACTCGTCATCATGAACAACATCAGATAAACTTACGTAGTAGGTATATATAAGTGTAGTAACCTTTTTTTTATATATATTTGTGTTATTAAAATTGTTGGTTACAGACAGTTACAGATATGGCTCCACAAGTTAAATATACAAAGGTAAAGATAAATAAAATTTCAATTTAAACTCACGTATAAATATAAAATTTGAAACGTTTTTTAGTGTAAAGTGTTTCCATAATATCGGATGGTTTAATATTTTTTACCCAACTGTCTCAAGAGGGAGAGAAAGGAATGTAAGGGATATACATAAACCACATCAAGTGTATTAAAGACGACGAAGGAAATGTATTGACAGATGATAATGATATTAAACAGCGTTGGAAGGATTATTTTGAAAAATTGATGAACGGAGAGAATATTTGGAGTGGAGTGTTGGAAAAAGTGCCGGTTAATATTGGTATGGTGAAAGAGATTAGCGTGGATGAAGTAAAGAAAGCGGTGCAAGAATGAAAAAGCAGTTGGGCCGGATGGAATACCAGTGGAAGTATGGAAGCTCTGGTGTGGCTGACTCTATTCTTCAACAAGTTGTTACAGGAAGAGGTGATCCCCGATGAGTGGTGTGGCAGTTCGCTGGTGTCCATTTTTAAAAACAAGGGTTATGTACAAATCTGTAACAACTATAGAGGAATAAAGCTCATATCACACAGTATGAAAGCTTGGGAAAGAGTGGTCAACGGAAGAATAAGAGATTAGAGTGAGTAACTCGGAACCAATTTGGTGGTACAATAGGAGGAAGGACTACGGATGCCATTTTTGCTATTCGCCAACTTTGCGAGAAATATAGGCGTGTGCATAAAAACCTGCACATGGTGTTCGTAGACCTCGAAAAAGCATATGATAGGGTTCCGAGGAAGGTTGTGTGGTCGGCTTTGAAAGTGCAAGGCGTGCCTGGGAAATACCTGCAGCTTATTCTTGCTATGTATTGTCTAGCCAATATACACATCCGGTCCGCTGCTGGCGATAATGACAGGTTCGGTGTCTCGGTAGACTTACACCAGGGTTCGGCTTTAAGCCCGTATCTCTTCCTCTTGGTAATGGATGCGCTAAAATCAGACATACGGAAGGAAGCATCCTGATGTATGATTTACGCTGATGACATCGTGCTTGTCGGGGAGGATGAATGCGAGGTGCAGGGCAGGTTGGAAAATGGTGAAATAAATTGGAGAGAGCTGGTCTTTAAATCAGTAGGACTGAACAGTTGTTCTGTGATTTTGGTGGTCCGACCAGTTTTTTCCGATCGACTTAAATGGTGTTGACCTACCAACCTGCTCCGATTTTAAGTACCTCGGTTCACTCGTACAATATAACGGTGGTGTTTACCGGGATGTATTTTTTCAACAGTTGTTCATCGACAACCAGTGGGTGGACGCCGTCAGTGGCAAAACTTTCGAAACCTACAATCCTCATGACGGCTCCGTTATTGCTAAAGTGGCTGAGGGTGATGAGGTAATTATTTAATTAAGTACATTTATAAAAAGTTTGATTCTATTCTCTTATCAGACGTTTATACATACGGCACGTCACCACACTTTCATAATCGATGCTTCGCGTGTTTGAACGAAACGATTCGAATATTTCTTCATTTTGCGTATAGCCAAAAAATAGAAGAAGTTGATGCGATAGCCTTCACAGAGTAGAGTCACTTCACTTATTAGTCTGACGCCTACCATCTTTCGACCACATCACCATTTAACATCATGTGGTCAGGTGCTAGTTTACTGTTCTTGTTACATCAGATTCCTTTATATGTGGTGATTCTGCTGGTTTAAAATGATATACAAATATACATAATACGGATATGTGATAATAATCATTTTCAAACATCATTATCATTTTACCAATTCAGCCGATCTTTGCTTCTTATCATAAGACCGATAATTCTTGGAGTATGTGGGTCTTATGATACATAAATACATTAATACTAGCGGACCCGACAGACGTTGTCCTGTACACACGTCTTTAATTTCATACTTTTTTTTAATGAGCTGAAACAATTTGGACCGCTTTGATGAAAATTATTATTGAAAAGTTATTACTTTGTTAAATAAATAACAGCATCGTAAATGAAAACTTTAAATCATTTTAATGAAAGGTGAAAAAGCTTGCACTCAAAACATTTTATAACATATATATTTATTTATTTTTAATTTACAAAAACTTAATTTATCGTAATGCCATTGGATGTACAATATTTTTAGTTAGTCCATGAGGAGTATAAACAAACAAACTCGATGGTTTTCCAACTCTGGAACACGCAACGTACAATTGGCCGTGAGAAAAACACGGATTTTCTAAATCTAAGCCACAAAATGTCATCGTTTGACCTTGTGACTTATTAATAGTCATAGCATATGCCAAACGGATCGGAAATTGTAAGCGTTTAAATGGTATAGGTGAATCTGAAGGAATCATTGGGATCCGCGGTAAAAGTACAATTTCACCTTGGAATTTTCCAGATAAAATATTCGCTTCAATAATGTTGCCCATGATTTTTTTTATAACTAATCGCGTGCCATTACACAATCTCGGGGCATTTAAATTACGAAGCAAAATTATAGGTGAGCCAATCTTCAGTCGCAAATTATGTGGTGGCATTCCAGGTAAATCTAAAGAATTCAAAAATTCTACTGGATAGTTGACCACTTCGTCAGGATCAACAACGGTGTCAATTGATTTAAATGTAATTTCATTACCAGGCAATGACTGTTGTATTTTAAAATTGATGGCGTCTACATCTAAATTTTTTGCAGCTAAAATAGCTCGCTCTCGTAGCCATTCATGATTAGTATAGTTATATCTTAAATCTGGAAAGATACTATTTATTAATTCATCTTTGGTAGCCACCATGTTGCAAAAGTTCTCTGGAAATTTAATAAATTGGGTATCTTCATACAGTTGAATTTTACCGTTGCCAATGTCTAACAATTGTTCAGAGAATCCTGACGCTAATGGATCATTTTGTAGTTGAACGCGCATATTGATAGTAAGGCTCAATTTACTGACACTCCGCCATAGATAAGATTCCTTCAAACATGCGTTTACTTCGTCTGCATATGTCGCACGTGGAATTACTGGCAATGTTTGCCTGAAATCACCAGACAGTAGCAGTAGAGCACCACCGAAAAGCCTAGTATTATCTTTGATATCCTTCAGGGACCTGTCGAGAGCATCAAGCGAATGCTTGTGGGCCATTGTACATTCATCCCAAATAATAATTTTGCATTTTCTCAAAACTTCAGCCATGCCGGAATGCTTCTTTATGTTACACATTGCTTCGGGATTTGTATGAACATTCAAAGGTAACTTAAGTGCTGAATGCGCAGTCCGTCCACCATCAAGTAACGTCGCTGCAATGCCTGATGAAGCAATGGCCAATGCAATATGATTTTGTGATCGAATGCGCGCAAGTATCAGTGAGATGAGAAAGGTTTTACCAGTGCCACCTGGTGCATCCAAAAAAAAGAATCCACCTTGTTGTGCTGCAATTGATACGTTAATTTGATCATATACATTTCGTTGTTCAGCTGTAAGCAATTGTTCATTATTAGCAACAAAAGTAGCCAACGAAGTCTTATCAAACTGGTGTTCACGTTGAACATCACTGTTGATGATATCTACTGCTGGGCGGTTCGGCGCCGGCATGCCAAAATGGATGAGTGGCATGTTTGAAATAAGAATACAAATATCCTCAATCATAATTAAAGCCTCATTGTATATTTCTGCGGAGAATTGAATATCAGGATTTTGATTAGTAATTCTAATCCGATGCAAAATATCTTCACTCATTGAGTCTTTATATTTGTTCCAGAGAGCAGATGCTTCAGACGGAAAACACGTTGTTAATATTATTGAAAATAATTGACGAATTTGTTGTGGAGATGAGCTCAGTGCTGCATCTGCAAGTGTGAGATCCCAATGGTTATCATCCTCCAATAAATGTAACTCACGACACGCATCGAAGAAAGTGTCGTATAAAATACCATTGACTTTTCGTAAATATTGGAAGGATGTCGGTCCAAGAACATTAACCAATAACAAACGCAAAAAAAAACATTCGCGTTGCTTAGGATGAACTGTATATAGTCGACCTAAAGTATTTGTCATAAATATGTCGGCGAATCCTGTGACTGGAATCCCTCGTTTTCGTGGTTCCCAATTTTTCGATTGCTTATTCCATGTAAAAAATTTAGGAACATCAGTATACATTAATGTTTTTGCGAATTGACCAACAACATCTTGTCGATTACAAAGATTGAAAAATTCAGTAAGAGTTGTTTTTGGAGCCGTTAATGCTTGTTGTAGTGCAGTCTGTTCTGTAAAATAAACACGCTGTCCGTTTTCAAGATGCACAGCCAAATGTATAACTGCAGGATCCCTTTCATGTATAGGAAACGTAAAAATGCGCCAGACAGCTTCATTGCTACTTATGTATCGACCCATTTGATAACGTGTTATTTCGTCATTGTCATTTACATTTTGAACAGCAAATATAGCTTTATCACTGCCCTTGTGAACGTACTTACAAATGTATTTGATAGATTTCACCGAACTGCACAGTTCAACGTTTATGTGCGCTTTATAGGTTTTGCATAGTAATGGCGAATATGGAACCACCCACCGATTATCAATATCTACTCTTACACCGTTTGACAGTCGCAATTCATACGATTGACCGCCATTATCTACGTCTCTGCGCCGGTAAGATGGATAACCGTCAATATTGGTGATAGTATCAGTTTGACATGGTTTTGGAAAACGTTTCGTACATTTTCCATCATTCATGCATGGTGACATCATGTTTAGAGTACCGCATGGACCATGAATCATATTAGTAGTAACAATGTTAAACAGTTCTTGATCAACATTCGGATCTGGAATTTCCGCTGAAATAATTTTGTCAATTTCTTCTGGGCGTACTTTATCCACCAACCAAATCAAAATATGCGCATGAGGTAAACCTCGTTTTTGCCACTCAACAGAGTAAAGCCAACAACGTGTTTCACCAAAAACCGAGTAATGTGTGATCAAATTCATCAAAGATTTTAATTTTTGTTTAAAGACACGCGCAGTGATATCGTGGCGATGCATCGATGTTTGACCTGACAACAGCAAGTTTTTGATTTCATCCCAATTTGGATTACATGTAAATGTGATAAAAAGATCTGGTCGACCGTATGCACGTACGTATGTCATAGCGTCTTGAATATATTCTTGCATATGACGTGGACTACCAATATATGATGATGGGAGAATATATGTGGTACCGATGTTGTTAATGACGTTTGTTGCATCTACATTACCGATTACTGCATCACGCAAATGAATATACTCTTCAGCTCGAAGTTTTGCTTGATTGAATTTTATATACCTTAATCTTTCACTTTCAATTTTTACATACATATCGACGATGTACTGATGAAATAGCTGTCTACAGCGGAGAATATTATTATCTTCATTAGCACGAATCATTAACCGATATGCGTAGAAATTCATGGCACTAACTTTCTTGGTCAGTTCTTCACCTGTAAATAAATATAATTATGAGATAAACAAAAATTATTTATTCAAAAAAAAAATTGTAAGATAATCTATAAGTTGTACCTGTAGTTGGATTCCGTTGTTTAATATTTAAATGATATCCGTCTTCTCCTTCCCAAAATATTAACGGATACTGCAAAGCATCGTAAGAACGATGATTGTCTTGAATTATTTGCATCGTATTATCTCTGCGTTGTATGCGAATGTCTCTACGTTCACATGGGTCACCAGCCATAACAACTGCCACTTCATTAATGGTTGGAACATTATATGTGCCTGCGTGCTCTCCATAGGGTACTTTGTCTGCTTTAATAACAATGACATAGTTATCGTTTTGCAGTCTGTTAGAAAGAGTCTTGAACAATTGTACTAATTGGTTATGGTTTTGCAAAAACCTTTCCAAAATGTCCACAATTTCTCGTTCCTCCATCTGTTCTATATGGTTGTAAACGCAGCGTGTATGTGATTGTTGCTCTTCATTCCCCATAAAATAAATTTGTAAAAATTTTGGATCGGCATCAGGCATTGGAAGTAACGAACCAATTTGGTGATATACTTGGCCTTGAATTTTGAATGTGGATTCAAAATTACGGCCATCTTCATTATGAATAATTTTTGTTGCTGCAAATGATGTCATTTGGAAGCATGAATTTAATTTACGAATTTTCCGTAAAAATAATTTCGATTGAGATGTGATTCCAGCTAAAAGCGTTTTTAAAGGTTCTGGTGGTGGTTTTAGCGGTGGCAGTGATATTTTTCCAGATGCGCAACATAAACCAGCTGATTCACCTTTGTACTTGAAAGCATGACAATGTTGACACTCTTTGTCCATACTACCAATCGTGATCAATGCATGTGATGAATAATCTATTTCAGGATCATATTCAAACGCGAGACGATTAAGTGATGCTCGTGCCAATGCTCGATTATCTTGTACTCGCTGTTGGTTACGTTCTCTATGTGCGTTGGTCGCTCGTTGACGTGCCTCTCGTTGTCTTAATGTATTAGCACGAAGACGTTGAGCACGTTGCTCTAAATTTTCATTTGCACGTGTACATGCAGCTCGATCTCTTAAATTTACATTATCCATAGAATGTTCTTCTACTGTTCTATTCAATCGATGATCATGAACTAATTGCGCGTGCTGAGTACGTCGACCAATATTTCTTGCTCTTCCACGAAGACGTGGCATTTTTCTACAAAAATAAAATATTGCAAAATAATATACAATGAATATGAGTTACTTATTGATAATGAATTTTTAATTTATTATGACAAATATAATGACAAATATATGACAAATTTTAGATAAAGAACATGTAATCGCATTTTGTGAGTTTTTTTATTTAATATCTCCAAAAAGGAATTAATTGTCAATAAAAATAATTAAAAAAATTCAATCCTCTAACTACACAAATAAACTTGAAGGTTATACTCACTTCGATTCCGCACTAAATTTACAAAATGTATAAGTTATTTATATACACTTCAGAACTCTTCGAAAACTAATTACATTAAATATTTTAATTAGCAACTTCACTTGAATAACACAATTATAACACAAAATAACGAAATACTTTTTCAAATTGATCGTAGCACTATCTGTCGGGACAAACTAAAATTAAAATAGAATAATATTGAATGCGATGATAGCGCCATCCGTCGAATCTGATGTAAAACATTCCAAAATCAAAAACTCCTTACAAATAAAAATTAATTAAAAAAACATCTGAATTCACAAAATTATTTATACACACTTCAAAACTCTTTAAAAAATAATTACATTTAATATTTTAATCAGCACATGAATTGAATAACAAAATTTTTTTCAAATTAATCGTAGCACCATCTGTCGGGACAAACTAAAATTGAAATAGAATAATATTGAATGCGATGATAGCGCCGTCCGCCGGATCTAATGTAAAACATTCCAAAATCAACAACTCCTTATAAATAAGAAATTAATTGAAAAAACATTTTCCAGTAGACCAAACTGTAAATCTAAACCATTCTCGAATCTCCACGAACACACACAAAAAATTTCATCAAAATTGGTCCAGTCGTTTAGGAGGAGTTCAGTCACATACACACGCACACAAGAAATATATATATTAAGATATTGTACATTAATTTGTTTTTGGACATTCATATAACGTATTAAAGTTCTTGGTGATATCTATGTAAATAGGCGTTTCAGAATAACACCAAATGAGAAACCGTAATTGTCTGCTTCTTTGTGCTTTAGAAGCGTGTGACCATTTATTTATTTATCTAGTTTTAATAATTTTTGTACCAGGCGGACATAAACTTAGCGGTAGCGGCAGCGAAGCGCGCGTTTCATCGGAACTCCGAATGGCGTTTACTCGACGCGTCTCAAAGAGGTTACATACTCCACAAATTCGCCGACCTGGTGGAAAGAGACTTCGACTACCTCGCTGAACTTGAGTCCTACAACAATGGCATGGTGTTGAGTCTATCAAAAGGATTCAATCGACACGGTATCGATTACATACGATACTTGGGCAGTTTGGCTGACAAAGTTCAAGGAGATACTATTCCTCTTAGTGAGTACTTGTCTTTAATATTTATTATGTTTATGTTGGTGTTAATTTTAAATGTTTATTCCGCCAAAATTTTATAAAAGAAGAATGAGTGCGGCGGTAAAACGTTTGGCTCGATTATGTAGAATTACGCGTGTTGTTCTTTATCTTATTGTTGGTTGGATGTGGTTATGTTGGATCTTGAGAAGAGAAACGCTTGTTACTTGTTCGAAATTTTATTAGCGACTCGCCATCTTTTACAAAAGTAATAGATAATTGAATAGATCATAGATCAATGAATCGATAGTTCGTTTACATTATTGATCATAGAGTAAATATCGATTATAAACTAACATGCCCCCCACCAAAAAGGGCACAGGCCTTTTTAAGAAAATTAATGAAATTGAAATTAAACTGTATATAAACCAAAGAATGAATTAATAGCAAACTGTCAAAATTTTAAATTGTAAACACAAATGAATGAAAATCTTAAGTAATACAAATAGTGAAACAAATATGCAAATATGAAAATAAATGTATGAAATTATCCTAGTATTTACAAAACATCCTAATTTAAATTAATCATCCTTATAGTTAAATCGCTGTAATCAGTACAAATCAAAGTAAATGTAAACAAACTTAGCATAAATCAAAATGAAAAGAAAAACAAAATAAATAAATCTCAAAACCAAAATAAAAAACTTAAAACATAACTGCTGAAATCAATAACACAAACATAATCAGTTAGTTTTAAGTGATTGCAAATTAAATATGTACACAATATAAAGAATACATTAATATGTAGTATTGAAAGTATGAATCAAGTAAACTTATTAGCTACAACAATTTGTAAAGAAAAATGATATAACATATATCTACTTAACAAGTTTTACAGTAAATTATGAATCAATGTTAATAGGTAAATGACACAATTTAAGCACATTTCTTTTAGTAACACTATCACCACACTTTACACTATACACTCTGGTTATCCCGTCTGGTCCAGGATGTTTGTTGAGTATGCGCCCCAGCATCCACTTCCCCGGAGGCATATTGTCTTGTTTTATTAATACAATATCATTAATTGAAAATTCCTTTTTAATTTTCAACCATTTAGGTCTTTGTTGTAATCTTGTTAGATATTCTTGTTGCCATAGATGCCAAAAATCATCTAAAAGTTTCTGTGTATAAAGCCATCTAGTATGTAAATTAAAATTAATGTTAGTTAAGTTAGGTGTAGGAACAATTTTAAGGGCTTCTCCAATTAAAAAATGTCCTGGTGTCAGCGGGTCCACATTATCTACATCACTGTCATCTATTGGTGTCAACGGCCGAGAATTGAGACAAGCTTCTACTTGACACAAAAGTGTGCTCATTTCTTCGAATGTTAAATTTGTTGTCAAAACCCTCTTCAAATGACCTTTCATTGATTTGACTCCAGCTTCCCAGAGTCCACCGAATGTTGGACTGTAGGGAGGAATGAAATGCCACTGAGTACCATCCATAGCCAAGGTGTTTGCAGTTTGTTTATGTAATGATTCTAAATTAGCTTCATCTAGGGACTCCTTTAGTTCTCTATTTGCAGCAATAAAAGTTCTACCCTGATCGCTCCACATCTGAGCACAATGCCCTCTGCGCGACACAAAACGTTTGAATGCTGCAATAAAAGCTTCTGAAGTTAAGTCGCTCACCAATTCTAGGTGTATAGCCTTTGTAGATAAACAAATAAATATAGCAATGTAAGCCTTGCTTGTGCGAATGCCCTTGCCCTTGGACATGAGGATGTTGAATGGTCCCGCGAAATCTACGCCGCTGTTGAGAAAAGGTCGTGATGGAGTTACTCGCTGACTCGGTAGATCACCCATAAGTTGACTTCTTGTTTTGGCTCGAAGTTTTGCACAAATTAAGCATTTAAAAATATGTGATTTAACAATGCTTTTTGCTCTTATAATCCAATATTTCGTTCTCAAATATGAAAGCATGAGTTGCAATCCACCATGTAAAGTTTTTCTGTGTGCATCAGCTACAATAAGTGCGGTAAGTTTAGACTTGGAGTCGAGTATAATTGGATGTTTACTGTCTTCACTTAAGTTTGCATGACGCAATCTTCCTCCAACTCTGATAACTCTTTCTTTGTCAAGAAAAGGGTTCAAAGTTTTAAGGTGACTGTTTGGTTTGACATATTCAAACATCATGATATTTCTTATGTCATCACTGAAATGTTCGCTCTGATCCTTTTTTATACAGATTAATAAAGCTTGATTTAATTCTTCTGTTGTAATGCTGGACTCTTTGTATTCCTTTTTTCTGAAATTTAGAAATCTTCTGCTGTAAACAATTATTTTTTGAAGTTCTTCTAGTGTATCAAAATTATTAAAATCTAAAAATTTATTTGAATAGTTATCTTCAGTTTCCATGGTATTTAAACAAACTTGTACAGATTTCTTCTCTAAATGAGTTGATACAATGCTAGGTCTTGAAAATGTTATTGTCTCTTGTAGAAGCCATGAAGGGCCATTCCACCATAAAGTATCGTTTTGAAGTTCATCGACACTGCAACCTCTTGAGGCAACATCTGCCGGGTTCTCCTGAGACTTAACATGATACCATTGACTGTTGTTGATGTTGTCCAATATCTCCACTACTCGATTAGCGACAAATGGTTTCCATCTGTCTGGTTCTCCTAGCAGCCATGCTAACACAACTGAAGAGTCTGTCCATGCATAAACTTGATTTGATGGTATTCTCATTGCATTGGTTACATGGTGTAATAATTTTGATAGTAGGACTGCACCACATAACTCGAGACGAGGTAGGGATATTGTTTTCACTGGAGCAACTTTATTATATTTTTGTTTAAGCCCTGGTGACTTTTCTAATTTGCTTTCTAATTGTTTGAATCTTCTCAATGCTATCTCTCGACTATTTCCTTCCATGGATGTAGGCTTGTCTGTTTTGAAAGGTAATTGTACAATGTATCTGCCATTGCTACTTCTTGATGTTGTATTCTGAAATAATTCTTCACAAATTTGTTCATCTTGCGTTAATTTTCTTTTAGAAGTTGTATCTATTTCCCATAGTGATTTTAACATATCATCTAGGTTTGTAATTTGATGCATAACTATAATATTTTCTTGGGTTGATTGTAAACTATCATCTATTGTTCCAAAAATTATATAACCTAATGTGGTGTTTTGAGCACATGGTGTTCCTGGTGGGCCTCTTATAACCTCACTCAGTATTATTTGTGAATATACATCTACTCCCAACAGTAGGTCTACAGATCTTGAAATGTTGAAACTTGGATCGGCTAACTCAAGTCCTTGTATGTGGGGCCAGTCGCTGTATTGCAATGTTGTGTTTGGTATTCTTGAAGTAAGTTGTCTGGAAATCACAAATGCCTTTATTTTGATGCTAAAATCTTTCATAAATCTGGAGCTTACTTCAATTTGAATTGATTCATTTATCCTTGACTTTACTGATCCCACCCCGATGATGTTTCCTTTTGTTGAATATCTCTTTGCCTTTAACAATTGAGCGGCTCGCTCACTTATTAAACAACCTTGTGAACCTGGATCGATTAATGCTCTTAAAACAGTTGTGTATCCATCCTCGCTTTGTACAGCTACTATTGCCGTCCCTAATAAAACTGTTTTATTGTATGTTGTATTTGATTGTGAAGTCGCTACTGTATTAATTTGAATTGGTGTTTCTTCAACATTTGCATTTAAAACCGTAGGTTGAGAATGATTTGCAATGTTACCTTGGGTACTCGCTGTGGGTGAATGATGAAGAAGCGTGTGATGCCGTTTGTGACAAATCCTGCAAGTGCTAGATGATCGACAATATTTGACAGGATGTCCTGGAATTAAACAGTTGTAACAGATGTTATTCTGATTGATATATTCTCTTCTCTTTTGTAGATCCATTTTTCCAAAACTTTTGCAGTGACAAAGTGCATGATGTTCTTTACATAAAACACATGCTTTGAAATTTGTTGTAGTGTGAAATGCGTGGACTGTATTTTTCTCCTTTGTAGATGATTGTAATAATTCAAGCGTTCTAAATTTAATTTCTAGAAACTTTTTTAAAATTGAAAATGTAGGTAGATCTCCGGAAACTTCCTTGCTTACATATTCTTCCCATCCCTTTTGTGACTCTAGATCTAATTTATTGGTAATTATATACACAATTAGAGGGTCCCATTGGTCTGTATTAATGTTTAAATTATTAAGGCTATGGAGGCATTGGTTAGTGGTATCAAGTAAAGCTTTTATATGACTCACCGATGGACTCTGCAACTTTTTCTGGTTAAATAATTTCCTTAAAATAGATGTTACGATGAGACGTTTATTGTTATATCGCTGCCTCAACACCTCCCAGGCTTGATCATAGTTGTCCTCCGTTACTTGTATATATTTAAGTAAATTTTCTGCTTCCCCGCTGACACTCAATTTTAAATATTGTAGTTTTTGTACTTTACTAATTCCATCGTTCTTGTGTATAAGGGAGATAAAAAGGTCTTGGAATGTTGGCCAATCTTCATAATTACCGGCGAATGTGGGTACTTCTATATTTGGTAATTTTACCTGCTGCTTCATACTTGGTGGGCTGCCGATAGCTGGTATGCTGCTGCTTTGGGGATGTGCTGGCTGAAGAAAATCTTTCATAGCTGCTTTACCTTGAATGTAGGTCTCTTCGCAGTCGACGAATACTTCGTTCTTGAAATACTCCAATGATTTTCTTTGTTCTTTCGTTACTATCCTTATTAAGCTGTTATGATTATTTGTGAAGGCGACCCAATATTCTTGTAAGATCGACATCTTGGTTTCAACATATCCTTCGGTCAGACGACTTTTTGGAGTCTTCTTGATATTCTCGTAAATTCGGGTAATGTGTTGGCGTATGTCTTGGAGCACTGTTAATAATTGTTCTACGTTATCCATATTTTCTACCAATTTTTCTAATTTTGAATAAAACGCTGAATATTCGGCTCGATGAGGCCACTATGATGGTTGGATGTGGTTATGTCGGATCTTGAGAAGAGAAACGCTTGTTACTTGTTCGAAATTTTATTAGCGACTCGCCATCTTTTACAAAAGTAATAGATAATTGAATAGATCATAGATCAATGAATCGATAGTTCGTTTACATTATTGATCATAGAGTAAATATCGATTATAAACTAACACTTATAAACAATTGTACTCTACATAATTTGTTTGAAATATCTGGCAACCAAGCTATGCTATTGTATGTTTTATAAACCCATAGTTTATGCCCGTGAGTTCGTCTGTATGAAATACTATCTTTGGGTATAATTTTTTATGTCTTAGGCTAATCATTTTACTTAAAATTATAAATTATCCCATACAAACTTTCATGCTCTATTCCCTATTGTTATTTTGCACCCTTGAGTTCTTACGAACACATTCTTATGAACTTTGAATTTATTCATATAAAGTTACCAGCCTATACAATATGTTTCAAGCTTGTAATTGAAAAAAATTACGATACTTTGACTCTACACTAACTGTGTATCAAATTTCATTAAAAAAAATAAAGGTTCAATATATTTGGCGTGAATACAGGGTAGACGGACAGACAGATCTAGTTACTTTCGCTTTTTATAATATTAGTAAGGATTAGAGTACAGAGAAGGTAATGTATGAAGGTAACTTGCATAATTGTTTTCCTCTATTACCAGAAATACAGACAATTTTCAACGTAAAATGATCTTTTTGATCAAATTTTACGAGTTGGTTCAATTATATGGCAGTACTCGTATGTTGGCTTTGTTTTACACTTTTGTCCGGTACAATAATTTGTGTATTTACTTAATTTTTTGTATTCATTTCAGATGGTGAAGTTTTTTCATACACGTTGAAGCAGCCTATGGGCGTGTGCGGTCTGATCTTGCCGTGGAATGGACCAATTATGATGTTCATCCACAAAGTAGTCACTGCTCTCGCAGCTGGTAATCTTTATTTTATTTTAAATATATTAAATGCAATAATAAGTTTTTAACAAACACCGGTTTATGTGTCAATCGAATGTTATAAATCGACTTTTTTTAAATTATCGTTTTGCTTCCATAATTGTATATATACATATATATATATATTAGGGTGGGTCAAAAAAATCAACTATTTTTTTTTTTACAATTAATACGGAAAAATGGGTTACTAGGCACCTTAAAAAAATTCTCACCAAATATGGACTCTTAATTTTAATAGGAAGATCCTCCGCGTCGCAGTTTTTCATTTTTTTCTCAGTCCAATAGAAAAAAATTCATTCCTCATCATTAATTGGTCGTACAGAAAAATTTTTTTTAAGAATTTTGTAGGAAATTTAATGCTCTACAAAAAAGGTATCTTATGTTTTTTCCGTAAACCTCACCATTTCACTAATATTGAAGATTTAAGATTGATTATTTTAAGTCAAATGTCACTTTTGTTTATGAATTTTATAACTCGACAAGAAATGGCTATTATTGAATGCGCAATAGAAATTTTTGTAGCAAATTAACTGCTCTATAAAAATGGTATCATATGTTTTGGCGATTAAATTAAGCGTTCAAAAGATATTCATCATCAAACTTTCATGTATACCGATTTTAAGAGTTTTTGATTAAATAATCGAAAAATTTCAATTTAATCTATCAGTTTTGAGAAAATTTACACGAAAAAAATTTTTTTTTATCAACTGAGAAACTTCAAAATGTTTTTCAAGCTTTTTTTTATGTGTAAGTATTTTTATCTACATTTAAAAAAATAAATTGTACATTATTATTTTTTTTATTGATAAATGATTAACTAAGCGATAAATAATGTACAATTTATTTTTTTAAATGTAGATAAAAATACTTACACATAAAAAAAAGCTTGAAAAACATTTTGAAGTTTCTCAGTTGATAAAAAAAAATTTTTTTCGTGTAAATTTTCTCAAAACTGATAGATTAAATTGAAATTTTTCGATTATTTAATCAAAAACTCTTAAAATCGGTATACATGAAAGTTTGATGATGAATATCTTTTGAACGCTTAATTTAATCGCCAAAACATATGATACCATTTTTATAGAGCAGTTAATTTGCTACAAAAATTTCTATTGCGCATTCAATAATAGCCATTTCTTGTCGAGTTATAAAATTCATAAACAAAAGTGACATTTGACTTAAAATAATCAATCTTAAATCTTCAATATTAGTGAAATGGTGAGGTTTACGGAAAAAACATAAGATACCTTTTTTGTAGAGCATTAAATTTCCTACAAAATTCTTAAAAAAAAATTTTCTGTACGACCAATTAATGATGAGGAATGAATTTTTTTCTATTGGACTGAGAAAAAAATGAAAAACTGCGACGCGGAGGATCTTCCTATTAAAATTAAGAGTTCATATTTGGTGAGAATTTTTTTAAGGTGCCTAGTAACGCATTTTTCCGTATTAATTGTAAAAAAAAAAATAGTTGATTTTTTTGACCCACCCTAATATATATATATAATAATTGTCACTTAATCAAAGGTTTTCAAAATTTTGTTAATATAATTAATTAATTTTGGCTCTAAAATACTTTCTAGAAGCATAAAAAATCTCCTTTATACGACTTTGTTAAGACCAATATTGACATGCGGTTCAGAATGCTGGGTTTTGAGTAATAAAGATGAGGAGCGCTTACTAATGTTTGGTGCTGTTTTCATCAATAATCTATGGTGCCGATACAACCACAAGCTATATCAAATGTATAAAGAGCTAAACATAGTGAAGGGCATCAAAATTGTTCGACTGCGGTGGGCGGGACACGTCGCACGCATGGATGATAGCACAGTTCCAAAACGCCTAATGGATAGTAAGCCGGATGGACGTAGAGCATGTTGTAGGCCGAAGCAGAGATGACTAGATGATGCAAAAATATCGGCGTTAAGATCGCCTGGGCGCAAAAAGCCCAAAGTAGACCAGCGGGGCGAAATTTACTAGACCAGGCCCAGGCCCACCCGCGGTTGTAGTTCCTCAGATGAATGAATGAATGGCTTATCATTAACATGTTAATCTTTATAGAAAGAATCTAGATCCTTAATTATCGTCATGGGCTTACGCAATATTCCGAACATATGTGTTATGCTCTGCGTTAGTGTTATTCCTTACTGAAGATTTCTTTTTGCTGAGAAATAAATATTATTTTGTGATGTTTTAGGTTGCACGGTGGTGGTAAAGCCAGCAGAGCAGACGCCACTTACTGCGCTGGTGCTGGCTGCGCTTCTGAAGGAGGCGGGCGTGCCAGCAGGTGTTGTTAACGTCGTCAACGGCTTTGGCGTCGGCGCCGGCACCACGCTCACTCATCATCCTGATGTCGCCAAGATCTCATTCACTGGATCACTTGAAGTAGAGCAACTTTATTGCTATTTCATTACTAGAGTTGTCTCTGAGCTCACAGGACACTTTTTTTATATCTGTCTCTTTTAGGTTGGAAAGCTGATTCAGCAAGCAGCGGGAGCTAACAACCTAAAGCGTGTGACACTCGAGCTCGGCGGCAAGAGTCCTCTGGTCATCATGGACGACGCAGATTGTAAGATAATTCATTTTATTATTATTATATCAGACAATTTACAAGGGTAAAAATAAATACCAATTGGAAAGAGAATTCAACAAGGGAATTCGAAAAACCGCTTAATAAATGATCCTGTCAACTAATGTCAAATCATAAGCGAGAACTCCACGAGCTGTACGTTTTGACTTTTTTTTTTTTTCAGTGAATACTGCGATACCCATTGCTGCCAACGGTCTCTTTGCTCACCAAGGCCAGGTGTGCGTGTCAGCTTCTCGTTTGTACGTGCAATCTGGTATCTACGACAAATTCGTGCAAGGCTGCGTTGCGTTCGCTAAGAACCGAGTTGTCGGTGACCCATTAAACCCTGCAACAGAACAAGGACCACAAGTGAGTACTAATTAATCTTTTATGTCACAATAGTACTCGAAAATCTTATTAGACACAACATTGTCCTGGTACTACTCTGAGCATAACTTTTTGTATTTCTTAAAAGTTACGTTGGTATGGATATTTCCTCTGCTGAGAAGAGAAAGTTTTTCTAAACGTATAGAAAGACGATTGATTATTATTCATTGAATATTCTTTTATCGTTAAATCAAAATATACAACAATATACGAGAATAATTGTGAAAGTTGTTTTTTTTTTTCAAAGAAGTGTATTGTTAGTTGCAAATAGATTATACAAATTTGATTGATATAACGTTGTTATATTAATTTTACAGATAGATGAGGAGATGATGGTTAAAATATTAGGTTATATTGAGAAGGGCAAGAAAGAGGGAGCTAAGCTGATGACAGGAGGCAATCGCATTGGTAACTCTGGTTTCTACATCGAACCGACAGTCTTTGCCGACGTGACTGATGATATGACTATCGCCAAGGAAGAGGTATTTTTTTCATTGAGTTACTTCTTTTTTCAGGATAACAATTGGTTAGTATCAAAGCCCAATGGTATGAAGCTTATTCTCCTTTTCTTTATTTACGCCTTATACTAACTCAAGGTGTTGGTCGCGACTACGTAACGTGACTAGCGTAATGTGACGTGACATAGACGTAGACGTCAAATTAACACATGTATTTAATATACTTACAAACAAAAGAAATTAGTACACTTTTAAAATTGCATGAACGAGTTACGTCCTTTGTACACAAGGCGATGTAAATTTTCGTCAACAGTTCTATCTACTATCGCTAAAGCTAAAGGGGAAAAATACGATTTTCAAGAGGGCTGAGCCTATCTATACAGTAGACATCTTGTAAATACCGAATAGACAACTTGCATCGTCGATCTATCGTTATGTGTAAGGAGCGTGCTAAAAAGCGATACTCGCGACGCAAGTTTAGTTTCAAAGATTTACCTTGCCTTGTGTATAAAGGCCTTTAGTATCCCTGCGGAAAGTAGTCTTGGTAGGGATATTCATTCATGAATCTATTGTTTCTCAGATCTTTGGGCCCGTGCAAAGCATTATTAAGTTCGACAGACTGGAAGAGGTTATCGACAGAGCAAATGCTACGAATTACGGTCTTGCTGCGGGCATATTTACGAACAACCTCAACAACGCATTGCAGTATACCAAACACGTAGAGGCAGGGAATGTATGGTACGATATACTTTACATATTAAAAACGCCATACTTATCACAAAATATTAAATTTCTTAAAAAGTGATTTCTTGCTTTGCAAGATATAAAATTTAAAAAATCAATCGTTACTAAATGGAAAACATTTAAAAAACTTAAACAAGTGTCTTTATTAAATTGTTTAAGTTCTTCATGACCCATCAAAGTAAACATTTATTTAAATTTTCCAGGGTAAACACGTACTTGCTTTCCGCTCCACAAGGGCCTTTTGGTGGCTTTAAAGATTCTGGTCTCGGAAGGGAAAAGTAAGTAGTTTATTAAATATTTGTTACTTTTTGTTGTTAGATTGCGATTAGAATAAACTTAACTTTTTTTTTAATTTTCAGTGGTATCAACGCATTGGAAGCTTATTTGGAAGTGAAGACTGTTACCATTAGCCTGCCAAAGAAATTTTAATTTAAATAATTTAAACATAAAAAAAATGTGATTCCTAATAATAAATTTAAACCAAGATAATTATTATCTAGTTCTGTTTTTTTTTGTTGAAATTCTAAAAAATACAATTTACATTACATACATTTAACAAAATTAATTTTATTCTGATTTTATGGCTTTTAATTTTCCATATTGTCCTCTTTGGTTCTCTGTAGCCAGTCATTTCGTATATAACCTAACTAGCAAGGCCCGCCTTGGTTTTTGGCGGTGGAAAAAAAAATGGTTTTAACAATTTACTAAAGAGTTAGAGTATTTACAAAAGACGATCGTGAAAAGAAAAGTTTGGGATGTGGTACTTATATGTTTTTTTCTGGACTTTGATATGAATAAAGGTGTTTTAGCAACTAATTATTAAATGTTTTTTTTTTATTTATTTAACAAAATATAAATAGTACAGAGCATAATACGTATATTTTAATTACGGCGCCATTTGTAATTTTGCTGAGAATTCATATTTTAGCAAGGCAATCCGGTATTTCTAAACACAAAGCTAATGTTATATGTGGCCCTATTGTAGGATATAATATGTAGGAATCCTACATATATTATTGTACTCTTTGCGCTGCCGCAACTGAATATCGGACAGACCGTTTTAAAGATTATTTTATGTAAAAAGTCTAATTTTTAATCTCCTAATCTACCGTGTTTGTGAATGTATTCAATTTTATTTTGGACGTTCAAACAGAAATTGCGACAGCATACAGCAGTATTAATTTTCCATCACTATATTTATTATTTTTCAGTAAAATTTACATATTAAGTTACTGATAGCGTCCCTACCGTCTAGATATTGTTGTACGTATGTCTGGGAAAGACGTTCACCATTTTATACCACAGATACCTTTCTCGAAATCGAAAATATGACGATTTACCAATTCTAATGTGTCGAAAGTTACGTAGTTTAGGCACTAGAGGCCTTCAAAAGTTTATAAATTATTTTGTATTTATGAAAATATCTCGAAATCTTCAATAGATTATCTTCATACTGAAACCATGATTTTAATTTGGTAAAAAACACATTTTTGAACAGTAAACCTTTGTCATAAAATTAACAAGGGGTTCGAAAACATAAATAGTAAAACAATATTCTATAATATATTTGCAACCGCCTGTACAATCGCAGTTATTTTTTTTCGTGGATATTCACAAAATTTTTGCTCTCTAATAAATATTTGAAATAAAACAGCAATGTTTTTTAAAGTAACTGCAAGCTTCATTCCCACACGTATTTATTTCATACATTTTTTCGATTCTACTAGTGATATCGCTAATCGAATGTTATTTTTTAGCCTACTTCAAAAAGAAGGAGTTTATCAATTCGACTGAATTTTTTTTTTATGTGTTTATGTCCCTACTTAGGCCGAAACCGACTGCGAAATAACAATAATTATACAATATAGACATGTTACAAGAAAGAAGAGAAATTTCTTTAGAGTTTAGAGGGTTTTTGAAAGAGAGAAGAAAGAAAGAAAGAAGTTTTCATGTCATTATTTTGTTTCTTTTTAGTGCATTTTGTTTGAGATTGTTTTTTTTATTGTGGGAAGTTTTCACCGGTGGAGCCGTGCCCATATGTCAAAGTTGTGAAACAGTCCTTAAATTTTCTAGTTTTACGCATAAGTATCTTCTTCCATTACTACTATTCTACTACTATTGAAATTGTTTAAAGACTATAGCGATAGAAAACCAACATCCAGTCCTAGATTAGTAAAGCCTAAGCAACAATATAAAAATCTGGCCTCGGGGCACTTCAATAGGCTACTTTAATTCAATATTTTTTACGATGTCCGAGAGTTAGGATTAAAAATGAGGAAGATATATAAAATTAATTTATATTTGCGTCATTAGAGAACGTATATTTATCTTTGTTTCTACACTATCGGAGGATTCAACAGTGATTATCAGCTTTAGTAATACATACCTTACATAGTATCATGATTTTTTATGTTCCGCATTAATATAATGAGTCAACATTTTATGGTTGTGCTACACTTTATCGAATAGTCAATAGCTTATAGCGGGTTATAGCACGTTCAATATTTTTTCGTTCCTTATCACTGTTGTGTATGCGCTTGCCCTGCGTGTGTTTACGAACTGGCGGCTGCGCCCGCCGCTAATGTGACAGCGACTTGAATAAACAGTCTGCGCTAAGCAAGCAATCGTTTCATTACTCCCAATACGTAACAGTGGCGACGAGTGCGTGAAATACCCACTTTTGAATAAATAAAACCCAAAATGTCTGCAATGCATTTTGGTGTTTTATCGTGTTTTAATCACAGTGAACAAACGTGGAAAACGTATAAAAGTCGCATAACGCAGTGGTTTATCGCGAACGACGTAAACCATATAACCGATGCGACGGGAGTTAAACGACGAGCTATACTGCTTAGTGCGCTCACTGAGGGCACATACAAGTTGGCAGCAGATCTAGCGCTGCCCAAGGAACTCCATGAGGTGCCCTACGAAGATATTCTAGATCTCCTGGATGCTCATTTCACGCCGAAACGCGTCGGTTTCGGCGAACGGCACAAATTTTACGCAGCAGTGCAGCAACCCGCGGAGTCATTTACGCAATGGGCGGCTCGACTACGGGGACTCACGGCTAATTGCAACTTTAGCAGTCTAGAAGAAGTACTCCGCGACCGGTTCATAGTTGGGATGCTACCGGGACTCGAAAAAGAAGCGATCTTCGCCGAGGATCTGAGTAGCCTGACCCTGGCAAGGGCGGTGGAGCAGGCCGAGAACATCAGGTGTGCGCGGACGGGAGCAGTCTCGAGCGGTGTCGTTACCGCGTATGCAGAAGTGCTATGTAAAATCGGACAGTCGAACAAATGTGAACAAGAAGTGAGTGAGAGAAAGTCGGGAAAAGTGCAGTGTTCCGTGTGTGGTTATTTTAACCACAGGTCGCCAGAGTGTCGTTTCATTAATAATACGTGCAAAAAATGTAATCAAACGGGTCACCTCCGACGCATGTGCAAAAAGGTGACGAGCGGGACGGGCGAGAACGACGACGGCGGTGAGTTGTATAATATCCGATCTTTCAGGGGTGAACCTATGGTGGAGTCTGTTAATTTAAATGGGGTCACTTTAAAATTTGAAATTGACAGCGGTTCCGCTGTAACGGTTATTTCCGAGATTACTTTTAAACGGCATTTTAATGTGTCATTGTCGCCTTCGAATAAAAAGTTAATGAGTTACACGGGCCAAAGAATACACTGTTTAGGTGTTATGCGTGAGTCACAAATGTCGTTCGATGGGGTCACTCGCGCTATAGACGTATACGTGGTACGTGGCGGGGGCCCGGCACTTCTCGGCAGGGATTTTATCTCGAAGTTCCACTTAGAACTAGCTCCAGTAAAATATTGTGGGTCATCGCTCTCGATAGAACAGCTTCAGACTCGTTTTTATAAAACATTTTCCGACAATTTGGGTTGTTTTAAAAAATATAAAATAAAATTATTTTTGAAAGAAAATTCGAAGCCGAAGTTCTTTAAAGCGCGACCCATTGCTTTCGCCCTCAGGGAAAAGGTTACCGACGAGTTAAATAGGCTAGTCGACCTAGGTGTCCTGAAACCTGTTGACCATTCCGAATATGCGTCCCCTATCGTGCCAGTCCTAAAAAGGAACGGCTCCGTAAGAATATGCGCCGACTACTCGGTTAGTATTAACAAGCAGCTAGTCGTCGAGCAGTTTCCCTTGCCGACTGTCAATGAGTTGTTCTCGAAGCTGCACGGCGGCGAACAGTTTACGAAACTAGACTTGTCCAGCGCGTACAATCAGCTGTGTCTCGACGAGGACTCACAGAAGCTGACGTGCATCAACACGCACCGTGGACTTTATCAGTACACACGGCTCGTATTCGGTCTGTCCTCAGCTCCGGCGATTTTTCAGCGCGCCATGGAGACCGTGTTGTCGGGCTTAGACGGGGTATTGTGTCTCCTCGACGATATTTTGATTACAGGTCGTACTAGGGAGGAGCACTTGACGCGACTAAGTTCCGTATTGCAGAGGCTCGAAGACGCGGGGTTAACACTTCAAAAGGAAAAGTGCGAATTTTTTAAAGACGAGATCAGTTATTTAGGTTATGTAATTAACAAAAATGGTCTTAAAAAATCGCCGGAAAAAGTTAAAGCCATACTAAACGCACCTAGGCCAAGTAATGTGAGTCAGTTGCAATCGTTTTTAGGGCTAGCAAACTATTATAGAAATTTTGTACCCGGTGCATCAATGATGTTAAGTCCATTGTACGAATTGTTAAAAAAGAATAGTAACTGGAAGTGGACAAAAATTCACTCGGACGCTTTCTCATCTATAAAAAAGTGTCTAGCGTCGGATTCGGTTTTGGCACATTTTGATCAAAGCGCCAAACTTATTCTAACGGTTGACGCATCCCCTACCGGTCTCGGGGCGATTTTGTCACAAGTGGGGAAAGACGGCACGGAGCGGCCGGTTGCGTACGCGTCGCGCACACTCACGCCCGCCGAGCATAGATACTCGCAAATACAAAAGGAAGCGACTGCGATTATATTCGGGGTGCGTCGGTTTCACCAGTACTTATACGGTCGATCGGACCCTTTCGTCTTACGAACCGATCACAAGCCTTTGATATCCATCTTCGGTCCACATAAGGGTATTCCAGAAGTGTCAGCAAATAGGCTGCAACGTTACGCGATGTTTTTAAGCGCGTATAATTACGTTATAGAATATGTTCGCAGCTCCGATAACAGCGCGGACTATCTTTCCCGCGCGAGCTTGGCGGGGGCGGGGGAGCGCGGCGCGGTGACCACGAAGGCGGGGCGCGCGTCGTGCGCAGACGCCGCCGCGGCGCTGTGCGATAGGGCCGCATATGTTTGCTTCGTGGTGGACGGAACGTTGCCTATTACCGTAAGCGAATTACGTCATGAAACATCCAAAGACGTAATATTATCCCGCGTTGTGAATTATGTTCTAAACGGCTGGCCACATAAAGTAGCAGATTTAAAGTTGAAGCCGTACTTTTTATGTCGAAATCAGCTATCGGTTGAAAATGGATGCTTAATGAGGGGCCACAAAGTAATAATTCCAAGTTCATTACGTAAAAAGGTAATGAACGAATTGCATACGTCCCATTTAGGGATAGTTAAAACCAAGGCTGAAGCGAGGTCCAGATTTTGGTTTCCGGGCGTGGACGACGCTATTGAAAATTTAATCGGGTCCTGTGAGGTGTGCACCCGGCTGAGGCCGTCACCGCCGCGTGCTAAGCTGGCGCCGTGGAAGTTTCCTCCTCAGCCGTTTCACAGGGTGCACATCGACTTCTTAGGGCCGTTAAACGGTCGGTCGTATTTGGTCGTCGTAGACTCGTATACCAAATGGGTTGAGGTATACGACATGAACGCAAACACAACGTCGAATGCAGTAATCGAACGGTTTTACGAATACATTGCGCGTTATGGGATACCGAACACGATTGTGAGCGACAACGGACCCTCCTTTGCTTCGCAAGAGTTCTCAAAGTTCTGCTTAGGAAATGGAATCAAGCACTTGACTACACCGGCATACCATCCAGCCAGCAATGGTCAAGCGGAAAGTATGGTAAAAGTTGTGAAAAAAGGCATCAAAAGTAGCGTTATGTCTAGTCGTACAGTGAAGGAATGTAAGTTACGTCTCCTCAAGTTTCTGTTTGACTATCGAAATTCAATTCACTCCACCACAGGTCTATCCCCAGCAGAACTGGTGTACGGGCGTAAACTTAAATCGCGGTTGGATTTAATTAATCCCAGAGAGCCGTCGCCCTCGTTCGGCGCCCTTGCCGATTTTGTTGAGGTTAGGCAGCAGTCGCAAATCACAGCCCATGGTGGGAAAAATAAATCTTCCTTTTCCCCTGGTGAACATGTGCTATACAAAAAATTTAGTGGTAAAAATAAGTTCACCTGGCATAAGGGTATTGTGTTACGGCGACTGGGCAAAGTATTGTACGTAATACAAGATAATGAAACTTTAGCTACACTAAAAAAACACAAAAATCAATTATGGTTATATAAAGGTTATACTAATAAGAACTTAAACACGTGGGATGTTGATGATTTTGATGAGGTTATTGATAGTATGCCAATATCGTTAACATCCTCAGGAATGCCAGGAGTCGCACAGGATAGTGATAGGGGCCTATCTGAGGGGGAAGGTGAGGAAGCATGCTCGCTTCCGGCCACACCTCCTATCAACCATCCCAATGTGACTGTAACTCGAGGGGTAAGGCGCCCTGCGCCGTCCGATTGTTTAGAGTTGGATAGTCAATGAATATAATTGTGTTAGTAATAAGCTACTGTATATAAAAGTTGTATAATTGTATTGTCTTTCTCAGAGTTTAGGGTTAAATGTTATGTCACATCTAAAGGGGGAGGGATGTTGTGTATGCGCTTGCCCTGCGTGTGTTTACGAACTGGCGGCTGCGCCCGCCGCTAATGTGACAGCGACTTGAATAAACAGTCTGCGCTAAGCAAGCAATCGTTTCATTACTCCCAATACGTAACAATCACCATTTAGCATCAGGTGGAATCGTGGAAAAGAGCTAGAGTAAAAAAAACTAATTTCCTAATTTCTCATTTCTTAGGTGGGCAAGCTGATCCAAAAAGCAGCGGACGCCACCAACCTGAAGCGATTGACACTCGAGCTCGGCGGTAAGAGCCCACTCATTATCATGAATGACGCAGAATGTAAGGTGGTTTTCGATTCAAAAGTTTAAGAAACTAGTAAATCGTCAGAATGTACCCCTGTAGGAAGAATACGAAACTAATGACACATCGTTCTCTCAAATTCGTATCAGTATCCGGCGTTTGGTAAAAACTTGTATGATATGTTACAGACTAACTAACAATGCAACCGATCAGATTCATTATCATGAATTGTGAAATACATTTATTTCTTTACAGTGAATGTCGCTATACCTTTCATTTATTGAGGTAAACTAACAATAACACAAAAAAGTAGAAAATAAACAATATAAAATACACAAAGGAAAGTCTTAAGTAAATGTGCCATCCACAATGTTCACCACATATTGTTCTTAAAATTAGGTTTAGCTAAAACATTCAAGTAGTAGTATTCTAGTTTGTTCATAGTTTTGTATAATATAATTTATAGTTAGATGTATAGTTAATAGTTAGACAACGATTTTACAATTTCTTTTTTAAAGTTATTTTTTATTAATATGCATTATATCTATATTATTAAAATTGGAGTTATATGTGTCCACAATTCTGTTAAGTGGTGATCTCTTGCCAGAATTTGTACGACACCGAGTTAGTGCAAATACTTTACATTCCTTTCTAGGATGTGCCCTTGTAGGCACTTTGTAACAGAGTCTTTTAATTAAACAACTACAATCGTATCTATTGTGACATAGATCGTGTAGCAGCACCGCTTTATGTTGAGCACGTCTAGATTCGAGACGTAGTAATTTGAATTTTTCTAGAAGGCCTTGATAAGGTAAGTATGGCCTTGTAAGGACAAATATGCGTGGCCGCGTCTCGTCTGTGTCCAGTCGGGCATCTATGATAAATTCGTTCAGGGAGCCGTCGCATTCGCTAAGCAGAGGAAAGTTGGAAATCCCACAGAGCCCACTACACAACAAAGGCCACAGGTTAGATAGATAGAAATCCTAAAGATTATTGACATACTAAAAGAAGTAAAAGTACTCACATAAACACAAAAATAAAGTATAGCCCATAAAACTTAAACGATTCCAACATACATCAAAGTGAAGAACCAATATCCGGTATTTCTTTAGGGAATGGAATAGATGCATGTGTTTATAATGTTAAATGTAGTTTTCATTGTATAGATTATTGTACTAGTAGCGAGATACCAAAGAGGTCCGTTGCATCACTACCTTTTATGTACTCCAATTGTTTTCATTATTGAATTGATAAAATTGCAAATTTCCAATTCAAGCTTTTAGGGTATTTCGTTGAACCGAAAAGGTGTAATTTCGTTAAGACTTGCGCCCCGAAGAAAGACTTAAAGGTACGAAATACGGAGTACTAGATTTAAAGTTCAGTGGAGAAGCGAGTTGTCAATTTACCTTTTACCTTGTTAATGAAAAAAATCTGTCTTGTCACTTACTAACTATTAATCACATTTTTTTAGAAAAAATATTTCAAAGCGAGGTAGTGTTTCGAGTGATTCACTCTTTATGATAAATCATTTTTTTTAATGATAACTTGTGTTGCATCATTATTTCTTTTCTATCAAATACAAGACTTGATTGAAAAAATTATGAGGAAAATATACTTTAAAACATAAAATATAACATAAATACAGTCAAAACTGGTTATGGCGACATCGAAGAGACCGACATTGTTCAGATGTAATTAGTAATTTTATAACCGATATCACTTTTAGCTGGGAACTATAGCAAAATGTCGCTTTAACCAATATTTTATCAAGCATATTCTACTATTTAAATTACATTCGATAAATGTTAACAAAAGTATAATAAAATGTAATACGTTAATTTGACACATTATGCCATTTTTATCACTAAGGACTCTCGAGTAATTACTTGATAGTCCACTTTCAGTAGACAAGATAATTGACATTGATTTGCGAAGTGTGCTGAAGTTCAATGAGTCATTTATGCAATTACGTGATTTGTGCTTTTGTGAGGTTTACTTATTTTGATATTAGATTAATAACAAACCTGTATATATCAGAGAAATGTATATATATATATATATATATATATATATATATATTTTATCATTACATTTCTCTGATCTAAAGCCCACAATTCCTAAAATAAGGCGTTCTAAAAGAAGAACTCGGTTTCATGAAGATATTAAAAATTGAGATTTAATATGAACAATTAAATCTTTAAGAAAATAATCCAATTCAATTGTAAGTTGGAATTGGAAAATACTCATTACAAGCTTCAGGAAATTAAAAAGTAGTACCAATTACTCACTTTTCAATCATGCTTTTGATCTGTTCACTCATCGCTGCAGTAAGCCTATGGGCTTTTGAATTAAATTAATTTAAATAATAAAAAGTTCAGTTCAATGTAATAATTCCGTTTAATCCAGACACATAATGTACAATATTTAAATAATATAAAACCGACAAAACGTAGCAGTTGTTTAAAGTTAATTATAAGATGTAATAATTTAAATTTTCTTGGGCAGGCTTATGGTAACAGTCTTCACTTCCAAGTAAGCATCAACGCAGTTCGGACCACTGGAAAATAATTTAATTATTAGATTTAGGGTTTAATGACATGTTATGGTCGTAAACTAAATTTATAAGACTCACTTTTCTCTTCCGAGACCTGAATCCTTGAAACCTCCGAAGACAGCCTGAGGACCGCTAGCTAAGTAAGTGTTAACCCTGAAAATTGATACAATTCGTAAAACTCGATTTGTATATAAAGCTATGTATAAAGTATGTTCAATAAAGGATTTTTATCTTAATAAATAAAAATCTCGTGTCACGGGGTTCGAACTTGAACTCCTCCGAAACGGCTTGACCGATTCTCATGAAATTTTGTGAGCATATTCAGTAGGTCTGAGAATCGGCCAACATCTATTTTTCATAATCCCCCCCCCCATTTTTTTTAACTGCGCGCAGACGGAGTTGCGGCCGACAGCTAGTTTTTTTTATATAAAACCATGTAAGTTGCTGTGTGGTTTAGCGCTGATAAATTTTTAAGTTTAATTACGTAAATTAATAAGTTTTCTTTTTGTCGTTCGTATGATGAACAATTGTGTCTGATTGGATTAAACAGTGATTTCGTCTTTTTGTCGATCCGTTCACTACCAACGTTAATGTAGAAATGTATTTGAAAATTCTTACCATACAACACCTGCTTCAACGTGTTTGCTGTACTGCAGAGCGGTATTTAGGTTGGTGGTGAAGATACCCGCAGAAAGACCGTAGTTGGTGGCATTGGCTCTGTCGATGACCTCTTCGAGTGTGTCGAACTTAAGGATACTTTGAACGGGTCCGAAGATCTGTATTAAAATTACGATAATTATGAAATAGAAAACTCAAAGGATAGAAAAAGATACAAATCTGAACGACATAGCATTTGGATCGTCTCAATTTAACTGACTACGAAGCTCATCTAAATCATCACTACCTCATCATCATCATCTCACTGGCCTTATTCCACATATATAGGTCGGTGCACAAGGTTTTGTGAACTTAGTGCACCTATCGCCAACCCTAATTGGGAGGAATAAAAATTTAACATTTATTTTTCAAATAAATTAAAAAACAAACATTTAATTATAATCTAAATAATTGTAGATATGGAATTCAAAATTACTTCCAAAAATGGAGATGCAATAAACACGAGTAATTAAACATTATAAATAGAACAAAACTTTCAGCTCTAAAAGTCGCTATGAAGTGATCTTCATATACTTCACTGTCATTCTTTACCACCTCTATATTCTTGATAATTGTCTTGTATTGGTCTTTCAAGACAAAGAAGTGATTACCGGAGGCCTAATTTTAGACCTCTTTCCTATTAAATAAAGGATGGGAAGGGGAAGTAGATTTGGCGGAAGAGGGGCATAGGAAGGAGAAATATCCTCTTTCTGTGCGTCCCTTTCTCCGTTGATTAAAGTTAGGCAACGCATCTGCATTTGCGGATGTCTATGGGCAACGGTCGCCTCGCTATTGCGGCGGATCCATCTGGCCGTTTGCTCGTTTGCCACCTTAATATATAAAAAAATACCAAGTCTAGATTATATTGTGCGTTTTTCTTCTATTTCTTTACGCTTTATCAATTTTGGTAAAATAAGGCACTTATTTTGAACAGGCCTACATCAGTGATTTTAGTAAGCAATTATAGTTACCTCTTCCTTGGCGATAGTCATATCATCAGTCACATCGGCGAAGACTGTCGGTTCGATGTAGAAACCAGAATTACCAATGCGCTTGCCTCCTGTCAGCAGCTTAGCTCCCTCCTTCTTGCCCTTCTCAATATACCCAAGCACTTTGTTCATCATTTCTCCATCAATCTGTACAATGAAAACTACATGTAACATTATAAACAGATGCATCTATTCTATTCCCTAAAGAAATACCGGATATTGGTTCTTCACTTTGATGTATGTTGGAATCAATTAAGTTTTATGGGCTATAATTTATTTTTGTGTTTATGTGAGTACTTTTGCTTCTTTTAGTATGTCAATAATCTTTAGGATTTCTATCTATCTAACCTGTGGTCCTTGTTGTGTAGTGGGCTCTGTGGGATTTCCAACTTTCCTCTGCTTAGCGAATGCGACGGCTCCCTGAACGAATTTATCATAGATGCCCGACTGGACATACAGACGAGACGCGGCCACGCATATTTGTCCTTGATGTGCGAAAACACCAAATGCAGCGTAAGGTATAGCGACATTCACTGTAAAGAAATAAATGTATTTCACAATTCATGATAATGAATCTCATCGGTTCCATTGTTATCGTCTGTAACATAGCTTACACGCTTTTACCAAATGACAGATACAGATAGGAATTTGAGAGAACGATGTGTTATTAGTTTCGTATTCTTCCTACAGGGGTACATTCTAACGATTTACTAGTTTCTTAAACTTTTGAATCCAAAACCAACTTACAGTCTGCGTCATTCATGATAATGAGCGGGCTCTTGCCGCCGAGCTCGAGTGTCACTCGCTTCAGGTTGGTGGCGCCCGCTGCTTGCTGGATCAGCTTGCCCACCTAAGAAAAGAAAAGTTAGGATTTTTTTTACCCTAGATCTTCACCACGATTCCACCTGATGCTAAATAGTGATGTGGTCGATGGATGGTACACGCTAACTTAATGTATGTTTATTCTATTCTTTAAGGCACCCATTTTAAAAACGGGTGTACTTTAAGGTGGTGTAAGATTATGATTATAAGATTATGTGTACAGACTACGTTATAACAGACTACGCTAACAGCGCATACAAACAAAATCTAGACATCTTTGAGAATATTGCGAGTAGACACGGTGAGATAGTTGAAATTCACAATTAGTTAGCAATTAAAGTAACTGGATCTGGTAAATGCTACCTTAGAAAATATAAGTAAACTCCACAGTTTAAGTAGTATTTCAATCTAATCACAGTTCTTATTTGCGAGTTTTTTTAGTCAATAAAACTATGGTGCTAAATCCATGTTGTTTGTGTTTGTAGATACTTAAATAATTTGAATAGTCATGTTAAATGATGTTGAATCATGTTTTTTGTACGTGATTAGCATTCAAAGTACATAAGTGACAAAGTCCAAACTGTTATCTCGCACTTGCGCTATGTAGCGATAAAATTAAGTATTTATCAAGCAAAACCAGAAACAACAATGTCGTTGATAATTTTATTATATTTTAGGCATTAACAATTCACGTTTTGTTCTATCTTTCTCTCTATTTAAATAAATGAAATAGCACAAGTTAACGCTAATGAAAATAATGTTTTAAATATTGAATCCTGAGTACTAAGTACTAGATTTGAAAAAGTATCCAATTCAATTACTAAACAATTGTGACACCTATAATATCAAAATCGCACAATTGGTATGTTTTCAGCTTTATTTTCGGATATTAATTTGTACTTACTTCCATAGATCCAGTGAATGAGATCTTGGCGACGTCCCGGTGGTGGGTAAGTGTGGTGCCGGCGCCGACTCCGAAACCGTTGACAATATTGACAACGCCCGCCGGTACACCCGCCTCCTGCAGCAGCGCGGCCAGCGCAAGCGCAGTAAGCGGTGTCTGCTCTGCCGGCTTCACCACAACCGTACAACCTGATACATAGCAGCATTCATTGTTTTATATCAACTTGTCAAAATGACTTGAAGATATCCTGTCAATAAATTCGAACCATTATAAAAATGCTTAAAACTCGATATGAATGGCAAAGAAGTCAATAAAGTTACTCATTGTTGACAGCATAGAATGAAGAAAGGAAACGTTGTATTAGGTCCACTTAAATTGGATCCAGGATGGGAGAGTAATTAATCTGTAAATGATGAATTAAAAGAAAGGTTTACCAGCAGCGAGAGCAGTGACAACTTTATTGATGAACATCAATATGGGCACGTTCCATGGTAAAATTAGCCCGCACACGCCTACAGGCTGCTTCAGAGTGTAAGAGAATACTTCGCCATCTACATACAAAAATAAAAATTAACTCACATATAGCTTTATGCAACAAAAAACCTATATTTCGTATCTTATGTACTAACGATTTAAATGACAAGTCCTACTAATCTAACCATAACATTAAATCTTTCAATCAGTTGCATTCATAATTGTCCACATTTTATAAGAACTATTATTATACTAATTATTTCTAATATGATGCAATATTTTAACTAAACTGAGAAGTTATAAGGAATACTCACTTAAAGGAATAGTGTCTCCTTGAATTTTGTCAGCCAAACTGGCCAAGTAGCGGATTGACTGTATACCGGATTGAGTAAAGTTTTTTGAGAAAGACAACACCATTCCATTGTTATACGATTCTAGTTCGGCGAGGTAGTCAGCGTCGCGTTGGACCAGATCTGCGAACTTGTACAGTATGGCACCTCGCTGCGCCGCGTCTAGCAGCCTCCATTCAGAGTTTCGGTGGAAGGCACGCTTTGCCGCCGCCACGGCTAGGTTGATGTCAGCCTGCAAACGTAATATCACTCAATAAATATAACACAAATCAAGTTATTTGAACTTTTTATCAGCCAGATCTATGATTAGAAAGGTAAAAGAACCTGCAGCAGTTGTTATATATATATATATATATATATATATATATATATATATATATATATATATATATATGCCTACACTATGGGGGCTCAGAGCCTATTCAAGTTGACTGGGTTATACTCAGCCACTCTGGCTCAATGTTGGTTAGTTGACTTCACACATAAATATCCTTCATAATAAGAACGTCGGAGCAATGTATATAATATGAAATTCTAAAATCATAAAACCCATAAGTACAGGGTCAGTGTATACCTCATCACCCTCAGCCACTTTAGCAATAACGGAGCCGTCATGTGGGTTGTAGGTGTCGAAGGTTTTGCCACTGACGGCGTCCACCCACTGGTTGTCGATGAACAACTGTAAATTAAAGATAATATATATCATTAAAATAAGTAATTGTAGAATTCTACTGCCGTGTAACTTGTATAATACATTTCGTTATATCTTACATTTATTTATCTTTGATCATCTCCGGTTGTAATTAACCGTGAAAGTTGTAGACTCCTACAATATAAATTACTACAACTTTTGCAGTGGAAGTCTACAGTAGAATTATGACGTATTTGCTTTTTATATAATTGTACTTGCATCCTAGTTTGCCAACAGCAATAGATAAATGACGTAAATTGATTTATAGACAATTGGGCGTAACAACGAGTAACTTGTATTTCTAGCCATTTACATCGGTAAAATAGCATGTATGTATATAAAGCATTCGTTTCGTTTACGTGGTTTTATTTTAGAGTACCTAATGTATTTCAATCTAGTTAGCTATTTTATTTCATTCAAGTTCTTTCAGATTTTGTGATTTAGCAACTTCTCACAGGCTAACCTATTGTTATAAAAAAGTTTTATGATAACGTTATTTATTATATAACAATTATATAAATCATCAACAAACAATTTCATACATCTTTCTTTTAATTAATCGAACCATACAAACACCCGAAAGTTAGGCTTTATCTGCGATCAAACAGTATTATTGACAAGAGATATCAACCAATTTACCGCAGGAAGAAAAACAAAGATAAGAAAAATAGAGTTATCGATCATGTTTAAATAAAAATGTGGCTTGAGATAAGCCAAACACACTGTTATGCAATTCTAAACGATTTTTTCTGACGATTTACTCTGTAAAAAATGAACTGAATAAATTCGTTTTTTATTTTGACGTCAGTATCCAAAATAATACATATACTTAACTTCTATTGCTTAATTAGATATTGACGAGGAAGTAACCATTTTTTTTTACAAAGAAAACAAAAGCGCCTCAAACCATAACTCGTTCGTTCAGACACTTTGGGTACTCAGTTAAGTTATGAGTACGATATTGTTTTTTTTTAGCTATGCGGTTTTGTACATTTAAAAGAAAGTGTACTACAAAATTATAAAACAGAGTTACGCGATAATTATTATTAAAAATATTTTAGAAAGCACAATACAGCTTTTATTTAATATTCAAATATAACGTTATTTTCTTTATTATTCTTCAATTTAAAGTAAATATTTATGAACAAATTGAGTCGATTGAAAAGTAACTTATGATATATTTTTTAATTACTTAACTATAAATCATAAAAGTAATTATTTATTTAAAATTTATTCGGCGGTTTTATGAATTGATGAAATTTACATGCTGTTGCAATTAGGGACATTTTAGTGGATATATTTATATATTATTTTATCTCACCGATTAAATTACGTTATTATATTGTTTTTGGGTCCATTCGAGTTGGTCGTGAATACGAACACACCTAACTATGTACGTGACCGACACATATTAGCAATATGTTATCTCGTACATTACCACTTGATTACATATTTAAACATTTATCACTCTTCGAAACACTTTATAAAATAGAAAAAAAATCACTATTTAAATAAACGAAAACTAACTATTATAACTTATGCTTTTTAATTAAACCTTCCTACCTTAGTATATTTAATTTGCGGTGCCATTTTTGTGATTGCACGCCTTGAAAAACACTAATCGTACCTTCGATGCGGAAAACGACTCCGCCGTTATATAGTGTTCGTTTATCTAAAGTCTAAAGTATTCCTTAGTCACGCTGACATACGCAAATTAAGGTTCTTACAAGTTTTCTATCAAAACACTTATGTTGACGTCATATTTTGGTTCTTAAGCTCATAGCAATAACGATTTTTATAATCAAAGGAAACAGTAGCAAGTTATAAATTTATGAATAATAGAAAGGGGAGGAAAATGCAGTGTGTTTTGATGCTTTCCGCATCGTGTGATATGCTATGCTTTTGAGGTCTAAGTATCTGAAAGGAGGTTGCTCTATACTTCTGCACCTTAACTTGTCCTCTATTCTATTGATTTTCTTGCTTCATCTGCCGTCGCTACCTCGGTAGATGTCCGGGCCATTTTCTCTTTAGTCTACTGACGGTAAAACCTGATTCGACTATTTTAGGTCTTTGGCAAATTTCTTTGTTTTTGTTCCAACAAAAAGTGTCTTCTTATAGTTGCTGAGAATTTATTGTAAGCAAATAACAATTAAAAAAGTTAACAAGCATTCAGGAAGCTTACAAAGAAAAATTAAGGAAAAATTAAAAATAATCTACAGAATCTATACGCTTTTTTTTAATTGTAAGTGTTCATTCATTAAGATTCAACTCATTAATTTTTCCAAATTATCTAAGTTTCATAATATGTATGTTTTCTTTCTACTTACTACTTATATAATCTATACATTATATTAAAATCACTAAAAAGAGGTGATTTCAAAAGGTACTCGTAACTTTTATTATGTCAATACATTCTCTAATTAATTTTTTATATGTACGAATAAATTATTTTCGAAATAAAGACTTATCAACATGAAATTGAATTTGCAATTTGAATTTGCATAAACAGATAACGTGTCTTGAACAACCAAAGTTGAGGAAAAGAGTACAGAAAACTATTTTTCTATTATTTTTTTGATTTCCATGTAAATGACAGAATGAATGAAACGGGACACTCTATACCAGTAGTTGGATAAAGACACTTGTTGCTCTTCTTAAGAAAAAAATAAATAAAATGTGCCTTTGCGTAAATGTGTGTTTTTGATCGTTATAAAGTAGAAGCATTCGAATCTCATCCCACATTGTAAAATTAAACCAATTTACTATAAGTTCATATTAAGATAGCAACATTGTTTTTAATGTCAAAAAGTTATTGACACTATGTTGACACATGTAATCTCAACTGTCAAACTAAATTGTGTCATTTAGATCAAACACTTCAAATACAATTTATTTCAAAACAATACAAAGTTTTCTACTTCTATGACGAACGTATAACAAAAACCTTATTTTAATACTTTTGAATGGTGGTGTGTTAAAAAATCGTTATCTTGTTTTTATGGTAAAATGGAAGAAGTACATATAAATACTTTTGCGTTATCATTTCAAAATAATCGCGTAAGTATAAGTTATTAATAGTTAAAATTAATATAATCAATATTATAAATATTTGTTTTGTATAAGTTTTGTTTCACATGTTATATTTAGTATGTATTTACATCTTAAATTATTTTAATGACTCTCATATTGTATTTCCAATTTGTATTATTAACATGACCTGTTGAAGTGGTCTAAACACTAAACTGCTTCACTAGCATGATAGTTTATCTAATTATACCTCTTGTAATTTAATTAAGACTTTATATCAATTTAGTAGTGTGATTACCTACACATACACACAAAATGTAATTTAATTAAAACCGTGTCCTAAAAATGTTGAAATATTTTTTGCTTATATGTTTCAATGTAAGCATAGTTCTGTGTTCCATTCTTGAATTATATATTTCACTGTTCTCTTTTATTAAATGGGTCATAGTTGTGATGAAGTATGGTGGTGTTGGAAAACAAATTAATGAGAAAATAACTAGTAAAATAAATAAAACATCAAATTATTATTACAATTTGACATTAATAACAATATGTGAATCAACTAAACAAGTATCTAATCTTAGTGTTGTAGAAGAGAATGATAACTTAGAAAAATGGCTTAAGGTAAATTTATAATTTACATCAGGGGTTCCCAAAGTGGTTGATATCAAACTTTTTTTTTATCAAACGGTAGCAAACGAGCAAACGCCCACCTGGATTCGCCGCAATAGCGAGGCGACCGTTGCCCATAGACATCTGCAAATGCAGATGCGTTGCCTAACTTTAATCAACGGAGAAGGGGATGTACAGAAAGAGGATATTTCTCCTTCCTATGCGTCCCCTCTTCCGCCAAATCCACTTCCCCTACCCATCCTTTCCTAATAAGAAGAGGGTGGGAAGGGAAAGAGGACTAAAATTAGGCCTCCGTTACCACACTCATCAGACGAAACGCGGAATTGCTTCCACTTCACGCCTGTCTTCTGTGTGGTCGTGGTATTGTACCGGTCGACCAGGCCAATTTGTGCACCCAACAAATATTGTTGTTGCGGGATCTACCACTGTTAACTTAAAGTAAACTTAGAGCATTGCTAATTCTCACTCTGACTTCTTCTATTGACCTAAGTCAGAATGAAAAATAAATAATTGATCTTAAAAGTAGGTAATTTAGCCATTTGGGTCTGAGGTTACAGTTAATTTTGGAAAAGGGGTCACTTGTCCAAAATAGTTTGGGGATCCCTGATTTACAGACTGTTCGCCTATTAGTCATATATATTGGTTGTATATCTTAGCAAAATTGATCAGAATTTTCTTCTAATGAGGCTGGCTTTTTTCTTGATCAGAATATGGCTAGTTGTAATAACAATAACAATCTGTAGTAATTATTTTAGGATGTATTTACATTAAAAAAAATGGTCAGAAAAATGTTTGAAAAGATAAATGTTTTCTAAATGTTATCCCTAAAGGTAAAACAGCATTACTATATTAAAATCTTTCCTAAAAAGTTTTCTAAAAACCTTGTTTAATAGAAACAGGCCAAGGTTAATTTCTTCCTTTAGAATATTAACAAAGGATCCCAGTATTTATATTATAATTTATGGACCTGTTGAAAAATATTTTGCTTTACAGAATTGTTGAATTCTTATAGAAATATTTTTTGTTCAAAACTTGTAGTATGCTCACATTTTTGGCTTTGTTTTCCCTAACTTCATGACCTGAGGGCCTAGATATTTGTGACAATTACCATTGTCTTCGTCAGTTATGTCAAAATTAGTGATTTTTGATTTATAATGTTATACTATTAAATTTATACTTTACGCCCACTGCACATAATTTAATACAAATTCAAATTTTGTTGATGATTATATGATGGCAATTCTCACAAATATTATTTCTAGGCAAACAGAACGTAATTGAAAATCGTGCAAATAATGGTTAATTATTAATAATGTCACATACAATAAACCTATGACCCCGTAACAAATTTCTCGTATAATTAACAGGAAATTAACCTGTTTACTTTTGGATAATAATATGGGATGGGAATTCGTAAATAATAAACTATTACATATCAATTTTAATAATGTTAATGTAAACAGTCTTCTCACTATCATTGTCTTTGTTTCAACTGGTTCGATAGAATTTATTTATAACTAGCTGTCGCCCGCGACTCCGTCCGCGCTGTTCTTCCGGACTAAAATCTTCATCTATGACGAATTTCGTATAGATCCTTTCATCCATCCATCTAAACATTTGCATTTATAATATTAGTAAGATGTAGTATCATTTATTGGATACAATACAATTGCAAATATATATATATGTTTAGATAGTAATATGTATTCAGCACTGATAAGTTGACCTGCATTTAGTATACATTTATATTACAATGTTATATTATTATATTCTACATATATAGACCAGCGGTCGCCCGCGAATCCGTCCGCACGGAATTAATAAAATCTTAATAAGTAGTCTATGTGTTTTTCCAGACTATGTTCTACATTTGTGCCAAATATCATCAAGATCTGTTTATCTGTTCCCAAAAATGTTTTTCTTGTTTAAATACGTATACAGGGTATCTCTACAAGCATTTTTTTAAAGGTTACAGATATTTTTGAATAAATTTTTGCATAATTTTCCAATGACTACTAGAGATTTATTAAGCCTTACTAATTAATATATTTCATAATTTCGGAAATTCTGGAGCCAATTCACAACTACTATTTATGTAAATACTAGATAAAAATAACTGTGTCGTATTAAAACGGGCTTATTATACACCGACAACATTTTCTATTTGGATCAGAATATGAGCAAAATCATTTAAATAACCTTCGACGGTTTTAACTTATTCGCTAATCGTCTGAATATTGATTTGAAGGTCATTTAGACGAATCATTTTCTGTTTTGCAATTATTACCATAATGTTGCCAGTACAGTTTTGCAACTATAGATATATTAACATGCATATTCTAACTACTAATTTTAGGCAGACAAATTAACGACTGACACTACATAAAAATCTAATTCAGTGTTTTCTTTGGCATGTTTTTTTTTGTTTTTGTTTAAAAGGGTGGTATTTATAGTTGTCGGTATTTGTGAATATACACTTAGGGTAGTTTTAAGTAAGTCAACAGGCAGACGGTACTTATTTGACTAAAACACGTACTAGGTGACTTGCATATTTCTGTATATTTAATAAATGCATTTGCAAGGTTAATATATAAATATTAAATATATATATATATATATATATATATATATATATATATATATATATATAATATAAATGTAAAAATGTAAAACACTGTAGTTATCTGGACTTGTTGGCCTTGAAGTGGTCACAATCGTTTTCGTAGTTGTTATTAACATATTATGATGATAAAAATACAAATATACTTTATTGTGCACTATCATGGAGTTACAAAAAAAGAAAGTACAACAGGATTTTCACAAAAGGCGGTCTTATCGCTAAGCAGCGATCTCTGCCAGACAACCTTTGGGTTGAAATTAAGCTAAGTAAACCAAATCGGTAGGGTGCACACGAACAGTGATAAGAAATAAAAATAAAAACAATAGAAATATTAATAAGAGAAAATAAAATAATACAATATATAGCCAAATTAGAGCTGCAGATAGTGATCTTTGACATGTTTTTTAAACGATACGATGATACATTCGATCTGCGGCTATTTTTAAATATGTTATGTAATAGTAACGTTGTTTGAATCAAAATAAATGCAAAAGAAAAATTTGATTTAAATCTATATAAAGCTGGAAATAAGAGATAATTAATAGTCGATGTTGATTGGCAATCTCGGGAGAATACTTTGTGTTTAATTATTGGAACTGCCTCGAGCTACTGGGAATAAGACTTTCCTAATTTGACAACGTCTTTTCTGGAACTCCGTCTTATGCCTATCGTACACAACCGCATAAGCGAACTCAAAACGAAATGAAGCGATATAAAACTGCGGTGATTTTTGTTCGTCCTAGCCTTGTTCTGGAAAGGTTACTACGCAAAACCTAATGTAACACCATCCGGTTTCGTTTATTTTCTGTGTCTCAGTATTCTAGGATTCGCTTAGCTTTGGTTCCGGTCGCTCACGCGTCTGTGTGGCAACAGGCGTTGATTCTCGCTACAATTAGGGATTCCAATATTTTGCATCTAAATTAAATTTCGCGTGTCGTCTTACACGTGCCTTTAAACTCACATTTTAATTAAAATTGGTCGTAGATCAAGATACTTATATTGCTGGAGTTGTTATGGTAAATGTGATGTTTTAGTTGGACCAATAATTGAACAAGGAAGTCCTATTGAATAGTTCTTGTTTGGTTACAGTTAAGTTACTGTGGACAAGATTGTCAGAGAATTCCTTCGGCGCTATGGAACATGTACGGCAATAAAGTACATTATCTGGATTTAAGGTATGTAAAGCACGGAGCGAAGAAACATCGACTTAGCATACGCCTGCGTTATTTCTTTCAAAATTGAAATACATATAGTTTTCGGGTTCATAGTTGACAGTTCTTTTTTATGTGTTGTAATGACGTAATAGATTAAATAAATTTAATTGTATTTAAGGTTTTTTTTAAGATATAGTATATAATAGATATAATAAAAGTCCATCGTGTATGATGTGGTCGGAATACGCTCATGAATTTTAGACGATTCCACTTTAACTTTTTCATTTAAAAGTTCAAAGAATCCTGTCCAGATTTTATGAAGCGTAATTTCATGAAAAAATGCTTTGAACATTTTATTAAGACATATTTTTAAGTCAAATATTTCAATCGTTTATTTTTGTTATTCTTTAGTTAATTCTTTGCTTTATATTTTTTTGAATATATTGCTATAGTAAGTTATAAGAGTACAGTCAGTCTATTTATTTTTTAGTTAACAACTCTCAAATTGTAATTATTTCTTTGTTTTTTTCAAAATGAATGGGATATGTTTTTATACATATATCGGCAATGCAAACTCAAGGTTAGAATCATTTTATGTGTACTTTAATTGTTATGAAAAGATAAAATTTTCGTAGAAAAGTTCAAACTCTTTTCAAAATCTGTATATTTAAATACACATATTCAAAAGTTATACCAAGTACTCGAAGGTAGAGTATTGCTTTGTAGGACAAAGTGTCTAGTAATTTATTCATTCATTGAAGTTAACACCGGTGGAACTAACTGGTTGTTTGTTACCTAGAAATGTAGACATTTAAATGGTAAGAAGCTTTGTATGTGTCAATGCTTGAATAAATAATATATTTTCATTGAAACTTAACAATTATTTAATTCTTATTGTTTGGAAATAATATTTAATAGAATTGATTTAATTAAAATGGTTATTGTGAGAAAACTATAAATGATAGATATATGCTATCGCGGACTTTTATTTAGCACATTTAAAGAGCTACAATTCGTCAATACATCATTTTTATGTAGGTCCTATAGTTTAGCCTACGTAAGCGCTGAAAGCAAAAATGTCCGTAATTTTCGCAACAAATTTTGAAGCTATATTCAAAATCTATTAGTCTTCTAGTTATTAAAAAAAAAAAATGGGACCCATCTGCAAGCACTTCCTTTCGATTAAAATAATTTTTATCAAAGTCGAACCACCAGGGGCAGAGATTCGCAGTAACACATAAAAACAGTCGAAATGATAACCTCCTTCTTTTTAAAGTCGGCTAAAAATTGTAACAGGTTTGTGGTTTGTCTACAAAGTTTTTATATAAATTGTACCAACTATTACATTCATATTTTATTTTCTCGGAATATCTGATGTAGATTATCTATCTCAATTTAATATTATCGTTCATGATTATACAGAGGAGGGAAGACTGATTATCGTAGATCGATTTGAAAGATCTTTTGTGTCAACTAAAAGGTGGGGAGAAGGGAAGGAAAAGATTGAATTAAGATTATGCTAAATAGAGCTATGAACGTTTAGAATAGAGCACTTAGTACATTCTTTTTGGACCTTCGTTCTACAGAATGAAAATTCCAAATCCATTATACAAGTCTAGTAATTTATTATCTTCTTAAGTAAATATTATTTGATAATATAAACCAGTATTTCTTTACAGCTATAACAATATAGAAACACTTAAAGGATTAGATAACTTCACGAGGTTACAGGAATTGATACTTGACAATAATAAATTAGAGGACAATATAAGGTTTCCCTACATGCCCTACTTGAGGACACTTTCCTTAAATAACAATAAGGTATGTATTCTATGTATGTATTATAAACATACATACATTTAGACCTTCGGTGTTAACGTTATACGTAAGGTATTTTTATCGTGGGTAAGGTGGGTGTAAAGTTTTTTTTTTTTTTTATTGTACGCGAGTGGGAAAGTGTAGCGTGAATAGGCACTTGCACGTGCCAGCTTCAGCCGCATCACCACATAACATTAGGTGGACTAGTTTATTTTGGTTTTTCATGCTAATATTGTAAATCCGAATGTTTAGATGGATGTTGAATATATCTTCAGAATGGCTCAACATATCTTGATGAAATTTGGCATAGATGTAGAATATAGTCTCAAAGAACACATAGGGTAGTAATTCAGTGTTTTTTTTATTTTGCGGGGACGGAGTCGCGGGCGACAGCTAGTCTATAATATCTGTAATGGTATGTATGTAAGTTCCATTGTGACTACCTGGAGCCCAAATGTATGAATCGATTTATACGAGCGAGATGTTATTCTATTCGTATTTATTCAATGGGTGTCATAAGGGTCAGTCGGATTTTTGGTTTTTCGTTTAAGAAATGGTAAAATAATTGTTCAGCACTGGCAACACACAGTGTTGTAGGGTTACTACGAATAAAAATAATGATTAGTTTATTGCTAATGAAGTTAATGCTGTATAAATTTTGTTAACTTTTTTTTAGTTACTTAATTTTATGAAATCTTGGTACGAATAATTTTAATGTTGCTATGTGAAACAATTCTAGTCATTATAGTCATATAACAGTAGGAAGGAATGCATGCCATTAGGAAGTAATTGAGTGTGGTCAAAATCGTTCTGTTCGAAGGAAGCAATCGTAGTAGTTCAATTTACTAATGCGCGTTGCTTATTGCATTACACTAGTAATAGTACCTACATTCCTATAAAGCTGTAAAATGAACAATTAACTTATTTAATTGTTACGACAAGAATGACAATCTCATTGCATTTTTATCCAATTTTTCATTCATATGATTTGGTAGAAATATATACAAATTCTATGTATCTATAAATGAAATATAAAAAGTTTATCCGAACATTTATTTTTAGTTAAACATTGACTAAACCAAAGGATTTGTAAAAAAAAAAAACAAAATTGATTTGTTCAATAATTTTGCTTTACTTTTCGACTTACAATTTCACAAAAGAAAAGTTTATAAATCCTTCAAATAAATCCAATATCCATATATCTAAATCCTTCGATGTTTCCTATGTGACACAATATTTATTTTTTGTGCTCAAAGCTGACGGATTTGGAAGGGCTGATACAAAAGATCAATGAGAAAATGCCGGCACTGTCTTATTTGAGTATACTGAGCAACAAAGCTTGCCCCAACCAACTCTCAGACTCCGATAAGGATGACTCCGACTACCAAAGATACAGGTAAAGTACTCTTGATATCTTAATATGATGCTTTTTTTTATAGGAGAAGTGGGCAAACGAGCAACGGACCACCTAAAGTTATTTGATCCGACGCCCATGGACATCCGCAACGCCAGAGGAATCGCAGATGCGTTGCCGGCCTTTAAGGAAGGTATACGCTCTTTTCTTGAAGGTCCCTAAGTCGTAACTGTTTGGAAATACCGCCGAGGACAGAGTATTCCACAACACGGCTGTGCGAGGTAGAAAGTTTCGCAAAAACCTCGTCGTTGTGGAATGCTACCCATCGAGATGGTACTGATGAAATTTGGCGCTCTGACTTTTGTTGTGTTGTTTGCTTTCGTGACGAAGGCTCTATAGTCCTCTTCCCCTCACCACTCTTTTACTATAGGGATAGGATGGAAAAGAAAATCGAACTCGGCGGTGGAGGGGCCGTAAGGGAAATACTCTTTTTATGAACGTTCCCTTCCACAATTGGTAGGCAATGTATCAACAACTTGTTAGAGATGTCTCTTCGCAATTTAAGCGACTTCAGGTGGCCGTTTGCTCCTTCTTCACCCAAACTATAAAAAAAAAGAAGAAAATAGTTATATGTCTTATGAGATCTTTTAAGTTATACTATTTTCGTCAGAAGGGTCGATTTATGTTAATAATATTATATCTGCTACGCCTGAACGAATCTAGATGAAATTGAGCATCCAGAGAGATTACGGCCCGTAATAATGCCTAGGATACATATCTCAGATAAATGGGGACATATTCCAGTAGGACAGATTTGTTTTAACTTTTGACATGTTAAGTCTGCAACGAAATAAATAATATTTTTATAATGTCAAAAGTCAGGGGTAACAGCTAGTTAATGTATGCAATGTTGTATATAATTAAATATGTTCAACATATTTATTTATGGAATACGATGGCAAGCGTGCAAAGATTATATAATATTAAGTAATCGCAGCAAGACAATAACTTGCACATGCGTCTGCCGCTTTTAAGTAGAAATAAACATGTAAAATACATACCCTTCTGTCCATCCCTTCCAACTTCAAATGGATATAAATTGTAAGAACAATTTTAATACCGTCTTTACAGTATTTTTATTATTCACACGTTAGAAGGATATAAAATGAATAAAATGTAGCGATAACACTACGAAAGTATCCGTGCGCAATCTGACATTCAATCCCCAATATAACAAGGAAGTAAAATGTCAATAAGCATCCTTTTATCAGCGTCTCCTCACCATAAATAGGGTATCGTGTTTCTACGACGTACGGAGCTTATTCTTAATATTCTGATTACATTTATCAAACTTGTTTTATGGATAACAGAGTAATGATTTACTGAGCATTGTACACGAGTCTATAAAGTACATAATTTTTTACAAACATTCATTTTATCATTATCTGTTATAAGCCAGCATTTAGTTAACTTTCTTTTTTTATAAAGAACAAGCTTCAATAAGTAATTTTTATTAATAGAACCAAGGTTCCCAAGGTCCATAGAAGTCCCGGTGGGGCTTTACGACGGCCATAATAAAGTTAAGAGTTCACAAGTTGAAGAATAAAATGCAGAATTTAAACCGGAATATTTTTTTAAAGTGTCTACAAAAAAAAAGTGAATATCTAGTTTAGAACATTACTTGTTTCTTAAGAATATTTGTGTACAAATACATCCATTTCAGACGTTTATTACAACGGCCGATGTTACGTGACCAGGGTAATGTATACTTACTCTTACCATTGGTTTCTGTACAAAAACTATCTGAACAAAATTTCTGTATAAACATATCGTCATCCCTGTTATTGTCTTTGTCAAATATGTTTTAACCCACGCCTAGTAATTCATATCTGACATAAATAATATTGAAGGGAATCCATGTCAGTATTACGGACGCATTTAATCAATAATTTCTCTTGACTTGATATTACATCGTTACAGTGATTTTACTAGCAAAAATATCGGTTTATGACATCGAAAGGTGACGCTTCGAAAATCTCTACTTCGCTTTATTTTTATCGCTTTCACTTTTATTATTAAATGTCGAATTTGTAGGAAGTTAACCACAGTAATTCTTATTTAATCCCGTGAGTATGTATGAATTATTTTATATGTACGAAGAAAAGTTTTGAAATTACCCTCATAACAGAATTGACTCATCATATAATACAACAGAATTGAAATCAAGGAATGCTTACATTTGCTTCTTTTTTACACTTAGGGTTAACTAATAGATATTAAATTTTTGTACCTACTTCTTTTTTTACATACAGTAGCGCTCAAAAGTATTTTGACAACATAATTTTTTTTTAATATTTTTTATAAAATAAAAGCCCATCGGAAAATGTCTTGAGTATAATGTAGAGTAGTGTAACTGCGACTATTTAAGCATATCAAATTACAACTTGTTTGTTTACACGCCGCGCCGCCGAACGTATTTGACTTACCGTGAGTTCAAAAGTATTTTGACATGCATTTGACTTGACAAACTCTCGCAGATTACTTGTTCCTTAGTTTTTATTTTTACGTAAATTTACTTTTTGTGGTTACTTCAATATGCCTAAGTGCAAGGAATATTCTAGTGATTTCAAAAAAGCCGTTATAAATGCATTAAAACAAGGATTGAAACACACAGAAGTTGCTCGTTTGTTTAAAGTGTCTCGACAATTAGTTAGCTTATGGAATAAAGTTTATAACAAACGAAAAACCGTCGAAAGTAAGCCTCGAACAGGCCGTCCAAGAAAAACTTCTTTTTACATCGATCATATTATAAAAAAGTTATCAGCAAATGATATACGGATGTCCGCTGTAATGATAAAAAATGAATTAAAAGAAAAATATAACGTAGATATTCATGTTTCTACTGTCAAACGACGCTTAAAGGTCCTAGGGTTACATGGCCGAAGACCAGCTAAAAAACCTTTAATATCGAAAAAAAATAGGAGGTCTCGTCTTGAGTTCGCGAAACGGCATATATCGTGGTCAAGTTTACAGTGGTCTAAAGTTTTATGGAGTGACGAAAGTAAATTTAATTTAATGTCATCTGATGGTATCAAGTACATTCCGCGTCCAGTAAACAAAAAATATGATTATCGGTATCAAATACCCACAGTTAAACATGGAGGTGGTAGTGTGATGGTTTGGGGATGTTTTTCACGGTCTGGAGTTGGACCATTAGTTCGAATAGAAGGAAAAATGGATCGGTTCATGTATGCAAAAATATTAAAGTCTCAGATGTTACCATATGCTTAACATCACATGTCAGCTAAGTGGTATTTTCAACAAGACAATGATCCCAAACACAGATCAAAACATATTAGTGACTTATTAAATCGTGAAAAAGTTAAAGTTCTTAAATGGCCAAGTCAAAGTCCCGACTTGAATCCGAATGAAAATCTCTGGGAAGAATTAAAACGTAGAGTTAAAACCCAAAATTATTCGAATAAAAACGTTTTGTTTGAAACTCTAAAAAATGAGTGGGATAAAATTCCAATAAGTCGATTACAAAAATTAATCGACTCAATGCCGGAGCGATGCAAGGCTGTCATAAAGACCAAGGGATATGCTACTAAATACTAATATATTTTTTACTGTAAATTATAATTATGCATTAAATTAATGTTTTTTCAAAAATGTCAAAATACTTTTGAGCCACCATTTTCCTAATATTTAAAAAATTAAACTTTTTTTTATTACGAATAAGGACCACTTTGACACCATTTTGTAGTTTATTCAAAAAGTGTTAAAAAAATAATTAAATGATTATTGTGTATCATATTTACTTTTAATTAAACTATTAAATGTATTTGTCAAAATACTTTTGAGCGCTACTGTAAATTTAGAAACAACACATTCTGTGAAGCAAAACATGATGATGCAACGGTCACTCAACTGCTTTGCGCCAGCGTGTTTGACTTAAGCCTAATTTAGGGTAGTCTTGAGCGCTTTGTTGGGGACGTATATGAGCTGATAATGATGATGAATTTGTATACATCTTAGATACTACGTGATCTACAAGGTCCGTAGGTTGCGGTTCCTCGATTCGCGCAGTATATCTCCGTCTGAGCGTTCGGAGGCAGCTGTCCGGGGCGAATTCATGCGCGTGCGCCGTCCGCCCGAAGCGCCCGAGTCGCCCGGGACACATTCCTGCCAAGACACGAACACTTTCGTACGACCATTGCCCGTTGACTTTTCATCGCTTGGCAAACATAAAGGTACATCTGTAAAATAAATCTGTAAATTAGTTAATGGCTCCATTCTCTATCTCTGTTATTAATTAAAAGACGTTTTATTTATGCATAAAATTTTCAACATGTCACGTAAATTTTAATCGAAAATGATTACGCAGATTACGATAACAATGTCCGTAAGTAGGTGATATATTTTGTATGTTGTATGTACATATATATAACATGGACTTTGTTTCCATTGTTATCACCTTCTGTAACTTTAATTAATCTTTTTAAAACTATTCGGTGTTGTTACTATTGTTCCTATGCATGTCATATTGTAACTGTCAATTAATTAAGTTATTAAAGAAGATTTTTCTTACAGGTGCCTACGGAAAATGTCGATACAAATACACTGGCAAACATTCTGAAGGTAACAGATTCATTCTAAATAGCGATTTGTGACAGCAATTACTTGCTTAATGCTGAAATATATTTTTACGGACCCTTCAATGGAATTTTTTTTTAATATACCAACGTTGTTTTTGTAATTTTAAAAAATCTCTGTGTTTTAACTTTTATTTATTGTAAATTAACCAAAATTAGGAAAAAAACTTTATTAGTTTTTAGTTTAACATTTCTAAAGTTAAAATCTATATGTCGCAAATAAGTTTGAAAACAAATTTTTCAAGTAAGTTTATTTGAAGATCCATCGTTAATGTGACCTGAATAAGATAATTTTAAATGCTTAATAACATCGTGTAAAATGTACATATATGTATATGTGTAAAAAATATATTTATTTACACGTATGTTTTGGTTTCATTTTACACTTTCCACCCTGTTCCTTTATAAACTATATTTACACGAGGGTAGGAACAGAAAGGTAGAGCCACAGACAGTGCAGTATTGCTATTTTTAGAACGCACACTTACTCTCATAATAAATAGTATTGTCTCGAACGTGTATGTTCAAACATCACTACACTGTATTGCTCTACTTCATTGTTCTGCCCTCTTGTGGAACTAGAACAATTTATTAAATACTAGCTGTCGCCTGCGACTCCGTTCGCGCGGAATAAAAAAACAAATAAAATTATTCTATGTGTTCTTTCAGACTATGTACTGTATCTGTGCCAAATTTAATCAAGATCCGTTGAGCCGTTCCGGAGATAGTTTCAAACAAACATCCATCCATCTAAGCTTTCGCATTTATAATATTTCTAGCTGTTGCCCGCTAGTCCATCCGCGCAGAATTAAAAAAGAACTTAATAATTAGACTATGTATATCCATACATTCATCTAAACTTTCGCATTTATAATATTAAGATAGTCGGTATTTTACGTTTTACCATCTTCAATTTCGACACCTCGAAAATGAATGATGCGTAGAACTTTGCGAAATTAATATTCAGTTCGTTAAGTCCCAGTCTCATTAGTTGGAACTCAACGATTTCTAAATGCCATAACAAAAGTTCAGCTTCATTACACATTGTTTCCTCAAAGCGGCCGGGACGGGATAGCAACGCGATGCTTACAACACTGGAACAAATAGACTTGACAAAGAAAACTTTGTCGTCACGTCGTACTTAGATTCTTGAGGAGATTCTTACAGATTTTAGTTTAATTAATAGACTACTGATATACAAAGTTTGAATGCAAAATGGTTTGCAAAAAAAAAAACTTGCGAACTATGTTTTTCTACAACTGGAAATAGATGAAGATAATAAGTTTCACGTTATAACGCGAACTCCAATGTTAAGCCTACTTTAGTTAGGTCACTAACGAAGAATCTCAGTCGTCTCTGTGGTGAAACTAACAATATTGTATCTGGTACAACTATACAGAAAGTTTCAATTACTTTTCCGAAAGTTTTGTTTCAGTGGCAAATGTTCCGGGTACAAAATTCGGTGGCAAACTAAACCACGAACAAATGAAATTCAAAGTTATAAGTTCTATTACAACTGTAACAATTATATTAAGAGAAACGATTTAATATAATAAATTTATTAAAGTTTCATTTAAACGACCTTCCGGTTATTAGGTTGAGCTAAGGTTTGCTAAATTCAATATTGACTTCACATTTCCAATGCTTAAAACATTTTATAAAAGAACCATTAATTAATACACCCTGTTAATTTCGATCACTTATAAGGAGAGAGTAAATTATTACTCGAAAATATGTTTGAGGCTTCTATTTTAGTTAAAACCGCTAAGGCTGTAGCACACTGGTGCGAAAGGTAACGAAAGATTACGGACGAAACAAAGAAACGAAGCGCCGCGCCGTCGTACTAAATAAATTATATTTATTTTCATGGTTATAAAAAATACTGAGATCCTCTGATTCAGTATTGCTTTCGTTAAAATCTAAGGCGTATGAACTATTATGTGTTCCAACAATAATAAAGATAAATGGAGACGCGAATGATCCGATACATTGATAGTAACTCGACTAGTTTGAATATGAATAGATGTGCCTAATTAAGTAATTAGCCCAATTAAATTCTGTATAATTTAGTGAAATTATATACAACTTATTTTCTTAATAAATTTGAAGTAATAATGTACCTATAAATAAAATTAATAAAACGACTAAAAAAATGATTTGATTTAATGTTAATGTTCGCGCAGAATTATAAAATAATAAGAAGCCTATGTGTTCTTCCAGACTATATTCTACATCTGTGCAAAATTTCATCAAGATCCATTGAGCCGTTTCAGAGATACCTTCTAACAAATAGCCAAAAATCTCCATCAAAAATCCATCTATCCATCGAAACTATCGCATTTATAATATAAGTAAAATAGCAGATTTTAGAATTTAACTTAAGTACAATATTTATTTAAGATCAATATAGAAAAGTATACATTGGTTAAGTATAACTTTTAGTTAAATTGAACGTGAAATAATTTCTAGTATAAACGTCATAATCGGTTTCGCAATAAAATAAATAAACTTTAGAGCTCTCGATTACCTTTTAGATATCTGCTATCGAACGTAGAGAATACAAAAGTGTGTATTTCCACTGATAAAACGACAATACAAAACATATCTTTTTTTCTTTTTTCTCAAAAAAGATGAGAAGAATAACAATATAATTTTGTATAGCAGTTTGCGCAATGGAACCAAAATTTAAAACGAAACTGTCCGTTCTAAATGTCCTTAATTATTTTAGCATTTTCAATGTCCAAACTGTTGTTAATTGTGTTCCGAAAAACATTTTCGGACACACAAATGTTACATTTACATCAAGTTACACAAAAACAAGTCATAACATTAATTTCAAAACTTTGATAACTTGAGGCATTACGAAAATATAGGAATTATTTTTTTACGCAACGAACTACGTGAGGACAAGTCAGAAATTAGACAGGATAAAGACGTGCTTTAGTAAAATGAAAATGCTGTTTATACAACACTTTAGATTTTGATTCGAACTTCACTATTGGATACAGGATGATGAAGAACCACGCTACAGATCTGCTTTTCTCAGAAGAACATATGTATCTAGGCAGTACACATTTATTAGAACAAAAAATAAATTCACGTTACTATGTTATCTGCTTATGTATGATTTTTTTATTTTTCTATCACATGGATTAGTATTTGTGAGAGATAAAGTTTATTTGTTAAAGTTAGGATTTGCGGAGCATGCGTAGTATGTAAAAGTCGACTTCATTCGTGCCGCCGCGCCGCCTGTCGCAGACAAGCTAACTTGAACGACGATATCCTTAATATATCCGTGTAAATAACAAATAAACATAACACCAAATACTAGTTAGTATCCCAAAATCCTTAAAAAAATAATATCAGAAAATGTTTTATAGAAAATGCAAAGCTTTTAGTACAGGTTTATTTTAAAAAAGAATAAAGTTTCAAGCATCGGCTCCCCGATGGGCTCGAAACTAGTCGGTGCCGACACCGGATATATATACGTGAGTATTTTAGCCGTTCCTATATAAGTTATAGTCTCGTAGAATACAAAAATGTTTACAATTTTATGGCATTTGTATCAAGTTGTAAGGAAATTTACTGACAGAACAATTTTCTTAAGCATTGAGTATGAACATAGGTGTGACTTATCTGGCCGAGGGAAGAGAGACTTATACTTTCCTATAATGTGTACAGTTTGTGGTACATTTTACTAAGAAACTGTTATTCTTTCAGAATTGGGCTTTGGTAAAGTAATTTGAATTTATTCCTAGATGTGTTATCTATCATTAAAAAAAATATTTTATTCTACGAAGACTCAAACTAATGTACAAAACTTTTGCTACTTCGTTTAGTTAGTAAAGATGAATTGACGTACTGAGATTAAGTTATAAGAAAGTTTGTTCTTTGTGTAAGTTTTATAACTTTTAATACTTGAAGCGCCTTATCTATATATCTTAATATATATATTTCTTGTGTGCGTGTGTATGTGACTGAACTCCTCCTAAACGACTGGACCAATTTTGATGAAATTTTTTGTGTGTGTTCGTGGAGATTCGAGAATGGTTTAGATTTACAGTTTGGTCTACTGGAAAATGTTTTTTCAATTAATTTCTTATTTATAAGGAGTTGTTGATTTTGGAATGTTTTACATTAGATCCGGCGGACGGCGCTATCATCGCATTCAATATTATTCTATTTCAATTTTAGTTTGTCCCGACAGATGGTGCTACGATTAATTTGAAAAAAATTTTGTTATTCAATTCATGTGCTGATTAAAATATTAAATGTAATTATTTTTTAAAGAGTTTTGAAGTGTGTATAAATAATTTTGTGAATTCAGATGTTTTTTTAATTAATTTTTATTTGTAAGGAGTTTTTGATTTTGGAATGTTTTACATCAGATTCGACGGATGGCGCTATCATCGCATTCAATATTATTCTATTTTAATTTTAGTTTGTCCCGACAGATAGTGCTACGATCAATTTGAAAAAGTATTTCGTTATTTTGTGTTATAATTGTGTTATTCAAGTGAAGTTGCTAATTAAAATATTTAATGTAATTAGTTTTCGAAGAGTTCTGAAGTGTATATAAATAACTTATACATTTTGTAAATTTAGTGCGGAATCGAAGTGAGTATAACCTTCAAGTTTATTTGTGTAGTTAGAGGATTGAATTTTTTTAATTATTTTTATTGACAATTAATTCCTTTTTGGAGATATTAAATAAAAAAACTCACAAAATGCGATTACATGTTCTTTATCTAAAATTTGTCATATATTTGTCATTATATTTGTCATAATAAATTAAAAATTCATTATCAATAAGTAACTCATATTCATTGTATATTATTTTGCAATATTTTATTTTTGTAGAAAAATGCCACGTCTTCGTGGAAGAGCAAGAAATATTGGTCGACGTACTCAGCACGCGCAATTAGTTCATGATCATCGATTGAATAGAACAGTAGAAGAACATTCTATGGATAATGTAAATTTAAGAGATCGAGCTGCATGTACACGTGCAAATGAAAATTTAGAGCAACGTGCTCAACGTCTTCGTGCTAATACATTAAGACAACGAGAGGCACGTCAACGAGCGACCAACGCACATAGAGAACGTAACCAACAGCGAGTACAAGATAATCGAGCATTGGCACGAGCATCACTTAATCGTCTCGCGTTTGAATATGATCCTGAAATAGATTATTCATCACATGCATTGATCACGATTGGTAGTATGGACAAAGAGTGTCAACATTGTCATGCTTTCAAGTACAAAGGTGAATCAGCTGGTTTATGTTGCGCATCTGGAAAAATATCACTGCCACCGCTAAAACCACCACCAGAACCTTTAAAAACGCTTTTAGCTGGAATCACATCTCAATCGAAATTATTTTTACGGAAAATTCGTAAATTAAATTCATGCTTCCAAATGACATCATTTGCAGCAACAAAAATTATTCATAATGAAGATGGCCGTAATTTTGAATCCACATTCAAAATTCAAGGCCAAGTATATCACCAAATTGGTTCGTTACTTCCAATGCCTGATGCCGATCCAAAATTTTTACAAATTTATTTTATGGGGAATGAAGAGCAACAATCACATACACGCTGCGTTTACAACCATATAGAACAGATGGAGGAACGAGAAATTGTGGACATTTTGGAAAGGTTTTTGCAAAACCATAACCAATTAGTACAATTGTTCAAGACTCTTTCTAACAGACTGCAAAACGATAACTATGTCATTGTTATTAAAGCAGACAAAGTACCCTATGGAGAGCACGCAGGCACATATAATGTTCCAACCATTAATGAAGTGGCAGTTGTTATGGCTGGTGACCCATGTGAACGTAGAGACATTCGCATACAACGCAGAGATAATACGATGCAAATAATTCAAGACAATCATCGTTCTTACGATGCTTTGCAGTATCCGTTAATATTTTGGGAAGGAGAAGACGGATATCATTTAAATATTAAACAACGGAATCCAACTACAGGTACAACTTATAGATTATCTTACAATTTTTTTTTTGAATAAATAATTTTTGTTTATCTCATAATTATATTTATTTACAGGTGAAGAACTGACCAAGAAAGTTAGTGCCATGAATTTCTACGCATATCGGTTAATGATTCGTGCTAATGAAGATAATAATATTCTCCGCTGTAGACAGCTATTTCATCAGTACATCGTCGATATGTATGTAAAAATTGAAAGTGAAAGATTAAGGTATATAAAATTCAATCAAGCAAAACTTCGAGCTGAAGAGTATATTCATTTGCGTGATGCAGTAATCGGTAATGTAGATGCAACAAACGTCATTAACAACATCGGTACCACATATATTCTCCCATCATCATATATTGGTAGTCCACGTCATATGCAAGAATATATTCAAGACGCTATGACATACGTACGTGCATACGGTCGACCAGATCTTTTTATCACATTTACATGTAATCCAAATTGGGATGAAATCAAAAACTTGCTGTTGTCAGGTCAAACATCGATGCATCGCCACGATATCACTGCGCGTGTCTTTAAACAAAAATTAAAATCTTTGATGAATTTGATCACACATTACTCGGTTTTTGGTGAAACACGTTGTTGGCTTTACTCTGTTGAGTGGCAAAAACGAGGTTTACCTCATGCGCATATTTTGATTTGGTTGGTGGATAAAGTACGCCCAGAAGAAATTGACAAAATTATTTCAGCGGAAATTCCAGATCCGAATGTTGATCAAGAACTGTTTAACATTGTTACTACTAATATGATTCATGGTCCATGCGGTACTCTAAACATGATGTCACCATGCATGAATGATGGAAAATGTACGAAACGTTTTCCAAAACCATGTCAAACTGATACTATCACCAATATTGACGGTTATCCATCTTACCGGCGCAGAGACGTAGATAATGGCGGTCAATCGTATGAATTGCGACTGTCAAACGGTGTAAGAGTAGATATTGATAATCGGTGGGTGGTTCCATATTCGCCATTACTATGCAAAACCTATAAAGCGCACATAAACGTTGAACTGTGCAGTTCGGTGAAATCTATCAAATACATTTGTAAGTACGTTCACAAGGGCAGTGATAAAGCTATATTTGCTGTTCAAAATGTAAATGACAATGACGAAATAACACGTTATCAAATGGGTCGATACATAAGTAGCAATGAAGCTGTCTGGCGCATTTTTACGTTTCCTATACATGAAAGGGATCCTGCAGTTATACATTTGGCTGTGCATCTTGAAAACGGACAGCGTGTTTATTTTACAGAACAGACTGCACTACAACAAGCATTAACGGCTCCAAAAACAACTCTTACTGAATTTTTCAATCTTTGTAATCGACAAGATGTTGTTGGTCAATTCGCAAAAACATTAATGTATACTGATGTTCCTAAATTTTTTACATGGAATAAGCAATCGAAAAATTGGGAACCACGAAAACGAGGGATTCCAGTCACAGGATTCGCCGACATATTTATGACAAATACTTTAGGTCGACTATATACAGTTCATCCTAAGCAACGCGAATGTTTTTTTTTGCGTTTGTTATTGGTTAATGTTCTTGGACCGACATCCTTCCAATATTTACGAAAAGTCAATGGTATTTTATACGACACTTTCTTCGATGCGTGTCGTGAGTTACATTTATTGGAGGATGATAACCATTGGGATCTCACACTTGCAGATGCAGCACTGAGCTCATCTCCACAACAAATTCGTCAATTATTTTCAATAATATTAACAACGTGTTTTCCGTCTGAAGCATCTGCTCTCTGGAACAAATATAAAGACTCAATGAGTGAAGATATTTTGCATCGGATTAGAATTACTAATCAAAATCCTGATATTCAATTCTCCGCAGAAATATACAATGAGGCTTTAATTATGATTGAGGATATTTGTATTCTTATTTCAAACATGCCACTCATCCATTTTGGCATGCCGGCGCCGAACCGCCCAGCAGTAGATATCATCAACAGTGATGTTCAACGTGAACACCAGTTTGATAAGACTTCGTTGGCTACTTTTGTTGCTAATAATGAACAATTGCTTACAGCTGAACAACGAAATGTATATGATCAAATTAACGTATCAATTGCAGCACAACAAGGTGGATTCTTTTTTTTGGATGCACCAGGTGGCACTGGTAAAACCTTTCTCATCTCACTGATACTTGCGCGCATTCGATCACAAAATCATATTGCATTGGCCATTGCTTCATCAGGCATTGCAGCGACGTTACTTGATGGTGGACGGACTGCGCATTCAGCACTTAAGTTACCTTTGAATGTTCATACAAATCCCGAAGCAATGTGTAACATAAAGAAGCATTCCGGCATGGCTGAAGTTTTGAGAAAATGCAAAATTATTATTTGGGATGAATGTACAATGGCCCACAAGCATTCGCTTGATGCTCTCGACAGGTCCCTGAAGGATATCAAAGATAATACTAGGCTTTTCGGTGGTGCTCTACTGCTACTGTCTGGTGATTTCAGGCAAACATTGCCAGTAATTCCACGTGCGACATATGCAGACGAAGTAAACGCATGTTTGAAGGAATCTTATCTATGGCGGAGTGTCAGTAAATTGAGCCTTACTATCAATATGCGCGTTCAACTACAAAATGATCCATTAGCGTCAGGATTCTCTGAACAATTGTTAGACATTGGCAACGGTAAAATTCAACTGTATGAAGATACCCAATTTATTAAATTTCCAGAGAACTTTTGCAACATGGTGGCTACCAAAGATGAATTAATAAATAGTATCTTTCCAGATTTAAGATATAACTATACTAATCATGAATGGCTACGAGAGCGAGCTATTTTAGCTGCAAAAAATTTAGATGTAGACGCCATCAATTTTAAAATACAACAGTCATTGCCTGGTAATGAAATTACATTTAAATCAATTGACACCGTTGTTGATCCTGACGAAGTGGTCAACTATCCAGTAGAATTTTTGAATTCTTTAGATTTACCTGGAATGCCACCACATAATTTGCGACTGAAGATTGGCTCACCTATAATTTTGCTTCGTAATTTAAATGCCCCGAGATTGTGTAATGGCACGCGATTAGTTATAAAAAAAATCATGGGCAACATTATTGAAGCGAATATTTTATCTGGAAAATTCCAAGGTGAAATTGTACTTTTACCGCGGATCCCAATGATTCCTTCAGATTCACCTATACCATTTAAACGCTTACAATTTCCGATCCGTTTGGCATATGCTATGACTATTAATAAGTCACAAGGTCAAACGATGACATTTTGTGGCTTAGATTTAGAAAATCCGTGTTTTTCTCACGGCCAATTGTACGTTGCGTGTTCCAGAGTTGGAAAACCATCGAGTTTGTTTGTTTATACTCCTCATGGACTAACTAAAAATATTGTACATCCAATGGCATTACGATAAATTAAGTTTTTGTAAATTAAAAATAAATAAATATATATGTTATAAAATGTTTTGAGTGCAAGCTTTTTCACCTTTCATTAAAATGATTTAAAGTTTTCATTTACGATGCTGTTATTTATTTAACAAAGTAATAACTTTTCAATAATAATTTTCATCAAAGCGGTCCAAATTGTTTCAGCTCATTAAAAAAAAGTATGAAATTAAAGACGTGTGTACAGGACAACGTCTGTCGGGTCCGCTAGTCTATATATATAAAAGAAAGTCGTGTTAGTTACACCATTTATAACTCGAGAACGGGTGAATCGATTTGACTGAAAATTGGTGGGCAGGTAGCTTAGAACCAGGAAAAGGACATAGGATAATTTTTACCCGTTTTCTATTTTTTTTTTTATTCCGCGCGGACGGAGTCGCGGGTAAAAGCTAGTATTAAATATAGAACAATGTAGTTTGCACACAAAGTCACAAAATGTTTTTTTTTTAATTAATATTAAAACTTAACTTCAGATCCTGCAAATTATTTCACATTATTGGTTTTAATTTCTCTCTATTATTTTATTCCCCCCATTCAAAAGTTTACAAAAATAAAAATTGGCTTTTTGGTAAAATTCATTCATTCAGCCTCGTTACACCCACTGCTGGGCATAGACCTCGCCCAAAGATCGTCACGATTTTATAAAATAAAATGTTTTAAACATTTTGTTTTGAAAACTTAAAATGGTGCACGCCTCTGGTTGCTTATCGACTACATTTTATACTTTCCATATACTTCCACTTATTCAGGTATCCTGAATAAGTTGACATTGTGGGCGTTTGAATAGCAGTGTGGGTTATTGCCAATGTTTACGTAAAATACACTTTAGTTTCGAGACCTTTCTCTTTTTCTTCTCTCGATTGTGGTCCATTTAAATATACTACGAAGATTTTTATTCCACTTACCTTGAACTATACAAACACGAAGCTACAAAGAATTTAAAACTGTAGGCGGTAATTTTAGTTCCTTTTTACTTAATGAGACTTTATCAATAGAAAGTTTACTAAAAATACTGTCAAATCACCCGATTCGTTAATTGTGATTGTATTAATCACGGTATCACAATTAGCGATAAAAACATTCACGGCAAGATATTTGATAACGGTTTCGGTATCCGAGACGCATAAATACACGAGTTTAATATAAATAGCTGTCGACGGCAACTCCGTCCGCCCGGAAATAAAGATAACTTAATTAGTACCCTATGTGTTCTTCCAGACTGTGTTCTACATCAATTCCAAATTTTATTGAGATCCATGTAGCCTGGATATACCTTATAGTATCCAACCATCCATCCACCCATCTAAACATTCGCATTTATAATATTACCGCTGTCGACCGCAACTACGTCCGGGCGGAATTAAAAAACCTTAATAAGTAGCTTATGTGTTCTTCCATACTATGTGCTACATATGTGCTAAATATCATCAAGATCCTTTGAGCCGTTCGGGAGATACCTTCAAACATCCATCCATCCATTTAAACATTCGCTTTTATAATGTTATAAAGAAGTAAGGCAAAGACAAAACATTACAACACTTCAACAACACACTACTTTTTTTAAGTAGAAGTAGTAAAAATCAATAGCTGTTTTTTTCCTGTCGTTTTGTTTTGTTCTAAATACTGTAATTAATATTTATGGCGCCAGTAAAAGTCGACATTACACCGGAACTTTTTATACTCTGTATATTTATAGCGTTCTGTCGTAAACCTTCAAGCTTTTTCACTCGACGATTTTTATCGAAGTTGTGAAAAAATAAACAAAGAAATGATACAGGATGTTTACTAATATAATAATTTTTCTCAAATCATATCTTATGTTATACTAGGTTTTACCCGCGACTCCGTCCGCGCGGAATAAAAAATAGAAAACGGGGTAAAAATTATCCTGTGTCCATTTCCTGGTTCTATGCTACCTGCCCACCAATTTTCAGTCAAATCGATTCAGCCGTTCTTGAGTTATAAATAGTGTAACTAACACAACTTTATTTTATATATATAGATTCTCGTGTCACAATGTTCGTTCCCGTACTCCTCCGAAGCGGCTTGACCGATACTCATGAAATTATGTGAGCATATTGAGTAGGTCTGAGAATCGATTCTAATCGAAATCTATTTTTCTTGCCCCTATTAAGTTTTTTTAACTGCGCGCGGACGGAGTCGCGGGCGACGGCTAGTATCTTATATTATATTATTGTCTACAGAAATAATTCTAAAGTGATAATTTTTTTTATATATAGAACGATTGTTCCTTGTCTTTGAAATGCAAGATCACTAAAAACGTAGGCTACGCTGTTCGTTCCAGTTGTGGAAAATTATCCATTGCCTTAATTTTGGTATTCAAATTATATTCAACTAAAACCATCAGTTCGTATTTACTTGCCCCTTGTGGAATCTTGTTACCATGTTCCCTTCGATACCCGCAATATACATAAAACTTATATAATATTACTGTAATAAACCGAATGCAATATCGTTACAGTCATACTTACGAGTACTTTGAACACGTCGACGATATTTTCCAGTAGGGTAACACAATTCATAACAACCGTTATAAATCATACTGTATACAATGATAATAGCAATATAGCAAAGCACTCAATAAAAAGATATAAAGCGTAATATTTGCTTGTCAAATTAGGTAAGGGGCAAATTAAAGGAACAACATTTTATCTTTTGTTTTCTCTTATGAGTGTATCGTAACATGAATGCACGTGGTATAATTAATTATATGACATATATTAATAATTCTATTGTTTATTTATTTAAGTAGTCTATAGCTGAAAGAAAACTATTTAGGTCGTCAGGGGATCACGATTTTATCTACAGCAATGATTCGCAACATTTTAAGACTCCGCATTTAGAACATTGCAAACCAAACCTTTTGTCGTATTAAAGCTGTGAAAGCCATGACTGCGCAAGAAAATTGTAATTCAGCACAATACAAATCACTTTTAGTAACTTCTATTGTTGAAGTGATTCCATTTACTATATCTTTAAAATATGAAATAGCTTTTTCGAACGTTATTCCAAAATATTTATGTTAAATTAAGCAAAAGTAAAGTAATATTAGAATGGGAAAGAATAATTAAGGAGCAATCATTAATGTCATCAATCAATTTAATTAGCTATTTTTAATTAGCAATTTAAATAACTGATACTTACCAAACCTTAGATCCGATTATAAAATTTAACGTTGATTTTTTTAGCTTTTATTTTGTTTTGTAAATATGCTTATGATTTATAGGCTTTTGTAACATTTATTTAATGTGATTAGAAGTTTGAGTGTTTTGGATGTTTTCCAAACTAACTTTTCTTTTGAGACCCTTTTTTGACTTTGATTGATTTATGTTAGGTTGACGAACTTTCCCGTTTTGATATATATGAAAGGATTTTTCTGTTATCTTAATTGCCATGTTAAAATTTAGAAATAAAACGTTTCTAACCACAGCAAAAATAAACTGGAGTCCATGTCTGCTATTTTTTATTTCATTCGTGTGGTGTTTTTACTTTGTAAATCGATTCAATAATAAAATATTTGTTTCAGATAATTCGAAACAACTAACATGGAAAAAACAAAAGAATCTAAAATAGAATAGAATGGTCAACACCGTTCATTCGACAATCCGAAGTTACACACAAAAGTATCCGCATTGATTAATCAAAGATGGTTATTCAAATGAAATTAACATCTCGCTTTACAACTTCACGTGGGTACAAGATGGCTTCGTGTGCATATATGAAGAAACCATCGGAGAGTTCGTTACAACATCATTATTCAACATTTTCGTCTTTATAATGTACATAATATTGCGTTCGCACTTACGGCAAATGGATTGGTTTGTTTTGTAATCTACACATCGCCGAGGATGAAAAAGGTGACAAATTATTTTATAATGAATCTAGCAATCGGTGACATATTGATGACAATATTTTGTGTGCTATTTTCCTTCGTACCCGTATTAGTTCTACGTTACTGGCCATTTGGATCTATGTGTCGTGTGGTTAATTATACTCAAGCGGTATCAGTAATGGTCAGTGCGTATACCATGCTTGCAATTTCTATTGATAGATGTCTAGCTATTGTTCAGCCTTTGAGACCTCGTTTGGGGAAGGCCGCTGCGAAAGTTGTCGTGTTGGCGGTGTGGGCCGGAGCGGCAGTCACCGCCACCCCCATTGTTGTAGTGGCTCAACTGCATAAGCCATCGCTGTGGCATGTAACGTGTATGTATTTATATGCAAGAATCATGTACGAATATGCCAGTACATCATTTTAATACTGTATTGTCTATAATACTTGTATACATTAAGGACTACAAGAGATATAATGTTATATAGATAGATGTACGTACTCGTATACATGATTAGTTTTCCTTTTTGTACGCTCCTCGTTCGAACTCTCAGCACGTACGTCAATACATACGCACGTAGGTGGTTAAAATTATTATAGACTCGTTCTTTAGTAACGATATAAACCGTGATAAGATTATATTTAACTGTTATTGTCGATGTTCATGTTAAATCGTCGGTAAAAACACTGTACATTGAGGTTTGACTCCCGTAATGTACTGTGTTTTTGGATTTTTAAACATATGTGTATTTAACTGCTGTTCTTGCAAAACTCCAAACGTAAGGTGAGGATCTTCATTCCTTTGTCTACTTTAAAGAACATCATCAACAGCATTTGTCTACCCCCTGTTGAACCTTCCCCAATGCCTTGCACAGTATGCGGTCATACCACCTTCTGTATGTAACGACATCATGTCGTCCGCACTAAGACTCCAGACCAACTGGCCGAACTCCCGAGCTCCTAGTTCCGTTCCTGACCTCTATTCTTGGACTTTTCTCCTACATTTATCGTCACTGGCCCGGCTGATGTGGCCCAACTTTATGCATGATAGTGAAAACCTTATTTTAATCCATTTCGTGACTTAGCTTAACTTATAAGCCAAATAGAGGTCACGAAAGCGTCTTTCTAAGATTTATAGAAGTTAGATTAATTTATAACTTTTACATATAACTTACTTACTTAATAAGAGGATTAGACGTCGCGGTTGTAATATAACTTTAAATAGACGCTCATTTATAAGATTTATTAAAAATAATTACTTATTGTATATTTCTGTTCAGATGATAAAGATGATGGTGGTCGTCGTGATAGTTTTTATCGTTTGCTGGCTACCGTTGAATATTTTTACTGTAAGTTCATATTATATTCGTTAATTATATTTAGGAATAGTACTATAAAAACTTATATATTCTGTTATTTATTTTAATAACACATATTACAGACTTCACAAATAAAAAACTTCAAAGATAATGTAAAATTTTTAACGATGTAAGTGTATGGTTTTGTTTTTATTTGCTTTGGGTGTTAAATGGGGACAACGAGGCTTTGCACTCGTGGCCCGGTACGCCGTACGTTTGGTTTGCCCCCCACTGACTCGCAATGTCACACCCCTGCTATAACCCCATTATTTACTGTTACATGAACAGCAAGTACAGGCATGGATTTAAACAGGTATAATTCTTCTTCATCTTATCAGCCACATGTTGTCCACCGCTGGGCGTAACCTCCCCAAATGATCGATTGAAAGATTTTAACAGGCACCAGCAACAACAAAATCTGTTGCACGAATTTAAATACCACGACCACACAGAAGAGAGTCGTCAAGTAGGAGCAATTCCACGTTTCCGCCGTCTTATTTTAATCCTCTTGCCATTCCAACCCTTCCACGATGCTTATAAGGGTAGGATGGGAACGGGAAGTGGCTTTGACGTAAGAGGGGCGCATATAAAGAGGAATTATCCTTTTTCTGAGCGTTTTCTTCTCCATCGTTTGAAGGTAACGCATCTGAAATTGCGAATGTCTATGAGTATCGGTCGCTTAACTATTTCGAATAAGGTGGCTATTCGCTCGAAATAAAAAAATCTGCAATTGCCGATTGCAATTGCCAATTGCTATGGGCAGTGGTCGTAGAATACATAAAAGCTGTATTTGAATACATAAAAGCGGAACTATTGAAAGCTTTACAATGCGTAGTCCACTCAGACAAGTCATACACAGGTACCCCAGTTGACACGATGACAAGTCGCGATTCAATACCATTCGAAAGTTCAATTGAATAGAGCATTGAAATCGGAATTCAGTTATAGGACACGTTTTATTATAGTTAACGGTAAACACTGACCTCTATATTACTATATTATACTCGAGCTTTGTCCTCGAGATTAGCATAGATCACATGTAGTAACACATATCGTGTCGCCATTCCGCACTATGGTTGAGGGTAGATAATTGTTTACACACCTATTTTGACATAATAAAAAAAATAAAAAATGAAGGTAATGTTGAAATTTTCCTGCTCTTTGCCTGCCCTACCGAAGATCGTCATTCACATTTTAGTGCTCCGCCACTTCGCACATTTTCTTGTTGTGCAGCACAGCGCATTTTTTTTCTTAAAATATTTCAAGATGAGTAAGCGTAAACTCGAAAGTAACGATTTAGACGATCTATGGAAAAAATTCAAAAAGCTTGAAAACGAAATTGCGCGTGAACAAGCACAACGTTCTCGACATCGAAAACATCGAAGTGATTCAAGATTGGAAATCCCGCCGCTGCCGCAGTCACGAAGCAGATCGCAGTCACCGGAACCCGAGTCGCCCGGTTCGTTGCGCTCCAGCTCCGTCACGTCGTCCTCGTCCTCGTCCTCGAGCTGCTCGCAGCGAAGTCGCGAGACGCCACCGATGACGTCGAGTTTGGCCGGCTTGCCGCCGCCACATACACCGTCGCAGGAGCCGTCAAGATACGAAGGTTGGTTTGGTTATATACCTATCTACTTACATCGACCGATGTATCTACATGTTCGTTAAATCAATTTTGCGGGTAACCTCTGGGGTTATCACTTAATTGAAGAACATGTTACTAACCTACATAGGTAGGACTTTTCACGTAAATGTTTAGTGCTGCGGGTCGTCTTTGGGATTACCACTTCACTAATTACGTGATATTAGGTATGGTAGATGTGTTGCGGGCCGTCTCTGGGATTGCCACTCACAATAAATTAGTAATGCGGATCGCCTTTGGGGTTATCACTTTACTAATACCTACCTACCTACATACTACCGGTATTGACGTGTGCAAATTGCCACAATTAATTTAGTAATGCGGGTCGCCTGTGGGGTTATCACTTTACTAAATATACCTAAACATACCTTATATCGGTACTTACCTGTGCAGACCTGTACACATGTGTATAGCGGTTGGAATGTAGCATTTATCTCGCTATTCCAGATGTGCCCTCGAACGAAGGTGAACCTAACCGAGAGCGTAACGTTACGTGTAACGCACCGCCACCGCCCACGCCGCCGGTGTCGGAGCCACAGCAACCACTTGTACCGGAATTAGACGACGAACTGCTGCAGGTATTGGGTGAAGATCCATCAAAAGCAAATACTCCAGGTAAAGACATACAGTCTGATCTTGCAATACGCCTACAACACATAGCTACATCTGGGTTGTCTAAAGAAACAAGAAAAGAACTTATATCTAAGTACCTACTGCCAGGGAATTGTACCCTAATCAATGCACCTGATTTGAACGCAGAGGTAAAGGCCGCGATCTCAGACACGGTCTATAAAAGAGACCAAGGTATCAAAACTAGACAGAAGCAAACTGCTACAGCTACTGCTTGTTTAGCAGAGGCACTCACCATGCTCTTGTCGGCAGAAACAAGAAATATGACCCTTATAAAATTACTTATGGATGCGAGCAAGTTGTTATGTGACACCCAATACCAAGACTCAGTTACACGACGAAACTTTATTCTATATAACCTTAAAAAAGACCCAAAAGAACAACTTCAAGCAACAAAGGTGGACGAGTACCTATTCAGTCAGGGATTAGCTGACACTTTGAAAGCGGCGAAAGCTATATCTAAATCTGGTGCAGATTTGAAACAATCTACCAGCACGCAACAAAGTCAGAAAAAGACAAATAAGGGAAAAAAGAATTTAAACTGGCGAGCTACTCTCCCGAAACACAGGCAGAAAGGCGCATCGAGGATGAAGGAGTCTGCTCGCAGCACGCGGCCCGAGAACTACTACAGGCAGTCGTCGCGTCCAGCGCCGCCACCTCCCCCGCCGCCGCCGCCGCCGCCGACAGCTCCGCGCGTGCCACCGCGCGCTCACCGCTAACGCCGACACTGGTACAGTCCGCTGGTAGATTATCCAACTTTTATGAACAATGGTCACTTATTACTCGTGATACGACCCTGTTATCTTGGATAAAAGGTTATAAAATACCATTTTCTTGCCCAGTGGTCCAACGTAATTTTCCTAAAAGTAAATTATATTCAGAGATTGAACAAAGCCAATTCGAACAATCTATAAATGACCTTCTCTCTATTGGCGCCATCTCAGAATGTCAGCCTTGCAAAGGACAGTTTATATCTCCAGTATTTTTGATTCCAAAACCAAACGGCAAGAACAGATTTATATTAAATCTAAAAGCTTTAAATAAATTTATAAATACAAATCATTTTAAGTTAGAGGATTTAAGAACGGCTTTAAAACTTGTATCTAAAGATTGTTTCATGACTACTTTAGACCTTAAAGATGCGTATTTTTTAATTCGCATCCATGTCGATCACAGAAAATATCTACGTTTTAATCCTTTAGGAAAACTATATGAATTCAATGTCTTGCCGTTTGGTCTCAACTCTGCTCCCTTCGTGTTTACAAAAATTATGAAGCCTGTGGTCAGTTTACTTAGATCTTGTGGCTATATATCTACTATATATTTAGACGATATTTTGTTAGTGTCCTACAGCTACAGTGAATGTTTGCAAAATATTCATGATACGACAATATTCCTTGAAGCTTTAGGATTTATTGTAAACACTGAAAAGAGTAATCCTTTTCCATCAAATTCTTGTAAATTTTTAGGGTTTATAATAAACTCTACCTCTTTAGAAGTCAGTTTACCTCAAAAAAAAATTAATAAACTTAAATCTGAATTAAACAAATTTTTCAAAATGTCACGTTGTAAAATAAGAGACTTTGCACGATTAGTTGGCTTATTAACCTCAGCCTGTCCAGCAGTAGAATATGGCTGGCTTTACACGAAGGAACTAGAGAGATGTAAATATTTAAACCTATTACATGACGATAATTACGACAATTACATGAACATACCACCGTCAGTTTTACCGGATTTACAATGGTGGTATCGTGCGTTAGACAAACCTATAAATAAAATTAAACAAAATTACTTTTGTTTAGAAATTTATAGTGATTCCTCAACTACGGGGTGGGGCGTAGCATGTGGGGAGGAACGAGCGAGTGGAATATGGTCTCATTCAGAACGTTCATATCACATTAATTATCTAGAATTGCTTGCTGCATTTTTTGGGTTGAAAATTTTTGCTAAATCATATCGAAATTGCCAAATACTTTTGCGAATTGATAACACCACCGCCATTTCTTATATTAATCGCATGGGTGGTGTTCAATTTCCCCATCTTACTAAAATTGCTAAAGAACTTTGGCAATGGTGCGAAGCCCGCGATATTGTGGTATTCGCATCATATATTAGATCAACTGACAATAGTGTAGCAGACGCTGAGTCACGACGCGTTCACCCAGATATCGAATGGGAATTGTCAGACTATGCTTTTCAAAAGATTGTACATCATTTTGGTGACCCACAGGTCGACATTTTTGCCAGTAGATTAAATCGCAAATGTGACAGATATATATCTTGGCACAGGGACCCAGATGCGTATGCGATTGACGCATTCACGGTTTCCTGGTCAAAATTATTCTTTTATGGCTTTCCACCGTTTGCTGTCATATTAAAAACATTAAGAAAAATTATTAACGACAATGCGTCTGGTGTACTCGTTGTTCCCCTCTGGACTACTCAACCGTGGTATCCACTTTTTAGAAGCCTCTTAGTTTCAGAACCCATAATTTTCAAACCTAATACAAATCTAATTATCTCTCATTCTAGCAACCGAGACATACATCAAAGGATTACCCTGGTTGCCGGAATATTATCGAAACGTCCCTCTTGAGAAGATGTGTGCCTCCGTCATCAGTCCCCATCATGTTAGCCTCGCTGTCAGACAATTCTATGAAACAATACGATACTTGTTTTAAAAAATGGTTTAACTTTTGTAATGACAATAACGTTGATTTCTATGAAGCATCAATTCCGAATATTATATACTTCCTTACAAAACTATATGAGTCTGGTGCCCAGTATGGGACTTTAAACAGCTGTAGGTCAGCTCTCTCCTTAATTATAAGCCTAGATATAGGTACTGATGACAGAATCAAACGGTTCTTTAAAGGCATATTTAGGTTGCGACCTCCCATGCCCAAATACAACTCAACTTGGGATACGACCAAAGTCCTCAATGTTATAGGTACTTGGTATCCAAATGAATCTTTAAATCTAGAAATTATATCTAAAAAGTTAGTCACACTGCTTGCCTTAACCACTGCACACAGAGTACAGACATTGTCAAAAATCAACATTAAAAATATAGAATTTTTGGATAATTTAGTAAACATTAAGATTCCATCTTTAATCAAATCATCTCGGGCTGGTGCAACCCAACCGGAACTGATATTACCTTGTTTTCATGACCGTCCAGAATTGTGCCCTGTGTGCACATTGCGTTGTTACATAAACAAGACTCAATGCTTACGTATCAATAATGATTCTTTATTTATAGGGTTAAGAAAACCCCATAAATCAGTAACCTCCCAGACTTTGAGTAGATGGATTAAGTCCACTTTAGATAGCTGTGGAATCAATATAAGTATTTTTACAGCCCACAGTACCAGGCACGCTGCCACCTCTAAGGCATATAAATTAGGTGTTAATTTAGATCTCATTCGAAAGACAGCTGGATGGAGCGGAAGCTCAAATACTTTTGGCAAATTTTACAATAGAGTAATAAATCATAAAAATAACTCTGATTTGTCTTTTGCAACAAGTATTATTAGTGATTCGATTTAATAAATATGTAACTAGGTTTAGTTACCATCTTATAATTAATTACTGGTAAGACAGCAAACAAAACTGATAGCTGAAGGCATTTAGGTATTAATGTACTTAAATTTAAGTTTATGTGATTCTTACCATTTAATTTTTTTGTTATCTTTAAAAGAAGACAATATATCTTTTTTTCAATCAAAAGTGCATTTAATTTATTGTATACTTATAACTATTATGTAAGTCCATATTCCTACGTAATAGATACGTACGTGGAACCTATATAACTCTCAACATCTACATGTGATCTATGCTAATCTCGAGGACAAAGCTCGAGTATAATTAATGATTAAACGAACTTACCTGTAAGTGAAGTTCTATCATAATTATACGAAGAGCTTTGTCCGAAGAGATTAGCATCCCACCCACCCTTTCCCTTACCAAGGAATTACAAATAAGTACCCTCTTGCTCAACAATAAAAAACAATGTTTTTATTGTTGTGACTATTTGATGTATATACATACATATATGTAAAACAATGTGTGTTCTACGCTCTGAACTAAATGACGATCTTCGGTAGGGCAGGCAAAGAGCAGGAAAATTTCAACATTACCTTCATTTTTTATTTTTTTTATTATGTCAAAATAGGTGTGTAAACAATTATCTACCCTCAACCATAGTGCGGAATGGCGACACGATATGTGTTACTACATGTGATCTATGCTAATCTCTTCGGACAAAGCTCTTCGTATAATTATGATAGAACTTCACTTACAGGTAAGTTCGTTTAATCATTAATTATTAATAACACTGACCACATAAAATATTACATGTATAGATGACTAGCTGTCGCTCGCGATTCCGTCCGCGCGGAATAAAAAAAATCTTAATCAGCCTATGTGTGTTTCCAGACTATGTTCTATATTCGTGCCAAATTTCATTCAGATCCGTTGAGCCTTTGAGATACCTTGTAATAAACATCCATACATCCATTCAAACATTCGCATTTATAATGTTACATGTACAGATGATATCTTTTTTTCTATTTGTTAACACTTATTTCTGGTGGTACTGATGACAATGAATTGACTTTTTATATATCTGTGGCTATAGGTGGATAACTCTAAAGATCTTGTCCGATTTATCGTTGGTTTCTAAGACCGAAAGACCAGTTCCCTGTATAAAACATATGTAGCAGTATTACTATCTCTGTTTTGTCAAAGATATTGAAAGGAATGACGATGTGTTTTAGGGATTTAGGTATCAGAAACCAATGCAAACAAGAGGCGTGTCATTAGATGCGCGTTCCAAATTTTGAAATATTGAGAGGAATTGCAATGTTTTTGTAGATGTCCTTTTGTTTTGATAGCTACAAATTTTAATAAGATTTCGCCAGGTATTGGACAATGTTATGTGTATCAAATTAAATTCTGCGAACCGCCCCTGTCAGCGCTACTATGTATGAAGGAATACCGATGTCGGGTGAGAAATGTTTAATACGTTCTAACAATTGTCGTAAATCTAAAACATTTAATTCCATTTTCAGGATTAACATCCACAAAACATAAATCAAACCTACAAAAACATTATTTATAACAGAACCTCGCATTGTAAAGTTAACTCTAACGATAGGAATATGATGTTTACCACAGACTTCTACATAACTGAAATATTCGTATAAAACGTTGTGTTGGCTCAACTTTTTTAGGAAGAATGAGTGAGATGGTAATATGTTTGTGTACAAGTGCCGCGTGAGTGAGAACAATGCTGTCTTAACTAGCTAATGGTTCTTTTTGGTAGCAAAGACAAATGAATAAATAGAACATTTCTGTCACATTTATTTATTGTAATTCTGGCAGTTTGCAACTAAAGTAGGTTAGAAACATATTTTATATCAATTCTACTTTTACGTTTACTCTATGACCAGTCAGAATAAATATTTTTTAACCATACAGATACACAGAGCGGACATATGACCTATCATTAAGTGCACGTTAAACACTAACGTTTTAGGGTGTCATATATTCCGATGTAATTTCGACCCTTCCTAAATTTAACTTGTGATATACGATTTCGCAGAACTGATGGGTGTGAACGCACAAGGTCGGCGGCTCGCAGTCGGCAAAATACATATATCACGAACGAATAACGAAGTATGTAAGTGTTCGAGATGATTATCATGGTTGGTAGTGTTGCACGGTCACCCATCCCACCAACCACAACTACGCAGTGAATAAATGTGCATTTGTGTGTATTAAGCAATTTCAATCAATAAAAAAATATTGTGCTCAAACAAGTGTATTTTTATTACCTTATCATTTTATACAATCTGAAAGTATTCGTTGTTTTTCGTCATCTAAATTTTCTTTCATTTCAAACGTCACTTTTTTTGGCCATGATTATAATATTTGGACATAACAGTCTTCAGTTCTTACTATGAAATTAAAAGGACAGAATATTGTCTAACCTCAGCTTCTCTTTAAAAAAACAGAATTCAGTGTTTATACGATTGTACTATCGTCTTCAAGAATTAATTTATGTAACAAAAAAATCGGAACGCGTTCATCAAAGAAGCGATGACAACCCAGAACCACACTATCGGATCAAATTGACGCCGTGAAGATCTTAATTCCAGTTCACTACGCTGACTGATATGTTTTAATACTTGCACAAATAGCCTACATACAAACAAACTTGTTGTTGAAATAAATGTATCTGTTATATTTTTAAAGCCTGTCAGATGTTATTTCTTTATACGACTGTTAAAGTAAGTCTGACATATGAATTAGGTCATAGTTACTTGCTCTATCATTAAAATAAGTAAATCAATCTCTTATCTCATTTGGGTACTGCTCTACAGTTATTGTCGTTACTGCCGTGACTCTTGCATTAATACATATTGTTGTCACTGTCTTTCTCAAAGAAAATAGAGGGATAGCAAGTGCCAGTGCAGTCGGAAACCAACAGTTTCATTATCAGAATACTTATAAAATCTATGCATCAAAGACAACACAATCACAAGTCCACAGATAATTATAATAAAGTTTAACTACCATACTCAGAGTTAATAGTTACTGATGTTCCTTAATGTCGAATTAATATGGGAATTCTACACTAAGTGTTTAAGTAACGATTAAACGATTAGGTAGTACAGTAAGATTATGTACATACAAAACATCATAACTTCTAACATAACAACATCATAGCCTTCTTATTAAGTTTTTTTTAATTCCGTGCGGTCGGACACGCCGGTGACAGCTAGTAAATTGTAAGTGGTTAGTCAACCAAATTTGATATGAAACTGTGAGACAAAGTTCTTAGATAAAAAGTAACAGAGTCTTTCCTTCTACCTAATAAAAATATAATGTACGCATAAAATGCAAAACCAACTTGAGATATACTATTTTGAGGCCATTTGTTTTATTCTTACGACTCTGCCGGAGCCATAAAGCGTATCGTTAAATTGGATTTTTCAGATAATGTCTTTATGTTAATACTCACAGATAATTATTATTTATTGACGTATCATGACGATTTGTATCAAATAAAACTGCTACAAAGAAGTGATTTATGAACAATTAAAATACAAAGAATAAAAACTTTTTTTCTTTTTTTATAATAAGTACTAGCTGTCGCCCGCGACTCCGTCCGCGCACAATTAAAAAAAAACTAAATGGGGGGGGGGGTTATGAAAAATAGATGTTGGCCGATTCTCAGACCTACTGAATATGCTCACAAAATTTCATGAGAATCGGTCAAGCCGTTTCGGAGGAGTTCAAGTTCGAACCCCGTGACACGAGAATTTTATATATAAGACTAGCTGTCGCCCGCGACTCTGTCCGCGCGCAGAGAAAAAATGGGGGGGGGGGTATGAAAAAAAGATGTTGGCCGATACTCAGACCTACTGAATATGCTCACAAAATTTCATGAGAATCGGTCAAGCCGTTTCGGAGGAGTACGGGAACGAAAACTGTGACACGAGAATTTTATATATTAGATATCAGTGATAATAAATAAGTAATAATATAATAATGATAAGTTCAAAGCTCTAGGTCTTTTTACCTAGTGACGATGCAATAGGAATCCTATTTATGCAACTCATTGAATTAAGAATTCCTAGCGTAGCCAATATTCTAATGTATAGTGTAACCATTAGCAATACTATTATAGTCATAATTTTTCATTTCATATCTGACCGGTTACAAACACTAATGCCATTTTTCCACAAGGACAGAAAAGTGAGGCATAGCAGTAGACAGACACGAATATTTGTGACAGTAGTCTTCGTATCGTCATTGTCAATTATGTCAAAATTAGCATAAGATTTTTGGTGTACTTTACAATCGGTAGGTTGCACGCAAACATTTTAATACAAATTTTGTAGATAACGTTACGAAATCGTTCTTACGAATATTAAAGAATGGTACACTGTCCATTACTCTTTCTTACTATTCTGCCCTCGTGTGAACAACGTACGACTGTTCTTTTGCTTACAATGTTGTCACTGATTATTTTTCTGTTTTCTACTTAAGACTGATAAACACGGACTACTTCAATCGGTATACTGCTTCATGCGATTTCGTTGAGCGATAAACAGTTGACGTTCCCCATACACGGACCGCAGTTGACAGTCAGCACTTAAAAAATGTTGCGGACCGTGTCAACTAATAAGTTCTGTTTTATGTTGGCCTACAAATAGATGTTTCTGTAAAAGCTACATTTTGATTGGTTTTTAAAATTAACACAAAAATTTATATTCTATTTTCCTTGTAGAGAAAACCTTGAAAAACTCAATATAGTGCCAGGATTTGGTTTATTAGTTAAAGCTTTATTGAGAAATTTTCTTTAGTCCGGATTGTACAACTAATTGTAGTCAATATTTAGTTATCTTAACTAGACCACATCTTAAAGCGGGATAAGTTTGTGAAATTATTAGATTATGTAAACGGAGCACATTACAACATGAGTGCTGAGAAGATCAAAATTTCTCATGAATAATAACGTTATTTAATACTAAGATACGAAACTTGCATTAGAGTACCAAGTATGTGCTTATACATTAAACCAAATAGGATCCATACATTCCGAGAGTATTTTCGTAGTTGTAATTTTTGACAAATAGTTACCTATTCCATTTATAAATTGGAATGGTACATTTAAGCCATACGAAATATCAAATTATTTTTATTAAATCTCTTTTCTTTGATGGCATCACACATCACTACAAAGTAAAAGAACATCTGCGAAACATCTTGTACATCAAACATACATATATATCAAAGTTTTGTAACATACAAAAACATGCAGTTATGATGACTTTTAAAATTCACTATTATTGTAAGTATTATAGTAAATGTTTTATCTCATTGTATAATAAAAAGAGCGAGAGATTTCATTCATTGTACAATTAATAGAGAGAGAGAGAGAGAGCATCAGTGCCTCAGGGATTATGCACTTGATTTGTAATGTGCAGGTACTTAATTCGAATCTCACCATCTATTAATTTCTTCATCGATTTACATATGTACTATTATCCGACGTTCTTACGTTGAAGGAAAATATCGTGATGTAACCTACACATATCTGTGAAGAAATTCAAAGATATGTGTAAAGTCATCCAACCCGCACTGGGTTAACGTGATTGACCATGGCCTATTTACCCCTGACTTAGGGTAGGTTACGAGCCCCCTAGTAGGGACGTATAGTTAGCTGATGATGATAATAAATCTAATATCATAATTTACCAGTCCTTATTTCACTCTACATGCAGGAAAAAATGTTTTCGTCGTCCAAATCAATCTATCATTCGTTACTTCAGAATCAGATGTCCCTCTTTAATGTTGAAGAAACCAAACTATAAATAAATAAAAAATGTTTATTAAATTTTAGATGAAGTTATTTCAATTTAACTATGTTATATCTAGGTATGAAAATATACAAAATGAAAATGTATTGTGTACCTGTTTGTGTTGTGTAACTTCAAGTTGGGGCCACTTAAGCAACTAAAGTACTTTGATCCCATTCCATTAAATTTCGTTCACTTATAAATTGGTATTACAACTTGTTGACATAATGTTTTCTTTGTTTTTTCTATTTTTTAAGTCGAAATAAATTGTACTCTACTTTGCTTAATGTAAAAATCTTGACGGTCATGTCTCCTACAATATGGACTGACTATTTAATCAAGATTAGAACGTTTTGAGATAGTAGCCGCCTTTGAGACTACATTTTTTACGATAACAAATAAAGCTATGTAGCAATATAAAAATTATAGTCGCACACAAACATTGAGGTTAAGATTTGAGATTTGTATAGAATAGGATTATCTACTTATTATTCTGTACCACATGAAAACATAATAAAAAGCTGAGAATACAAGTGATATTTGGCAGCCCATCTATCTGTAATTTGGCAGACGTATGATTTAGGCCGTCATAAAAAACTTACATATGCACGCAATCCAAAAACTCCTCAGCTTAAAATAAATAATAAATTTTAAACATGAATAAAATAAAACTTTTGGGCTCTTCTAAGAATATAGAATGTAGGGATCTCTTTGATAGAGCGAGATATTTTACATTTCGTTTTCTTTTTTTTTTCAGGCAAGTTTTAATAGCAAAATTTACATTTAAAACATTCTTTGCTCGTCTGCGAAAGATTAAAATATTAGTTTAATGTTAAAAGTATAATTAATATCATTATTTAATTTTTATAATAGAAAAATGTCCTGTTGATTACCTCCTTAAATTCAAATAGGTGTTTATAGAGGTAGCTTATTTGTTTCGTTTTCGCAACAAAAATATCTGAATCAGCATCTAATCATTACAACACTAAACTCTGCATTAAATTTTCGTTCTGTTTTCATTTTTTCTTAATGCTTTGCTTTCTAGTTCAAGTCAGAGGAGATCAGTTTAGCCATTTTAGAGGTACCTTCAAACAAACATTCATCTATCTAAAAGTCCTGGGTTCAAATCCCGCCATGCACATTCTTACGATGAAGGAAAACATCGTGATGCAAACTGCACATATAAGAAATTTCAAAGATATGTGTGAATTGTTCCGGGAGAAAAAAGCGACGCAACTCGCCATTCATAACATTCCGTCTCCCGAAATGTATGTGTGTGTGTGTGTATGATACTTACTGAGAATACCAGTTGTAGGTTATGTTTATAGTATAACAAATAAATGCTAATAAACTGGCTGAAGATAAAAAGTATTATGTCATCGTCAAATCTCAGCGATATGAAAACATTTATAAATAATTCTTTACTCGATATAGTTTTTATTTTTAGCTTCATACGCGATCGGTAGACATGTTTGTAAAATGAATGTATGAAAAACGTAGACGTAATTTTAGTCTTTGTTTTTTTAAAAATAAATTTACGATCGATCGTGTAACACTGGCCATATATTTATATAATAAATTTCCTATTAGCATACAAACCGTAGAACAAAGCATTCTATAAACTTAAAATGTACTCGAATATCCCTGATTTTTTAAATTTATTGTGTAATGTAAAATAACAAAATAAACAAACCTTGAGGAAAGCATAAATTTTGATAAGATTGTGTTATAAATCGCGGTCTAATTAAAAACAATTTTTTAGAGTTAACTTTTCCATCTGAATTCTAAATGAAATCTTTAGAGCTATAAGCAAACATAATGAAAGAAAAAAGTCGACTTAATTAAACTATTGGGAATAAAGACTTGGGACAACAAACTCTATGTACCCGGTCTCAGAAAGTTAGCCTTATTTCCTAATTTACGACATTTTTTTGGAACGAAGTTCCTTATCGCGCGTTGTGAAAGGAGGCTAGACGGAAAAAATTCTTACGAAAAGTTGTCACGACACTTTTTGCTATAGTAAGTATGTTAACGACGAATGAGCGCTACTTCACCATGGCAACGACGTGACAATATATAACGAAAATTCACAGAAATAAAATGTTCTTCTTGTGAAGACTTAAGTTTTTTATTCATAGAATAAACATTGGTTCCTTCACTAATTAATCGAAAGGAACTTCGTTCCATCCGGGTGTCCCTTGACACCTCTCAAGTTTTTGTTTTGTTTACTCGAGTGATAGGTATTTCTGTTCAATGTTAGCCTAGGATAGCTGTTTTTAGTTATTTTGTTGAATTGCTTTAACTACTGATAATTACTGAACTTTAGGCTAGCATTAAATAAGAAATCATCTTCTACATATCACAATATATATGTAGTTACATTTTATTTATATAGTTTTATTTTACCAGTTTCATAACTTCTTACCAAGTCACGGTATTGTCATAATTTCGTTATTTCAACTGACAACAATACTACGATAACTTCTGTCTCATCTCACAACATTAGTGGTTACATAAAACAGTTCTTCAACATCATATACATGTATGTACATCTAATATATAAAATTCTCGTGTCACAGTTTTCTTTCCCGTACTCCTCCGAAACGGCTTGACCGATTCTCATGAAATTTTGTGAGCATATTCAGTAAGTCTGAGAATCGGTCAACATCTATTTTTCATTTTTTTTTAACTGCACGCGGACGGAGTCGCGGGCGACAGCTAGTTTTAAATATAATTCTGTATGCTGTATGTAAACTTGTGTTAAACAACATACTTTTAAGCTACTAATATTGTAAATGCGAATGTCTATATAGAGAGATGGGTGTATAACTTTAAACTTTCGTGGTTTTTACTATATACTGTTCATAAGAAACGGGATTCTTACCACGATTAGGCTGTTTGGCTCCAGATATTTCGGCAAAGTTGTATGCGCCATAATCACGGGTTGACTAAACAGCCTAATCGTGGTAAGAAATTTCTTACGAACAGTATATTGGAGGGATGGATGTTTGTTTGAAGGTATCTTCAGAACGGCTCAATGGATCTCGCTGATATTTGTCATAGATGTGGAACATAGACTGTTAGAACACATAGGCTACTTATTATATTTTTTTTAAATTTCGTGTTGACTGTAAACCTAGTTAAGTTATGTGTACTTTCAATTTTCTCACAATCATTGGTAGTTCCTGAGATTAGCTCGCTTGAATTTATGTAATAATCAGCTTTGTTCTAATAAAAAGAAGGGTGAAAAAGTTTAACAATTAAGGTCAAAGAGAACGTTAAGTATGATTGTGGAGAGGTACATCGATAGAGGTATGCCTAGGAAGAGATGGATAGATTACGTGAAAGGTGACATGATCAAGAAGGGGATGACAATGGAGATGACGGCAGACAGATTAATTTGGAGGACGGAAACCTAGTGCACCGACCCTACGTTAGTTGAACAAGGTCAGGGAGATGATTGGGCAAAGATTTGCGTTACTTTCGAAATAGACTCATAAGTTCTTATCGAAAATTATATCATGACTTCATTCAATACGTCTATCGTATCATACATACACTACGGAGAGCCTAGCATGAAAATTTACGAGAATCTATTGGTAACGTATCGACAAAATTTGTATTAGATTTGAACCTTCGGTCGTAAAGTACAATGACAAGTTTCATGCAATTTTTGACACATTATGTCGAATGAAGTTACGAAAACACATATCGCGAATATTCGTAATAGACCTTTAGATCTTGCACATTCCCTCAATAGTTTTCATCAATGTGTATACGTGAATAATAAATCTTGCGCTGGATTTCTAAGAAAATGCATTACTATGAAATATCGCGTACAATTCTGCATGTGTAAACGAATCGTCAATATAGTAACAAAGTATTAGCTCGTGTTCTTATATTTAGTGCCAGTTCAAATAGATACTAAATATATGTACGTGTTTACTTTTTGTATCTTTTTAGTGATACAAACGCAAACTTATGTTAACTTTTAAAATAAAAGTGAAAGATCTTCGAAGTATGACTTCACTGAAAATTTAATAAATCATAATAAAACAAACTAACATAACAATTTTCTAGTTTACTTACTAAACTTGTGTATAACTTAAAAATAAAATAACCTGTCACGTTATTTTTGCAAAATGAGAACAAAAAGCCTTTATTTAGGTCAAAATATTTCCTCTCCTCCCCAACCCTGGTTATTCATGTCAGTCGTCCGAGACAAATATTTATTCATTTAATCACACTAACAAATTTCAGTGAATATAATTAAATTTCCTGTTTTTGAAATGTTCAATGAATCGTATATTATCTGAAGCATGAAGTATTTCAAATAATTGATAAAGGACTGTTGATTATTTGTTACGTCGATTTTCAATTAATAAGATTGATAATAAATGAATTTTTAAATTATCATTCATGTCAAGATAAAGTCGTGCATATATAAAAGTATTATAAAAAATGAAATAGTCACCAAACTCCAATTTTAAGCTTATTTAGAGGCAAAAGAGGTTTGTTAAGGTTTCTTAAAGATCGGGAATTTTACGCAGAACCCTAACATGTAAGTTTCCTATTAAAGAAATAAAAATTGCTTTATGGAAACTGGTCTAAAGGTTAAGTAACACTAATTGGTATATATATTTATTTCAGAAAACATAAATATATAATATATATTTATTTTAGAAACCAAAAATGATTTACAATTAAAATATATTTTCATGAAAAATGAATAGGATATAATTATAACTCTTTTTTAACACATAAAGCGCTGTATATATTGGATTCAACTGTTCAGATGTATTTTTTTTTTTCATTTTACTCTCCTGTTGAAAACTTGAGACGTAGAGGTACTTTGTTTCATCTTTTATTAAGCGTAAACAACTGGACTGGAGTCTTTTATTTAATAAATTAAAACTTTTTTTCACCTATCTTTCGTCTTATTTTATGAAATTGATTTTTTTAGATGTAATGGAACATGGCATTAATTATTCCTCAGAATTGGCATGAAAATTCAAAATCTACGCTCTTCTAATGTTTTAATGGTATTATTTAAAGAATAAAACACTATAAATTTGTGAACCATTTAATTATCATAACAAACGTTGTATTAAAATTCGATGAAGCATTTCAATAAATAAATTTACATCAATAAATTGTTATGAGATTCAATTAAAATGAGATCGTATGGAGAGCGCGCGGACAGGCGGTGTCGCTTGAATATCCGAACTTCGTACCACATGTTTGTTGATGGAGTTACGAGAGATGGCGCCACCGACCTGGCATCGTTTGAGAGATCCGCATGAAGAGCATGTAGGTGCTCTGTGCAGGCGACTCACGCAAGTGCTGGATGTCCCTCTGCGTTGAGTCCCATTGGCAGCAACCAATTCTAAGAAAAGGATCAGTTCGCTAATTTAGCGAAATAAGATAACCAGTTGCTCGTATAAAAAAGAGTATTTGATACTACGTCGAACTTGAATTAAATTAGTTCCGTATATTTTGTGCCATGGATCCTTATAATTCGTACTATAAAAGAAGGTTGTTAAAAATGAGTAACATTTTCACGTACTTTAATACCAATATTTATGCAACAAGTAAAAGAGAAAGTAAACGTTTTTTTAGGAAGTCTTAGTCGTATGAATGGGAATAGCTCGAAGGACAAAGAGATTCGAATAATTATGATGAAAATAGCTTGTATACTCTTGAATAGAACAACCTGTCCAATCCTCAATTTTACTACAGAAAAACTTGGTATTTTTACATATTAAATTATTATCTAAAGGCGGGCTTATTCATCGTATCACATTCGTAAAAGACTTAGCTTCTGAGTAGTTTTTACTGTCGCTACGGATTTAAAGTCATTCTTTGTTCTTCTGTTACACCCTATATAATTTTAAAAAGTTGAAAATATTACCTGACAACGGCACACCCTCACAGATGCTTGAACGTTGAAAAGACCGTGAGGGGGCTTCTTTTTTGCAACACAACAGGTAGCTTAAAGCCTGTGAGTATAAACATGAAATCATTTGTACTACCTTTCAAGTAAATTGAGGTAAGAATCAAAAACTTCAGGAACATTTTTTTTAAATATCGTCTACAAAGGTATGACAGGTACAATTACGTAAGTTGAAAAAGGTGGTAGTAATACATTTTACCTATATAAATAAGATAAGGCTTTATGATTGCTAAAGATTATTGAATTTCAAGAAAAGTTGTTGTATATACTTCCAATAAGAAGACTTTATAAGCAAGGGACCAACTTAAATTCGTTCTTAAATTCCGAATTCGGTCAACGAAGTAAAAAATTTCATTAATGATTGCTGAAACAAATTTGTCAACTTCTGACTAAAGAGGGACAAGATTTTTGATGTACTTTATTATTCGTAATAATTAATTACGTTTACTAATTTAATAAGCGTTTTATTTTGAAATTGAAGATTGATTATTTCAAGTTAGAAATTTAAATGAACTTAACATATATTACTTTTATTAATCCTATCTATTTACTAAGATAGAAAAAAATTACCTACTAAGATATTTGAACGCGTTTTGATTCGCAATAAACTGAATTTTGAAAATATTATTTTACATAATACATAACATTATGTAGCTTTTTACTAGGTCACATCAAATAACGAAGATAACGAGGAAGTCAAAATTTAATTAATACAACTCAAATGCCATGGAGTGGAAATAATAGTGAATATAATATAACCAGTACGACTTAATGTCCTTTAAAAAGCGTCCGTATCACTATCTTAAAGGCATCAACTGCAGTTCCTCTGGTGTTGGGCATCGATGTTCTCGACGCTCATTTGAAAAAAAAAACTTACTAATATTATAAATGCGAAAGTTTTGATGGATAAATGGATGGATGGATAGATGGATGTTTGTTTGAAGGTATCTCCAGAACGGCTTAACAGATTTCGATGAGATTTGGCATAGGTGTAGATCACATAGTTTTGAAGAACACATAGATTACTTATTATGTTTTTTTTTTCGCGCAGACGGAGTCGCGGACGACAGCTAGTATATAATATTCATGATTATAGTAGCCCACCTGTTTATATCCTCGTTTGTATCGTGCATTCATATAGCAATATATAATTGGGTTATAACACGAGTGCGACATAGCAAGCCAATGGCTCGCGAACCAAACGTACGGCATTCCGGCCCACGTCGCCCATTTCTCGTCCTTTTCATGAACCGTCCATAATACCTACAATAATATATAAAGTTACGAGTATTCATCATCTCCCTATTTTTGCCCTCTCTATGTAGAGTCGCTATTTACGTACTCCAGATCAATCTGTCATTCATCATTGAGTCGTCAAACTCTTCTTAATCATGACACATTTCACGCAATCCATCCTATGCTTACATTCCCTAACCCTTATCAATTTTGTTGCAGCACTCAGGGCCATTATACTAAGCGACTGTTTAAGAAAGAACTACTCCTTATAATGAGTAATAGATTGGCGGTCGGTTGGTGTGTCTACAAATGTCTATCAATTTAAATTACGATTAATTTCCAGTAAGTGATAGCAAACCACATACTGAAAAAGCGTTACACGTTACTATCAAACGAAAGAGCCCTCAGGGGTTCAGCTCTTGACTTGTAATCTGCATGTCCTTTGTTCGAATCCCACCAATTTTCGATTTTCGATTTACATATGCACATTTGTCCGACGTTCTTACGTTAAAGGAAAACATCGAGATGCAACCTAGACATATCTGAGAAGAAATGCAAAGATATCTGTCGTCGACCAACTCGCACTGGGCTAGCATAGTTGAATATTGCCTGGTCACCCCTGACTTGGGAAAGGCTCTTAGCCCCTCGATTAGGACATACGAGATGAAAACAACATTATAAATGCAAAAATCCGTACATATCCGGATGATAATATCATGTATGTATGATATTCGTTAAATTTTAGCGGATCTGGATAAAATTTGGAACAGAGATTAGTCTGAATTAATGCATAAGTTACTTACTGAGTTTTAGTTAATTCCACGCGAACGAGGTCGCGGGCGTCAGCTAGTAAGTAAATAATTATAAAAAAAATAACTGATACAATATACTTGCAATGAAAATGTTGAGTGGCAACCAGCACGTTATGAACACCGCTACCACCGTCACCATCATCTTCACCATCTGCAATCAAAACATCACTACAACTAACTGCCGCATGCAGAGTGTAGGGGCCATGGGCCACTTAAGTGTAGATTTAGTGTTAGTCATCTAAACTAACGGACTCCTTCAGTGATCTAGCTGGACTGTGAGTAAATCAGTAAGTTACTAGAAATCTCGTCACGAGCCAACGCCAATGCTTACTGGCACCTTTATTTACCGTGAAATGCAAATGTCGTAACATATGTATAAAAGTATTAACATTACAACATTACCTACCTCTTTTTATTTTGATGAGAATAACTAATTTATATATACAATATGTTTGCTGGGAAAATGCTTACTATCAATAATTCAATGACAAGTAAAAACAAAAGCAAACCTTTCTTTTCGAATGTTGCATTCTTGTATCACGTTCAGAGAGCGCCTCGCCGGGAGGTCTGCCTCCCCAGACCACGTGTGCAATGCGAGCGTACGTGCACACTAGCGCCATCAGCGGTATGAGAAACTGTAGAACCATTAGCGCGCACGTGTATTGGTGGCTCTGGTCTGGATTGCTCCATCGCTCAAGGCATATGTCTCTGTGAAACGAACAGACAAAAGTAGTTCCACTTTCAAATTAATTTTAAAGATGAAAAAATGTCTCAAAATTTTATCAATCTCATTTAATTTATAATGCTAAGAAGACAAACTTTTTGGTATAAATAGCGGGGTTTTTACATCAAGATTTTCGGGCAATGTTTTATTAAAAACCTCAAACTAAATTATGTTTACCCTTAATTAGTTGGCAGCTACTAAAACAAAATTAACACTTTGTAGTAAAGTAAACAATACTTAATTAAAATTTACTTACGCTTTACAAATTTGATGCCAATCAGTAGGTCTTTGAATTTCAGACACGATAGGAATCGGTCCAGCGGTGGCCAAGGCTCCACACCACACGCCGACTACGACCAACTTGGCGCTCGTCTTCCCCAATCGAGGACGTAGAGGTCTTATTATAGCCATGTATCTATCTATCGAAATAGCTAATAGAGTATACGCACTAACAAACACCGATACAGCTTGAGAATAATTCACTATTTTACACATTATAGAACCAAACGGCCAGTACCGAAGTATCAACATCGATACAAACGAAAAAGGAACACAAAATAATGTCATTAAAATATCTCCAACCGCTAAGTTAACAATGAAATAGTTTGTGACAGTTTTCATTCGCGGTGAATTTTGCACAACGAAGCAAACGAGTCCGTTCCCTATAAGTGCCACCACAAAAACTGCGCTGTACATAAAGTATACGCATATTTGAAATGTAGTAGAAGATAGAAAGTCTTCGGAGGACGAGCTCGACGAACATATTGCACTGATGTCTGTCCATTTAGTTTTAAAATTTGTTACATTGTCAAACGTCTTGCCACTAGTCGTCGTGTTTATCGGGAACTCGTCCGGTGACGTACTTGTTTCATTATTTCCTATTAGGATATCACTTGTTTCAATCATAATTAGTTTAAAAGGTTCATTTTTCTATTCACTTACAGTTCCTGAAACAAAAAAGCTTCATTATTTTTATTGCCTTTCAAAGTCTTTATCTTTTGGAAAGCTTTAGAAGGCCACACTTAATGCTTACAACCATTAAATCCGTCCTTGTAAACTTTTTTTCTGATGATGCTATTTAAAAAAAGAATTAATGTGATTGTGCACTAATTTACTTATATATCTAAAAATATGTAAGACATTAAAGTTATTATGCTCTATGCAAATACAGACAATACTTGAATATTCAGAAGTATGACCGCACCATTGTCAGTATCTCATGTAGGAGACATAAATTAAGTTTTGGAATCATAACAAGAAAACAAAGGACGCCAATACTATAAAATATTTGTTTTTGCAAATTCGTTGCTGCTCTCAATAAATTCTTAGCTGAAATAATAAAGTCTTAAAAGTAATTTACTTATAAAAATAGGTTAACCGAATCCCCGCAACTGTGTATAAAAAAATCGAATCAGTCATCTCATGTAGGATTACGAGCATACGATTGCTTCAATCATCAACTGTCAATTCTTCACCAAAGACTTCCGTTCATCGTGCTCTCTAAATAAAATTGTTTTTGTTTATCTACACAAACTCATGCGGAATTTTTAAACCAGTTACTAAAATAACATGTTTTCTGGAAAATTGGGTTAATATAACATTCTAGAACATTTTAGCTAATAATAATAATAATAGATAGCATTACATTACATTCGCTTTCCACTTAGGAGCGATTATTATACAACGAACTTTTTTAATCATAAGGTGGTAAGCGAGCAAGCTGCCACTTGAATTACCCAAAATAACGAAGCGACCGCTTCCCATAGGTATCTGCAATTGCAAATGCGTTGCCTACCTTTAGCAGACTGAGGACGGAACGCACAGAATCCTCTGTGTTCCAGGGAAGGATTCATATGAATAGGAAATGGATATTTTCTCTTCATATGCGTCCCTTGCCTATGCCTTCCTACCCTTTCCCCTCATTTCTTTATAAGAAAAGGTTAAGAATTGAACGTGGACTATAATTAGGCTGCCAGCAGACACTCATTAGATGAAACACGCTGTCCTCTGTGTGGTCGAGGTATTGCAGCGGGCGCACTGGCCAATTAGTGCACCCAACAAATTATCGAGTGGGCTCTACCACTGTTAACTATCACAATAATGAGAATTTAAACTGTGGTTAACACTTAATATACACGCGGAATTTTTAGTAATACACGTTATAGCTAAATTTAGCCTGTGTATATGTTGCTATGACAAGTCTTTGACCTGATTACATTGTGATCGTCAGATAATATTTTAGCGAAATGGGTAGGAGATAAACGTCCTTGACTGTATAGTATACCTATAATTATTTTATTCACATCCGCATCCATAATATACATTCCGTGCCGTTCTTTACTCAGTGTATTTTGCGTGAAGGCTGCGAAGTATTTCATAGAGTGAAAATGAAATGATAATATTGCCAGTTTATTTAATTTTAATATATAGAACTGAAATAACCATCGAATTCACCAGGCGCAAGCTATTTTAATAGAGAGAATTAATTACACCCTTATTAAAAGGGTCGTCGTACACACAATGTTTTTGTTTTCCCAATTGAAGCAAAGTCAGACGTTTTATATCGTTCTCTATATTTTAATTAAAATCACTGCACCTATGTATTTGTTCTCATTAGGTAATTGCTCGTCGGCCAAATTAATACACGTCCTTTTTTATTCATGGCCAAACCAAACGCAATCAGGGAAAGTATATAAGTAGGCACAGTCTAAGCGCAATATATTTCTTGTTTTTTTACTGAAAGTATAACTTGTTAGCTATATGTAATTTCTCGTCTATCTACATACTAAACCTTGGCTAGAAAGTCATCGTAATACAACCTTATCTGTGAAGAAATTCAATTTGTCAAATGATTAAACCGGCACTAGGCAAGCGTGATTATCTAACTAGTCATAACTAGAACGCCAATTAGTGAAGACGAGTAAGAGCTGACTACATATAAAAGAGGTTTTAATTACATATGACTAAAAATGTCTTCATATAAAAAGAAAAGTCTCGGAAAAATGAGACTAACTAGCTCTGTTATATGTACATATTGTCATTCCTTAGCAGTAACGTTATACCGGAAAAATCTTTTTTAACTTCACAAGAAACACCGTCTTAAGCATTTTCCTAACATGAAGTTTCGTATAACTCTTACAACTTTATAACTTACTGTTCCCGTGCAGCTTCATTCGCATAAAAATCCATTCAATTTTCTAACACAGAAAAACTTTGTTTACTGTTTACATTGATTCAAATGCTAAAATGACAACGAAGGCCTTCGTAATCGGCTGAGACTTACCGTTACCATGACAACCAACAATTTTTGGTATATCTCGCATGACAATTTTTTTTTTCAATTCACTCAACCTCGAAATTTAATTAACTGAAAATATATAGCCTTAAGCTTATCATAAGTATAGGGCTTTTTATTAGAAAAAATAATTGGTCAAAAATATGCCATGATAAATAAGATACTGTGTTACAAAGATATGTGACAAGCTTTATTATATTAATATATACATCTAATGAAGCTCTAATTACATCCGCGGAAGAAAAAATAAAGTTAACATTTTTCTTACTTTCATAACAGAGTATACAAAAACAAATAAAGCGACTTCTCAATGCAGAATAATGTTTTATTTTGCAGTCACGCCTATCACTACGTACCGCAAATTGTAAAACGTTGCGCTTCTGTAAAAATAAACATTCTCGGCGTGAGATGAAAAACATTTTTATAAACAATCTGTTTGGTCTATGATTAATTCCAAACTACAACTATACCATGTTCCAATCCAAACCCATAATAAATTCCAAAACATTTCTGAACGTACACTTTTTTCGAAACGTCGTAATTGTGTATTTATAAAAGACCATTCTCTGTTAACTTAATTTCGTTGTTGAATCTAATTAAGATGTAGTCATTCGACTATAAACTCTTCAAGTTCTTAAACTATACTGGATAGAGTTTGTAATCTCTTTCCATTTTTATCCTGAAAGAGAACTACATGTCTACGAAGCAAAAAAATATCAAGTGTTTGTAATTGAATGTATAAAAATGCTTCAGTTTCCAAGATCTTTCGTTGTCTGCATTCAGAATTTATGAAGAGATAGACGACTGAATAGATAATTCATTTCAGAACGACACTACTTGTGATGTAAGTCCTTTTTTACGCACCATTTAGACTAATTTAGATAGATGTTATCTCTAGGCAAACTAAATTTTTTGTGATAAAACTATACCATATACGTGCTACGAAACTCGAGTATTTCAAAAGCCTCTAACTATGACACATATTCGCATTCCACTAAAACACAGTACCCAAATTATCATAAAAAAGCCGTAAGGTTTTACAGCCTCCAAATCTCGTATTAACTAGAGCCTTAAAGTGTAGAAATAGTACAACAGAAGTTTACGAGCACTGTCGCTCGTTCCAGTTAGTTAAGTAATAGGTTTTATTAAGTTAATTTTGGTTGTGTAATTATTTTGTGCGGTCCAGAGTACAAAGGACCGGCATATTTTTCTCGCATCTAAAGGTTTCTATTCAACACGAGTTTCTCGTTTATGGAGCTCATCCGTCGGGTCCGGAGAATGACTGTCGCTTGTCGAGGACAATTATATAAAATCAGTGCTTTCTGCCAGACTAGCGGCATAATTTTATTCGCAGTAAGTATACTTCAATGACTTCTTCTACTTATAGTCGAGGATTATTTCCTACCCATTACGGTAAACTCAGTCGACATAAGTTGTAAATATATATGTCATAAATATGTCATGTAATAAATATGTCATAGTACGTACATACGTGCTAAATTGTAGCTCTAATGATGATATCGATCTTAAGTGGGAAGTAAACTTAGTTCTTTGACTGTGCGAATAATATTCTTTACTTCATACTTGACCGATTTCGAACAGCGAAATGTGATTCGATTCGTATTTCTCCCCTGAGTGTTGTAGAGATACAGTCTGACGCTCTCATTGATTATTAAGTTTGATTCCTACTTGCTCAATCTAAAATATCGCAGATACCTAATGGATATTTCAAATCAATAAACTTTGTAAAAATAATTCAAAATGTATATAAAATGAGTACTATAAAAATATACAAATAGTGTTTTATTTCTCGGTAAATACATAATCAACTTTTATATATAGAAATTCTATTAATTAGTTTCATAATTTAAATACAACATAATAACGGTTTGAACAAGTTTTAATGAGTTTATACTGTTCCATACAAACAGTATTTAACTTGCTTAGATATTACTTATTTAATATTTGGATCTTAAATGTTTTAAATATTGACATTGATATAAAAAGAATTTAAATGATTAACTTGACTTTATATCTAAAATTTTATTTATAGGTAAAAAAACAAAAAAAATATCACAAAGTATTAACTTAAAATATTAGGTTAAGGTTGTTAGCTAATCAAGATATTAAGTACGAAATATTTAATGTATAAATTATTTACATAAACTCTATTTCCTGTATTAGTTTTTTTTCTTGTGAAAATTTTTTAGTTTTTTTGTGTGCAAAAGTAAATTAAGCAATAACCTTAATACTGTTTTCATTAAATTTATGTTAAGAATTCAAAATTAATTTCTTCCAAAGCAAAAAAAAATGATCTAATCGGTATTTTGTAGTGTAATGGCATGTTCGTCGAGATATACGTCTATTCATCGTAAAGTTGGAAATTTATAGCATAAACAGGGACGTAATTATTCACCAATTCGGGCCGCGTTAATTGTAAGCCCGCCCCTGTCGTTAATTGACAATTTTATTTCTAAGATCTCATAAATTCTCATAATTTAATTTCATTTAAAAAGTAATTCATATGTACCAACTAAAACCTACACCTTACATACTGATATAAGAGCTTTGCTCTATGTAAATTATTATAATTATTGTAACTGTTGTTATCAGTTTACCGGCACAAACACAGAGAAGACTTGTCCTATTCTCTTAGCTTTGAAATATAGCAAAAAACAAGACTATTTTATTGTAACACTTAAATGATATTAACTCTATTAATATGTTGTTTTTAATTACAACACAAATGTGGACAAATGTGTAAAATAATCGTGAAAATACTCTGTTGTAATCCTTGTAATAAGACAATTTATTGTCTCTGTTTTCTTTAAGAGAATGTGAAATATGAGAATATGTTCGACAGTGAAAGCCCACTGTATTTTTCAGATGCATTGACACATGCTTCGTTACACTTTGTAGTGACGCTAGCGAGCAGCGAAATCCCCTAGAAAGAATCGTTTACAAACTTAAAGTACGGACATAATTTAAACTTTACACAATCTGTTATAACTTCATGTTAATTTAATTAATAATTAAGAAACTTTTTCTACACATTAATTTTATATTTTCATACTTAATTCTACGATATAAAGGCAGAAAGCTGCTGAATATGGTTTTATGTTACACTTACTATATGTTATTGATGTTTGAAGAGGTGTCCTTTTCAGTGCCACATGTAACTATTTGAATATCATAGTCCATACTGAGAGTTGGCACATTATGTACTACTGTTTATTCCATACCCTACTATCAACCGTCATATTTTGATTCAATATTTACTTACACATATCCTCTTTCACAAAATCCTTCCATATTTTCTTCGGTCTTTCTCTACCTTTGTAGCTTCAGCCATCTCATAACTTATATATCTTGTTGTATATTAATATATAAATAGTCTGAAAGGATACTCTTAGCTCTTATACATAAGAAATGAAATAAAATTTGCATGTTCTAGAGCGAATAATTCACTCCGCTGTTACTTTAAGATTTTGAAAAGTTTATTGCGCAAGTACAAATGTCTAACCTTAGAATAAGACTGTAGACACTTGTATACATATTTTTGTTACTGTTTTGCTAAAGAGCAGGGAAAAGATGCCTAAATGTTGTACGTACACTAAATGTACGTACACGACAGTGGAGTTTCATAGTCATAAACTATTCTCTCTTTATATATCTATATCTATACATACATATAATAAAATTGGGGTTTCTTTATGTAATGTAAAAATAAATATAACCGTACACATGATGTATTTGCGTTGTTGAGAACAAAAAAAAAAACAATTTTTTCTCTGTCTATTTGTATGCCGCGTTTGTTTCGGATAATCTCCGGAACGACTTAACCGATTTTGACCGGATTTCGAAGGGAAGGTTGCTGATGCATGCGGGCATAGTATAGGTTACTTTTTTTTCTGCGCCTACAAGGTTGCGGGCGACCGCTAGTACAAAAATAAACCTGTTAAAGTATGCATTACCGGCAGCAACAGAGTGACCGATTACAAATAGAATTTATTTAACGGACTTGAACACGTGTGAGATGTTTTTTTGTTTTGTTCAATGTCATATACTTTTTTAAACTGACGTTTGTTTAAAACGTGTGAATTGATAAAACGTAATATTCAGAATATACAGAAATAGAACGTCATCGTTGTTAAATAGGGTGAAATAAATTGTTGTATTATTCAAATCAGTTCTTTGGAAGCACGCCATTTGACTAAGTATAATGTTTTCATTGTTAAATAGAGTTATAGAGATTACTAAATCTCTACAAACAGCAGCAAGTTCTTTCAGCATTATTTATGAATGGTCCAACTCAACAAAGATTGCATCATGACTATATTCAACACAAGTGCTTTTTTTCATTCAAGTATTTCGAGAATTTATCATACTAACAATGTAACCATTTATATAAAACAATTTTAGGATACCTTATATATTTTATAATCTCATTGATATATATTGCAAAAATGTGCAAAAGGATATCTGCGTTACTATTGGTGCCTTTAATATTGTAACATCTTGTCAAAATCCAAAATAGAAATATTTTAAACAAAAACAATTGCATATTTTGATGCTAAAAGTCTTAAAGTGAAAAATGTTTTTTTGCAAAACAGAGTAATCGTTTGGTTTCTAAGACCAAAATCCCTGTATGAAATAGTTTTGTCTGTTTTGTTAAACATAATGAGAGGATGACGATATATGTTATACAGAGTTTTTGATCTCAGAAACCAACGATAAGTATGTCATATAATACCACTTCACTTTATCGTTAACGTCATACGTAAGTTTCTTTATTTTCATTAATTATATATAGATAAGTATAATTGATATATAGATAAGTATATACTACAGCTTGAAGCAAACCATTTGCCATATGGCAAACTATGTAAATCAAAATAACCGTTTGTATTCGTATTTTAAAGTCTACACGTAGCTCATTTTACGGCTCTTTGAATGAACACTAAATCCTATTTTTACATTGCGGACGCGCAGGCGATTGAAAATAGTTACCTCGTTATATATCATTATAATTGCCATTTAAAAATATCAAAGTAATTTATGTTATACTTGAGGAAAAATAAATAACAACCAATATCACAACAGTCATAAAATTGGATAGTTCAAAGAGATTTTCTTTTAGCATCGCTTCCGTAATTTAATTTTGCACTTCATACATCGTGTTGCACGTCAAAAATTTGTTTTAATATTTTCTATTAGATTACAGCTTTAAAGCTGCAAATATTATCACACAGTTTTTATGAAAAGCTAAAGAAAAACGTAAGCTATAATTAATACTCGTAACTTTGATTTTTAAATGATGTAGAATGTACAATCGAACCGATAAGTTCGTGACGAAGGGATAAGCGAGGATATGGCAATCCCTTGGACTCCCTTATCCAGGTTTGTCTGTATTATACCTGTTAAACTATTGCATTATTATTATCATCAAAGTGGATTTAGCAGAGGCGGGGACGTACAGTAAGGGGAAATATCCTCTTTCTGTGCTTTCACTCCTTTGTCGATTAAAGATAACGATTAAGGAAACTTATCTACAATTGCGGATGCCTATGGGCATCGGTCGCATCACTATTTTGGCGAATTTAGGTAATTTAGGTGACGCGTGCTCGTTTTTCACCTTATTATATAAAAAATATATACTATATTCGTAAAGTAACTAAGAGAAATAGGTAAGTATATAATTGAGTAACTATCTAACACGATCCCCGCACACCTCTCCACTCAACAAAGCGTATATAATATATTATACGTATACATGTACCGAATTGGGTATTGGTACCAACTGGGTATATCCACGTATAATTTTTTTTTTCTCTAGAAGCAAAACTAATATTGACACGACTTTTTCATTCACTCATTGAAAAAACGTCATCATTTTCAGATGTTAACTATAAAAACCAATAAAAACGACTGGGTCAGTGAGAGTAAACTAGTTAAGTCTTTCGGGGAAAAATATGCATATAACACATGTACATAACAGTCTCCATTTATACATAAATAAAATCGAAAAAAATAAAATAAAATTTTTTATTGAGGTCGAGTATCAGGAAAATCTTGTTTCGGATTAAAGTTATCTAATTGATACTTGTCTAAAGGCACCTGTAGGAGTATATAACATTTGTACTTTATTGTTTGATAGGTGTCGTAAGATGGGGTGTTTATCCTCTTTCGATCGATCGGTGGGTCGAATATCTCAATGGAATTTTTTCCCGTTGGGACGATTGATTCTATGAATTCGATCGGCGGGCCGTAAGGTCCAACGGGAAACACCTCTAAAATAATATTTCCTTCTAAATAACAAATAACAACCATAGGATTAAAAAACAGAATTCAACCTTATCTCCTTTTAATATTCGGGTCATATAAAAAATTTACAACAGCTTAAACGTTAATTCGAGAACAATTTATGAACGTAAATATAAATTGAAATCATCTGAGCTTCCTCAAAACGGATTAACTTAAGTGGATATTTGATCTGTACTTTAATGGAACTTCCACGTACTAAAGCTGCGTTAAGCTTATTCAGATAAAACGTACTTGAATTAATTTCCGAGTTTAACCTCCGACCTAATCGGCAAATTGGCACAACTGATTGATTAGTTTGGTTTACTCGCATTACCCTAAATGGTTTAATATTACGTGGCTTAATACTATTAACAAATATATGACTGAATTAAAGTAAAAATAATATATTAATATTATTTTTAAGGCTTTAACTGAACCCGTCATGTATAAATACAAATGAAAAATAATGTCAAAATACTTTATAATTTGAAATAACAAATAATAATATTTAATTTGGATTAATGATAAGAGACATATTTATTTTCTTTTTACAAGTATAAAAATCTCTCATGACATAAAAACAAACATTCAGTTTTATTTAAACATATATGAACATTTGAATTTTTAAAATAACAAAACGTTAAAAATGTCTATTAAAAACATATGGTAAAACGCTTTTGTCCCACCAGCACTCTTCACACAATGGTCATAACTAAGTGAAAGCTAACATTTCCTTTCAAGTTTTTTACTACATTCATAACAAAGGAAAACATAAATTATGTCATTATATTGTATAATTATTGTGAAATATCTATAAACTGATCAAAACGTTTATGTTTACGTTTAAATTATTTATGATAATTCACTAAGTTTTCTTTTCTTCCCATTAAATAAAAAAATAATCCCTCTCATACCCACATATGGATTAGGTATAAGAAAAAAAATAGTACCCACGTTAATCCGACTTCTAATGAGGTGACGTTTTTACCATGGACACGTCATGAAGGATTCATATTCATTGCCAATACAAACGTATACCAGGGTAATATAATAAAGATCAAAGAACGCCACAAACACACATAAAGACACATAAGCAAACTAAAGATATTTTAACAGACAGATGTAAAGATTTCTTGATGCTTTTATTCACACACCGACGTAAGCATCGAATAACTATTGACATAATAAACAAAACACTGACAATTATTAAAAAATAAATAATTGAAATTATTTAATTAAAAAATTGAAAAAGTATTTTCTTGAGTAATATGTTATTGTTTGATTTAAATTTTAATTAACTAATTACTATTTAATATTCAAAAATACCAATTTTAATCACTAATAATTTACGCTTGCTTTTTTTCGCATTAAAAACTTTTTTCGAATTAATTATAAAAATTGAACTCTCCTTTAAGAAATTTATTATTACATTTAAGTTATATCACGTAGGTTATTTCAAATTAACATGTCTTAATTTGAAATTAAAGAATATATAAATATACTATATATCATTTAATTTACAGAATTTTTTAATATAAAAAGTTATAACAAAATTATTTCGAATCTCTATTTTATCATAACTTACCGATATATTTACTTTTATGATCACTTTAAAAAACTATTTTATTTTCTTCCCCAAACACTGAACTATCACTTAAAAATACTACGAAGCAATTTTAATAGTTAATAATTTATTAATATCACTCAATAAATGTTAAATTAATATTAAAGGACGAAACTTTCTTTAGATATCTTCGGGAGTTAAACCACATCAATTGAACGTGCGGCCTGTACGCGGCTTGTTTCAATCTGCCGCCCACGACGTAAGCGAAACAGTGCGCAATGTTGGGCGGGAAATTACATGTAGTCAATGTTTTCCAACTTTTAAAATGTTAAACTAATTTGATATCATTCGCTTTCAATTAAGTTATACATAAAAAAAAACCGTAGATTAACTCAGATTCTACTAGCAACATTACGAATCAGACGATACCTTGTCTATAGATATTGATTTAGCATGTTGCATTGAAAATCAACTGTTGACAATTCATCTACAATCCAAACATACTGACTAAAATTGAGTACCTATTTCATTTTTTTTTATCTCCCAATCGCACAACGCAGACGAATTCGCGAGCGCCAGCTAGTTTTATTATATACCTAGAGCAAAGACAGTATAAATAGTATGTATAATATTTCTAAAGTCACAACAATTCACTACATAGCTACGAAATTTAAGATGTCATAGAAGCGTGTAACTACGTTTTGCAAAATTAGTATGGAAGGTAAGTATCAACGTAATTTGACGCGGTAGCCTTTGACATGATCTCACCCGACTATCACGAGAGTAAGTTGAGGTAGTTTGCTGTCATTATGTTAAGATTAATTTTGTACAGAGCCCTTTGTTATACTATCAAAGAATTAAATTCGTTACCCACTAAGATCGTGCAGAAAACTGACTCCACATGAACTTTAATTTAACACGTATGTTTTGTCAAGACTAGCTTAAACCTAAGTGTATTGTGAACGTCAATTGGCGATTCACCGATGGGTTGGAAATAAACGTCCCCGACTGTACAGCTTTGTTTTACACGCATTAAGAGGTTAACTGGTGACCTAAATATGTCTGTCTTATGTACCAGACCAAGGTTAAAAGTAATCTCCATTATTACAGCGATATCCAAAGCGGCTTTCGCCGTCGTGTGTTTTCATTAACAAAACGTGTGTACATACCTTAATAAACAACTAAGTCCCTCTGTGGTAGGCTACAAAGTCATAGGCTATGGTACACCGGGGAAGCTCAAAAGCATTTAAGGCTCTATGTATACAAGGCTACGTAAATCATTGAAACCCATCTATTTTAGCCGCTACAGACTTACAAAATAGAATGTTATAGAGGTACACAGCACGTTTAGCCGACATTTTGTTCTTTAATCATCAAAATCAGTCGCTCACAGCCTGTTTGTCAGGTCGTCGTGAGAAAAGTTGCTGCGTTTTTAATATTATTCGAATCAAAGCAAGTTGACATGTAGTCGCTATACCTGTACTGACTGAATAAATGACTCGAGTCGACGATTCAACGTCGTGTGTACGGAGCGCGTGCAAAATATTAGTTTCAACAAATTTACGTTGTCTTGTTTACGAAGGTTAGTGTTGAATATCATTATCAAACAACCCTACAAAAACATGTTGTTATTTTTCGAGGAAAATTAAAAGATGACAGAAAGTTTTTCACGTCTTTTCTATACTGGAAATTATACTGTACTGCACTATATATATCTATATATATATCTGAAAATTGGTGGGCAGGTAGCTTAGAACCAGGAAACGGTCATAGGATAATTTTTACCCCGTTTTCTATTTTATTTTATTCCGCGCGGACGGAGTCGCGGGTAAAAGCTAGTATATGTATAAAGTTAAACTTTATTGATATCAATTTATTTTTACAATATATACTAATGTAACATTTTATTTTGTATAAAAACTATGAATAATATATTAAGACTACTAAATAAACTATATACTTAAACCAAACTAAAAATAAAACTAGATAATATAAAAAATCGACCCCAAATATAATATATAACTAAAAATATTACAAAGTAGCTTAAACCTAACCTCACTTAAGTTTCATTCAGGTAAATTTAATTTATATTTTTATTCAGCTTTCTTTGATCTTAAATTGAACCCTTCACAATCCAGCAAACAATAATAAAAATGCTATTCTAATAATATGCCTTTCATCTGTGAAAGGGTTATATTTGTATCTACTAATATTAAAACAAAAAGCCGTAAGGGATTCAAAGAGGATCAAGGCAGAGATTATTTAAGATTTTCACGTCAAATCAAATTTGTTGCGTTCAAAAAACTTGAGGTATTTAATGGTGATGTTATAAATGTTTGAATTAAAATCACACTATTCTTATATTTAATATGAATTTGTACATCAATAAGCAACAAAACATCGTTTAAAAACAAACCCTACCTGTAAGAATATCTCTATAAAATAATCTTTAAATAGATTACGACCATTCACAGAGCCGGAGCTATGTTAGGGCAAGGCTAGTCGACAGCCCAGGGCGATGGACAGTAAGGGGCGCCACTGGTCTGCGAATTAAATAGTCTCACATAAGGTTAAGGTTAACACAGCCAACAAAGGCATGCTAGAAAAAAGAGGGCATCGTAGAAATCACGCCCAGCCTGGGCCCAGGGCGTGATTTCGGGAGATGGGTTTCGGAAGTGCGAACTCATTTTAACGTGAACAAATTCTATTTTTTATTTATTTGAATACGTAAATCTGAAAAATTATGGATTAAAAAATTTTAATTTCTTTTGTACGGTTAAAAATTCAAAAATACATCACATAACGACCTTTAAGTAAGACAGTAATGGAATAATCTTATTTTGATTCTCGTAAGTAATTTGTATAGAGTGTTACATAATAACTAAATGTATTTGGCATAAATCGGTCAATAATAAAACCCGATTTGTCATCACTATTCAATGTTATTTGAATTCACAATACAATACAATACGTGTTCGATTTTACAATACATTGTGATTATAATAGATGCCGAATGCTGACGTAGTGATAGGTTTGAAAGCATTCCATCAATTTGATGTATCGATATGTAGTAAATTACTATATTATTTTTACATTTAAAATGATTTAGAAAAACACGTTTACTTTTTAAGTTTTTTTTAAACATTTAAGAGATTACAAGATTTGTGTAAAAACACGATTCGTCTAAAATAACAGTAAAAGTTATGAGAGCTTATATTACGATAATTGTAGAGGAATGAAATCGCCCAAAAATAATAATTTAAGTTGATTTAGGTTTAGGGTATAAGAAAAAGGAACAATAATTCTAATGATTCTAAATACAAAATAATACTAAAAAAAATATGTATACAAAGAGGTCCGTCGTCAACGATAATGATGTCAATTTAAAAAGAGTTAAATACCTTATGCTCTTACGAAGGTAAGTATATTACATAATTTAAAAGCATAACAGTAAATTACAAATATGTATTTATTTATTACAACTCGTGCTGACTTGACTTGATCAAGATTAATGATACTATCCTCATTTTTTTGCAAAGTCATTTAAAACGATCTCCTCAGCCAATATTTATTAGTGTTTACTTTTTCTTTCCATTATTGTATGTGGTAAGCCTAACGGCTTACCACATACAATAATGGAAAGACAACGGAAAGACACATTAAACCTTCTAAAATTTTACTTATATTTGCAGTTATACTTATCCAGTAAAATATAATTTCGCTAATTTTTTATATGATATATCTAACGATTTTTTTTCGCGATTTTCGTACGTCTTACGCCATTCGTTAGAGTTTAAATTTATTACTGTTAAAATGGCAACTAGCCAAAGAAATCTTTTTATGGTTACTTTTGTGAAAGAGACTAAATTGTACAAGTAGTCAGACATTGAATTGTGCAAAGCTCTTGAATCTTCTATTATTTATTGAACTTAGTTTGTTATTGTCAAATGTATTCAATAGTTTGATTCTTACTTGTACTGAAGTGATTTTGTAACTTTCTTACGATTTATAACTTCAAACTTTCGTGGTTTTTACTAATATACTGTTCGTAAGAAACGGGATTGTTACCACGATGAACATGGTGCATACAACTGTGCGGAAATATCGGGAGCTCAAACAGCCTAATCGTGGTAAGAATCCCGTTTCTTACGAACAGTATATTTTTTTTACGATTACCTATATATCTCTCCGTTTTAAATATCACACCCTTTTTCACTTCAATATGCGTAGTAGTTGGACTGTTTAATGACATTATAATTTCGGTTCGAACGTTATGCTACGATGTCTATGCCTCTTGCTACGCATTTGCAATATTACTGTAACTTATATTTGACTAGCCGCAGTCCGCGCGGAATTAATAAAACGAAATAAGTAGCCTATGTGTTCTTCTAGACAACATCTGCACCAAATTTCGTCAAGATCCATGCAGCTGTTCTGGAGATACCTACTAACAAACAACCATCCATCTAAATTAATATTAGTAGGCTATGTTAATAAACAATTTATAATATAATAAATAATTAAAACATTTATAATTAACATATTAATAAATATGTAATAAAATAAAAAAAAATATTTAACATGGTATGCATACATGGTATTTTTTGTAGCATCATATTTTAATTGAATCGTAAAATAAATTTCAATAAATGTTAATAATAAAGTAATTTTTCATATTTAACTTGAAATAAATATGATGAGTAAATTTGAATAAGCATTGATACTAAACTTAATGTTCATATTTAAATTGTGGTTACAAAATATATATAGTTTTTTGCATTTTTTTAATAACATAGCGATAACAACTATGTGTTGACTATGTATGGAGTAAGTGTTTTATGACTATTGTTGTCACGCATCATTTAAACTTAATCTCCGATTAGAATATCTGAGCGACAGCTGTTTCGCAGTCGCGAAAGCACTAGTGGAAATGGTTACAGCTCATGAAAATAGCAGTCGCACGGTTTGTCGGGATAGTGTAATAAGATGTTTTAACCTACTCGTTTGTACAAGGTAAACTTTATATTTCTGATAGGTTTGCATAATCGTAGCTAAATCATGGTTAATAAGCGACCTTGTTATCAGATAATTCGTCTCAGATTTTATTATCTCAAAAAAAAAAAGAAGAAAAAAGATGTTTTCCAGATTTCGTTCGTTGTATTTCATTAAACATTTTACTAGAAAATTTTAATTTAAAGACGGAGATTACATCGAGCATTAAAGTGCCGGGAATAAAAGTACTTCTTACTTAATTTGACTGGAAGCGTTTTGTCGAGTGGATTTAAAAGTCAGATAGAAAATTTTCTAAAAAATCTTTTAATAGTGAAGAAAATTTCTTCACGATGATTATTAGCATTACTTTTCTTCTACGACTGTGAAACTACAAATGTAAATGTCACGTTGTAAAATGAAACACTATTACAAAAAAAACTAAATATCAAATCGGCTATTCACGAGCTCATGGCTGCATTGTTCATTTCACAACGCGGCTACACATAGAAGAATTTAGAGAATTTGTGTTAACACTTATAATAAGTTGCTGTTATAAATAGACAACTAAATAATTAACTGCTGTTAGAGAGAAAACCGACACTGTGCTGGTATATCGGCGCAACACTAGACCTACAAAAATATCAACGCTTCGTCCCCTCACTAATCTACCTGACACTTGTTTTGGTTACAAAATCGCGCCATTCGTTCCAAACGATCTTAGCTAATACTGTCTAAAACTACTAATAATAGAAAAAGCTTTTCCTCTGGTTGCTGTACTAATTCATTTTTGACGTAGCGGGATCAAAAGATATTATCTGATTGTTGCGAGTTATGAAAGATATCGTTTTCTTTTTATTAGTCTTAGTCAAGCAGAGCAGTTTTGCTATGCGATTGTAGGCCCATCGTGAGTTATGGCCGTGGGCATTGATAATAACTTCATTGTTCCCGCTACACGTTACTTTATATAAAATTATTCAAGTTCAGTTCTTTTCTTCTTCTATCCCGGACACACATGACACGAGATTTTCATATATATATGTATATAAGCTATTCCTTTTCATTTTATCACTTAAATTTATTAAAAAGATTTGTTTGTTATTTTTTACATGCTATGGATATAAATGTCAATGTACATTTAGTGTTCAGAGACAAGGGTACGGTTGAACAAATCGTCCTGTCAATTCGCACCGCACTCTCTCAGGAATACACTTATAACTGAAGGCCGAAATATTCCTTAATTTTTTCATAACTCAATTCAAGTTTGACAATGAAATATATTATTTATTATTGTATTTTATTAAATATTATCAAATTTATCTAATAATAAACTGAATTCTCTAAAAATTTTACTAAGCAGTCTCGATTAAAAGGCTAGAGGCAATTTCGTATTCAAATGTTAACTAAAATCTTTTAAAGTAAACAATTGTCTAAAGTTAAACGATTACATTGAGGATCGATAGTTCTAGAACTGTTATTGACTTTGTTGAAAGCTTTTATTTCCACTAAATTATTTAATAAACAGCAATATAATGTTAATCTATTTCGTATAAAAGTGAATAGAACGTCTAGGCTTTTTTATACCTACTACTACTAGCTGTCACCCGCAACTCCGTCCACGCAAAACTTAAAAAGAAACTTAACTAGTAGCCTATGTATTCTTCTAGATTATATTCTACATTTATGCCAAATTTAATCGAGATTCATGCAGTCGTTCTGGAGATAACTTCTAACTAAACATACATCGAACCATCCATATAATATTAGTAAGATTTAAAAAATAATTATAGGTAATATTACGTTAATTTAAATATGAAATATGAATATAACTAAATCGATCTGTGTCAAATCTGTTGTACATTAGCTTACAATGATTTATGTTACTATTTTTCCACAGCTGTCAGATGTCAGTTCAAAAAGCAACATAAAAGTAACATGTGTCCTTACTTTGATATGGTAATTATGCCACGACTTTATTTAAAGGCAGTAAAAATCCACATTGTATATTAGATTAACCTGTCAAGTAAAATGAAAAGAAAAATGCGCAAAACTGTTAGTTACTTAGTTAGATATTACTTTTTTTTCGCCACCTTTTTTCTGTAATACTCGTATAATTTGTTTCTGGCGTTCTCGGTTTTTCTTAAACTTTTACCAATTTACCCGTATTATATTTACTAGAAAGACGTAGATAGACGTAGACTTTCTAGACAAGTTAAATAGGCAATAAGTAAATACAATTTAAGACTATCTCGTAGTAGTACTGTAGCATTAAATGACAGATTTAGTTCAAGCTACGACACGGCTACGAAAACGTAGACGTACGATGTAGAAGCTACGAGTCTTGTCATTTCATTGACTACGCAATAACAAATAAGGAACAAAATTAACTCAAAGACACAAAGTTCTAAACGAAACAGACACATAATATATTTAACGCGAAAAGAAAAAAACTATAGGTGTTTGAATTTTGAATATTTCTTGGAAAGAAAAATTCGATGAGGCAACAATTTATGATAATATGACTGCAGTAAATTAGTTATACAAGCAATCCGTTTTGGCTTCGCTCAATAATCGCCACTAAAAAAAGATTGTTGATGTAATGTGTTTAGTAGTTTTTGAATTCAACTGTGAAACATAAACAAATTCTACTTTTGAATAATATTTACTTATTTATTTTATAATTAGAATAGAGAAATGAACACACTGGCAGGAAATTTAAATCATGTTGAGTGATTACGTTTGAAAGGAACGTGCAAATAGCGATTCCGATTAAATCCTCTTTGAGTTTCGTATTGCACAAACGTAAGACTCAGCAGTGTGCATCGATCAAGTTAAATTTACTCAAAGTAAAAATGTTCGCTGAGATCGAATACTTGTTCTCCGAACTAAGATTCAAGATTAGCTGAATACTGTTCAAGGAAATTCTATGTTCATGTGATTTGATTTCACGATCTCTATATTACGATGCCGGTAAATTTTGTATATATCTACAGATTACATAGTTAGAAATGTTCATCGAATTAGGTAAATAGGTAACGTAACGTAGGTAACGAAACTAGCGGGGATCTATGGGACAAGTATTTAAAACGCATTCCAAACAAAATGTAGGAAGAAGCAAAAATTAGTAGTGAAGATAGGATTGTTCTATTGTTATTTTTATCCTTTCATTTACTTTATGTAAAGGTATAATACATAATGATACCACGTATGAAGGCTACAAATTTTAGCGCAACACATTTGCTCATAAGGACTACCATATACGGACTGTACCAAGCATTATTATTTCAGTTTTTTTTTTGCAGACCATTCGGCCCTATGCATCAGATATTGTTGCGACCTGTATCTAATAAACGCTTAGTTCCTTTTTTATACGTGCACAAAAATATATTTTACTACAAATTCTCAGCTTTCGATATTCCCCTGACTCTTTCAATTTAATCCGAACCACTAACGAACGCAGATGTGTGACAGCTCGTTTCCTTAGTCTTATTTCATTTTTAATAAAGATAATGGGCATCATCCGTAGCACCAGCGGAACCGCAGATCCGTTGCTGTCCTTCATGGGGATTATACGCTCTTTCTTGAAGGCTCCTAAGTGGTAACTGTTTGTAAAAAACAAACACAAAGTATTCCACTGAGTATTGGAAAAGCACGTAGAGGTTGATATTTCTTTTATCAGAAAAAACCCCAAACAAAAATAAAATACTAAATACCTCTCTTACTTCAGACGAAACTTTTGAAGTTGGTTTCTGTCGCCACAATACTTTCAGTAAATTAAATTGAAAAGAAGCTTTTGTTCCTCAAAATTTCTTTCAGTATTTATCATTTAAATTCATGAAAGGCGGTACTTTGAGAACGAGTTTTTCTTGTACTAAAAGGTAAAAACTGTTTCGTAGTGTGCAAAAATCGTTTCTTTTAAATCTTTTTTAAAATCTTCGTATTCGTTTTTCATTTCTTATAGCAAGGCAAATTCTTGAAATCTTTATAAGACTAGGTAAAAGGAAAAGACTAGACTAGTAAAAGGAAATTTAATTTTAAGTCTTATTTTAGTCCTCTTTCCCTTCCCAACCCTTTTCTTATAAGGAAAGGATGGGAAGGGGAGGTGGATTTGATGGAGGAGGAGATGCATAGGAAGGTTAAATATTCTCTTTTTATCTCAACATGGCAACGCATCTGCAATTGCGAATGTCTATGGGCAGCAGTCGCTTTGCCATTTCGGCGAATTCATGTAGCCGTTTGCTCGTTTGCTACCTTGTAATAAAAAAAATAGTACGAAATTTAATTTATCTTATGATGTTATTATTACTTGTTAAAACGTGTCTAGTAGAAAAGTTAAAAGGCTTGCGAGAAACGATAAAACAATTTGAGTGACGGTATTACTGAAATCCGTTGAACGGATATTGCAGTCGTAGTAATATGTATGAAATATACATCAAAAGGCAAAGATTGTTTAGTTTTATGTGTTACTTTTACTTCTATCTTTGGTAATTCGCAGCATCACAGTTAAAAAATGTTGTTTTTATCAAGAGTCAAACTTCTTGTTACGTGCAATGAATATAGAATTTTGAAATTGGAACATAAACTGTCATGCGAGTACCTCGCAAGATGGATGAACAGGGGGTCTAGCGCGAAAATAGCGAGAACGTATTCGTATCGCCATAGACATTTTTATGAGATTTATCATTGTTCTTTACGCACGGGGCGTTGTACAAATCTCATATAATGTTTTTCATCAACACCAAATTTTATCCCGATAGCCGATCTGGAAATACCCAAATAACAAACATCCATCGATCCAAAGTTTAAACATTCGCAATATAAAACTTAGTATTATTAAATTAGTTAATAAGCAAATTAATTAGTTTTTTAGTAAGAAAATAATTAGTAACATATAGTAAAATAAGATTACGGAGCATTCTAGTATTTTTTTTAGTAAAGTACGGATAGGAAATGAATTACGTGACATTTATTTTATTATAATACATCGTAATTTTACTGTGTATTCCATCATTTATTTGGAAATAAATGTCATCATACATGAGAACCCTTTTATTTTGATCCCAAAAACATACAAAAAAGTACCTGCAAATACGTACCCTGCGTAATATGCGACATCAATTGAACTTCGTCTTGATAAAAGAAAACCATTCGTCTTCAACAAAACCCCTGAGTCTCAGAGACATGTACTTCATATACCTACCTTTTTGTATAAAAATTATTGTATAATAACGTATTAAATTATACGACAATATAAAAAGATAAAAAAATGGTCCGAAACGAACCCAATTTCCATAAATATGAAAATATGAATCTGATACCTTAAAGCGAATCAAACCTGGAGCAAGTCCTGTGTTTCATTTGCGCTTCGTTTTCATGTCTGTTATAAAATGAACCAACAAACTTTACACGTTACAAAAGTGCAATGGATAATGATGACAAATGACCTTGTGTTCGGGTAATAACGTAAAATATTATGATAGAAGAATATATTCTTACAAATAAACATTGAAGTTATATGAACATAAAACTTAAGTTGTTTTCTTCGAGATAAAATACCGAGATTTCGGTTTATGTTTCTCTCAATATAAGCTTTAGATAGCTTTCTTTTATGAAAATTGCTATTTATAAAGAATGATTCCAAAACGATAAAATTTATTCTTTACTCTGACAGCCGATACGAAGTGCATTTCTGTGTTAGTTTGAAGTAAAATATATTGGTTTCAATACATTCTCTCGTTTATATTTAAATAACAAGTAAACTATTTATTTTTTAAATATGTTATTAATTATATTATTCCAAAAGCTAGAATTATTTTGTAGGTAATTGGATGTAATTTATATATGTAATAGGCGAAAAATAACTTGCTTCTGGTGTACCGATGCTGCAATCGAATAATTTTAATTACAAATAAATTAATTTGCGAAGCAGAATTTAATTCCAATTAATCTTGATTGGAATTATTGACATCGTTTGATAATTTTAATTTGAGTGCAAAGTTTTAGTTTATGAATTTACGACTTTAGTATACTTAACTTATATAGGAACGGCCACACTCACGTATAATCCGGTGTCGTCACCGACTAGTTTCGAGCCCTTCGGGGGCCCTTCATCAGGGTGAGTGGGACTGGTATTATTTCGCGAACGCGGCCAGGCCAGGCGCGCAGAGAGCAACAGGCTCGAAACTAGTCGGTGACGACTCCGGATATATATACGTGAGTGTTTTAGCCGTTCCTATATAAGTTAATAATAATGCCTCACGAAAGTTTGAATAATTTAGTATACTTGTATATTATGCAACCTCTTTGCATCAAATACTAACTGTAACCCACGAGTCCGTCCACGTGGAATTTAGTTTAAAAAAGTCCTCATTGGTAGCCTGAGAGCTATCCCATGTTAAAATCAGTAATATAAGAATACATTTCGTATTTCTTGCAAATATTTTTCTCAGTTGAAGAACAAACAAACACCCTTTTAACGGAAGGAGATCGTATATAAAAATCTTATATATTTTACCGCAAACGAGTACGCTACAAATATTTTAGTTATAAATTGGTAGCGATTTACTACAACTTACCATATTTGTTAAACTATAATTTTATATGATTTTATATCCATGTAAGGTAACTTAATTATATTATGTAAAAATTTACAAATACAAATACAAATACAAATATACTTTATTGTGCACTATCATGGAGTTACAAAAAAAAGAAAGTACAACAGGATTTTCACAAAAGGCGGTCTTATCGCTAAGCAGCGATCTCTGCCAGACAACCTTTGGGTAGAAATTAAGCTAAGTAAACCAAATCGGTAGGGTGCACACGAACCGTGATAAGAAATATAAATAAAAACAATAGAAATATTAATAAGAGAAAATCAAATAATACAATATTTCAGCAATATATATATAGCCAAATTAGAGCTGCAGATAGTGATCTTTGACATGTTTTTTAAACGATTCAATACTTTTACTGCATCTAATAGAGAGAGGTAAGGAGTTCCATAGTTTCACAGCGTAATTTACCTATTGTTTAAAAAAAAAAAGAATTATCTTATCATTTATATATGAAACCTTACAATTCAACCACAACTTAATTAAAAAGAATGGTACAAGCTTAACATTTAACTTAATATTTTTAACAATAAACTGACTTTATAAGTATACTAGTTGTCACCCGAAACTTTGTTCCCACGGAATTAAAAAAAAACTTAATGTGTGTGTTTTAACAAGACTAATATACATCTGTGCCAAATTTCGTTAACATCTGTTGATTCGTTCCGGAGATGTCTTCAAACAAACATTTTCATCCATCCATCCAAACATTCGCATTTATAATATTAGTAAAGCCGCATTCACATTTGTCTGACGTGTTGTGTCGTGATGCATCAGAAAGGTATCGATCTCATACAATTAATATGGTTGCGTGCACACTTCTCTGACGCAGTGTGTTGTGACGGCTTGTGTTGTGTCGCGTCAGAAGCGATCCCGGTCCGCGTCAGGATGGATGAGGTGCGGGGGACGGCGTAGCGACACGACACAGCGGGTCGGACTAGTGTGCACGCGCCATTTTGTTGTGTTGTGACGCGTCAGAAGTTAGACATTCTAAAATACTGATGAAATTTTTCAGCATCACTCTCAAGCTCTTTAACGAGACAATGAAACTCGCCTTTAGTCTCTCTTTTTGTATTTACTGGATGTATCCAATATCTTCTTCTCTTTCTTTGTTTTATTAGAAGTGTTGCCGGTGCCAATAACTGCATATCTTCTTCATAATCTGAATTCAGAGAACATAAAAATGGAGTCAATATAGTCACTAAAAATAATTCACAAACGATAATTTAAAAATATTCGGTACTTTAATATCAGTATTGATATTTAGTTAAAAATTGCATTATTGACGTTAATATAGCGTTCATGTTTCGCAATATGGCTATCAAAGTAACCGCAAACGGTTCGTGAACATGGATAACCGTAATCTGATAAACAAGTAACTCCGTACTCATAGCTCCATGCAGACATTATTTAATTTCCTTGCTGTCGATACACCAAAATGTCTATAAACTATTCGTAAAGTTTATTTTTAAAATCGTATATTAAAATTGTATACAATTTCTAGAAAAAATGTACCTATGTAGTTGAATATTGCTCATTGATTAATAAATAACGATTGTTATTTGAAAATTATGTGCAACGTGTACCTTAATTGACGTAATAAATGTTTTTTTAACAAAAATTAACTATTAAATTAAAGTAAGAAACTTTTTTTATTTCATCTTTTTGCTCGACTTTAGGGCGGCATAGGCAAGCTAGGTAATGCACACCGAGCCTACTTGAGTTGTTTGTTTAATATAAATTTTAGAAAGGTGCGCTTCACTTTACATGCACCCATTATGCCAGTACAGTAGAACAGTATCTCTGGGATGGTATGGACTGTTTTGGCTCACTACCGCCAGGTAGTTTACATTATGCCACTTGTATGCCGATTTTGAACACTACTGTCCTACTGTACTGGCATAATGTAAACCAGGCATTATGTCATTCATTTCCATCTCGAAATATTTGAGATAAAGATCTCAGCAACGTTAACCTTTATGATTCATGTTCGGTGACCAAAAACTACGTCAACTACGCAGATTGTTAAAAGAAAGTTATTATCTCCTTATACATATTATGAAGGTTACTTTTATAGTACAAACAGCCTACTATCGTTAAACTTTTATTAAGATAAGTTGTTGCTGTTACGTCGCTCGTAACTACACTCATTTTCAGCCAAAAGACCAAATCGATAATTTAGCAGTGACACGGAACACATTACGTCTTGAGGCTTCAGTACACAGCCGAAAAAGATAACCGAAATGGAAACGCCGCACAGTGTTATTTCGACTACGTGACGGTTCAACACATCTTGAAATTTGACACAGGTATAGTCTCGGGTAACACAAGAGATTCATTTTACCCTTTTAATACTACGCAGACGAAGTCGTGGGCAAAAGCTAGTCTAGAAATAAATTGATATTACTGTGCCATAGCCCAAATTTCGAAGTGTAAGATTCTTAATAAAGTAACTATACCGATGTTCTACTTTAACAAGTTTCGTGTACAGCAGCCCGTCTGAACTAAAGTTATGAACATATCATATTAAACTTCGCATCGCATCAGTTTTCTTTCCGCCATCGCAGCAGTGTGCTACAGGCTCTATTTTTGCCTCTTTGTCACTAGCTGTAGTAAATTTTATGTTGTCATCATGTAAGAAATTGTTTTCTTTCGTTCAGATGTCGTGATATTGAAATGTATTGCTTTTTTAACTAGTGTGTAGTATATTTATGCGATATATCTAGTTAATTCAATATAAAAAAACGAACAAACCTTGCATCTTTTAAATAGCTTTAACGCACAAAATGACAGAATATATAAGGATAAGATAACATAAGAAAGGGTGGAAAATGCATGATAAGGAAAAGTATCTTTCAGAGAAAGATACAATTTGGTACCTCATACTAAGTAAAATTTAAAAGTTCAACATTTTTAATAACAATTTATATATTTATTTTACAAGGCCAAGTCCACATTTAAGTTTTTGAAAAAAAAAATTAAAATGTATTTGTTTCTCAAAACTATAAGTTACAAGTTTTTTAACAATAACAAAAATAAACATAAGAAACACTGAAATCTTTTAGTAATTCCAATAGCTGAAGAACAGTAACAGTCTTTTATCACGACATCATTGTAATACTTTTTTAAATCGCTAAAAATTTGATTAGTGAATTTATCTGTGTTAGAAACTTGTATTTCTCCTTGTTCGAGAATATCGTCTATTACACCATCTTCGTTCTTTTCACTGTTTGGGGTTTCCATGTCTTTATATTCAACATTAATAACCACATCTTTTTCTTCAGATGACTTACCTTTATCTTCATCTTTATCTGGATTTATTTTGTATTTAATTTTTTCAATATTGTCATCATTAAAATCAGTATTTTCTTGACTATTATTTTCTTCACTGTAGTCATAATATTCGTCATCGAGATGTTCAGGTGGTTTTTTATTTTTTCTATGTTTGGATTTTTTCTTTGTTACATCATTTATCCATTGGTAATATATAGGGTATGGTGTAACCGTATATAAGTTATACATTTCAGTCGTTATATAAAACGGTATATTTGGTTGTGTGCCTTGACTTCTAGTTATAGTTCTAGAGCAGAGATGGTCAGTGTTACTTCTATGAAATTGGGAATGTTCTTGAATATTAGGAGCTGTACATCGATGATTGCAACTTGTGTATGTATTTGTGTTCATACATGTGCATATTTTTCCATGCTGTAAATATTCTGATGTCACTATATCAGGTGTTATATCATTTAAACTACGAAGTTCTACGATTTTATCTCTTGAATTGTTACAACATTGTTGTTTATTTTTGTCACCTGATTGACTTTTATTATTGATTGTTAGGAATTTAATATCGGTTTTATTTTGTCTTTTAGTTGCTGTAAATTCTTGTGATTCATTCAATGATATAGCATTCGATAGAAAATTCATCACCGACCACTTTTGTTTAACCTCAAGTGTCGGTGTCGGAGCATTATTCCCTGTAGAAATATGCACAGAAGGTATCTGATTTATGTCTTTTCTCTGTAGATTCTGTTGTATAATTAACATTTCATCTGACAACATTTTATCAAAGATGTTAGATTTTAAATTGTATGTGATATTGCTTCTTTTTGAATTTTTAAAATATGTTTGATAACTCGCAGTTCCAATTGTATAATCAAACATATCTGAAATATAATCGATAAAAATTAATAAGGCTTGAATTTTATTTATCTTACTAATATTATAAATGCGTAAGTTTAGAAGGGTGGATGGATGTTTGTTAAAAGTTACCTCCGGAACGGCTCAACGGATCTTGATGAAATTTGGCATAGATGTAGAACATAGTCTGAAAGAACACATAGTCCACTAAAAAAGTTTTCTTTTAATTCCGCGCGGACGTTGTCGCGGAGTTCAGTTAGTTTTCAAATAAAACGTTAAATCCACTAATAAGTTACAAGTTTTAAATATTATATTAAAAATTAAACGTCACCACTTTGTCGATTTGATGATGCAACTGTTTGTTTGGTATTAAGTTCCCAATTAGAAACATCACTGTTTTGAATAATTATGCAATGTATATCCAACGTATATGATTTCATTGTAACTAGAATGTAAAACATAAAAAACATAACAGAGGTTAAATTCCATTATAGCTGACGACTGACATTAAATAAATTTCAGTATCGTGAATCTCGTAGGCTTTATGGACTTTATGATATTTTAAATGTGTCAACAATTTTCTTATATACATATATTTTATTATGCTAAAAGACAAATTAATTGTAATTTTGTTTTACGTTTATTCTGCTAGTGGTTTGTCTAACAATTACTGTGAAATATGTGCTAACCATACTCTTTGTTTGTTTCCAGTAAGAACATCTTCTAAGAATTTTTTTATGATGTAATTTAGTTTTTACATTTATTTATAGAAATTTTATTAATTATGTTTTTATTAGAAATCAGGACCAAGTACCTCATGTATGAAATACGATGAAAATACTAAACTAACACAAGAAGATATCAAATCAATTGTGGACAGAATTAACTCGAGGAGAAATTTCATTGCATTAGGTCGATCAAAGAATCTACCGGGAGCAGGAAATATGAGGAAAATTGTAGGAACCATAATCTATATATATAAAAGAAAGTCGTGTTAGTTACACTATTTATAACTCAAGAACGGCTGAATCGATTTGACTGAAAATTGATGGGGAGGTAGCTTAGAACTAGGAGACGGACATAGGAACTTTTTTATCTTGTGTGCATTTTTTTATTCCGCGCGGACAGAGTCGCGGGTAAAAGCTAGTTTTTAATAAATAATAGATATGATGTAGCTCAAAAACAATCTAATTGGTTTTCCTTTGAATTACTTTTACTCCACCTTTTTATGCTACCTACTTTCATTCTTCATTCATTTTTCCTATTCATAATTTTTTTTTAAACTGATTTGAAACTTGTGGTTAAATGAAATCATAATTTCTTAAACTATTTCTTTGGGATAAATAGAATTTGTAATGCTTTATCGTTTAAAGGTTTGGTCCGATGAATTAGCGGTTTTCGCACAACGGTGGGCCGACCAGTGCGATCCATCAACTCAGCCGCACAAAGAAGACTATTGTCGCAATCTAGGTGAGACGAATTCATTAATTTCTTAACTCAAACAATCTACAACCTAATTTTTGAACGTTCTTAATTTACCTGTATATCTATTTTCGATGTCACGCCGAAATTAGTAAAAATAACATCAAAGCGGCCATTAGAATATTTCATCTTTACAGTTATTTTGTGAAAATTCAGAGATAAAGTGGAGTGAGATTATAAAAGCTAATGATGTTATTATTCTTCGTGCTCTTCATTACTGAAGATCATGTCTTGAATTGTCTTCACCAATGTGTCGACGACCTGCCTCCATACTGCTCTGTCCTCAGCTTGTCTCATAGCGGTCGGAATGTTGAGTCCCAGTATTATTTGATATCATAGTAATGTACAAAAAGTGTTTTACAAAAAAAAATGTGCAGTTTGTTTATCAATTCTTCGGTTTTAATTTGAAAAAAGAATAGTTTCAAAGGCGAAATTAGGTATAATCCACTGATTTTTTTTGTTTTTACAGAAAGTATTGAAGTTGGCCAAAACATAGCTACGATGTCTGAATTGTCTTCAAACTTTAACATTGCGAATTTTATAGAAATATGGTTTATGCAATCAATCGACTACAGAACAAGCGTCACGTATTACAATGAGTATATAATGCATTTCATATAAATTTTTATTATATAATAAACTAACTTGACCCTTTACGAATTTTAATACCGCAAGATTTAAATAAAAATAACCTTTTTACGTATGGAATTAAACTCTCAAAGGGTTTTATCCTAAAGATTTGCATAGAAATAATTACAAACTATACAAAATAATATGATTAGATTAAAATATATCAAATATATGAGAGTTTTTAACGGATTTAATATCTGATTTACACAGGACTGATAATAGAACAAGATATTTTACGCAATTAATTTGGGCAAACACCGATAGCGTAGGATGCGGGCAGGCAAGCTTCTATGTAAATACATTAACTATTAAAATAATAATTTTAAATATTAAAATAATAAATTTAAATATTAAAGTAATAAATTTTAAATATTAAAATAATAAATTAAATTTAAAACTTTTTAGTTAGAAAATGTACGAGTACTAAGGCTCGTATGCAACTTTGCTCCCAAAGGTAATGTTCCGGAAAAACCAGTATACTTATTTGGATACCCTGCTACCCAATGTCCCGAGGACATGGTACCAGACGACAAATATAAGGGACTATGTAACAAAGTACAACGTGAAGGTAATAGTTGCTACTCGTATATAAATAGCCAGATACTTTTTGACTGTAATGGCTGAACGGCGGGCGTTTATTCGTAAAATACACGTAGACGTCTCGCCCTCGATGCGTCGAGGCAGAGAATAAAGGGGAAGACTACCTGGAGATTATAAATTCTTTTTAAAATCTGGTATACTAAAGCTAATATTATTTTATTATATTTTAGATGAAAAGCAAACATCACAAACACCACCTGTTAGTAGTTTACTAAGGATCATTAATTTGTCGAATAACACTGATTTATTTCGAAATAACATGTCTAAAAACAAAGTAAAAAGTCGGAAGCTAACTACGATATCAATGAACAACACTCACGGTAAGTAATTTAAAATAATTAAATATATTGCTTTCAAATAAAAAAGAAATGTTAATCTTATTAACTATATTTAAGCTGCTGTAAAACGATATCCTCAACATAACTTTTGGGAAAAGTCAATAAATCAATCTAAACTTAAAGATCACAATTATCGTCAAGTAGAAAATCCCTGGCGGGTATTCCACGGACTTGACTCACCCAATAATTTAAATTTGAAGAATAGGAAAATCGAATCTGGACCACAAAAATTCGACTCTATCTATTCTTTAACCTCATTCAACAAACAGGACTCTCTAAAACTTAAACAAGAGCCTTCTTGCACTAGAAAGACTAATTTACCCTTTACAAAAAACCCTTTACGAAGTAATTGCGATAGGCAAAAAATAGGTGAATGCACAAGGGGACATAAAAATGAATGTTGGACTCAAACAAGTCAAAATATACAAGCAACTTTGCCGTTCCATTATTCAATATGCTCTTGCGACTCGCACACTACAACCACTCAAAGAACCACAGCATGGATCAGTTATTGCCAATGCTTAAAAAATAACCCTCAAATGATTTGTTCAAATTCTCGAAGAACACAAGATGAATTCACAAATGTGGTTAGTCAAAACTCTGGTACGTTCTACCACTACGATTTATTACCTAACTTACATTTACGTGAACGAATTGGACGAGAAAACGTGCAGAATAAACTTTCAACACACGTACCAGCGAAAGAAAGACTTGATTTAGTAGATATTTACAAAAGAAAAGAAAATAATCCTTTTTACAGGCAGGTAATAAAACACATTCTTGAGCTTTTCACACTAATTCGTATAATTCTCATTGCTTCAACTTTTAATTTCAGGCAAAGACATAAAAGAAGTGAACCGAGGTATACAACTTTAATGCCTTTTTGGCAAATGGATGATACTCTACAGAAAAAAACATCGCAATTTAAAACAGCTGTTCGATATACGACATTGTCAAATAAGAAGTTGAAACACACGAAGATGAAAACAGTATCGACCAGTATTGAACCTATAACTCTAATATCGGTAACAACTAATCTGAACAGGGAACTGCCTTCGATTACAGAAAAATATTTATCATTTGATGAGTTAATGCAACTTCGAAACAAAGGTATGGATGCTCGACGTCAGGGTATTATAACTAAAGAATCAACTATAGCCCCTATCACAAAAGAAATAACAGCGAATACGCCTTTTGTACGTATGAAACATTGTACTCGCAAACTTACTTGTACCTGGACAGTTACACAAATGACTGACTGTAACGGCAGCGTTATTTTTGACAATGACCCCAGTAACCGCGGTTCACGAACACCACCAGGTTACGTTGATGGTTGCACACGTACGTCCACATGCACTCGTGATTATATGGATAGAAACAAACTAGTCCCAAGTACTGAAGAAACGGATGATGTTGTTACCACTACAGAAATAGATGACGATTACTGTGAACGGCGATCCCTCGATGTTCGTCGTAGAAATTCTCGAAGACAAGTAATTTCTAATAACAAAAATATAGATAAATTAGAACATTTAGATGATTCGTTTAAAAAGAAATTGCTAACCAGTACTTTAATAAATATAGAGGAAAGAAAAGACAAAGAAACCAGCGATTGCTTCTGCTATAATTTGTCTGGAAGAGCTAAAAGGGATGATAATAGAAACAAAAATTACCCATTGATCTACAAAAGAATTATGAGAAAGAGTGAAAGAAATAATAACGAAAATTTGTATTATAGTGAGCTATATTATAACGTTTTAAGAAAAATCAGAGAAACGTGGAAGGAAAATAAGAAACAAAATCTATTTGGAAAATGTTTTTGTAATGGAATCCGGAAAGACGGTAATTACTCTTTTGTGCTTTTTCTTATGTTGTCTTGTTTTATCATTTTTACATGAAAATTATTATTTATTTATTTATCTATGTGTTTTTTTTATTGCTCTAACGAAATATAAATATTTCAAACCAAAACATACTTGTACTTTCCTTTATATTATAGAGGGCAAAGAAGTAAACTTATAATCAAAAATAGACAATATTTGAACGTTGGTCTTTTATTACGGATTTCTTAGTAAATTAAATTTAAAATAATAAAAAACAATGTGACAAAAAATGATTTAATTTGGGTCGAATTAGAAATTGCTCCAGTGCAATGAAATCGCTCATTTAGTTTCAGGGCCCCTAAATCTGATGCAAGTTTTCTCAATAAATCCTCATAATTAATTACGCGAATGTCTTCACTATTTCGTTCTTTATAACTCTTTCTTTTCCGATCTTTGTCACTTATTTGAAACTTCATATCTGTTTGTACCTTTAGTGATGATCGTTTACGTCTATTCCAAGGTACCTTTGTCAATGTAATTTTAATATTTTCTGGCAAAATCTTATCACTTCCTGTGGGTAGCATAACTATATTTTAGTTCTCTTTATTTGTGTCCGACTTTGTGCTATTAATAATTGGAATTTAATTACCATTTTCATCCGAATTTAACAAAGTAGATGATGGAAAATCAAACTTAGTTACATTATCTGTATCAAAATCAGAATCAATAATTTCATCCAAAAAATCTTTGGTTCCTTGACCTCGTTTTAATTCCTGTATTTCCAGTACAATATCAGAAACAGCGGGACTAGTATTATCATAATACGATTCTGTAGTTTCGTTAGCATTCTGTTCATTGTCATCTTCAGGAAAGAAATAATGTCCAGTAGAATATAAATTAGTCATAACTTCTCCATATTCAGCTTTAATTTTTATGGCACTAACATCTGACATCGAATTGGTAGAATCTTCTACTGCATCTATTGTGGATAAATTATCTGGAATAAGGTAATGACTTATCATACCAAAAAATTATTAAATTACAAACTGTAAAATATCTTTTCTTTCGTACCGTTATTTTTAAATATTACTGCCTCAACTAAATTGGCAAGTAAAGTTGAGTTAAAATAATCCGGCTCAGTTGGTTTATTAGTTGTTGGTGTTGTTTTAGTACTATGAATATGATTTATAATATCAGCTACGGTGGCATCATTGTAGCCATTTTCAAGATTTTCTTTACCTTCCAATACTTTTGATGCTAATAAATATTGTTTTAACGTTTGATCTTTTAACAAACGTTTCTTAAATATCTCAATAAAATCTTCAACTGGTATTACGTCTTTGCAGGTTTTTAAAGGACTTGTAGCTTTTTCAGTAGAACTAGTAAGGTGTAATATGTGAGCGAAATAATCATATCCTGTTACGTTTTCTTCACCATGTTCTGAACGAAAATTGTCAAGAACAGCGTTGGAATATTTGTCCGTATTTAATGGCTGTTTAATGTTCGTTATATTTCCACTAGTATTTGTTAGTTTTGCATTAGTTGAAGCATTATGATTGTTACTAATAATAACTTCTTCATTACTGTTGTTCATAATTCCTTTGCTATTTTCTTGAAATTCAGCATCTAAGAAACGAATGAAACATAGTTACGAACGGATCTCGTTCCCCTGGGGATTTATCTGAGGGTGGCAATTCCATTTTGTTCTTTTTATAGTTATAATCGTTAAATAGTAGATAAAAAATAAAGATAAATGAGACGATAGGTTAGCTCATTATGGACAAATTTTAAGAATTTTCTGAGATGGAAAAGCGTAGAAGTGCGAGAGGTGTTCTATTAAAAAATTGAAAGGTAATCTATTTTTAAAATAGTATTAGGCGAAAGATAATGAAGGGAAATGTTGTACGCCGCTTTGTAACTGTTTGTGTGGACTTCTTATATTATAGGACTAAAAGACTTACTGCACAAAAATCTATATTTCATGTCGCAGGATCCATCAAAAGGACATTGAGAGCAAGGATAACCTTCGTGATATACTGGTTGCCCGATTTCATTACCACTTGGCGAGAAATTACAAACCAATCTATTGATTGTTCTATTTCTTCTGTCGTTCGTCAACTCCTTTTGAAAGTAAAATTTATAAATTCTTATACCAAATTAATTTGCTAGGAACTATTTGATTTCTATTTTATTATTTATTTCATACTTCTTAAATGTATATCGAATCGGTAATCGCATAAGAAATAATGATGACATTGAAATTAGTAAAGGTATATTTTGAACCTATGTTTCAACTTTTTTTATATCTCATGAAAAATTTTTACATAACAATTCTAGTATACACTAGTTTCTGTACTAAACCAACATTGATTTTCTCTAACCGACAACATTTTACATTGAAGACAAAACTATATTGGGATAATTACGTTATGTATTACGTGCTCTATCTACAAATCCTTACTTGAATAAATTGTGTTTATAAATTTTGTTGAATAAATAAATGTTTCTGCTTTATTTTTCTGAAAATAATTATAGTAAATCGCTAAAACTATAAGCTCACCTTAAATTTAACTCCACCACATCCTACTTGATAGGATACTGCCCAAGCTAGTTGTGTGAAGTAGTCATAATGATGTTGACGTGTTTGATTAGCTCTAAAATAATACAGTAATGGAAAAATAACTTATATCTAATTGTCGCATTCAAAGTGACCTTAATGTAGATTTCTCATACTAAATCTACACTAAGGAGAACCACTAGACGTTTATGAGTGTATAATATAAAAATGTAACGTACTGACGATATCGTGATATTAAGGAATAGTTCATGTTCAAAAGTTCCATGTACCATACGTCCACTAATATCGCCGGCGTCAGACCGGGCGAATCGCCAACCACTGTTGCGATATTTTGACCGATTTTAACGCCATCTGTATTATTATAAAAAGTTATAGTACCTTCGTCCGAGTCTCAAAGAAATGTGTGTAAAGAGAGAGTATTTATTATTCATTAACAACTTTTTTTTTGCAATAAGTGTTTACACAACCTTATGGTATATTCTTAAAACAATATATTTAATATTTATGTAATGTAATGTAAGAGATCCATCCATCATCGAACGTTGGCTTTTCCATCGTATGCCATCAAACAATTCTCACTTATTAACTTGCCGGAAGAAAAATGCTCATAACTACCGAAGTATAATTTTGCGTATGAAAAATTAAATTACCCGAATCTCCACAAACATATTTATAGTCCAATTCTTTAAATGGCAAACAACGGTCTGCCCATCGTTGAGCAGAACTTTGTAAACTATCACTCCATACCTGAGAATGGAATGATAATAAAACGTGGTTATGGTGGTGGATACAAATTTTAATAAGACAGTAGTAGGAGAAAATAATACGATTTAATAAATGTTTTTTTCTATACAGTCCTCAATTCTGCTTTACAAAGATCTAAGAATGTAAAAATGTTACCAACATACATCTATAACTAACCATTTTCATCATATTTTCAGCAGAAGGTAGAGAACGAATATCACCCGATGCCACTTTATCCCGTCTACTATTTATTTTGTCCAGAATATCTTGCTTATCTTTGCTCGTTCTAACTGTTTTTTCGTACTCGATGCAATGGTTTACTGGATCATTAGTCTAAAATAATAAAACATTTCGTATATTCTTTATGGATCAGGTCAACAGAGTTCTGCTGGTGTTGCTTACGGTTACTTGAAATAACATAATACTCGCCTCAAATTTACATAGAGAAATATGTGAATCGTCACATCTGTTAAAGTTGCAATTACATTCAACATGATTGCAGATGAGAATATGAAAAATAACTAATATGCTTAAATACTGAATGTTTTCCATAAATATAAAAAGCATTTATATAAACAGTGTTTAAATTCGCTGAAAAAGATGAAACGGGTGTTAAGTAATCCAGATGGTTCAATATACTTTGTTTAAAAATGTTACAGGTATTAAAATGTGTTTGAATCATATGAACTAAACGCCCATTTAGTTTATGTTTGTAATTTATTACATTTTGATAACTAAATATTTATATTACATTAAATTATATTGGACTTTTTTTTTTTTTGGTATCGGGGGGGAAATCTTCGAAAGATACCCTGCCTTCTGGGGGGAAGACAGGGTTATGTGGGATTTGACCCACTAAAACCCCCTCGGTGGCCAGCCTCGAGTGCAATCAGAGAAGGTTCCGGGATCTCCGAAGAACGCACCGGAATCCTCAGCACTTTACTACCCGGGACAGGAATCTGCCCGTTACTCTAGGTGTTACGGTAACATAGGACCACGCTATGTCACCGTCTTCCCGGGACCATCTTTGTCGACGATCAGGACCCCCACCCTAATCGCCAATGGATCCCAAATTATATTGGACTACAAAAATTATTTACAAAGTAGCGGAAGGCCTTGTTGTCTTTGTCTCTGTTCTGTTTTTACAATGACATTGACATAATGTTTGGAAAATAAACATAACATAACCTCAATTATCTTATTTTGATGTAAGCATAAGGTTAACCTTCATTCAACCTTGTTAAATATTGCAGTAATCGTATTTACCAATATTTTAACTTATTTTGGCCAATATACAACATGAGTCGTTCATTAAAAGCTCTTATAGGACCATCCATTCTGAACTCAGACTTATCCAAATTATTTGAGGAATCTCAAAGACTAATGGATAATGGTGCAGATTACTTGCATTTAGATGTGATGGATGGACACTTTGTTCCCAACTTAACCTTTGGCCATCCAATTGTAAAATGTTTGCGGAATCACATTAAAGATGCTTTTTTTGAAACCCATATGATGGTATCCAGACCTGAACAGGTAATTGCGTTGTGTTAATTGTTTTATTATTAAGTTAGTAGTCTTGAAAAAAAAACTGAGAATTCATTTTAGAATAGTACATCATAGGGATAGATTAAAAAGGATAGAAAAGAATGGGATCATGCTTGTTTCACTTCATCTTGATGAGGTGAAGTCATCAAATCTATTTTTCTGTTTTTATATCTTCTACTCATCTAACCGATAGTTGTCACTGTTGATCTATCCCTGCTTTATTTATCTTTATAGTTACTATACAAAATTTAACATCAATCTTACAGTGGATAGCACCTATGGCTGATGCAGGTGTGAACCAGTATACATTCCACATTGAACCTGTAACAAATGTCGAAGAGATTTGTAGAAAAATAAAGGAACATGGAATGAAGGTACCAATGCATTAACATCTGATTTAATTAATTAACTACACCATATTATCACATTTAGTGCCAGTGACTCTCCTTACAAGTTAACTTCATATGTTCATACAAAAAATCTTTGTAGCCCTGAATACAAAATAAAGCGAGAGTTGAACCATTAAAAGTTTTTTCTACAGTAAAATAAAATATGATAAATTGTATCTGCAGGGACTAGTGCATTCATTGATGAAAAAAAAATTACCATATTTCACCTAATGAAATAATTTTGTATATTTTTCAGGCTGGAGTTGCAATCAAGCCAGGCACACCTGTGGAGGAGGTAGAAGAATATATTTCTGTTGCAGATATGGTGCTCATTATGACAGTAGAGCCAGGGTTTGGAGGTCAAAAATTCATGGAGGACCAAATGGCAAAAGTCCAGTATCTCAGAAAACATTACCCACTACTAAATATTGAAGTAGATGGTGGTGTAGGACCTTCTACAATAGATTGTTGTGCTAATGTGAGTTAATTACTATGCTTTCAATTCTTCATACTACCTGCTTCAAAGTAACACAAAAATTAAAAAAAAATTATGTTTGAAGGAACTAGATACTTTTAGGTTTTTTGAATAAATTTTAAGATTTATAAAATTAAAATACCTTAAGTCTAGTTAATTGTCTTTAAGGATTACTATTTCATTGTGACTTATTCATGTATTTGTTTCATGGATTATTCTCCTGATGGAAATATATATTTTTTTTTACATTGTTACTGCTGTAATATCTGTACAAATTTTTACTATATGTAAATAATTGTGTAATGTTCAATTTCTAGGCTGGAGCAAATATGATAGTATCAGGGACAGCTGTTACCGGGTCAAAAGATCAAATGGCAACAATCAAGTTACTCAGAGATACTGTACAAACAGCTATTGATAAAGTTAAAAATACTGAATAATGGTTTAAGAAAAAAATGGTATGAGCTGTAAAAAACGTTAGCTATTAAATAAATTTTATATAGGGTTTAAGAGTAAAGTTTGTTAGAACTTTGAATGTATAAGGGTCCAATGGTCTTCCATTTCTATTTTTGTACAATTAATATCAAATAAAAGTACAGTTATTTTTTTAAATGACATCTTTTAATCAAATCTACTTAAATCTGCATTATTTTCAATTCCCGAATTATCTGAAATGTCTTGTTTTTGCTGTGGGAATATTGAACTTGTTGCTATGCCGGTTTCTTTAAAAATCATTGGTTCATTTTCCGCTTTTAACTTGCTTCGCAAACTGGAAAGAGCCACAAGTACTGCTTCTTCAGTCCTGATAGTTCTAGATCCTTGATTGGGTAAAACATTTATGTAATGATTGAATAACAAACTGGCATCATCTACTTTCAGTTGTTCATCACTTTCTAATGCAGCCTCAATGCCCTGTAACCCTCCAAATACTATCAAAGCATGGTTGTATTTGACACCTTTATCTGGTAGGTCATCAATGGGAGTACCTCTGTCTGAAGTTCCTATAGTCAAATCATATCTGGGAAAACAAGAAATGAGTGTTGGATCTTACATTTTTAAAGATTATGAGGTACTTTAATATTATGACCAAGAAGTTAAGTAAAATAAGTGTATAATCAAATTAAATATAAATTCTGATTTGTTCTTACCCATCCTTATAAGGAGATTGTGTAAATATTTGACTTAAATTAGTTGCAATCCTTACAGTGTAGCCCCAATAAACACCTGTCTCAGCTCTTGGGGTTGCGAGGCTCACTATTTTACCCTTTAGCTTCTTACTGCCTTCTACAGCAGGTAGCATTTTAACAGTAACCCTAATGCCAGGGTTTAATAATTTGTCAGAAGATACATCTTGTAACAATCCAACATTTACTTGTGAACCTCTACCTGGTTTTACTTTCTTGTTCATTGTTATCCCTTCCCTGAAATAAAAAAAATGTATATCTTTGTGTACCTTTACTAATATAATGAATTTTAAGAGCTGCAGAATGAACAAAAGGATCAGGCATAATTGTGAACAACTTTTCTTGTGCTTTATTAATTTTCATACCTGAATTTAAAGTCATTAGACATTCTTAAATGATGTGGTGCATCTAAAGGATTTAATAAACCTGCAAATTCCAAATCTTTGTGTATGGGGAAAAAATGTTTCCTAAGGTATTGGGGGCATTCTAAATACTGAAGAATACGAGCTAACTGCACGCAACTTTTTCGAGCTATTTTTAATCCTTCAGCATCTTCCAATTTTGATTTTTTTGTATCTAGTTTATCTCCAATATCATCGTAGACAATGACTTCATCAACACAAAAAATGCAAGCGGCTCGAGCAATTTGTCCCGCCAAATATGTTCGCAATTCCGCTGATTGTGCATTTTCCAAAATTGAACCTGGAACCGCAATGCTGATTGTTGATATTTCAGCATTTTTCTTTTCTATCTCTGCTTCTTCTTTAGCTTTCACTTCTACTTCCTTTTCTAAAGCTAACCTCTTCTCACGTTTTATTATTTTTTCCTCGTTTCTTTGACGTTTTAATGCTTTTCGTTCTTGATTAATTTCTCTCCAGCTCTTTCCTGGAGGTTTTGTAGATATCAATGGAAGAGACATTGTTAAACAATTACTCTAAATCGTATTTGTTTTGTTGCAATCAAAACATTTTATTTCCATCAATTTCCATGTGATTTTTAGTGACACTTGATAATGACAGTTGACACTGACAACTGACGATGACAAAAAAAGAGTGAATTATTTTCATGAACAGACTACGAAAGTCACTTTCACATTATTTATTATCTATAATCTACAATTTGGCTTGATGGCATGGCTTTAATATGCTATTTGTTATAGCATCGCACCCGTCATTGAGGGTATGTTCCGATATATACTGCGAGCACTGCATAGTGCTATCACTGTAGAAAAATTCGTTCCGTTATGGACTGCCAGTACACTGCCGCAGTACCCTAGGGAAATATATGACGTCATAAATCGCCGCCATATTCTACTGTGAGCACTGGCGTTTTCGAGGTAAGGTACTCGCAGTACTTTGATCACGTGATCAGTCAAAACCACCCGAGTGCCTCACATCTTATAAACAAAACTACAGTTTAATCAGAAATGTTAAAGTTCTGTAATTAGTTTGGATTAATAAATAAAACAATGGAAGAATTGCAAAAATTAACCTTATTAGACTGTGTTGATAATGAAAAACATATTCTTTTTATGAAAAAATACTTATTTTTATTACATTATAAATTCAATTTTTAATTAATATTAATTAAAATATTTTTAATTTGACAGTACTCCAAAACAGTTTTTTTTAATGTACTAGAAAACTTGAATACACTCATTTTAATGTCGCGTCAAAAAATGCGGCTGACAGTATACGAGATTGCGTTCCGTTTTAACTCGTAACCATTACAACTGGCTATAAAGGAACGGCTTCACAGTATACTGAATTGACGTCACACTCTACAGTGGTCGCAGTGCATATCGGAACACACCCTGAATTTCTTTGATTGACAATTGAAAATCTCGTTTGTTTTATTTTTAATTTTGTGGCGCGATAATTGTAAAGTTTCTTATCAGTAAAGTTTAAAAATTAAACGCATAGCAAAAAGTAAGTAATTAAACAACAAGCTATCCAAAAATCTTGGTTCATAATAATAAAAGGTATGGACTTAAGTGTAATTAATTAGTTTATAAAAACTCAACTATCAGTCCTAACCTTCGTGAAACCTGTGTAAAACCATGAGGTACAGGTGAGGTTAAAAACAGTTGCGAAACTAAACATTAATGCACCAAATATTTTGAAGTCATTAAAATAAATAATGCAAAATAGTAAGAATTAAAGCATTCTATCTTACTATAGAATATGAGAAAGTTTTGATGGATGGATGCATGTTTGTTAGAAGGTATCTCTAGAACGGCTCAACGGATCCTGATGAAATGTGGCATATTATGTAGAACATAGTCAGGAGTCAAGAAGAACACATAGGCTACTTAGTTTTTTTGACGGAGTTGCGGTCGACAGTGTTCCGGCCAGTGTTTACTTAAGCTACTAGTAATCATGGCTACAGACTGTTACGATCGTGGGGTGTGGGATAGACTTAAAACAGTTTGGTAGTTCTACTTTTATTTATTTAGGGCTTACAGTGGCATGGATTAACTGCATAACATACGGCCAGTCCCCAAAATCACCTTTTGTATACATCCTTATCCATTTCTATATCTAGATAGCTACATAAATGATGATTGAAGTTCTTTGTTTTTAGTTGGTTCACTTATATAACTATGGGAATTAAGATACTTTGATCCAACAAAAAGAACTGTCTTTTTTTAGAGGATCTCATAAAAGATTTATTCAGATGGGTTGACTTAACATCATTATTACATCATACAAATTTCTGAGTTGTAAATCAAAATTATCAAACATGTTTACTAGTTTTATTTAGTCTTGAATATTGTTTATTAGATGTACTCTTTGCAATTGTATCATTATTTTCATCATATTAACAAATATAATAGGGTTGTCACAAATGAAAATATATTAATTTTTAATACCTGACACCGGACAATATAATTTAATTTTTAAAGTACTATATACAATTAAGGTGGAAGTAAGTTTTTGTTTATAAGACATGGAGGAAAACAAGTAGCGGGAACACAAAGGTGTTCATTGACGCCCATGGAATTTGCATTTGCAATACCAGAGGAACCACAGATGCATTGCAAGCCTTAATTTTTTTTTCTGTTTTTCTGTTTTTATTGGTTCTCTTTATTTTAAAGAATCAATTTACACTTTCATGGACTGAAAGTAACACCCCAATAGAATTATGGTCTCCAAATAATTAATTAATTAAATAAATTTTATGGGTCTTCTAGTTTCATTTAATTTGCGAAGTTGGTTCTTCTGTACAAATTCTGTCTTAATTAAAGTTCTAAATAACAACCGTTTTAACAGCCCTGAAGAATAAAGAACAAACAAAATTATCTGTTATCAGGACCCCTGTTGAAGAGGTCAAGTTACTGTAATACTTGCTAGAGGCACAACATCAGTCTATTATCAAATACAGAAACGCAAGGACATGGCAGCCAATGGAAAATTAGGCAAGTCATTTTTTTATTAATTTTAGTGTGCTTTAAGAAAAAGTGATATGATTAACTATATATCTATACTGACGGATATATTCATACTGAGCATATTTAATATTGCTTCTATTTGATATGGTTTAATTACGGACAGTCCAAAAAAAAAATTACCAATCAACCCTGAAGACTTAAATTGATTTAATTTTTGGGATTGATTGTTAGATTTATTATTTGAATTTAGTTAGATTATTAATCTGTAGTATTATCACAACACACAGGTGCAATAGATGCAGTCACCAAAAATATTTATTGATTAAATCAATTATTTTTTTACAGCTCTTCTGAGTGTTTCTGATAAGGCGGGGCTTTTGCCTCTAGCGAAGTGCTTATCGGACATTGGCCTGGGGTTAGTGGGCAGCGGAGGGACCGCGACCGCGCTTCGTAATGCCGGTCTCAAAGTTCTTGACGTATCGGACATCACCGGGGCACCAGAAATGCTTGGCGGTCGAGTAAAGTCGTTGCACCCGGCTGTACATGCCGGTATACTATCTAGGTACAGTTTCTCAACACCAATTTTCTTCATTATTTGACAAAATTTCGCTCGCGACTTCGTTCGTTAAAAAAATCTATGCGTTTTTTCAGACTGTGACCATAACAATAATTCTAAACGTAAAAGTTTACAGCATCTGTAAAAATAAAATGTCAGTCATAGTATTTATCTAAAATCTATTACCTTTAAATATATCTGACCTTTCCAAATTGCTAAACAGGAATCTATATGGAATATACAGGAATATATAATGCTATAAGAAAAAGAGTGTTGGTGACTCAGGGGTTAAGCACTTGACTTGCAATGAAATGATGTGTTTTCGATTTACATATGTACATTTATCCGACCTTCTTACGGTGAAGGAAAACATCGTGATGCTACCTGCACATATCTGAGAAGAAATTCAAAGATATATGTGAAGTCAACCAACTAGCACTTGGCCAGGGTGATTGACTATTGCCTAGTCACCCCTAACTTTGGGTAGGCTCTGAGCCCCTCGGTGGGGACGTATAGTGAACCAATGATGATACAGGAATCCTCTCTATTGCCAATGTAGGGTATTTTCACTACAGAAACAATCATAAAAAAAAACACTCTCATTTTCCTTAATACAACTGAGATGACAATATACATTTGTACTAATGTTTAAGCAGCATTTATAAACACTTCGATGTTTTTCACCAGGTTGACAGATTCCGACCAGGCTGACATGAAACGTCAGAAGTTTGATATGATCAGTGTTGTTGTTTGCAACTTGTATCCGTTCGTGGAAACAGTTGCTAAACCTGACGTGACAGTTGCTGATGCTGTGGAGAACATAGATATTGGTGGTGTGACTCTACTCCGTGCTGCTGCTAAGAACCATGATAGAGTTACTGTTATCTGTGATCCTAAGGATTATGAATCAATCATCGAAGAACTAAAGAATACTAAAGATCATCAGACATCATTGGAAACAAGGTTTTTTACAGATCATTTAATAACTTGCTGTTAAATCAAGCTTACTGTTTGATGACATAATATAAATTTCACTACAATCATCTTAATTCAGTACTTTTATAAAATACTAGCTTTGACTCGCGACTCCGTCCGCGCGGAATAAAAAAATGCACACAAGATAAAAAAGTTCCTATGTCCTAGTTCTAAGCTACCTCCCCATCAATTTTCAGCTAAATCAGTTCGACCAATCTTGAGTTATAAATAGTGTAACTAACCCGACTTTCTTTTATATATATAGATACTATTATACTTATATGAATTATTTTCAGGCAAAAGTTAGCTTTAAAGGCCTTCACTCATACATCAGAGTATGACCTGGCTATATCTGATTACTTCCGAAAGCAGTACTCAGCAGGACAATCCCAGCTCACGTTAAGATATGGTGCGTAATTGTTAAATATGGTCTCAGACATCAATACAAAAATACATGTCTCGTGTGGTCTTAATACGTCCCTACTTGAGTATGTCATCAATTTGATCAGAATAAGTCTGTGTAGGCCATGATTGTCGTCCGGAGAAGAAAGTGCGTCATGACTTAGCATGGTACCATTTTGCCGTTATACTGTGGAGACAAAGGGAGACTTATGCATCTCCCGGGAAGTTAAGTTCTGAGGGTTTCAGAGTGTTTCTTAGAGATCCCGGAACCCACTTATATGCACTTGACTTTTGCTACTGAGGGGGTTATAGTAGTTCAAATCCCACATAAGCCAGACTTCCCCCTGAAGACAGGGTGACTGTTATGATTGACAAATAGGTTCATAATTTCAGGCATGAACCCCCACCAAAAGCCGGCTCAGTTGTTCACAACATTAGATAAATTGCCTCTGACCGTTCTGAATGGTTCTCCGGGCTTTATCAATCTGTGTGATGCTCTCAACGCCTGGCAACTGGTGAAAGAACTGAAAGAGGCTCTGGGACTTCCAGCCGCTGCCAGTTTTAAGCATGTCTCCCCAGCTGGGGCAGCTGTTGGTCTACCATTGACTGAGGAAGAGGTACGATTATATACTTTTTTTATTATGGTTAAATTCTAGCATTTTTGTAGAGACTGAATAAATGTTTAATGACAGATGACAACAGTGGTAGATCCCACAACAAAAATATTTGTTTAGTGCACGAATTGGTCTCGCTCAGTGAAATACCACGACCACACAGAAGACAGACGTGAAGTGGAAGCAATTCCGGGTACAGTTTGATGAGTGTGGTGCCGAAGACCTAATTTTAGTCCTCTTTCCCTTCCCATCCTTTTTTTAATACGAAAGGATGGGATGGGGAAGTTTTCTACCAGGATTTTCCTGCTACTTTTATTATGTCGTCTCACCGGGCTTTGGGTCCTCTCATTCTGTCGTCTTTTCCCGGGCCAGACCATAGGATTGTTTCCTTTATCCATCTGTTATCCTTTGCGCGCATCACGTGTCCCGCCCATTTCCACTTAAGGTGTGGTGTACTGCGTCTATTATTTTTTTGTCTGATAGTTTGACTATTTTGTTACCTAGGATGCTTCTCTCCATGCTCTTCGTCGTATATCGGTTAAATAGCCATTATTATTAAGTAATTATATGAAATAAAACAGGCATCTGTATGCATGGTGAGCGACTTGTTGTCGCAACTGACGCCACTAGCGTGCGCATACGCTCGCGCTCGCGGCGCAGATCGCATGAGTTCGTTCGGGGACTTTGTGGCGCTGTCGGATGTTTGTGATGACGTCACCGCACGTATCATCTCCCGCGAGGTGTCGGACGGTATCATAGCTCCGCAGTACACATCTGAAGCTCTGCAAATACTTAGCAAGAAGAAGGGAGGCAATTACTGTGTATTACAGGTTTGTTTATATTTTTTATAATCTTGCTTACAGACATACAGATAGACTCTACAATTTTGTTAATATTTATTTGAAAAAAAAAGTAAGTCTTACTAATAATATATCTAAATGATAATGTTTAAATGGATGGATGTATGGATATTTGTTGTTAAGTATTCCCAAATTAGCCAAATTGATCTTGCTGAAATTTGACAAAGATTTAGAACCTAGTCTGGCGGAACATAGAGGTTTAGTTAGTTTTTTTTTTAGTTTAAGTAGTTAGCAGACAAAATCGCGGCTGACAGCTAGTAATGTCTTAATTTTGAAATAAACTTCACTTTATTGGCTTCAGATATTGTACACAGAATTTATCTACATGTTTAGAAATTAAAACATTTAAGTAATGCAGTTAAAATAGATTATTTGAACTCAAATAGATTGCAGCCAAGTCATCTGTAGTCTGTGTATCTATTAAAAGTACTTTAGTGTTAAAATACAACCTAAATTCCAGATGGATCCATCTTACACACCTTCATTGATGGAGCAAAAGACAATATTCGGTTTAACTTTGGAACAAAGACGAAATGATGCCAAAATAACACCGGATCTATTCAAGAATATTGTTACTAAAAATAAAAATCTACCCGAGAGTGCAGTCCGGGATCTTATTGTGGCTACTATAGCTCTGAAGTATACTCAGAGTAACTCTGTGTGCTATGCTAGAGACGGACAGGTAAATGTATATTTTTTTTTATATAATTTCGAAATACACGTCTATTTTCATAAATACAACTTTCATTTACAATATATTTAAAACAATGTTGGAAAACTTACTACAAATTTAAAAAAAAATCCTAGTCAGACTATAACTGTTTTACTTATAGGTTATTTTCTATGCATAAGTAGGAATTACTTCTTACTGCTAATATTCTTACTTATGCAAAAGTTTAAATGGATGGATGTATGGATGTTTGTTTGAAGGTATCTCAATAGCTCAGATGACACAGATATAGACTATAGTCTGGAAGAATACATAGGCTACTTATTAAGTTTTTTTAACTCCATATGGATAGAGTCGCGGGCGACAGGTAGTTCGAATGTATAGATAGACGGATGGATGTTATTAGGTATCTCCAGAACAGCTATCCGAAACTAACTGTTATTTGGCACAGATGTAAAACATAGTCTGAAAGAACACATACTAATTAAGTTATCGAGTCGCGTTCATGTGATAACACCGTATGTGTTGGTAGGTGGTATTAGAGCAGACATTGACAGCGTATAAATAAGAGCAACGTTTTTTTATTTTATTTTTTATTTAAAAACAACTGCATAGCATTTTTACAGTACGCAACCAATTTGACACTGTACTTACTTTCATACTAGTTTACACGATAACATTTATAATAACAGCAAAAAAACACATAACAATGGCAAATAATAAAAAAAAAAAACACGACTTTATTCAGACCAGACCGACCAGATTTTTAAATTTAATGACCACCTTTAAATTTAAAAATCTCTATTTGCAATAGTAAAATAAAATTGAAATGGGGGCAGGGGTTAGGGTAGACATAATTTGATAAAAAAAGAATGGATAAATTAACGATTAAATTATAAGTAGTCTATTTATGTGTTGGTAGATGGTATTAGAGCAGATATTGACAGTGTATATGACAGCGTATAAATAAGAGCAACATAAATGTTAAGTAACTGTTTTATTTGACTCCATTATTCGTAACAGAATGACGAGCAAAGAGTAAAAGACATAGATTATAAACTGTTGATTGTGAATACTGTGGTGGTGTGTCAGGTGGTAGGTATAGGCGCGGGGCAGCAGTCGCGTATCCACTGCACGCGGCTGGCGGGCGGCAAGGCGGCGCTGTGGTGGGCGCGCAGACACATGCGCGTGCGCAACATGCGCTTCCGACATGGCGTCTCCCGCGCGCTGCAGGCCAACGCCATTGATAACTACGTCCTTGGCACCGTCGGTTAGTATACGATATAGTTCTAATTTTTCCTTTAGATTACTAGATGACAGCAATGAGCGATCAAACTCTATGGTTTCCAGAAAAGCGTTAAGAATTCAGTATGTAATCCATAGACAACGTATCGTATCGTCAAAGGTATCGTTGATCTGTGTAAAAAAATTATTACAGTCAATTATAACAAAAGTAGTAAATCTGAAAATATCAATGCTAAAAAATAACTTATCATAAATATTGTATTTGTATTAAAAAAAAATCTTCATCATTATCAACCTGTCCTTATCTCTACGGAGGGTCAGCACAGTATGTACTACTCCTCCATACATCTCTTATCAGCCGTCATATCTGAATTTACCCCCTTCTTACGCATATCCTCTTTCATACAATCCATCTATGTGAATTAAAAAAAATATTTTGCAAAATTACAAAGAGTGTTGCCAATGCCACATGACCATTTTCTTCCTTAAGAAATTTTTAAGTTATATATTTGGGCACAGGTTCAGATCTACCTCTAGAGCAGTGGAAGTCTCTGTTCGAGGGCGAAGCACCCGCGCCGTTGTCGGAGGCGGAGCGCGAGGAATGGCTAAAACAGCTGGACAAGGTCGCCCTCGCCTCTGACGCCTTCTTCCCCTTCAGAGACAATATCGATAGAGCTGTGCAGGTTAGTTATATTTATTTCATTACAAAAAAATTTAAATAGCATTGTATTTTTTATTTAAAAAAAAAAACAAAGAATCATTGTGCTGCCTATAGATTTCCATTTAAATTCAAATACATTTTTTAAACTTGTTTATGAATTAAAAAAAAACACCCAAAAATTTTTTTTTTTTGGTATAAAGTAAGAAGCTACTTTTTTTTACAAAAAAAAAAAACACTTGCCGAATTATCGTAAACTTGTACTATGTGTATTATTCCTACATAATATTTGTATATAATTTGCAGTGCGGAGTTGAATATATCGGTAGTCCGTCCGGCTCCAACAATGATCAAGAGGTTATCGAGGCGTGCAATGAACATAATATTGTCCTCAGTCACACTAATCTTAGATTATTCCATCATTAAACTACAGTTAAATTGGCACATTGGCATATTTTATGGAATAAAATTACATTTTCATATAAAGTTTACATATAAAATTGTCTTCCTAACATTTTTATAATACGCATTTAAGTAATTATTAAGAATCTCTAAAGCAGGGATTCCCAAAGGGGTCGATATAAAACTTATTCTTAATTCTCACTCTGTCTTCTATTGACCTAAGTCAGAATGAATGATAATAATAATTGATCTTAAAAGTAGGTAATTTGGCCATGGGGGGTCTTAACAGTTTTTTTTTTTGGAAAAGGGGGTCACTTGTCCAAAATAGTTTGGGGGTCCCTGCTCCAAACATTTACATTTAAATATAAGGAAACTTATGAATGATACTAAAATATATTTTATATGTTTTGTATTCTTTTATAATTCTATGAAAATATCTTAGAATCAATAAGAAACATACTGCAACAAATATATAAAATTACAAAAAAATATATACCTAATTATGTCTCATGAAGTTTATCATTGTAGTTGAATCAACAAGTAAAACCACAGGATGCAGATAGTATGAAATACAAACAACTATTGTTTATTAATCGTTTTTAATGTCTTTTATCTACAATTATTTTGAAATCGTAGCGAGCAATTAACTTTTTTAAATCAATAAATAAGTAACTAATGTTATTTGTCTTTACTTTTTATAATTTGCATTGTCTACATTCCTTAAATGTAATTAGTATTAATGAAAAGTGCCTTGATAATAATGATGTTATATAAATAAAGATTTTAAAAAAATGGTGTTTTATATACTTTCTAATTCCTATGTAATGATATTTACAGTTGTGGCAAAAGCACGCACATTTGCATGACATTGATTTGGTTGAAAAGAAAAATTTAATTTGCTGTTTATTTACGCGTATAAAAATGAACTGCAATTGGTCTAGAATTAGCTCACATAATAAAGTTTTATAAGTAACTAGCTTTTACCAGCGACTTCGTCCGCGCGGAATAAAAAAAATGCACACAAGATAAAAAAGTTCCTATCTCCGTCTCCTAGTTCTAAGCTACCTCCCCATCAATTTTCAGCTAAATCCGTTCGACCGATCTTGAGTTATAAATATTGTAACTAACACGACTTTCTTTTATATATAAAGATTGAAATACATTCATGACAACATTTAGTTCTTACTTGATTAAAATAGATAAATCCTCAGGTGAGCCAAGCCCTTCACCAAAATAATGCTAGAACTACGCATACTGATATACTATGCATTGGAATCGAACCCTAAACGTGTTGCGTAACTGCCAGTATATCTTACTAATATTATAAATTCGAATGTTTAGACGGATGGATGGATGTTTGTGTGAAGGTATCTCTGGAACGGTTCAACGGAAACGGATGAAATTTGACACAGGTGTAGAACATAGTCTGGAAAAACACATAAGCTACTTATTAAGTTTTTTTTAAATTCCGCACAGACGGAGTCGCGGTCGACAGCTAGTTCATATGTATTTGTGAAATTATATTACTTTATTTCACAAAGACAACACACTTTTGATAATTGGCCTTGCTTCTTGGAATCTACGATTCCGTATCCTAAAATCCCAATCTAGTTCTTGTTATCATCTCTTCGGGACTTTTTGTGAATCATTATCATCGGGTGTACTTGGTAAATCCCCGGTTGATTGCGTCATCCAAATGCATCGGCTTAGTGATACCATACATCAAATATACCCACATTTAGGGAAAAATACGAAAAACATAATTTAACTATTTCCTCACTGGCCTTGTTCAATGTATTGCTACAAATGCTTATTGCATGAGACAGTGTAATCGTCGAGAAAATGTAGTAGTATTTAAAAATACAGTTAGAGTAAAAAGAAATATTAAAGGTGTTTATAATTTGTTTATTACTATTATAATTTATTTCGAACTAAACATTCATTTAAAATCGTGGCCAGAATGGTGAGGGAATTTCACATATCCTCAGGATGTTGTGAACAAAGTCATGGCAACACTAAAACAAATGTTTTTGCAAAACTGCAAGACGGTAAAAGGATCGCAATTTACAATTGACTTTGTGTAAAGTGTAAACATGATGGTGTGAATTTTGAAATTTATCAAATTTAAATGTACTATAAATATATTTACACCAAATAACAAGTGGCATAGTTGTGAATGAGTATTTTTATTTCTAAACCAAACTTAGTTTAAAAAGTGTTCCACGAGAGTTAACTTTTGACAACAAATTGTTTTGTGTACTGTGTTCGTGTACTGTTTACCTGGTTGATTATTTTAACAAAAATGTCTGCAAGTGAGCCAGACATAAGCGAATCTTCCAATTTGGAATCACCATCTCCTCACTCGGATTCTCCTTATAGTTCTCCGTCACAACAGGTGCCACAGTTGGCAAACTTCTTGACGGTTCTATCGTGTGGGGATAATAAGTTCAATTATGATACCGGTAAGTACAATACATAAACATCTTATTCTGCATCAGAATTGTATTGCTGCAACGACAAAAAAAAACATGTTTCTTCATTTTTTATATCGACAATATACTTGTTTTTCAAGAACGACAAAACTTAATATGGGTAAGCCCTTGAAGGAATGCACTGAAAGAAGGCTAATCGATTTGATGATCATTGAGAACAGCCCTCATACTGTTCTTGTATTCTTTTCTTTTGTTTAATTATTGTATAACATAGTTGTTTTTTTGATCTTTGTTTGCTTTGCAAAATTAATTGAATATTACAGTAATGTTCTCAAATTACACTGAACATTTTGCCAAAGGAAATTTGCTGATGGTATCACATATAATTGCCTTTATATTTATATATTAGACTAATATAGAATTAGTTGGTAACAAGAAATGGAACAGTACAGATCGGATAGACATAATTTTTTTTCAATGGCATGCACTATAGTTGCTAGTGGTCAGTGTTATAGACAGAGAATAACTTTTTTATAGTGTAAGGTGACAAACAAGCAAGTGGCCAGAAATCACTGAAATACCAAAGTGACTGCTTCCCGTAGACATCGGCATTTGCAGATGTATTGCCTATCTTTAATCAATTAGGAGAGGAAACACTAAAAAGGCTATTTCTCCTAATTATGTCTCCCTGCCCCACTAAATAACCTTACCTTCCCATCCTTTCCTTGTATGAAAAGGATGGAAAGGGAAAGAGTACAAAAATTAAGCCTCCAGCAAGCAAACTCAACAGATGAAACACAGAATGACTTCGACTTAACACATGTATTCTTTGTGGTTGTGGCATCACACCAGTCGAGCCTGCCCAAGAAAAATATATTAATACTATTTACTAACAAACTGTATAACATATTTAATATGAACATTTGATTGATGCGCTATATAATACCAGGTGGGATTGTGGTCAAACACAATTCATTCAATTAGGATAATTTTTTTAATCTGTGTTACATTTATTCTTATTAAGTTGTCTATCTATATATATAAAATAAAGTCGTGTTAGTTACACTATTTATAACTCAAGAACGTCTGAATCGATTTGACTGAAAATTGGTGGGCAGGTAGCTTAGAACCAGGAAACGGACATAGGATAATTTTTACCCCATTTTCTATTTTTTATTCCGCGCGGACGGAGTCGCTGGTAAAAGCTAGTATTTAATATTTTCAAAGTATGTTAGCCAACCATTTTGCCATCATAATATTCCAATAAATTTTATTGTAATAAGATAGATAAATCTATGTAATATTGCAGTTTGCTAACAAAATTTTGGATGGCACAATATTAATAACTGTTTTCTTTTGCAGGAAATAAACCATTTCTTCGTATCATTGAGCAGCCACAGAACCATTTTAGATTTCGGTACAAAAGTGAAATGGTAGGAACACATGGTAGTCTACTGGGAAAATCATATGCTCTCAATAAAACTAAAACGCATCCAACAGTTGAGGTAAGTTGACAAATCAATTTATCTTTGCAAATGACATAACTAAAGTATGAAAGCTATTTAATATCAGTTACTTGTAATTTTTTTTTAATTACTCCTACAGAAAATATATTTTATTTTTCATATTTACCTAATAAGTGAAGTAAATAACTATTTCCTTCTTATATATGGTAAACCTATAATAACATTTTATTATATTATACTAGCTGTGGCCTGCGACTCCATATTCATGGAATTAAAAATAACGTAATAAGTAGCCTATGTCTTTTTCCAGACTATGTTCTACATCTGTGTTAAATTTCATCAAGATCCATTGAGAAGTTCCAGAGATACCTTCAAACATCCATACATCCATTTAAACATTTACATCTATATCTTATATATATAAAAGAAAGTCGTGTTAGTTACACTATTTATAACTCAAGAACGGCTGAATCGATTTGACTGAAAGTTGGTGGGCAGGTAGCTTAGAACCAGGAAAAGGACATAGGATAATTTTTACCCCGTTTTCTATTTTTTATTCCGCGCGGACGGAGTCGCGGGTAAAAGCTAGTTTATAATATTAGTAGATTTTATTTTATGCAACCTTATATAATAAGTTAGTAGAATTCTTTGTTTATTGTTTTGCCTAATTTGATTCTTAGAAGTGTAGTGTAACAGTGGTGTAGGATTGTTGTAATTTGATAACAATGTTTATAGTTTGGTGAAGGGTTACATCAACAGGCATATTGCAACAATGCTTTTTGTGTAACCATTGAACTATGATTAACATAATATGTATGTACATATGAAATCTACATAATATTATTTATTAAATTTTACTATACATATCTTGAATATGGAGTTCTTAGTTATACCATACCAGTATTTTTTATTTGGAAAAAATGGTACTAAATGTATTTTGATCTTGTTTAGGTGAATTAGAAATACAGATTTATTGGTAACTACCTTTTGCCCGTGACTTCGTCTACGCGTAATATAATTTAATATATTATTTGAGACTATGTTCTACATCTATGCTAAATTTCAATATGATTTATTGAATCATTGCAGATTTATCCCATAAATATGTAAAAAAAAATGCGGGTACCGTACATAATTCCGAAATTATAGGAAGTCTATGCCTTCCAGATAATGTTCTACATCTGTACCAATTTTCATCCATATAAATGAAGTTGTTCTGGAGATACCTTGTACCATCTTTCCATCCTACTAAACATTCGCATTTATAATCTTACTTCTTACTAATATTATAAATGCGAAAGTTTGGTGGGATGAATGGAGGGATGTTTATTATTACGTATTTCCAGAATAGGTAATCGTAACTCGCTAAAGATGTTGGCATGGATGTAGAACATAGTCAGGAAGAATAACCAATTAAGTATTTTTTAACGCGACTTTAAGCCGACAGCTAGTATTATATAAAATATAAGTATAATACAAATAATAAGGTCGTAAGAAGTAAGATTAGTATGATAGAGTACTGATTTATAATTCAACGATTCATTTCTTCGAATTGCAAGTCTAGCAATTCTAATAATCCATTTAGTTTTAGGCGTAATGTGTCTGGTTCTAAAGGACAATAATTGATATCGTAAACGGATGTCGTCGTGGTCACGTTATCAGAATATTTATTGCTGTTTATTAAAACATGCTATAAAAAATTACGGTGTTTTAGCTTTAACTATCCAGCACTTCCTGACACAATCATAATTAGTAGACATATTAAAAGTCCCTTAGTTTAGATTTGTAATACTACAATATGGGACTCCCTTTATGACTACTATGACTCGGCAGTTAGAATTGTAATTATGTCTACAAATAGCATTTCTCTGGTGAAAACGCACCCTAAAACTGTTCTTTTTAGCTGGTCAACTACAATGGACAAGCAAGAGTGAGGTGTCGGTTAGCACAGCATAACAATTCCGACGAACATCCCCACAAGCTGCTAGAAGACGACCAAGATAGAGATGTGAGTGCGACAGTCCCCGAACATGGCAGTTATAAAGTGGGGTAAGTTGGGATTTTCAAAGGTCACTCATGTCATCTTCATGACGGATGAAAGCCACGTATATGGTGGTATCCACCTGGGGCACGTCTGAAGACGGCGAAAAGAGTTGGAAGTATCGTGTTTGCTGAATATTTTTTTTTACTAAACTGGGATGACCCGCGGGATTGGGTTCTGGTAAAGAAGTAACAACTGAGTATAATAAGCGATAAACTTTAACCTGACGCATTTATCCTTGATTACTGATGGTGTATTTAAAATAAGGACAGTCCTTATTTTTATTATCAATGTGCAATGTTTGGAATTCATACAGATAGTTATGAACTGGCCTTGAATTATTTGCTAAGCATTGTATTAGTCATGCTCCGTAATGAATGGATACTAAATGGCGTTAGTTACATTAAATAATACTTTGTATGCAAGATCACTGAAAGGGAAAAGCTGGCAATTAAACTATATTGGCTAAGGTGGAGTATCTTGCTTGACGATTATTGATGATTCTAGTAGGTAACAAGACTTCCTTCTCTAAGTAAAACAGGACCATCTTTATAAATGTTTTTTTTTTTATTGTGCCCTTTTTTCACTATTTTGTACGACAATTACAAGTTTTTCTTTTTTTTAGATTTCCTGGTATGGGTATAATACATACGGCGAAAAAGGATGTAGCAAATTTATTGTATAAAAAATATGAAAGTAAAGGAAAAAATACACAAGACGAAAGTTCATCAAATATGGTATGTTGAATAAATATTTGCATCACTGCACTACAAGGAATTTAAAAAAAAGCAGACAAGATCCAACAAAAATTATGCTAATTTGACTAATTGTTGGTGGAATCTTTTCTGTGTTATAGGTCGATCCAATTATACGTGATATGAAAACTTTTTATCCCTTTTTTAAGGAAATAGCGCGAACCGATAAACCAGGCCATAAGATTCTTAAAAAAAAAGCGACTTCGGTTCGTTTTTTCCTCGGTTCGGTTAACTTGCAATTTGAAACAATTAAGATAAATCTAAAGAATTACATAAAGCTATTTTATGTATTACGATGAAATTTACTTCGTAGTTATATATTCGTAGAATCGTTGCTATCATGTTTCAGATAATGTAAAACATTTGATAAAGAGTTTGTAGTGATGTACAAATAAAGAAGTGCTTATCCATAATTTTCACACAATTCTATTTATAACCAACTTCATCATCAACAGCTCTTATACTTCCCCACAGAGAGGCTTTGCCTAACCTACCTTAAATTAGGGGTTAGCAAATTAATGGTTTCCAAGTTTAGGCAAAAGATTTAAGAAATAATGGTTTAGGATTAGTTTACAATAATTACATCTGAGGTGAACGAATTGCAATATAATTATATTTTTTTGTTATTAAGTGATAATGTGGTCGAAAGAGTACGCGCTAGCTTTAAATTCCTATACACACATTAATACATTGTGGATGGTATACTTACTTAAGACTTTGTATATAGTTTATTTTATAATTATGATTAGGCTATTGTTAGTTTACTCTAATAAATAAGTATTCACGATATTGTCTACAATACATTCTAAAGTAACAGAAACGATTTGAACAGAAAACCTATATACGCATTATCATCACACTCGAACACTCTTGATAAATTACACATAAAACATGTTGTTATGCCTCTCTTTTACCGACCACTTAAATGGTAAACATAAACTAATAAGTCAAAGTTTTTTTTTTTTGAGTATACTCCAATTTAAGCAAGTCACAAAAAACCACTCGAAAAGCCGAGTGGTTTGTAATTTCTTCGAGTCAATAAATAACACTCGATTTATGTTAAGTTCGTTTATTTTCTTTCTAATTTGAATGAGTTCACTTTTGTGTAATAAAAAAATATTTTTTTATTTATACAAATCGCTATATATAGTACAACGCTTTAACATATGTATAACAAAGTAATATTGCGATTTCCGTTTTTTTATCGCATCGACATGCAAAAATACGTAATAACAATTCCGTGGGATAAACAACAATTTCAATGTTAACTTTATATAAATTAATTTATATTTAAAAATAAACGCAATTTTTTAAACCGTCCATTTACGTTATTGATTATATTTGAACCGCATTTTTTTCTCTTTTTTCGTGTAATTAACAAAAGCAATCACTCTTTAACGGCCTCAATTAACCAAAATTGTATGATTTACTTTTTACCCTCTAATCTAGAATAAGGGATTAATTACACTTAAGTATAAGTACATATACTTCGCGAACTGTGATTATAAAGTTTGTTGTGGTTTGCATTAGTCAGCTCTATAGTTTAGTGACATTAGTTGTTCGCGCACAACCGTGCCAACTGCACTGCTGTTTGGTAAATTAATCTGCTCGTTTCAACTCGTACGCAATGTTTTTCTGTCAAATCTGTGGTATGTTGTATTTTATTTATTTTTTCTCTCCATTACAATTTTAGCTCCGACTGCATTGTGAAAATATAGCGAAAAATATCAACCTGAATATAGTAAGGCTGAAATTTAGCGCTCACGATTACAACACAGACGAAGAGATTTGCAGTCCTGTATATTCTGAACCTATACATAATATGAGTGAGTACATTTTATAAATTTAACTTTAACCTTTATAACTATCTTGACAGTGTATCTGTGTAAGCCTATCTTTATTTGTTTATATTTTTCTTGTCGTATTTAAAGGCTTCCCTCGTAAGGTACAATTCTACTGCTGTGAAACTTGTATTAATATTGTCATCCTTTACATTATTTTTGACAAAACAAAGACGACAAAATGTAAAACTAATTTCATTGCAGTGGAATTCAATAGGTAATCATGTTCTTTTTATACGTAAACTAGCTGTAGCCCGCGACTCCGTCCGCGCGCAGTTAAAAAATTGATTTATTTTGGAAAGTTTTATTGTTTAAATAAAAACAAACATGGTATGTCTTTAACGAGTCTATGATTACAGCCTTAAAAGGTAAAATTGTTTAGATAAATGTGTTATAAATTCGTATTTCTATTGAATTCGATTATTGTTTGTGGTTTCTATCAATGCTGTCTAGTTACATTTTTATACCCTTAAATCTTATTAATATTATAAACTCGAATGTTTGGATGGATGGATGGATAGATGGATGTTTGTTTGAAGGCATCTCCAGAACGGCTCGACGGATCTTGATGAGATTTGGCATAGATGTAGGTTATAGTCTGGAAGAACACATAGGCTACTTATTCTGGTTTTTTTTTTTAATTTCGCTCGCACAGTCGCAGGCGACAGCTAGTATCTCAATAAGTTTAGATTCAATAATACACATGTAATGTTCATACATATTCAAAAACTTTGATATTGTTTCAGAGAGCGCGGCGACGAATGATTTGAAGATTAGCCGCATGAGCAGATGTATCGGTCGTCCTAAAGGAGGGGACGATGTTATCTTATTGGTGGAGAAAGTTAATAAAAGTATGTAATAGTTTTTACTCTTCTACTCTGTGGTTAAGACGGACAAAATAATATCTGTAACCTTGGTGCATAGAACAACATAAACATATTTGTTAAGTAGTCCAATAGATATGCGTTTAAACAGTAGGTAAACATCCTGCTTGTCACGTCTTTTAATAATAAATGGTTCGTGGAACTCTTTACAAAGAGTTTTTTTAATCTATTAATGTTGATATCAGTTAAAAACTAATAATTTTGAAACTGTAGTTTTTCTGACTGATTACTGTGAGCTCATAAAGTGTCATGGCGGGTCAAAAGAATAGTTTAGTTTTAATATACAGTTTTTTTTTCTGATATAGTAAGAAAGGTCGGTAAAGAGCACCAACAGCCGAAGTGCATGTATGTTTAAAATAAAATACAGTTTATTAACCAAAAACAAAACAAATTACACTTACAAAAGATATCAATGGAAGAGAAAAAAATAGTTCTTGGCTAATGGGAAGATGCTCAGCTGATACTGTCTTCAGCTAGTCACTTAGGCCGTGCTGATTTTCAACCCCCTCCCCCCTAATTACTTTAACAAGGTGCATGATATGTAGTATGTGAATGATCTTTATGACTGAGCTAAATGGATGATAAAATCCATAATCGTAGATGTTATTCGTGAATTGTGTTGTTTGTTCTTTCAGTAAAAACGTATTCATTTTATGCACTGGGTCCAGGGTAGTGACGTAAGCTTGTACCTAATTTTTTATACGTCTGTAAGTTATTTATGGAGTGACCTTTTTGTATCACCAGACTTGAATGCATAATTGATACAGAGGTGGATAAGATATCAATTCAAATCGATAGCATTGAAATTTCGAAAACATTATAATCTCGAATTTGCAATTGTTTTCTTAGGTTATGATACATTTTGGGATCTCAGAGTTTTATTACGTATCCGTTTTATGGATGGTTATTTATGGACTAGCTCCCGCGCGTGACTCCGTTCGCGCGAAATCAAAAAAAAAACCTTAATTTGTAGGCCATATGTTCATCAATTCAGATTATAGTCTACATCTATGCCAAATTTCATTAAAATCCGTTTAGCGGTTCCGAAGATACCTACTAAAAAACATCCATCCATCTAAACATTCGCATTTATAATGCTAGTAAGAAATAAGTGAGTTTTTAACATATATTTTTATTTTTAGAGAATATAAAGATTCGTTTCTACGAATTAGATAAGAATGGGACAGAATGTTGGTCAGCGGAGGGACATTTTCTGCAAAATGATGTGCACCATCAATATGCTATAGTATTCAGGTAAAACATACATAGGTACAGTCAGCTGCATAAATATGTATACACTTACAAAACTTTATTAACTTGTATAATTCCCCAGTTTCATATTAGTAAGCGTTTATATACATTTGAAACAGAACGTGTACATACTACTTTTTCAAACTTTATAAATGTATTAATATTAACGCAGCTGACTGTACATAAATCGCTTCTTATCAAATTAACCTAGCTTTTTTTAGCTATAACATTCACATCTCAATTATACAGGAACAAATTCTCGTTACTTTATAAATATCACCGTGAAATTGTAACAAACATTGTAATAAATTTATTATCTAAAAACAAGTGAACAATATTGTACAACTTTTTTTTTAAATTTACAATGTTGTAAGATAAATAATTCTTTATTAGTCAGGTCAAATTAAACCATAAAATAAGAGTGAAGATATATAAATTTACAACAAGCTGAAAATTGGTGAAATCGTTCAAAATATAAAAAAACTACTATACATACATACATGATACTATATTTTGTAACTTTTTTTTTTAATATTCTAGGACACCACCTTATAGGGACACTAATATAACTTCAGAAAAACAAGTTATGATAGAATTAATGAGACCGTCCGACGGTCGTACAAGTGAACCTAAAGAATTCACGTACAAACCAAAGTACGTTCACACAAATGCAAAGAAACGAAAACCCAATTCATCTTACTCGTCTATAGGGAGTTCGGGTAATTTATTTTTTTATTTTTCTTTAATTTTTTGGGACTTTAAAAACAAAGTACAGTGTGAAAAAGTTATCTGGTCTTGTGAAAGGGGTTGTCATACAAAACATCTCTTTTGTTGCATTTGGATTAGTTTCTAGATTTTATCTAGTAATTTGGATGATGTTGTGAATTATTTTTATAGTAATATATCATTTATTTTAGCTTAGCTGTCGCCCGCGACTCTGTCCGCGCGAAATTAAAATAAAAATAAAAACCTATAGCCTATGTTGTCCTTCAGACTATGTTCTACGTCTATGTCAAATTTCATCAAGATACGTTGAACCGTTCTAGAGATACCTTCAAACATCCATCCATCCATCTAAACATTCGCATTTATAATATTAGTAAGTTTAACTATTTTTATGTATTTCAGGTGGTTCAATAAACAGCCTAAGTGATCTGCCTGTGCCCATACAAATGATGCATGTAAGTGTTTAAATTTTTTGATACTAGTATTTCAGTTGGCACGTGAGATACAAGAAAACTCAACTTTCCCACGTGCCAATTCAAATATATAGTGTAATAAAAAAAATTGTACCCTACAATTTTTTTTATTACACTTTAGAAACTTCAATAAATGTGTTTTAATTTCAGCAAAAAAATGAAGTTATATCTCACGATGCAGTTATGAAAGATCTGCCTATGTTTAATATACCGGTAAGTCTAAATAAATACTAAATACTTGAATACTGAGCGTCACTGGCCCAGGGGTTAAGCACTTGAATTGCAATCTGCAGGTCCCGGGTTTCAATCCCGTCATGTACCATTTTTCGATTCACGATTTACATATGTACATTTATCCGACCTTCTTACGGTGAAGGAAACTTAAGTCACTTAAGCAGTTTCTTAAAAATGTTTTCTCACAATTAATCGATGCTTAGGGTCCATTCAGACAAACCCGCCCCGGAAAACAGCAGATTTTTTCCTAAGTAAAATTGACTTCCTATCAAGAGCAACCGTGGAAAGTAAAATGAAACCTTATTTCGATTGTGTAAAGCTCAATTTTACTTGCGATAAAAGTCTGCTCCATCCCGTTCTGTGTGAAAACTCCCAATGGGTCTCTTTTAGCGCCTTGAGTGAATATGACAGTTAAATAAAGGTAATTATTACCTTTATTTAACAAGGCAGTGTTTAACAGTGATAGACTCCAGTAACAACAACATCTGTTGTATGAATTGGCCTCGCTCAGTGAAATACCACAATCACATAGAAGACAGACGTGAAGTGGAAGCAATTCCGCGTACAGTCTGATGAGTGTGGTGCCGAAGGCCTAATTTTAGTCCTCTACCCCTACATAGTCTTTTCTTATTAGGAAAGGATGGGAAGGGGAAGTGGATATGGCGGAAGAGGGGACGTATAGGAAGGGGAAAAATATCCTCTTTCTGTGTGTTCCCTTCTCCGTTGATTAAAGGTTAGCAACGCATCTGCATTTGCGGATGTCTATAGGCAACGGTCGCGTCGCTATTTCGTCGAATTCAGGTGGCCGTTTGCTCGTTTGCAACTTATTCACATAAGAAAATAATAATTAACAGGTATCTCAAATATCAGCTGCGCCTATGACCAATGATATGTTACTGGGAGAGGCCATGTTTGATTTGTCTTCTATGACACCTAACTCCGGTGTGAGTCAGCAGTTCAATGTTAGCCCAATGCTGGGACAACCCAATATACCAGAACCACCAGTGCTGCAGTTGAATTCCTCAGAAATTGAACGATTGATTAAACATAATTCAAATATAACTGCAGAAGAGAAGAAACAATTCTGCGAAGCTGATTGGACAGGTTTGTTTTTATTTATAAACCCTTTTTACTTTAAAAAATATAACATTAGATTTTATCAACCATTTTTCAGTTATTGAATCAATAAAAACATAATTACGAAATTTTCTATCTCAACTTCGTAATAATCAAAGTCTTTACAGTGTTGCCAGTGTTTTATTCATCGCACTTAGATTATTTGTTTTGTTTTTTTTTTTAGATTATTTCAAATCGTACGGCGACAGCGTACCAGATATGGTAAATATTTTAAATGATTGAAATAAGCATTAACAATCCATTTCACTATCAACTATCACAATCACCGCTTAAATAATCCAAATAATAGTCGAAAACTTAGCCCTCATACGAACGGACGCTTTTTTAACGCCGCGTTAAAAATACGTTAAGGCGACTCTCGTGCGATTAACGCTTTAAAATCATTCTTGTTTCCTTCACCAAGTGCTCAAAATACAGCGCGATAAAAAAGCGTCGCGTTTTAAAATCGCTACCGTATGAACATATACATGGAAATGCATTTATTTTAATTGAACGCTTTTGTTATCGCGCGTTAAAAAAAGCGCTCGTGCGATTACTTTATACTTTTAATTTGAAGTTAAACGACACTAAAATATGTCCAAACTTTCGGCTGTTATCATAAAATGTCTAGCACAAACTTGTTGATAAACAGTGTTACCTCATTCAGTGCCCTTCAGTGGTTACTTAAACGGCTAAGACTAAACTAGCTGTTACCCGCGACTTGCCGCGTAGATTTTAAAAACATTAAACATACTCTGACCCTGGCTAAAGTAACAAATTGTTGATTTTTACTTTTTGTGTTAAAAGCTACCTCTTTGTTTATCTAATAATATACACTTAACAAAAATACACATTTACAGGTGTAAATGTGTATTTTTTGCTGAAGTAAAAAGGCCTTATGCGGCCTATTTTCATATATGGTTGAAACTTTCAGAGCCTCTCCTGTAAAGTTGTCAATTTGCACATAGGTCCTTATTCGTAGGAGCCATCTATATGTTAAATTACTTATTCTGAATTTTGCAACTAAATATTGCAATCAAGTACAATAGATAGAATAGATTTAGTATTAACTATTTACCAAATTTATATGTAAGTAACAATAATAAGACTGAAAACCAAAATTATTATAATGTAGAGATTATCGTTAGTGAAGTATGTTTGGTTAAATCAAAGGTACAAAACAACTGTTAAATTGGTACGTTACCATTTATTACAATATCATTTATTTTGTAAGTTAGCTTTTTTAATATGTTCTATTATTATCTATTTTTTTAAATGTTTTTTTTTTTGTTAAGTTCTGATAAAAATTAATTTAAAAGTATTTTTACTTTTAGTATAAAGTATAACTATCACACTCAAAACCCTTAAATGGTCACTTAGGTAGCCCCTAAGTATCTAAGTGTTGATTTCTTCTTCTAATAAAAACAGTCCCTTAGTGTTTTAACCATTAACGGATTGAGTGTGGATCTATATTGGATCGTCCATTGATCACTTGGAGCTGGAAAAAGGTGATATTTGAAATATTTCCCGTGATTTTAGCTGTTAAGGGAGGGGGGGATCTAGGTCACTAAAAACTTTACGTAATTAATGGACGACCCCAATCACATTTTTAATTGTTTCATTTAAATTGTATGATTATTATCTGTTGTAATTTGTTTTATTTTATGATTGTTGAAGTATGTAAAATAATGTTTATTTTTAATAACATATTTTAAAATAAAAGTACACAGTACAGTATTTTGATATGAAAGATAGTAGAATATTTATATAAAGTTATAAAAAAAATTATGGGTACAAACCAGAATGCAGGGTAACTTTTGGATAATGTTTTATTTATTTTTTAATAATTCAAGCGACGTATTGAAATAATGTCTGGATATTCCTGAGAAATCTGTACTATCTCTAAATATATTACAAATTTTATAATAAACGACATCTTTGTTTAATTCACCTCTCATTTACCCGATAAACATCTTGGACCATGTGCCATGTGCGTGACAGACCATCGAATGTTAGAGTATTACTAAGTTGTATAAAAAAAACATTTTCTTGATGTTTTTGAGTTAACTAATATCCCATCTGAAAGTAAATACTCTGTATTTTATACACAGAGTTAATAGTGAGGTCTATAGGAGTTAAGTCTTCACATAAGGTTAGGATGAAGCCATTAAATCACATTATCATCCTCTTAGTATCATCTTTGGTACAATTTTCATCATCATGATATAAATGGTTGAAGTTAATTGAAGTTTTTGCTACTAAGACATATCATGAGCCTTCACAAAAATACTGAAATGGATCGGTTCGAGTCAAATATACCACTGACATATTTTTCTCTGAATTAGTTTCTCTCTATATATCAAAATCGATTAAAAATGTTATGATTAACTTTTTGAGTGTGAGTCTGTTTAATATTTTTCTGGATAAGTTGGCCTATAATAAAAAAAAGCAATTCCTTAGTGAACTACTAAGTAAAAGATCGAAAAACAATTGATAACAGACTCGATCGATTCCAAAAAGTGAGTTAAATCTTTTTGACTAAGTAGATGGATTTGGTCTAGCTTCGATGGAGTGAATTTTTAAATTAAGAGAAAGACTTTTAAGAGTTTTGATAAATAAATATGTCAACTTCATGATGGAATTTTTAGTAATTCCATGCACATAACATATCTACGTTAAAAATCTTAAAGTGGCTAGTGCTTTGGGTTTTGTTTTAAAAACTGAAGTGGCTAATAAGTGATTTGAGACAAGGGTTCTGTATTGTTTTTTTTGCAATTTAAAGTTATAAGCTAAACAATAAATATTGCTAAGTTACTAAGCTTAACCGTAGAATTCCACTGCTAAATTACTTGTATAAAAATAAAACATATTTTTGTCTCTATTTTATAAAGGTAATTAGAAAGCGCTAACAGTATGTTTTTATACAAGTGTTTTGATAATGGAAACTCACTGTAACTGTAACATTCGACCATTGTTTCTGCGACCTCATTAACTGTACATAATGCACCTTTTACATTATTCCAATCCAGCGATCAAATCAGCGCGGGTTTACAACTGGAAATGTGTAAACTTACATTGAAATACATTGTATCGGTTCTAGTGTACGATAACAATTTTCCAGTTATATTCCAGCTCGATTGTTGAACTAGACATTTAACCGGGTTAAATTTAGATTACTTTATTTAATTTATTATTTTTCTAGATGTCCGGCATGGAGTTCATAAGATTGGTGCCTGATTCTGCCAGGGTAAATGTAAGTAATGTTTTTGTCATAAATGTAATTTGGTGAAACAAACTTGACGAGTAGACGTAGTTACATTTTTGCTTTGCTGTTTTGATAATTGTGTAGTCATGTTTAGTGTGTCGTATAATTTACAGATGAAGACAAGTAGGCCTGCATCACCAAAGCCTATGAAGACCGAAGAAAATGACGTCAAATATAACCTCGAAAACTTAAAGAACAACGAGTATTCCGCTTACTACAAATCTGAGGACGGCCTTGAAGTTAAAAAAGTATTATTTTACCGCTTTTCACTTCAAACATACGAACAATGTTTTTTTTTCAATAGATAAAGTATTTTTTTATATTTCACAGCTTGTAATGGAATTATGTGACATGATAAAGAACAAGACGGCACATAAAAAGCAATTGGTCAGAACTAAACTCGAGCGATTGTTCGAAATGCGACTCTCTAACGGGGACATGTAAGTTCATTTCTCTTTTATAGATGACGTTAGTGTTAATGACGTCACGTTCTTTGACGTCATTATTGTATTAATAAATTTATGAAAAAATAATTAACTAAAATGGTTATAATATTTAGGTTCTTACATATGATGCTATCTAGCAACCAGCCAAGCTTGGAGTACATTGTTAAGTTGATAGACAGCGTGAAGTTGACACACTTGCTGAACAAGACCAACAACAACGGTCAGTCCGTGCTGCATTTGGCGGTCACACACGACCTGCCCAAACTCGTCACCTTCCTCGTCTCTAAAGGTATACAAAACTCACATCTCTACTTATCACCTTAGTGTCTAGTAATGTATCTTAACTTTCCTAAATAAATGTTTAACAGGTTGTTGTAAAAACGGCTATAAATTATATTAAGTTACTTTATTATGTTATAAAGTGGCAAGTGAGCAAGCAATCTGAATTCGCGGATATAGCTAAGCGACCGCTGCTCATGGACATCTGGAATTACAGATGAATTGCCTACCTTTAACCAAGGAAGGAGGGAACACAGAAATATATTTCCCTTTCCTAAACGACCCTTCCTCTGTCAAATTCACGTTTTAATAAGAATGTTCGCGAGCTATCTGTCAAAAATTGATACAAAGCTACAAACAAAAAAAATACTGGTTTCAGAGATTTAAATTGAATATTGTTTTGAGAGTTGACCTATTGTTATATTGTGCGAATTTATGCACATTGTTTAACTCTAATTACTTAGTGTTGTGTATTTGCAGGTTGTAATCCTATGATCGAAGACAACGAAGGCAACAATGTGATACATTACGCTGTGATCTGCCAGACTTGTCTGGAGCCTTTGCTCGACGCTATGAAGATGAATCAAATCAGTTTTGACATCAACGCCTATAATAATGGTAATTTACTTGATACTCAGGTCTCAAAGAATATAGATGAATGGGGAGAGAAACTAAAAGCTTTAAGTAGGTGGCGCTAGCGTCAAGAGTGCGCTGTCATCTGTCAAATTTATACGTCATTCTAGCGATTTGAAAATATACATATTACAGTTTTGAAATCTTACTTATAAATGCGAATGTTTGGATGGATGGATGTTTGAAGGTATCTTCAGAACGGATCAACGGATCTCGATGAAATTTGGCACAGATGTAGATGATTGTCTGGAAGAACACATAGGCTATTATGTTTTTTTTAATTCTGCGCGATCGGAGTCGCGGGCAACAGCTAGTATTAAATAATTATGAAGAGAGTGACAACAGTAATGACTAAGGCAAATACGGTGTTAGACTATCCTTTCAATAGAGAGCTCAGTTTTTTGTGTCGTTTTTGATATTTATTTCATTTAAAAAAAATATTTAATTTGTCAAATTGTAACGTCTACCATTTTATTATCTGCGTAACATTTATCTTCTTCTGTTCCTATCATTCTTTTTCAAAATACGTAAGACATATACCAATGCATGTGTTACAAAATTTTCGATCGTGTTTGGCGCTTGTAAATGTATTTCTCACTATGGTGCACTTTGAACGTGAACAGAGAAGCAGACAGCTTTACACTTGGCCGCTATCTATGGGTCCGCGGATAGCACGCGTGTATTACTCGGACACGGCGCGTCGATGCACGCGCGAGACAGCGAGGCTCGCACCGCGCTGCATCTCGCCGCTTACGACGACTGTCTCTCCGTACTGCAAGTGCTGCTGGAGTACGCACAGCCTGTGAGTACGGAAACTGACGCAAAAAGTGACCTCTTTGTTAGGAAAAAATTCCTCAGTGTTGTCATTTTCAATAAGGAGACATTATATGTGTGTATATGTTATTTAGAGCGACATAGACGCGGTGGATGGTCGGGGCAACACCGCATTACAGATTGTGTGCGGCGGCGCCATGAGGGAGAACTCTATTGAAATCGTCAAACTGCTTATGGATAAGAATGTAAGTATACATGCAGTCTCTTTCATTATCTATGATAGAATGTGACAGCTTTTAAAAGAATCCATAAACAAATCAGAATTTAATAATTTTTTTTTATGTTACTTAGTAGTTATAAATTGCTCTTGTACTATAAATATAATGTTTAATTATAGGCAAATCCTAATAAGAACGAAGATAACAATCAGCCTGCTTGGCGGATGGCGCGAGATAAGCCGGAGCTGCAGCAGGTGTTTAAGAATTACATCCCGCAGATGATGGTTTGCGAAGACGACATCAAATCAGAGCCAGAAGATGAATATGAATCTGCTGATGAAGGGGTAAGTAACATTTCTCTGTTAGTACCTCTTAAGATCCTCTATCCACTAGCTGCGTGACTATCCATACCCTGTACTCTTTAATCTTATTTATATATATAAAAGAAAGTCGTGTTAGTTACACTATTTATAACTCAAGAATGGCTGAATCGATTTGACTGAAAATTGGTGGGCAGGTAGCTTAGAACCAGGAAAAGAACATAGGAATTTTTACCCCGTTTTCTATTTTTTTATTCCGCGCGGACGGAGTCGCGGGTAAAATCTAGTAATGTATAAACCAGCCCTTCATAGCTTAAAATATCGTCTGCCTCTCTCTGACTAGCACTTTTAATTAGGTGTTACCACTAGAGGTTGACTAACCTAGGAATTTTTAGTAGTTTAATACGACAGGGCTGAGGTTCCAAAATAAACAAACACATTAGGGATACAGCGTCTGTTATATTTAAAAAATAATATACATAACACATTTAATCACACACAAAGACAAAAGGTCACAATACAGAACACGTAACTCGAAATAAGTTCGATAGTAAAATTAAGCTAAAGAAGAAAGACTGCGTATGCGCACAGGAGCGGTTGTATCGCGACTGCCTGTGCGAGGTATGGAAGGAGGAGGGTATCTTTGTTAAAATCCCCTTCCCCCGGATATCAAAAGGTGCATGATTATGTGGAATTGATAGGAGACAATGGAAAGTTGCCTGCCGGAGTTGAGCCTGTATGTGGAGGAAGTGTCGAAGCTGCTGGACGCGAGCGGCGGCTGGCGCGAGCTGGCGCAGCGCCTGCAGCGTGACTCTCTGCTCTCCTGGTACTCCGCCTCGCCCAGCCCCACCAGGAAACTGCTCACCTATCTCAAGGTCATTCTCTTCTTTTTTTAAACACTCTCACTCATCTCTAGCTCTCTTTCACTGCCAAGCACTTTATCTCTCGCTCTATGTCTATTCCTTTATTCGTCTCTCTTGTTCTAACGAAATGTTGAATCTTTGCTTTTGGATAAGAAATGACCTATTTCTGTGGTAAAGTCCAGTCGCGGAGCACGAAGAATTTCGTATAATGACCTCTTTACCTACTGACAGTGGTCACAAACATTTTTGTATTTAGTGCGGTTTACATGAATTATTTGAAGGAGATAGAAAATTTACCAACTTATGAAATATAGTTATTATTATTATATAAATTATTTATTTAGACTTTATATTACAAGTAATAAAAATCTAGACAAGTATCTACTAATTCAGCAGAAAAAAAAATAAAAAAAATCAAACATCAGAATCTGATTCTTCTGTATCGGAGTAACTGCTTTCCGAAGACATCTCGCCTGTTACATTTATTACAAAAGAATCAACAAGAACAAACCATATAGTCTCCAGTAAAAGGTTTACAATCCCTGAGGACGGCGGCCATTGTATCTGTGCGAGCGAGACTCATTGTTTTTACGCGGGAGTGACAGAGACAGGTAATGATAGTTCAATGTACGAAATTCTTCCTCCTCCACGATTGGACTTTAGGAGTTTTGATGATACTTTTTAAATTATTTTGGATTTTTAATTTATTTTTACTTGGAGAAGTAGATAAGAAACAGAGAGAAATAAGAAAAGATAAAGATATATCAGTGTTTTTATCTCATCGTATCTTTTAGTTGTAACAAATCAATATAAAACAGTTGTATTTTCATTCCTTCTTTATTATTAAACTTGCAGGATTGTGATGATGATATAACATCGAAGTCTTTGGCACTTCTTCTAGAAGACATGGGCCAGAAGGAGGCTGCGAGTGTCATCAGACGGTACCTCATCAGCTGATACAAATGGCACCATTTTGACACCATTTTAGTAACAGTTGCAAATCGTAATGCAAGTCATTTCTTTAATTCGATATGGTACATATTTACATTTTTTTGCTGATATAAATGTGACGATAAATCTATTACTTGTTATTAGGTTTTTTCCTTATTTTTAACAGATGTATGATTTTTTTAAATAAATAAGACTAATAGAATAAGATATAGTGGATGATATGATATATGTATTTCGTAAATTAACTTGATTTGTATTTTTATAATTAATATGAACGTCTTGAACCTCCTGTCTAAAATTATAAAAAATGCATAATTAAAAAAAATACATGATTCTTCACTTGAAGAGACTTTGTACTCTTTGTAGCGTAATCAAATTTATTAAAAATATTTGACATCAAATTAAAAACTATTACATAAATTGATATCAAATATGACGGTTTTCTTTATAAATTTGTATTTATAAAGAAAACCGTCATAATTTTTTCATTTATTTTAAGTTTAAGATTTGATTAAGTTTTATAAATGTTGAATAAATGTTAGATGCTTTATAGCAGTGATTGTCAAATTTATTTCTTTCACCGCCCCCTTTGAAAATCTATTATATTTCAGAGCCCCCTAATTTTTGGGCCAATTATCGCCCCCTCTTAGGTTTCAAACGCCCCCAAGGGGGTGTTATTGCCCATTTTGGGAAACATTGCTTTATAGGAATAAAGTTTTTGCACGTTCTTTGCTACCTGTGCAAAACATACTGGGTTCTTATTCAATGTAAATTAATGTAATAAAAAAAAAACAATAATAATGCAATAAATAAATGACATTGCAAAATAACAATGTCCTTATACCAAAAGTACTGTCATTTTTTAATTATTTATATTGAAACTTCAAACACGTGTTGTATTTTTTATTCACTTGTAAAACATACTTTAAGAGTGCATTTGAAATTATTAAATAAAGGATATACAAGAAGATCCAATGTATTTGAATATATATTTACAACTTTATAATATGAGGTACAATACATAATTAAGATGAAGTTTAATAAATCATTCCTTCGTACGTTTGTAGTTTTTTTTCCACTTTGATTACAATGGAGTAGATAATTATAGTAGTAAAAAAATATAAGCATTTTTTTTTTTATGTAACAAGGTAGCAAATGAGCAAGCTTAGTGTTCAGTGATCGGGGACTCAAATACATACGTCTTGTAAATTTAGTATACAGGTTTATTTTAAATATATTACTCACCCACTAACAAGAAAAAAGTGTGCTGAAAATAGTACCTACTAAAAGAAAATAGGTTAATTTTATGCTAGTAAAAATTTGCCAACGAGAACGGAATGCTGTTGTATATTTAATCTATGAAGTAATGAAAAATTTAACGTTAATGTCATGTCAAGTTGACATTTAAGTTTTAGATTTCAGTCAGCTGGAAAATGTCAATTAAATGATTATATGTGAGCTTGATAATTTATTTAGGCGTTTATTTATCTTTTCAGTGTCGATGAGATATCTAGTTCTTAGAACTACATAATAAGACAATTTATTACATAATTACATGTAGTATAATTCACTCTCATACTTATTATGATTCTTCTATTTTAGGTATGCCTCGTTATGTAAACACAAATGTTCGGTGAGGATTTTAACAAACAGTAAATATATGGTTTGTAAAATCATCATCAAAAGATGATATTTGTTTAAATCTAAGAGAAAAATAGTTTTAATTCAGCTAAAAAAAAAATAAGAAATCTTGTAAAATACAATTTTGTAAGGAATGTTTGTACCGAGACTAAGGTTGTGCAAGCTTAATGGAACTATAATGTTTGTCGCTAATTTTTCTTCAAAACCTACATCATCAGAGGTTCTTACTGCTTATTTGACACAGTGTAAAGAACCTCCATGGACTTCATACTTTGTGAAGGTAATATCCTAAGTTTACACTGCTCTAACACATGTATAAAACATACCATTATCTCTCTTTATCTAAGCAACAATGAAAAGGATAGCAACACATTTTTGTGCAAGCATTGTGGGTGTAGAAACTCACAAAAATAAAGTTTTGTAAAACATTATTAAAATGTACTTATAACATTTTTTTTAGTACAGTAGTGTAAAAGATGATCAATTTGGCAAGTCAAACTTTAATTGGCAAGTTGGTAAATCTAACTATCAAATATTAAGAACAGGATGCTATCCATACATTAAGTATCATTGTTCAAGAAAAGAAGCAGAGGATTTAGAGACATCTGACAAATTCATGAGGATTATTAAAGTTGTTAATCTAGGTAAATTCTATTTTATTTTATATCACAATTTAATTGCCTTATCTGCCTTATTTAGTGTATCCAAATAGAATTAAATGTATTATTTTTTCTTGACTTCCTTAAGAGGGTCAATGTTTTTTATTTACATAAGTATGTGGGCCTAGAGCCTATTTTGACTGTGGTTTAATTTAATTTGTCTTCTTCGCCTGTCAGGATAACAATCAACTGATTTTTAGCCGACTTCAAAACAAAGGAGGTTATGAATTCGACTGAATATTTTTTTTTTATGCGTATTACCGCGAAATTCCGCCCCTGGTGGTCCGATTTTGATAAAAAATATTTTTTGAGTATCAAATCAAGTTATTGAATTTCTTTTTCAGGTATACCATGTCTGTTGTATGGCTTAGCAGCTATTATGTTAATTCATCACTCTGAGATAGTCTACACAAGTAAGGGGCAGGTTACAATATATTTTTTGTTGCGTGAACATAAAGGATCACTTCACTAATGTATTTGTTACCCTGATTTTTGTATTTGAATATGTAAGAAAAAATATACTCTTCTTAGTTTAGATTTGTTTGTAATTATATCAATATATCTTGAAAATTTAAATATTATCTTTTTTATTTCTATGAAAAATAGAGTTTTTTTTAAACTTAGAAGTAGTAGCTTGCTATAGGTGAAAGGTTTCCTTTTATAATAAAAATATATCTGCGAAATATTGTCCATCTTGAAATTATGCAAGTTTACATAAAAGTTACAAGACAATGATAAACTTTGTCACCAGAAGTGTTTTGCTATTGAATGCAGTTAGGTCAAAGTTGTTCCTATTCAATCAACAATAACAATTGCCAATTAGTATTATTCATCAAAGTTTCCATTAAGTAGAGTCATACTGTCTCAACAAATTGTAATAAGAATATGACGAGCTCATTATCTGAAATTAAATAGTTATACTTTTTTAGAGAGACTTAATTACTATCTTACTATTATAAATGCGAATGCTTAGATGGATGGATGTTTGTTTGAAGGTATCACCGGAATGTCTCAACGGATCTGGGTGAAATTTGGCATGGAACATGGAGGCATTTAGAATATAGTCATGAAGAACACATAGGCTGTAGCCTATGTGTTCTTGACTACATTATGGAATGATATATGATGACTATATTATGAAAAAAAAACTTAATTTGTAAATTAAGTTTTTTTTTTTAATTTCGTGCGGACGGAGTCGCGAAATTCACTCATGGCGGATAGTGATTAGTTGCAAGCATGTGTTAGTAGACGGGATCACTACAGACAGAGGAATTATGTTTTAAACACATTTTTTTTTAATTTACGAATTTTGAGCCGCCTTTGGATCGCAGTATAACGACTTACCGATGAAAATGTTTCCAGTTCTAATTTAGGCAGCCCCGTAAATTTTATAGTAACAGGTTGTTGCGCTCTCAAGATTAATATAATGAAGTCGGAACGTAACAACTGTCCCAACGGGGTCTCCTGCCAACCGCAGCGCCAGCAAGCTTCTCCTACTGCAAATGCCTAGAATGACAAAAGTCGTTTAATACAGTAGTCTGTAAGATTACTTCTAAGTCTCTTTTTAATTATTCTTGTTCTTTTATTTTATTTGTACTCGCACATTAATATTTTTTCAAAGTATTTTTTATTCCTGAAGACTTTTTGTTGGCTGTGATCATTTATCTCTGCAATATAAAACTGGTTCTTGGTCTTCCCACAAATTATTGATTACATAAAAGACTAGACGAAACAGGAAGTGTCGAAGTTGTGTAAATTTAAACGTATAACCGCATTATCTTGCTCCAATCGAAATTTTAATTTAACACCTAATATTTTTAGGATTCAAAATTCATTCGTTATTGAGCTTAAAAAAAATTTAAAATGGAAAAAAATTATCTATTATATTTATAGTTTGAACAGTTTATGTAAATTTTTACAAAGGTCAGGTAATGTTCATACAAGACAGTTAATTAATGTAACATCGCGGCTTCTGACGAATTACCTACTTGATTACTATTCGGCTAATAATTCTTGCTTCCTGATTTTTTTAATAAGATTAATATCTCGTTGTGACGTCATACATAACATTTATTTTGATTGCCTTTGCATTTTAAAGGTCAAAAGTCATTCTAATTTGTTTTTTTATTATTTTAAATTTAAACCCGTATGGGAGATTTCTTTCCTTAAGATGTCCCATCCCTTGGATCAAATGAGGCCACGAGAGCCAGAGTGGTCTAATTACTTAAACAACAGTTAAGTTAAACGCACTTAGGCCAGTGTAGCGTTACCAAACTTTATAAATTTCTGATAAGTTAAGATGATAATTCTAATGTCGTCTACGAAAAAAATGTTGAATTAAATTTAAGACCATTGTGGCATTATAAATTTTTACCGTATAAAGCAGGTTTATCAATTAATATTAAAAAATGACAGGCCACTTGACACTCATGACGTCAAATGTCTCGATGGTGATATCATTGTTATGTAAACTTGGCACCACGCATTAATTTGGAATATGCATTCAAAGCATTATTTTAAGACTTGAAGCAATAAGCAATGACAAAGAAAAACAACATTTCGTAACCTGTAGAAAATGTTGATAATTTTGTTTATTTATCATTGAGGGACAGGGCAAGTTTGGATATGGAACCGGTATCTTTTTAAATCCGGCTACACGGACTACTCGTATAAACGAAGATTGGTGTAAATGTTTATATTTTAATTTTCTTTTCTTTTTATACGGTACGGTACATTATACGGTACATTTGAAATTATCTGTAGGCTTAGCACGATTTTGTGACAATCGCCTTTGTATCGTAATCGTAAAATATGTCAAAATTAGTATGCGATTTTTGGTCGCACTCTGCCCGATATGCTGGACGCTGCACAAATTTTGTCGATGACGACATGATGGTGATTGTAATATTCGTGCTATCCCCACTGTACTTACCTGATTCCTTAACAAAGTTCCCAAAAAGCAAGGTATCCAAAGCTGGATACAGGCGGCGAGGCATAGTAATATAAATAAAAAATGAATTTTGCCCTGGTCCAGATACTGAAACAAATAAGAAACACATTCCACACGATTCCTAAAAATTTGTAAGTGGGCCATAATATTAACATAATTCCTAGCTTTCTTACATCTGCGATTTGGTACGCCATTAAACAAATGGCGATAGAGCTAACCGACACTTGGAATACTAACGGCGGTCCATATACTGATGAAATGAACTCCACAGATCTGCAAATTATTTTCAATGATTAATTATTTATATCCCTTTTGAACACTTTAAAATACATTGAAATAAACCAATGTTTTAAGATACTAGAGTTCCTTCTTCATGTTTCAAATCCAGTCATTTTAAGACGTCAAAATTACCACAAAATCAGAAATCAAGTTCTTTTTTGGTTTTGAAATATGAAAGATGTGATAAATTAGTAGCTTTCGTTTACCTAAAAACAGATAAATGCCAATTGACGATTCTCTTCATCCGTCGATTAAGCTCCATTTGCACTGTGATTCGTCGCGGATGATGACGCGACAGCTTCACCACTGTCTCGTCTACATCTTTAAAGATAACCTCAAAGTCCAAGAATATCATATCCATCACATAATAGTAATGTAGCAATGTATGAAACATTATATAAACGAACACTGAAATGAACAAAAGAAGATTAATTTTGCCGTCAGTTTCAATTTTAGTCACCGTAATTATTATTATCCAGTGAGATTTCTGACTCAGTCTGCGCGTTTTCGTTGAATAAAAAAAGTAGGACTTCAAAAACATTTTATAAAAGCAACTAAAGTTATGTTGTGTTGTGGTCAATGATCCCAAACTTAGAATTTGAAGAGGCACTTGCATCAAATAAAAGAGATAAACATATAAAGGTAATGACTGATACAAAAGGGTTTTGCATTTCTTTGTTTTTTTTGAGGTTGTTTCCCGCTATATTAATATGTTTTTATTCCTTTTAGACGACATTTAAACGTTCTGAACATCGCCCATGTTTACTTAAATGTTATGTATAGTCAAAGTCGTGATGAGTTTTGTATTAATGCTAAAGTGTTGTGCTTAAATAAAATTCTATTCGGGAAAGATGATAAACGACTGCCGCTAGAACATGGGATACCAGACTTGCACCAAAATTGCTAATTTAGTTTTCCAATTTACTTAATTATAGATCAAGTTAGCTACAAGATGAGCAGCTTCGAAAACCATCTCATCATTTTTTAATGTGAAATGTCCAACTACTTACCACAAAAAGTTTGTATAAAATTAAAACAAACTATAATTTCTAGTATCAAGAATATTTCATAGTTCGGTGTCCTGTACGGGTCATCGTTTGGGAGCCACATGGGAAAGGGCAGTGGGCGTACCGTGTGCTCGTCCTGTGTCACGAACAAGCTCTGGTACATGAGCGCGAGCAAGCACGTCACCACGAACAAGCTCGCCACCGAGATAGTGAATATGAACCACGCATAACACAGTTGCCAAATCAATAACTGACCTTGGAGAAAGGGAGATCTGAAAAGGAATTCAAATATGTAACTGCTATACGTAGTTTAAAAAAAAAAAATACTTAGTTGACTGACAACTTAATAATTTCCGAATAACTATGGTTAAAAAAAGTTTTCGGAAAACTATATTAGTAGGGTATTGCAAACCGTTTAATGTGACCTTTCCAGACAACAATATTTTGCCGTACTGAGTGTACTGTTGATTAATAAAAGAATTAATAAAAGACATTTAATCCTTTGTCTCGGATATTGAATCTTGTATGAATAATTTTATTTCTTTTAAAACTACATTTTTCTTTATAGCTGATAACACGGAAGTTTAGCATATTGAAGGTTCAGTTTCCAGAGGCGGAGGAAGGCGTGGGGGGTCTAAATATTTTTTTACTCTTATAATGAATGGAGCGTCGGTGGCTCAGGGGTTAAGCACTTGACTTGCAATCTGCAGGTCCTGGGTTCGAATCCCGCCATGTACCAATGTGTTTTTCGATTTTCGATTTACATATGTACATTTATCCGACGTTCTTACGGTGAAGGAAAACATCGTGATGCAACCTGCACATATCTGAGAAGAAATTCAATGATATGTGTGAAGTCAACCAACCCGCACTTGGCCAGCGTGGTTGACTATGGCTTAGTCACCCCTAACTTGGGGTAGGCTCCGAGCCCCTCGGTGGGGACGTATAGTGAGCTGATGATGATGATGATGATGATAATGAATGAGATACAGGCATGAAATATATGATGTAAGCTGTGTGATTTTTTGGGGCTCTATTGTTACTTTACAACGAAGAAGACCTAAGGCGGTTAGATCTGTAAATCAACTCCTGATAAGACGGCTCTATTTTACAAACGAAATAGACTCTAAAATAATCCGTCACTTGAGGTCGCAGAAAACAACTTCTTCATCAAAATCAGCTCTTACTACACTCCACTGTAAGTATCAAATATTCTTTGTCTAGATCTAGAATATTCTACTGTGGAAGAACAAAGAAAATTACATTTATATTATTACTTATTTTCATCCCTTTCATTCTCTTCGTCTAAAAAGAGACAACATGTGTTAGTTTAACACTTCTGTCGAAAGTGACAGTCATGTGCATCAAATTAAAATTCTTAAATTAACAATAATGCCGTATCATCATAACTCAGCCATCTCGTTAAATTCTGAATACCTAATTGTTATGATAATAATAATTATTATATAACATCACCGCTACAATATATTATATTTTCGTGACCTCATTATATCAAGTTGCGCTTTGTTTTCATATGATAACCTTTTGTTAAAACTTACTTATATCTTGATTCCAAAGACCGCACGTATATAAAATCTTTGTCCAAACATTCCAAAAGCTTCATTACTTTTGCTTTGTTAAGCAATACACTAATGTTTACGATCGGTATTGAACTTATTATGATGAAATAACAAAGGCATTCAGTAGCGAACGCGTAGTCCTTTATTGTTATACCATGTTTCATAAATATAATTTCAAATGTCAGTGCCATTATTGTGAGAGAATTATATATGAACGGCCATATAAATCTGAAAGATGAAAAGCATAAAAATTTATTAGAAAACATAATTTCCACATTCAAAACGGAAATACTAAAAAAACACGTTTATTCTATGTACATATTATGTATATCTCAATGTTTGGTTATAAAAATTATGGGAGATTGACAGATTTACATGTTCTGGTATTAACAAGAAAGTAAAATACTTCATCTTTAGCCAACTGGAAAGAGAGTAACGTTTCTATGTAATACTTAATTAACATTAATTATTTTTTATTAAAGATACTAGCTGTCGCGCGCGACCCTGTGCACTTGCCACGTGCATTAAAAAAAACTTACATAAGTAGCATATGTGTTCTTCCAGACTATGTTCTACATCTGTGCTAAATTTTATCAAGATCCCTTTAACCGTTCCGGAGGTACCTTCAAACAAACATCCATCCATCCATCCATCCATGTAAATATTCGCATTTATAATATTAGTAAGATTGTATTTACCTAAGTTTAGAATCTGCGTTGTTAAAGAAAATTCCATTAATAGCGAAAAAAAACTTCAGTTGCGGATGAAATTTATAAAGGTCTATGGATGGATCTTCAAAATCGAAATTACGCCGTGTAAAATAATCTTTTAAAGATTGTAAAGACCACATTGTAAAGACGTCGTAGCCTCAGGACAATATAAGAAAAAGTTATTGAAAACTTAATAACAAGTCAACTACACTCTTACTTGACTTAACAACAATCTACAATTACTCATATACCTATGAACATTGTATGTAACATGTACTATATATTAAAAAAAAAATGTTTGTTCATCTGTACTTTAATGTATTCTGAAAAATTATAAATGAATACAAAAAAAACTTTAATGTATTCTGAAAAATTATAAATGAATACAAAAAAAACTTTAATGTATTCTGAAAAATTATAAATGAATACAAAAAAAACATTACTGGATTAGCTTCTATTGGCTCTTTTTATTTTTATTTCATGTCTACATATCTATTTTAAATTGGAGCATATAGAAACGTCTAAATTTGTTGCAGTTCACAATAAGTAGGTATGGCGAAAAAACTAGTTAAAGAAAAAAATATAATTCATTATGTAGTCACGAATAGTAAATGACTACAATCACTTAAAATACAGTTCTTATAATAATTAGTGCACGTAATACGCAGTTGTAGGATTATTATTGCACTTAAATATCTAGTTTTAATACTTTTTGCATAAATTGTATAATTGAACATGTTTTATAATTGATAATTGCTAAATTATTCAAATTTTCAAAAAACTTTTCTTGAACAATTTATCGCTAAAACAAAATATATATATAAGTAATAGGTGGGAGAGATTTCCAGAATTAAATCATAAATAAGAAAATATTTCGCCAGTGCGAAATCAAGATGAGACACACAATACTCCAAATAATTTTCCCAGTTTTATGTATTTAACATAACATAATGTCAAGAACGTTCTAGTAACAGAATATATACTACGGGCCTTATATGTAATAACAAAATAAAGGTTAATAACCGCAATGGAGATCGTTTTCTTACGATGGGTTTACACTGGCGATATATTTCTACTAAAACGTATTATTTTTGTTTTTTAAAAGAATTTGAATGTTTATAGGTATTATCAAATTTGTTAGCGTCTAAAAATCCTTCAAAATCTTTATCTATTAATAAAATTTGAGTGTCTGTATGTAATATTGAAAAAAAATAACATGTTTCTTACATATGATGTATTTGCATTGTTGATTACGAAAAAAGGTTTATTTTTTAATTTTTGCCTGTCTGTTAATATAATAATAATAATTTTTGTCTGTTCGCAAGGCCATGTTTGTTCCAGGTAATCTCTGGAACGTCTGGACCGATTTTGATGGGACTTTAAGGGGAAGGTAGGTAACGCATGCGGACATGTTACTTTTTACGAGTATTTGGGTTCGAATCATAAATCGATATCACCGTTACTCAGATAGGTAGCTATGAGTGAATAAAAAAATGTATGTACTAAGATAATGATTATCCTCTAAGTAAATGTCGTGTAAAGGGGTTACTAATGTCGACTCACTTGTATAGAACATATCGTCATCCAACAAAATCAGTCGAAAACCAAATCTATTATAATCAAAAAGTTTTATGATTATGTTTTTTTTAAAGATAAGTTCAATTTAAGCTGGTCAACATGATGTTATTCTCTTTAAAACAAAACTGTTGATAACAGCACTACGTTAGACTTACATAATATATCGCAGTTACAATTTAATATATCTGACGGCAAAATTGTTTACTCCTAGTTTGTAGCACGCACTTCGCTGAGTAGGACTTCGGTCAGGATGATCGGAGAAATTGTTCTTGTTATATTGCTGGGGGTCACAGCAGTGAGACTCTATAAAAATGCTTACAAAAAACCTGCCAATTTCCCGCCAGGTAAGAATCAATTTATGTAATATAATACCTAATACCTACTTTAGATTTTAAAATGAATACTAGAAATTTGTAAAACAGACGTACAGTAATAAACAGCAAAAATTACATTTTCATTAGATTTAATTCTTCTACCCACAGACTTCTAAATGAAAATGTTTGGTCCGAATGCATTTTTAAATCACAGAAAAGTTTTTTATGAAACTTTGGCACCTTTTTGTGGGGAAGTCAGAGGAGCTTTTTATCTTTATCTATATATATAAAAGAAAGTCGTGTTAGTTACACTATTTATAACTCAAGAATCTGTCGGTCGTACTGATTTAGTTGAAAATTGATGGGCAGGTAGCTTAGAACTAGGAGACGGACATAGGAACTTTTTTATCTTGTGTGCATTTTTTTTTTTTTGTGTCGCGGGTAAAAGCTAGTCTATATATATAAAAGAAAGTCGTGTTAGTTACACTATTTATAACTCAAGAACGGCTTAATCGATTTGACTGAAAATTGGTGGGCAGATAGCTTAGAACCAGGAAACGGACGTAAGATAATTTTTACCCCGTTTTGTATTTTTTATTCCGCGGGGACGGAGTCGCGGGCAAAAGCTAGTATATCGGCGCTGGAAAGCATAAACGCTGTAACCCTTGAAATCGCGAATATGTTTTTCACACGTTAATATTTTCAACCATTATCAAACGATAATGATTTTATTATAGGTTATAGCACAAACTACACAACATTGCTAAATACCGCATGCTTGTAGGCGTATCAGCTCACGAGTTATGATTTTTTGGCTCTCCTGTAAAGTTCATACTTTCGGGGTTACAGCGTTTACGCTTTCCAGCGTCGATATATATAAAAGAAAGTCGTGTTAGTTTCACTATTTATAACTCAAGATTGATCGAACTGATTTAGCTGGAAATTGATGGGGAGGTAGCTTAGAACTAGAGACGGACATAGGAACTTTTTTATCTTGTGTGCATTTTTTTTATTCCGCGCGGACAAAGTCGCGGTTAAAAGCTAGTTTTATATATTTTACGGAGGCAAACGATCAAGCGGCCACATGAACGCCTAAATAGTGAACCACTAATAGCGACCGCTGCCCATAGACAACCGCAATTGCAGATGCGTTGCCTACCTACTTAAATCTATTAAAACCTTTGTTATTGACCTAAGTAAGAATTAATTTCGTGTGATCGTCTGATAAATGTACATGTATAATAATCGAAAATCTAAAAACACATTGGTACATGACTAGGATCGAGCGTTGACGTGAAAATTACGATTTATTCCGGTCAAGAACTTAACAACTACTCCTCCAGCTTTCCTTACACATTATGTTACTTGAATGATCTTTATTGATAAGGATAAAAACAAAATGTATACAAGAGTTTGGTATTCAGGGCCATTAATGACGTGATAAAAATGCTCAAGCATTAAATAACACCCATTTTTTTAAGGCGGCTTTTTGCCGCCCTCTCGTGTCCCCCTGACTTTATGACAGAGACTCGAAATAACATCCATTATGTAATCTGGTGTTAACCTGGAGAGTAATTTTAAAAGTATTTTGCCCATCTGATTGTATACCCAGATTTCAAAGACACAGGTCAAGTAAGATTTGTTGTCATTGTACCGACACGTGACTTCAAACGACACTTGCACTCCAAACGATAACATGCAGCGCGGCACGACATGACGCGACCAATTTCATCATTACCACGTGACCTGTGTCAGTCCACAGCTAGACATATAAGCCTTCCATATGAATATCGCATCAGTGATCTCAATGTTTGAAAAAGTAGTTATCTACTGATTTAAAAAAAAATCTATATAAAACACACAACAAATTGTTGTCATTTGTTATTTCTCAGCGACACAACATTTGAGACGATGTATTAAATTATAATATTTTCATATATATCTATATTATTATCATTATTCCTGACACGAAATGTAATGGGTTTCAGTCAAATATCTCTATAATCTTTGAAGAATGCTCATAACATTTAATATTACAAATTTTGGAAGCAATGAAAGTAAAAGATTTGCTGTTAAGAAGAATTTTAACAATACCTATAGCTTATTATAAGCAGAGCTGGGCATTAACTCGTTAATCCGTTAATCGTTAATTAACGAAGTTAACATTTTGCTTAACGGATTAACTTTTAAGTTAACTTCAAAAAGTGTTAACGCTTTGTTAACTTCCGTTAAACTCAACTTCCGTTAATAAAAGTCCGTTAATCGTTAAATTAGAAACTTGGAGACGTGCTGTCATTTTGTTTAAATTACGCGCCACGCCACGCTCGTAAGTTCAACTTTGTTGGGCGACTGTCGGCGACTCGAATGGTGAACGAACGAGTTGATAATTGATATATGTGAAATTCGCGTGCAACTGTGATGCATCTGAGCGTCCGGGAAAGACGTGACCAACAGGACAAAATCAAAAGAAGGTTCGAAATACTATTTAATAAATATTTCATTACGAGTATATAAAAGCAAGAGTATGTAATAGCCCACATTCCGAACGCTCTTCGTCCCTACAATACCCTCCAATCCCTTTTTGAGCAACTGTATTAAAACATTTTTTTACTCGTGCTTTTTCTTTAGCTTTTCCAAACTCGTGCGTTCTCTTTCCCAACTGTCAAAATAATGTCCATTAAAAAGAAAAAACCAACCACGAAGTTTTTACAAAAATAAATCATTGAAGTTTTTATGATTCATGTAAATATTACTAAAAAGAAGCTCCTTATTTGTTACAATGTCAGATTTAATGATTTTATTCAATGAATTAGGTTAGGTTTCATTTTATTTGATCTCATTTAATTTCATTTTCATTTCATATCAATAAAAATAATCTACTGAAAACTTGGCCGTTTGGGCATAGTTCCCTTTGCCTACCCAGAATGGGTGAATAAAACAAAAAAAAATCTGTTTGTATTCTTTTACGGTTGGCGCCATTTTTCAAACATTTTAGTTAGTTGAGTTTATTGTGTTTTTATTAATCTATTAAATTGGTTCATTTTTTCGCAACTGTATTAAAAATAGTTGTTCAGTGAACGTGCGGAACTGTCATTAGAACTTGTTCCAACTATCAACCCTCACCTTCGGCTGCGCCTCGGCTCGGGTAGACATTTGTCGGAACTCTTTGCAATGACAGGCTTTCCGCACTCGTAATGAAATATACTATAATGCTCTAATACTATGTCTCTTCTCTGTCTCTTGTCTCTAATACTAATGTGTTATAGAATATATAGTCAAATTACTATTTTAAACAAGTGTCGCCACAAAAGTGTGAAATTAGTATGTAAAATTTTAGTATGGTTAACTGTTAACGATTAACTTTAACTTGCGTTAAATATTCGAGAATTTAACGCTTTAACGATTAACGAAGTTAATTTTTTAATTAACGAATTAACGATTAACGAAGTTAACTTTTCGATTAACTGTGCCCACCTGTGATTATAAGCGTTACTGGAAATAGTTATATTTAAACTATTAAACTATATTTCTCAAGTATGGTATCAACCCTAATAGTTTAATAGTTTTTTAGTTTAGTTTTTAGTTTTTTAATTAGTTTAATAGTTATATTGTCATCAGACAGGCAGGCGGCTGCCCGTAAAAACTTGAGCCAAAACTTTAAGGTTTATAAAACCTTGTGTACCGACCCCAAGTGAGTGGGAAAAGGGTATATTTAAAGTATTCACTTAAGTTTAATAAACTTTTTAGGTCCACCCAGCCTTCCAGTGTACGGCGCGTACTGGTTGGTGCTAGCGAAGGTATACAACAATTTAGCCGCCGCGTGTATTAAGTTTTCAAATGAGTACAAGTCTAAGGTGATCGGAATGCTTCTCGGAACTATACCGGTGGTTGTCGTTAACGATCCTTACTTACTCAAAGAAGTACTTAATCGCGAGGAATTCGATGGACGAATGGATATCATACTTGGCAGACTTAGGTCTTATTGGAAAAAGCTTGGTAAGCGTTTCAATTCAAAATTGTACACTAAGGTCATATCAAAAATCACTCCAAACGGACACATTTTAATGAAAATGAGTTTGACTAGATCGAAATATTGCGCCTCTTACATGCAAAATGTAAGTATTGTATTTTATTTCTAGCGTTTGCTTTTTTAATATTGAAGAAAGCTATTGATCACGACTATGAGTTGGCCCTATATATATTGTCTTGGCCAATAATAAATTGATGAAAAAGATGAATATAGATTGGGTTAAAAACGATTTTTTGTTTTGTTTTATTCGTGTACGGATATAACGTCTATTGTAGGCATATTCTTCACGGATGGCTACTTCTGGCACGTACAGAGAAGGTTTACTCTTCGGTATATGAGGGACTATGGTTTCGGCAGACGCGACGAATCCTTGGAATCTACTGTCGCGCACGAGGTCAAGGAAATGATTGATATGGCTACAAACGGACCAAAGTATCCAGCTGAAAATGTAAGTAAGAAACACAGAGACTGATAAACTATTTTTAAGAATAATCGAACTTGAAAATTGGTAAGTGCGAGCCTAAAAAACTCAATGTGATTCCAGTGTTATGTAATGTATAATAAGTTTATAACTGATAATTTGTTATTGTCATAATTTTGTACGTGTAATGAATGTAAGATATCAGAGTTTATATAAAAACTTTCTCTATTTATTGGTAAAATAAACTGCGAATTGATTATTGTTTGATGTCTTGACGTGCTTGCAATTTTACATTTAGTTGGTCACAAATATATAGTTAAAAGTAAAATAACTATGATTTCTGGAAAAAATAGCTTTGGCCAATATGCCCAAAGATTTTCGGACAGTCTTGTCTCAGGAGTTTTGTCGGACACCAAAAACAAAATCGTAATCTATTGATTATTATTTAATCTAGAGATGAACCGTTTAAATCGCCTCCCGTTCGGCATAAAAGTCAGAAAGATGACATAATGTTGTCTGAAACATGTTGACTTTTAGAGCTCAGCAAAATGTTGTCTTTTCGATAACTTTTTGTCGATGTCATTTTAAAGCAATCTCAATGATAACTAAATGATGACTTTTCGAGATCATATTTTTTTGTTAATAAAACTTTAAAAAAATTTCAGATTTATTGAATTTCCTTAATAATCATTTTTAAAAAACAATTCTAGTTACTTTTTCAAAAATAAATTTGGTGTTCAATTCAAAAATAATTCGAAATTGAAATATACGAAAAATTGAATTGTTAGTACTTTTCGCGACAACAGCGGCCATTTTGTTCTATACGGACCTCTCACTCATCCATTAAAGAGTGATTGTTGACAAGCGTGAATTGCATCGTAATTCGTTCGGCATTGCTAAGTGGTTTTATTCAATTATTACAACATAAACGTAATATTTTTGACTTAACATACTGGTTGAAACTATAATTAATAGTATTTGTGATTCTTATTATTCAGTTAGTTATCAAGAATTTAATTGCCGAACAAATAAACTTGTAAGTATGAATATAGGTTATAAACACATTTTTTTATATTTTATAACTAATTAAATTATTTAAAATTGTTGTAAGACGATGCTCGTCGCTATTTTAATTAAATGCAGTTTAAATATTTTACTTTTTAAAATATTTCTAACTTTAAACATTTGTATACAATTTTGTTCATTTAATTCATACATAATAAAAAAAAACTTATCAGCATCGTCTTTGTAAAAGTGTCTGATAAAATTTAGAATGCGCTAAAATTTAATGAATATTTTCAATTTCTAATTTGATATTTTTTTAGGATTCAACACAAGATGTAAAAGTAAGAAACTAAAAGTAGAAAGAGGATAATATCGTCAAGTTCTTCTGATAATGAGGGTATGTAACAAATAAAGTTGTTCAATTATATATTGTAAGATATTTGATGCAAAAGTTTTTTAAAAGAATTAAACTAACAGCGAAATAGTGAATTTAACTCTACTTCATAATAATCCTCGCTGTAGTATAAACTCAAACCGAACGTAAACAAACAAAAATGTCAGACGTTCCGCAATGACGAATGGAAAGAGACTGCCTCGAGCAGCAGCGCACGCTTCTTTATAAAACCTTTTTTTTGTGTGGCTACCCTCAACAGTCCTAACACGGCCTCTCCTGACTGGAGGACGTCCTCGTCCTCCTGTACTTCTTTTCAACTTTGCGAACCATAGGCACGACGTTTGCATAGTTCGTTTACAACAACATAGTGAACCATAGGCACGACGTTTGCATAGTTCGTTTACAACAACATACTGAACCATAGGCACGACGTTTGCATAGTTCGTTTACAACAACATAGTGAACCATAGGCACGACGTTTGCATAGTTCATCTACACAAATGACTTCAGCACATGACATAGGCACGACGTTCGCATATCATGTGTCATCTACATGTGCATAACATAGGCACGACGTTCGCTTATTACACACATGTCAGATACATAACTACTCGTATAACATAGGCACGACGTTCGCTTATTATACGCAAGTAGTATCACACAATCGTTCGTATAACATAGGCACGACGTTTGCGTGTCATACGAACATAAGATGTCTCACCGTTAAAAAAAAAAGCAGAGCATGTCTCGGGAGTCCACTCCCCTCACCGTGGCACCATGTAGGACAAGCGTCCCGCAGTCCGTCCTCTACATGATATTAATGGCAACCCGCAGTTTGTCAGTCCTGAAAATACCCTAGAAGCATCATCTCCTGATACAAAAACGTCTCACAGTTCGTTCACTATCTCACTTCTGCAGTTGGGTATCCCACAGTCTACGCAACGCAGAGCATCTCGACAATACATGGACAAAGCAAACTGAACTAATAAAGGGCATCAATGACTATTATGACATAATGACATACGTCTGACTCAGGTAATGGCTTAACACGCTCAGCTCCACCAATTAGCCTTACACTTTAAAATGAAAATGATCGTACCATGCTGGCATGTAACGTGTTAAATCTTGTCACGACTCGGCCTTACCTGACCCTCACTAATAAACTGATCGAGGTATTCAATTTCAGTCTTTAGTAAAGAACACATCTTTAAATTAATTGAAAAGTCTGATGTTTACTTATTTGGCGTCAAAACTTGAAATATAAAAATATTGGTTCAATCTTACCGCAGTACAAATTGAATAGATCGCGTCGACAGTCCTGTCTGCTGTGAAATACACAGACAGCGCGTGAGCCTCATTACCCACATATTCCCATACTTTGATATCGACTCAACTTACTGCGACTACAACGATTATCACGGTAACGATCTGACACTTTTCTCTTTGCATTTATTTTCACGAAAATGCAAACACAAACACAGAGTGAGCAAAGTGGATAGAATCACGCGGATCCTATCCCACTTCTGATGTAAGATATTTGATGCAAAAGTTTTTTAAAAGAATTAAACTAACAGCGAAATAGTGAATTTAACTCTACTTCATAATAATCCTCGCTGTAGTATAAACTCAAACCGAACGTAAACAAACAAAAATGTCAGACGTTCCGCAATGACGAATGGAAAGAGACTGCCTCGAGCAGCAGCGCACGCTTCTTTATAAAACCTTTTTTTTGTGTGGCTACCCTCAACAGTCCTAACAATATAATTATTTTGTTCCTTATTAATAAAACACTTTATTTTCAGATAGCGGAATAAATAATATACCAATGCCACCTGCCACGTACGTGAGCCAAAAGGATCAGCAACCACCACCAACATTTAAAACTCCTATATCATTACTTGAGCCGTAAAAGTATTTATAATTTTAATAATAAGATTATTTATATTGGTATGTAATATCGTTACTATTCATTGTGTTATCAAATAAACAATAATTAAACCTATTTACCATGTCGATTTTAATTTTACACTAGCCTCTTAATTTTAACATAAAAACGTTAACTTTATGATATCTTTTTAATGATCTCTAAAAGATGGCGCTAGATGGCTCATAAGAGAGCTTTATGTTAACTTTATGTTGATTTTTTGGTTATCATTTCTGATATCAGATCTTGAATAATGTTAACATTAAGAGAACTTTATGCTATCTTCTTGCCGAACGGGCTCTCTTCTTTAACAGGCTAAATGATCAAGAGTTAATGTGCCAATACTATACCCACCATTATTTGGCGATAGAATACTTACGTATTTTTAACTTACTAATTTCTTTATCAGGATTTAGTGAAAGGCGACCAGATATATCTGCCTCATTTCTTCGCGGTACCGTTTATGAATGGCTTGATGCACGTGTTAACACGTGCTTCTGTACCGAGGCAGGATTACCATATACTGTGGGCGACGGCCCGAGGTGCTCTTAGGTTCCAAAGGAGTTCCAATGACTTGGGCGGAGCCCTAAGTTTTACTCCATGGCTAAAGGATTTCCTACCGGAATTTAGCGGCTACAAGGGCCTGAAGGAAGGAAATCAGTGTATTTTGGATTTGTTTACGGTACTCTAATTATAATTATTTTGTTTATTAAAATTTACTTAATCTTAGTCTAAGTAATATTATAAATGCGAAAGTTTAGATGGATGGATGGATTTTAGAAGGTATCTCTGTAACGGCTCAACGGATCTTTGTGAAATTGGGCCATTGTCTGGAAGAACATATTGGCTACTTATTTTTTTTTTATTCCCCGCAGACGGAGTCGCGGATGGGGCTAGTTTATTTAATAAATCTGTATATTCAAGTGAATATTTATCTTTTAGAAAATAGTAAAAGAAGCCTTGGATACTCATGACAGTTCATTCAACCGTCACTTCTTAGACGTGTACATCAGTAAAATGAAGGAAGAAATGGCCGAGAAGAAGAGAACAACATACTCTGGTAATTAAAATTGCTTGTAAATTATGTATATAGATATCTTAATAAGTTCTAGCTAGCACATTCTTGAAATAGCAAAGTTACTCTTTCTGGAAAAACTCGAGAGTAAATTTTGTAATTGCATTGGTAAATGCTCTTATTTCATATTTCCAGTTGATCAACTGGCGTTGGTATGCACGGACTACATGTTTCCGACTGCGTCAGCTCTGCAATCTGTACTCACTTTACTTATTGAACGTCTGCTACTGCATCCTGAAGTGCAAGACAAAATACACGAGGAAATAGACCGAGTTATCGGTCGCGATAGGCTTCCTACGATAGATGACAGAAGCAAGTAAGATTTTGAAGTGATTAATTATTACACGCCTTTGTTTGGAACCACTATTGCTCTAGCACTTCAAATAATCATAAGTAAATAAGTGATTAACGATGGCAATCAATCGCAAATATTGACGGTTATATTACTAAAGAACGGTCTTCACGGTACCAAACAACAATAATGGTACTGATAAAAATATATATTAAAGGTAATTTATCATTTGATACGTGTCATAATTTAGTTTTTTATGAACTGTCACGACATCCAGACCAATATCTTGGGTCAAACATTTACGCATTTGTTGATGTTATTCGTTAACAAATACATGCTTCTTTATGTCCTTTGAATTCCTTACACTTGTGTAATGATCATGCGTCTCAAGTGTGTTAAAATATAATAAGAACATTATCACAACCTAGAATGCGTCAATAGTTAGTCATGAGCGAAATGTGGAAATATGGGCGAGATATCAAACAAATAATTGTTATTGTTAGCAACAATAACAAAGATTTGTTTAATCCTTACTTTGTTACTAATATTACAAATGCAAAAGTAACTCTGTCTGTCTGTCGCGCTTTTAAGCCAAAACTACTAAACACTGAGAAAGGACATAGGTAACTCTTTAATGCGAAATAAGGGTTGATAGTGTAGGTGTAGGTAAAATTACAGTACTTAATAGCAAAATATAATAAATAATTTTCCAGTATGCCGTACACAGAGGCGTGTTTGAGGGAGATAATGAGGATCGAGACGCTGGTGCCTCTCGGAGTGCCGCACCGCGCCATGGTCGACACCAAGCTAGACGGGTATAACATTCCTGAGGTATTTTTTTTACTAATTGTTTTCCAACACTGATATACTGTTAATGTTTTTCACTTATAAATAACTGAACCGTTCGATTCGTATTTTGTATCACCAAAGTTATAAGGTTCTTGTTGTTTTTTTATGTACCGTTAAAAACATAAATAATAGAGGGACTTGATTATGAGAGAGCATTCGCAATATCAATCGAAAAACGACAACGTAGTACGATTTTTTTTGTATACTCACTTTTATTGAGTATTGTGTTAAGCAGTAAGTGAATTTTTTTTTTCGTTTCCACAGGGCTCAATGGTCAGTCTCAACTACGTGACACTGCACATGAATAAAGAGATATGGGGGGATCCTGAAAACTTCCGGCCCGAGAGGTTCATCGTCAACGGCCGCTTGCAGCTAAGTCAGGACAAGTCACTGCCCTTCGGTGCAGGTGAGGGGCATACATCAGACAGGTTTTAACTGACTAGGGACAAGACCAGTATTTAACATTTTAAAAAACGGGTTCATGAAGAAACATCGATCAAGATATCATAGTTATGATTTTTTTCGCTTCCAGGTCGTCGACTCTGTGCGGGAGAGACGTACGCCCGTCAATCATTGTTCCAGGTGTTCGCAGCTTTCATGCAGGCATTCCAGGTGTCCACCACTGATGGCAAACCTTATAAACAATTGGCACCAAGAATACAAGGGATTATAACGACCATCCCTAATTTTTGGATCCGCGTAACACCCAGGAAATAAATGTTTATAATAATACATAGTAGTATGTATTGATTTAAGCAACATTTTTATTTATACAAATATGAACGTACATAAATGGTTATGTAGCGTCTGTCATGTGGGACGTAAACTTATAGTAAATAGCAACCAATTTTCTTTGTTAAAAAGTGTCAAATCTTCGTACAGACGACACAATTTAAAGCTATCGGTTATTGTTTCCGCGTCGTCATTGACTACTACTGCTAAGTAAATTTTAGGTTAAATTGTACACATTTTGTATCTAACCACCTTTAAATATCTTTTACCTTTTGAAGGAAGAAATAAATGATGACGTCACTTTAATATATTACGCATTTTAATTAAAGATATAGGTCGAGTGTTTTAAACAAGATTGACGTTTTATCGTATAAGAAGTAGGTAAGTATAATCGTCTAATCCTATAATTTTATCGTATAAGACCATTCATTATATGCGTGACGCAAATGTATACCAGAGTAATGAAAAATCATCATCCAATTCAGGAAAAAGCAGTGTATAAAAATTTTAATTGAAATATCTTACTAATATTATAAATGCGAATGATTAGATGGATGAATGTTGAACACCTTGGTGTTCCCGCTGCTCGTTTGCCCCCTTCTCTTATAAAAAAAAAAAAAGAAATGGTTGTTTTATTTAGTAATATCAAAATTATCGTTAAGAATGTATACAAAAAAAGTTGTGATTGATATATTTCATATTAAATTTTTTTGATTACAATATAGTTTAATTTCCCCAAATTAACCCAATAACATTGTAGATTTAAGGTCTATAAGGTTTATCAATAGAATATCTAGTTTTTGATATCATGTAAGAACTCTTGGAAGATCTTTATATTTTCTGAAATGTAGAAGTATATACATCGAAGATATATTTTATAATCCTCTTCATTATTTCCGCCAATTTAGAACTATAATAAATATGTTTAATGTAGTTAATAATCCTCCTAATTATTGCAACATTGGATTAAGCCGGATATTATCAAGGGTGTTTTACACTAGCTGTAAGAATAAAACATTTAATCTTATCTCAATTATACTTCTTTTTAATTCTAATTACTGTGTAATTATTTTAGAAACTCTGTAACATAAGAAATAACATGAAACGATTAAGAAGAGGATTCACGCCTCATATAATACTTATAACGCCAAAATTCTAACTGCAAGCTTATGTTTTACAAATTCCTTGAACATAATAATCAAAATAAATGTGTAGTTATAGATAGCTTATATTTTTTAATTGCTAAATCACACATTTAAGGTGTGCATTATTGTTTCAAAAATGTACTTATTTTTGTGAAGTATATATAATACTGAATGAAAAATGTCATAAGTGGTATAAAGCGATCTAGTATTATCTTGTTCCCTGCGGTAAATCCTACCAAGGGATTGTGGCAGACACGAAAGAATTGTACGTTCTACGATCAATTCATAAAAAAATGCAATTTTTACCGTGTATTATGTAAAATTAGGACTCCTAACATTTGTTTAGGTTGTGGGTTCGGTCCTCGAGTTGTTATTTAAATGTCATAAGTAACATCAGACATTTTTAATTATAAAAAATCGTGAAGAAACCTGCATATAATAATAGTGAGTGAAGTCAACCAATCGGCACTAGTTAAGCGTGGATGACTAGGTTTAATCACCTCCATTTTATGTATTGGTACGCTCGAGCTTCACGGCATATTCGTATATGTACTAAGATAGTAAATAATGATCTCAATATTTTCCTTCATAAAAAATTTAGCAAATCTTACTAATATTATAAATGCGAATGTTGGGATGGATAGATGGATGGATGTATGTTACAAGGTATCTTTAGAGCAGCTGAATGGATTTCACTGAAATTTGGCTTAGATATAGAACATAGTCTGGAAGAACAATTAATTTTTTTCTTTTAATTCTGCGCGGACAACAGCTAGTAAGAAATAAAGTAAGTCTAAAATTTATTATTTTCTTTTACGAAAAAGTCGATTCCATCTCATCGAATCCACACATTATAGTAATAGCTTGTCTAAACGCCTTATAACTATGTAAACAACAAGCGCATTATTTAATTAGTCCATATAAAAGTGTAAACTGACCGACTTAAAGTTTTGCATAGGGGTTTTTCATACTTAGGCGTGCACTATAAAAGCATTTTATGAATTTCATTTCCTAAAGGTCTAAAGTGGTGGTCCAAAGTTTCGTGCAACGTTATTTCCTTAACGGAATTGGTTATACACAAAGGATTAACTGTCTTTCGGCGTTTTTATTTCATCTTTTAAATATCTAAATAGGATAGTTAAAATTTGTTTCTCTCTACGCGAACGAAGTCTCGGGCAACAGTTTAAAATAAACTCTGTCTAGTATGTGATTCATAGCTCGACACGTGTTCACACGCTCACAACATTGTTGCAAACCTTTGTTCACAAACGAGTGTCGCGTATACAAAAACAAAATGATTTTAACCAACCGTATAAACACCGGGGAAAAATAAAAATCAATATATTTTGATAATTTTGGGTTGTAACAAATACATATGTGTATCATAACTTTTTATACAGACCGACATCAGAATAAAAAATATATTTCTAACCTCTACGGCAATCTCTATATATATAAAATAAAGTCGTGTTAGTTACACTATTTATAACTCAAGATCGGTCGAACTGATTTAGCTGAAAATTGATGGGGAGGTAGCTTAGAACTAGGAGACGGACATAGCAACTATTCTTCTTGCACTAATCTTGTGTGCATTTTTTTATTCCGCACGGACGAAGTTGCGGGTAAAAGCTAGTATGTTATAAATACAATGGAAACTTACCGTAAATGGGTTCAAAGTCCTTGAAGTTGTCATTGATCGACAATCGAGAAAATATGCATACAAACATCTGTTATTTTGTACCTACTTCGTTATCATAGAACCCTACAAAGTTAACAATAAAATATTATTTTTTATTCTATAATCAACAATATGTGTAAAATTAAATATGACTGAAATGTTTGAATTTATAATTTAAAGTTTACGCTCGCCAAATAGCGTTCGTCATTCCTAAATCTGTATAAAAATAAACATTTTATCGTTTATAAGTCGCAATGCATTAGGTTATTGCTCCGTATTTTATTGTATTTGTGAAGGGGACAACAGCTGCCCCTATATTTCTAACAATAGAATAATGGTGGCAATTGTCTGCCACACACGTACGATGTTTCGATCAATTACGAAAATTAGTAAACACTTATTCAGACTGAATCATATAAGGTGTATCGTATAATTTAATCTTTATTATAAGTGAAAAATAATTATTTAATCACATCAACAAATGAATTACCGAGACTGATTTGGTATTATTTAATGATCATAATGTATAGAAATTGACAATGTGTCTAATTATTATTTAGAAAACTATAGTCGTAGAAAATTACGCAACAAAAATGTTACAAATTGATAACAGTTCCGGATTGATGTAATTTATAAAGTCACGTGCAATGTTTCTTGATAACATATTTGCAAATTATCAATCATTTGCACTCTATAATTACAATTACTTTTTAGAGCTTGTAAAATATCCCAGCAATACTTCTACCAGCTTATGGCTAGTATTAATAGGTACACTCTCGTTTGGGAAATGTAAAAAGCCTAACAAAAGCCGGAAAACCGTTTATTTTGGCCGGACACGCAATCAAAAAGCCTACCTATGTCCGGCTTTATCCGGACTCCTGGCAATGCTACTTATGGCTAAGACTCATCAAGTCTACTAGGGGTCATCCATAAATTACGTCACATGTTTAGAGGGAGGATGTTCGTGTATGTTATTGTTTGACAAGGGGGAGTTTTCAGTTTTACCTAGGCAAGTAACCATGCACTTTTTCAAAATTTAAGAGAATTCCGTTTCAATTGTTGTTCCGTTTCAAACGGCACGATCTTATCGGACAATCCAATATATAAGGCCTACTAGAATTGTCTAATCAGAAATTAATAAAACTACTCGATAAGAAGTAAAAAGGAGGAATGATAAATTCTTTAAAAAGTAGCACACAAAAAAGCAGTTGTGAACGTTTCTTTCACTCATATCGATAGTAAAAATATCTGGCAGTAGCCAAGATGTATCTGTAACATTTTATTTTATCTTTTTGTTTTTAGAGAGCTTGGCCTTGGACTAAAAACGGATAAATTTAAAATTTTTACGTATTCGTTAACAATTTTTACGAATTTCATATAGAAAACTGCACTTCCAAATTGTCCTATTACCGCAATTTATAGGAATGATTAATAAAAAAACAGAATTCTAAATGTATCTGCATTATGAAAAGGCAGTATAGGCATATCGACTAGACGGCAATTGTACAAATATGCTCCGCCATCTTGAAAATTACAGCGACTTTTCTCACTACGACCTTGACAGACTGTGAGAATCAGGTTGCGAGCGACTTTTTGGTGATAACAAATAGAAATATCTTCGAAGTCTTTCATGAGTTGCTTGGCGATTAAAATCGTCAGGTCTCGATAATTTAAGCTTCCTTATGTGTAAGTGTACGAAGGGCCTGACAGTTATAAATTCAGTCGGTCTTATTGATTTGTCTAAATTGACATCAAGCTTGCACACGTTTGCAATACCGTATTTTGATGAAAGACCTATCTGTTAAAGATAAGAAGGTCAAAGAAGTGGAACTTCGTGGACCGTTTTGTCTTTTTCTTTATTTTAAATATGTAATGAATTGATTATTTTAATCCTACAACAATGTAACTCAATGTTGCTAATGGATTCGATCGTTAATCTTATCTATTACGAAGAAATACAATGTCTTTAAATGTAGATTTGTTAGCTTCTTTTGATTTAAATAGTAACGCATCGTGAATTGGACATTATTAAAATTTTGATTTGATGTTTTAATAAAGGTCCAGAAAGTCCTTTGTCACCCAGACGTACGAAAATAATGATAATTTAACGTTTCTTGGAACATGCTTCTATATTTCGCGAACCGCATTTTATCAACTCGTATTGTTAGACGATCGCCCAATGCGATAACTTAATAAATTCATTGAGATTATGCTCGCTAGATTAGATAGAAATAGGTATGTAGCTAGTCGAAAAGTAGAAATCCACTGCCCATAAACATATTAAAACATGGACGAGCCCAAAAGCTACCTCATGCTGCTTTATGTTTGTTACTGCGATGCTCCGCCCATGGTGCTCCAATTTTGATAAAAATACTTTAATTGAAAGGTAGTGCTTGGAGATGGGTCCCATTTTTTGGATTATTTTTTAAATAACTAGGAATTAGACATTTTTGCTTTCAGCGCTTACGGCTAAACTATAGGACTTACGTAAAAATGATGTATGGAAGAATTCTAGCTCTTAAAATGTAAATAAAAGTCCGCGATATCATATCGTTTATAGTTTTCTCACAATAGCCATTATCTGCTTAAAAAACATCAATAAAATTCATGCCCTATTTTCCAGTTCTGTTCTGTTTTTGTTCTATGTTCTATTCAGTTTTCTGTTCCGTGTTCAATACTGAGTTCTGCTCTGTGTTCTGTTCTATGTTCTGTGTTCTGTTCTGTGTTCTATTCTATGTTCTGTGGTGCGTTCTGTTTCCTTTTACTAGCTGTCGCTCGCGACTCCAGTCTTGCCGTTCTTTTCTCTGTTCTGTCTTTTATTCTATCATCTGTTCTGTGTTCTATTCTATTTTCTGTTCTGTGTTCTGTTATACTAGCTGTCGCCGGCAACTCAGTTTTTCTCGTCTGTTTTCTATTCTGTATTCTGTTCTGTGTTCTATTCTATGTTCTGTTCTGTGTTCTATTCTGTATTCTGTTCTGTGTTCTATTCTGTGTTCTGTTCTGCTTTGTGTTCTATTTTGTGTTCGGTTCTGTTCCATGTTCTATTCTGTGATCTGTTCTGTGTTCCTTTCTGTTTTCTGTTCTGTGCTCTGTTGTGTTTTCTTTTCTGTGTTCTATTCTATGTTCTATTCTGTGTTCTGTTCTGTTTTCTGTTCTTTTTTGTGTTCTGTGTTTTGTTCTGTGTTATGTTCTGGGTTCTGTTCTGTTCTATTCTGTGTTCCTTTCTGTTTTCTGTTCTGTGCTCTGTTCTGTTTTCTGTTCTGTATTCTGTTCTGTGTTCTATCCTATGTTCTGTTCTGTGTTTTGTACTGTGTTATGTTCTGGGTTCTGTTCTGTTCTATTCTGTGTTCTGTTCTGCGTTTTTTTTATTTACTAGATGCCAACCGCGACCATGTCTTGTCGTTCTGTTTTCTGTTCTGTTCTGTTTTTGATCTATGTTCTATTAAGTTTTCTTTTCTATTTTTGTTAGAGGAGATTTATAAATAAAAATATACAAGTATATTGTACTTCTTACATGAGCAGAAGAATAAAATAAATGTAAAAAGCACAATTTAATTTTGTTAAATCACTTAATATAGAATATGAATAAGGGTCATCGAAATGTTTGTTTACAATTTATATAACACTAGCTGTCGCCCGTAACTCCGTCCGCGCGGAATTAAAAAAAAATCTTAGTAAGTAGACTATGTTCCAGATTTTGTTTTACATCTATACGAAATTTTATAGAGATCCATGCAACCGTTCTGGAGATACATAGTACAAACATCCATCTAAACTTCCGCACTTATAATATTACTAGCTGTCGCCCACGACTCCGTCCGCGTGGAATTAAAAAAAAACTTTATGAGTAGCCCATGTGTTCTTCCAAACTATGATCTACACCTATGCTAAATTTCATCGAAATCCGTCGAGGCGTTCTCTCTAGAACCTCTGAAGGTCTCTGACCTTCAAACAAACATCCATCCATCCATCCATCCATCTAAACATTCAAATTTATAATATTTGTATGAAGTATGATAATTAGATGTAGTCAATATTTAATTAGTGTGTCAAGTCCGATGTGTGTTTGCGCATGACACAATGAGCGTTGTATGAAGATAACCGCGGGCAATTTTTCGTTTAACACACGATTACTAAAACAAGGCCATAACCAAATCGTCCGGTTTAAAATTTATAAATGGTTCGGAAAATGACATCTGTGGCAATAGGAAACAATGAAACAAAGCATTGATAGGAAGGTCAAAACGTTAACTTTATTAGTAACTAGCTGTCGCCCGCAACTCCGTCCGCGCGGAATTATACAAAAACATAATACAGTATGTATGTGTTATTCCAGACTATGATCTACTTCTACAATGTGCCAATTTTCATTGAGATCCATTGAGCCGTTATGAAGATATCTTAAAGCAAACATCCACCCATCCATCTAAACATTCACATTTATAATATTATTAATAAAGATAGGACAGTCGGTTTCGACTTTAATGACATTTGTGTTAACCCATATTGTTGTATCTGTTTCTACAAAGAGAATGTTAGGGATGATAAACTGTCAGTACAAGTCTAACTGCAGTCGAAACACACAGTAAGACAGTACTTAACTTCTTACCAATATTATATTTAAATATTTGGATGGATGCTTGTTACAAGGTATCTCCAAACGACTACATGGATCTCGCTGAAATTTGGTATAGATGTAGAAAAATGTAGATGTCTGAAAGAACACATAGGCTACTAAGTTTTTTGTTAATTCCGCGCGGACGGAGTCGCGGGTGACAGCTAGTTGTACAGTAAAATGCTTTTTGTGAAACGTTGTATGTCATAATAAGCATGTCAATTTTGTTATGGCAATCTTATTAAATGTCATTAAATTATCGTATTTTTAAAAACAATACAACATTGACTTTTAACATAATTATCACCTTATAAAGAAACGAACATTTAGTTTAGATTACTATTGCTCTCATCTTGGACCACACATCAGGAAATAAACCGGTCACCGGTGTTATGATTTATGATGACATACATATTAGTTTATTATAATAATGAACAAAGTCCAAAACGATTTATACATAAAATTATTATCATTAAATTAACTATAAAAAATTAACGTATGCAATATGTATGCGTATGCATGTATAGTTGAAAACGTTTCGTTCCTACTTACATATTTCGTTGAAATTCATTGGGTAGGCTATATAAATCATGGTATTTTGTGTCTATTTGATTTTCGCCAATCTGGCGCTGACGTTGGCATTTGATACCGATGTTGAGGATTCGAATTAATAATTGAATTAATTTCTATGAACTTCAACGGCGCGTTTAAACCTGAACGGAGCAAAAGCTTTCATTCCGAAGCAATGACCTATACTTTTATAGAAATAAGTGCTAATAAAAAAATTAGGTCGTAAGTAAGCACTTCTTGCTGAGGGTTTCGCAAGCCGTGTCATTTTTATTGACTCATAGTGATGGCTCTGCTTTTTCAATGATAATATGAGAGATGACAATACGTATGTAAGTTAAAGATGCAATCGAAACTCATCGTTATAATAAATGAGAATTTGTTGTAGTTAATAGATAAGTGAGAAGGGATTTTTTTTTTAATAAACTGTTTTAACCGTATTCAAAATAACAAAATACTTACCAAACGTTAAACCGTACAAAGCATCGTTAAATCATACATTACCAAATGGAAATATCGCTTCTAAACGAATCTGTCGTTCGCATCTACTCAATGTCCACCCGGCACCGCCCCGCCTCGGCGACATCGCCAAACAAGTGTTTAGCAAAATGTTATGCCAACCGGCGACTTCGAAGCTGCGGCGATGGTGAAATGGGGCGATTCAGTTGACGCATTGGCGTTATATCTTTATACTTTTGCGAATGCTCCACACAGCTAAAATTGCAATTCAGATTATATCAATTAACATTTAAGTCATGTTCAGAACTGCTACACGTGTTGTCCTTGGACACGCCTCGCGACGCGTTTTAAAGTTCAAGAAGCCCGCCTCATATCGGCAGCGTTGCCAGGTCGCCAAATCTGGCAACCTACCGGCCAACTAGCCGGACAGACCGGCCAGTTTGGCCGGACATTTGGGTAGAAAGGTTGGACATCCTGTATTATTTAGAATTTTGTCTCAGTATTAATAAGTACACTCTCGTTTGGAAAATGTAAAAAGCCTAAAAAAAGCCCGACAACTCGGACACGCAATCAAAAAGCCTACCTATATCCGGACGCCTGGCAACGCTGTTTGGGAGTAACGACCACTACAAGTACTATACACGTGTCCACGAAGGGTACAGATGTTTTTAATACCACGATCATATTGTGTTGACAAAAATTCGGTAATTTTGTCAGTAAATTTGCGATTTTTTCGCACCAATGCGATTAACTTGTTGTTAACTAATCCGGGTAGCGTGGAATTTATCACAATCTCAGTACCTTGTTTCCTATCTTTTGATAAGGTCAACGACGCGACGGTCCCTATCTCAAGTAATGTAGACTAGTCGCGCTGATTCAAAGCATCCAAGGTTGTATGTTATCAGTTTTTATAAATTATTATGAATGTGTGTCAACTGCAATATGCATATGAAACAATGTGTCATTTTATAGTAAAACAATTAATAATAATATGAGATTATTAGATAACTGCCCAATAATCTTTGCGAATATCTGTATAAATCAGTTAGTCCATCTCCATCTCCAGTCGCATTCATGGAAGGAGTTCGGATAGGCAGTAGATGTATTGGTTAAGTTTTTTCTGTGTTTATATCATTACGAACTTAGTCTCCTGGTCACACAGGGTTCTTGGATTAACAGATCTAATGCGTAAAGGTTGTTAACCAATATATAAAAAATAAAACAATATATGGTTGTTTAAAAATTTTAATACAAAATAGAGTAAAGATAATATAATTGACAATATTTATTATAACATATTTCGATGGTTCTTAACTAACGGTATGTTTGGTTTTGGGTCGCATGCGAATGCAATATACGATAGACAAACGAATTAATATTTTTTATTTTACAAAATAACTAAATTAATTAAAAAAAAATAACTTAAAATTTTTACAGTTGCAAAGTTAACACTATGCCAATATCAAAATTGGTGTATACATTATTTACGTGGGGTTCATAAGTTGTACTATATGTATATACTTAACATAATGTATATTTTTTATATAATAATATCATAATATGTTTATTGTATTTCATTTTACTATCAAAAGTATTTTCATAAACAAAATTCACCTTATGCCCATTTATAAATCTTAATTATTATTTATCTACACTTAACTTACGATAATGAGTATGACTGCTGTTACTGTATAATAGAGATAAGTTACTATGCTTGAGATTGTATTAATGTCGATTCTTTTACAATATTTAACTAATTTTATCCATTACTGTCATGTACCTGTGCTATAGTTCTCTTTTTCATTATTTTCTCTATCTAGTTCAACAGCCTCAGGTGAGGCATCCCTGTGTTCTTTACTTCTATATGCTTCAGGCCCAACTAGTGACAATATTACAGGTAAAAACACTAGCCCATGGAACAAACCAAATAGTATAACGAGAAGGAAAATCTTGAAAAATGACTGGAAAGTGTATGCTTTCGATGCGCCTAATAATGACAGAGATAGTAATGTGGAACCGCCACCTAACAAAACTGCAGTACCTATAGAGGTTACTGTCGCAAAAGCCCGCTCATTACGCGATCCATTTGTCATCGTTAAGAAAGTGTGACCTACATGAGCAGCATAATCTACACATAATCCTATTGCTAATTCTAGTCCAATACAACAGACAATATCTACCGTCATACCCCACCGTTGCATCCAACCCAAAACGTTAATGATAGTTATTAATACACAAATAAATATCCATAAACACATTTGAAGATTAGTTATTAGTACAATGGTACAGGCCATGACACACAGTAAAGCTAATTCAATATTTCTCTCCATTTCAAGTCCTATAATCTCATCCGTTACCCAGTTGGCAAATACTTTGGCCCAAACACTTCGATAGCCATCACCAGTGGTTATATTTGCCGATTTAACAACATTCTTTACATAATTCATTGCTGGTATATATTCCTCTGGTCCTTGAAAGTTTTTAAGTTTAAATGACATAACTGATCCCTGAATTTCTCTGGCCGGTTGACCACAAACTAATGGTTCCTTCATTTTTATACTAGCCCGAAACCTGCCACCGACAGGACTAAATAAAAATCTAGACAAGTATTTATTAAATTCAGCATCAGTGATATTATTATTTCTTAGATCGCGTGCATAATTTATCAAGACATACCTATAAAATCCTTCTGTCCAGGGGTCTACATCCATCACATATGAACTATTACCTAATTCTTCCATCATGTTCAAAATATTGGAAAATTCATATTTGTAATTTATTTTTCCTAAAAACACCATTGCATCTTGTCCATGCTCTGGATAATAATATTCATAAACTGAAATAAACTCTCTATAATAAGAGCTTTCAGGTATAAACCATTTAGGATCGAACCTTTGTTCCAACTTTAATGTTGATTGTATACTAAAACATGTCATAATTAAAGTGAACAATATAACAATTGTTTTACCTGGTTTTGTAAGAACAATATATTTATAGAATCCAGAGAATAGTTCATGACATTTTGTTTTATTCTCTGCTAAGGCAATTGGTTTTTTATGAGTGTAACAAAATAGGAAACCATTTCTATTTTGTTCAATCCTTTTTAAGTCTAATGTGAAAGCTGCTACATAAAATGTCACAGAATAACAGAAGACAAAGAATACACCTGCAGCACCATAAATACAGAACGATTTTAAAGAGGGTAAGATGGTGATAGCACCAATGAGTAAGGCAACAATGTCAGTGAACGATGTTATTACAATAGATACCCCGGCATGTTTTAACATTAACCCTACTTTAGTGGGTACACTTTTGGAAGACTTTGAACTTGTAACCATTTTCCAACAAGCGTTCATTACAAACATATCATCTATACCTAAACCCATTAGTAGAAATGGCAATGATGAGTGCACCGGCCCAAATGGTATACCAATGATGGAGCACCAACTGACTGCTGACACATAGGCCATTCCAACACACAGCAGTCCCACACTACCCAACGTTAATCTCACTTCGAGCCAATTACATCTTGATAAAGCTGTTACCGCATAAATAAACATTAATAATATACCAATAAACAATTTATCCATATCATGAAACATTGTTTCTCCACTAACATCAGCAAAGCTACGTCCAGCCTCATAATAAACTTTTAGACCATTTACATTGGAAGATAGATTTGCCATTTTTAATAAAAATTCTTTTTCCCACATACTTAATTGTATAGACTGCCATTCTTCGGTGCCAACCAAGTTGCCAGCTTCATTCATATCTTCATCAGACATATTGACATGTGTGTACCATGTGAACAGCACAGATTCTGCAGAAACTATATGACCTGTATCGTTATACTTGATTCCACCAAGTAACTTTGAATAGTCCAGTGCATGACCAGATATAGGATTAACTTTAACTTGGTTTACCAATCTTATTATTTCATCTTTTGTTATATTTTTTATCATTTCTGGGCTATTACTCCATAAATCAAGAATGTTATATTGAAGACAGGTCATTGTAAACTTATCTAAAACTCCACAGTAAAGTTCATCATCAAACCATAGGGTTGCATCACTAAATTCATTATTACTTTTTTTCTTTTTGTACACTGACTGATTTGCATTTATACGCCCTTCAGATCCAAGATTATCATTTGAGTTTAAAAAATTAACCACAGGAACTTCATAACAAAAATCCTTAATTGTATAGTTTCTTGATTTGTATGTTATAGTCAGGGAGTCTATTTCATTGGTAATATTATTCATTGTCTGAAACACTTCTGGCTCCAAAACGTTGTCTGATTTTATAAGAATTTTTTGAAATCTGAAGGAGGTTCCAAATTTATCTATGAACCAGTTTGTATCTATAAAGAAATCCGAGTCTGGTGGAACCCATAGCCTGAAAGGATTCTTTTCTATGTGAAACCTTAATAAACCAAAACAACTTATGATTACAAACATCCATGCTATGGATATCGTCCGCCATGGATGTCTTGCTATTTTAACACCGAGCACATAAAATATCCGTTCCGTAAAGTTAACAAATATCGATGAAATATCTTCCCATATTTGCTGGAGAGACCAACTACACTGCTGATTAGGCATAGGTGTTTATAAACAATAACTTTTTTAAATGTTCGAGACACAACACTTATAGTTCCATTTATTTTTTTGTATAAACATTAGTCAGTAAATATACAATTACAATCTCATAGAATTATCAAAACAGATCGGTAGCACACTGTTTGCATTTTCACACAATTTATTGATTTTAACCACGTTTTAAGCGTTATTTCGCGGGAACGTATACGATTTGACTGTTAAAAATTAAAAAACTCACTGACGTTGGACGTTGTCCATTGTCCATTGGTAAAACAAAGGACGTGAAAAAAATAATCGATTTGGAAAAAAACGATTTTCATAAATCAAAAGTTTTAAACAATTTTTAAACAGCGCGATAGCGCTGAGATTTAAGAAATAACAGACAAAATGTGCATATTTTTGTAATTTAAAACCGAAAAATGCAATGCAATTTCATCACAGTATCACACACACCATAGACAGTATCACAGTGTAAGTGTCATAGATTAAAACAATCTCAGCGTGTCAAAAGTTCAAAATTCTTCATCTGAGTTCAAAAGTCAAAACAAAGTATATTAGAAGCCTAAACTTAAAGACAAAATACAATGAATATTTGTTGATAAACTTAAACTTTACGAATAGATTTCAACGCAGCAAGTCCGGAGTATTAACATCATGATGTGGACAACAAAAACTTTTCTAACAAAAACGAAACGCGGTAACATTTTAAAAGTAAGGTTATGTTAACTTTAATTAATTTATATAAAATTGTAATAATTTTTGATTTTCTTTAATTAATTTGTATAAAGTTGTCCACAGACCAGTCTAGTCTATCAGTTGCCTTCATCAATAAACTTTCCCATATGAAAATATCCTTGACATATGAAATCTTGTATGAAACGTAATATTCAATACAAAATAACTTTTAAGACTTTTGTTTAAGGTTGTTAGGGAGCATTACTTAAGAGACGATTTACTGTGTGGCTCATCCGCTTGCAACAATTGCCCACATAAAGATAATGAGTATGTCCTGGAAGCTAAGCCTCAGTCTATTTGCGCTCTCTTTGATTACAACCATTATTTAGTACTGGATACCAATGTGGTGTTACATCAAATAGACATCCTAGAAGAGGAGGCCCTAAAGAATGTTATCATCTTGCAAACAGTGTTAGAAGAAGTTAAACATCAAAATACAGCTATATTTCAAAGATTGCTGGAAATTATTGGCAATAAAAAGAGAAGATTCTATTCCTTTGTTAATGAGCATCATAAGTAAGAACTTTACTAATCATTTTACCCTGAATTTTTTTGTCTATTTGAACTAGAGTTATGTATTAATTCCAACCTTACTTAATTTTTTTTAATGAATGTGATTTTTTTTAAAAACATAATCATCTTTTAACTACTATTTTTTAATTGTACAGAGATACATATGTTGAACGAAATCCTGGTGAGAAACAGAATGATAGAAATGATCGTGCTATACGTAAAGCAGCATCATGGTATGCATCACATTTGAGTATCAATAATTTGAATGGACAATTTCCTCAGATAATACTACTCACAGATGATGAAAGTAATAGAAAGATTGCTCAAGAGAAAGGAATTGTGTGTTGTTCAGGTACATTTTGAATATGTCCAAATTGTTATTAAGCATTTAAATTATTTAATCAAGTGTGACAATAATATGTGGTTTCTTAAATTTCAATATTTTCCTCATTCTGTATCTAAAAATGTATTATTCAATTTATATTATAAATTTCAGTTAAAGATTACATTGAAAATGTTAACGGATTTGTTGGACTTATTGACAAGTTATCAAAAAATGTTATACCTGAAAGCTGTTCAAAAGATGCATTGTACCCTGCACATTTGACGCCGAGCCAGGTTCATGCTGGTATTAGAAATGGAAAGTTGTATCAGGGAACATTTTATGCATCACGAGATAATTATTTAGAAGGATCAGCAGTCATTAGTTGCTTTGAAAAACCAGTGAGTATTTTGTAAAGTATTAGTTTATGTATTTCACTGAGAAGACTACACTTTTCTATGGGTATATAAGTACATTCTGATATAATATGTTGATTTATTTACTGTATATTGATACATCGACGGCCACCTTTAACCTAAATAGCTGACCCAATTTTGATAAATGAGGTGTCATTTGTTTAGTATTTTTTCCGAGAGTGTCATAAGATGTAGTCAGTCGAATTAATTGATTTTTTTTTATAATTTGCAATCAGTTATTTTGTCACTATTTCAGTTTATAGAATACTAGCTGTCTCGCGCAACTCGGTCCGCGTGGAATTAAAAAAAAAAACTTGATAAGTAGCCCATGTGTTCTTCCAGAATATGTTCTTCATCTGTGCCAAATTTCATCAAGATTTGTTCAGCTGTTCCGGAGATACCTTCAAACAAACATCCATCCATACATCCATCTATCTAAACTTTCGCGTTTATAATATTAGTAAGATTATATTTGCAGATTCTTTTACAAGGTCATATTGGTATAAACCGAGCAGTTGATGGTGATATTGTCGCTATAGAAGTTTTACCGAAAGAAGAATGGCGAAAACCTAGTGATATAGTTCTAGAAGACAAAGCGGATGATCAAGGAGACTTGCTAGAAGAAGAATCAGAATTATTACCAACTGTAAAACCTAAGGATAAAAGTGATGATGAAATAACACCAACAGGGAAAGTAGTTGGTATAATAAGAAGGAAATGGAGGCAATATTGTGGGATATTAAAACCTAGTAAATTTCCAGGTATGGTTTTCAGATATTCATTTCACATAAATTACAATTTCTAGATTATATCATAAAATATAGTTGAACATGGATAAGTGAGAGTCCAAGGGACCCCGATATTTTTTCGCTAATAGTTTCTATCTAACCTAAGTTACCTGCTCATAGTGGTTGTCTGTCAGGACTGAAAAATGACTTTCGCTTATCCAGGTTCACGTGGTTTAATAATTTAACAACCGTTGTGAACACATTCTTAATATTTATTTACTTTTAACCACATTTACTTATTTTAGGAGCAACGCGTCATTTATTTACTCCAGCTGAGAGAAAGATTCCTCATGTACGTATAGAGACTCGGCAAAGTGATGTTCTGGCCTCGCAAAGGATTCTTGTAGCCCTTGACTCTTGGCCTAGAAATAGCCGGTATCCTTTGGGACATTTTGTTCGTTCTTTGGGACCCATTGGTAAGTATATTAAAAAAAAAACAGATTCAAAATATCTTACTTTGCTAAAAAGGCTACAGTAATCAAGATTTTTTTATTGACTTAATTTTCAAAATATTAACTGTGCCCCTAATCAATAATTTAGGTGACAAAAATGCAGAAAATGAAGTAATTTTACTGGAACATGACATACCTCATGCTCGGTTCAGCGAGTCAGTGCTGGCCTGCTTACCATCTGAAGACTGGACCATACCAGAAGAAGTGAGATCATTGCTTTTTTTTAATATTCTTTATTTGGTTTTGTATTTAATTCAAATATTTATTACTTAAAAATAACAGAATTAAAATGTTTTAAAAATATATAGATTTGACTAAATTAAGATTCGTTTAGTAAATAATTTATCTAGATTTTAATTAATAATTGTGAATATTTAATTTCGAATAACCATTTGGTTCGGTGGAGAACTGCGGGGTGTATGACAATAGAAAAGTCTATGATTTTTTTTATTTTATGGTCTGGTAACGCTCAAAGTTATAGTACAAGAGTAAAAAATAAATAAAAACACATTATAGGAGATAAAAAAGCGCGTGGATCTGCGTTCAGTGTGCATCTGCTCCGTGGACCCGCCGGGCTGCACGGACATTGATGACGCGCTACATGCGCGTGCGCTGCCTCATCTCACCGACACCCGTCTGCATATGTACGAGGTGGGGGTGCACATCGCTGACATCACACACTTCGTGCGCCCCAACACCGCCCTCGACAAGGAGGCTGCATCACGATCTACTACCGTGTATTTAGTAGATAAAAGGATTGATATGGTTCCTGGTAAGTCGTCATCATCAACCCCACGAGGGGCTCGGATCCTACCCCAAGTAAGGGGCCATAGTCAACCATAGCCCAGTGCGGGTTGACTTCACACATATCATTGAATTTTTTCTCACATATGTGCAGGTTGCACATGTTGTTGCAGTATTTCGTAGTTGTAAATGTACATATGTAAATCGAAAAACACATTGATACATGGCGGGATTCGTACCCAGGACCTGCAGATCGCAAGTCAAGTGCTTAACCCCTGAGCCACCGACGCTCCTGGTAACTAGTCAGTGTTAATTTACACCAAGTATTGCTCCGATGTGGATGGAAAACATTTTTTTTAATATCATAAGGTGGCTAAAGAGCAAGGCCACCTGAATTCATTGCGGTGCCAACCTTTCGACATCGACAGAGGGGGGATGCATTGAAAATAAAATCTCTTTCTATGTGTCCTTCTCCGCCAAATTCTTTTCTTTATAAGGAAAGTATGGAAAGAAAATGTGAACTAAAATTAGTCTTGGCACACACACTCATTGGATGAAATGCGGAATTTCTGCCTCTTTTCTTTGTGGTCGTGGTATTTCATCAGTTGGGATGTCCCATTCGTGCACTCATCAAATATTGTTGGATTTACCATTGTGATATAAACCTGCATCAAAAATATACCATTGTGGTGTAATCTGCACATGTTGGCGGAGATATTCGAAGATATGTGTGGAGTTAACTCATACTGAGCTAGCGTGGTTAACTATGGCGTAGTCTTGAATTGGATAAGCTCTGAGCTCTTCGCCAGGACATATTAACTAGCTGATGAGTGATAGTATTGTTCCAAATTGTTGAACCAACTATGCTAGCTACGCAGAACACAATTTTAGGTGTACGGGTCCTTAAGAGACCTTGAGCTGCCAACATATTTGAGAAGACATATAGAAGACAAGAATTACCCACAGTATTTTTTTAGTATTACTTGAATTTAGACAATGTATTAATCATACTTTCACCTCTATTTCTTATTTAATTAAGTTTTATTTTGTGTATTTTTCAGATCTTCTGAGTTCAAATTTATGCTCACTACGCGGTGGTGAGGAGCGCTTGGCATTTTCTTGCGTCTGGCAAATTGATGAGAATGCTAACGTTCTCTCAACTAAATTCCATAAAAGTGTTATTAAGGTAACTTTTTTTTTACATAAATTTTATAAAAAATATAATAGTAATGTTAACCAACAAAACTTAACTTACAGTAATAATACACATTTTTATGTAAAATTTGTATTAGCAGTGAATGTGTTAATACCTTCTGTATGTCGTATGCTTGTTCAGTCTCGTTCAGCAATGACATACGAGGAGGCTCAGCTGATCATAGACGATGTACCACGTGAGGACGAGATCGCACTCTCACTGCGCACTCTCAACTCACTCGCTAAGAAACTGAAGCAGAAGAGGCTCGACAACGGAGCTCTACTGCTCGCCTCGCCGGAGATACGCTTCCAGGTATCTTCAGCTACTTGTTTTATACAAAGTTTTATTCCAGTCCATCGATCGAATCCAGTGCTGGATTACAAATGGGGATATGAAAATCCATATTGGTGTATTCTAGATTCGATCTAGACTTTCAAAGTTGTAATCCAGCACTGGATTCAATTTCTGAACTGGTATAATGTAAACTAATAAAATGACAATAGTATATCGTTAACACTTTCAATGCTACTAACACACAAGGGCCAAGTTCAAGATCTAAACACTATTTGTTAATTAAAAATATCAACTAATTTTACCTTATGACCTATGACACTTAGAAAAGGAATGGTAATCGAATGACATCGACCATGCGACCAAAAAGAAAATTACATTAATACAAAACTTTCACACATAAAAAACTTATTAGTATACTTAATGCGACAATAAGTGATTACAAAGTGATGAATATGATATATAAAGGTGGACTCTGAGACGCACGACCCAGTGGAAGTGCAGGCTAAGAAGATATTGGATACCAATTCAATGGTGGAGGAGTTCATGTTGTTGGCCAACGTGAGTGTGGCGGAGAGACTTGCGCGAGAGTTCCCGCAATGTGCGCTGCTGAGACGACATCCTGCACCTCCTCCTGCACACTTTGAGACATTCCTCAAGGCTGCCAAGCAACAGGTATCTTAAGCCGCGTTCACATTTGCCTGACGTGTTGTGTCGTGATGCGTCAGAAAGGTATCGGTCTCATACAATTAATATGGTTGCGTGCACACTTCTCTGACGCAGTGTGTCGTGATGGCTTGTGTCGTGTCGCGTCAGTAGCGATCCCGGTCCGCGTCAGTTGGGTGAGGTGCGGGGGACGGCGCAGCGACACGACACAGCGGGTCGGACTAGTGTGCACGCGCACGTGTCGTGTTGTGACGCGTCAGAAGGTATGGACGACGAGCTGATCGAGTGTAAACTCTCCGAGAGCTATAACGGAACTGATTAAAAATGCGTCATAACGCGTCACATAGATGTGAACAGTAGCCATCACGACAGAAAGCGTCACGACACAACACGTCAGACAAATGTGAACGCGGCTTTACCTTAACTTACCTATCATAAATGTGCCCTTTTTTCGGTAGGGAAATCTTCAAAAGAGACCTTGTTTTCAATGGGAAAGACAGGGTTAAGTGAAACTTGACTCGCTAAAATCCTCTAGGTGACCATCCTCAAGTACAACTGGTACTGGTACTGGTCCCGGGATCTCCAAATCAACGCATCGGGACTCTTAAATTAAATGTGCTCTAGGAGTTGCGGAAACTAAGCCCCTACAACTAATCTGCTACAAACTGTACAAATTGTCCTATTTTTTACCGATTTTGTGGTGCGCTTTAATGCAAATAACTCAAAAACTACTAGATAGTTTTTAATTTTGCAAAGAAATAGACCAAATGAAAAGCACTACCTTTCAAATAAAAAAGAATGATGAAAATTGGACAACCAGGAGCGGAATTCAGAAGTAACACAATAAAACATACAAAATCGAATCGGTTAAAAACTAGCAACATTTAATATAGTTTTAATTACATTTTTTAAATATGTTTAAAATGTAATTTTGTTTTCCTCAGGGTTTCGAGTTAGATGTATCAACGAATAAATCTTTCTCTAAGTCATTGGACAGCGCGGTGATCCCCTCGCGGCCATTCTTCAACACTCTGCTCCGCATCATGGCGACGCGCTGCATGCAGCAGGCGGTGTACTTCGTCAGCGGCACCAGACCACACGACGAGTTCTATCACTACGGTCTCGCATGTCCTATATACACGCATTTTACTTCTCCTATACGAAGGTAAGCTTTTTATATACAACACTAGCAGTCGCCCGCGACTCCGTCCGCGCGCAGTTAAAAAAAACTTAATAGCGTTATGAAAAATAGATGTTGGCCGATTCTCAGACCTACTCAATATGCTCACAAAATTTCATGAGAATTTTATATATTAGATTACTTTGAATTGCTGAAATATTGTATTTTTTTTTTATTCTTTGTGACTCTTCGTGTGGATACCGATTTGGTTTACTTAGTTTAATTTCTACCAAAAGGTTGTTTGGCAGAGATTACTGCTTAGCGATAAGACCGTCTTTTTTGAAAATCCTGATTTACTTTTTGTATTGTAACTCCATGATAGTGTACAATAAAGTATATTTGTATTTATTCATGATTGTGACCCAAAGGGGTAGGTAGGAATATCCATTTTATATGAAGGTAGTGGTCGTCTGCGATTTTGTCAGCGCAGAATTAACTAAGTAACCTTCATAACAAATCCCGTCAAAATTGGTCCACCGAGATTATCTGGAAGAAATGTGGCTTTGTAGACAGACATACAAACACAAAGGCAAAAACTTTAAAAAAATTGTTTTTCTTTGTCAGAATTGCAAATGCATTATGTGTATGAAATTATTACATTTTACTATATTACATACAAACATTATAATTTTATTCATATAAGTTATAGTAATATTTGTTGCGGTTTTGTCTGTTTGACGTGTTGTCTGTGACTTTGTGCGCGCTAATCTCTGAAACGGTTCAACTGATTTTGATACGGTTTTCACTAATGAATTGTAATAAATATCATTTAAAATTTAGCGTTTATTTTATCTTAATCGGTAAATAAATAAAAAAGTTACGTCAATTTTCACCGTCCGGAATTTAAATGACACAGGGAGTTGGGTTATTTTCCTTATTAAATGTGTTCCGTGTTCTATGTGTTCTGTACATAGATACGCAGATGTGATGGTGCACCGTCTGCTAGCGGCATGTATCGGTGCGGATGTAACACACGCCTCGTTACTGGACACTCGTGCTGCTGATGCACTTTGCGAAAACCTTAACTATCGCCATCGCCAGGCACAATACGCCGGCAGAGCCTCCGTCGCACTCAACACACATGTACGTACACTTCCGGACTGCTGGTTGATATTACGAATCTTACGTCATTAAGGGTCGTTAGCACAGTTATGGTCCACTTGGAATTTATAAGTTTGGGTTCTTGTCCCGCTGTTTTGTTTCTTTCATTTTGAATTTCATAGGCACATTTATTCGACATGCAGCTTCCCCATAACTAGCACAAGCCCCTCTGTGTCTTTATATTTGTCGTTTAAATATTGTTCTGAACTTGGGAATAAAATTCGAGCATATTAGAAAAAATCAGTGTTCTTGCCTGTTATTCTGTTATTTGTGTATTCTGTATTCTTTCAGATATTATTCAAGAATCGTGTTGAAATAGAATCAGCCGTAGTGTTGGCGGTTAAAAGGAACGCTTTACAAGTTCTAATACCAAAGTACGGTCTGGAGGGACCACTGTACTTGCCATCTGACAAATTCATGTACAACGAAGAGGTAAGTACACACATTTTGGAGATTTAACCAAAGTTAACTGTGAATAAGCTCTCAAATTGTAAAAATAAAGTAGCTAAATTAATCTATAGTTAGGGAAACAATTTTTTTTGTGGAAATCTGTAATTTCACGATGATTTTTGGTATATCTAAGTCTCTCTCTGAATCTTACATTACTATTAGAAATGCATCGTATCTCTTCGATAGGAAAGATTTAAATTTACACATTACTGTATTTCTTAGTCCATTTTAATCATTCCAGGAACACATACAAGTTTGTGGTGAGATAGTGTTAAAAACATTTGATGAGTTAACAGTACGGCTTACATTGGACAGCTCAAACTTACAGCATAGAAAGCTGGTGTTTCAGCTCGTAAAGCCGTGTATACCCGACTTTAGTTACGTACCAGAGAACCAAACTGGACAAATGGACGTAGAAATTATAGATGTTGACAAAAGTGAAGTTAATAAACCAATCAAAACTCCCATAAAACGGAAAGATAGTGATGCATTGAAGAAGAAGAAGAAACTCAAGAAATAATATGAATATACTATAAATATATGTTTTTACAACTAAGTTTTTTTGTATCTTTTCATTCCTTGTTAAAAATAGTGGACCTAGCACGAATACAATGTCGTTATCGTCAATAATGTCAATTTTACTTACTATTTTTTGGTTTACTTTACGCCCGATAAAGGCGCTTCACAGATTTTGTCGATAACGATATGATGGTGATTATCACAAATTTCGTACTAAGCTCTCTGAACCCATTCATTGATTAATGTCACGATACGATAGAGGCTTCTCGTACTTATTTGCTGATAAAGTTATATGACCCGATGGGAGTAAGTTAAAATAAGTTACATCTCTTAATTATGAGACTCATTAGCGCCCCCCTGTCAATTCAAAAAAGTCTCACAAAATCGTAGCACTCCTCTCATGTTTTTTTTCTCAAATATCATTTGGAAAAACAGATAACAATATAGTTTTGTACAAATGCTAAAAACAAGGGAAGCCAACGGAAGGTAAGAAATAATATCACAGAAGAACACTTTAAAATTTATTAGAATAATAATACATCTTAATCTATATAATTTAGTTTTAATTAATCAGTCGATATTGCTGAGTTGAAATTTGAAATATACACACCAAATATTTCCCAATATTTTTGTAAATAACAATAATGAACTTAATATTAAATGAACCCAATTTATATTACCCGGTAGAACCCCGTAAAGAATATAACATATGGTATGCTCAAAAATTCTCCTAAAATAAAAGAAAATAAAACAACCAAAAGCTCCAAATATACTAAAAATAACTTTTAGTGAACAAAAATTATATATTTTAGTAGTACTAAAATTTTTTTTTGATTTGATTTTTTTTTTAAATTACGTGAGGTGTTTTTTTTTAAATTTCAGTACAATCAAGTACAATTCAATATGTACAATCTAGATTAAATGGACCAAAATAGTATAATTTTTTTTGTTTAATTCAGAAAAAAAATTACGTGATAGGTGAGATTTGACTCGACCCCCTCCCTCCCTTAAACATCTCACGTATTTTATGAACGCCCCCTTAACTTTTATAACGAATTTATTTACTTTAAATTTACAAGAAAATTTTAAAAGCTGTAAAAAAAATTGATGATTTTATCAATACGGTTGTTTTAAACCCTTGGTGTAACTTTGACCCAGTCGTCAGGGATAGACGTGATGATGCCTTGCAGCCTCACCGCCGGCTTGGTCTTAGGTTTGCCGTCAGCTGTGGACACCCTGAACGCCTGCATGAAACACGAGAACACCTGGAACATGGTCTGACGAGCGAACGTCTCACCCGCGCAGATTCTACGACCTGCAACAATACATTTATATCGTCAACTCATTTGTATACGAGCTCACTGTATTAAGATGAAATATGCTACCTGAATACGGTCAGAGTAGATAACTTAAAAACTACTTGTCAGATCTTAGTTCAAAAATATGGGATCCTACAACAAACGAGAGAAACAACAATATCTTTCGTATACCCTTTAGTTTCTATTACCTGCTCCGAAAGGTAACGTCTTGTCCTTGCTGAGCTGCAGCTGTCCGTTTTCAATGAACCGCTCAGGTCTGAAGTTCTCCGGGTCGCCCCAGATCTCCTTGCTCATGTGCAGCGTCACGAAGTTGAGATTCACCATCGTGTCCTGACCGTAAAGGTAATAGTTAGAAACAAATAGACGTGACAAAACAAATCGAAATCGTTATCCACTCGTTACTTATATAGGGTCTATTCTGGCAATTACGACTTAAGTATTTTTAAATAAAAGTCCGCTCTATAAGTGACTTTCTTTTATTATCAAATAAAAAATTGATAAAAGAGATTCTTTAGTTAATAAAAAACATGATGCTAAAAGCGAACCTTTCACTCTACTAAAAACAGCCTTCCATAACCACTTCAACAACATGGGCTCCTTTGCTTTTGCGTGCCCCAATTCTATGCTTTTTCTAATCTCAGATCTAGGTCAAATGTGAAAATATTTTGGTACATATATATTTACTTGTGGTATATCGTATCCGCCTAGCTTGGTGTCGGAGGTAGCCCGGTGGGAGACGCCGAGCGGTACTATCGTGTCCATGCGTAGTGCCTCTCTGATGCAAGCCTCTGTGTACGGCATGCTACAACAAGCAAGTCAACAAGTTAGTAAATATTGCTTTAACTTACAAAAGTTTCTTACTTCTATAGTTAAAGTTGTGACTTGACGTAACATTTGCATTAAAAATTTGAAACGAATTGGCTTTTACTTTTTGCGATCGTCGAGTGTAGGCATGCGGTCTCGGCCGACAACTCTGTCGATCTCCTCGTGCACCTTGTCCTGCACCTCTGGATGTAACAGCAGACGATCCACTAACATAGTCAGTAGCGCTTGTACGGCTGATGCCGCGGGGAACATGTAGTCTGTGCACAGCAATACCAACTGGTCCTCTGTGGTAGAACGAAATTTTATTGTTATGTGATGTCATGTGTGCAATAATATTTACTTGTTGGCAGTCAATCAGTCACTTAGTGTAGTTTTATTTCAACGACTTTTAGTGTGGTAGGAGGAGCTTTGAATACTTAATGCGATTTATTTAAATTTTTGTAGGTAAGTAATATAAGAGGTTTGTCACTGTAATCTAGAGTAATTGTCTCATAAAAGTAAGAAAATAATATTCACCGGAGTACGTTGTTTTGTTTAATTTCTTTTCTTCGTTCATTTTTCTGATATACATATCGAGGAAATGGCGGTCGTAATCTTCATTGAATGTATCCATCGCTTCCCTTACTAGTTTCTAAAATAGAACAAATATTTAAATAAATACATAAAAAATATGCAATTCCACGTGACTCTTACATGATTTATGTTTTTTTTTTCATAAATTAATTAACTTTAGACAAAAGACAATTTTATTTCTCCAATAAAAAAAAAAAACATTTATTTGTACCGTAAAGAAATCCAGAAGGACCTGGTTGCCGTCTCTCAAGTCTTGGTAGCCGCTGTATTTAGGCATGATGTCCTTCAAGCAGGGCGTAAGGGAAAGGGCAGCTCCCAGGTCGTTTGAGCTTCGTTGGAAGAGTAGGGCGCCCCGGGCCACGTCCCATAACTTGTGGTACTCAGACCTAGGGACTGTCGTACGAGTCACGATGTGAATGACTCCGTTAATGAATGGCACCGCGAAGTAATGTGGCAGATGGATCAGGTCGCCCTTCACAAGTTCCTGAAAGTGGATTATGAAAAAAATTATACTTTAATATTTTAGTCCATTCTTTGTCTTGCATTTAACTATTTTTCGAAGATCTTAACATTTACTAGATGATAGTAGTCATTTACATTGCATTTCTAATAAGAATTTGCCTTGATTATTATTTGCGTACATACTTTCTTATCTTTGTGTTATAAATTAAAAAAAAAATTAAATATGTGTTATGACGTCACAATATGGCATAGTGATGCACATTCTCATTCAAAACGTGTTTTAATAACCTTTTCGGCAGGATATTTAGGTCCGTTGATTGACATGTCGATCATTTCTTTAATTTCATGTGCCACTGTCGACTCGAGCGTGTCTTCGCGCTTTCCGAACCCGTAGTCCCTCATGTAGCGCAGTGTGAACCGACGCTGCACGTGCCAGAAGTAACCGTCCGTGAAGAATATGCCTTAAATTAAAGACTTACATTAGTAGTATTATGTTAGTAAAGAAAAAAAAATTGATATATTTTTTCGCATAAAAAAAATTAAATTAAACACTTACCTAATTTTTTCCAGTAAGATCTCAAGCGACCCATGATGATATCCATGCGGCCATCGAACTCTTCCCGGTGGAGAACTTCTTTGATGAGTTCCGGGTCGTTAACAACCACCGCGGGAATATTCGACAGGTAGAACCCTACCACTTTCGTTTGGTACTCTTTTGCATATTTGATGAATGCAGTCGGTAAATTGTTGAGCCCCTTTAATAGTACCAACCAGTATGCGCCATATATTGGAAGACTCGGTGGACCTAAAACCATAATTGAGACATTGAAAGCATTTTGCGAGCTTTAAAAATAACACAATTTAAATGATAAAAAATGTAAAATTTTCAACTTGTTTCTATTAATTTTTGGAAATTCTACGTCGTAAAGAGTTCTTAAAAATTCCGTAATGAATTAAAATATTTTTTTAACTCTATTTTCACTATGTTAATGGCAGTAACATAAAACATTAGAAGGTTTTTACTTTTTGCTGTTTTTTTTTACAATTCATCGTTTGGAAAGTGTAATATTTTTATACAATTTAATTAAACGACTTGCACTGAAATCTCTAGTTAAATAAAAAAAAATGTTATTTTCATAATAACAGAATAATTTTATATCTTCTGACAAGCTTACCTGGTGGAAAATTTTCATGTCTCTTATATGCTTTTTTATAGAAATGGGCAAAAAGGCCCATAAGGATTATGGCCAATATTGTTGTACCAATCATCCTGTACCACCCCCAACTGGTATACCGGACTGGTGTAATGTCGCCCACCGAATACTAAAAAAAACTAAGGTAATCGCTTTTATACTAATTGCTTTATAGATAGAAAATTATCTATAATTGGTTTAACCCAAACATGACATAAGTTATCACACGAGTAATTGCTTTTTTTATAATTTAAAACAACATCGCTTAGTTATGCAGATTTATTACGGCATTATGACTTATTTTATTTTTGCACTATATTCCCCCAGCATAGCAGAAAATATTCTACAAGTATTCTTTCACTTATAAATAATTCTTCGATTAGCCTGGTATGGACGAATTTGCGGAGATTTGATGGGCATATAAAAAAGAAAGTGATGAGTTTGAATGTGGTTGGTTGCAAAGATAGTTCCTCTATCTTCGTAAGAAAAAAGTATGAAAGAATGAAGTATATATCGGCTGATAGGTTAAAAACATATAGGTAATCGGAATATAATAACGCGAAGTGCGCGAATCACCGTGGGTAGGGTTGCCAGGTTGCCAAGCCTACTAGCCGGACAGACCAGCCAGTTTGGCCGGACATTTGGGTAGAAAGGTCGGAGACCCTATATTATTTAGGATTTTGTCTCAGTATTAATAGGTACACTCTCGTTTGGGAAATGTAAAAAGCCTAACAAAAGCCGGGCAACTCGGACACGCAATCAAAAAGCCTACCTATGTCCGGCTTTATCCGGACGCCTGGCAACGCTAACCGTGGTTGATCTCAGAGGATCAAAATCTCCGTTTAAAATATATTTTCATTGTTTTGTCAGATAATGACAGGGATGACGATATGTTTCATACAGATATTTTGGTTTCAGAAATCAACGGTTAATGTAACAAAGATAAATGTTTTATTAATCCTAATATTTTAATTTGTATTAATATATAAACAATTAATAAAAAAAATCAAAGTTGAAAATGACAAAGTTACATTAACGTTAAAACGTTTGTGTCATAAAAATCTTGATCAGACTATACGTTCAGTTGCAAAATGTGTTAAGTTTGTAGATTATTTGATTTTGACGTGTTTTGATACAAATTTCGACACAAGTACAATCGGTAGTAAGTACAACCGGTATTGATTGATTGATACTATTTTACAAAAGAAAAGTATCTCTATACCTTTATGTAAACAAACGCCTGTTAAATTTGCAAATATAAATATTTATATAAGAAGTCAAGAACTGTCTATCATTCGCCAAACGACGCGCAGCACATGTCTACCATGCCCCGTGCCCCATGGCCTTTGATAATGTAATTTATATAACGTACTAAGCTATGACCGAGGTTAATTTATAGTGAGTGTCTGAATGCCCAACGGAGACCACGGTTTCTTGAGCCAAAATTATGATGATTTAACACAACTAATCTCTTTCAAAAGTTGTTTAGTTTAGGCGCAAGAAGACTGTAAAGTTTATGAAAATTTTTACATTTCTTCTAATAAATAATATAAAGGTCTAGAGTTAATTCGTACGGGTTATACATAACAATCAGCTCAATGTTACTGTAACAGTAATAGCATCGGATTCGTGATAATGATTTATTTAATACATGATAAAGGTTAATCCCCAAACTTAACAATATAGAATTGTTGTAATCTTTTCTTTGAAACATGTATCCGCGATTGTAAAAACATAAAATATAATGTTTAAACTAAAAATAAAACCTCGTAAAAATTAGTCTACGTATTATTTTAGTAATTTATATACTAATGGAAACAAAAACTTTATCTAATATATAAAATTCTCGTGTCACAGTTTTCGTCACCGTACTCTTCCGAAACGGCTTGACCGATTCTCATGAAATTTTGTGAGCATATTCAGTAGGTCTGAGTATCGGCCAACATCTATTTTTAATTATTTTTTTTTAACTGCGCGCGGACGGAGTCGCGCGCGACAGCTATTATTTTATAAATTAAGTTTATTTTTGTAATTTTTAATTTCTTATTACAAATTTATATAGTTCATCACTAGATTTAATATTTGTTTATTTTCCTAAAATTGCTAATTAAACGAATTTATCGAAGAAATTTATTATTGTGAATTCAGTGGCCATGATATGTCTTTACTGAAATACTTTTACAATGTACACTGTATATAGGGCAGATAATGATTACAAGATACAAACTATGTATATAATGCCAATTTGTGGCTGAATTTAGTACAAAATAGTTCAATAGCCCTCTAAAAGAAGAACACCGAAAAGAAACGAATATGTAGACCATGTATGTATGTATGTATGAATATGTATTCCAATGCAAACCCTTAACCATAGATAATTTTTACTTTACGCTAATTCTAGTAAATTCCAAAATATTTCTAGTGAATCACTAGCTATCCTTATTCTATAACATCCCTTTAATTTATCTCACAATTTTCGCAAAATAACAAAGTCAATATCACAACCTTTGATAAATAACATATGTATATGAGGCGATAGTGGTGTGTCAGGTCAGCGAGAAATGGAAATTTATTATTTCTGTCTACTGCTCTGAGTTGCAGACGTAAGATGTTAGTGTTTTTAATAAAAAAAATGGTATTAACATATATATTTTTGTACGTGCACGTACACGTTGCACGTTGCACGTTGCACGTGTTAAATCCATTTTTAGCCGACTTCAAATATAAGGAGGTTATCAATTTGACTGTTTTTTTTTTTGTTGATATGTACAGTCGACTAACCAGATAAAGTGTGATCATTTCTGACCTCTTCGTTATTTAATTCATATAATGGGGCTAAGAGGCCACAATTTAGAGACGTTGTTTTGGAAATCCAATTAATTTTAGACACAAGTAAAAATATACAGGCCATAGTATTCGCTTTATCCTTACTAATATCCTTACTTAATATTATAAATGCGAAAGTAACTCTGTCTGTCTGTCTGTCTGTCTCGCTTTCACGCAAAAACTACTGAACCGATTTAAATGAAATTTTGTACACAGATAGTCTAGAGCCTGAGGATGGACATAGGCTACATTTTAACGCGAAAAAGGGGTTGTAAAGGGTTGAAAGTGGGGGTGAAAGTTTGTATGGAATTATCGTCATTTTTACAGGTAGAAGGTTGAAACTTATTTTCAAGGCTGCTAATTTGATAAAGATAAATATGAAATTAAATTTTTGTAAAATTTTACCCCCAAGGGTGCTAAATAACAATAGGGGATGAAATTTTGTTAGGCAATATGTGAGGTTTTGTTGAATGTTTTCTTTAATATGTTTTGCTATTACCCTTACCAATATATAGTCTAGAGCCTGAGGAAGGATAAAGCCTACTTTTTAACGCGAAAAAAAGGGTTATAAGAGGCTGAAAGTGTGGGTGGAAATTTGTATGGAAGTATCGTCATTTTTACAGTTAGAAGCTTTATACTTATTTTTTAGGCTGCTGATTTGATATAAATAAATATGACATTTGAAATTTGTAAAAGTTTTACCCTCAAGGTTGCAATGTAACAAAACGGAATAGGGGATGAAAGTTTGTATGGGAAGATGTTTATGTGAATATTTTGTAAGTTTAATATTTTTTGGCATTTTTTATAAGTTTAAGTAAAAAAAACAACAACAACATAATTCTCGACCCGTAACCCAGAGGGGTAGGCAGAAACCCAGGACCTACATTTGGCGCGGTCCGGGCACACCTCTTTCTATGTTCTTCTACATACAGCAAAGCATAGCACGTTGGTTAAATAAAATAATTAGCTCAAAAAAAATGCTACCCAAAATAGTATTTCACGCGGACGAAGTCGCGGGCACAGCTAGTATACTATACATTGTTTTCAATCTCACAGGAATATCCGTGGCCAGTGGACTTGGAATAAGTAAGTCCGGGTTCGATTCCGTCCAAGCACCAATATTATTCGATTTTAGAAATTCATAAGAATTAAGGTGTTAGGTGTTTAACAAGCATGTACATGTTGATGTATGAATTCAGAAGCAAATGTGCTATGCCAGGATCAAGCTGTATGGAAATATGTAATTTCTGGCTACACCTTTGGGATTACTAGTCACTTATTGCGTAGTGTTGTCTTATATGCAAATTGTGATGTAAAACAATTTAAAACATACACTTTTTTTTAATTCTATCAAAACAACTGATTATAATAGTAATCATGATAATGTATTATCATAACGAGAGAGGAGTTTTATAATTCAAGCTGTTTGCATAACCTTTGACTAAATTATAACAGGCGCAATGCAGATAAAAGATTAACAATAAATAATTTTCTACAAAAAAAATATGTTCTAGTTGTTTTTTATTATATAACATACATGCTTACATTTTTAATTAATAAATATTACATAATACAATTTAAAAATGACCTCAAAATTTTTCACACTTCAAATATCATGAACTCATTTTAATGAAAGTGTTGTCACTTGTTTGTTTAGTGTTACTAATTAACAGACTGTGTATTTATCGTTTTTGCGATTGTAAGTTTTTGTTTTTGTTAATTTAAGTATTTGTTTTTTTTTTCTTTTGTAAATAAAGTAAATTTAAACGTAAACATGATCATATGGGATGATGAGTTTGCTCGCAAATATATTTTGGAATGATTGGATTATAACTTTGATTTGACTGGTTCATTACTATGCAAAATTGGTTCTATACATTGTTGCATGGCATCGCCAACAATTAATCTATAGTAATTTCATTTTGTCGTTTATATTGTGTTTTACTTTTAACAATTAAGTAATATTAAAGGTGTGCGCCTGAAAAAATTAAATAGCTATGTTTTATTAAAGCAGTATAGTGCTATTATGTTTTGTGTTGTTAGTATTATAAACGGTTAAATTGAAAAAATATCTATTATTTATTTTCATCTTAATATTTCACTCAAAACAATTCATAATTTAACTTACTATTCTAAGAAGTGACGGCCCAATTCATACAAAATTTATAAATTAATTTAGGTATGAAAGCAATGCACCATGTAAGTACATAGGCGGGTATATTATAATTTTTAACTTATCATTTTAGTAATCATGTATTACTACTATTATGTACTACAATTTTTATCATATTGTCCTAAACTACATTTACACAAATACTAATTTCATCGAAATTTAAATACGTTATTTTAGAGTCTCTTATATAAGTCATCAAATTATTCGTACAAAAATCGAAACTCTTCAAATACGTACAAATTCCGAGTCATCAAATTATAAAATGTTCTTTTTTTTTGATTATGTGAGAATTATTTTCTATTTTTTTCCTTTTTTTGTAAAGTATTATTTTTGTGTAAAACTTTCTCGCGTCGGTGGTGGACTTAAAGATTTGGTTGCCGGTGGCTTGAGGGTGGCTTCTGAGTAATAACTTTGTGACAAGGTTTTAGTTTCGGTGACAGTGGGTAATTCTCCTTCGGATATATTCGCTTTTGCTGCTATTCTGGCGATTTCTGTGTTGATTTTGGTGATCAGCTGTTCGACTGCGACAGGCCAGCGCTGCGCAGGCACGGTGTGAGAGGGGGACAGACGGGCATCTGCCATCACAGCTAATCGTACTGTATCCGAATATTGGATCACCGTCAGAGACAGACCTAAAACAGTGTTAGTTTTTATTTGAGTACATAGTAATATTAATTTTGCTGCTTTGATATTTAATGTTTTCTGATTTCTACTTCATAGGGCTTTTAACAAACTTGAAGATAACTGTGTTGTTTGTTCCGGGAATGGCTCTTGTTAAATATATTACATAAGAATAGAGTCCCAAACGAAATATGTGGTTAAATACTCACTGATATTCGCTTGAGGTGGTCTCCAGTACACGACGTGGTCTACGGTCTGACCCCATACTGTTGTTCGTGGTGCGGCGTCGGGGGGCGCATTGATCTCGGCGTATGAGACCGCATATCGTCGCGACAGCAGGTTGAGGGTTAACCGGGCGAGTGGGGACGGCACCGAGCGGGTTAACGCCCCGCAGCGGGCTTGAAGCGCCCACGCACCAGATAGTGCCTTTTGCGCTTTACATGCTTCGGATACCAGAGATGCGATACGACGCGGCGTCGCGCCTATAGGCAACGATAAGCAGATCATTCCTGGCGAGAGATACAAAGTAAGCATGAATTTATTAAGAATTTTCTCTTTCACTGGTTATTTGGGTAGACTAATCGTGTAAAACGGGAATGTAGTATCAATGAAGCTGTCAAATAGCCTATTTAGTAAAAAAGAAGAACGCTCCTTTCATCCGTTCGTACAGATTTCGCCCTATCTGCCTAACGCAAAATTACTCAAACTACAATAATTTATACAAGTACCTCCAGTGTGCGACTTCTTGTACTCTTTTCCGTCACCCTCGGCGAATGTGAAGAGGAACTCCTCGGGAGCAGCCCTGGCGGAAGTGAGAACGTAGTCTGGGGTTTCAACTTGCGCGCTGTCGAACACCGCGCGTATCGCGTCAGTGGCAGCGAATAGAGCCACGTCGGTAGCGGACACCCCGAGCGCGCGCCCTGACCGCTCGATAGACGACCGCGGAATTGGACGTGACCATGACACTACCTGAAATTGTAACTCTATCTATATATACTCTTCGTCATTTGTTTTTGAATAATATTATCCGGAAAAATGCAATAAACCAAGAATGAAATAGCTAAAGATTCATTTGCATTCTACGCAAGAATTCGTTAATATTTCTCCACTACTAATCTATTTAGATTGAGACAGCTGTGGATTGAATTTGTGAAATGGATATAAAGATAAGAAATTACCTTTCGTCCACATAGTGATACCGTTTGTAAGAGATGTCTGTTGCCGTCGTCAGCGCCGACTGTGTCCGACCAAAGCTCAGCCGGCGCTCTGTACACCTCTACCGCGCAGCGCCAAGCTTCCAACGTCGCATTCATCAATGTTTGTGCCAATTCCGCGTACTTCCAAGTGATAGTGTTTGTTTGTTGCACATGACCTGTCAATTTGAGCTCTCTGACTGCTGTCAGTTCATCTTTTAGCGTGAACGGCAGCTTCAGTAATGCCCGCGCTGTGCTGAACGCCGCGCTAAGTGTTAGTCGTGGCCATTTTCGTGGATCAGCGGTTACAAGTGGTGATAAGATTAACTGGAAAGTTATAAAGATAAAAGTTAAAAGTTATGTAAAAATGTACATGGTCTCGCAAGCCTTCATCTTTTTGGTATTATGATAATAAGTGTGTAATACCTTAGGTATAGTTAGATTTCTTCTCTTACATTCTTGTCGAATCACTCTGATGAAAGAAGTTGGTGTTGTTGCATGCTCTGTCCCCTCACTTGATTTCTTCTTTTTCAGTTCCCTGACCGCGTTCGCAGCTGATACTAAAAGCAGTCCAGCAACATGGAATGCACCCGGCATCGTCTTTAACGCTCTAGGACTTTCCACAGGATCGTATTCAGAGATGAACTCGTTCCAAACGTTTGACATCGTCTCGTTCATCTTCTCCCATAGTTCTGGTATGGCTTTTGGTGTGGGGAATAACTTGTTCAATGGACTTGCTTGTGCGTGTTCCGTTATTTGCCTCTCTTCAGGCTTCAGCTGTTCAATGAGCAGTAAATCTCCAATATTTATAGAGTTAGTTCCCGAAAGTAGCATGTGATGGACGCGAACCAGAATATAGTATTTGGGATCTGGTGATATGCAAGGTATGACGATATACTGCCACGGTGGCTGGTCGCCTGGGAAATATTTTGATATTATTTCGCTGACATAATCCTGGAACATGAAACTAATCAGTACATGAAATAGTCGATGCTTATGTAGTCTTGCTGATGTTGAAATGCTAGGAATTCATCAAGTTTAAATGGATGTTGACCTCACCTGAATGTTAGAATCGGACACCGGCCTGCCTCGGTAGACGGCATTCGACACTATAAAGTGGTTGTCAGGTCTGAAGGGAACGTGCGCATCCCAGGCGTAGTTGCCCCAGCAGGACACGAGACAGTGACGCAGGCGCGGGAACATCAGCCCCCCATCTTTGTCGCGACGCTCGATCACGTGCTCGTACAGTTCATTTCTAATTTGCTCCGCATTGTGTTTACCTTTAATTAATATAATTAACCTACATTTAAAGATATATTTATCAGATTTCGTACTTTGCAAACAACTTTAACATTGTGACTAGTGACAATGGTAAACCCCAGGCTCGCCCGGTGAAATACCACGACCACACAGATGAAGGACGTCACGACACGTCAAGTGGAAGCAGTCCCGCGTTTCATATGATGAGCGTGGTGCCAGAGGCCAAATTTAGTCTTCTTTCCTTTCCCACCCTTTTTTTTAAGGAAAGGATGGGAAATTATAGGGAATGTGAGGGAATTCATAAAAAAACGAAATATTTGTTTCCTGTGAGTTCCCTCCTCTGTCGATAAGAGGTAGGCAACTCTTCTGAAACTGCGGATGTCTATGGGTAGCGGTCGCTTCGCTATTTCGGGCGAATTTAGGTGGCCGCTCGTTAGTAGTAAGGTGGCAACCTTATGGTATTCAAAAAGAGTTGGATGAAGTTAGTGTACATACATATATCAACTTCTAAAATAACAGCTGTCTTATAAGAGTGAAATTTGTCTGTTTTCAAAGATTGAAGTTAATCGAAATCTGATCAAATACTGACAATTCACTAAAATAATGTTTAATTAATAGAATAGATATGGCGAATACATTATAGGAATTATATTATCATTTACAGAATAGACCAATGGCATCAGTATTCGATAGTGAAACACAGGAAAGAGTTCAAATTTGCCCGATAGTGGACTTAAAGAAAGGTCAATGATCTGACAGTGATTAAAAGCAATAGACCACTGAAGATAATGAGTTTATTTTACTTACCTTTGATACAAAGAAGCACATTGATAATTCCCTGATTTCTGTGAGTGTCAAGTAATGATCGGATTGTGTCCGTTCTAATGAACTCCAAGTGTGGATACCGGCTCGATAGCAGTTTGATCCATAAATGCTTACTAACGCGTACAACTGGAAAAAGTAGGATAGTTGGCATAAATAAAAACCTTGAGAAATTTGTTTTTCTATATAAATCTTACATACATATTATATGGTCAATATTAAACATTTGAAAAACATGGTTCATTGGAGTTTAAATCTTAGAAGAGACTTTTAGGACACCTCTCTTGTCTTCCCAGCATGATCTACTCCTGTATGTTTACTGTTTGTGGGACTTGTACCAGATATTATAAGGTTTAGGTGTTATATTCAGGTAATTATATTTATACCAGAAAAAGATTATTACTCACCTACGTATGATAGTGCCAATGCAGGTAATGACGAGACTGCAATCCAAAACGCACAGTATGTGTATATTTCATGGGCAATTCTACCACGAACTCCTTTTGTTTTGGCTTTAGTCATCGTGCGACACGTCCGCTGTCACCCACTGTCTGAAACCCACTAATATATTGATCTATGACTTCGACACTGATAACTATGATAACTAAATTACAGACATATTGTTTGTAAACAAAGAATAAGTGTGTAAGAATAAATTAGATTTAAATTAACCAAAATCGAAATGTAATTGAGTCCGTGTAATGAGAAAAAGAAAATTAGAAAAAAGAAAGGAAAGGATGGGAAGGGGAAGTGGATTTGGCGGAAGAGGGGACGCATAGGAAGGAGAAATATCCTCTTTCTGTGCGCTCCCTTCTCCGTTGATTAAAGGTAGGCAACGCACCTGCATTTGCGGATGTCTATGGGCGACGGTCGCCTCGCTATTGCGGCGAAGCCAGGTGGCCGTTTGCTCGTTTGCTACCCTACGATATAACTAAATAAAAAGAAACGAAATAAAAAATGTTGAAGCTTAGAAATCAAGTTCTCATTTTTCATCTCAACGTTTTTAACTTGAGAAGTTCTAGATCTTGCAAGAAATGATTTTTTTAAGGAAAAAATAAACGTAAAGATAAATAAACATGAAGTTTATTCATATATCATACCAAATAGTTTTATATTTCCAATACTTAAATAAACGTAGCTCTGGACTCCAGACACTAATCTAAGTAGTTATAATTTTAAAGAAGCATTTAATTTATTAAAGATTAGATAAAATAGTGGGTAGTTATAATTATTGCTCGTGTAACAGTAACATCGTTTAAACTAAATTATGCAATACCGTATCGAATAAGTTGCAAGCGAACTAGTTGCAGGCGAACTCGCATGCAACTAGTTTGTAAGATTCAGTACAATTATTGCAGCAAGTTCTTGCAGTCATGGCAGTCCGTTCGCATTGCCCACTGCATATTACTAACAGAAGTAAAATGGAAAATACAGCTTTCTTAACTGTATATTTTTACCCGATTGACGCTGGGGTAATGTTTTTCACGAGCATGTAGTTTTTTTGTTATGCAGGTTTTATGTAAGTTTCATTATTATAAATCCCATTTTGACGATTAAGGTGTTTTTCGATTTGTATTCTCCCGCCACTATAAGTGGAGGATAAGTGTTCTGTGCTTCGAAGTATCATAAGGGTAGACAGTCAGGTTACCACAGTTATTAATCTTAACAATGTTGAATGATAATGTTGTTGAAAACGTTGTTATCATTAAAACGTGTAAAAGTTACCGTATACAATTCGACAAAATAAAGTATGACCTCATTTAAAATATTGGAACACTCGTGTTGGCAATCTAACATGTTAATGTTGGAACAAACGGATGTAATTTGATGTTAAAACTTGCATTTTACTGAATACAAAGTACGCGTGTAATTGAACAAACGTAGTACTTGAAAATTTTGTTATTTAAATTACAACAGAATTAATATTTAATTAGAGAATAATACATCCCCGCTTTTGAGGCGTAGTCTTTTCCAATTTGTATGGAAACTTCAAAACACATTCAAACCTAAAAATAAATTGTTTTGCATGAGCTGACAAAACAATAATTGCATCCGATACAAAGACATTTCAAGTAAGAAGTGTGAATGTAAAAAATTAAATAAAAAATATACCTATATTCAATCATTTTGACGTACTACTACAAATTGTCGTCCCACTTTCTCCCGTCGCGGGCAACAAAACAACCTAGTGCTTTCTCTGTCATATGTTTCTAGTTACCAGAACAAGTAGGTTAAGAGTTTGAGAAAATGTCACATATCTTTTTATTTCTAATTACTAATAGCATAATACATTTATATATTATAGTTGTATTTTGTATTTGTATAATACCCTTAGTGTAATTATGAGAAATCTACAAAAACATCCTTAGCGACTATTAAACGTCTCAAAACTCAAAGTTGCGGTAATGGCTTAATCTTTTTGTGACTGATGCACCCGCCATATCAGTACTGACCCTGTTGCATATATATACAAGATACATATGATAACCTCTCATTTTGCTGTATTTGAGTCATCATGTCCAAGTACTATAGTTTCAACATATATTCGTAGGGGGTCATTTTTGATAACGGGCGTTTGTTGAACGGTAAAAATAATAATAATACTAACATTATAAGTAAGTAATTTTTTTTCTTTTATATCTTTTGTGAGGCGTAACATTTAGCCTATAATCTATTGAAAGAAGTAAAACAAAAAACGGTTCTCAGAACATACTACTGCCATACAAATAAACATACTACCGCCAAGATATACTAGTCATCGTTTATTTTTTATTCGACCACTGGTTTCATTTTTATTAACTTTTATTAAATTTCACCGGTCCCAATGTATATCATCAATGCTTGCAATTTAAATTTCTTCCACTTCCCGGTCACCGATTAACCTAAAATTTTGTGTACTTGTGTAATTTTTGATTAAAAATATCTTTATGCACTTTTTATGTTAAACAGTGTCTTATTTCACGTCCGTCATTTCGCCCAACTTACTTTAAAAGGGGTACAAAGTTTACGCTTCGCTTATTAATATAATGATGTTCGTGGATAACTTGATGGCCAGTAACTAGACTTTGTTTCGTTGATAACAAAGATACCGAATTGCAATAACTGTGTCGCAATAAGTCAGATAACCGTTTAACAGCAGTTACAATGCCTGATAGCACGCATATTAAGTTGTCCATTTTGTTTAACTAATTTATTTTGATGCATAACAATTAAAAAGCCGAATGTAATCCGGTGTCACTCCGAGAAAGAATACATTAGTTGAAATCGGTTAAGCTATTTAATATTTAAGCTACAGATATTAACATAAAATAAATATGTATTTTATAAAAGAAAATTATCACCTAGAAGCGATCGTCATCCGCATTTGTAGATATATTGCCCTCCTTAAATAGACAGATTTGGGGACGCGCAGAAGTATTGTTTTTCCCGTTTCCTTGTGTCTCCTCCTTCGTCAAATCTACCACACTTTTCCATCCCTTCCTTATAAGAAAATGGTGGATAGGGAACGAGAACTAAAATTAGGCACACATACTTCACCGACGAAAAGCATAATTGCTTCCGCTTTAAGCCAGTCTTCTGGGTACTAAAATATATATTACTAGCTGTCGCCCGCAACTCCGCCCGCGCTAAATTAAAAAATAAGTAACCTATGTCTTCTTCCAAATCATGTTCCACATCTGTGTCAAATTTCATCAAGATTCGTTGAGCCGTTCTGGAGATACTTTCAAAAAACTTTCGCATCTATAATATTAGTTAGATAGTTGCTAGCTCTACCATTGTAGTATTTATTTGTTTGAATGTGCGCATGTATGTGTGTAATATGTAGATAAATGTTTATGTAAAATTAATAAAGATAATTTTTAATAAGGAAGAGTAGTAGAAATATTGCTATAAATAGGAAGTTAAGATTTAAAGTAACTATGTCACCGATAGACTGTCAATCTAGTCATTAATCTCTTCAGACATTAGCAAAGACAAAAATATGAATTGTACGCGTTTTTGATTTTATAAATATACACCAAGTACATCGTTTATGTTTTCTGGTTTTTATTTTATGTTCAAATAGGTAAATTGTTTTTTTTTTTTAATGAAGAATAATCGAATCGTTGCTCTAGTTGTATATATAAATGTTATACTTTATTAAACGGATGGTTGTACCAACAAGAATTGTGTTGCAAAAAATTCAATTAATTATGATAAATCTAAAATAATCTATTAGTTTTGTTTATAGTAAATTAACCTCGGTGGCCATTTTACTATTTCTATAAACAAGTAAAGATTACAGACGAGGTCAAACAAAAGGAATAATAGAAACTGATAATGACTAGAAATCAATAATTAACTACATATTACAAATTTGATTCCGTAATTTATAGACAAAATTAAGAAGATTTAATAAATAATTCAGTGAAATAACTACCATCCTTTTATTTGTTATGTTTAGGTTTTCATATAACTACACACAAATTGTCGTTTTTTTGTTAAAATTCATCATAAGCTTATTTTATATGTACAAAATAAATATTCCTACCTACCTTTTTTTACATTAAAAACAAAATAACTAAATAATAAATATATTTTTAAATTTTTTTGTGAAAAATTAAATAAGTACTTACGATTTATTTAAACTCCACCTATATCACAATACGTAATGAAAAACTTTTGTTAAGTTTGAAAGTACAAAATACGTCATCACTGTGTGTTGATCGGCCGCGATGTGTTCGGTTCGGTCCGCACCAATCAGCACTGTCTCTGATCTCTGTCATCAATAGTTAAAAGGACTAAAGTCACTATACGAATACTTTACGACCTTAATCCTTTTGCCCTTTCAAAGGGTTTGTAACGATACCTTGACACCTTTTGCTTTATAAAAGTTCCTACAAGTAAGTATTTCAGGGACTTTATATTTCGGAATCTTTTGACATTTTTGTAATATTTTTAAATTGATTTTTATTATTATTTGTTCTAAAACCTTTTTATTTTTGGTCCCTAGTACGAAATGTATAAAACAATTGCAATAGGTTAATCTTTCCAATATCTTGTGTATTAAGATGTGAAGCTGAGCGCCTATCATATTAAAATATCAATTTTTATTATTTAGTTTTTTGCCGTAAGAATAAATTTTTCTTCTTTCTTTCCATCATTACTTTTTATTCTTTCTTAATTTGAAGGTCTTATCTATATAAATGTTGTGTGACATTGTGTTTAGATGGGACTCAAGCTCAGTCTCCAAATAACAATTTTAACTAGATTTGATGAAAGATAGTCATATTTTTAATAGTAAGCGATTTAAAATCGAGTGTTTTTTGATAAAGGCAGAATACCAGTCAGGATTAATGTATTCCGTATTTAAAACCTGCTAAAAGGGGGTTTAGAGAATAAAAATAAAACATCAAAATTAAAATTATTTATTGAAACAATATCGGTTTCCTCATTTAAATTAATATTGATAATATAGTTTCCACTATTCTAAGGAACTTATATTTTATTGACATACAATTCAGAGCTTAATAAACATAATATATAAATAGCCGTAAGTACACAAAATTTATGCACGGAAATAATGTTTTTTTTTTTAACATCTAGGTATCAATATAGGATTACTTAATATTTAGGCTTTGCGGAAGAATACATTTCGCTATAAAGGACTAAAATTTTATATTACGTTTAACATCAATTAGACAAATGCTTCCAAAATTACATATCAAATAAAAATGCCTGTAAGCGTTACTTTATACCTATTTGATACCTAATTAATCTTGTCTATGTATCGTTTAGGAAACAATAGTGATTTTTAAACTTATAAAAGTTTTATTTTTATAAGGAAGTTTGTTTATTATAAAGAAACAAAATGAAGTCTTACAGCCACTCTTATCACATAGTACACCTTCCTAATACTTCTTTCTACATTAGAAAATCTACGAGTCTACGACACATTGTTAACGAATTCCTAAACAATTGAAAAATTAAAAACTATAAAATATGGTTGAATTTAGTATAATCCGCTAACTGTAATATACAGCAGGGTCATTAATAAAATAAAATATAAATTGCACAGAGCAAATTTAACGAAACATAACAAATAATGTCACGAATCGAGTCATAAACGAAAATGTAAAAATCGATAATAATATCGAATACATTATAATGTCGATAATCATTTGGCATCCAACTGAATGTTGCTTGACCATTTTAAATGTCAACTGAAATTAAATGCGAGTAAGCTTTTATATAAAACAGGACTCCTTTAGATCACAGGTAAAATAATAAAATCTGAAAGTTTTTTGATAAAATGTACTAAATACGAGAATTAAAATTTAAAGTAATAAAACTTTTTTTGAATAAGAAAATAAGGAAGACTCGATCAACAAGTCAAGAAGTCCTATTTTAGTTTTAGCTAGATAATATAAATGGACGATGTTGTACTAAGACCACTAAATACCTTCAAACTGCATAAGCTGGTGTTAGGCAGGTCAACTTATTTTATTAATAATTCTAGTGTTGCCTGTTAAGCTAAGAGCGCATCGTATATATGCAAAATTCAGCAATATTACTTTTTTGTTCTGGCAATTACACATACTTCGTACAGGAAAAAAAAGTAGCAGGTCTTTTAGTTTTCTCAACCATTCAAGACTATAGTTTATTTTAGGAAAATTAAAATAAATTTTATTACACGATAAATTACATCAATTGTATTTGAAATTGACTGTCACAAGAGATAATTATGAATGTTAATACATTGATTTTTTTATTTATCTTACAAAATAATGCTACATAAAATGTAATGTGAAACACTGACCTCTATACATGGACAGGCTATAAGCTGTGGTATTTTGTTTCTATTTGATTTTCGCCATTTTAAACCTGACGGTAGTGATTGGCAGAGGATTAAGGATTGGCACTTATTATAGATGGAATTCTGTCATTAACATTTACAGACGTTTTTAACGAAGCAAAAGCTTTCATTTCCATGCAGCAACTTCTCCATATCTAAAGAGGTCAGTGAATTTAACACGAAATTGAAAATGTGAAACTAAATAGCAACATTGAGATCGAATTGATAATACGCAGTCACAGAATATCAGACAGCACTCGCTTTAACCTGTTTATTTGTTAGAAACTTGTGGTCGAGGGACCTGCGAGGTATACCGCTCACTTTCTTAGGCGACTGACCGTAGTTTATTGAGGAAGGTAGTGACTTGTAGCCGCCGTCTGAACTGTAATCGGTGTCTGTCGATTGTCCATTCAGACTGGGACTGTGTCTGTTTCCATTGACACTTTCCTTGCTGCTTATCCTTCCGTTATAAAGATCGCCGTACGACGTGTGATGTTTGAGGGTCGATTCGTCGGTTATGGTAGATTTAAAGGGCTCGACGGATTGTCGACTGAAGTTCTCGATGGACCTAGATCTTGAGGTGTAAAGAGTCTTTCTGTCGTTTTTGTCGCCTAAGGAGGAGTCCCGCTTCGTATACCTCTTGCTGTCGGAGCTTTTAGCGAGCGCTTGAAGGTATTTACTGCCGACACGACTATTAGTTTTGATTAGCACTGCTGTCTGTCTGTCTGTGTGTCCGTCCTCCTCGGTCACTCCGTTCACTTTCCTCGCACCGCACTGACATTTCACTGTCCCGTTGGTTACAGGTCTCTTAGTCTTTTGTGCTTCACTGTACGACGGCAGCTTCCGTGCGCTCGATTGTTCATTCCAACTGTTGAATGGTAGATATAATATTAATAGAATATTAATAACAAGACATTTTATTTTACACGCGCATGCCGCTCAAACATTTAAACTGAAATGAACTGAAACAAATAATTGTGATTGGACATTAATGTCAAAATGCTTATATTCTTCATAAATGTTTTACTAAAAATGATATATAATATAAATTTAATTATATACACATACCAAATGAAAAATAAAGAATTAAATACTGGTAACGACTATCTAGGAACAACTTAATAGAATGAAAAAGGATTTTCCTGTCCGGTTTTTTTGACATTTACAGAACTCTTCATGAAAAATATATTAACATCTTTTTTAATTTATTAAGTTAAGCATTCCACCTTTGATATTTCGTCAAGTACTAGGAACCTTACCTTTATGTTCTGACGTGGCAGCGTGTAACACAGATACAAATTTCATAATCAAAGTATATTACACAAATAGTTTCAGAATCAATTCTTAACAAAATACTATACACATACAAACATTTATTATAAATTCATACACAATAAAAGGGATCATAGTATTATAATTTCGTTCTATTATTTAGCTAGACAGTAATATTTTCAATGAGTTATGTTTTTGTTATCAAAAAAATAAATACAAAGATTATCACAGAGTATTGGTAACATTAGTAAAATTTGAAAAACCCTCATTTGTTATAAAAAAAAAAAAAATTTCAAACAAATTTTAGACTGTAAAAAATTGTGAGATACTAGCACCATTTGACAATGATAAAGTTTAATTATGTTTAGAATATAGTTGATCTAACATTATATTAAAGCTAAAAACTTTTTTTTGTAACAAATTAAGTATAAAAAGTCAAAAGTACAGCATTGTATGATAAATTCAATTGTAATCTTAGGCATAGCGTACAAAGCTGTTACAAGTTCCTCAAAGAACCGTCAAACTTGCAAGGACTAATAAACTTCAATCACTTGAAGTATTTGAAGCAGTATTGATCGATGTCTGTATCAGAGGTGAGAATGTTGTCGTTAGTGGAGGGGTAAACAAGATGCAGAAAGCAAAGCACATTGACAGAGCACAAGAGGCAAACAGCGAGCAAGCAGTCGAGCCACGCTACCTGGTCTGACGGACGAACCCTGCCGCCCCCCAAGTGGAAACTGTCGTGGTTATAACCATTGCGATTTTAAATTCCAAATCCATAATGGAATTGAAAGCAGCATGTGAGGAAATTAGAACAAAATGAACGTTTTTTTTAAATACAATGAAAAATAAATAGGAATAAATGAAATATAGCAATATGTAGGATAATATATCATGTGATATTAAAAAAATGGAAGGTATTGATGGAATATATAGTTATGAGGTAGATATAAAAAGAAATATTAGGAAATTAAAGGAAAATGCCAACGAAATAGGGAGAGATGGTAAGAGTGATTCTACACATAGATGTTGGTGAAAATGACATTTTTTTATTCATGTATTCACTAAAAATACTTGTCCAATTAAATCTTATGTAAGATGTTAGTTGTAATGGGGTGAGTAATGAATTTTTTACTACTGATGAATAAGTTTCTTTTAATTTAGGTAAATTGATAAAAGGGGCAGAAGGTCCAAAGTGCACGGGAAAGTATGAGTAACATGATTTGAACACGGACTTTATTGAATCTAACGACGCGGTGATTAACCTATAACAACAAATATAAAAAATTACAATTTCGTTATCGAAAGTGAGTATATTTATATATAAAGAGGTTTTTTGCCAAACGGGCTAATAATAATAACAAAAATTAATAAATACACAAATAACAACAATACTACAAGGCTAAAATATAACATTTAAAAGTGTAAGAGTGGGAAGCATGTTGTTTATGAAAGAATCAAGATATTACTTGAATACAGATTATAGACTAATTGAGATAATATTAGATTGAGATATAAAATGTTTACCTCACTAATCCGGAATTTTCAGAACTCGTTAGCGCCGTACTCATCGGCGGCCGCAACTGAAACAAGATGCATTACTTAAAAAGTACTTTACTTCAACCTTCCAGAGCAGAAGCATAAAGTTTTCGCTCTTTATTCATCAATGTCTTGTGTCAACGCGTTGACAATAGTCACGTGGTCACGACAGATTCCTGTCGTGGTCGACACGATAAAGCAAGATGGAAGTGTTGCTTTTAGTAATAAGCCACTGATCTCTAAATGGTTATTCGACTGCTTGGAAATGACAGCTTTTGCTTCGTTCCAATTAAAATGTGCATGTCGATGCACCGTGACAGTTAATTCTATCTATATTATGCATATCATATCAGCACCAAAATGGCGAAAATCAAATAGGCACAAAATACTATGTCTTATAGCCAGTCAATTTATAGAGGTCAGTGTAATAATAGTATCTATCTTGCTCGCACTCACATGAATCGCAACTGCAAGATAGAGGGTAGAGGAGGACGGAGGACTCACCCGATCAGTCTGCGTGGCGACGTTGACGGTGTCGTCGCTGCGGGGCTCGTGGCTCTCCGCCATGCGCAGCATCTGCTGCTGCAGGACGCGCACCAGCCGGTCGCGCTCCTCCAACTGACTCTGGAATGGATAAAAAACTATTAGAATACCACAAAATACAAAAAAAAATAGAGGAGATTTTTTAAAACACTGGGTGGCAAGCGATCATTTGATATCACTGAAATAGTGAAGTGACCTACCCATAGACATTTGCCCGGAGCAAAAACGTTTCTTGGACAGAGGACAGGATGCGCCGCTAAATTTCCCTTTTCTATTCATCCCCGACAAATCTATTTTCACTCCCTATCCTTTTCTACTAGTCTACGATGAAAATACTTTTGGATTGAAGAGTGAAGACAGTGAGAGTTACATTAGAAGCAGCTCAGTTACCTGCAGATAGAGGATCTGTCGGCGCATCTCGGCTGCGGCGTCTGGCGGCAGCGCGGCCGCGGGGGGGCGGCGCCCGTTGCCGCGCGCGGGGCTCTCCGCGCACGCCGCCAGCAACGGGTCGAGAGTTTCGCTCTGTAACGCACAACGACCACATCAATCATAGCACAATACATCTTCTATCAATACAGATTGCTTGCTTACCAGCTTAATAAATGTATTATATCTAATGTGAATATTTTGTAGCTATTGAAATATGTATGGAAAGTCCAATATTGCTACTTTTGGTGATGGAATTGCCAAGCATTTAAAATAGAATGGATAAGTATAAGACAGAGTAATGGCTATTTTCATTTTAGCATTTAGGGTATGGCAGTTTTATTAAATTGTAGCGTTATTTATACTGAAAACTAATTTGTGATGGAATAAAAAAAGTAGATAATATTTATAGAAGCTTTCATTTTAATTTGCGATTACATCGGCAAACACTAAAAAAAAGTCTGTGAATGGAAATTACAAATGTCCGATTGAGTCGTGCTGTACGAGTATAATGCTACTTGTTATGGCAATTAAAGTCGGTCTGTTTGTAATATATTCGCATTTGTGCGTCATCGCGACCAAAGTCCATAATATCTGATGATGCTGAACAAATCCGCCCACAAGTGGACTTTATTTAAAACGTATTTAAACAAAGATATTAAAAAGTAATTCCATATAAGCTATTTCCTTACTAAGCATTTTATTTATGAGACAGAACTATACATTATTAAAGATATCCGTTCAGTGTTAACTATTTTAATCACAAAAAACTTATTTTATATTACCAGCAAGCAGCGCGCTTTGGACTTAATTTTTATTTTATTAGCAACAAAAAAAATATAAAGATGTCCGAATCATTCCATAATACCTAATAGTTATGGATTTTGCCCTAGTTCAGGATCCAAGGGTTCCACATAATTGTGTTACAATAAAGCAGTTATTTATTTATTTATTTATTTATAGTTTATTTCATAATGTATTTTAAAACAAACTATTCTAGTATGACATTTTTTTTAGTTTTCTTTAACAGCTAAGCTTTGACTATACTCGTATATTCATACTTTATGGATGTACTAAATCGCTACTAAACAAACCTCTGCCATTATGTTACATTTGCATAAACTTATACATTAACATAATGCTTTCAGAGTAAAATGGTAAAGTTCACAATATTATTTTAGGATAATTCTATGACATGAAACAAACATGAAATATGAATATGTCAAAGGTTTATACTAGAATAACATGATTACGTGAATATGGAGTCTACTGAATGTAATGTTATAAATAAAATTATAATATTATTCGTTTGGTTCTTCTTGTCTTGTTGTATAATAAATTATTTACTTTTATTCCTTGATAAAAGCTTTTAATAAAAACAGTTAAGTAGGTAATTTAGAGCAAAATATTATTTGATATCAAACAACAAAATATGTATATGCGAACTGTTTATGAAAACTAAACATGTTACCATTAAATTAAAGACAATTGGCGCCACCTGGAAACTGCAAACTACCATATTTGATACTTGCAATATTAAAAAATACTCATCTTATTATAATCATTTACTTGATAAAAAATAGAGAAATGTGCAAATACAAGGCAAAGTGTCAAGTTACGAGTATAAAGAAAAGGCAAACAAGATTAAAAAATAAAATAACATGCGGTGCATTATTACTTACACTCATCGAATGAGGCTCCTCCCCGGGCTGCATGCGGCAAACACCGATGCAAACAAACAAACAAGTTACGAAACAAAAAGAAAATAAAACATCTGCGCAAACACAAGCAAAATTACAATAATACTTTCAAAACAAATCAAGCATTTACAGACAGAAATACAAAATGTTATAAAAAAAAATTACATAACATTAATGCTGATGAATTAAAATACATTAAGAATAAATACATGCAAATTTAATTTACAGTATAAATAACAATATTCTTTAATCTACAATAATAATAAAATAATTAAAAACTTTAATATTCCGATTTAAAATGTTTGACAGTGTTTTACGATTTCTTTCTTCTAAATATATTTATGAGATATTATTCAGCTAATAATATTACTTCAATGTCACAAAACTACATATTTAGTCTTCAACAAATATAGAAACTAGTTCGCTACTTATGAACACTACAAGCTTTGAGATAAATACGTTAGCAGTCTCAAAGACTTTGTATAAGAATTGTAATACATTTATTTCTTTTAATAACGGTATTATTCACTTCAATTAGTAGGAAGTGAAACGATCGCGTGCAAGTTATCGTAACAGGACGAAAGTTCATCTTGTCATAAGTGTGATGTGAAGCAAGTCTCGATTGTTATCTGAACTGAGCTCAATCCCAAGCTTTCTGTCTCCGTGTGGGAACTGTGCCTGATGCACCTAACGGCAACTTGATGACGTAATAAAAATTATTACTTTATATTTTTATATATTTTAATGAGGTTGACATTATGTTAGTTTTTAATCAGCAATATCTTTGAAGTATTAGGATAAAATAATTATTTCAGCTTGAAAATATAAATAACAGAAGATGAAATATTATTATTAATTCAAAGTTCAGACAATTTACCCGGATGTTGTATAACTATTGTAGCATTGGTATTGTATAAGTATTATATACATTAATATTGAATAATTAAGCTATACCAAAACAATATAATATGTTAAATAATTATGTAATATTATATCCAACTACATTTAGCATTCTTCATTTGTTAATGACTACATAATATGCTAGACTATCTTACATATTTACATCATTGACTGAGTGATATACTCAGGATATATATCGTTCGTCCACTAAAAGTAAGCACAACAAAAATACCTGCGCAGTAAGATTCTACGAATGGATAGAATAAGAAATTATAATTTGAGAAATGATCAATTCTGTTAACCTTTGATTATGCGAAGATTAAGAATGTCTGCACTATTATAGTGTACTTTCTTCTATGATATCTTACCTCCTGTAGGACTCGTTTGAGCTGCAGCAGTAAGGTCTTGATGTCGACGACATCTTGCAGCAGGGACGAGGGCGCCGGGGCGGGCGAGGCGCTGCCCTCGCTCTCCGCCGGTGTGGCCGTTCGCGACCGCTGCAATAGTCGCGCTGTACGCACTGGCAGACTCGCTCTGGGTGTGGATAAGATCAGAATTTAATGAGTTAGAACTACATCTAGAGGTGATGTAAAGTAAGGTAATAGGATTGCCAAACAAGCACAATACACTGTAATGATTTAATTGATTGATTGATGATAAAACGTAAAACACGAAAAGTTATGTTGAAATTTTTATTTCGGTGTGTAAAAATACACTAGATTTTCAATTATCTTGAGGTTTGATGAGGTTGAGCTCCAAAATATTCGTAAGGCTTCACCAAACTTTTACCTGAGATTATACTATTGGTCACATTAACTATGTAGCATGAAGCCATATATTTTAAGCTGAATGCCCAAAACATAAGAATTTTACTGGGTAGAACGCAGGTAAAATATAGAAATTAAAAAACAATTTTTGTTTAAACAAGATTTTATTATGTGCTAGTTACTTAAAAGAACTAAAAATTTAAAAAAAAACGACCGTCAAAACGATTCAAACGAGCGCAAACTCGAAGAGGTTATGTCGTTTCATTGCGTAGTTTCTATTTCCACCTTCCAGCTCCATGAACTTATCAGCACTATGTCATCTCAAAATAGTGCATTGTCACATGATTTACATATGTATGCAAACTAGTAGCTAATAGCTACTAGTAGCTGAATCACAAACCAGGAAGTCGTTTAAATTTAATTTGCAAGATTTGATGACAAACATCGAGATAGGTGAAACTAAACAAAAGCTTGTGATAAAAATGCATAATCGAAACTGCGATATGAGAGTGCAATATTTACATAACAGTACACGATTACATTTTATGTTTTTGTTTGAACGCTTTTATATACTTTGCTGGGTTTTATATAAGCGATTAATATAACTAAAATGTATGTTTAATTTTTTTATTTGTATAATAACATGTCTTTTAGTAGATAATGTGACATGTATTGAGGATCATAATCCTCGAGAAGTAAGTGATAGGATGAAAAAATTACCGTAAAGCTAAGCTGTTATTTAAAAAAAAATACAGTCGAATTGATAACCTCCTTCTTTTTGAAGTCGGCTAAAAACTATTTTGTAAAAACAAATGACATTTATAACTAGCAGTTTAATTTAGGCAATCAACTCGGGGAGTGTACGCGCCGCGCCTATCAAATTAATTAATGAAAACGGTCCTTCTTTTTTCCCGTTTTATAATACTACTGTATATTTTTAATTGTTCCTGGTAAATTTACTTTCATTTGTGCACAACAATGATTTCATAATTAAATTAAAACAGCATAATGGCTGCCATGAATGGAGTTTGACGTTCCTCTGTTTACATAATTTAGCTAATTATTTGAAATGAGATATGTAATTTTCCTTTCATTTGAAAATCTTACTAATATTATAAACTAGCTTTTACCCGCGACTCCGTCCGCGCGAAATAAAAAATAGAAAACGTGGTAAAAATTATCCTATGTCCGTTTCCTGGTTCTAAGCTACCTGCCCACCAATTTTCAGTCAAATCGATTCAGCCGTTCTTGAGTTATAAATAGTGTAACTAACACGACTTTGTTTTATATATAGATGCCACTGTTTGGATGGATGGATGGATGGATGAATAGGTAGATGTTTGTTTTAATGTACCTCCAGAACGACTCAAACGGATCTGGATGAAATTTGGAATGTATGTAGAACATAATCTGGAAGAACACATAGGCTACTAATTAAGTTTTGTATTTATTTCCGACGGAGTCACAGGTTTATAAAATTAACTTGACGTTTATAAACAACACTATTATAAATTCCATTTTCTTATACAAGCAGGAATTACGTATACGAATGCAAAGTAAATAAAAATCAATTGAAATAACTGGAGCTCAATAATACATTAAGATTAGTTTGATTTATTCTTAGCTGTATTTCCAATGTCAAAAAGTAACTTGAGGACGGAGAAAGGAAAATCGCAGCAGCTCGTTATGAAACCGTTGACCGATAGACCGCAACAAAAAATTCAAGAAATACGTAAATACAATATTGGTAACAGATCCATTTATAGTTTATAGTACTATGAATCTACATTTGAACTTATATATAAACGGAGCTGCCATTCCAGGGAAAGTCATTGAAATTCACATGACCTTGACTTACTTTCGTAGTCGCTCTGTTAACAAATTTTTATTATACCAATTTAAATATACTTTTTTAACTTGATGTTGGAAAAAATAAACATTAAATATTTTTGTTATAATTTCAAATGAACTCATAGCGTGGGAGCTGGTGGTATTGTTTATTCAAAATCGGATTCGTAGCCTTGGTTTATATCCTATGTTTGTTCATATGTGACGAAAACGGATAGCACTTTCGACCGCCAACGATTTAGCCTCGAACATGATTGCGGTCAAATTGGCCATTAGCCTTTTATAACGAAACATTGGATATAACTTAATAGCTAAAACCCAATCGAGGCAATAAGGAAATAAATCACGTGCGAAAACGATCATTTTATAGTAAATAATATCGGTGCACACGCAACAGGTCTCTATATCGTGGGCTATTTATGCGACGCTTGTCAGCCTGATAACATCGGTAGATAACTACGATTGATACGATACGATATCAATTTTATTTTTATTTCAATTTTAAGATTTGTGCAAAAGGATTCTTTGAGCAATAGTTGCATCTTATTCTTGCAACGATTGTTTGCGTGAGGGTGTATATGGCACCTGTACTGGCGGGCGCGCTGGCTGCGTAGGCTGGGCGCGGGGCTAGCTGAGCGGGCCGAGGCGGTGGGCTCGGCTACGTGCAGGTCGGTCTTCTGGCGGCGCGCGCCCAGCTGACCGGACCCAGTCGACGTGGCCGCGGCACGCATTGCAAGCGAATCGGTTTCACGGCGCGCTGCACGCGCTCGTGCTACACTGACGGCCGCGCGCCGCACGCCGCACGCCGCGCTATCTCCACCGCCACCTCGCCCGGAACAATTAGATCTCAACGTAGCGACCCTACTCATTCATGCCGAACAGATCACAATAATCACGATTTCTTCTTGTCACACTCTGTTTCGACCCGGCGTCCGTCTCGGACTGTAACCGTACGCAGTCTAATTGCAAATGAACTATTTACGAGCGGTCGGAGTGCGACGTACATATATCTCGCGTCATTTCGTTATTACTGATATAGCGTACGCGAATATGTACAGCGAGCCGACTGAAGCGTGTCGGATGACGCGGCAACGGCAACGACGCCGGCGACGGCGAGGTGTGTCGGTAGCGATGGACAAGGCGAGTGTCACTAGTGCCGTGACGGCTGGGCGTCGCGGCGCCGCGAGTCACGCTCGCCGCTCCGCACCGCCACCACAAAACACTTTCTTTCGCATATGATATTGTAAAGTCTAGGATTGCACCAAAACCACAATAGTTTTCGTAGGTACGGCCAACACACGGTTACTGCAGACAACATTGTATTGTCGTAGTTTCAATTTATATAAACTATCGACGGACTTGTACGAATATGATTACAAAGGGCATAGGATAGCGGGTGTGGGTCAGTGTCACCGTCTAGCTACGTTTGTTTATGCCGTGAAGGGCCGCCGGCTGCCGACTCGGTGCCTCCGGACCGCAACGCGCATGCGCGCACTCGCTCAATAACTTGCCCCTCTCAGCTGATTCACTGAGTAGATTTAAATAAGCAGCTAGAAATGTTTTAATGAAAGTCGAGCACTTTATTGCAAAAACACGTAAACCATACGCACAAACGTTTTACGATTACAATTATCGACAGGAATTAAAGTAGATTTCAATATAAATTCTAAAATAATAGTAAACCTAGACATATAAAATAGCCATATGAATAGCCACGATGAAGTAAATAATTAAAAAAAAAAACAGAGTAATTATTCTTTACTAGCTGTCGCCCGCGACTCCGTCCGCGCGGAATAAAATAAAATAGAAAACGGGGTAAATATTATCCTATGTCCTTTTCCTGGTCCTAAGCTACCTGCCCACTAATTTTCAGTCAAATCGATTCAGCCGTTCTCGAGTTATAAATGGTGTAACTAACACAACTTTCTTTCATATATATAGATTTAGTTCATTTAAGATAAACGATCACAAAACCGTTACGAAATTATGTCAAACGTTAGGTATGGATATGGAGAGATAACGGATTGTGTCAAAGTATCGTCATCGCTGGATATCCAGTAAGTGGTGGGTACATTATCTGACGCAGCCACCGGAGCGGAGCAGCATTGTCCAAAACTAACGGTATCGAACACTTAGCGTAACATCACAACTAAATTGAAGCGACTTAACTTACGCTTTCAAATTGATTTTGACTCCGTTGTTTACACGTAAAACCCTTTTCCCACGTAAATATTTTTAACCAGTCCTGTTTTAATAAAGACATAAAAATACATAATATTATAGGTAACTATTAGCCATTATAGATGGCAATAGCTAAGTCACGTTCTCGAAGATAATCCACTTAGAAACGATACTTGAAAGGTATAAGTATATAAAATGGATACCTTAGAAGAAATAATGCTACCCCCCACTATTTTCAAGGTGACGTGACGTAACGTAACGTAACCTGTCACCTTGCATTTGTAAACTATTTCAGTTCGGGCTATGAGTAGTCATTTTGTAAACTATCAGTAAATCTATAACATATAAGCAGTAGAAGTCAAATTATAGACTTCCATGTTGTTTGCATTTTGTGAGGATGCGTCATATTATGGCATATTTTGTTACCTGAGAGACAGGAAAGATTTAATGTAGAGAGGATGCGGACGTTACAGATTAAGTGTAAAACGCCATCTATATTAATGTTTGTGTACTACAAACATTAGCATATATTTATTAAAAACAAACAGATGTGGCAAAATTTTCAAGGTAGTTTAAAATAAGTAAGGAGGGAGAATTTTAAGTAAAATTAATGTTAGTTGCGGAAATGCCGACTAAATAAGTACATTTTACTGTAATAGAGGGCGCTCGTAATTTTATACATAGGTATTAACTAAAAAAAATCAGTAGAATCGCCAGTAAAGGTGCCTATTTTGTTTTATTTTGTAAGCCTTATCTTATAACATAAAGTGAAAGTTTTACTCAATTCGTATTAACTAGGTAAATAAAAAACTTTTTTTATTAATATAATGCTTGTTCTCAGCAATGAAATACCGCGTACAAGGTAATCTGGTATACTTTTATTCTTAAAAATCGACTGATATTAAATAAATTGCAATTTTGTGAATCAATAATCCGATTTAAATGATATTTGTTTTCGTTTTACTTCAATAAATGCAACACGAGACGGACGTACCGAAACACGAGCTTGTATTTCCTGCAATGTAAGAGAATAACACTTCACGCATCATAATTGTTTAGGGGTTATTATTTATGTATTTTGTATAATAAAGTCTAGACAAATTGCTTTTTTTTCTATCATTCAAATAAATTATATGTTCTACATATATGCCAAATTTCAGCGGGATCCATTTAGCTGTTCTGGAGATACCTTATAACAAATATCCATCCATCCAAACTTTCGCATTTATTTTATTTGTAAGACGTAAGATTGTTTGAACTCAATAATATGAAACGTGAAATAAAGTCTGTTAACAAATATTGTATATTTGATCAAAGATTCGTTTATAACATGTTATAAGTAGGGATCCTAAGAAAAAAATCGCAGATGTATCCCATCAGACTAAAGGTCATAACTGAAGGATCAACTGTACAAGGATATTTTTAAGCACAAAGTATTAACATCTGTTTAAAACATGATTTTACTTTTAATAGTACTTGTAAATGTACATATATGTAGCCGCAAATAAAACTATTTAAATTTATTTTTCAATGTATTTTATGTAAACTGGCGATGGCTATAGAACTAATGATCTTATGATCCCAACCGAAGCGAACATATGTGAAAATTGTAAAAGATTGCCTGTTATGTGTAGATAATATGTTGCAATTGTTCGAAGTGTCACTTTCCCCTTTTATTATCACATAACACGGTACTGCGGAGACAACGAGAAAACTGTTCATGACGTATGGATACAATATAACACACATAAAATTACAAATGAATTGATAACCTCCTTCTTTTTGAAGTCGGTTAAAAACGATAAGCATAAGAGTATGCTTCTGTGAAATTCCTACATCGAAATCTTTGTATTTAAACATAAAGTTATGTTTGTTTTTTAAAGACAATTTATGAAATTATTTGGACTTTCATTTAATATAAGTATATTATAAATGCGAATATTTAGATGGATGTTGGTTTGAAAGTATCTCCGGAAAGGCTCAAAAGAACTTGATGAAATTTGGCATAGATTTAAAATTTTTAGAACATAGCCTGGAAAAACACATAGGCTACTTATTAGGTTTTTTTTTAATTACGCGCGGGTGGAGTCTCGGGCGAAAGCTAGTTATTTTATAAAGAGAAACCAAATTATAGGTACTCACACATTTATCAATAAACTATCACAGAAATGGGACACCGTAACCCGAGCATGCCGCATGCCATTGAAACAGCACTACTCTGTGTGGCTTCGGCTTAAACCCAACTGTGTAAATAGGACAATACACTCGTGTAATGGTTACACATATGACCATTCACATTACACTGTTACACATTTGCATTCAGTGAAATACGCTGAACCCCACTGTGGCTGTGCTTGATTCTATTCTTGACCGACTTCCAAAAGAAGGAGATACCAATTCGTCTGCATGTTGCCTCGTAGTTTTGCGCCTGGTAGACTGATTTTGATGATTCTTTTTTATTCGAAAGTTCATGTCATAGTTCATATTTTAAGTGAACTATAATAACTATATGAAAATAACCTGTAGTTTTTTAATCTTTATAATTTGGTGATAGCATTCTTCTTACCTCTGTGCTTGTCCATTGAGCATGGTGACGACTTGGGCAACAAGGCCCTTCGCCGGGGCCTCCCTCTCCGACACAACACTAGGTCTTTCCATCGTCATCACACTTTTAACTTCACTTATGTCTGTCACAAACATATGGCACACTTATACTGGTTCTTTTTTAACTTCAAAATTGTTTATCAACTCATATGAGTTGTATTATATTCCCTTTGTTATGTTCTTTGGTTATTTTTAAATTAGTACTATTATTTGTTAGTTCACTGGTTCAAATTAAGTTTAAACAAGTTTCCTAATAAATAATTACGAATAGATTTACTTTAACAAGGCTATAAGTGACTAGTTGAGAGTAATTTATTCATAACACGATCTACTTTATACGGAAAAGTGAATAGACGTCAACTAGGACTTGCGGTAACGCGGCTTTTGGTTAGCTTGGGTACCAAGATTTGATTGTCTTAGGTTAGTAATATTATTTTTCGTTCATTATAGTAAACCTTACCTACGACAATTAATAACTGCCCTATAACCAAGTTTCACTATACTGTGTGATACGTTCATTATTTAATTATTACCGGAAAATATGTGAAAAGTGCAATTCTAACAGTTGTAATGTATTTTGCAGAATACACGGAAATGCATTTACGTCTTTGAATATCATGATGTAAATATTCATAGACAATGAACAACATCCGGTAATACTCACCCGCTTGCCTCTACTTCTATAAAAATATGTACTATAGGTAGATTCTAGTAACTTTCATAACAAAAAATCCAATCGTTGCAATTCACAAAGATTAAATTTCAATTCAAGGACCTTATAAGGGATAATATTAATTAAATGCATTGCATTTGCAAACTAAAAGTAGAAGTTAATTATAATTAACAATCGTTATGGGTCATCGGTTTAAAAGCTTCTTTTAAAAGCTTCGATCATGGAATTTTTTGAGCTTTTATAACACATCTAACATTTCATTTACCTGTTATTAGTTACATAATAAAAACGGATATATAATTTAAATTAATAGAGTTAGATTTATGTTCGAATTGTGCACTAGAAACATTTAATTTATATGAACGTCCGGTAAACTCGGAACGGGTATTTAAAAAGTGGACTACTTTTTATAACTAGCCATTAGAAAGGTTTCTTTACATTTTCTTAGAAACAACTGTCAGTTTTATGAAAGACATTTATCTTTAAACCTTAACGTAATTATATTTAAAAAAACAACGGTTCTACCAAGCACTTAAGAAGAAAACATCAAACTCTACACAAACAAATTTTTCAGGAGCTTAAGTTAAATTACGACATTTTGCCCACGACTTTGTCCGCGCAGTATTAGGTAAAAGGGTGAAAAGTATATCATGAGCTACTCGAAATTATGTTCTAAATCTGTGCCAAATTTGAAAAAATATGTGTTTAACTGTTGCGGAATTATCGAGTAAATATGTGAACCAAACGTATCCCACGGGAACCGTATACATTACCGGGATCATAGATAGCCTTTGTGTTATTTCAAGCTATATTCTACATCTATACCTACCAAATTTAATCGAGAACCATTCTGGAGATACCTTCTAACAAATATCCTTTCATCCATCTATCCAAACATTCGAATTTATAGTATTAGTAAGAAGTAAGATTTGGTATTCATAATAACTTTTTACTTTTATAATATTAACTGCATATGATATGATTTATTCCTAACTAGCTTTTACCCGCGACTCCGTCCGCGCGGAATAAAAAATAGAAAACGAGGTAAAAATTATCCTATGTCCGTTTCCTGGTTCTAAGCTACCTGCCCACCAATTTTCAGTCAAATCGATTCAGCCGTTCTTGAGTTATAAATAGTGTAACTAACACGACTATCTTTTATATATATAGATAAAGACCTACCTCACATCCATGCATATGCAACTAAGTGAATAGGCATTTACAAAGCTAGCGCGTACCATCTTTAGACCTCAGCATCACTTCATCGGATGGTATCGTAGCAAGCGCTAGCTTTTTCAATATATAAAAAAAACTTATGTTACTGATTGGAAACATTTGCTATTCATGTTAGAAAATGTTAGTTATTTAATCCTATACCATTCGTAGTATTGATATAGCTTATAGCAGTATAGCTATATGCAGATTGGATCTTAATGATTGTTTTTGTCGACTTAAGTTTGTTATAAAAACCATACATGGCAATGACCTCTTTCTAATTTAACAAATATAATTTATTGTTGCAAAAAAAACTTTATTACCTCGCAATAGAATTCATTAATGCAAATATCGCCTTGTGTCGGGTACCGAATGCCTTTAACGAGAAATTGAAATTCTTTTACTCTTGTACAGTTGGATTGTTTATCTTTAAATATTTTTGTAACAATGATCCTGTGTCACATTACTTCTTGATATAGTAACTGCCAATTTTACTATATGAGGGCATTTTGCTCTCCGTGTCTAGTCATCTTAACAAGTTCGTTAGTACATAAATAAATCTACATTTCCTTCCGTTCTTAATCTTCATTGCAAATATAATATTTAGTGTATTAGATAATTGCTTAATTGAAAAAAAAATGACAACATTGTTACATTTCTCATTTTATACTAGTAACTATAAAATGTGTGGGCAGGCTTTAATGTGTGACCGATCATCGTGGCGATCTTTGGAGGAGGCCTATGCCCAACAGTGGGTGTTACGTGGCTGAGAAGAAGAAGAACTATAAAATATAAACTATCTATTTATAGCGCTCTTGAAAGGTTTATATTATTAATACGAGTAAAAAAGATATGTGCTCATTGAAGTAGCAAAATATTTCTATTCGTTTTGTTTTACATGAAAATAAGTTACCATGTAATAATTGACAGAGACATGTTGCAAGTAACGGCAAAAATAAACTTGAAAGAAAACATAAGACATTTAAGAAGCTGTAATCTTATTTTCTGTAAAAAAAAATCAACCGGAATTCATACACGAAGTGGTTACTTACAAGGCTCAGTATGTCTTGTCTCAGAAAGAGAATCATCAAAATATTTATTGCAAAACTAGCAAGTAGACGCGACTTTTGCGGTGAATTTATATAGCGAGTATTTTTATTACCTTTAAGCATACATTTAAATACAAAAATATCTTATGTAAATTGTGAGTGTGGGTATATTGAACATTTTTACGAAATACTAGTGTCTATAAATTTAGACAAAGTATAATTCCAATTAGCTGTATAAGGATAATTTCAAAGTCCGCATTTTATTATCATCTTCTATGAAGAATGCGCTCAACCGGAATAAAATACGAGGTTGCCATTTCATTTTAATGAGTTAATAGGCGGAGCAGTGTTGAATACGGTTCGAAGTGGTGGCGTGGTGTACAACAACAAAAAACATGGACGTTGTTAAACATTCTTGGAATGATTAACAACGCGGCCGAGCGTCGGAGCCGGCAATGCGCTAACCGTCAGTTTACCGTTCAGTTTAATTTTAACTGATTACAACAGCCAACACTAATATAACCATTGGTATAACTAAAGGTACATATAGATAGGAAATAAAACCTATTATAATATGTGCTTTGGGTCTAATTACTAGTTATAATTTCGAGTACGTATCCTATTAAAAATCTGCTCGTGACACATGGAAATCAAAAAACAAAATAATTTTTCGACATAACAGAGTACAAAGTTACAAAGTTATGAACATGAAGAAACCTATCGTATGGGTTCCAATGTTTCGTAAATTCTTTGAAACCATTTTGTAAAGACTTTTGTCAACGGATAATAAAAACAGACCTTTGCACAGGCAAACTTTTTTGCTTAGAGAGAGTTGGCTTGACTAAAGATGTCAATGTTAATTAAATATTTAAGGTTACTAATCATTTAACTTTTATTTTATCCCCGTTAAAAGCGTTGACATATTGCTATGATGTTAATTGTAGTGTAATATCCATCACAAGAAGGGAATACCTGCTTATATATAGTTATATAACTGCCTACTAATACCGATGATGGATGGAACGAAGCAGGCCTCCCCCAAAGATCGCCACAATGATCGGTCCTGTGCAACCCGCATACAGGATACTCCCGCAACCTTGACCAAATCATCGGTCCATCTTGATGGATCGAAGCATGTTTGTATTTAGTTAACTATAATTGATCAACACGTTAAAGACATATAGTATATTCAGATGCATATTGTAAGTTATTAAATTAACTGCAAAGATTCTACTTAAAATTGTCTAAAAAGGTAAAGAAATAAAGTATAAGAAATACTCAGCTGATGGAAAGATACCGTCGGAAATTAACGAAAAGCACTCGACATTAAAACATAATTATATAAAAAAGTGTAACTCGTACTAGTTTTTTTTACACACAAAAAAGCAAAGCTAAATTGATTTCACTTTTAACACACGAGTCTTTATAATTAGGCGGAATCTTCATTATTTTTATCGCACATTTATTTGTATTTTCTATTTCGGGTGTTGAACGTGAAAGCGGTAGCAACTAGACGCATTGACTGAAGCCCGCAATAAAAGCTTTCTGTGCTATTCAATGTTGCCATAGCAACGGGATTCCAACAATGGGATACCCTACACCCGACTATTCAACGGGAACTAATACCACGTAGTGTCTGGAACACGTGTATTGTATTATTATTTTTAAGCCTAGTTTGTTCTTACAATAATCTATTAAGGCGGAACAATACGTCTTAGCAATACGTATGATTATCGATAAATCAAGTCGATGTATTACAGCATTTTTTGACCTTAAAATAGTAGGTACTTGCCTACCTACTTATGTCATATTAAAGTTTGCACCGTTTTAAATACAAATAAAAGGAGACCTTCAGATTCACAGTTGGGGATGGTGACTCAATGCCAAACGAATAAAATAAATGTATAAAATTGTTATTGAAACAAAATTAAACGAGGGTAGCAAAATAATTTGCATAAGATTTCAAAGTGAATATTATTATAGTTTCGCATAATATGCCATTGATGAATAATTATTATTTACATTCTATTGTTAATAAAATATTTTATTATAAATTGCAGAAACATATGAACAGATCTATTTTTGTTGTAAACAGAAACAGAATTTAGATCAGATTACTTTGAGAATGGCATAAAATATGTACCTATATTAAATTAACTCCAAAAGATAGTAGATAAAGAATCGTTGAACTAATGCTCTATTCTTTTCTTACGAATTATTTAATGAAAGAAATCACCTTTTCAAAAGGGTATCTAATAACATCTGCATTAAAGAGCATACTCTTTTGTCATAAACAGATGCATCACTCACCAACAACTGAGATTAGGTAATATATTATAAATATATAATATATTATATATTATAAACATATAACAATTTTATCATCTTCACAAAAGCACAAATATACGATGTATTTAAACGTGCAGATTCAATATTATCTAACGTCGCCCACACACCACACATACACGCACTGTACCGGCCTATAATTATTGATCACGTCAAAGATAACAGAGGATGTTTAGATATCTTATCGCAGTATTGTTTAAAATACACAAACACATTCACAACGAAACAAACACATCCGAGGCGGTGCAGCGACGAAATTTAACGTAAGCATCCTAATGAGCTTTACTGTAAACCCCTCCGCAGATTTATGACCCACGTAATTGACTTAACATCTTCTAGGCCGCAAGTTATTCTTAACGCAGGAAATTAGGTCCCAAGCTAACACAACTCTTCGTATTTGATCGGTCGCGTTCAATGACCTTTTGATGATCGATGTATCGTTGATATAAATTCGATCGGATGGATTCGAAGGCGCACGTGGTATGTATACGTTTGGACTACGTACGTCCGCGCGCGCGACTTGTGGCAGACTAGCGAAGCGCAAGGCACGCGGGCGCAGCGCGGGCCGCGAGCACGAGATGAACAGCCCCGTGCCCTACCAGCTGCCGTACCGAGGCGCTTTATCTGATTACTTCATGGTGCAAGGACCTTTCGACACAAAGCTCACCGTAAAATCCACCTTGAAAATAACCGTCTAGAGCGCGAAATTTATATTACGAAACACCTTTCGAAAACTTAACCGATCGTGTTAGCTAATAGCGTAATTATTCACTATCTTTGTAATATTTAGGTAACATTGGCAAGGAAATAAACAAGCTAAGCGTTTCGTGTATATAAATGTCAATTGTTTAATTGAATCAACTCTCATGAGCAAGGTTAACGAATGGTATTAAAACGGCAGGGAATAACTCCCATTGTTCAAATCTATTATGCTAGTGTGTCATGACGTACGGAGGTCAAACGAACAAACAAGAAACTAATTTACCAATTGAAGTCGAAGCGAGTCTTTATAACATTATATTTTATGACTATTTTATATACCTTGTTAGTCACTAAGTCAATGTTGAAGGATTTAAACGATGTTCCAAGCACAAAGAAACATGTCTTGGATATAAGAACTAATTTCTTTACAAATTAAAAAAACAGCATTTAACTTACATGTCATTTATATATTGTATATAAAGTTATATACTTTGTAATTTCTACATGTATTCTTGAAATTGTACATGAAATATATTTTATAGAATTCCGTTGTAAAACGTGTTTAAGTATTTTGTAATATTTATGTACTTCATAACATAATTGTACACGTATTTATCCTTTAAAATGTTATCATGTTGTACCGCAGAAACCCTTTCTGAATAGAAGCCATACTGTTTGACGTCAGTCTCGTATAGCTGTCGCCGAAATGCACTACTGCAATTTTTATATCCCCGAGTTTACTACTTTCCTATACTTAGGAATCTAGAAAATTCTACGAATATCAAGATGCGAAATATTAAAAACTAACTTTTACCCGCGACTCTGTCCGCGCAGAATAAAAAATAGAAAACGGGGTAAAAATTATCCTATGTCCGTTTCCTGGTTCTAAGCTACCTGACCACCAATTTTCAGTCAAATCGATTCAGCCGTTCTTGAGTTATAAATAGTTATAAATACTTTCTTTTATATATATAGAAGTATATAATAATATCAGTCAAATCTCAATTAATGTATTTGTATACCGTCTTGAACTAGATTTTACCGGCAGATTGCAACGACGACAGTATGCGTAGATGTATGAATTTAAGAACATGACTAACAATAGTGTTTATAGAAGAAGAGAAATTCTTGCGGCGTTTATGAGGTGAACTGTTTTCACTTGAAGATGCAGCAAGTAACGACTGTTCTGGAGTTACGGAGCGCTCATAATTGATTCTCAGATCGTCAACCGCGACGCAGACTGTTAAATTGACCGCGCCAGACAAATCATTAAGAGCATTACAATCACAAAATGGAATATTCAAAAGAGAATGCTCTTTAGAATAATTTAGATTACAGTCATAATGTACATGAATTAGATTTTCATATCTTCTTCTAAGATTATTGTGTTTTTGATTACTTCGTGTTATATTTAAACGATATCATGAAACTTTACTTTTAAATTAACTTATTCAAGTATTCGCGTTTTTTTTTGTTCATCCTCTATGCACATTTTTACATAATACATTTTATAAGTCCCAGTTTCATTGTTTAATAAATGAATCGTAAAATTTTATCTACAAGTAATTGTACATTACATAATTATAAACAAGTATTTGAGATGTAAACGCCTAATGAGAATTGTGTCAGTCATTGGAAAGAGAAAGTCCACTTCTAGTTACGGATTTGTAGATAAAGAACTTTTTCAACGTATGGATGTCTCATTTAACTTTCCACTATTGATGGTTCGTTTGCTTCGTTAATAACTGATAATATTTTCGTGTGACATAATCGTGTAGTTATAAAGACCAGAATGTAATCCTTACGTGCAATCAACTAATGTTTTCTATTAGTTCAACGTATAATGACAACTGTTGAATAGATTCCAATGAAGGAAGGAAAAGGTTTTGGTATCAATTTTATTTTAGAAACTTTATTCGGCTCTATCTCTTCAGTTCCAATACATTAATTTGTAATGGGTCGCAAAAATAGTAAAAATTGGGGAAAAATGACTAAAATAAAATTAATTTTGTAAATATTGAAGTCATTGTTTTCTCAAACAGAATGAAAGGGACGTAATAGTGTTTTAAAACATGCGACAGTGCAGTCTAAACCCACTCTTATTAAGACAACATTGTTTTATTTTAAATGGTTACAATTAAAACAAGGAAAATGTTACCTAAATATTTGTAATTACTATCGCTTATCTTTCGTTTTCAATTAGACAAAAGTTAAACGACCGAAACGCAATTAACTGATATTGTACGCGTTGTTTTACTTTCTTCGAAACGTCGCTATCGAATGTCACTCAATAGAACATTATCTTGCACTCTGATACTGTATTTGGTAAACACTGACACCACTCGTACGACTTCAATTAAGTGCGAATAACGAAGTAATTATTCGACGTTTTTGTTTTTGCAATTCTGTCTTATTTGATTATTATCTACTATAATTTTCTTTGTTTTGCTTTTGTTTGTTACAAAAATAGCTTGAGAAATCTACTTGAGATAAAACTCGACGTCCATTTAATTTAAATAGTTTATAAAATTAAAAGAAAAATTTCTTAAAAAAAGTGTATTATGCTCGTTTTTAACCCATAATATAATTTATTTAAAGTTTCATATATTGAATTATTGAAAATAACGTTTATAACACGTGACAGTTATAAATGATGTAAACAATTCTATATATATAAAAGAAAGTTGTGTTAGTTACACCATTTATAACTCAAGAACGGCTGAATCGATTTGACTGAAAATTGGTGGGCAGGTAGCTTAGAACCAGGAATAGAACATAGGATAATTTTTACCCCGTTTTCTTTTTCTTTTTTTTTTTATTCCGCGCGGACGGAGTCGCGGGTAAAAGCTAGTTCTTATTATAATTAAGTTGTAATGAAATGTAAATTCTTCGATATTTTAGCGAATTCAGTAGTCGTTTGAAACTATAAAAAAACTTAGTACTCACCCGGCGCTGGTGAGGCTGTTGTTGCTGGCCGTGAGGGAGTCAGCGGTGCCTTGCGCCATGGCGGCCAGCTGCCGGTCCAGGATGGTGTTCTTCTCCAGCAGCTGGCTCCACTGCCGCACCATCGCCTTCGACGATGACAGCTCCTGCTTCAACTGCACCTCGTCCAGTGAGTTCAGACCACTGCGCAGTGAACTGTCCAACCTATACGAATATGAAGATATTGTACGAAATGTAATTTTTCGGTTTATCCGGTAGTCAGAATACTACTTCTTATTATATAAAAGAAAGTCGTGTTAGTTACACTATTTATAACTCAAGAACGGTTGAATCGATTTGACTGAAAATTGGTGGGCAGGTAGCTTAGAACCAGGAAACTGACATAGGATAATTTTTACCCCGTTTTCTATTTTTTATTCCGCGCGGACGGAGTCGCGGGTAAAAGCTAGTTCATAATAATTCTCGATGAGAAATTTGTGGGCAGATTGTCGAAGACTTTTCAGATCTCAATATAGTATGTCTGCGCTCGTTACACACAGTGGAGTCGACTTTTAAAACACAAGACATTGTCAATAAGCAATGATGTAAAGATTAACCTGCGTATTATGACTTTTACATTGTGCGATTTGTTTTTTTCTTACAACTCTTCACTTAGGTAACATAACCTCATAATGTACCTTTCAATATAATCGTCAACACTCTGCAGACTAGTGATGGAGTTAGCAAGATCGTTCTCCATCATGAGGTCGTCGGAGGCGAGGCTCGACAACGTGTCCAGAGATGGCGTACGCTCCCCGCCATTGCGACTGCCGCCCACTACATAAAAGAATTATATAGTCAACGACATTAATATAATAATTTGGTAATGAAGAAAAACAAATAATATGATTCGAAAATGATATGAAACTTTTTAAGTTAAAAATTAAATTGCTCACGTTTCCTGCTTCTTTGTGCTAGAGGACTTGAAGTTATGCGTTCTTTTGACCTCCGCAATTTACTGGCATCAGAATCTGCCCGCTTCATTGAAGGACTCCCATCCGTATTTTCTTTAAACAAACATACAATTTTAAAAGATGTTGCAATTACCAAATCGAGTAAAGCCTAAAAAGTGCTCAAAGAGATAAACTAATTAAAAAACAGCAAACTTTAACGTTGAAACAATCCCGTCGTTGATATTATCTTAACTTTAATAGGCGTTCCCGCCAAAAGTCAATTAATTAGTATTACTTCTTTTTAAAAGTAAATTCTCGAGTAGTGTATAATTTCCTGCCAGTACGCTTCTTAAAAAAAAAACTTTATTTCGTTTAATAAAATTGATAAGATTCGTAAAAGATACTGAATCCCATTAAATTGTTTTCATATACATTTTTATTTTAGGTTGGGGTAGAAGTATTTTTTTGATAATCTAATTTATCAATATAAAATGAGATTGTCAACCGACTTTTGCGACATTTATATTTCTTTAGAATTAAAGACTATATACGAATATATTGGATAAGTTTAGTCAAGTGTACAAACTTACTCCTGAAGAGCAATGCGGGTTGGTCGGCGATTTCGTCGTCGAAGAAGTCGCGTCCGTCGGACAACGAGAGCGAGCCAGAGGCGTGCGTGGGCGTGCCCGGCGACGGCGGCGTCGCCTGCTTACTGCCCGACCCGCTGCCCGCCATGCTGCCCGTCTCGCTTCCCGCTCGACTGCCCGTCTCGCTGCACACAGTAACCAACATCCACAAAACTACCCTAACAGCAACCTTACAACATTTTATTTTCCAAATTTTCACTTTCCATAAACGAAGTCTGATTATCAAAATTGCTTTTTTATAGGCTAAGACAGACTTCTACTGCTTGCAGTGAATTCTTATGTTCTAAGCTTTCTTTTTCACTTTGAATATAAAAAATACATACATGACTTCCTTCACCGGTGACAAGACTTCTCCGTCGACACCGTCCGCCTCTTCCACGATGGGATCCGGCGACTTGGTCTTGGTATTAGCGGTCTGATAGGCACTGGAGATGGAAGGAGCGTCTCTATCGACTTGCAAGTCATTGTTGCTGTCACTGGTGCTCGTAGACGAGATGAGACTGTCAGCTGGCGAGGTCTCGTCGTCCAGAAGACTTTGAGTGGAAGTTTCCAGTGCTGACATATCGAACTTGGACTCCTCGAGTGTCAGGGTCAGCGTATGATGGTCGTTGCTTTGGTTTGTGCATGTACTAGTTGTACTGTAGTTGGAGCTTGTCATTGAACCTGTGGAAAAATTTATATATGTCTAGGTTCGGTGGCTACATATCGCTAAATGTGGGAGTAAGTAACGTTACTTAATGACTTTTACCTCTACAATTCTTATTAAATAAGAATCATATATTCTTTACCTATAAAAGAACTAAGTTATTCGTATGTTATACTGACCCATCATAGTCCCGCGCAGGGAGTCATGTTGGCTGAGTGTCAGGGACTTCATGAGTAGCGGATGAGGCGGTTCGTCGATCACTATTGTCTTGGTGGGCACTTCCTGCTCCACCTTCTGGTTCTCCTTAGCGTCCAGCTTTGACTTCTCATCTTCACAACTGGACACGCTCAGCGCCAGTGATACGTCGTCTTGAGATCTGAAACGATAGAATTTTTAGTTTGCTATTTTAAAGTAACAGGTTGTTTTTAACTATAGGTTGTTGTATTTTGTTTTGAATCTTTCCCTTCCCATTATTTATAAAAGGGACAAAAAGTGATTTGGAAGGAGAGGGAATTAATAATTTATTTTTCCGTTTATCCCATAGTCTTCTCGGTAAGACAATGGCTTTCTGTAATCCATTGGTACCTGGTAGCCATGGCCTCGCCGGCAGCGTGCGCCTGCCAGGCAGCGGTACCGAAGTGGCTCTCCTCGCTCTTGCAGGACGGACTCGACTCCTTGCTGGAGCCCACTGTAGTCGGTGACACCACACCGCTTGAGGTCGTAAACGATTTCTGGAAAAAATATGAAGAAAATTTTAAATTAAATACAACATACCCACTCGCCTAAGTTGCATGCGAGTAAATCAAGCTTGTGAGATGACAAATTGTGATGAACCAGTCATTGAGGAAACAGGTTTAATGCTACCCTCAAATTGGAAACTTAAGCAATCACTAAGTGTGGATTTCTCATACTAAATTTAGTCAAATTGACTTTAACAGTTTTAAAGATTCTATTTGCGGCAGTCAGAGCCAATTTATTACACAAAAACTACAAAATTAATACAAAATCTCAAGACAATTACAAACCTGCTTATCAAACTTTTCGGGTTGTGCTCTATCCATAACGAATTTCTCTTCATCTTTATAATCGGTTTGAATCCTCGCCGGCCTGGTGCGTGTTCTGTAACGTTCCAGGGTGGACATGGGAGAGTTCTGTCGCACTGGTTCCGCCATCACTGGCTTGGTTATCGGCGACGGCGGCGTATACGTCGGCGCTGGAGTCTCGTACTCCGGAGATAGTTCACCTTCGAATGAACTCGGCAGCTTCGGGAGCGGGATCACCGCGTGACCGGTCACTACCGCTTCGTCTGTTACACAAACATGATATTAAGGAACCATACGGAACAATGCAAGGAAACAAGAAAGACAAAAACTTTAGTTGGGTTATTATCGAGGTTAGCGTTGTAATGTTGCAGATTGGGTGAAACAAGCATACAGCAATGTGGGCTTTATCGTTACGGCATTGTTTTCACGTTAGTTAATTTTAAATGGTTACCAATTTAACATTTTTACTTCGGTAAGATTTTATAGTGTGTCTATTGAAGGATGATTAGTTTGATAAGTAACGCCTATGAAGTATGGAATTAATTTTGTATGATAATTATATCGTACTTAATGGACGGGTGTCGTAGTGTCGAACCGTAAGCGCATAATGAACAACTATGAACTATCGAGCATAGGTCTTTGTCAACACCTCAATTTTTGGTTTAATGATTTATATAGTTTATATAGTTTTGACGAATAAAGTGGGGATATAAGGAAACAACTTTATTTTTATTGTAATTCAAAAACAAATATAACGAAATTTTCGATTGCAAATTCTATGAAAAGAGCCATCGAAAATTGAAAAAATGCATAACCGATTTTACTCAACCCATCCCATAGTGAATTGTCAAACTAATCATTCTTAAATAGACACATTAAAGTAGCGTTTTCATCTTTCACATGTTATTTAACTGTCATCTCAGTAATCACTTTATAATACTTGTCTCTTGCAATGATCATGACGAAACTTTATAAAGGGTGACCGCGTTACCAAGCGTGCCTATCTTACCCATGATATCAAGGTCAGCGACTTGCAGCTCTCTGAGATGGAATGTGTGAGTTCCGCGCATCACCATCTCCAGGTTCCTGGGGCGGCGGCGCGCTAGGGGCGAGCCACCCGTCTCACCCGCACCACCTTCCCCGCCCTCGCCACCCTCACCACCCGTCCACACGCCGGAGTCACTCGACACCGCGGACCCCGCACCTACGGACACACCTGCCGTCAAACATCAAACTAAATAGATATGTCAGTTTTCGGATGTTGCCGAATGGATAAAGTTATTCTGAGTTGGTGTTTGTGTCTATGATCCTTTATCTGTACTAATATCATAAAGATGATAGCTTTGTTTTTTGGTAGGTAAAGAATACACTCAAAAACTACTGGATCAATTTCAAAGATTTTTTTTAATTCTGCGCGGAAGAAGCCGCAGATAAAAGTTAGTCGGTGGTCGGCTAACAGTACTGATGCACGATGCTCATAAATAGTCTACATAAAATACTCTTAATAGTCTATATACATATAAAACTGTTTAAGAACTCACATATCAAAAGGAAGGGCTAGTAGCCCTTTAAAGGGAAACCTATTGGGATGTACCAAATAAGTAACTTTAGAATAGTGCAAAATTAAGAGTTACAAAATCATTCGGCTCTTATTTCTGCCCATCTTTTACCAGTCATTCAAAAAAGACCTATCTTTAGAGTTTATTTTAGCCGACTTCAAAAAGAAGGAGGTTATCAATTCGACTGTATTTTTTTTTTTTATGTGTGTTACCGCGAAACTCCGCCCTTGGTGGTCCGATTTTGATGAAAAATATTTTAATCGAAAGGAAGTGCTTGCAGGTGGGTCCCATTTTTTTGTTTGTTTTTTTAAATAACTAGAAGACTAGTAGATTTTGAATATAGCTTCAAAATTTGTTGCGAAAATTAGGGACATTTTTGCTTTCAGCGCTTACGTAGGCTAAACTATAGGACCTACATAAAAATTATGTATGGCGAATTGTAGCTGTTTAAATGTGCTAATTAAAATTCCACGATAGCATATATCTATATTTTATAGTTTTCTCACAATAACCATTTTTTTCTTCAGAAACATCAACTAAATTCATGCCCTATTTCCGACGCTATTATTCGAGTTCAGTATTAACCCTTATGTAAATAAACATGTTCATTATCAAGAGAATTTAATGTAGATTATATTTGCAATTGAAACTATATCATTCTGACTAATAGTTTAGGAGATATCGTAAGAATAAAATTACGCGGAAACGAAAAATGCTACACGAAAAGCACAATTTTGCTTTCTGGGCTTACGTAGGTCAAACTATATGACTTACATAAAAATGATGTATGGAGTAATTTATTTATATTATTTTGGAGTCGGTTTCGGCCTAAGTAGGGACATAAACGTAAGTATGTCTAATACATCTCAAATATAAAATTTTATCTATTTACTTCGGCCGACACCGACAGCGAAATAACAATAATTATACAATACTAGCTTTTACCCGCGACTCCGTCCGCGTGGAATAAAAAATAGAAAACGGGGTAAAAATTATCCTATGTCCGTTTCCTGGTTCTAAGCTACCTGCCCACTAATTTTCAGTCAAATCGATTCAGCCGTTCTTGAGTTATAAATGGTGTAACTAACACAACTTTCTTTTATATATATAGATAGACATGTTACAAGAAAGAAGAGAACTTTCTTTAGAGTTTAGAGACACGCAAAATACGCGCTTGTCGTGGAGTTGCGGAAAACTGAGCCCATACTACTAACTAATAGAGTTTAGAGAGTTTTCATGACATTATTTTGTTTCTTTTTAGTGCATTTTGTTTGAAATTGTTTTTTTATGTTACTTTTAAGTGCATTTTGTATGAAATTGTTTTTTTTAGGTTACTTTTGAGTGCATTTTGTTTGAGATTGTTTTTTTTTTTGAAGTCGGCTATTTTTTTTTCTTAAAATTTTTGTTTTTTATCATCATTATCGTGAATGTTATCATAATGAATCGAGGTTTACTTTAACTGAAACGTCGAACAATAAAAAGTATTTCAAGGTAAACTAGTGTTCTTCATAGCAAGACAAAAATTACATTATCTGCACGTGTATTGTTACGAAAATTAACTAATCATTAAAAAACCCAATGGTGTAATTAAAATTGTCTACAACGAAAATCAATAAATTTACCTTCCCTCCATCCGTCTGCCGCACTTGCCTTCCTAGTATTATTGACCACCTGGAAACAACATATAAATATGTAAATACATAGCAACTTTCACTTTATATATAACATATAACAAATATTAACCATATTATTACTCAACAAACGTCATAACTATGAAGATATCCTCACAACCAATAACCAAATGTCTCTCGCTTCCAAAACATAGTTAAAGCGTTAAAAATAAATAGACTAGGCCTAAATGCATCTCACTACGCGAGATATATCACAAGATACTTACGAAATATTTCAACACTCACTGAATTAAAAATATTATTTTAAAACACGAGTGTCTACGCAGCGGAGTGAATACAACGAATGGACGCGGTTAATTATTTTCATTAGGCCATTTTATTTCAAAACGTTATGCATGGCTTTACACGACTGTTCACAATCTCTTTGTGCGATTTATTCAAGCGTTTGTTAGTTTTTTCTCCTTTAATAATGTCGTTTGCTATATATAAATTAATATTTTGCAGTGAAGGATCACAGTTTTATATCTTTAGAACAAAAAAAAAACTTGCTTTAACTAATATATAAGTAAGGGCTATTTATGGTGCCAAATTAACCATACAGAAAAAGTTCAATTAATTTAAAAAGAGACATCTTTTACGTAAAGAACTTGCACAAAAATAATTATAAATAGCTAATTGAAAATTAAAAAGTGAAACGCATAATAATTCAAGGTTCTCAAATACACACGAAATTCGCATCCTTACCTTTAGGTAATTATTATTAAAAGTATAACAACATTTTGTAATGTTGACGACAGTTTAATTACTCGGTTCAGCATTGTCTTATTGTGATAGAAATTACAGAAGACAAATAAAATATTTTCTTTTTAAAATATCTTCCCTTGTCAATACCGTGTGCATTCAAACGCCTAGTGCAGTATGCAGTGGCTATATTTTTAGCGAACCGCTCCCGGTATCTAAATTGGTACCACTGAAATAGGTAACTTATGACCTACTTTGAAATACAAACGAATAAGAACTCTAAAGTCTTCAGAATATGTACAATATTCTAATGTACCGGACACGGTTGACATAGTAGGCGTTTTTAGAAGCCATTAGCAGAAGTGCTCAATGAAAGCAGTTTTCTTTTGTTCTCTTTTCGCTCAAAGCTTTGTAGGAAGAAAACCCGTGATGGTCTTTTTACTATTGTATAGGCACCAATGAATAGATAGGACATCGACAGCTTTTTAAAATTCGACAAATACTTCGCAATCACCTGTTAAAGAACTCAGGATAACCGGGTACCTTTTTCTGACAAGAATAAATATCCGTGTTCCGAGGAAACATGCAGGTCAAGTATACGAGTGTTTCTAATTTTTATTTATACAGTACTGTTGGACTTATACTAAAAATTTAAAAGATAGAAGTTGCACAAAAAATGGAAATACCTTAAGAATTTATTTTATTTCTTGTAAAATTAAACACAGAACTTCATATTCTCATAAAATCTAAAGCTAAAAGCACGTGGATTGGGCTTCATTTTTCGATCATCGTAAGAGATTACGTATAAAATATTCAATTTTTCGATATTACTGCTTCGAAACACGTATGAATTTTATATCTTCCATCATATCGACCAGTGAAGCTCATTTATATTATATATGCTACATATATATACATAATATTATGCGATATTATACATGTAAAATATGAATTTAAATTTTATCAAACGAAATATAGATACAAAAATGATTTATAAGAGTTTTAGAACGCTTAATTTGACGCATAAAAGTTGGCGTTTGAAGTTAAAAAGCAATGTAACTAAATATTGAATGAAATCAAGATATAAGCTTGTTATATACCATTTCTACTGCCGCAGCCAGAATCGTACGCTTAGTGGAAAAGCGACCTAAGTAAGGTAAAAGATAGTGGAAATGGAACGTATTAATGAATAATTCAGACCTGTTTAGCTGCCTTAGGGTCGATGTTCTTAACGGCGGGGTACTGCGGGCGCGGTAGTTGGTTCGTCTGGAATGTGTATTTCCCGGGAGGTTTCTGCGCCTCGCCCCCCGGCACTCGGGTAGCGGATGTCCCGCGTACATTTTGCTCCCTAGGTAAGGCTTTTACACGCCCATCCTGTTTTCAATAAATTGCAAGTATTATTTTGCTTACTTTGTCTTACTAAAGTTGTAAATGCGAAAGTTTAGAATAGATGGATGTTTGTTGGAAGGTATCTCCTGAGCGATTCAATAAATTTTGATGAAATTTGGCACAAATGTAGAAGATAATCTGTAAGAGCACATAGCCTACTAATAAAGTTGTTTATACTTAATCCCGCGCGGACGGGGTCGCGGGTGACAGCCAGTAGGTTAAATTTTACAACATCATTACAATGATCTATGTAACCGAAACAGAATCTTTTGAATCAGCTTCGATTTTGTTTTTAAATATGATAGGGGCGTTAGAATCCTTACTGCCAACTAGAAATGTTCAGAAAATGTTCAGGTGGTATTTAAGATCTTAACTATAATATTCTCACGATAAGTGCCGATATGTAAATACTTATAGTTAACCTCGACCTTGGCGCGGTGTCTCTTCAAACCTTACAAGTGACAAAATGCAAATGCAATCGTAAAGACTGAAGACAATAACGTATTCTTACCAAGTAAGTATACTTCGTGCAATTAAATGGGTTACGCAATACGAATCGAAACGGTGTTTCTTATCGATTTGATAATTCAATATAAATTAAGTTATTAATAAATAGTTAGGTGTGACTTATATACTTTAAATAAGTATTTAGGAAGATTTTCATTTAAAAAATCAGAACTTTTTTTGTTTAAAAACCGCCCGTGACGTAATATTAAAGCTTATTAAATAATTAAGTCCATTTGGTCCAAAGAAAAATATGTATAAAAAAATCAATATCTTTTGTAAATATATACTAGTAAAAATTCTTACATGTGTTGGATACTGTTGTGTCTGGTATGTTAGTATGACAGTCTGTTTGGTGACAGGTTTCGGCAATCCTCCCGCCCCAATGACAGTCGTTACTCCCGTTGTTGCAACTTGAGTTGCCACCATCGGCAACTGATTATATGGCGAATTTGTACTCTTTTTATCTGAAAATATACCAAGGTTATTAATAATTTTGTAAAAGTATGAATGAAATAAGAAAATAACATAAAATAACCATTCATTTTACAATTTTTCGTTCCTAAATCGCTTCAGAAAAATTACTTAAACTATCAAAATTTGTCCATTGTTATTGTGTCCATTGTTTTTTAAACAATGTTTACAAATACACGCTTTGTTTGTCTGTTGTTCAATCAAACCTTACTAAACAAAAAAGTCGTCACTGATGATGACATTAATTTAATCGTATAACTGCAGTTAAATTATATGCATTAATCCATTCAACTGTCAATTTCTCGATCCAGAATCAACTGCCTTTTGTTTTATCGGGTCATTATATGCAAAAAATTACTATATTTACTTTGTAAATGTATGTTTTACCTAAAGCATTATTATTGATTGCTGTATCCTTATCCTTAAGCGGTGCGTTAAACGCCGGCTCGGCGGAAACGTTCACGTCGGCCACCTTGGCTGTCTTACTGTGCGGCTGCCTGAAACCGAACCTAGCAAATCAAACGATTAACATTTAACACTCCCTAATTTATTTATTTATATTCAACAATTCAAGCTAAGTCTGCTAAGCCGCTAGGTTAACTTTTCAAGGACCTGTTAATGATGTAAAATGCCGATGAAAATATGACACTAGTGAGTTTAATTTGGTAAAGAACTATTTGCTATTTTTTTATTAAAATATTGAGCGCCTAGTGAAATGGAAGAGCAAATTTTATTTCCCGAGCATTAGCTATTTGAAAAACCGAAGGGAAATCCAGCATAGAAAGACTCTTAAATTTTATGGTATATTTTTCCAAAACCTTTATATTTGAGAAATTATCATGTTTACATTGAACTAAATCAAATATCACAAATAGCTACCTAATTTTATTCCCACTACGAAATCGAGTGCATTCAACTGTATCTAGTGGATTATATATTAGGTGTATCATGTTATTTGTGGCTTTTAGCGTAATCTAATATAAATTCTTTCGAAAACCCAACGAACTTGTATGCCATTTAATTTCCAATTCGACGAAGCTAAGTTTTGGTACGCCAGGGAATTCGAGTATGGCAACAATGATAAGAATGCTACCCAATCATTTTTGTCGGCAATAAGAAAATATAAAGGAAAGTAAATATCGTTATAACAACAATTTTCTCTAAATAGTAACTCAATTAAGATGTTTTTTTCTTAAGTTTTGTAAGAGGAAGTATTCGAGTAGAAACTTTCTTTAATGATAATTTAATATTTCCTATTACATAATAAACTAAACGAAGGATTTGCTATGAATTAATAACAGTAAAAAGCGATACGTCTGTCATCTGTCAACTTTCTAATTTAACGATATCCTATTCCGCTCAATTACTTTGGAATCTATTTGTGACACTAATACTCTAATAAGCCGATTAAATGAAAGTAATCTTCTACCCAAACGTGTAACCTTTTGTTACTAAATAGCGTAAAAGCTTTATATATTATATTTAAAATAACAACAAACAGTAACAAGAAGACTAGCGATTAAAGCTTCGTTTATAAAATTACTGCGGGTGATATACATAGCCATCAGTTTTGTTAATGTGAACTTATGTATGAAATGATAGAAACATTTCTAACAGCAAAAAATAATTTATTTCATGGCAGTATTGTCGTTATTGGAGCTTGATATAGGCAAAGCATGGGCTATGTATAAATATATTATATACCTATTGGTACGAAGCGGTTGTCCGGCGGTTTCTTTACGAGGTCTGGCGAGAGGTGTGGACCTCCCTGATAGAACTTCTTCTGGACGTAACTCCTCAGTCGAACCTGTACAACATAATATTGTAATTTTTATAAATTGTATATAATTACTCTATTTATAGTAAGATCAAGTTTAAAAAAGACTAAATAACCAAGTAAGTCGTCGGTAATTTCGCATTAAAATATGTATATATTTTTTGTTAAATTATTAAAATCAATTAAAATTACTTGCTAAAACGCTGGTCTTATCGATAGGAATTTCCGTTCAAACCAGTTGCTATTGCTTATGCAAATTGTGTGCAACAGGAAGCGTTGTCGCTCACAGTTTATGTTTTCAAACTTTGCTATAAATCTTACTAATATTATAAATGCGAATGCTTAGATGGATCTATGTTTGAAGGTATCTCTAAAACGGCTGCAGATCTCGATTTAATTTGGCATTAAGGTTGAGAACAGTCTGGAAGAATACACAGGCTACTTATTAAGTGTTTTTTGAATTCCTCGCGGACGGAGACGACTCCGTCGACTCGACCACGAGCTAGTAAAATATAAATGCAAAACTAAAATGGAGTTATTTTTTGCTAGATGTCAGAAAACTGAGGACTACTAACTATTGTAGAAAAAGGTCTATATTTAGAGGATGACTGCAGTAACACATAGACTCTCTCAAGTTACATTTTAAGGGGCGAGGTCAGGGCGAATTACGTCATCGCTTTATATGTACAGAAATATAACTAGTTTTATTACATATCTTTTTAATACACACTTTAGCTGTATTTCTTATTCTTACCATGGCTTCTATTATATAAAATAACTTAGGCCTAGCATACTAGCGCACTAGAGCTAAATATAGGCCGATCGTGTCGGATGTAATTCTATTGAGAAAACAATAAGACTTCCTTCGCTATCTTACGGCTTCCGATTGTATTTGATGACGTGAAAAAACTACAGTCGAACCTGGATAAGCGAGAACTGGATAATCGAGAAATCTCATTGTCCGGTACCGACGGATTACCTCTATAAGCGAGAAACTCCGGTTCGAGAGAAACCTTTATAAGCGAGAAAAATAACGCGGTTCCACGGACTCTCGCTTATGCAGATTCGAAGTATTCACAACACCAATGGAATTCTAGCTTCAATAAGCGTAGTAATTGTTGTTATTAAAATATTTTGTCAGATTATTTGATACTATATGTCATTGTTTGATACTTTGGTCCATAATGTGAATTTTATTACAGTATTTAAATAAAAAAGTAACCTTTTTATTTCTTTTAGTTATCGGGCGTTTAACGCTCGGAGAGGTCGGCGGCGAGGCACCAGAACCTCGACATGATCGACCTTGACTAGGTGCTGAACGATCGTCATTGTGGTTGCAAACTAAAATGGGTTACGGGGGACAGGTGCATAGAGTGGGGACCTTGTCTGTTTTCCCCAGACAGATAAGTAAGCGTTAGGCATTTCCCCACGAAAAAAAGGTATCGGGCGCTAAATAAACAAAACTTTGACTTACAGACTACCTACAGCTCTGAACTTGGCTTGTGTAAGCAACTTTTCTTGGTACAAAGTACAGCGTTACTTTTTTTAATATACCAGTTTTAAACGCCTAACCACATCTCATAGTTTGTTGTTATATAGGGCAGTATCTAACTGGTACTGGTATAGGTCAGTTCCGGTGTCGTATGTCTCGCACATTTTATAGAAACTATTGCCTATACGCATTATATGGATTACGGCCACACAATGCTCGATTAAGGCGGGCATGCCATAATGCTGAATTTCCACAGTAGGTAATCGAGTTAAATCAACAGGAATATTACGCACTATCGCATTCATATTACGTTTATTGAGGGTGAAACAATAGGTTTAGTATTATTGCTTAGTATTTGCAATTTCTTTATAGAAATATTGATTGCTTTAATAAATAAGCGCTATGAAAGTTGAATTTCCAACTTCCATATTTTATTTTCCAATCTTACTAATATTTTAAATGCGAATGTTTAGATGGATGGATGGATGAATGTTTGTTTAAAGGTATATCTGGAACGACTCAACGAAGAAGAACACATAGGCTACTTATTAAGTTTTTTTTTAATTCTGCGCGGACGGATTCGCGGACAAGAACTTTTTGTAAATAAGAAAAAAAAAATAGCCGACTTCAAAAAAAACAATCTCAAACAAAATGCACTCAAAAGTAACATAAAAAAACAATTTCAAACAAAATGCATTCAACAGTACCATAAAAACAATCTCAAACAAAATGCACTCAAAAGTAACATAAAAAAACAATTTCAAACAAAATGCATTCAAAAAGAAACAAAATAATGACATGAAAACTTCTTTCTTTCTTTCTTTCTTCTCTCTTTCAAAAACCCTCTAAACTCTAAAGAAAGTTCTCTTCTTTCTTGTAACATGTCTATATTGTATAATTATTGTTATTTCGCAGTCGGTGTCGGCCAAAGTAAATATAATATTATACATTTTATATTTGAGATGTATGAGACATCTACGTATGAGACACTTACGTTTATGTCCCTACTTAGGCCGAAACCGACTCCAAAATAACAATAATTATACAATATAGACATGTTACAAGAAAGAAGAGAACTTTCTTTAGAGTTTAGAGGGTTTTTGAAAGAGAGAAGAAAGAAAGAAAGAAAGAAGTTTTCATGTCATTATTTTGTTTCTTTTTGAATGCATTTTGTTTGAAATTGTTTTTTTATGTTACTTTTGAGTGCATTTTGTTTGAGATTGTTTTTATGGTACTGTTGAATGCATTTTGTTTGAAATTGTTTTTTTATGTTACTTTTGAGTGCATTTTGTTTGAGATTGTTTTTTTTGAAGTCGGCTATTTTTTTTTTCTTAAAATTTTTGTTTTATTTCACAATTTTTAGTGAATTTGAAGTTCAATTGCAAATTTCCTTAATACGTATGAGGAAAGAAATAAAGAAAAGGACTTTCCTATTTAATATGTGTGTACTTCAATTCAAAAACTAATTTAGAATGCAGCAGATAACCACTTATCCTTTAAACAGTGAAATAATTATCAAAATCGGTATACAAATTGAAAATTAACGAACTAATACATCGTAGCGTGCCTTTAATTTTGTCCAGCCGCGCGCCGCCGTAGAATTTTTCGAATGCGCGTAGTTTTTAATAATTTAATATCTTCCAAACTATTGATCAGAATTACATAGTTTAAAGGCTAATGTAATCTGCATTTAATGCTCTAGCCATAAAACATATTTATTTGGATAAGGATTCATATCGAATATAATATAATAGCGCCGTAAGCTTACGACGCTGTTTTTCGTGTGCATTTTAATCGAAGTTTGTTCACAATAACATGGTTTTTGTGAGACATCCATAGATGATAGATATATGCCACCTGAGACTTTTATTTAGCAAATTTAAGGATCTATAATTACTCCATACATCATTTTAATGTAGGTCATATAGTTTGACCTACGTAAGCCCAGAAAGCAAATTTGTGCTATTCATTGTAACGCGATGTAGCATTTTTCGTTTCCGCGTAATTTTATTCTTACGATATCTCCTAAACTATTAGACAGAATGATATAGTTTTAATTGCAAATATAATCTACATTAAATTTTCTTGATAATGAACATATTTATTTACATAAGGGTTAATACTGAACTTGAATAATAGCGTCGGAAATAGGGCATGAATTTAATTAATGTTTCGTAAAGAAAAAAATGGTTATTGTGAGAAAACTATAAAAGATAGATATATGCTATCGCGGACTTTTATTTAGCACATTTAAAGAGCTACAATTCGCCATACATCATTTTGATGTAGGTCTTATAGTTTAGCCTACGTAAGCGCTGAAAGCAAAAATGTCCCTAATTTTCGCAACAAATTTTGAAGCTATATTCAAAATCTACTAGTCTTCTAGTTATTTAAAAAAAAAAACAAAAAAATGGGACCCACCTGCAAGCACTTCCTTTCGATTAAAATAATTTTTATCAAAATCGGACCACCAGGGACGGAGATTCGCGGTAACACACATAAAAAAAAAAAAAAAAAAAAATTCAGTCGAATTGATAACCTCCTTCTTTTTGAAGTCGGCTAAAAACAATTAGTACAGTATGTTTTTTTATCTTATTTAAACACATTTACAGATAACATAACACACATTTATCAATTGTGTAAATTTATCAATTTACACAATTGATAAATTTATAAGGTGAAACATAAAGACGGAAAGTTAAGATTTCTGCTGAAAATTTGAACTAAATTTAATTTGAATTCAACAGTAAAACAATAAATAAAGTTTCAGCTTTTGAGGTGTTACATCTATTCCTTAGGAATAATAGCTATATTTTCTGAACAGAGTTTTACTTTGTTTTTGTGCGTTTTAAAGTCGTACCAGCTGGTGAATAGCTATAAAAAACTGTCTGGACAGCAGTGAGTTTACATTCACCGCAGTGCGGAGCGCCACCCCTTACTTCTAAACGTGTACTAACCACCCCGAGCAGGTGCAAATTGTGTCCCCCAACAATAGGGGGCTGTAATGGAATATTTATTACGATGTTCATTAAAAAAAAAAACTTTTATAATGAAACTTCAAATTCATAAAATGTTGCTATATATAAAATGTTGCTTATAATTTTTTATTAAGGCACTAGTTGCGATCTACAGATATCTTAAAATTTTAAGCTTTTCGAAATATCACTATGCAAGTACAAGATTATGCGCATCAATGACCTCGATCGATCGATGTTCCTTTCTGAAACTATAGTTCGACAAAATATTGATCCCTATTTAGGTAAATTTATTTGAAACGTACTGTAGGTGATATCAGCAACTCGTAATATATGAATGAAATCTAGTCGTTACCTCCATTTCCGTTCTTATCATGTTTGTGCTTGCGCGCGGTGTCGGCTCGCGAAGTGCTGGCGGGGCGGCGTCGGAAGCCAAAGGAAGTGGCCACGCCACGAGTCGGTTTCCCGTTCCCGTTCCCTCCTGCACTCTTCTCACGCTTCTTCGCACCCTTCGACTCAGAGTGACCCTGATAACAAATTTTATAACGTGAATGATAGAGTTCATTTTTATAGTGTCGCTGAAAGTTAACATCTGTAAGAAGCAGAAGAATTAAAGAAATTAGAAAAATAGCTAAAAACAGAGTGAAAGAGGAGAGAGGATGATGATTAGCCTTTTAAGACTTGTATTAAGTTCTTTGCATTAGAAACTTTATTACTACATGTTTCAAAAAATCTTTATTTCCTTTAAACATATAAAATAAACGAAAAATGTTTAATATTTATCAATTTTGTTTCTTTTTACTTTTTTTTCCTATTTGATATATTCCGGACACAAAATTAACACTTAACGATATTTTAATTCACAATTGTAATTTAGCCTATTCAGTTATCTCAAATAACTTCAAATCTTCACGGATCTCACGGGCTACAATTGCATTGACGTGGGTATCTGACCACACACGAATCAAACCGCATCCAGACAGTAATTGCGTAGCGGACCACAAATCACCAGGTAAGTGGCACCTCGCACACCGACAAGCATCAAACGTAATGACATTGTTCCGTAGTACAGTTGCTGAAAGAAAGCTTAATTATACCTCTAGTAAACTATACCTTGAATAATCTCATTTCATAAGATGACTTTGCTATTGTATTATTATAAAAAATTTATACTTTAACACATTCACTGCAACTGACTCAATGTGAAAATTTTAGTGACATTGAACGTGATAATTTTTACAAAATTAGTCATAATCTCCTTGACCTTGTCCCACCGGTCGGGGCACCAGGTTTCCGTCCTCAAAATCGATCTGTCTGCCGTCATCTCCATTGTCACCCCCTTCTTTAACGTGTCACCTTTCACGCAATCCATCCATCTAGGCCTACCTCTACCGGTTTTTTTTTACAAGATTACTAGTAAAACATGTTGTTTTCTTTATTTATTTCATATGAAATGAGAAGGAGACAATATTTCAATTTAAGATAGCCTTTGAAGGGATGTAAGAAGTCGTAACCACGATAAGTCAGCCTAACTCAACCGGTCTGACTGCTGTCTATTATGGCGAGTCCAGTGTAAATAATACTAGGCCTAGCACTAGTGAAATTACCACAAAATACCTTTTGAATTACAAAAACCTATACTTAACAACATACCTTGTTCTGGTACTTGATACATATTAAAAGACGAATAAAGATCTTTTAATTAATACGTAGAATGAATTTTTAAACTCAAATTTAGAAGAAAACTTACCACTTCTTAACTATAAGTAATTATAATTATGAATATAAAATTTATTCATTCATCCAGTGTATCCGTGTTAAACTACTGATATATGCTCTGTTCTTAGTTTTTTTGTGCTTTTAATTCATTACCAAAATATAAAAGTTCTCACGTCTTACTAGATCAAACATATTAATTAGGCCTACTCTTCGTAATATTCAATTCTCTTTAACTTGTCTAGGTATACATGACATTATAGTCTGTTTAAGACTCAATGGAAGACCTTTTAAAATTATTGTCAACAAAAAACGCATTCAGTGAATTAAACTTTTCACTTTTTAATTTCGAATAAATGAAACGGCTCGTTTAATTCATAAACAAAAGTACTTGAACCAGATGACAGTTGGAGCGGTTCTGCATCTGCACAAGTGTGGCAGTGACGCATCCCCGAGCGGCCATTGTTATTTCATCCGAGCCCTCTTTGACAGATATGGTACAAACGGACGCAGGGCTCGACACAAAAGGCGTGTTGTGTGACGCTATTGTCATTTACGGCACATATTCTACGTGCAACGCTTTTGTATTGACAGCAGTGTAACTGTGAAATATATCTATGAAATCTTAAACAAAACTAAACTAACAACAGATATATTAGATTACATTAATTAGTGGAGTAGTCCTGTAGATCGCAAAAATATATATTCAATTTGCCATTCTCAAGTCAAGAACTGTTGGACGTATATCTCCTAAAAGGCGATTCAACTGAGAAGTACCACACTTAACTAATAACTACCAATGTGGTCAAGATTTTAGTCGATTTTTCGCATTACATTATTTTCTGTATTTACTTCTATCATCTAGAAGAGAAACTACTGGATCCTCAAGCATTTTAAAATTACAAATTACCTGTTTCAATGTCCCGTTACCACAATCATACAATACTAATTATACCATAGAGATGATGGTTGTGAAACAAATTAGAATAGAGAATTGTGAGAAGCATTACACAATGTACGACGCGTAACGCATCTTGAGAGTGGATCGTGTTGCGAGTTCATGGGGAATTAGTTACGCCTTTTTTAGATTAACAATCGAGCAGCAACAATGAAATCAAAGGCAACATAGAGGTGGATTATGTCATCTATAATTTTTAAATTATAATTGTAAATTGTCCGAACACTGGATTGGGAACGGATGGTATTTTTTGTGTAGCAATTACTTTTCGTATAATATGTATTTTTTCTGAGGTTACATGTTAAGGAAAGGATGGGAAAGAGTAGTTGATTTGACAAAAGAAGGAGCGCATAGAGAGGGGAAATATTATTTTTTGTGCTTGCCCTTCTCTGTCGATTAAAGGTAGGCAATGCATCTGCAATTACGGATGTCTATGGGCAGCAGTCGCTTCGCGATTTCGCCAAATTCAGGGGACCGCTTTCTCGTTCGCCACCGTATATAAAAAATATGCAAAATTTGAAGAAAAAAAAGTGCTTTCTATTTGTATAAACAATAACCATGTGTATTTGTTGTAAGTTTCTTATTCCATAGAGACATAAAAACAAATTATGTAACAAATCATTAGCTTATAAAAGGTCGTTGATAGCAATGTAAACTGGTCTGGTACTAACAGAGAATAGTTTATTTTGAGAATAGGGTCTTTCGTAACGTTTGTTATTGAATGCATCAATGATAACGTTGTTTTACTAATCTTCTCTATTGCATTGGATATAATGAGAAAAATAGATTTCACGTCTTTTAATGCAATTGGAGTCTTGGATCTACAGTTTTTACCTTAATCATATAAAGAGTATCAAAATTAACCATTGGTTTAGATTGCAACGAGCTACTTACAATGTATAAATCGCGATTATTCTCGGTATTTACATTTTTCTATCTTGTTTTTTTTTTTGTTTAATTTATTAAAAATATATAATATTCATACTTAATACAACAATATAGATACTGCATGAAAGCCGACAGTAGACAGTTTAACAATTTCATGGTTAAATAACATTATTTCCTTGTATGTGGGCTAATAATGAGTTAGTTACGGGGAGCACAGATAATGGTTGTAACTAACATTCTAACAGACACGACCGCCCGCGACCGTGCGGAACTTTCTTACAAGTTAACAATCATCAGACATGGAACATATAACTACGAGAAGAACACCACCGTGTAGTTCAACTGTTGATATGGACATATATAAAAAGCTTAAACGATTAATATTGACAATTAATTATAGGTTATCGACTTTATAAAGCTCAATGACGCTTAATTACTCTTTATATACAATTAAAGTGAAAATGATATACAATCATTAAATAATGAAAACCCATTATGTCCATTTTATGTATGTATTTCTAAATTCGCAGAACAATATGCCATTAGTCACATTGAAAATGCATATCGTGCAACGGGTACGAGAAAAAAAAATTAGCAAAACATTTCAAACCATTTTTCATAGAAATGTAACCTGTCACAAACTGCTACCCTCTCAGTCAACCCGAGGTTAACGAACGAACAAAAATGACGACTGAACTTTGAACTAACGCTCATTTGAAGTTGTTTTTAATTACACTTTTAACTTTACAATTAACGATAACCGCTTTAGTAGGAGTAAAAATAATGTAAGTAAACGTATTTATTATTTCTTTTCATAGATCTGTTATAACTTCGTAACTGTGATTTCTTCAAATATCTACACAGAAAAAAAAATTTTATCTTTCTTTTTTCAAAATGAGAAGGCTATATATGTTTGTGTGACAGATTTGGCAGTGAATGTCCACAGTTATGCTAATACTAACGGCTTTTATTATTGCAGAATTCCATGTCCGATCTCGATTAAGAACTGAATGTTTCTTTTGAACTATTTTAATGGCTTTACACAACATGTATTCCCATATTAGTATCTAACTCTCACTTAGTTCTATTTGCCGGTTGTAAATCAACTTTCGTTACCGTGATTATTCTGATTGTCGTAAAAGTATCGCGTATTTTATGGCCTCGGCTTTATTTAACTGACTTCAAAAAGAAAGTTTTATTAAAAAATATATTAGGTCCTTACATATGAAATTGGCGTTTTTCGTACTGGCCACTTTAATCACGAATTTCTCCTCTTTGGTAAGGAATTCCAAATTCAAATTTGTACAGCTATAGACTCATGTATTTGTGGTTCGATGACCGTCATTCATTTGTTTTTTTTTCTTCTGTTTTTTTCTGTTTGCGTCACTCATTTTACAAAATGGAAAACTTTAAATATCGCATTATTTACGAGTACGAGTTCCGCCGTGGCACTAGTGCTGCGGAAACGACTCGAAGGGTGAATGATGTGTATGGCGGTCGTGTTGCAAAAGAAAACACAGTTCGTTTTTGGTTCCAACGTTTTCGTTCTGGAAATTTCGATCTGTAGAACAAGCCCCGTGGACGGCCTGAGACTCAAGTTGATAATGAAGAGTTGAAGGCTATTGTGGAGGCGGATCCATCGCAAACCACGTCCGAGTTAGCTGCAGGCTGCGATGTTAGTGATAAAACTGTTTTAATTCACTTGAAGCAAATTGGGAAGATTAAAAAGCTTGAAAGGTGGGTACCTCACGAATTGACTGAAGCAAACCGGCAAACGCGCGTCGACTGTTGCGTTACATTACTAAACCGGCACAATGATGAAGGTATTTTAAACCGAATCATTACCTGTGATGAAAAATGGGTTCTTTACGATAATCGGAAGCGCTCAGCGCAATGGTTGGATCCTGGCCAGCCAGCCAAATCCTGCCCCAAGCGAAAATTAACCCCAAAAAGTTACTTCTAAGCGTTTGGTGGACTAGTGCCGGTATTGTTCATTACAGTTTTCTCAAATCTGGCCAGACTATTACGGCTGATGTCTATTGTCAGCAATTGCAAACCATGATGGAAAAGCTAGCGGCTAAACAACCTAGGCTGGTCAATCGCTCCACGCCACTGCTGCTTCACGACAACGCTAGACCACACACTGCGCAACAGACGGCTACTAAATTAGAAGAGCTTCAATTGGAAAGTCTAAGACATCCTCCGTACTCCCCGGACCTTGCTCCAACAGATTACCGTTTTTTTCGAAATTTGGATAACTTCTTGCAAGGGAAAAAATTCAACTCCGATGGGGCAGTCCAAATCGCCTTCAAAGATTTTATTGATTCCCGTCCGACTGGTTTTATTAGTAAAGGGATCAATGAACTACCTATGAGATGGCAAAAGTGCATAGAAAATAATGGTTCATACTTTGATTAATTAAATATATTATTTTAAAAAATATTCGACTTTTTGTTCCTCCCATACAAAACGCCAATTTCATATGTAAGGACCTAATATTTATTGTATAGTTGCGTTATATTATATGACAGTCACTCGACCGCTATTACCGCAAAAGATCACTCACCCTGAAGAAGGGCCTAAAACTAGTCGGTGGCCACACTAGATAATCATACGTGATTATAAGTCGATCTTAACTAGTTTACCTATATATTAATCAACATGTTTATATAAGTTTTTTCTTATAAGGAAAGGATGGGAAGGGGAAGTAACTTTGTTGGAGGAGGGGACGCATAGCAAGAGGATATGTCTTATTTCTGTGCGACTCCATCTCTGTCGATTAAAGGTAGGCAACGCATCTTCAATTGCGGATGTCAATGGACAGTGATCTCTTCGCTTTTTAGGCGTATTCAGGTGACCATTTGTTCGTTTGCCACCTTACGATATAAAAAAAATAGTCCTTTGAATGTAGGAAAAAAAAAACTTTTTAATATCATCAAAATTAATATACAAGTCTTTGTATTCTTCAATTGCTAATTTGTAACATAATTTAATATCTTACGCATTTCTTTGTTAAGTAATTCAACTTAATCTAAGTTACGTTAAGCAGATTAAAGTAAGAGTTCAGTTGGTGTACACGACCGGGGGCTAACCGCAAAATTGTCGACGGCCACAAGTCACTAAAGCCAACCAATATCCGCTTCTTACATTACCATTTTGAAATCACTATACCATTTCAGTAATAAATATAACTACTTAGGAAACTGTTTAACGTTGACAGTAAGATTTCATAAAAAGGCTATTTAGCAAGGAATTTTTTGAAAGAGATCAAAGGGAAAAAAGTATATCACGATGTTACTGCAATGGCAAAGCGCATCAGAAGCTATTGTTTCATTTTCCTAAATCTTAACAAGACGAAAATAAACTAAGGTTTTTTTCAAATAAAAAATACTACCATGAATAACATTACAACAATAAAAATCTCACAAACTATTTTAAAGTAACTATTCTGACGCAAGTAAACGACAACACAAAAAGAACCGAAGAAATTAAAATGCATTAAAGAAAGATAAATTGTATAATTAGTTTTTCGTTCTAAACAAATTATCGATGATTTCTGAGATCAAAATCCTTGTATAAAACATATTGTTATCTCTTTATCTCTTATATTTTGTGTCAAAGATAATGAGAGGGATGACTATACAGAGTATGTTTTATACAGGGATTTTCGTCTCAGGAACCAACAATTAGTATGTCCATTTATTTCCACTTGCTCCCATCGCAGAACGTTTACAGTTAATCGTTCAGAAAGGTAATTTCTCATTTCTTGAGTTACAGGTTACAAGGCTCCGTGTCATCGACGATTAAACAAGGGACCTGTTATAGCCCTTCGCTAGGGTTACCAGGTACTACGATCTATTTCGGAACTAACGAGTAACGAGTACATAATATGTTTACTCCAATATGATTTAAAACATACTAACAAATCGATGCAATCTTTATTTATATCGCATACGCCTGGAAATATTATCTTTACTTCATAATTTAAAGATTCTTACGTAAAAAGTGTGCGTATAATAGTGGTAGATGTTTGGTCATGTTTATTTTTTTACAATGTTTATTTATGTTTGAAAATTTGATACATAAGTAAAGGGTTTATATTTTCATTGGAAATTAATGGAAATAAATAAATGTATTGTGTTAAAATGTTCTGGACAATCCCATTATAATGTAAAATTTGGTGTTAATATTGCTTGTAATAGGCTGTCAGCCCTAAATAACGGTACACGCTCATAGCTGTAACAAATTGCAGTCATTTGTTACCTGTATCTCACCATGGGTTTACACTGCCGAAACATATGTAAGAAACATATTTTCATCCCACACATCTTCTGACAAAATAACTATGAAAATTTGATTCCAGATTTAAGAGATTCTTAATTTTAAAGTTAAAATGGTAGATCACACTAAAGACCTTTATATTATATTAAAAATACCGGCATAATAATGGCGGAGCATCAATAAATCTAACAAAAGCACAGCATCCCATTCCGACAAAGTAATAATGCGGCAAAATCGATAATATCAACAAAATTACAGCTATCAAAATGCCATAGCCGCAGCGATATGATGCAACGCAATGAAATCAAATCTCAAAGCACAAAAAGAGCAAACTTAGGTTTGGTAAAAAAAACATTTTTTATATTAGAAGATATCAAACAAGCCAGTACCACTTTATTTCGTTAAATTAGTAACCATAGAGTACTGCAAAAAGGTTAAAAGTTGAAGATACTTTAATAGACATATCGACGCTGGAAAGCGTAAACGCTGTAACCCCGAAAGTATGAACTTTACAGGAGAGCCAAAAAATGATAACTCGTGAGCTGATACGCCTACAAGTATGCGGTATTTAGCAATGTTGTGTAGTTTGTGCTAACCTATAATAAAATCATTATCGTTTGATAATGGTTGAAATTATTAACCTGTGAAAAACATATTCGCGATTTCAAGGGTTACAGCGTTTATGCTTTCCAGCGTCGATATGTACATAATTCAAATGTTTTCCTTCCTCAAGTCATAATGTTAAATACAATTGTACTCGTAAATTATTGTCCATGCACTTGACTTACCTCTATCAATCCATACACACAAATTAAAACTGATAAATCAATATATTCTTGTTCACAATTCATTTTGAAGTTTCTCCAAAATTGTTAACAAAATTTTCCTTATATTCTCTCAACAACATTAATAAATTTTCATGATTTTTTACGACAAATCAACGTTATTATTAATGCCACTCAATAACAGTACTGGATGGAACTGTAGCAGTCTTATTATTTTTCAATAAACCATTGTTATAATTATTAATAATAGAAATATAGAAGTATTGTTAATTGTTATTAATCATTTTGAAATATAAACCATGATGTATGGTTGTGTGGAATTGATATCAAAAACGTTGAATCAAAGCATTATTTATTTATAATTTTTTTTAATGATTTTCTGATATAATATTTGCTGCATAATAGATTTGCTTCATCATATTGCTACGACCTAAAGTAGATGGAATTACACAGCGTCATTTTATTAATTCAAAACATGACAATGGCTGCCGTAACAGATCTATGTTTACAATTAATAAAATTCCTATCTTTCTCTACTTGAACGCTAAGCACATAAAACAAACTAAAGCATCTCTATGTTTTCCTTCCTACATTCAAAATCCTATGATTTTTTTTTCAGTCTATGGAAGATTTCAGCTTATGTAACCTTTTATCGATTTAAAATGCAAACTTCTTTAAAAGGAAGCATATTTATGGTCAACTAGTTGCCCGCGACTCCATCCGCGTGGAATTAAAAAAACTTAATTAGTAGCTTATGTGTTCTTCCAGATTATATTCTACATCTATGCCAAATTTCATCGAGGTCTGTTTAGTCGTTCTGGAGATACCATCAAACAAACATCCATCCATCCATCTAAACGTTCGCATTTATGATATTAGTATGAAGTATGATTAGCATTACTTAAAATTATAAAACTCAAGGGTTATAGATAAATAATACTAATAACTAGAAAAAAATATCCAACGATCAGATACTATATTATTAAGTTTAATGTACTAGGTCTTACAATGAATCATAAGCTCTCACAACCTTATCTTATCTTCTGGGAAAAGCAAGAGCCAATTTATGTCGTCTAATCCGTTACCAAATAAACTTACACGAAACGATACAATCTTGGATATTAAATTGAAAAATATTTACTTGAAAATTTCAAGATATTTCAAAGCTGTTCAAACTGGTACTCACAATAACCAGAAACAATAACGTTTATCTTGCAATGTCATCTTTAACTTCTGCATTTTATTTAACCTTGTACGCATGTCATGTATGCATGTCGCTATGTTAAATACAAATATATAGGATGTAATAAATAAAAAAAGAAAATCATTCTCATACATCGAGTTTAAGAATGATTTAATTTTTTCGATTTAAATATTTTGTCTAAACTGAACTTAGATTGCTTGTCACGATTTTACTAATTCTAAACATCATTGGACACATACACTACCAACATTAAATTCATTGTATCTTGCTGTTTCCCAGCAGCACTTTGATAAACATTAAAGATTAATAAGTAATTATTTATAATTCATTTCCTTGTTTTAATTTTACAAAAATTAAAACGAGGAAGCTAAAAGTGCTTACGATGTACAATTTTTTACTAGCTTCATAAAATTATAACTAAATTAGGAATATTTTTAGATTACAATTTAATCAAATTATAAACTAAATTATAGATTAAAATCTTACATAGCAGGCACTTAAATTAAAAGAAGGCAGATGCATCACGGACATATCATATAATAGAAAGCTTGATAGGTAGGAAGAGAGAGAGAGAGAGCTGGTCAGCTTGGTAAAGGTAATTTGATCTTGGCGATATAAATTCAATCTGGTAGATTAATTAGAGTAAGAACCCAAGCGGGCGGTTCCAGCTTAATTCTAATATCACCCATGAATAAATTCAGGTTAAGGTATTTTAACGCTAAGCCTTAAAAGGTTTGGTGTGCTTCTAGCCCTTTAATCTTGCAACCCATATGGTGAGTAATTATTTTTATTGCATTCAAATGGTTAATTTTCTGAATTACTTTCTGTACAGGCGTTGAATTTTTTCTCTTTTATTTTATGGGTCTATAGGTCCCTAAAATAATTACATTATTGTTACAAAGTTTGTTCATATGGCCGTATGATTCATACTGTTTTAATTACATAATAAACTCAATGCAAACCTTCGTGATTTTAAAAGCAATTGCAGCATATCTGCATAAAAATCGCATGTGAAATGCTAATATGACCTTGAATAAAAACAACCTTTACAAAAAGTGGTCAAGTTCAAGAAAAAAGTATACCTTGTTAGTAAAATAATTTAAATTAGCAAACCTATACTACAATAGAATATAAAATATGGATAATTAATATGGCTGATAAGTTATTGCTTTAGTCAAAGGTCACTAAGGGACTTTTTATGTAGCTTTTAACAGACTATGAGTGTGGCCGTCAAAGTTTTTGTTAAATTAGAAAACATCAAATAGTCAAATCCCCTCATTCGCGGGGTTACGTTCTGTATTTGGCCACAAATATTGAAACCATTACCAAATATTTTAGACACGATTACGGAATTTTCCAATAATTAATATAATTTATTTTCGAATTGGAAATCTGTGATTAACAGGATCGTGAACAAGGAGATTTGACCAAACTTGTGCTTGTGTGTGATTAGAAAATCCGAATAGCTACTATTTTGTAGTCTTTTTAACAACGTAAAATAGTGTTATTTAATAAAAAGTTGCCAAATGTTTGCCACAATTCTATTTGAAGAATTTCGTAACTATTTAAATTAAAATAAATATAACACGTATTTAAATTCATCAAATGCGTCGTCTGTCTTTTTTATTTTAAAATAAACTCAGTTCTCTAGCAAATGCAAATAAGACAGTCTTAACGAAAATTTGCGTTGAGTGATATAAGTTATTGTGGAAAAGAATGAAGTAACAAATGCTAAATAACTTTCTAAACACATTAATAATTTTATTCTAGCCAAAAATAATAGAGCGGCTTTTAATATATCATTAACTTGACTTTTAAGTTAATCTGCAGTGTTCTTGAAATTCTCACTTAAATCTCTTGTGTTTTATTTTTATCATTTTCAACTGTTGCTAATCTTTTTACAGTGGCGTTCAGTTAAATATGCATTTAGTTTCCAGGCGATGTTATCGTTATGTAATATTCTGCAATATGCTTCACCCTTGCATTTAACAAATCGATACCGAAATCTAAATTTCATGCTGTGAATATATAACACATTTCTATAGACGCATTATAGGATCAAGAATTAAAAATTTACAGTTTCGATACTAAGGATTAGTGTCGCATCATACCGTTTTGACGTCCATTTTGTATTTACTTTTATCTTCGTTATCTGTGATAACTTTGACCGTGAATCCGCAAATATTTTTTCTTCTTGTAACTTTAGATGAAAGTTGTGGTTGTTACTTTATATTTTTGTTGATGTTTTAGTACGTACCATCTCGCAATGCGCTTCACCGTCGTCGTCATAGAATAGGCCGCTGCAGTCATCCATCCCTGCTGGTGGTGGGCAGGCCTCACTCGTCGGCCGGGCGCCGTGGCCCGCTCATCAATATGACTACGACCCGCCGGAACACCGGCATCCGAATGTTCACAACCACTGGACCACTAGAGTTTCAAACACTAAGTAAGAGACTAATTCGAAATCTTCGGGGATAATCCGATGAGTCACGCGACTGTCGACCGACTAGCTAAACTGAGGCCACAAGCCCTGCGCGGCGTAGGTGTCCTTAATAAGTTGAATCATAGAGAAGCGACTTCACTAATATCTTGGTACGGCGAATGGTACAGCGCTAGTTTAGTGTTCAATGTTGAAATAGTCAAGGGCGCTCCGTATTGTGCGTTGAGCGTCACAGGCGTTGTTTTTTCGTGGTGAACTGCGTAGATAGCGGCACAGAGGCGACAACGGGGCGAGGGTGGCGCGCGCACTCGGGGGTGCATTGATCGGATTCCCATTGCGCATGCTCCACTCCCGGAATTCTCAACTCATTTGACATTTTATAAATTGTCGCTTTAGAGATAAATTTCCATTAAATTGTTGTAACTTTTGAAGTTACGTCATCCAGATAATTGGCATCCCTTTTTAAGTCTATTGATATTCTAATATATTCAATTTTTTTTAATTATACGTAAAAAAATATTTTTAGACATTTACTTCTCGTTTGTTCATCACAAAGCGTTTTTATGGACTTCGTTTCTTGAATTCCTCGTGAGCGTCTTGGTTATAAATTAATTAATTACCACAAAAGTGTGAAGTTTTTTTAGAAGGAAACAATTTTATATGTATACGTATATAGTATCAAGGTTTGGTCGGTAATAAAATAAAAAGAAAAAATATTATATAAAAATATTTAATCATTTTTAATTTATAAATAAAGATCGAGTTACTAAGTTACTAAAACATTACATGTAAATGTATCTTAATTACTATCGTCAAGTATTTGTAGGTACTAAAAGCTCTTTTGCGTTAATAGTATTCCTGAGTTCACATTTGTTGAATATATGAGTTTCTGTGCGAATATCTGGGGCACTTTAGTTCCCATTCAGTTAAAGTCGTAGGTGTTGCAATCGATCAAAACTGCGTCATCGCGAGGGAGATTATCGTCTATACATATATAGGTATATAGGTATCTACAGACCAGGGCTGAACTTATACACTTATAGTGTAAGATAGCATAAACTATTACAAAAAAAACTAATTTATTGATGCAAAAGTTGCGGTTATTTGACCAACAGTATCCTAATACATTTTCAATGGTTTTATCTTACTAATATTATAATTGCGAATGTTTAGATGGATGGATGGATGTTTGTTTGAAAGTATCTCCGAAACGACTCAATGGATCTTGATGAAATTTGGCACAGATGTGGAGCATAGTCTGGAATAACACATAGGCTACTAGTCAAATTTTTTAACTCCGCGTAGACGGAGTCGCGGGCGACAGCTAGCATTTCAAATATTTTTACTTACACTTGTTCTAATAAAAATGTTATATATATATACATTGTTATAAATTTCATAGACTGGTCAAGTGTAGGGCCAGGAAGTGAGAACAGGTTTGCTTTGTTAATGGTGTGTTAAGACAGGTGCCTGTCTATGAGAGTTATTACGCTACAACTGTGTCAAGGCACTCGGGACAGTCACCACCGCGGTTGTTTTAACACAATCATAATCTTTGCGACCTTAATGTCTTTGGATAAAAACGTATTTAAAATATACAAAAGTAAAATAAATATAAAACAGAGGTCAGTAATAATACTTTTTTTTGTAAGATACTTAAAATACCAATTACATTTTAATATATATATACGTTTTTTGCACCGCACAATTCTATGCATGCGAATATAAAATGCATATTACAAAAAAAAGTTAAAAACGACTGGGACTAAAATTGCAAAACTTTGATTATAAATGTGTGAAATGCATCTATTACAACACCGATTTATATGATAAACCTGTGTGGGGGTGTAGCTTAGCTGTTCAGAATTAATGAACACATTAGCAGAGAACACTGTCCTTAATACGGAAGTGCAATCTTGTGTGTGATTTCTAATGTCTACAGTAATTTAGCGCGGATGTTACAAGAAATAAAGTTGCTAATTATTATAAAATTAGAATTTGCACATAATTCCATAACTAAAAATTTTGCCAAAATTACTAAGTACTTATAAGAACGATTTCGATTCGATTTTGGAGCTTTTCTCGTACATTACTAGTTTAAAATACATTTGCTCTTTCTTTCAAATGATGTTGTTCACAAGAAGTGTCGTTCAAATGAACTCATGAATATTTTACTGCAACTGACTGCAGTAGATTGTTGACATTATGATTCCTGCCATGATCTTAGCATTGACGTAACAGACATAATATGGAAATTTTATCTTGTTTACTTATTAATTACCTCAAACTTTATAAACTTTACCTTAACTTTATAAAAATTGCACTTGTATAGTAAAATAATAAGCCGGATTTCATAAACGAATAATATGTGATGACAATTAGGCATTCGACAGATGTTTTAAACGGTGTTTTGTAGTCAAACGTAAGTTAAGGTAATGTTTTGCGTAAAATAATATACAATTTAACCATTTGGTTGTTGCTCTAAATTCGTATTCTCCATATTTAGCAGAAATACCAGTCGTACAACTTCTGAGATAATATTTACACTTTGCAGTACTTTATTTCACTATAGTATAGTAGCAAATCGAAGTACAAACTCGAAGTGTTTTCGTTGAGAAATTAATTAAAAAACAATCTTTATAAAAATGTCATATCCCGTTCACTCAAATTCTCATTATCTTACTAACATTATAAATGCGAAAGTTTAGGTGGATGGATGGATGGATGTTTTTTTTGAAGTTACATCTAGAACGGCTCAACAGATGTCATTGAAATTTGGCATGGATGTAGAACATAGACTGGAAAAACGCTTAGGCTACTAATAAGGTTTTTTAATTCCGTGCGGACGGAGACGCGGCCGACAGCTAGTACATAAATAAACTTAAATTACTCAAAGCACGCACAAACCGCAAGTCTTTATGGTAACATCAGTAATTCTACTTTTTACATTGCATACGTAACAGAGGCAGATGTCAAACCATAAAGCATTACATAACTTTACGAATCATCCACGAAAGTAGACTGAGGAATTTCACATTTTAAACACAGTTTAAAAAGTTAGAAATGTCTATGAAGACGTACGTTATTATACCGTGACTTTTGCAAGAATTAAGATCAAGAATACATAGTGGTCCCTTTCATTTACCTTGAAAAAGAATGAGATAGTAATTTCGTGTTATTGTACGATATATGTGTGAAAATCATTCTTTAAGTAACATAGCTCTGCAATTTAATATCAGAGTTCTCGTTCAAGTTTTACGATGATTATTTTAACAATAAAGTTGTAACTATTAACCTATTGTGAGGTCTATGGCCAGGTTCCCACTACGCCGGACCGGCAGATCTGCCGCGCCGGTAAATCTGCCGGAAGGGCTAGTGGCTGTACAATTTATATGAAGCTATTCACATTATCCCGGGTCCGGCATTTTTGCCGAGCCCGGCATTTTTACCGAGCGTTTTGTCACTACGAATTGCCGGTAGAACGACCGGGCCCGAAGTAGTGTGAACGAGTTTGTGCCGGTATTTGTCCCCCGCTCGCCCCGCTCGTGCTCCCCTCGCCCCGCCCGTGTTCCACTCACGAAGTACTTGACTGTCTGAATTTCTTCCGGGATCCGATGTAATGTGAACACTCTGTCCGGTGTCCGGTTTTCGGCAGATCTGCCGGTCCGGCGTAGTGGGAACGCTGCCTATAATATTTTTTTTGATGTTAATATCAGTGCCACACTTTCGCAATGTTCACTTTATGATGACTGAGCCAAACGCTCTCGTGTTTTAAAGTCACGAGTCGAACTTGGTTAATAGGAAAAAATGTATATTTATAACTTTTGAATACATTGTTGAGCAAAATTTTTCTGGTTCTTCAAAAATAACAAATACTTTTGGAGAATAATTTTAATGCTATATATTTGAATAATTTTATGGATGTTATCATGTTTAATAAAGATATTTAGTAGACGGAGTTGATAACGTAGCTTTAGTTAGATTTTTTATAGGTTTTTATTACGATCAATCGACAGTTTCACGACAATACCTCAGTAAGAATTGACGTTTGTGCAAAACAATAGTGAACATTTATTTGGATTTATTTGCATACTAGCTGTCACCCGCGACTCTGTCCGCACGGAATTAAAAAAAAACTTATCAAGTATCCTATGTGTTCTTTTAGACTATGTTCTACACGTATAAAAAGATCCGTTGAGCCGTTTAGGAGATACCTTCAAACAAACATCCATTCATCCATCTAAACATTCGCATTTATAATATTAGTATGATTTAGCTCAAAGCAAAGTAAACGCTGACATCAAAATATTCACACTCGCTCGATGGGACATTTAAAGATCACATAATTTCTTATACTATGGTTATAACGTTAAGTAAGCTCACTCCAAGACAAGACAAGCTAGCTCCAGTGGCGCATCGACTGGCTAAGACGGAGAAGTCGACTCACGTCATGGGGCCTGCTGTCTACAACCGCCTGCCGGAGCACGTCACAGCGGCTACCAGCCTCGCGTCTTTTAAAAATAGACTAAAATCATGGCTTATTCAGAAAGCTCTGTATAGCTACGAAGAATGTTTTGACTAAAAATATGCATATGCATATATATATATATTAATTGTGTGCTCATCGTTATTCAAAATATTTGAGTAGTGAGATTTTGTTTTATAAAATAGATATTATAGCTTTTACTTGTATGACCTGTAATTTATATATTACCAATAAAATTGTAATTGTAATTGTAAAATTTATTCGCAACTTACGTACAAGGCGTCAGGAATGCATACAATAAACGCATCGAGCTTCCACCTCACCCGCATAAATACCATGGACGCTGTTTATAAAATGAGGTGCTTGCCGCGGTCATTCCCCCGCCCCGGGCCCCGTGTGACCACATTCCTACGGGAGCTTGTACGCAAACTTGACGTCCACAGCGTATGCAGACATATTAGAATAATGGTTCTACTTTTATAATATGTTAATTATTTTAATCACTCCATCGGATGTACTGTAGCAAGGTTAGCCGTTCATAGAAACTTTTTGGAGAACGTCATCAAATAGTCACTAAAACTTTTGATCATTGATGATTCAAATATACTCCTCTGGTTTCCTCCCACTCTCTCTTTCTTTTGGATTTGAACTTAATTGATGAAATACGATCATGTCCAATTGTACTATACTATATTTGCCTAAGGTAAATATTTCATTTCTGAACTCAATATTTTACGTGGGCATGTCGAAACAATTTGAAACATATTAAACATACTAAAGTGCAATTCAATTCTAACAGTGTAAATCTCAAGATATTTTTAAGATTATTTCTTCTATTATTAAGTAAATTTATTTTCTTTTTACGTTAATGTCATTTTATAGATTTACACTTACACTCCATAAAAACAAATTGTCTTGCGCATACTCGTATAAGTATTATATTAAAATGTATATTCCCTTGTATATTACTAAAGTAATTACGGCGGAGATTCATCATCAATAAATTATCGTCATCAGAGAAAAGTAATATTCTCTTACTTAGAGACGCGCTACGAGAAATGTTGTAGGCAATTTTCATTTATCGAGGTGATTACAAGACGCTTTCTAAGAATCCTGACGCCAAAGCACCGTTTATAAAGTTTGTTATGTGCTTTTTCTTGCACCTAAGTTATTAATTTTAACCAAAAAAATAAATAAAGAATTGTCCTAATTGATTTCAGTTATCTGTTAGTCTCATAAGAAATTAAGGAAAAATTATAAGTACTGTTTAAGAATATCAAATAAAACTTGACAACTGTGAGGGTATGTTTTCTGATTTTTTTATCGTTAACTAGCTTTTTCCCGCGACTCCGTCCGCGTGGAATAAAAAAAAATAGAAAACGGGGTAAAAATTATCCTATGCCCGTTTCCTGGTTCTAAGCTACCTGCCCACCAATTTTCAGTCAAATCGATTCGGCCGTTCTTGAGTTATAAATGGTGTAACTAACACAAATTTCTTTTATATATATAGATGTAGAATTCTTTAATTCTTCCATTTCATTAAGCCCATTCTCTGAAACCGACAATATTGAATATTATGAAGCTTAACAACTACTACAACTGTATTAATAACTTTACCAGGCAGCATAGGTAACAAGAAACCATTGCTAGGTAAAACCGGCTATCATTATAAAAGCCACCGCGATGCGATATAAGAAATGTTGACATGAGTGGCTTTACCTATGCGTAGGCTACGGACCGGTTGCGTAAGCTCTTACCACTGTCTTGTATAATTAATTTATATCATTCCATAGCGCTGCGTCGCAAGCGCATCACCTCGACTTCATTCGTTTCATAACCAACATCTGCTTATTGTTCGTTAAATCTTAATTATAATTAAGGTTCATTGTTCTAGTAAAAAAAAAGAACTGTTATTGTCATAAAGTTCGTAAGGCTTATTTTATAGTTGTAAAAGCTTTGTTTAAAAAGCTTTCATGTCTATAAGTTTTTAAGTTAAGCTCAAAAAATCTATGTTACTTTGAGAGTTACTGAGATAATATTATATGAGACTTACCGTGAGTTTCCATGTAAAACATATCGTCATCTCTGTCATTATCTTTGACACAACAAATGTTTTAAACGGAGATTTTGGTCTTAGAAACCCACTGTTAAAGATACCGGTACTGGTAAAGATACCACTGGTAATGAAATACTGTATTAATTATATTAAAATTTTATCGCATTGACGAACAGTTACCAATTTGGTCACATCCAAACATTAATGTTAATATGTCAGTAAGTTATGTATGATAATGAAACATGATGGATAAAGAATGGGTTTGAAAAATACGCTTTGTTAAAGTTACAATAAGACGTATCTTCGCCTAAAACGAAATCTACCGACACTGATATTATGCACTTCGCGTCAATTTTCTATACCTTTCCTGACTAATAGCAGTATATCAGAAATCTAGGCACGTTTGCAAATTATTAAGCCTCGAGCGGGCGCGGCGTGAGAACATAAAACTACGTACAAACGTAAAGGTATAATAATATCCAAACTTTATGGTGGTACAATTTCATACGAAACGCTGTGCAAAGCACAATCTTATCTATCGGTGGGACATAAAGAAATGGAGATGGGCGCATGGGTGCTTCTTGTCTTACGTGTGTTTTTCTCCTTACACTCGATTGCGAATAAATTTGTTCGCAGCTAACCTGGAGCAGTCAGATAACAGTATCAAAACGCTTCGGATGACTGCTGTCTGAGCTTAGTGTTACAAATATATCTAGCGAGAAATAACAACTGTTATTACACATTGTGAAACCACACAATACATTCACACCCTAGAGGTGTACTCTCGGCTGCAAGACCATAAAAAAACTTGGAGCAGCTATTAAAGTTGAATCTAATAATACATTTGCACTGTAATCTGAGGGATAGTGGTGAAAGGGTCGAGAGAGTTCTCAACAAATGTGTAATGTGACCTGCACCTATGGATGTATCTTTGTGGTCAAGTCGACGACTTTTAACATAATTTTTATTTCCTTTAGTAATGGTATTGGACAATAAAAATTTCAGATGACCTTTGAAATGAAAGTGAACTTTATATAAACAAGTTTGTATAAACTTTCATGTTTTTTAAATGTTCCGAAGTAAGGATGGAATGAAATGAGATGAATATATTGTGATAATTACACTATAATCAAGATTATAATTCAAATCGCCTAAGTTATTAAAAATAACTAAAAATCTACTGGAAAAAGAAAAAAGAATTAAGAAAATCTGACAACCAGGAGCGGAGTTATAAATTATATATGCATATTGACATTCTTGATTCAAATTAAATTAAAGATCATTCAAGCGCGCGAAACTCTCAAACTGGTTTAATAATAACTAATTAAATTTCTAATCGTGTTAAAAAGATAGTAACATATCCTCGTAGTCATAAATATATGTTGACAGTTGCAGTTCTAGGAAGAAGTATATAAAATGCGGAATGTAGGGTAACGAAGGCACCTTTGACTATAGATAAACGGACTAGGCAAAAAGCCGTCGTCGTCCTAAATAAATGAAGTCACTTTTTGCGGGGCGTTGGCGTAAACATAATTATCATATGGTTTGCTGAGAATTTATAAAATTGTATCGTCTTTATGAACACAAACAGACTCAAAAATTTAAACACACAAGCAAGTTAGCTTAGAATGTATTATTCGTTTATTTGACAAGGCGAAAAGAACACTTGATAGGTCCTGTCTATTAATAGTCAAAACTGTTTCGACCGCACCTGCGACATAATCCCCTTCATGCATAACTTGGAAGCTTTCTCTATGGAAGATGATCTGAGTACGATCTAATCATAGATAAACATGATATCTTTTACAGACATTTCTTTTGTATTTTATTAACAAACAGCGCACTGTTGCGTGATACTAAATATTATACTTGATACTTTACTTTCGCGAATAAAGAAAGCGGAAGGTTTTTTTTCTACATGTAATCTACGTTTTGTAGTCTAAACTTTTAAAAATTTCAATTACTTAAGAAGGAATAATAGATATTTATTTAATTTTATCACTGTAACCATAAATATAAATTCACTTTCTTTGCTGAATTTTGTATTTCATTTTTATTCGAATGACTAGGTATAAAAGTTGCTTTTGTAAGTAGAAATAGTTGAGCCATACGAGTAAATCTAAAAGTGTAAATTGTACAAAATGTCTTTAAGAGCGCTAAACGGGTAAACAATAGGTTTACAAGAGAAAAATAAAGTGGCACAAAACAGATAATGACGTTTACATACATCAAAGCACAAAACAATCAGCGTGTTAAATCAGGAAACAACTACAATGAAAAGAGTTTTTTTTTCTCAAACAATGCCATTTAACAATGAAATACCTGTATAATAGAGAAAGCTCCGTATTTGTTCACTGCATTGATACACTTGTAAGATTGCAAACACATATTTAACGACTAAAGATGAACAATTTCTTAAAGCAAGTGTTCCAACAATCACGTATCGGACTTAACCATTTATATTTTATTGTCTAGCGGTATGAACACGATATGTTTTAATCTATAACAGTTCATCATCACAGTATCGTTGTAAAATTTTATAAAAGCTATAGAAAAGTTTAACTCCAAAGTCTTTTTTCGTAATATAACCTGTGAAATTTTAGAGCATTTATAGTATTGAAAAGTGGAGTGTGAAAAATTTTAAAATCCAAAATTTCGATAGACATTTTATGCGAAATCGGCACATTGACTTTGTTAAGAACTTAATAAGTCATTTGACTCTAGGCAATATTACGAAAAAACTATCGATAAATATATTATCGTCGAAATTTATAAATGTAACAAAGCATGTAACATAAAAACAGCAGGTATGTATGCTTTTTACTATGAGTAATTAAAACGTTGTTAAATCGTGAAATTTAATCCGATAGGGTCAATCCACCTGTAAGATTTTCTTCGTTGCAAATTGCCAAACTTTTTTGTCATTATTTTTAATGTGTTATCTGCACAAGAAATATTAAAGCTTGAGTCAAATTAATTTTACTATTTATCGAAATTAAAGAAAACATAAGTATATTTTGCTTAGTTTCATGAAAATCTTAATTTTATAGCTTTAATTTACACATCATACCTACAAATGTTTATTGAACCTTGACTATCAGAGCTTTTAACTACTGTAATATTACAGAGTGTAATATTTACACATATCGTGATGTTAATTTTAACGGTTCAATGTTAAATGCTTTGTCATGGCCATTTGTCGCAATGAATGAAAGAAAACGTATACATTAATTTATATTGTGAGTCATGTTTTATCAGACAGTAATGTGAGTAAATTTACAACATTTAGTAGAGCTGAAAACAACCAGTTTGTGGTCAGTGTGTCTAAATTTGAGTTGACATTATTTCAAGTCGTAACATAATATTGGGTATATCACTCTAGAAACATCTTTATACTGCTATTGTTATCTCTGTTTTTTTCTTTTAGAATATAAGGGGTGACGATATCTTTTTGTAAAAGTGTTTATAGTGGGAATCCACGATAAGTAAGTTAATGTCGTTGACCTCTTTCATTCCCAGCACACACCGATATTACATTGTAATAAATGTACTACGTTTTCCGGTTTGTGGTGTCAATGTTGCAAATCGTGGCAAATAAGACATCAGGGACAGCGTGCGCGACAAATTATCGTGATTTCCAAGGCGTCACGAGCCAAGGCGGTCGTGTCTGCTTGGTTCTTTAAGCCCGCAACTAAATTATCAACCTATATAAATCGCAACAAATATATTTATTCGTGAATTTATTGAAGTGCTAAGAAAACGATCAAACTCTCTCTTAGTTTTTACTAGGTATTTTATCGAGGAGCCATCCATGCTGACGATAATATTGAGGGCATTTTTGAGCCAACAATTACGCAAAATGCAGCTTACAACGGCAACATATTTTGTAAACTTTGAAAGCTTTATTATGTCGCTATAGTAATTGACACTTTATGCGACACAAAATGCATTAAAAATTGTTATAACTAACTTCATAAACACACGTGAGATAGTTCATAAACTCATATTATAACGTCTCCTGTTACACCTTCCGAGAAAGTAAGCGAGCGAGTAACAATATCCAGTATACGCGTTTTGTTTCTACAAAGAAAAGAATAAAACATCGCATCGTGAAGGTAAATCAATTCACCACAAAAGCGAAAGTCCCGCAACTTCTCATGAGCTGAATGTTTAAGAATTCACACGGTACCCTTTAAATGAAAAAGCGTTAATACAATAAGCTAAGTTATTCTAAATTCCACATACCAGGCTATGTGAAAATATTCTTTCCATATCGTTACTTCAAAATAAATAAGGTACAAAACGTGCTTTTACTTCAGTATTTTGACTGTAATTAGCCTTTATTATTTTCATTTGATTTCTTAGAAATTATCTTTTGTTTGTATTAATTACCTATTGCAAAATAATAATTTTCTTTGAATGCTAAATTAAGTTTTGTGTAACGACTATAACTAAGGACTGGAAGATTTTTTACAAGATATTTAGGTGTATCAAAATTGGCCTTAAAATGTTGATGGTCTCGAATTTGTATCGATTGTTCCGTGTGGGCCTTCGAGTCTGCGCAGACATTTAGCAAAGTTTAGGTACAAGAAAGGTATTTGCAGACATTTGCACACATTGAAATCCAGACGCGAGGCGTTAAAAAACAATACAAACTTAAATCCCCTTTAGTAACCAAGAAAACACGACTACAAATCAATAGTAATATCGAACTTACATTTTTGAGATCCTAAAAATAAAAACCATTGGTTTTTACACAATACAAAAATGAAAAATTATAAAAATGTAAAAGGTAACACAGTGGCTCACATTTCGTAAAATCCTCATTAATGTTTCTAACATTTCATACTAATTAAACACAATGTAATCTCAATAATATTTTGATAAAAAACACAAACAAATCTTGCCGCTCCGTGCACTGGTGATCGCGAGAAGGAAGTGACGATTCCGCAACAATATGCATTATTTTATTTCAAGTTTATTCTTTTCTTGTATTACGTCAGAAAAAATACATTATTAAGGAATATATATTGTACCAAACTGATGAAATAATACTATTAAACATAGGTTATTTATATAAGGATCAACATACACGAACTATTTATATTTAAGCAATCTTTATAGACAGTCAAGCGGTCAGTGTTGAGAGATCATCAGTTGATTTTACCCATAAACGAACCGTAATTTGCAGTCGCTGCAAAATGATTGATGTATTCCGTGTATTTTGGTCCTTTCTTATAATTGATAGCAATAAAATAGGACTTCCTTCCGGTCGTTTGTAGCTTAGTTGCTATCTACCGCGTTGATAATTACCATAATGTCGGAACCACTTCTAATTTCTAATTGCATTTTCTACGAATACATTCACACAGATATATAAAAAACACTTTCGCTCACGCGTATTTTTAATTTAAGGGGTAAAATAGTAGGTATTTTATTAGTGGCGAAATAACGTTGGTGTATAGCTATTGTTATTAAAGTTACTATCTCTCACGGTAATAGACTTTCTTACGATAACAGGTAGTGAATGATAAGATATGTTCATCGTTAAAACAGTTCCATTAAATTAAACAGCGATACGAAACTGTCACTCATTAAAAAATGTTTTTTTATTTTATTATTTTTAGCAATGGGAACAGATTATGTCTGAGTACAGAAGCATAATTCAACATTGATAATAATTTATAGTTATCAATAATTTCAGGTGGTACTCACGTAACATACAGCCCTTACATAATTCGAAAGTCGTAAAGAACCTTAATTCATGTATGTTGAAATCAATCCAATGTAACGGTGCCTTAACTGCACAACTTTCGATGTACTTGTGTGAAGGGTCCTTATTTATTACGTAATACTGTTATAAGTCAGTGTAATAAAACTATATGATACTAATTACTTTTTAATGTAGAACAGGATTGCAACAAGTTTCCTACTTCCTAATTATCCCATTTGATTACGATGCAGATGAGGAATTAATGTTATATTACGATCACATCACACTTTATTACTAAGCTCCAATTTTTTATTTCATGTAAATATTATAAAAATACTAAAGTAAAAAAATAATCACTATACTTAATCAATGTATAATATTTAATACTCTTTAAACTAGGATAAAATTTGTCAACTCTAGTTGATTTACCAGGACCTTATTTGATCAATAATGCTTTTCTGTGTTTGTTGCTTATTCTAATACTTACATATTACCTTGGATGCATGCATTTAGTAATTTGTACTTTATATTAGGCAATAAAAGACATGCGAAGGTGATTAACAAAGATAAACAACATATAGAAACTCGACAGACACTATTAAGTTATTAATTAACAACCACTTGTTATTAGGGTGGGCAGCGACTTGGAAAGTCTCTGTGAATCGCGAGCGATGGTGAAAACGTAATTATCGTGTAACATCATAGTCTGGCGGCTGAGACTGTTGTAATTACACATAACCGTGTACATAACCTTCAAAGTTTCAAAGTTCGTCCGCAATGTTATTCTCCATTCTCCATTTTAATTCAATTCCCATTCTTATAAAACGATGGGAAAGCAATGAGGACTAGAATTTGACCTCCGTCACCAATCTCATCAAACAAAATACAGAAATACTTTTTTTAGATACTTCGTGGCAAACGAGCAAGCGGCCACTTGAAAAGCGACCGCTGCCCATAGACATCCTCTATTACAGATGCGTTGCCTACCTTAAATCGACTAAGAAGGAGGCACAGAAAGAGGATATTTCCCCATCCTATGCCTTCCCTTCCTCCATCAAATAGGATTATCTTTCCCATCCTTTCCTTATAAGAAAAGGGTGAGAAGGAAAAGAGGATTAAAATTAGGAATCCGGAATACACAATCATCAGACAAAACGCGTTCCACTTCACGCCTGTCTTCTGTTTGGTCGTGGTATTGCACCGAGCCAGCCGGCCCATTCGAATTTTCGAAATTGAAACGAGTTTATGTTTTAAAAAATAATTTTATGGACTTATTCTGCCTATGTATTTAACACTCAAGTTAATTGTAAATCGCTCTATTGTAAATGGCCAAGAGTAGTAACTCTGTATCAATAGCAACAATCAATTGAAAAATACAAAGACTTTCTTCACGAACCGATCCATTTAAAGAAATCGATTAACTTTGAAAATCGAATCGATCTTTCATTTAGCAATCTTTAACTAGATTTTTAAAAAGGTAATAGCTAGTTTTCAATAAACTCGTGTTTACATTATTTCACGTTATTAGCATATTATATTTAAATTGTAAATAAAAAAGTCTGTAAGAAAAAAGTACCGACACCCGTAACCCAGAAAAGTAGACATAGATAACAAAAACAATACCACAAATTCGTTTCTATTCCAATGTACTGTAGTATTAGAAAGACAAGGATCTAAAGATAAATGTAGCAATTAATTGTAAAAAAAGAAAATATTGCAAAACATCATTGTTGTAAAACGTAGCGCAGTGCGAACGTGCTTTATATTGACAGCCGTTAGACTTTGAAGGTAAAGCTATATTGTCGATTTAGTAACCTTGGCATTTAAAGAATAATTTATTATCAGATCCGCTACGTAGTTGGATGCAATCGCATTTACGACTATAATACGAAAACGTTCAAAATATTCAAGCGGCGTTTCAATCATTCAATTACTCATACATATATGGATGATTAAATTTATTACGTGCCAATAGGAAGTTAGTTCGTAGAAGAATATCTTGATCTTTATCAAGTGTTTTTATCTACATAAACAAGTACATAAGATTACTCATTAACCATTCCATAAATTAAAATTACTATTACGTGTTACATGATAATTTTGTCTAAGTAAATGATTCGTAAAAATAAATCAAAAGAGTTTGCGATCTTTTTAAATTATTCTATTAATTTACTTGATGGTAATGATTTATAATATCTGTGGTCTATAGAAGATCTGTAAGTACATGGGTACGTGTAAATCAAATCTCATTTATAACCTGCCAGCGTGCTGCCTGCCGGCACTACAATCGAGAACAGGATGCTGTTTTGTCTCCGAGCTCAAAGCTTCAATTACCTTTTTCCGTTCCTACTTTTCTCTAGATAGTAATACCATACATTCTGAGCTTTATACCACTCCTTCTTTTTTATCAGGCCCATCCACTTCGAGAATAAAAGATGATAAATTTTATTATATAACTATAGCAGGTAATGTATTAACCTTATATATTTTGTTGGCAATTAAGAAGAGCGCATTTCGCATTACATCATATAGTATGCCTTCGGGATTAACATAAATTAATTTATTAGAAATGTATTAATTTTAATTCTTGTATTCTTTGAACATTTTCATGTCTTCAATTGAATGATTTTTTTTCAAACAGTTAAATTAATAATTACTTCAGTTAATTAGGACTTACCTTTCTGGCATATCCGCTTACGCTGCTAGCCAAGCTTTCGGCGTCATAGTGTCGGGAGAAGGCGTAAGCGCCCGGATGGTCCCGGGACACACATTGCCCCATAAGCCCGCCACCCCAATTACACTAAACAACAAACAATATCACATATGTTTCCTCCACTTAACACTTGTAAAAACACTTGCACACTGCAAACGTATTATAAAATTCAAATTTCGAATGGTATCAACGTAATAGCATCACCGTTCGAAATTTAAATTTAAATTGCCGCCTACACTCGCTCCAACTTGAATTACAAAAAGTATAAAAGTGATGGAATCCTAAGTGGATAGAATGTTACGCCATGTTTTTTTTGTTATTATTTTCGTTTATTGTTCCATGGGATTTCACTTTAATGGACATGTAAGGAAAGTTACGCTTGTAAAAAGTTGACTTAAATTGAAAACATTTTTTTTTATTAAAAATTTATTGTGGTTCAACCAAAGGTTAAGATAATATATTGTTTTTTCTACACACCTTTAAATTATATTATTTACGTTTTGTAATTGTAATTACTACATGAATTTATTTGTCGTGTCTAGAAACATACTATTCATTCTTAATTTTCACGACATATTCTAATAAATAAACAATTGAGATTAAAAAAAAATATTATAAACACTTTTGTTTTGAATAATAAAAATATTTACAAAACATTATGTTAATTTCATTGTAACGTCGAAATCACTAATTTGTCACAGATAAGAAAAAGGCGCGAAGCGCGCACTGCGCCTAAAATGCGACTGGCATGCGCGGGCGCCTGCGCGCGTCCACTCGGCCAGCTGTTTACTGATACTTAGGGCTGCCAACTCTTCACCCGGGGTATATTTTTGTCCTGATACGTACATTCCCTGGAACCACCGGCACAGAGGGCGTTTTGGTGACTGAATTCTGACATGATCTCTTTTACCCCTAGAAGGTTATCTTTTGAAGATATCTCCCACACTACAAACTTAATTTAGAAGGTGCATATTTGAGCTCTTGGTCCTAAACGGTATATGAAATCACTAGAACAAGTCACTGTATGACTTTTTAATTTCATCGTCTGCTACTCTTCGAGGGTGGACGTCGTTATTTTCATCATCTGTCAAGGAGTCCAGGGTTAATAGGTCACTAGTAGTCGTTTTTTTCGCACGCCAGTATTTACTACGTTCATTGGACTTTGACAGCCCTACTGATCTGACCCCTTGCCTCATTCACATGTATCGACCATGCTGACGTCAACTTGCAAAGTCGTTGGGATTCATACCTGGGGTGAGTCCTTGGTAGTACATACAGGCCACGAGACGTTGATATTAACCGTATTTTAAGGTACATTTGCATAAAATTCTTAAAATATTACGTAAAAGCTTTCGCAATGAAATTAAAAGGCAGGAATAAATGTTAAAAAATCAACCTGTACAGTTAACCTGTACATTCGCATTTATTATTCAGATTAGTAATTCTTTTAAGTGTTTATGTCACTCCCAAAATAATAAATATTCACAATGTATTACCACACTTTTTATTGGTATCAGTAATTAATTATACATTTTCATTTTTAGGTTACCATTTACTTACACATATTTATAACAAAGAGCTTGTCACTCTCGAATTTATATTTCTAGTATTTTCTGAAAATGATTTGGTGACGCATTAGTTACAGTGTCTATAGTGTATATAGCTCAGTATTATAAGTATTAATCAACGCTTTCAACAAACAACTAAGTACAATTATAAATTAACATGGAATAAGAATAAAAAACGATGGAGTCATCGTCTCGATCTTAAAATATTAAGACCGGTAACAATAATGTGCTATTATGACTCATGGTCCATGGCCCATTCCGTTATTTTTTGTTTTTCTTTGATAAATGTATTTTAAAATCTTTGATTTAAATTTTAACGACATGACGATAACAATTGTACCTAGATAATTTTATAACATTACTTAATTTAGTCATAAATGATGTGATAAACTGTTTGTTTATATTCTTCTAAAGCAGTCTATGATAAACATCGAACACCAAAGCTTGGATTAATTATTCACTCGATTAAACGCGCTCTTCAAACCGTAACAGTCAAGGTCAGCGACCGTTGCCAATGAGTCACTTCAAAAGTGTCTTTTTTTTATTTTATAGAACCGAGTTAAATAGAGTTTATATAAAAGTGAAATTAAGCTTTAATTATTGATCAAGTTATCTTCTCGATTTTAAGCATAAGGTAGGCGCTCGATGGATACATTTAAAAATGCCATTGAATGCATATTTTGTCTTTCAAAGATACATTTCCAAATGTGGACTTTAACGCAAACTTGGGAACTGTATTTATAGCAAATTGTTTCGATGAGTACAAGTCTTTAAGTACAAAATAGAATAATTTTGGATCGTCATTAGCGATAGGCGCATGTCACATATTATATACCCGAAATCATACATGAACATAAAGCACACAGAGTGGTGCTTAACGTCTTGTACAAAGGAAAGTTTATAGTATGATTTTATACTTTGGTAGTTAGGCTCTTAAAAAAAAAGCGATAAGGAGGAATGATGGAGGAACGTGTAAAGGAACCACTGGTAGGGGCACCTTTGGCCGGCTAGTCAATAAAGAAGATGAAAATAGATAAATGTGTTGTTGTTAGAACATTAAAATTTTACAATAGACGAAACGATCTTATATTCAACGAAAATAATTTGGTAAAATTGATTAAAAAGCAAATTAAATTTTTTTATATTTGACATTATTCGTGACAGTGACAACTATGAATGAATGATTCACTGTCAATAATTGACAATGACATTGACTTTAATATGTTTTTGTATACAAATTACAATTTGTATTTCTTAGTTGATCGTAGTAATAAAATAGGTTAATAATTTCTCCCATTACATCTTACAGAAGTTCAATTGGAATGTTAACCCGTCTCAGATCATTTTCCACGGAAGCCTTAAAGGTTGTCAATAATGTTGCTAAGCAACAGTTTGTAGTGTCATTACAAGGCGGTATGTTATCGAATCCTTATTTTATTAATAATTCGTGCTGTGTTAGTAGAATTTTTCTGTATATGATTTTTTTACATTGATTTCCTCTTATATCTTTTCAACAGCAGAAGCCACACTAGATTATGATAGGAGTGGTAAGCATATAACTTTCATCCATACAAACGTACCGGAAGAATTTCAAGGAAAGGGAGTTGGAAAATTATTAGGGCAGGTCAGTAATTAAATTATAATCTGTCCTAAATTGTAGTTCCATATTTGTCATGTTTATGTTTAAACATTTGATATAATAGAGACATTGATGTAGACTAAGTGAATATATATGTTTATTTTTAAGTTTGTTTAATATATTGCAGCTCTGAAAATCAAACCATTAATTAATTTATGTTCCAGTATGCATTTGATTATGCTTTGGAGAATCAATTGGATGTGACATGTAAGTGTCACTTTCTTGCTAAATATTATAACGATAATATAAGTAAATACAAAGGTTTGAAAGTTATTATGCAATTAGAATAATAAGAAGTCTACTATACAACTATGGATCTTATTTGGTACCGCAGCAATATCCATTATTACTTAAGGGAAAAATACTATGGAAAAGTAAGGAAAATCAGTAAAAAAGCATTGTCACAGTTTAATGATTCGAAAGAATTTATATTTTTCAATGCAGTGACTTATGTTCTTGAAGGTCAAGCTCAAAAAGGAATAAATGAACTCACACCAATACAATCTGACAAAAATTTACAACTGGCTGCTATTATAGCAATAATTTATGGCTACAATCAGTCTAAAACTACAGAAAGTGATGATCTTTATAATTTAGAATCTAAATTAAAAGAAGAAAGAAAACAAGGTACAGCTGTTTCACTTTATTACGCAGGACTATTCTTATCATTTGCTGAGAAGTATGAAAAAGCATCAGATTACATTAACAAATCTCTAAGAAAAGATCCTAATAATTCTGATACAATTATTTTAAAAGCTTGGAATGATATTTACATGAACATTGGTAAACTACCTACTTCTATATTAGACGGATTTGAATTGGCTCTTACTAAAAGCGACAAAAATATTGAGGCGTTACTTGGGGTAGCAAAATTTAAATATTTTGTTAAAGATCATGATGCATCAAATTTAACACTAGACAGACTTATAGTCAGTAGTCCTGGCCAAGTTGTGCCTTTAATAGAGAAATTAAAAAATGAATTTGCGATGCAAAAGTGGGAAGCAGTCTATGATACAATGGAGAGGATATTTAAACAAGAAAGTGATAATGTTGATGCATTTAAAATAAGAATTTTTATAGAATTATGCAAAAATTCAGATTGCATCGAAGCTGTTGATCAATTAAATAGATTGTTTACTGTTTTAGAAATTGAGGAGCCTCACAATGGCTATCAGTTTTATAATACAGCACAGATATTTTCCAGAATTTGTGGTAGGTCAAGTGCTGTACTTTCTCAAGTTTATAGATTTGCACAATATGCATCAGAAATGTACACTAATGATGTCAATTATTTAAGCGAAGTTGGCTATCAATGTATACTTCAAGGCAAATATAAGGATTCACAAAACTTTTTTAAAGCTGCAAGCAAAATAGACAGCAACTCGATAACCGCACTATGTGGTTTAACTCTTTGTCAAATGTTAGAGAATGGTCCGACAGACCAAATTGCCCAACAGGTGGAATTATTATTTGAAATGCAAGGCAATGAGAAATTTCCAATTCTTTATTTATTATCAGCTCAATTAAATAAGAAAAGTTCCAATGCAGTAACATTTCTTAATGAAGCATTCTCTACTCAAATATTAATAGCTGATCGTCATCCTTTAAGTTTGGTTTACATTAAAAAATTGGATCCAGACTTTTTACTTGAAGTATATAAGGAGTATAAGAAACATTTACCTAAGAAGCCATTCGTGATAACAAGTTACCTATTGTATACACAAGAAGGAAACAATGCTTTAGTGAACAATTGTTTTAAGATATTGGAAACAATTACTAGGGCATGTCCCGGTTTGATAGTGGCTTTATTTGAATTAGCTAAATTGAAATTTTTATTTGGTTACGCACAAGATGCTCAGAAGCTAGCACAACGGATTGTTGAGTTGGACAATACTCATGCTGGTAGCCAAGTATTATTGTCTCAGGTCTACGTCCAACAACAAATGTATACCAAAGCAGCTCAATGTCTCGAAATGTGCTTAAGCTACAACTTTAAAGTGCGGGACAGTGCAATGTATCATTTTCTAAACGGTATAATATTAAAGAATGTCAATCAAATTCAAGATGCCTTATCAAGTTACACAACCAGTCTTCAAATACTACACAGTAAAAGTTCTGTTACAAATTTGAATCGTTCCTTCGAATGGGATTTAAATATAATAGATAAAGCTTCACTTTATTTGCAAATTATTGAAACTCATATGGAGTTAAATCAATTTGGTGAAGCGGGAAAAATTATGCAGGTATATTATTGTTGTTTTTAATTTTTTTATCTCAAATGTCATATATTTCTTACTGGCTAAATATTCAACTTCCAAATTAGGAGTTTATTTGTCTATTTAACTTTTATTAGTAACTTTTTGTCTTCCAATTATGCTACAACATGTCATGATTTATCTCTGATATGCAAATTTTATGATGAGATTGTTTTTGTCGTATTAAATTTGTTTTTGTGTTGCATATTTATATTTGTCTATTTTAGGAAGCAATACAAGAAATATCGTACACTTCAGAGGAAGGTCGTTTACTTATAGTTCGTGCGGAATTAGCCCTTAAGAAAGGCGATGCAGATAACGCTATTGATATACTGAATGAAGTAAAACCTGGACAGCCATATTATTTCCAAGCTCATAGTAAAATGGCTCATATTTACTTGAAAGATAAGAAGGATAGAGCTAAGTTCACGTCTTGTTTCAAAGAGATTGTCAGCAATCATCCAATGGCGGATGCACATACTATGATGGGAGATGCATACATGTCTATTCAAGGTTAGTATTAAGATTTTCATCTCCCTGTCTTTATTCCACTTACGTAAGGTTCTTAACTATGTATGTCACCATTCGCACAAGCCATCCATCTCTCCACTGTCATATTTAACATTATCGAAATAATCTTGCTAATATTATAAATACAAATGTTTAGATGGATGGTTGGATGGATGTTTGTTTGAAAGTATCTCTGGAACGGCTCCACGAATCTTAATGAAATTCGACGCAGATGTAGAACATAGTCTGGAAGAACATATAGGCTATTTTTTTTTAATTCCGCGCGGACGGAGTTGTGGGCAACAGCTAGTAATTGATAAATTTAAAAACATGCTTTAACAGCCACTCTCAGATTCGTTAATTGAGCGCTAAGGGAGTTTCTTAGTGTAGGTTTCTCATACTAAATTTATACTAATGATCACCACTTCAAGACTAGAATTATTGTATGTTAATTTTTAGAACCTGTACAAGCAGCAGACTCTTATGAAATGGCTTTAAAAGGAAATCCTAAGGATATGCAATTAGTAAAAAAACTAGGCACAGCTCTAGTAAAGATGCACGACTATGATAAAGCCATACAACATTACGAAAACGCCATCAATCTTTTAAATGACGACGAAATAAAATTTGAATATTTGGAACTTTTAGTCAAGGTATATTGAAAATTATAATGTTCGTAAGAAACGGGATTCTTACCACGATTAGGCTGTTTGAGCTCCCGATATTTCGGCACAGTTGCATGCGCCATGTTCACGGGTTGACGGGTTGAGCTCAAACAGCCTAATCGTGGTAAGAATCCCGTTTCTTACGAACATTATATTAGGTCCTTACATATGAAATTGGCGTTTTTCGTACTGGCCACTTTAATCACGAATTTCTCCTCTTTGGTAAGGAATTCCAAATTCAAATTTGTACAGCTATAGACTCATGTATTTGTGGTTCGATGACCGTCATTCATTTGTTTTTTTTCTTCTGTTTTTTTCTGTTTGCGTCACTCATTTTACAAAATGGAAAACTTAAAATATCGCATTATTTACGAGTACGAGTTCCGCCGTGGCACTAGTGCTGCGGAAACGACTCGAAGGGTGAATGATGTGTATGGCGGTCGTGTTGCAAAAGAAAACACAGTTCGTTTTTGGTTCCAACGTTTTCGTTCTGGAAATTTCGATCTGCAGAACAAGCCCCGTGGACGGCCTGAGACTCAAGTTGATAATGAAGAGTTGAAGGCTATTGTGGAAGCGAATCCATCGCAAACCACGTCCGAGTTAGCTGCAGGCTGCGATGTTAGTGATAAAACTGTTTTAATTCACTTGAAGCAAATTGGGAAGATTAAAAAGCTTGAAAGGTGGGTACCTCACGAATTGACTGAAGCAAACCGGCAAACGCGCGTCGACTGTTGCGTTACATTACTAAACCGGCACAATAATGAAGGTATTTTAAACCGAATCATTACCTGTGATGAAAAATGGGTTCTTTACGATAATCGGAAGCGCTCAGCGCAATGGTTGGATCCTGGCCAGCCAGCCAAATCCTGCCCCAAGCGAAAATTAACCCCAAAAAAGTTACTTGTTAGCGTTTGGTGGACTAGTGCCGGTATTGTTCATTACAGTTTTCTCAAATCTGGCCTGACTATTACAGCTGATGTCTATTGTCAGCAATTGCCAACCATGATGGAAAAGGTAGCGGCTAAACAACCTAGGCTGGTCAATCGCTCCACGCCACTGCTCCTTCACGACAACGCTAGACCACACACTGCGCAACAGACGGCTAGTAAATTAGAAGAGCTTCAATTGGAAAATCTAAGACATCCTCCGTACTCCCCGGACCTTGCTCCAACAGATTACCATTTTTTTCGAAATTTGGATAACTTCTTGCAAGGGAAAAAATTCAACTCCGATGGGGCAGTCCAAATCGCCTTCAAAGATTTTATTGATTCCCGTCCGACTGGTTTTTTTAGTAAAGGGATCAATGAACTACCTATGAGATGGCAAAAGTGCATAGAAAATAATGGTTCATACTTTGATTAATTAAATATATTATATTAAAAAATATTCGACTTTTTGTTCCTCCCATACAAAACGCCAATTTCATATGTAAGGACCTAATATTAGTAAAAACCACGAAAGTTTGAAGTTATATATATTGAAAATTCACACCATTCATAAATTAAAATATTAAAATTTTATTTATATTCATACAGTTTCTAGTTTCCTTAATAGGTTAATTTGGCTTAACAAATTTCAATATAACAAAACTTTCGATTGTTATTTTTCACAGTTAAAACAATATGACAAAGTAGATTCAACAATAACAAGTGAACTAAATCAACTGTACAATAAAGAGAAAGACATGGCAACACTGAAGAGACGCATACGTCTTCTTCTTATACAAGCGAAATGTCGGGAATTAAAAAATCCTACCGGTGGTAACACTAATCTGATACTCACAGAAGCAAAGGATTTACAAATGGCTATCGTAAAGAGGGTAGAAATAGATTCTAGAGGTGACATACAAGAAGAAAGGCAACAGTTAACAGATATACTTTGTATGTTGGCGAAAGTAAAGTCATTGAAAGAGCCAGGAGTGGCTGCTAATTTGTATTCAGAAGCACTAATACATTCACCAAGGGATCCTAATACTTTGTTAGCGTTGGCTAAACTCTATGCTCATGTAAGTATATTATTATTAGAACATTCCGAATCCATAATAAACTTTTTGTATTCCTTAAAATCATTCTAGTACTTGAAGTCCTATTTATAATATTAAATGCATTAAATTTTAGATGAATAATCCGGAGAAATGCGAGCAGACGTGCACCCTCTTACTAAATACAGACCCAAATAATGAATCGGCTGCAGTCATGATGGCGGATTTGGCGTTCCGTAAGGTAAGAATTTCAAAATACGCGATAATATAAAACGACCATCGTTACCGTGTTTTAATTCGCCGCCAGCGCCATCTAGTGACAACTTGTCAAATTGGTAGTTGCAATTGTAAAAATGTCTGCTTCAGGTTGACTTTGAGACGGCACAGAGACACTTGAATCAGATTCTGTCAGTGCGGCCTTGCAGCTGGGCCGCGCTGGCGCAGCTCATAGAGGTGCAATGGCGGCGCGGCAAGTTGCCCGATGTCGAACAGGCGCTCGACAACGCTAAGAATTCTATGCTAAATCCAGAAGATCCAGGTTTTTATAATAATACTTTTACATCATTAACCATAATAGGAATTCAATACGAGCCTGCTGGAAGACTTCAACCTCATATTTCTTTTTCTTTGTAAAACATTGGTTAAAAATTACTTTAAAATCTTAACAGTTATAGTTAAATTACGCCAATGGTGGCTCACGTTGATATAGAACTTGCAATAATGATGGCCACTAGTTTAGTGATTAAGATTTTGAAGACAATCTCTTTACCACAAAAAAATCATCACTGATATGACAGTTAACCCTTAGAAATAAACTATTCAAGAAGTACGATTTAGGGTCCTTCAAGAAGCGAGCGTATCACCATCTCAAAGGCCGGCAACGCATTTGCGATTCTTCTGGTATTGCAGATGTCCATGGGCGTCGATGAACATCTCAGTGTTCCCGCTGCTCATTTGCTCCCTTCTCTTATAAAAAAAAAATAGTGTCTGTCGTGACGTGTGGTGACATGTGACGTGCGGTGACGTGTGGTGACGTGTGACGCGTGTGTAGGGTACAAGTACTGCAGCGGTGTGTGGGCGCTGTGCGGAGGACAGACGAGCCTAGCGCTACGTGAGCTGCACGCGGCGCGGCGCTCGCAGTGGGGCCGCAGCGCTGCGCGCCGCATGGCTCTACTCTGTCTCTCACAGCATACGCCAGACTCGCTCGCTGAACATTCGTAAGTCTACGCACGCTTCTTAATGTTTTTCATTTTATTTGGATTATTGTAAGGTTCTATAGCCAGAAAAAAACAGTCGATGAAATTATAGGTACATTCAAAAGCTCGTATATTGATTTCGACCGTTAAAGACTAACCTCATTCCGATCGCACACTACACTATGTGGTCAGAATAACGTCAAATTCTACACATAATGGTCATAATTTTTTTTTTAGGTATTATATTGCTAGAATTGTGAGATTAGTGATTGAAACGAGGTATGAATTTGTATTGGTTGATTGTTCCACAGGGAAACTAGACTATTAGCTTTGAAAACAGCTGAGAAGCTTCTGTCAGAGGTAGATCCTATAGAGAGGAGGTCACTGCAAGCGCTGCTGCTGCTCGCCAACAAGCAGAAGCCGCAAGCAGAGAAGGTGCTGCAAGATCTGCTTGCATTAGCTACTGAGGACGCGTACCAGGACGACCCCTACTTAATACTGGCTATTGCTAATGCGTAAGGAAAATAATTTAACTCGATATATTTTTTATGTTGTTGATTATTGCTGAATATATATTACCTTTTTTTATTGTATAAACTAGCTGTCGCCTTTCGAATCTATCCGCGTGGAATATAAAAAAACTTAACAACAACTTAGCTTATGTATTCTTCCAGACTATGTTCTATATGTGTGACAAATTTCATCAAGATCCGTTCACCCGTTCTGGAGATATCTTCAAACAAACATCCATCCATCCATTGATCTAAGTATTCGCATTTATAACATTATATCTGTTTAATTCATCATCATCATCAGCTCACTATACGTCCCCACCGAAAGGCTCGGAGCCTACCCCAAGTTAGGGGTGACTAGGATGACTATAGAGTCAACCACGCTGGCCCAGTGCGGGTTGGTGTATCTGTTTAATTGATTTTGACAAATAAGTCTCCAAGAATCACAGACAGATTGTCAAATGCTCAGACAGACGACAACACTGTTTACAATACATAAGGTCTCTGATGAATCTTGCTTTGGAAAAGAACTGGTTCGAAAGACTAACTTGTAAGACACTAGTCTATCATTAAATTTTGAATTGTAAAACATAATTAAAAATTTATTACAGTTACAATATACTGAAACAACCAACTCGTGCCAAGAATATTTTGAAGCGAACCATATCTTCTATACCCTGGACACCGGAGAATGCTGATGGATTGGAAAGGTAATTTGATGATGAATTAGTCAGGGTGATACAAATTTGAATATTTTCTAGACATAGCTAATATTTTTTTTTATTATATGCTAGATGTTGGTTAGAAGTGGCAGATGGACAGATCAATTCAGGTAAATTGGATGCCGCCAAAGAACTGCTCACTAAAGTGTTGAATCACAACAATTCTTGCGCCGCCGCCTATCAATATTTAGGTATGTTAAATGTTTATAAAACAGATACAGTGACCCCATAATCTTGGAGAGAACTTAAGTCTGCACTAAGTATTCTAGCTGCGGCCATAAATAACCCTTGTGTCGATTTCAATAGGAAATTTTCTAGAAATTAATTTTTTTCATAATAAAACTCCCTTAGGAACATGTTTAGTGAACAATTGACTCTGAGTATAAACTAACTAAACTAACTAGGGTGACGCAGTGACCCAAAGTGGGCCTTGGCCTCCGACAACAAAAGTCTCCAATTTCTCCGATCCCGCGCCGTCCCGACCCAATCTCGGACCTGTAGGTCCCGAAGATCTCTATCTACCTCATCCATCCAGCGATACCTGGGACGGCCAACTGGACGCCGACCATTCGGTCGTCCCATATATGCGCGTTTGACACCACGAACATCATGTATTCTTTTGACTCTGAGTATGGCTGTTAAAAATAAAAATGATTTCTTTTAGGTTATTTAGCAGAAAAAGAGCAGAACTACAAAAGCGCGGCACATAACTATGAGAACGCGTGGTCTCACACGGGGCGTGCGGATCTCGCGCTGGGATACAAACTTGCGCACGCGCATCTCAAACTGCGCCGCTACCCAGAGTGCATCGTCGTCTGCAGGCACATACTGAAGGTGCACCCTGAGTACCCCAAGATAAAGAAGGAAATCATGGACAAAGCGAAGGCTAATCTACGCACCTAGATTCAGGTAAATGCAAATTGCGACAGTAAAATTTATTTCCGGAAAAAATCCTTACATTGCTTTAATACAATTGAAATATGTTAATTTTTAAGATCTATATTTGATTTTGATGATTGTAATAATTGCTATTAAAATTTAAGTAATATTTTTAAATCGTTTTAACTTTTCCTTGAAATATATTAATAAATGCAGCAAATGTCGAGTGTTAACTAGTTTCTAGGATGTGTTTAATTTCTATGATCTAATATTATAAATGCGAAAGTTTAAAGCAGGTATTCCCAAAGTGGTCGATATCGAACTTAAAGCATTGCTACTCACTCTGTCTTCTTCTATTGACCTAAGTCAGAATTAATAATAATAATTGTGATCTTAATAGTAGGTAATTTGGCCATGGGGGGTCTGAGGTAACGGTTCATTTTGGAAAAGGGGGTCACTTGTCCAAAATAGTTTGGAGATCTCTGATTTAAAGGGATGGATGGATGTTTGTTTTAAGTTATCTCCAGAACGGCTCTATGGATCTAGATGAAATTTGGCATAGATTTAGAACATAGTCTGAAGGACAACATAGGCTACTTAAGTTTTTTTTAATCTGTGCGAACGGAGTCGCTGGTAACAGTTGAAATAAAATTTCATTATAAAGTATGCTAAAATATATTTCAATCACACTATTGCTTGTGACATAACAATCTTCGCGGACACAAACATGATATAAATATTGTCGCGAACTATTCTCACTACTAATACATTTTTTTTTAAATTTATTCCTCATCATTATTCTCGAGGATCGTCTTGAAGCAGAACGGCTGGAAGATGTAGCCGAGACCGGAGAAGAACTTGCTCATGAACTCCACCCTGGAAATTACATTTTTTTTAGTCATAGCCCGGTCTTAAATAAAAAGATAAAACAATTCTTGTAACAAAATGAAATCGTTACAGAGAAATAATCGTGGCAGATCAAGTATAAGAGTATATCTAGTTTTTTTTGTGAAGTGGTAGTTTTCAATAACTAAATAAGACTTAAGTATTAGGTACATACCAGTGCAGACGCAAAGTATGCAGGAAGGCGGAGAGACCCTCCATCATGACGAGGATGGCGAGGGTGAAGAGCGCCCAGAAGCAGAAGGCGACGTACAGTTTGATGCCGCCCACGTATGTCGGGTCTCGCAGTCCGAACGCCAGCACCATGTCCCACAGCACCTCAGATAACTCTGCATAAACGACAATATATTATTAACTAGCTTTTACCCACGACTCCTAGCTTTTGCCCACGATTCCTAGCTTATGCCCACGACTCCTAGCTTTTGCCCAAGATTCCTAGCTTTTGCCCACGACTTCGTCCGCGCGGAATAAAAAAAAATGTTATAAGTAGCCTATATGTTCTTCTATATTGCATTCGATATATTGAATCGAAGAATGCACCATATTAAACTGATCTCTATTTTACATGGTTATATCAAACAAATCTGAGTTCAATTTAAATTAGTTTGATTAAATCCATATATATTTTTTTTTATTACGCACCGATTGAAGTAAAGCAACTTTATCAATAGTGAAAAAGGAGTTAAATCGATAATCATTGTTAGAGTTCCGTACCTCAAAAAGAAAACACGGAACGAAAATTATAAAAATGATTAAAATAAGTATAATATATGGTTATTTACCTGCGTGAGCGAGGGAGAGTGCCCACAGCCGGAGGTAGGATGCTGTGTGTGAGATGGTGCTGAGGACGTACTCGATGGTGTGTATGGCCTGGTGGATCATGATCTCACTGAAGGGCTCGTCCTCATGCGAGTGTGGTGCTGGCTTGGCCGCCTGCGTCTGTCCAGCCTCGCTGATGTCCGTCTGCTCCTGCATCTCTATGCTTTGGTTCACGCTGCCGTTTGAATGCTCAGGCTGAAATATACAACAAAATCACATCTTATCCCCTCTCTATTTTTATATGCATAAAAATATACAACAGATGAAAAAATATGATCTACATAGTAGACATTTGTCCAAGCCCCGTATAAAAACACGCCTCTCCACTATATGCCAACAACGAATTCTATCATACTTCGGCCACACAATACGCAAAGGAGACGAAAGTCTAGAAAAACTTCTTGTCATTGGCAACACTCAAGGAAAAAGACCACGCGGCCGCTCACCAACAAGATGGACTGACCAAATGAAGGAGTTGTCGTTCACAAAATTTTATACCGTCGTGAGAGACGCGCTGGACAGGAGCCGGTGGAGGCATATCATCCGCTCCAGATGCGACCCTGCACATGCTGACCACGATCCTCAGAAATGAGGGACCGACACAGAGAGAGTAGACATTTGTATGTATAAAGGAGTACTACAATATTGGGCAAACATTTTTTTCTTCCAATAGTCAATGTTTATGATGTGTTTACCTTGGATTGCTTCTTCTTGCTGACTGAGAGCAGGTAGAGCGGCTTTCCGAACAGCATGACGGGTATGCAGCAAAGAGCCACCAGCACGAAGACGCGCTGCAAGGTGCCCTGACCTTCGAACATGAACTCCTTGCAGCCCGGCTCTGGCTCGTTGCTGGAGAACAGCATCATGTTGATGAACAGGATCAGCACCGAGGGTGCGCAGCCCTGCTTGTACGCTTCATCTGGAACATCACAATAAATCTTTAAAATGCAGACTCGAGTTATTAAATAAATTATGTAAATAAAAGCCTTAAAATTAAATAAGGAATCTATATATATAAAAGAAAGTCGTGTTAGTTACACTTTTTATAACTCAAGTACGGCTGAATCGATTTGACTGAAAATTGGTGGGCAGATAGCTTAGAACCAGGAAACGGACATAGGATAGTTTTTATCCCGATTTCTATTTTTTATTCCGCGCGAACGGAGTCGCAGGTAAAAGCTAGTGAAGTTATAAAATATACCAGTGGCGAAGGTGCTGTAGGCGATCCATTTGTAGAACATCATGAATACCATGTAGAGGAAGAGCAGGCACAGGAATACGATTTGCGGAATGAACTCTAAGATGATGGAGTAGCGCCTCTTGAAGAAACTGACAAAAGAAAAAAAAAATAAAGTATCCTTTACACTCTTAATAATTATTTTAAGTCTGTTTAATTCTGAGTAAAATTATAATCGTTAAATTCCACTGCCGTTATATTTGTTGTGTCTATTTTTACTAAAAGAATGAGACGAAAGAAGAAGTATTAAACAGTGGAATCCCACGGTAAAAACAGGGTAAACTGACTTGTAGTTGACGACACTCATGCAGACACCGAAGATCATGTGGATGACGCCGAAGATGATAGAAAGCTTCATTTTGTATGAGTTCAGGAAGATGATCTTGTTGTCAGCGGACTGAAAATTATTTAGATTTTTTTAATCCATTTGCAAAATTATCTTTGCCTTAACTATCTCAATATTTTAGAAAATAAAATTAGTGCTCTCGCTTGTTAATATACTAGCGCAAATAAAATAAAATTAGACAGAAAAAAGAAACTAACCTGCCAAATAGGATCAATACCGATAAAGTAGGGTCTATTGATGTAAGAAGCTTTAGGGTCGAGAGTGAGAGAGGGGTTCTTTTCGAGGGTGTCGTTGTCGTAGGGCACGAACCAGGTGGAACCGAAGATGTTCATGGACTTGGAGAATATATCGTTGTACACTAAACCGGTGTACATGGAGAAGCAGCCCATGAGTAAGATGATGTAACGACCGGCGAAGAAGATATTCCAGATTTCATTGTTGGACTTCTTGGCGGCGAGGGAGACCTCCTTGATGACCATCCAGGCTCCGAACATTGCCATGATGCAGCCATGGCCCAGGTCACCGAACATCACCGCGAATAAGAACGGGAACGTAATTATTGTGTACAGTGCTGAAAACAATGGTACAGTCATTTAATAATGCAATTTTAATGCTATTGTGAATTTCTTCAAAAAAATAAATTGTTCCACAAAATTGTACAATTTCTTAGGACTCTGCCTCCTGTGGTAGGTGGTGGGGGGGGGGATCTGTGTTACAGGAGGTAGTGCCTTCTCTTAATTTAAATCTTAAATAGGTACTTATTTATACAGTACGCTTGTATAGGGTTCCAGTGACTGTCTCGGCCTATTGCTAGGTCGAGCACTCGACTACTCATTGAAGACCTTACGCATTGTATCATTTTAATTGTACAGTGCTAATATAAATTACGTATAATTATACAAAATATACTTATTGAATTTCTAAAAAAACTTACAAATTAAAAAAAATGCATAATGTGGAAGACATTGCTTAGCTATCTTTAAGTCGAGTGCGTAGTAAAAAAATGTGAGCCGTCATGGGACGCCTGGCAGATGTGAAACATCGTGTGTATACAAGTAATATGCATAAAAGATAATATTATTAAAATAAAATTATATATTTATGTATACCTCAGTATAGCGTGGCGACCCGTCAACACACCGTACACTCTGCTACACATAAAATATATATATATGTATACCTTACTATACGTCCCGTCGCCACGGCAAGCGTCGCCACGCCAACAATTCGGTTTACAAGTGATCCTATAGATGTTTCACATCAAAACGGATGTAGCAACAAATGTATGTATAAAATGTATTACCAGGATTGCACTCGCGGTATGAGGAGACACCGTAGGAGTCGATGAGAGTCTGAAAGCCGCGAGTGAAGCGGTTGGTGCGGTTGAAGGTCGGCGGCTCCTCGTCCGTCTCTATGCAGTTCAGGAACGATGGGATAGAACTGCCGCATGCATTCTGAATACGAACACATCATGATATAGAATTTTTAAAATCTAAACGTTAATTAAATATGAGATCTTTATTGAGTGTTATCCGATAATGGAGAGAAAAATTGCCTTTTTCTCACTCTAGATGTCAGCATGATCGAGTATGAAAGTAATACTAAATATACCACAGATATACAAAAAAAACACTTTATTTTATGTATAAAGTTCTCTGTGGACTGTAATTATTGCAACGACTTCCGTCAAATTACATTCAATTTTTTTTAACAAAAAATTTAATAAAGGACATTTTTTAAATCGCTGGAATGACCAACTACTTAGAGCTTTTTTCTTAATTTTTCTCCCCATTGATTCATGCTTTCACTTAATCCAAGGAATTAGACAGATTTCGATGCATTGGTTATTATGGCCCAGATTTTTTCTTTTCAATGCATACTCGAAAAGTATATTGAAAACGTGTTATTAAGAACACAAATATTATTTAAAAGACGTAGAACTAACAGATCCGTCGGCCAGCGCCTTCTGTACGTTGGGCAGGTCCGCGGTGGGCACCCAGCACTCGCCGATGAGACACTTCTTAGTGACGTCCATGTTGAAGAGGTTCAGGGTGTGGTAGATGGCCTTCATCTTGCGCACCATGATGGACCAGCTCGCCAGCTCCTTGGCTACGCTCGCCAACACGCGTTGTCTGTGGTCGCGGGTTTGATTCAGGACCTATAATAACATCATTGCCTTGTTGTTTTTTTTTGAAGGTACTGTGTTTTACATAAAGGGACTAAGCTAAGGCTAAGGGTTCCGTTTTTTCCTTTCGAGGTACAGAACCCTAAAAAGATAAACAAATTAAAAGATATCTATGTTAATTTTACCAGCAAAATAGTTGAGTTAAAATGAGAATTAAAATAGAATTTCTTAACTAGTTCTTTGGAAAAGTAAATATTTAACTGAAATAAAGAATAATATCGACTAAAAGATGTAAGACAATAAAATACTATCGTTTTATTACTACTAATATGTGCAAATATTTAAAATTATGTTAACACGCTGTAGTTGTCTCGCTCACCATGTTAAGATCCTCGAGCCTGGTGCGGACTCCCTTGACCATGTCCTGTCTCTCTGTGTTGGAGGGGGGGCAGGGGTACAGCGAGGCGTGGAAGCCGGTGCACACCTTCTTGATGCGCGACTTCAGCTGCTCACCTTGGAAGAACGCCACGAACACCGTCTTGTAGATCTCGTTGCCCTACAATTTAATGTTATTTTATAAGTAGAAGAGAGAGAGAAAGAATATAATTCTTCTTCGATCGTCGATCTTCTTCTAAGAGAATTAAGAAGAAGAAGATCGACGCCTTCGCATGATGGACATTCGCAACACCAGAGGAACTGCAGATGCTTTGAAGGCCTTTGAGTAAATAATTTCTTTTCTGTTTGGAATAATGGTAAAATAAAAAATAAACTCGCCAGATGAGTAAATCAGAACATATTAGTATAGAAAGGTGGAGGTGTGGAAGAGTCAGAGTTACACTAACCGATGTAGGATCCTCGAGAGGTTTGTCGAGCTCAGCGCGACGCAGGAAGACATTGCCGCGTGAGATGCGCCACAACATGCGCTCGAACGCAGGCACGCGCTCGCGCTGCACCACGCCCGCCACGAACCCCAGCCGCCCGCGTGTCGCCGCCTGCTGCCCACCCGCCTCGTCCGATATCAACGACCTGGATATTACCGTAATCACTTAGTAATAACCAGTTTATTACCACTTACTTCAGGTAATAAGATTCACCCTTTCTTCTCTTTTAATAAGTTCTTCGGATATATGTCCGTTACATTCGTGGGAATTTGTAAGATATTTTTACTATATTTCAAGGTCAAACGACAGGAATTACCCCCACTTTACGGCAATCGTCTATGTTATCGTGGTGAACTCCTTCTTGTCTAACTAATGCTGTAACAGACTCTACCAATGTTATATTCTACTAGTGCATCGTCTTTTGTATTATATATGCTTTACTTACTTTGTAAGTGAGTCCATTCCGATTTCCTCCTGTGCGATGAAAAAGGCCTCGGTCTTCTCCAGCACGTGTTTCAACTCGGTCAGCTCCAAATAATTCTGCTTCAGGTTCACCGCATTGTGCGACAGCTCCAGGATTTCGTTCTCCGTCTTTTCCAAGTGAGCCTAAAATATTTGCATCAAATATTATACTTCAGAAGTTTTCGTTTTAGGTCTAGGTTTTTTTTTATAAGGGGACAAACGAGCAGCGAATACATCAAGGTATTTATAGACGCTCATGGACATCTGCAACACCAAAGTAACCAGATGCGTTGCTGTCCTTTGTGACGGTAACTCTAAAATAGAAACAGCAATAGAAGTAAATACTGTTTGTTTGAAAAATGGACAAGTCCGTCTAAAACAAAACCAAATCATACTGTCGTCCTCGCCCTACTAATAAATATCAAGTCCTTATGATCCTAAACATTGAGATATTTTAAGTGGCTCAATGATTGCCTAGAATTGAAAGCAAACGCCATTAAATCAAAAACAATCAAGCCGCTGTCAAATACCCAATCGCTTATCTTATCGTCGGTATGATTGTTAACGTCTTGAAAGGTTGTAAATTACACAATTAGTAGGCTTGTGCATAACTCTGATTAATCGAAAGCTTTATGGCGTGCTGTAATTTTTTAATATTGAATGAAGGTGAACAAGTATCCGGTTAGGTTGAAAAATAAATTTCAAAACCATGAAGCAGAAATGTTCATCTATTTGAAAACCGCAAAACACAAGTTATCCTGTAATAATATTTTACTATTATTGTCGAATGTCTATATGTTGTGAACAATAGTCTTTATTGTTGAATGTTGGTCCCACTTTACTGCTGTCTCTTGGTATACTGACCTCAAGGTCGATGATCTCCCTTGGGTTAGGAGCGCGCGGGGGCTCCTTGACGTCGGGCACATCCACGCCGTCCTTGTGCACCTCCGCCTCGATGTACCGCAGTTTCCTCTCCATCTCATCGCAACGACGTACCTCGTTAACGAACTTACGTTGGAATGCGTTAACGTCGGGGTTCAACTGTAATTAAAACATGATAGTAAATGTTATATATTTATCTTGATTTCTATTAAATAGGAAAGAGACCAATGCCCACATCTGCTACAGTATAAAAGGTTGCAGATGCGTTGACAACCTTTATTTCACAGACGAGGGAACGTACGAAAGCGAAGGGGATTAGAAAAAAGGAAAAGTTTTACTAAGCCACTTCGTGATCATTATCCGAGTCCTAAATTAGGACTTGATCAAGACAGAAAATAGAGTTACAACTCCTGATTTGTTCTAGTACAAAGTAAACTCTGAGTTTATTTAAAATTAACTGCTATGTTTAAAATAGAAGAAGGTCTCTGGAAACAATTTTAAAACGATGCGTCTTAAAAATTGCATTTAGGTTTTCCGCAACGTCATTAGCAAGGGAATGTTTCTAGGAAACATAGTTTATAAGGTAAAGCCGATCATATGTGATAAAACCGCACTGAAGACTGACATTAACTATTTTATTGTGTCGACTACCAAGAATATGAAGCAAGATGCATACGTTTTTATAAATCATTAACTAGCGTTAGCAAAGTTCATGATGTTTTATAATACGTGAATTATAAAATATATCTCAAATGTTTTCGTAATACATTGTATTATTGAAATAAAAACACATATATTTTATGTTCATAAGCCGTTGCCTTAAATTCTTGCTACAATTCTTGCCAAAAATCTGGGACATACCATATACATTTGTAACTTAGCATATAAAGTAAATCGTACTCATGTCATGGATAACATTCTAGAGAAGCTTGCTAAAAATCTATTTAAGGTAAAATACCATTTTGAGACTACATTTTGAACCATGTATAAAGCATGATGTCCTAGCCTATGATGGCCGACCACTTTAAACTTGATGTATAATGCAATTTGAAGAGAGGCCAATTTTATCCATGCGGAAAGTTGCACAAACTAGTTTTTTCCATAAACAAAAACTCGCATGTAAAATGAGATTGTCTCTTCAGTTACTGGTAAACATTTTATCTGCCTTTACATAATAACGTAACTATAAATTCAGAACATTTCTAGTTTCTTATGGTTTATTTAAAAAGTATAGGCGTTTAGTCAATTGTGTGCGTACGGCTTTCAAGTTGCATTATTTCGGGTGTGGCGAGTGAACCGAAGACAGGATGACCTTGTCTCCCTCGTAGTAACGCCTTGATGGCCTTACATTTAGCATAACTTTCCGAACCAGTTTAAACCAGTAGCTAATATGTTTTAATTCACATCTATACAATACATCCCGTAAAATCAAAATCGGAAAGACCACTTTCCTTTGCATTTAGAGATCATAGTTCATGTATCGATATAAAAAACAAATGGTATCCGTGTTAAATGTTTATTAGCCATGAAAATGTGTTTTATCGTAATTTAAGTGTTCATCAAGTGTATTTAAACATGTTATGTAAGCGTTTATTTAAAAAAAAATTAAGTCATCAATTTGTATATACTGGGAAACTGCTATATATATAACTGCTGCCTAATTTACAAGTTTTTTGTACTTTTGGCGATATTTTCGTTATCTGTAAAATACAATAGCGATATGTAAAAAAATATATACGATACATTTAATTAACAAAATCAAATAAGTGTTAACAAAATGCTAAGTTACGTGAATCGTGATGTGACATCATCACTATGTCAGTTATTCCCACGGGAAAGCGTAAGCTTGCCCCCACAAGTATACAACCTGTCCCGCCATTACAACCTGCATACGACTTTCTGATGCCATATCAACTTTGGTCGGACAAAGCTTTAGACATAATAATTAGGCACAAACGTTTTAGTGTCGACATTTGTTTGAATGATTACTACTTTATAAATAAAATTATTTCAAGTTGTGTTTACATCATTAAAGAGCCAGTAGTTTGTAGCAATCTCAATAACTAATTGTTGACATGCGATGATTTGTTTTCATTGTAAACCAAGAACAGGTGTCAAAATCCTACTGCTCTTATCCCATGCCTATTTATTATATGTGTCATACTTACATCTCTGAACTGCACAGTGCCTGCCTCTCCTAATTCCGATACGGAGGTGTACGCCGCCTCTGGCTGTATGAAGAGTTGGCATAGCGCCATCTCTTCGCTCCGGAACATCGCCCCCATGTTGGTGCTTTATTGTTCCTCTACCTCTGTAAATAATATTACAATAAGTTTCATAAGAAACAGTAAGGTTATACTAATATTTGAGAAAAATATGAAATTGATACGAAATGTAGGGTAGTTATAAATGAAACGCTGTGAAACTAAAAAGACTATCGAAAGTAGTCACAGTCTAGCTTTAACACTCGCTGGAGAAACACGTGCGGTTCGTGAAGACATGGCAAAGTGGTTCAGGTTATTATAGTAGTGAACTGAAATTATTCGTAGAGTAAATTTTTCATATTAATCTTTTTGTCGTTTTATGTATTTATCATACATAAACAGACGTGAAACCTAAACTTAATTGAGAAAAAATTTAATGACATGTAAATCGAGTCAAGAGGCGTAATTAAAGTGCCATTTGGTAGTGACGGCCAAGTGCGATTGGAATGAGGGCGACCGCCTAGTGGACAGCGCTACAGGATGTTACATTGATACTAAATAACATATAGAGTTCTTGTGTTCATTTTGTAACCTGTTAGAATTAAAATTTCTAATTATAGCATTTATTACCTACACATATCTACCTAAAATATTAAGACGGCTGTAGAGAGTCAACAGCTGTGTATATACTGGATTCCAATCAAAACCTTAAACTATAGATAGATTGCAATTCTAAAACGTTTAAACGTTTTCCAAAATATTTCTGATTAAATACATATAACTTCACTTGTACAATTTTCACAAAATAATGAAGTCTTAGGCTTTTGATCAAAACGGAGTTGTGCATTTTCCTGTTCATTCTGTCTTTTCTCCAAACCGTGAACGAAACATCTGAGCAAAACATTTTGCTATCTCTATTTTTCAAAGAGAACGAGAGATGGACCACAATATGTTTTTGTACGAGTGTTTCACAATGGAAACTTGCTGATATAGAAAGGGCAAGATACATTGGTGAAGATATAGCTTATTGTATTCTTGTCTCTATTGGAGTAAATACAAATACTATATCGATTGTATGAACTGAACACCATGTATAACGAGTGCAAATATCACCCTTGTACAACGCAACAAGGTCATCTCAGTGTTATCGTGAAGTAGGTACTATTGATCTCGGTCATACTTTGTACCTATTAAAAAATAAAAATAAAAACGTCATACTTATATTGCAAATATCGCACTCAGAGTCTAATCGTTACTTTAGTGTCTACACTACTTTTTCAGACTAATATGGGATGCAATTAGTATATTGGTAAAGAGAACAGAATAAAAATCATGTATCCAAGTATCATAAAAATATTTTGATTACATTATTTTGGTATTTTCGGACCACAGAAAAGGTTAGATTGTCATAAAATGAGTATAAACTCGACTCTACATTTTAATTGTATACAAATAACAATTCCTATAACCTTCAATCTATTGTAGGTAAATGTGGCACAGTTAATAATAATTGTAGACATAATTATAATACAAAGCGTCTCTAACAAGAGATCGTTAAAGGAAATTTAAAAAAAATCTTATCTATATTGTTGCTTAAGATTCATCGATTTAAATTGAAACAAAAAAAAACTAAATTCTACTATAAATAACGAAGCTAGTAAGACTTGTTCTTGAACCAATGTACAAAACTTCGCTTTAGTGATTTCAGTCACGCGTTAAGATTGGAAGCGACCATCACCGACAACCGTGTCCAGAATTCGACACGTTCACTCTAATCATGGGTTACGACTGCCAAAAAACATATTGTCATCTCAATCGTTTCCAAAGTAAATAAGAAGGATGACAAATTATTTTTGCATACATATTTCAGTAATGGAAATCCACAATACAATAAGTCTCAGTTGCAAGTTTTTCCTCAAATATAAACAATGTAGTCTGACTAAATTCAAATGACGTTACTGTCTTAAATTTATCTCTACTATTTATATAATTTTTAACGTGTAAGAAGGACAAGTAAAAATAGGGTTTTTCTCGTCTGGTTTAGCAGAAAAAAATATCGAATAAGTTTCAATATTAAAATAAAAGGAGTACACCTTAAACTATAGAAAGGCCATATATTGTACAAAAGAATTTAAAATGATCATGATATTCTTCCTGTTACACTATGTTTCTTTAACCATTTAACGTTCAACAAATAAACCCTAAGTGGATGTTTTAGCAACTGTTAAATGACTCTGAGTATGGTAATCAGTGCAATAATACGAAGGATTGTTATGACGCAAGGCCGGAAGGTTTTTGCATACCTGTGTTCACCTTACCGTAACATTTTTTTTATCCCAACGTCGTCGCGTCGACGTTTACAAAAACATTGTCCCCTTGATTTCCGATAAAAACAGACTTATAAAAACTGAGGAAGTGATTTTAACACAAAAACGATAAGATTTATTTTTAAAAGTTATTATTATGCGGTTCACTAAACGTAGAAAATAAAATCTCTTTCTATCATCTAAATAGTTTAGTTTTTACTATGAGAGGGTCATAAGAAAAAAAACTTTAAATGTGATTTTACATATATCTTTAAAGCAAAGCTTGTTTGAAATGCTAATTGCTTGTTGCTTTGGAAACAATACTGACAAAAAGATATACGAATTAGTTACGTTATATTATAAACAATGACTGTATATTTCAGTACTAAAACAGTACTGAGTAATGAAGTCAGTAAAAATTATCTTTATTAACTAAAAATATACCCACAAACAGTTTAAAACACTCTTGAGTGCGTAAACAATGATCTGAACTCGCCAAGGCAAAGAAACGATAACAACATAACGATTGAACAAGGTTAATGTAGTACTCGTAATGTGTCCCTATCCCACATACGGAGGTAAAGGACATTACATTCACGAAAAGGCCCGACCGGTCCCCATGTCATGTATTTCCGGCCAGTAATACTTGATCAGTTCCGACATGTTTTTATAATGTATTTCCTCAATACGGAACGTACTGGCACAATAAAAACTGTCACATATAATAAGTATGAAATAGTAATATTTTATTTTTATATGAATTAACTGTTAAAGATTAATTTATGCTTGAATAAACCCGGCAATGTTATAATTATTATGACTTTGCTTTCTCCGCTTGTTTAATAGATAATAATAATTTTATTTTTGTCTCATTATTATTTCATAAATCATTCGGTTTTATTTAATTATTATTTATTTGATATATTACAATATTAATTTATATTATTATTAATTAGTTAATTTAATGAACATTGTTCGGAAGTTTTACCACATAGGTTGTTGTAAGCGAATATTTTCCCTAGACACAAAAATTAAGTGAATACTAGAACGTCACATCCTGCTATAAACATAGTTTAGTCATTCATGATAAGAAGTCGACAAAACATATTCAAAAAAGCAATACTTTTTCCTACAATTGCAATTTTCGCTTTGAAATAGAAAAAAAATACCAGAAACATTTGTCTTGGACATATACATTTTTTTTAATAGAGCACTAGCACAAGCATGTTTTCAGGTATGGATAACACACTTATAAACAAGAAAGAACTGCTGATAGATTAATTCGAATTCTAAAATAAAACAGTAAATTTTATATAAACAGATTTAAAGCATCTGTTTTTAACTTTTCCATGCACTAGAAATATTTCCAGACGCAACATTGTTAATTTTTAGCTCACCTGATGTTAAACTCTTATCTTCCTTGTTTTTAAACTCGGAGCAAATGTAAACAGTGACCCAAGTAAAATAAACTATCTTATTTATGTTAAAGAACGCCTCAAATACTGTAACTTTTGAATTTTATTCGCTGATGAAAGACTGGTACAAACACATCTCAGCATTTCTCAAATTTTTTAGGAGATAGAATTTTTTGGATGGATTTTTCATCAGTGGAAGCCCACTTTTACAATGAGTTAATTTTTGGAACATCGCCTATATGTTTTGATATACGGTATCTCTTTTTAGCCGACTTCAAAAAGAAGGAGGTTATCAATTCGACTGTATTTTTTTTGTATTGAATTAATGAATACCCGCATGCGTTGCAATTACGAATTTTAAATAATGTTAAAGAATAATTCAAAATAATTTATAAAAAGCGAAAAATACTTTAATTTGTAATTTTTATACATCAAAAGCGGTCTTTAGCTACATCAAATAGTCCTAAAAGAGTTTCATAACAATTTCATCAATAGTTCAGGAGTACATAGAGCACAAACATGGGTTGTGAATATTTTTCATAACGATTTTAAAATTAAATAGTGTTCAATAAAGAAGCATGTGTAAAACGATACGTCTGTAACGTGATATGTGTAAACTGGCGCCGGATGTTGTTTATTCTTTGCACGTTGATTGCAAAGAGAATCAATTACAAAAATGTAACGACTTGTTGACTGGAAGTCACCTGCTTGAGTAGCAAAATTAATAGGTATGGGAATAAGCTTATCACGAGTTAATACCTCGTAGAATCATATTACTCTAAGTATAATAAGCTATGTATGTTTATACAAAAGAATTCTCTACATAAAATAAACTTTGCTATATTATTGTTACTAGATTGATATTAGATTATTAGGTTTAAGGTTCTGTAAACTCAAGGGAGGGTCGGTGGCTCAGGGGTTAAGCACTTGACTTGCAATCTGCAGGTCCTGGGTTGGAATCCCGCCATATACCAATGTGTTTTTTTTTTCCATTTTTTTGTCCATTTATCCGACGTTCTTACGGTAAAGGAAAACATCGTGATGCAACCTGCACATATCTGAGAAGTAATTCAATGATATGTGTGAAGTCAACCAACCCGCACTAGGCCAGCGTGGTTGACTATGGCCTAGTCACCCCTAACTTTGGGGTAGGCTCCGAGCCCCTCAGTGGGTACATATAGTGAGCTGATGATGATGATGAAACTCAATTAGTAATTCAATTATGGTTCTTTGAGATCGAGATATTTTTGCCTTGAATTTGCTAAGATCTGAGATCATAATGGCGGATTTCAAGATTGCATTAATATGTTAAATATTGTTTGAAGACGTTTGTCTTGTTAGAAGTGTTTATTGTCGTTTCATAAAAGAACTCTAGAACCTACAATCTCTATACCACGACTAATTCATATACCAATTCCTTATAAAGTTATCGTATTCTGAAAATATTTATTCATTAAAACAAATAACATACGTAACTTGGTTTTAAATACTTTTAAAAGAATTTCATTATCTTGAGAACTTAAAACTCGACATGTATTTAACCTCATTATAAAACAGTGCATGTTTGTGCAGAGCATGAATAAAACATATCAGCGGAGCAAGCCTTAGCTCAATATTTGTTTTTAATACGTTAGTCACACAAGGCGTATTACTCATTCTGATAATTGCTGTATAATAAACCTTGCCAAATACAGCGGCGGTAATTCAAAGACTTTTGCGAACGTAAATGCTATGGAACATATTTGGCTCCTACTTTTAGTGTTAAGGATGTTAAGATTTGCAATCCGGCGAGTGTTTTATTTTTCTGGGACCTTCGTTCTTTTTTCAAATTTTTACTGCCGGTAAAATGTGACAAGTGGATTCTTATTTGAGTATACTCCTAATTAACTCAAAGTAAAGTAGCAAATATTTTTATTACCATTAACCTTTCAGGTGTATTATTATTTAGTACATCGATGTGAATAAGAGGTTTTTAAATTTTCGTTTATCTGTTTATGAAAAGAATGTCAAAGACTATCCCATTCTATCATTTCTTCCCGTCGGTTTTGTTTTTGAATAATGTTTTTTTTATAAGGCCCAGGAGCTACCAAGGTCTACACCGGTTTCACTTATGTCAAATCAGCCTCCATTTAAAAACGCCCGCTACCAAAAAGATCTAGATTACAAAAATTTCAACACACTAATTTAAATAAAATTTAATTTAGCGTTGACACAAATGCCCATAGAGTGCGGGCACGTCGTGCTTTCGACACAAAACACACATACAAACGTATTGTTATGTATATTGATTTGAACTAAAATATGTTTAGTATATTGCAAAAATGTTGCGCTATCAGTACATCCATGTGATTACGTAAGGTTTTGTTTTAGCTGACATATTGTTCTAAATAAAAAAATGGCGAAAATTTACTTTTTCATGAAAATGCAATATGCCTGGTTTACATTTTGCCAATACAGTAGGACAGTAGCGCTGGCCTTAATGCAGTTCAAGTATGAGCAAGCTACTGTTCAGGTATCCATCATATGACTTTGAGTTACATGTTAAAAATTATCAATGTTTCTCTTTGCTTAGGGTCACGCGTCAATCATGCAGATAAAAATCTCCGTATACATTAAGATAAGAATATTATCAAAGACTTCTTTCATCAGCACGTATACGTTCAGGTGCAGGAATTAAACTAACAAATAATTCTGTACAACCAAATCATACAAGTGTACTCAATATTTTTTATTCGTATGGAACGTTTAGTTTTAGATGGAGGCATGGATATTTGTTAGAATGTATCTCCAGAACGGCTTAATGGATTTCCCTGAAATTTGGCATAGATGTAGAACAAAGTCTGGAACAACACATAAGCTACTTATTAATTTAATTTTTATTGCACGCGTTCGGTATCACAGCGACAGCTAGTTATTGAATAAGGCTTGAATAGGCCTTTCAAGGTGTGATTACCATTCCGGTATAGATGTGTCCACCTTGTTATATTCTACCCTTTTTACATGAGAGCGAGTGATATATGTTTTTTTTCTTTGTATATAATAATCTCATTAATTTCAAACTGATGCTGTCAATACTAAATTTGTAGATGACCGATTTTGCCTTGTAATTTTGCTTCCTCAATATAAGGAAAATCTACATTTCCGCTGCTTATTCAATACAAAAATATCCTGTTTAATGTTTATTCTCCAGATATCAAGAAGATTATGTCTCCTGCCCACCAAAACTGTTATATAATTATTTAATGTCATGTATGTAAGATTTGTCACAAGTGAATCACATGATTAGAAACTATACATGCTTAGAATTTAAATAAATAAAAACAACTTGCATTTCTAACAGTACCATTAAGATGTCTACTAAAATCAATTCTACCAGAATTGAATTTAAAAAAAAAAAAACAATATGAATCTTTAACAAAATATTGGAATCAATGAAAAAAAAACATCTCAAGGACATAAGGCTTTATTGTCCAAAATTGCAAGCTATTTTGAGACTTCGACCTTTCGTCATAATGACATACTTCGCGTAAATAGCTCTACATGAAGTTGGTTTTTTTTTCTTTGTGATATTGGCAACTATGCAATACTTATAGGTGTTAATGACTTGTTTCTTACTCACGACTCAGTGATCAAATAGCATTGCTTTGGAATACGGGGACGCAAGTAAATTTAAATTAATATTTTTATAAGAATAAAAACACTTTAGATAAAGTCGGAGTTAATAACATGTAATAAAAATCAAACGATAAGGTATTCATTTTCACACGACTTAAAACTTGACTATGTTATTTTTAATCTCACAAATATCATGAATACAAAATCTACGAAAGATTTTAATCATTTAATTTTTACTTAAACCGGTTTGAAGATTCTGTCTTTATTTACATAAATAAAGAAAATACGTTAACTATTTTTACAATATCAATATTAATAAACTTATCACATTAATTTATAAACTTAAGAAATGTTTTTAATATGTAAAGTTATTGTTTTTATAAAAGTAAATCGACGACGCATCACAAGCCGTACCCCCACAAGTATTGAAAGCAATCATAGCCTTTGTATCGATCAATATTATCAAACATTTAATATAAATATTGTAATAAATGTGTTTAAAATAAGTAATATTCATTCTAAATGAGCCATTAGTATAAATAAAGTTTAATAGAATGCTTACGTACCAGTATTAATATGTTAGATTTGTGTGCACAAAATACACGTAACGCGCGTTCACCGCGCAAGAGCAAACTGAACCGATTCGTTATGTTGGTGCTCCCGCGCATGTGACCAGTACAATTCGTGATGCGAGCATTAAATTAATTTGTTCATTGGCGCGCTATTTACCAAATTAAAACGCATGTAGAGCATAAAACATTACTTGTGAATTGATATACAACAATAATTAAAGATATAAACTTTCTTTGTATAATACAAGAACACATTTAAATAGATATATGAAAATCGTTCTAAAATGCTTTTTCGCTGCTAAATAAATATTTAAACTTTTACAACTATTTGTAATCATCTTATTTTCCCTTGATTTAGTATATTTATAGATTAATTTAGTTACTTACGTATTTGAGAGTCCTCCAACTGATGCGCGTGAAGAAATAAAATCGTGCCTCAGTTATTTGCAGGAAAATCAGCTGATGATAAGGAAGACGAGAGCTATCTCGTGATCTCGTTGTGCGGTTGGTAGCACTGTTCGTGCAGCCTCATGCTTCTCAAAGTTGCTTATTGATAGCAAAATACTATGTAATAAGACTGCTACTTACGTATTGATTTATGTTGAATATTTTTAACTTATAACGTTAGATATTTTACATATTATCAAATCATAATTATTTTATAGTCGACACAACAATTTAATATGGTTATTTTTTATTTTCGTTTTATTCTTATTTGAAGTAAATATTAAATACCTATATGTAATTAAACTTACCTACTTATATTTAGTTATTCAGGTCAATAATAAATACTTCTAATTTTACTGTATGTCTTACTAAACTTACTAATATTATAAATGCGAAAGTAAGGATGGATGGAAGTTTGTTTGAAGGTATCTACGGAACGGATCTTGATAATATTTGGCACAGATGTAAAACGTAGTCTGGGAAGAACACATAGGCTACTTTTTAGGTTTTTTTTTTAATTCTGCGCGGATGATAGCTATTTATGTATAATTATCACAATTTAATTTTCAATGACGCAGGCAAGTTGGCATTTAAATTCAAGTGGCACCTTAGATAACAATATAAAAGTTCTTCAACAAAGGTTCCGACTTAAATTATTATTTATTATAGGCTCGTAACTCTAGCATCTATTATTCCATCACAAAACAATTTCAAATTCAATCTCTTAGAATTACATGGATAGTAAAACAAATAAAACAACAATTTTAATCTAAAACATTTATGCAACAAAACCCAGAATACAAAAAAAATCAACCATAGAAAAATTAACCTATACTTCACTATGAACACATGTAAGCATTTATAAAAAGTAATAAACCTAATAAACCAAATAAACTACGACGAATTTACTTTTAGATTCTAAGAACCATCTTTTAGTAGATTTAAAAAAAATCTCTAATTCATTTAAGATCTTTAAAAGATTCTTCTCTATTTTGTCTGTGAATCTTCCATCTTAATCACCTATTGAAGACAATAGAGGGACTAGAGGTATTGGCAGGAAAAATAAATGCACTAGTATACTAAAGACTACAAAAAATCAGAAAACATTTAATGTTTTCTGCTTTGACAGTATCTAATAAAACACAAAAAAAAAAAATTAATGGGCACTTTACAGTACAGTTTTTTTCCATATTAAAAAGCTGGTAATGATTTCATTGGTCTAAAACTACAGGTAATTACGTAAAATTGTGCTTAATTATTTTTTTATATTCCATTTTTATATGTTAATGAATAAATGTGACAATTTAATACAACCTATAGTAAAAAATAAAACTATAAAAACCCAATTTAATAATAAGTAATTAATTAAAAAAAAAAACAATTCATCTAGTCGATTTCACTACGCACTCAAAATGTATTTGTCAACCTGAAAATAAAAAAGCTGAAGATATTATTTTAAAACATACAAAAGTTTTACATTAAATGGAAATTCCGAATCTCTGCTTAACTTCTCTGATAATGTTACTTATCTTACTAATATTATAAATGCCAAAGATTTGATAAATCAATAGATATTACAAGGTATTTCCTGAACGGCTCAACGGATCTTGATGAAATAGACATAGGATAAAGGCTACTGGCTACTGCGAGGACGGACTCGCGGGCGACACCTAGTTACCATTAATTACATTTTACGATTTTATTGTTATTATCCCTTTCAGTAAAATGTAAGTCGAATGAATTTTGGTTATTTAAAAATAATTAAACCTGCATAGGTTCTGAGGGGATAAAACCTGGATAAGAAGAGTCTAGTGGTCCGCTATATTTTCTCGCTTATACATTCTTTTTAACCTGAGTTTCTCGTTTATCCAGGTTCATAACTTACATAATATGCCGGGCATTTTCATTGACCAGAGGATGGTGTGACTGCATTTAACCATAACCTTTTCAGATCCATCGAATGCATTTGAAGTACTCACTAGCTCACCAAACTTTAGTCTTGTATTATCTGTAAATTTTATATTTATTACAAATATTCTAGATGTCCAATTAAAGTCATCTTATATCTGTTATATATCTAAAGAACTCTAAATTTTAATGAATAAATTATGAGCAGTCAAATCTGGATAAGCGAGAAACCTCTATAAGCGAGAGATATTGTTGGCTCCCGACTTAAGACCTCCATAAGCGAGAAAAAATATCATGGTCTCTTGGATTCTCGCTTATCCAGAATTTATTAAGAATAATTTACTGTAATAAGAGAAAACTGCAAATAATGAAATATGTTTTCATGTGAATATTTGGGCCAGTACAAGCTTACACATGAATGTTATATCCAAAAAGTGACATGGGCTATTGAACGCCAAATTACGAACTATAGCATCCGTGCAGACCAAAAAAAAAACGCTAAAGAAACAAAACCATGGGATACTGGTAAAAAACTAAAGATATCAACATACCTAAGTTCCACTTGAGGCCACTTGTTGTTACACTATCACAGATTTCTCCAATCGGCACCAATGAACACCAAGATCTCTTATGTTTCCTTGTGTCTTCCGGTATAAATATAATATGTTCTCCGGGGAACAACAACCAGGATACTGCATCATCAGACATTATATAAACTTTAGTTGAAGGTAACAACTGTTTATGTTTTGAAAGATACAATGTCTGTACATTCCCTAATATCTGGTCAATCCTTCCGGAAGCTTGGGCTATTGCTACTGCATGTTTTATCTGGAAGAGTAAGATATGATTGAAAATTAGCAATTGGAGATGCATTGCCTACCATTAATTGACAGAGGAAGAGACACAAATAAAGAATATTCCCCATTTCCATGCGTGCCTTCCACCATCAAATGTATTTCCCCTACCAATGCTTTCTTTAGAAGAAAACGATGGGAAAGGAAAGAGGACTAAAATTAGGTATCTGGAACACACTCATTATAAGAAATGTAATTGCTTCCAATTCACGTTTATCTTCTGTGTGGTTGTGGTATTTCACCAGGCGAACCAGCCCATTCATGCAACAGATGTTGCTGGAGTCTACCACTGTTTATAGTATTTATATACATTATGATGAAGGTATATACATAAATATATTTCATGCGAGAAAATTGTATACACATAATTTCAGGGAATGTGTTAAATATATAATTTCAATTATACATACCTCAGTTTTATGTTCTGTGCAGTATTTATTTAATTCCATTAAAGCTTTTGTAAAATCTGTATGGTCTTGATCTGGTGTATGTATGATCTATAAGTTAAGAATTTAATAAGTTAATTACAAACCTTGCAAATATTCAATGTTTTACTAATAAATTAATTCTTTTGTTTTTGTTTAAAAAAATTAATAATTAATTGTCATTGTCATTCAAGTGACCTCTCTTTTTATGTTATTCAAACCAAGGTTCTATTGTATATAAAAAGAAAAAAAATCAGAACTGTATTTACTTGAAGATATGATTTTATTTCATGTATCAGACTAGGTTTTGCAAGCGATTCCATCCGCGCGGAATTAAAAAAAAATTATAAGTAGCCTATGTGTTCTTGAAGATTATGTTTTACATCTGTGCTAAATTTCATCAAGATCCATTGAGTCATTCCAGAGATAACTTAAAACAAACATCCATCCATCCACTAAACTTTCACATTTATGATATTAATAAAAGTAAGATTACTTTGTTTTTAACTCAAAATACATAAATACCAAACCAATAGAGCAATTAATTTCTTCCCTATGAGTTATTGAACACCATATAAACACTAAGCCTAATAAAAAAAACTTTTTTAAATAAAATTTTTGCTTCCAACTCAATTTTTTAATAAATGGTATTGTGTTAATATGTTAATAATAATGGATAAATTTCACCTTACAACCTTTCTTTTTATATTTCTGTAATATTTGATCTGTTATTGAATCAAAGTCACCGGTAACAAGATCTGGTAACTGAATAGATTGTTGCTCTTCTTCAGGTAGTAGTTTTAAAAATTTATCCCACTGACATGTCCCACCATCAACAGTTATTCTTACACTAGCTGAAAAATAAAGAAAATCGAGGATATTCAAATTTAAAATTATGTTCTTACTTTCTGCATATTGACGCTGGAAAGCGTAAACGCTGTAACCCCGAAAGTATGAACTTTACAGGAGAGCCAAAAAATCATAACTCGTGAGCTGATACGCCTACAAGCATGCGGTATTGAGCAATGTTGTGTAGTTTGTGCTAACCTATAATAAAATCATTATCATTTGATAATGGTTGAAATTATTAACGTGTGAAATACATATTCGCGATTTCAAGGGTTACAGCATTTATGCTTTCCAGCGTCGATATTTCACTGGGTATATTGCAAAATAATCCAGTCTAAAGAAATCCATTACTTCCAACCTATACAATTTTTATGTTTGTTTCATGTGAGAAATAAGTTTTTGTACATGTGTCTTGCCAATTGAAACTTAAAGTTAATTTGTAGTCATACAAACTTAAGTGATGGAGCAATATATTATGGTAATATTAACACTTTGTTGACCGGTCACAAGTTAACTCATGTTTTTATGGCCGAACATTGCTGACCGGCAACAAAAAAATTAATAATTTGTATAATTTTATACATTTGTACAGAAAATTAAAAAGAATGTTAACAGAACTTACCATTATTCCAGAATGTTTTGATGAAATCAGGTTTTTGTAAAATTGGGCGGTTCAACACAAGTACACCATATTCAACTAGATTCTTGCCATTACAGCCCATAACTTGTGTTATATCCCATTGGGTTTTTGTAAGCTTTTGTGGGCATTCACAAGAGCTGCGCTGTATAATTAAAATATTACTTAGCTTTCTCACCTAAAAATCATGATTACAGATGATCTACAATGGTTTGGAAATGATAAATAATAAATATATGTATATAATAATGGGTTGAACTAAAATGTTATAATTTTACTGCAATATTTAAATTAAAATAACTTCTATCATTAAAATATGGAGGAATGGATAAATAACCATTAAAATGGAAGCTGACTATGTATAATAAATATACTGAGTGAATAAAAAACTATTGAATTTGATAGAAAGTTGGTGTAAAACGAATAGGCAATATTTGTTATGACTTAAAGAATTTTAGGATGTTAAAACCTTTCACGTTACTTTTATTGTTATTATATATAATGAGCTGGTGTAAAGATTTTGGGATCTATTTTATTTGTATAATACTTCTAGATAAAATTTTGATGTATACTGGAAGTACAAGAACATTCTATCAAGCGAATTTCCAGTTACTAATTGTACGTTAAAATGTGGGAAAAGTGAACTTATAATCGTTGAATTTATTTTATTGCACAAGTTTGAAAAATAATTCACACACCTTACATAAAATGCCGTTTGTTGACATTTTGAAAAGTTATTTAAAACAATTTAAGGAAAGTCCAATGCGCAACATTAACTTTTAAATAATTTAAGTTATTTAAAAACCATTGAAAATAAATCCATAGGTTACTAATAATAGGAATTGATAAGGCAAACTAAGTAAACCAGCAGGTTGGATAGAATTGTCAACTTGTCAATGTCAAATTGTCAAAACAAAATCAAGTTACAAATTATCAAAATTCCAATAGTTAATCTGTGTTGTGTTGCAAACAAAAAATTTTACAACTGGATAAACTTTTTCGAAGTTATCAGCTAATTGGTTTGGGAAATTACTTTAAATTTTTCAGTTAAGAAATAAATTAAGGAATAAAATAAAATTACGGTTTTACGAATAGCATGTCTGTCTTGAGAGTTCTTTTTTATATTTTTATGGTTTGGCCAGAGACAAGAGGAATACTTGTGCTGTCTATGATTTTCATGTTTCATGTCAATTACCTATTGTAAAAAACAAGAAATATCTGAGAAGGTGGATTCTGAGATTATTTTGTGTTTATATATTTAATCTCATTGGAAAGTTATATTTCGAAAATGAATAGAATATTCGGAAGAGGAAAACCTAAAGAACCAGGTCCTAGTATAGCAGACTGTATTAGTAATGTAAGTGACTGGTAATAATGTTGCGTTTTTGTTTGAAAATGATTCATCACACATATAAGTACATTAATGTTTCAATTTTCAGGTTGATAGTCGAGCTGATAATATTGAGCAAAAGGTTCAAAAGTTAGAAACCGAGTTAAGAAAATACAAAGATCAAATGGCCAAGATGCGAGAAGGCCCTGCGAAAAATAACGTAAAACAAAAAGCTATGAGAGTCTTGAAACAGAAAAAAATGTAAGTTAATGTATAGCATAGCACTCAAGCATATCTAACTAAGCCAAAAGTTCAATCTTACTTAGTTTTATTGTTGTGACTGTTTTGTGGGTCTTTTTATATGTTAATACCTAAGTTGTTTACTTTATTAAGACCTTACAAATACTTATAGGTATGAACAACAACTAGAGAACCTCAGGAACCAGTCATTTAACATGGAACAGGCAAATTATGCCACACAAACCCTTAAGGATACACACACTACTGTAGCGGCAATGAAAGATGGTGTTAACCAGATGAAGAAGGAATTCAAGAAGATAAATATTGATACCATCGAGGTTTGTATGATTTCTATAATATTTCAATGGTACTATCAAATTTTTTGAGGAATAAAATAACTGATAACGGCAGTAGGAACTATGGTTTCTGTAACTGTAAGTCTGGTGCATATTTTGTGTAAATAATTTTAATCAACCCAGCTTGACCTTTGATACCAGGAACCACATTTTCTTCTGGCAATCTCCAGGAGAGATCTTAGCAAGCCGATAGAGGATATAAATTAATTTTATATATTATAGGATGTCAATGATGAGTTGGCGGATATGCTGGAACAAGCGGATGAAGTGCAAGATGCTTTGGGACGTCAGTATGGTGTGCCAGAGATTGATGATGATGAACTGGCCGCAGAGCTTGATGCACTTGGTATTTATCTTTCTTTGTTAAATATATTTTACTAAAGATTGACAGCATCACTGCTGATGAGCCTTACATAGAGAAGAAGTAATTCAAGTTGTTTTGATTGATACTTAATGACAGTAAAATAAATATTTTACGTATATATATATATATATATATATATACACTTACATGCTTTAATTATTGTTGTAATTAGACTTCTTAATTTAAACTATATCTACTACTATAACTTTAAACTTTCATCTTCCAGGTGATGAAATCGCTTTGGACGATGACTCATCATATTTGGACGATGTAGTCAAAGCTCCAGCAGCACCAGACAGGGAACCAGGAGCGGACAGTATCCGCAACAAGGATGGAGTGCCTGTGGATGAATTTGGTCTGCCTCAAGTGCCAAGTGCGGCACAAACGACACGCTGATAGTTTGTTCAGTAAGTCTTACCTTTGTCTTGATACAGGTATTAAACTAAATACGTCTGTCTACTATCATTAAGTGTAGACATGAATATTAGTGGTTGAATAAAACAATTACTTTTGAATGTTGGCATACAATGAAAACACCATATTCAATGACTTGTTTGACAAGTTTTATGTCAACCTCACAACTAATACATGCTTTATGTAAACCAGAAGAGTTATAAGCAATGCCTCTTAGCTTTTACACTTTCACGTTCCATCGATTATTGTTACTTTTTTTATCATATGCTAAGGCAGTAAGTCAAAGCAGGCAGCTTGAGTAGTAATTGTTAATGCATAAAGTTTTCTTGACAGTTTAAGTGAGTGCATTCAAACACTATTCAAGTTTATTAGAATAGGTGTGTCATAAGAATTTTGATTTCAAGTCATTTATTAGTTCAATTGATATTTCTTTTTTTTTATTTGATATAATTGCTAATATTATCTAAATCGGAGTTTGTTACTTTTTATAGGAATTTGAACCTTAACCTGTATCAATATAAAGTCAGATTTACGTTGTTTAGAGCTAAAGTAAGAGATGTAAGCTTAGTAAATCTTTATGATCTTGATGTGTTTAGATTTTACTTATAAAAGTTATTTTGTTAAACAAATGCTTTAAAAATCTTCTTGTTTAATATACTAGTTACATATACTTTTTTTTAATATATTTCAAGCATATTATTAGTATGTATTTGTAAATCTATTTAGTTTATTAATTACTTTGTTATATAACTTAAGAACTTTTTATTTTACAATAAATTTTAGAAAATGGCATCATCATTATTATTAATTTTATTAATTAATTAGTTTTATTAATTAATTAATTTTATTAATTAATTAATTATTTTTATTAATTAATTAATAATCATTAATATTAAGTTTTTATGTTATCATTAATAAATTTGAAATAAACTTTTTTATATAAGGCATTTACGTTTGTTATTGTACTCATAATTGTATGAGCACTTTTAATATATGTATTGTAAAAAACCTTAGTTACTCTAATGCGAAAGTTTATTTGAATGGATGGATGGATGTTTGTTAGAAGGTATTTCCAAAATGGTGGTATGGATCTTGATGAAATTTGTCACATATGTAGAACATGATCTGGAAGATCACACAGGCTACTTATTAAGTTTTTTTTTTAATTCCGCGCGGACGGAGTCGCGTTCGACTATTTATTAAAAAAAGGCAAAGTTCAACGTAAATAAAACAATAGATTTAATTAAGGTGAAATAACCTTTAATAATAATAATTTAAGGGCATTAACACAGTAAACTATTAAATACTGCATTTCAATCTTATCAGAATAAGATATATATTTAGAATTGCAGTATGTTGTAAACCGCGTTGATCCTGACGAGCCTCACTCAGCACTGTATAATAAATAAATTTGAACAATAAATAACAATACTTAGTCCTCAATATTTACATCCTGTAAGATCATATGTGATCGTAACACTTAGCTGAAAGTCTAATTGCACTATCTAATGTTCAGGCACTTGTCTAGTTTAATCCAGGGCTTCTTGACCTGTCTTTGGCAAGAAGAAGCAGAGTATGGCAGCAACTGAAAAAAGAAATTTTATGTTTAGTATCTCTATAGTCTCTATAGTATATCTACTCATTTTAAAGACTTAATTAAATAGGAAAATCTTATGGTAATTTTAAAATTTTTGTCCTCCTTAATGTTTATAATACAAGAATTCATTAAGTTACTCTCAAAGTTAAAAGTGAAGTTAATTCGTTTATTTATGCAAACAAAATCTAGTTAATGTACTATAAATACTGATTTTGGGCGTTACTTTCCTACTGAACAGGTATAATGTAAAGCATTAGGGTAGTTGACACATTAATTGGCCAGTAAAAGTTATTTCAAATAACTTTAGATCTGATTGGTATACTTACTAAGTAGGAATGCTGAGAAGACGACGATAGGCACTATGCAGTTGATATCTATGAGGTAGCCGAAAGACAGGTTGCCGATCAAACCACCGCCTCGACCCGCCGTCAGTGAGAGCGCGGCCGCCATTACCCTGATACATTACATAAATCTCGTGAAGAAATTACTATAGATTCGTGTGGGAAAATAATTTAAATTTAAGTCAATTTCTACGTGACCTTCTATAACGGCTAAACCTAATTTAGTGAGTGATGTTCGCTATTTCATCATTGTTGAAACAGTTAACACTTTCAATGCCACGATGATTTTCTTAAAAGTAATTTCAATGCGTTTTATAAAGTTGAGAAGGTTAAGTCCTTACCTAAGGTTCGTAGGGAACAAGTCGACCAGGACGCAGAAAACAAGACTGATGGCGAGCGAGGTGAGCGCCTCGAAGATGCAGGACAGTACCAGGTTTTGAGTGGAGTTCTGTACGAAGTACAGGCCGAAAGTCACGAGTGCAGCCACGCCCAAACTGAAGACTGTAACGAAATATGATTACTAACTTAGCAACATTATTCGAAGTTTAGGAAAAAATAAAAACTTTTTTTTTATTTTAACCATATTGGTAATTTGCTGCCTAATATTTTTAAGTACTGTATAATGTCTAATATTACGATATTACAATGGGCAAATTTTCTTTTCCTAGTAAATTAGTACGTTCAACGTATGCAAGTTTAGAATAGGCTTTAATAAAGTTATCTGAGATATGAATTAGATTTTCGGTATCCAATTCAGTCATACTAATCTATAAATAATCGTATGTCGTAGAATTTATTTCCACTAGGACTAAGCGCATCGCTTGGTGGAAAAGGCATCTAATAACTTGCTATAACGACTTACTAAGGAAGAATTTGGCTCCAAGTTTGTGGACGCAGAGTGGCAGCCAGAGTGAGGTAGGGATGCAAGCTAGACCGACAATGAGCGTGTGCATGTAGACACTCTGGTCGATGATCTTCTCGCAGTCGAAGGGGTCAGCGGCGGCCTCATCTACCACGATGCCGGACACGTCGCACACCGACGCCGAAGTGTTAGGGAACCGGTGTTCGAACTCCTCGTAACGATTGAACAACTCGGGGAACCAGATCATCAGGGTATAGTAGCTGGAATAAATAGTTTTGTTGAAGAAGATAAAATATTTGTTTTTGTTAATATTTACCTAGATATTTATATTGTGAAAACAATAATACGTTATCATTACAAAGGAGCAAAATTTATTGTTTGTAATGGGCTTTAGATACGTTTGGAAATTTTGTTTTGTCGTCGCAAAACTATATGCAGATATCAATAGTTATAATTACACTGATGCTTTATTGTAATTTATTCTGGCGCAGGTCACAAATATCTTATTTTATAGCAAGTGTTGTTTTTATAATATAAACAGTAACTCTGCTAGTGCCCTGAGTAAGATGACAGCGCCCTTTTCTTTATTTTGGCTTTGGGTAGGAGGTTAAGAGGACTATGTGAGATTGTAATTCGCAAACTAGTTGCACCCTCTTCTGTCCAGCGCCCTACCGGTACTGAATATAAACAATTAAATTTGATTAAAAAAATATTCCTTACCTAGTAGTTAAGCCAAACTGAATGAGGCAAGTGAGGATCGTGTACTTGAGGTAGGGTGGTCGACATAAAGCTTTGGTCTGTACCCAGATCTCACCGAACAACCTTTTCAGGTCTTTAGGTTTGCGCATGCTCAGACTTCGCACAGATTTCTGGGAGTTCTGCGATGCCACAGAAATTGTTCGCACTTTCTCCTTAAGACTCTTGATCTGTAAAAGAAAAACAACGTTACAGAGAGATTAGTGGAGGATATTATGGCATCTTTGAAATTGTACTGGTACTTTTGAATAATGTATAAAAAAATAGAACTTAAAATGGATGTTGAATTTTAAGCATGAATCTTGAATTTTGATCTGATAAATAAATACCCTTCTTATCAAAACAAGATAATTTTTTTCAATATACATCAAGTTTACCTATATCGGCTCTAGTATTTGGTATATTAAATGTACTGTGTTTTTCTAATGTGTTGGGGCGCGGGATATTGTTAGAGTCGCTGTGCAGAACACCATTTTAGGTATAGCGGACCGGAACAGGATACGGGTTATGGGAACTGCGCAGCGCGCAGATGACCTTGAGTATCCAAGATTTTAGAAAAGACGTCTGCAATTAACGATTAGTAATTGATTAGAGATTAGAGTATATTACCGGATAGTTGTCGGGATCATCGCCAGTGTTCTGACGGTAGATACTCTTGAGGCAGGCAAGCGCGTCATCGTAGTCGCCGCACTCCATCATGAACTTGGGACTCTCAGGGAAGGTGAGCAACCAGAAGCCTAGCAGCAGGGACGGCACCGCGCATGCCGCCACGAACCAGTTCCAGGAGTCGTACGAGAAACTGCCGCTCTCAATACGTATGCCTTGGATCGGGATGATGGCCCACGCGAACACTACGCAAAGTACAAACAGTTAAAATACAGAGGTGTATTCAATACACATTATGTATTACTCTTCCATACATCATTTTCAGTCATTAAAACTGAATTCACTGCCTTTTTGAGCTTATCGTGATTTACCAAATTGATCCATACTTTCTTCAGTCTTCCTATACCTTGTTATAAGCCATTTGCTAAAAACCAGTGTATGGAACAAGCCACACAAGTTCTCTGCCACTTTGCATGTACAGTACCAGTCACGTATCTCTTTGTAGCTGTAGAGGATTCAGATTACAACACACACATCTTTTGTAATTTAACGTCACAAGATACACCTTTGTCAAACCGCCAGAGATTTTACTGCAGACAGAAGAGGACAAAGTTTTCGAGTTACTAATTTCTGCTATCTCTATATATGAAGAAAGAAAATTAGGTTTTATTTTTGCTCAAAGAATTTGAGTAACTTTGTAAAATGGGTAACAATTTACAGTCAATTATTTCACAGACGATAAATCTTGAGTTGAGATAATTCCCGATTATATTCGAATAGTGTATTTGAATGGCCTTTTGTTTTACAGACCGTACCGTAAACTATTGACGGTTGTAATTGCATGTTTACATTTTAAAGATAAAAGTTTATAGATGTAGGTTCTTACATGGAAGTAGAATGACACCCAGAGTCCAGAACATTTCCATCCAGCAGAGAATCTTCTCTCTGTATTTGGTCTGTTGGAACTCTCCTAAGTACGGGAAGCAGATACCCATAGCGCCGGCAATGCTGTAAAAGAAAGTTGGCGGCATTAATTAAATGTACACTTTAAGATTCGCCTCTAAAGGAATTTGGGATGTTACTACCAATTCAAATATTGTTTGGTATATTTCTTGTTCTTTACATTAACGCTGTTAAAAATTAGTTTCGGGAAATTAAGGTTTGTTTTATATAAATGTACATCTTTGTGCAATCTTATTTATTTACGTTCAAGTAACATTTCCATTTATTTTATTTTATTTCAAATGTTTAATTTTATCCAAATAGTCAAAGGCAGCGATCCTTAAAAATAATAAACAAATCAACGTCAGCATTTAATCATACGAAGATAATGCAATGCAATACATTAACTAAGAAACAATACATTTTTTCATAGCTCGATTGTTTGTCGCAGTGTAAAAAGATATTTTTACCTTTTAGATACAGTTGTCACACGTTGACAGCTTTAAGTAGCATGTTAGACGTTATCTGTGTGTAATGTCACGTGTTGACATCACTAGATACCGGTGACATTGCCCGCCAAATTTTTGTTGTATAAAAAAACAAAGATCTTTACGTTCAATTTTTTTTTCATTTTCTTATTTTACAATTTAGTATATGCGTTAACATTTTCAGATATCTATAACTATAATATCTACTAATGTAATGAAAATAGATTTGCGTTATTCTTCGTCACCGCTATGAAAATCTTCCAGTTCTATGCAGCCTTTATCAAAATAGCAAATCAAAATATCGATCTCAATGACTCAGTGTTCTGTTAAGGGATTTCAGATGGTTGGAATCACTATCGTGGGTTCCCATTGGCGAAACATTGGTAAAAAACATGTTGTAATATCTCTCATTCTTTTAAAAAAACTGAGACAATATGCTTTTCTACTGTTATTTCTTCAAAGTTTCAATGTCACAGTATAATGTAAAATTTAAGTTTAATTTCAATCAGTTTATACTTACGAGAAACCGTTGATGAATCTGCAAGCCATGAAGATTGGTAAAATCTGGACAAAAGACGAAAGGATGCCGACGAAACCATCGATCAGGAGCGTTGACACCAACACCAATTTACGGCCTTTGGTGTCAGCCAAGCAACCCCAGAAGTATGACCCGATCACCATACCTAAATAAAAAAAAACATATCATTCACTACGATTACTCGAACTAAGGTTTACTTTTAACAATATAGCAGTCGTTAATCTATTCACAATGCAGCTGTCGAGATGTAATCCTTTCCGGAAGTTCCATAATCGCTTTAATTGTGATCTTTGAGTCATTATAACATAACATGTACAAGGTTATTAGCAAGATAAAATGTTGAACAATATTTGATCGCTTTATTAATTTATGTAGATTGCTAGACTGTCTCAATTCGTAACTTGAGATGACTGAAAAAGTAGGTAGGATTTTTAATTTTGAATTAATTTTTATGTTAGTTAATTTTTCCATATCATAACATCAATTTAAAGGTTCTACGGATCAGTAAGTGTTTTGTAGTAAAACATTAATAAGAAGCTTTTATTTTGTTGTTCTTGTTACAAAAAACTAAAAATTAAAAAAGACAAACTACTCATCGAGACTCCAAACTCGATAAGCTGGTGTCGTTGCATTGGAAAGTTCCTATGGTCACCTTCCAGCACCATCATCGGATCAACACTATGACATTATAATATTGCATTGTCACGCGATTTACAAACATTACAGAGAGTGGGATAAGGTAAGGGCAGTAGCATAGAGATAAATCTCACCTAACATAGGTGCTGCGGTCAGCCATCCTTTATCCGAGGAAGTCATCCGGAAGTCGCATGTCGCCGCCGGCAGCACGAAAGATATTATAGTTATGCCAATAGCGGTGTTCGCGTAAATAAGCCCAGTGATCGCCAATAGACAGAAGTGGAAACGGCCAAAACCTGAAACAAACATATATTAAAAACATGATCCAATTAAAATTTATCCGCTGAAATTTTACAGGCCCTTTATTCTCAATCCTTTAAAAAACATACTGTGGTCACTTTCATTCTCTTTAGTAAAAAAGAGAAAGCAATAATTTTACTAAAAGCAACATTCGATTGTTTTAATGAAATCTGTTGATGCTTGTCCTTGTCAAAAGAAGTATCCTAATTTTGTGTAATCAAAAATTTAACAAAAACTTACCAGTGGCTGAGATCGCAGCTTCGAAATCTGCTCCATGTTCCAAGAAATCTAAACCTGGAACAAAAAATATATATATTAAATATTTTATCCTAGGATAACTGAATTATAAATGCTGAATAATGTACCTAACTTTAAGGCGAAACAAAATTAAATTCACAATAGATGTTAACTTGTATTAATGTACTGAATTCTGTCAACAACCAATAGTTTTAAATCGTAACTAAACAAAGTTCAAATTTTGGGTTATAAATGTATAAACAAATATCTTGTTTTCTAAAATGAAATGTGTGTATCAATAAAATTGTAATAATAATCAAAAATCGAAGATAATACAGTAATAATAAAAAAAAACGACAAATAAAACCTTGCATAATCAATAGTTTGTTATCCATTTTCTTAAAACTATAACAAATTGTACGCACTGCGATCTTTCATCCGTTCATTATAACAAGATTGACAACACAATTTATTGTTTACGCAATTTATCCAAAACTCTCAAAACTCCTAACGTATTATCCTACAGTTAATTACTATTTAATGTAAAATTAATTAAATGTCAAAATATTTGTAAAACTAAGTTTCTGTTTGTTATTAATATAGGAATTTATGAGGGCGCCATAATAATTTCCACTCAAGGACAAACTACCCTCATCTTTATAATGTTATAAATAGACGCTAGAAAATTACGAAGTACCATCATTAAAATAGATAAGGAAGGTTTATTTATAGTATGAAATAGATTTAAATATAATAATAAAATTCGTACCTCTAAGTTAAGACTAGTATTTTACTTTTATTGACAAATTCAAGTTAAATTTTTTAACATAAACGTACACTTTGACAGTTTTGTTTTTTTACATGTTGTTCTATATATGAACTGTGTTAATTAATTAGAACGTTGTCTGTTTTCGTCGACTGTCAAATTCAATGTAAAATGCAATACTTTCGTTATGTTAATACGATAAGAACGTTAATGCAACAATCTTTTTTGTAGGTCTTAATATAGTACAAGTCCCTTTTGTCACTTTATAGTAGAAGGTGACAAGAGGCGGTAATCTGATTTCGCTAAAGTCGCGAAGTGACACTGTCTTAATTTTTTTCGCTGCGATGCAATTGTAACCTTGATAAAATAACTTTTTGTTTTACGGAATATTACATTTGGTTTACCAATTTCGAATCTTTGTCAGTACCGCATACTCAAGTGTTTTGATAATAAAATTGTCAAGTTTTGAAAGTAAATACTTGAATTAGAACTAAGAAATGATAACGTCAATTTACATCGTCCAGAATATGAAGTGGTGAGCAACGTAACAGAAGTAAGCCGTCTAATACAACTCGTGATAAATATAACGGAATCGAATTATCTTCAATAGTATCTTTAGTACATGTTACTGAAGTATGCAAGGATTTGTGGCTTGGATATTATTATTTTTGTTTCAGAGTACACGTGATGTTAAGTACCTAAAATCTTCCACAATTAGGCAGTGCAGTAGGTACGAAAACAAATGAAGGACAAAGGGTTAGTATAAATTGGGCCTTGCGGTATCTTAAGATAGAAGTGTGAGATTGTTTTTTTTTTGAAGCATATGTTGATTGTAGTAGGTACTACCCTGTCATTGCTGCTATTCTTGTTGCAAGGTTTGGCTAATTGACGTCATCAATAAAAACAATGAAACAACTAGCTATTTTATGAGAATTTCAAGGTCGTTCCCAAAAGTAATCGGGTTATCAAGACTATGATTTATAATAACCGGTACGAAGTTGGTAAACTGTATTTAAGTACATATCACCTTATCTCAGAGTGACAATAGTGGTATAGCTTTATTTACTGGAACACCGCTCTGACTAATCAATTCCTATGAAGGATTTTACGGCCATAAATAATGTTACTCTATTTATCTACAGTTATTTCTAGGTCTAGTGTATAGTTGCATAATTGTTTCACCAGAAATTAATTTTAGGATAGAACATCTTTACAGATTCTAAAGTCAACGTAATTTATGTGTTTGGTAGTATTACAAATAGGATAATTGGTGGAAGGAAATTTCTAGTACATAAAAGTAAAGAAGAGTTGCTACCGATGCATTTAAGAAAGAACATGTTGTTAACACGGTTTTTCCAGTTAGGATGAAAGAGGTCATCATACCTTCTTGTGGGTATGTTTCGGCAACTAAAATCTGGTGCAAGTGATCATTATTATCAATATCAGGTAGTGATAATAATCTACGGACTTCGAGGATAAGATCCAAAAGGGTGACTATCGCTCAATTCAGATTTTCAAATATGGATATGGTTAGGCACATTGAGAGTATTTATGACAGCGTAAAATGTATTGTGTCCAATTTTGGCAGACAGACGACAGTTAATGGTTACTATATGCGTAACATATGCGAATGTTTGTTATGAAATATTAACTAAATATTTTAATGTGAAAACGTACGCGTACGATTTCGATGCTCATTCGGTTGTGTAATTGATTTATTTAATAAAAAGTACGACGGAGTTGTTTGTAACTGGCATCTTAACGGCCAACCCCTTTGTGATTGCGAGTTACCTCTAACGTAAAGTTTAGGTTCAGAATTTTATAGCCTAAGAAAGTAACATAAGTATATTACATGTGAATGTTTAATACAATATTTATAATAAATATATACATATATACTTTATGTACTTAATTGTAACTTGAAATATTTGTTACGAACTGTTGGTGAGTACGAAATAATTTTTTTTTATGTAAATGTCGACTTTGTCTACTGGTGAAGGTTGCGCCCGTATACAATGTACTAGCATAACAGTAAATGTAATCACTAAACCTAATAATATTTATCAAAAAAAAAAAAAGTAATTTCGTACCGCACGCGTTTGCAGGCGACCCTTGAGCCGTGTCCTTTTATGGCGGTCGTTTGCGAATTGTTTAGGTTACATACTGATCATTTTATTTTCCTTAACGTACGTACGAGGGCTGGTTGTTACGAATAATTATTTTATCATTTATTATTGAATGATTAAACGATGGCTGGATGAATGTGGTCAAAACGAAAATAATTTTTACTTAGGATTAAAATTAAGAATTTAACAGTGTAGAAAAGAAGTAAGAGAGTTCGCCAAACATAAAAAAAGTCTGTGCTTATCTAAAATCGTAAGTAAAGATGTTTTTTTTTTTCTTATACCGACGGCCAATGGGGTTCATGTTACATGTATTATTATTTTGGCATTGTAATATTTCTATCGAGACTTATACTACTATATACTTTGGGTGGTGCCATGTGTCATGGAGCCAGCTGATAGGGAGCTAGCATTCCCTCTCATGTTATGCTGCCGGGCTCGAGTAAATCCTAAACTATAAAGTTTTTGAAAAGCGAAACTTACTTAACTTCAAAGAAGTATCGGTATTTCAAAGAGAAAACATGTATTTTTAATATAATTTTATTAATTGGCGCCTTTATATCTATAAGTGTTTTATGTTAACTCAATGATCTTGAAATATTAATAATTAAAATAAGTGGCGGCAAAAACTTTGTTATTCAATCGAAGTGTAAGTGTCTTTAGGAGTGCTTACATTTCCTGTTTATTTATCTTGAGAATTTACTTCAAAGTTGTTACAATTTTTTTAAAGAACCTGGATCAAAGGCACCACAGAACACCCTGTAGGACGAAAAGATAAACGCTATATTGACCGTAAGTAAATATTAGTAAAATAAATTGCTACCTCTAGTGGAGTTTATTAAAACAAAATATTCATTTAAATTTTTTCTATTAATTATAAAAACATATGTTAAATTGTGGTTTAAAATTCCACCGCTTCATGGAAAAAAGTTTTTATTTCCATCATGTGTGAGGAGCTTTGATAATCCTTTATTTCGTGCAACAAATCCATAGGATTAATTAAGACGTATGTATTTGGTACAAATGGCCACAGTTTTAATTGATACGATGACGGCTCGTTGCGGTTTATCATTTGAAGCCGCCGACACACTGGTTTCTATAAAGGGCTAATTAACTTCAATGTTCTTATACAAGTCCTTTTCCGTGCTCTATATTGTCATGGGAATTATTTTATGTAAGTATTTCTGGCCTTTTAAAAAATGTATCAAAGATAATTTGGAACTTTTTATATTTCGATTTAATTCGAATTTTGTAGATTAAAAAATTGTTTTTTAAATACAAATAGTGAAGAGGGATATGTTAAAGTGACATGCTCATTTCTGCAAAGAAAATTTATTGAAGAGGGTAGTCTACTAATCCATACTGGGTCAACCTGATTGTCTATGGCCCCTAAAAATACATAGGCTCGAGCAGTTCATGAGGACTTACATAAATATATGAGTTAACGATAATATCGACGTTATAATATCATGGTAAAAATCATCGGTCCTCTTTTTAAATGTCTTTTGGTTATTGCAATACATGGAATGTTCTGGAACGTTCTTTTATGCATCTACAGTTCACAAAAATAATATGTAGTAATAACAATAAACACGACGTGTACTCTGATTGATTATAAATGAGCAGTAATTATTAGACAGTTATTAAATAATCTGTCAAAATTTCATAATTATAATCATCATTATTTTTAGTTATATTTGTAATTGCGGTTGTTTTTACCTTAATATTGATTATTTTAATATTTGATTTAATTAATTTTAATAGATGACTTGCGGTTTTGAAACAATTTATTTTCAATGTTTCTTTATATTAAGCGAACGATTTTAATAAGTGTACCCCCGTCGTTTTACTACATACATAAAAATATAGTAAGCAGATAGGGAATGACTACAAAATTAAATGTCGTCATCGCCATCTAGATATATAGATAAATATAATACTTAGACATATAAAAGCCTAGATAATTTAATTAAAAATAAAAGAGTAATTTTCTTAAAATTATAATAAAAAGTAAAAAAGCATTTCAACTACTATCAACTCTAATATAAGCCTGTTAGAAGAACGATTAATAATTAAAATATAAAACAACTTGTCTTGATAACTTTTAGTACAAGTTAATAATGCATTTAAAAGATCAAACTGTGTCAGTCAAAATTAACTTGTACTGAACAACGCATTGGCATTCGGCTTTATCTCCACCTTTTCAGCGAGGCTTTGAAATGCCACCGACAGTCGATTGTGCCATGACAGACAACCGTGTCATTATAATTTTTAGCCTAAGTAAATTTTATTTGTCCTCCGTCCGCCATTATATTAGTTAAAATGTGACGCACCACTTAATAAATAATATAACAAATTAGAATAGTCATCTTTGCATCTAAATATTTGAAAATAGAGGCATAAGAAGATGACATTTTTGGCTTAATACAAAGGCTAAATTATTGTGTTTTCACCCAAAAAAAAAAACGCAAGTTCTAACAAAAATCGTTACTATGAGCAAGCTGGGAATCGAACAGCAAACTCAGTTTATTATGTTAGAAATCTGCCTGTTATTTGTTACAAAATTATGGGAGCTCTGGCTCCTGAACTAGCACTGACCCCTATGTTTCAGGAGCGAATTTCTTCCCTTTATCATTAATTCGAATTTACATTATAAATATATGTATGTAATGTAAATTATTGCATAAAGATAACTTAAAACAGCATTAGTATGATACTGGGAATTTACGTATATTAACCGCATTATAAATTGTGTTAATTACTATTGTGGTTATATGAATGGTTTCGAAGTAAAAATATGTACAAGGATAAATTCTGATCGTAAATGTTACTTACCCATGTTGATTATAACGAATTCACTCTTTCACTAATAAATAATAGTCCGATATACGCGTCGGTTGTATGCGACAGCTATCGTTGTAGCATCGTCGACCTGCGAGCGACACTGTAGAGATGCGCGAGCTATACCGCGAATGTATCGGCGCACGAGTCGATGCCGCCCAAGGATGGCGCGTGCTGCCCGCTGAGGCTTCTGTGCGAATGCCGCCTCGCTACCGACACTCTGACAAGATTCCTTCCACACCAGATAACGATATCAGCACGCGATCGCTCATCTCACCTTATCTAGACAACCGGTGACCATCGATCTTAGCCCGAATTCACTCTAGGTCGACCGTACTCTGCTGTAACCGACAACTCTGTCTGCGCACAAACCTTATGTAACACTGACGTATGTTTACTTTTGTACTGTTTAATTTAATTGATCGATTAGACATTATATTGGTTGTTCTCGGTGGATCGTTATCGAGTGAATTCCGTTGACGTTTTAGATAACGTTTTCAGTTTCAATTTAACATATTTCCGTGACGGTTCCTCCAATGTAATTTGGCTTCGTAATTGTCCATGTTAACTGACAGTATTACTTCTAGAATATACGAAATACTATGAATTGTGTTTGTTTTTCATGATAAATAATAGAAAACAAATTACAAAGATCGATAAGGAAATGTCCATCGTGTCTTAAATCAAACTTCTATTGTTCCGTCTTATAAATTCTAAAGGCTTCTAAACAAACACTTGTAGTATATGATCTTATCTAATTTAATATTGAAAATATAACATTTAAATGGTAATATTTAAAGATTCTTTCGGACATGTCTGACTTAGCCGGATGGAAGACAAGTTGTTTTGTAAATCAACGTCTAATCGTCTTCTGCAAGTGTCAGACATTTTCGTTTATAATACCATCATTCTAGAAGGAATTAAATGCCTTCTTCTGTAAGCTTTGTATAATTAGTAACCTCAATGACGCATGCGTGTTAAATTTTAATGCGTAATCCATTTGTCCAGTTTTAGTGAATCATATCCATTGAGCTTCAATCACGCGGTCTTTTCCTTTATTTTCATGTCACTTTTTTCTTTCTTAGATGATCTTGTATAAAATATTCAGGCAGAGATTTATTTAAAAGCCACACCAAAATTTAGTATCAAAGTTTCATAAACTGTTATTATCTTTAAAGTTTCTACCATGAAGATCAATATTTAAGTCTTGTATTTGCTAACGTATCTAGCTGCCGTACTCAGAGTCAACTAAGTACTTTTAGTGTACATTTAGTATGAAAAATCTTCTACAACTTTGTAACAATGACAAAAATTTCAATGAATTCACAAGATCGTAGCTCAATTATTGGAAAACTTTTAGGTTACTTAAGAGGATTGTTTTTTATTGTCATTTTGTAATACTCCTGGGAGAGACAGAAGCGCAGCGGCTAATGAGCGACGAGATAAGGCGATTTGTTTCGCCTCCCGTCTGTCATAAATAACAAGGAAGCTGCCAAATGTAAATTTGTTTAAATAAATAATCTACAAAAATAACAAAGCGCCTGATAATTTGGTCATGAATTTTATCGTCTGTATTATAGTTTCTTTTTTGTGGTCCTTCGATTACTAAATTCTCTATGGTATTCTTTACTCATCAAGCGATGGACTGGCAGGAGAAGGTACAGGACAGGCGACTCTGGCGATCTCTTGTGTCGGAGGCCAAGACCCACTTTGGGTCGCTGCGCCAGCGGAGTAAGTACTAAGTTCTTTACTCATCATAAAGAGTTTTGTTAAAAATGTCTATATTTTTTCATTAATTATTATGAGTCGTAGCAAACATTGTCTATCCTTTTCTTTGCTTGTTATAATGAGTCTTGGCAATTTCAAAAATAGAATAACTGACTCCTGCAAATCAAAGTTATCAGAAATAACTGGAAAAATTGTTCCACTAAATGGTCGCTTTAAGCATTGAACTGCTTAGGCTGCAGTTAGCGTAGCATTAAGCTTTTTTTACTTATCAAAAATGTCTACCGTCTCTTCTAGTTCCTAAATCTCAGGGCATGAATCTCATTTGGCATTGCCATTTTGATTACAATACTATTTTGCTTCTTCTATTTTCTTGCAAGGTAACTACGTCGATAGTACTTATATCATAAGTTAGGTTAAAAAAACTTTTATATTTAAATTATGATGCTTTATTCTACCATATAATGTTGTAAGGAATATATATTAAGATTAACTTACGGAAAGGCCAAATTACCTTTTTTTAAAAAAAAAAATGAAAGTGGAAATCATTTAAGCACTAATTGTGACTGTAAGTTTTAAAAACTTAAAGTGGTTGAATATTCAAGTTATTTTAATTTATTAAACTAATTTTAGTGTTAAATATTTTATTCTTTTTAATCATTATCTTCCGGACATCGCTTAAAAAATTTGCGTATGCGCAAGTCAATTAGTGTAACGACAGTACATGTTTGTCCTCGCTTTCCTTAACACTTTCAGTGCCACTGACTCGCTAGGCGAGTTTATTGTAATACGATAACATCATAGTAGCATGGAACGTGTTAATCCGATGTTATGAATACGCAATAAGATGAGGAAGGTTCGATACAGGGTCAAGGATCAGACGTATATACCCAGTGTACAAACGTGTATTGTGCAAATCGACAACAACAAATTCAACATACTAGCGATTCAGAAAAACATTCTTACTGAAGGAATTTCCTATAAACGAGATTCTTACGACTTTTAGGAAATCGTGTTTAGAATATCTTATTTTCATCTTAATAATGTTTTATTTGTAAAGGAAATAAATGCAAAAATTCTAACCAATAAAATTTATTTAAATACCTATACTCTTTCAGTTTTAGTAACCTCAAAGTTAATTAACATGATGGTCAGTTAAGTTTCGCCATTACTCATAAACCGTTGTATCGCAAAGAACATTACTAGCCTTAATAAATCGGGAAAAAGTACAATAAAACATGTTCCTAGGATGAATAGTATACACTAAAAAGTGAAAATTAGTATGTTGTGTGTTTGTGAACATCGTCAAAAACAATGTTATGTCTACGACACAGCTCAGGGCCGCGCAAGGCTCCGCGGCGCCCGCGTCGTGCGGTCAAGTGTAACAGCTTGCCTTCTATAGGTAACACGTTAGGGTTGCCTCTTACCTGAAATGCATAAGGAAATGACATTGTTTTCTACTATCAAAGTTGAGCAATTTATGTCGGATAAACTTATTTAATAATATAAATGCACTTGTATAAGTAGACATAAGTAACTAGTAGAAGTGGACCTTGGCCTCCGACAACAAAAGTCTCCATTTTCTACGAAAAGACATAGAAGAGTTTGATCTGTATGCGATTCGTATATTCTTACGTATGAATATTATGCTTTGTCGTTTACGTACGTATTATTGTAAAATAATTTTGTTACTGTTATTATTGAATCTACATTTTAATAAAATAACATGATTGAAAAATTTATATAAGTAAGTGTAAGAACAAACGATGTTTACAATCAAAACTTTATAACTCAATATGCTATTAGAATAACGACATATATTTGTATGCAAAACAATGATGCCCGTGTCCTTAGGGTACCATTTCGACATTCAATTGAATAACTAACGAGTGTCCTTACACTGGACGAAATGATATAAATCCGTATTGAAATGTTAAGGTAAAAATATATTGAAAAATTTAAATATGTAAACTTACTTTTTATTATTATTCTTAATTGCCTTAAAATAAATGTCAACTTCGATAAACTTTTGTGTGTACCTATCATAGACAACACTTTCATTTGATAAATTACGGTAATTAATATAATTGTATAAAACAATTTTACTTGTTTTACTAATATTATAAATGCGAATGTTTAGAGCGGCTCAACATATCTTGATGAAATTTGGCACATATGTAGAACATAGTCTGGCAGAAGACATATGCTTCTTATAAAGTTTTTTTTAAATCCGCGCGGACAAAGTCGCGGGCAAAAGCTAGTATTTTTAGCCGACTTCAAAAAAAAGGAGGTTATCAATTCGACTGAATTTTTTTACTAAATATATAACATCCTCATAGCCCTTATAAAAGAAAATGCAATAGTTTTTTTAACTAACTATCAATCGATACTTAATACATTTCAATTGATTGTTTACAAGTTGCAAGTATCAGTTGAAGTGGTGTGAAATTAGGTAATACAAGCCACGTAATAAGCCGGAGGGTCAGCGATGTCTGCGGAGGGAATAATAAAAATCATTTAAAGGAAACAAATCGACACGAAATCCTCGACCTCCTTGTTGCATTACGAAATACCATTATAGTATACTTCTGTTTATGTCGATCAAATACTTTGTATCATATTAATGTTATGTACAAGAAAGTTGTATGCAGACTTAAATCAATCCTAGTTAATCTCACTAATATTATAAATGCGAATGTTTGTATGGATGGATGGTTAGATGTTTGTTTGAAGGTATCTCCAGAAAGGCTCAACAGATCTTGATGAAATTTGGCATAGATGTAGATCGTAGTCTGGAAGAACACATAGGCTACTTATTATGTTTTTTTTAATTCCGCGCAGACGGAGTCGCTGGCGACAGCTAGTTATTAAATAATTTTGATCCGGTCAATTTAAATATTAAAGTTACAATAATTCGCATAGAGCTCAAAATTACTAGGAATGTTTGGAACACCATTATATGTGAACATTGATAAATCCTTATTGATATTTAAGTTACGGGTGATATTAATAATCTACATTTTTACTGTATAAAAAAAGCAAATACAAGTTCTTTCAATCTTTCTTATTAATTTAAATTTGGAATAAATGCTAAGTCTAAAACCTATAAATAAAAAGTTATGTAAATTTAAGTAAATAACAAGTTAGAATTCGTCATTATATGCCTTAAATATAGTATTGGCGGTATTACATAACCTTAATTGGATTTTAATTATGCTAAATCGAATTAACGGTTTCAATATCTAATAACAATTCAGTCAACAACAAAGTGATCAATTAAATTTAGTTATATCAATAAAGGAAATATCAATGAATAAGTTTTATCAAAGTACGATCGGAACAAGAAAGACACTCAATTCTTTCCCTACAATTACGTACAAATGACGTTGGATGCGAGAAGCCTGTATTAGGACATAGTTATAGTTTCCTGCACGGACGGATGTAAATATTTTCCTGATTGTATATTTCAAACTCGCTGTAGAAAAAAGTGACACATTGCCATTGCAAGAACTGGTTTTGTGTGTTTTTATAAATCTTATTTTATGATAAAAAAATTACTACTCACAATCTGTGTTACTGCCATTAGCCGTTTAATGGTCAATAGGTCCTTAGACTTATAAATAACTAGCTTTTACACGCGACTCCGTCCGCGCGAAATAAAAAATAGAAAACGGGGTAAAAATTATCCTATGTCCGTTTCCTGGTTCTAAGCTACCTTCCCACAAATTTTCAGTCAAATCGATTCAGCCGTTCTTGAGTTATAAATAGTGTAACTAACACGACTTTCTTTTATATATATAGTTATACTAGCTTTTACCCGCGACTCCATTCGCGCGGAATAAAAAAAATGCACACAAGATAAAAAGTTCCTATGTCCGTCTCCTAGTTCTAAGCTACCTCCCCATCAATTTTCAGCTAAATCAGTTTGACCAATCTTGAGTTATAAATAGTGTAACTAACACGACTTTCTTTTATATATATATATATATATATATATATATATATATAGATAGATTTACACCAATGAGCTCTAATCATTGGAGTTAAATTTAAAATATCTGTCTTCCTATATTATTAGAAGTAGTAGCTATTTTTAATTAAAATAATACGATAATTATATATAATATAAATTCATACTAGATATATCAGTGTCACGTTAAAACGTATAGTATAGAAGGTACAAAGCCGCGTTTAGCCACGTCTGATGAAGCCCTAAAACATATCAATCCTATTAACTCATAGCTCACTTACATACGACTGACTACATTATAAAAATGTCGTTCTGAAAAACTACAATATAACTTAGGAAAGAAATGGTTTTGTAGAAATTTTTCAGGTGACATATTACTTTAAGTAAAAATGTTTGAATGTTGGATCTAAATTCTTCAATTAATAACCAGCTCGTTCACGCGACTTTAGTCCTAAAATTAATTCATTTGGTAATATTCAATTCCTTTTTTCTAGGGTCTAAAGATTTACAAACAAATTTTGATTCATAAAATTGTTAGTTTTTATACTAAGTAAACAAAAAAGTGTCAAATTATCCTTCTGAAGTCGCCAACGACTCAGTCCGTGCACAATTAAAAAAAAATAGTAGCCTATGTGTTCTTTCGGACTGTATTCTACATCTATGCCAAATTTCATCGAGATCCGTTGAGCCGTTTTGGAGATACCTTCGAACAAACATCCATACATCTAAACATTCGCATTTATAATATTAGTATGATTATCCAAAAAGTTTAATAACATTCCAATTGTGACCATCGCTAACGTATCATCATCGAAAAAAAATTGTATTAAAATTTATAAGCGCCCTCTATTGGACGTAAAATACATCAAAAATCTCATACTAATTTTAAAATAATTGACGATGAACATACGAAAACGATTGTCACGAGGCCCACTATACAAGGTTCATACTAGACCCACAGTTTAGTCTAATTATTAGTAAGATATTTTAAATACGATGTCAAATATTAAATAGGATGATGTAAAATATTTCCAAATATATTCTAAAAGAAACATCTGTCAAAATTTCTGATAAAAATAAGATTTGTCATACCTTTATCTCATAGATTTTATTATCACGACATGATACTTTCATGACTGATGATTTATATGCAAAGCAGGAAGTTTTATCAAATCTAAATCTTTTCGCAAATATTTCAGTCTCATTGTTCTAAATGTGGTAGTTTTGATTAATGTATATAGAGCATTATAGAGATCTGATTTTGGTTTGCTTACATCCATTCTAACTTGTTTTTTAGGTTAATTTAAAGGTTATTGATTTGACATTATGGTTTCTTTTTAGTTTTCTTTTACGTTACCGTATTCAAATCTTCTTCGGTTCATGACTGAAACGAATAACCTTTTAAAGAACATTTCCTGGAATAAATGAAAATAATAGAATTCAAGAATATTTATAAAAAAAAAGTATTCTTTCTCGTAAAAAAACAAACAATTCCATTTTCAAATAAGTTCGTCGCGGGCCGTTCTTTTGTGGAGCGTTATCAGTTTGCTTTTTTAATAACCTGTCGCCTGTCACCAGGTGATTGATCCGCGAGGTCGTCTGTGCGGCCAGGGGAATTATTCGTGTGCGGACACGGTAATGAACGTGACCTTCAGTGTTTCCATTGAATAAAACACGTCTTTTGCGTAACAAGATGCATTAGAACATAGGCAGTTATCTTATTTATAAATCTCTGGGTCGCAATCCATTAATTTCATTTTAAATAACCGTTAATAAATCATTAGTATTTGTGTAACGATACTGCTCTTGGCGCTATAAGTAACATATTCCAGAACAAATAAGCCTTACTTAGGCAAATACACTTGGATGTACGTCGTTAGATACTAGTTGCATTTGTACTGATTGCTGTTAGCTAAACGTGCCATTTGATGATGACGTAACATTCAACTATTAGCAATTATTTAACAAACTAACTAATTTTTTTACTACGGCCCAACATAACTAACACAAAGGAGGAAAATACGAATCTAATTACCTACTCGTTAAAATGATTTCAGCCGTTTAGGCTATAGAAGTTCACCTACAAATGTGTACACGATTGGTCAGCTTATGTACGAGGAATAGAAAGAAACGCCAAAAGATAAAACAGACGAGGAGGGGATGGAGAATAAGAGATTACTGTTACTCCTGGTTCGACAACTTTTGATTATCAATTTAGTCAAAAATTAAGTAATAGTCAGACATAAAACAAATGAAGTAACATAATTTAGAATTAAAAAGTTCACGCTACAATTTGAAATTGAATGGTTCGTAATAAATCTGTCTCGTTTAACGTTTCCTACGTCGTATTCAATATCATTTCATTAACAGTGGTCTCTACACAAAGATATTTAAATGAGTCTCGGTACAAAACACATATACGTAGTTCTTTTGTTACTACACTAGGGGTTGTAAAGGATCGTGCGGGAGCCAGCCTTGTTTCTTTTGCGTGTATTTAATTAACAATACAATGTTAATCTCATTTAAATAGATAATTTCTATGTAAATAACGTAGAGCAATCTTTCATAGCTACCGGTAAACATTTCTGAACATATTTTATATTGATAATGATGTGAAGAAGGTTAACAAATGACTTTAGACTTGTCTCGAAGTATTGTTAAATAATTTTGAATTTTAATATTAACTAATATATTGTGTTACATAACCACAAAATTAAGAATTCAACTCAGTTTATTGTCATATATTTCCTGTTCGACGTGATTGTACATCCCCGCCGAGTCTTCTGTTGACCTGGACAACTTCTACTTTTACCGATATTGGATAGTATTATGAAATTGTAAACAATTCTACGAACATTACACAAATACAAATCTAACGTAACTGGCTGTAAATAGGAACGGATGCGACACAATAAAAACACAATAAAGATCATCGCAAACAGTTTCATGCAGTAAATTCAATCTTTGTAGGCTTATAGTGCTACAAATTTATCTGGTCCGGTGAAAGAAGCGCTACTATCGCAGTAAGAAAATATGTAAAACTTACTTAGACATAGAAAATTACATATAAGACAGGCATGACATGACAGCAAAAGTACGACAAAGATCTTATGAGATTGAAACAAGCTTATCTGGGTCGTTAAACAAATGGAACCCACCTGTTAGCACTACCTTTCGATTACATTTTTTTTTTATCAAAATCGGAGCACTAGAGGAGGACTTAAGCGGTAACACACATAACAAAATACAGCCGAATTGATAACCTACTTCTTTTCGAAGTCAGCTAAAAATAGGCGCTGCTATTGAGGTTAGTTCTATCAGAAAGGCACAGAAAACGTCATAAAAACATGCCAAGACAGCTACAATACAAAATAATTTTTAACAGAGGGTCGCTAGTCTAGTCTGAGCTGTCACAATTTAGTTTGACTTGTGCCCACCGGGTCAGATAATTTTGTCGGTCTATAGTTTCACTTACGCTCACCGGGTGAAATAAATTTGTCTGTCTATACATTAGATTGTGAACTAAGAAAAGAAAGCAATATGTCGGGCTGACAATTTCATTGTTTACTTAGGGCCGTATTGTAGAAAGGAATCGGTTGGTTGTCCCCCGGGCCGCAATAAACGTAATCTCTCAGACGGCTTACTTAGAAATATTACTTTATATAAGAAGTTTTGTCAATATGTCAAATTTTAATGATTTCAGTGGGACTAGCACGAGTATTTGTGATAATTGTCATAGTATCGTCATCGAGAAAATTTGTGCCTTTTTTAATTTTTCAGGCGTAAAGTAGACCAAAAATCTCGTACTAATGTTGTCAAAATTGACGAATTGACGAATACGATACGGCAGCGATGTCACAAACATTCGTGATAGGTCCACCAGAAAGTTATTTATTTCAATAAAGTTATTTATATATACATTATTTCTTTTAATTTAATTTGAAATTATATCTTTTTATTATCTAATTTTTCCATTCGTATCAGTTTGTCAGTTATTTTTAGGTACAATCTCAGTTACTATGTAAAATTGTTAAAAAGTGTGTGTTCATAGGTGACAGTGGATTGTTACATCAATCAACGGTAATCTGTGACGTAGATGATAGCTGTATGGAGAAGATAACGCTTTATAGATTTGCTGAGAAAACAAAATCTTGTTTTTCAGTTAAGTTGTTATGAATTTGCAGTAATGAATAGGCGTGCGATATGAATCGAAGTTGTTGTTATTATACACTTAAGTATTTTTTATTAATTCTATGATCAATAAAACATAATCATGTGTTTCCACCACCGAACAACATGTACAAAAACATAATTTGACAACCTTTTCTGTAAACAGATATAATATGTTTTTGTACAGCAGTGTCCAAGGTTTATGATAACTGCGATCCAACAATGTTTAAAAATAAATTTATTATTCTTCGAAACAAACATGTCACTTCTACCGTCTTTATTAATGATAGGGCGGGCGGCGGTGCTGCGAAGGCGAGGGCGGAGGCCGGCGGGCGGCGCGCGCGCTCTAGTCCACTTCCGTCACCCGAGCCCGCGGGCGAGCTTCACACTGACCGATATCGCACTCCACAAACAACTTCCATCGTTAAATGTTGAGGAAGTTTTCACATCTTAAAATGTACACATACATTTAAAAACCCTTTTTTAACTACATCTTTCTGTAAAATCTAATATTTTTTCCTCATTTAATGTTAAATGGTTATGAATTAATTGAGTCGTTTAATAGTTGACTTTACCATGGCAGAAAAGTTAAATGAATACCAGGGTATAACAGGAAGGTTGCATTGTGCAAAGGAGAATTGTCGTGAGAGATTTGTACAGTGGAAGGAAGAACATCCTAGAGGTATCAGGGAGGTGTTCCGGGAAACATTCTTCGGTATACCGTCATCTGAAGATGCACCAGAACGAGTGACCCAAGACGGCGATGCTGGTGAATACAGCGATTTATACAGGTACATTATAATTAAGACAATTACCTGGATAAGGATGTGGATTTTTTTTACTTTACATTACCTTATATAGGCCTATTGTACTAGAAAAGTGTAAATCATTATACATTAATTTAATAAAAAATAGTGGTGATTGAGACTAAGTTACATTTTCTCATTTCTCTTAATAGGTACTTAGTTTCCTGTAAAGGATTACTATCGATATTTATTTTTATAGACTAACTTTATACCCTGGAAATTTCATTCCATAAATAAGACACCTTCTAGAATTCTCTATTCTATTCTATGTTTGACGTAGACGTAAAAGCCGGATAGAACTGATGAGAATATCAGCTGCAGTGATGGGCATTGAGTTTTCATATGCGGGGGAGACTGCCTTCGTGTCACCCACGTTGCTGCAGATAGGCGTGCCGCATCAACAGATGACGCTGGTGTGGGCACTGTCACCCATGATCGGGTTCTTCATGACACCACTCCTCGGCTCATTAAGTGACAGATGCAACTCCAAGTTTGGAAGGAGAAGACCTTTCATTGTCCTCATGTCAATCGGAGTGCTATTAGGTGAGGTTCATGTACAGATGGAGTGCAGTGGCAGAGATTTTAATTTGTCACGGTTCTTGTATACTTCTTTTGATTTATCAACATACATATATTGTAGATACATTGCTCGTATAAGTTATTCAACTAAATACCTACTTAATATTGACTTTAATATGTACTTCTCCAATACATATATAAACGTTAATTACATACGAGTATATTTTATAATCTAACTTCTAAGGCTTCGCGTTAGTAGAGCTCATTTTATAACAATATGTTCACAGTCTATCAAGAATGCAATAACTTGCTAATTAGCCATTAACCTATTAATATATACTTACAGAAAATCTTAAAATTCAAATCATAAAAATATACTTTCCAGGTCTAATATTAGTACCTAATGGAGAATCAATAGGATATGCTCTGGGGGACCTGGGTACAATAAACAGAACTGAGGTCCCCGCGGTGTTGGGCCCTCGGAGCTCAGTGTTGGATAATCCAGGAACCAGTCACCACCCTTGGGGTGTGTTCTTTACAGTTCTTGGTACTGTGTTCTTGGATTTTGATGCTGACGCATGTCAGAGCCCTGCGAGGGCTTATCTCCTCGATGTAACTGTACCAGGTAAGTACACCTATATTCCGTTTTTAGATTTAGGTAAATTATATATATTTTCTTAAATATAACTAAGTTTAGTGTCAAGTAAAAATTGTTTTAATTATATATTGTGTCTTCGAAATCGTTTCTTTATTATTTCAATTCCTTTCATTAGAGTCAATTAAAGAAATCAATATAAATAAGAAAGACTGACATAAAACAAAATAGGATGAAAAGAGATAGTGACCAGTTTAACTTAACCGGATATTGTAATAGACGAAATCACAATCCTTTTGATCTAATACGAATTTTGACAAAAATGATTTAAGAATTCCAATCTAACGAAGGCACGTTACGCTCACGTGGATTATTTCAATTCCTTTCATAACAAACATCATAACAAACTGGATCAACACGCACTCACACCGAAGTGAAGTGGATGAGCCATCGTCACTTATCTTACCTCAAATAGAAATATGATTAATACAAACTTTCTATTTATATCTCCTTCGTCGATTAAAATCTCACAATTTACAAAAATACGTAATGGCATTGTGACATATAGATCAATTTTCTATTCCCGTCGGATGAATGATTTCATCTGGAAAGTAGTTGTTTATAAAACATTGTAGAGGTGTAAGCCTTGATCATACTTATATATAAAATGTCTACTAAAATAGATAACTAATTGATACTACAAAGCGTTGAATCAATTCCTTTAATCAGATATCTTTGTTGGTTTTAGATATTCATTTAACTCTTTGATTTCCACAAATTATGTGTTCAAGTGTTACACATTCGATCTTATCCTTTTCAATAAATGTACATTTGCTTCCTTTTGTCACAATTTTATATCAAGTTTGTGTCTTCTAAATGTTTTATCTGTGGTAACAAATATTCTTCTTTGTTTCTTTACGTGGCATTTTCTCAGTGCGAAATTACCACGTTCAAGTTTGTTTCTGTGTTGTATTCATTTTCCCTATTCTAGAAACGTTAGCTTCATTATCATTCAGTAGCAATATTTACATTTGTAAAACATAAAAAGATTTCAACAAAAAAATAGTGTTATCTATAAGTTTTTCGCCGGAAATATTTGCATATCACCGGTAGCGTATCCTTAACCTAGATTGATAGATCTTAATACAATTAAACATTTACTCTTGGTACCACGTCACGGCATGTGACTGAGTGATTCTGTTGAATTTGGTATTCGTAAAAATGAACCACTTTATCAGTATCACCAGTCATGATTGATTTATCTAAGGCGAGATTTCATTTTCGTGTTTTTCCCACTTTAACCAACTGATTGTCGTAATTTATTCAAGCTATGTAGTTCATGGTTAATTTGTGTGCTGATATAAAAATGAGGTGGAGTAAACTCGCATTTGTTCTTTATTGTAATGCACATTTTAAATGTTCTATTTGGTTTGTCTTTTGTAAATCAATGGTTGTAATAAAGTGTGTGAATTCTTTGTTTTAGTAGATTATATGTTTCATGATAAGGTTTCTACATTTCGGGTTTTAAAAGAAAAATACAATGTAATCCTTAAATTTGTCTTTATTTAACCCTCGTTTATTAACTTTAGCGACTAAACATGTGTTTAGTGACTAAACACCAAAACATATCGTTATCTACGTTTTGTCAAAAATTATGAAAGGGATGGTGATATGTTTCATACATACATTTCGAGTTTTATTTGTCCAGTCTTGAAATGTGAGTTGAAGCTTAATAAATTTCGGTCACACTGCGTTTATCAATAACTTAATACAACTAGTTTTGAATATTTGCCATGATAAAGTAAGTGCCTCTGATTATTAAGGTAACAACAGTCCGGTGTGTTTCGGCAAACAATTACTTTGTTTAAACAATATGATTAAAATATATTTGCTAATATTACAATGCAAAAACGCGATGTAAACATCAGTGTCACATTGTCTCGCTGTCATGATGATTTATTTTACTGATATAAGTAAATAATTTTTTAAGAACCCAAATATATGTTACACTATCATAATAAAATATTTATTTTATGATTAGGAATAACGTTTGCTTTATATATCTACGTAAATTAAAATCATCAAAGGAAATTTCTACAAGGACTAATTAATCTTACTAATTTTATAAATGCAAATGTTTAGATGGATGTTTGTTTGAAGGTATCTCCGAAACGGCTCAACGGATCTTGATGAAATTTGGCACAGATATAGAACATAGTCTGAAAGAACGCATAGGCTACTTTATAAGTACAATTAATAACTAAACTAAAAATACTATAGAATTCTTCTTAATTCGTAACGTTGCAAATCAAACTATACTTAAATGAACAACAACATTTTCAGAGGACCATGCAAGAGGACTCAGCACCTTTACCATCATGGCCGGTTTGGGAGGTTTCATGGGATACGCTTTAGGTGGAATAAATTGGGATGAAACTACACTTGGTAATTAAAATTTTGTTTCATAGTTTTTTAACGTTCTCTTTGACTAATGAACAGGATTATACTGAAACCACAATATTTTACCCAACAGTCCTAAAAAAACTTACCGTGATTCGTTTCAAGATCAGTCTTTGTTTACCTCATCCATTGAACTGTCGCAATCTTGACAAGATAATCGGTACGTCTTGTGGAAATCGTAATTACGTTCTAAATTACTTTGTACCCATACTAGATTAAATTTATTTTACAAAATTAATTCGTAAATTTCTCCAGGAGCCATCTTCGGTGGGCATGTGAGGGCGGTGTTTTCTCTTATCACTATCATTTTTATCGCGTGCGTGTCTGCCACCGTGACCAGCTTCAAAGAGATTCCTCTGAGCGAGCTGCATGGTAATGAAGAGCTCAGGAAACCAGCTCAGTGTGAACGCCTGCGAGAGAGCTTCGACGCTGAAGATGAGGATGTTGAGAAAAATGGTTTAAAGGTAGAAAATACATCGTACGGCGCTTTGAATCAACCGGAGGTAAGGCTCAGTTTACACCGCAAATATTAAAATTAACCACCGATTTTGCTACTCAAATCTTGGTTAGTTAATTCGTTTATCTGTCAGGTTTATAACTTTTTAAAATGAATTATTGGTTGTTAAATTCTAGGATGAAATTACCAATATAACACTTAACGTTCCGGAGCTCCCTCATGGAGGTGAACCTTTGTCATTGCGACATTACCTAAAGTCTATAGTGGTGATGCCAAACTCACTTCGCGTGGTCTGCTTGACGAATCTATTCTGCTGGATGGCGCACGTCTGTTATTCACTCTACTTTACGGACTTTGTAGGCGAGGCTGTGTTCGGTGGAAATCCTGCTGTAAGTTAGACTATATCATTTTTAAATTTATCTGGTGCCTATCACTTTCACTTATTAAAGTTACACTAATATATATTTGCTATTCATATCTTCCAGGCGCCGGTGGGCAGTCCGAGCAGAGTAGAGTACGAGGCTGGCGTTCGGTTCGGCTGCTGGGGCATGGCGATGTATTCGCTCTCATGCGCGTGCTACTCAACTATTATTGAAAAACTCATAAAAAGGCTTGGGTAAGTTATATATTAAATGACAATCCACTTGCATGTGTTAATAAAATCTGCTTCCAAAACAATAGATCACGAATAAAACCTCCGGACAACCCTTACGGATTTTCTATAGATATAAAATTATTTGTTTACATATTTATTTATAAGCAAAAATTATAAATCCGCATCGGAATCAGGAAGAAATTATTATAAATCAAGTACAAGGCTTTATATTATAACAGCTTAGAGTATTACAACAAGGAAGTTATACTACACTACCCTTCAACTTGAAATGTCTAGAAATAACTTTCTTCTTGTAATGGGATCAGACGGCCCTTGACTTTGACGAAGACGACCAGACACGAGTTAAGTTGTCTGGCTTCCACGAGATTATAAAAAATCAATAAGTGCTTATGTATTACGTCTTAGAATATCTTTATATCTTTTATGTTTGCCTGGTACCTCAACGTTCGATAATTCTCAATTCCAGAGCAAAGAAGGTGTACGTAGGCGGTCTGTGCACGTACAGCTGTGGCATGATGTTACTGAGCTTGCTGCGAGCGCGAGCCGCAGTCATCCTCTTTAGTTGGACGGCGGGTGTCATGTACTCCACACTCTTCACCATGCCCTATCTGTTGGTGGCACACTATCACGCAACGGGAATGGTAATTATTCCGTGTTTATATGATTTTCTGCTCCAATCACACATAAATGACTGCTAAACTTAAGTCGGTGAAAGTTGTAACATTGTTTTGTGTAGATTTATACTACTAAATCTACACTTAGGGACCTTATTAATTAACTACTCTGTGTGGGGGAATGACTTCTTCTTTACTATGAAGATCTATGGAAAAAATTGAAATAACTAATTTTTTTTGTAATGTTTGGGCATTGGCAATCCATGATAAAGTTGTGTTAAATAATCCTTTGGAATACAAAATGTACAAATCTAGTAATTGTAAACACCGAAAGGTACTGATTGATCTTTTAAGATAAGATCCGTCGGAAACTATAAAGTAGAACATTGATGGAAAAGCCCATTTATCGCTACATTGATTACTATAAGTACATAAAATATTTTTTACTACTTCGGTTGTCGTTGACATTTCTTTTTTTGTCTGTAAAGTAACAAAAAATATAAAAAATAAGTTAACGAAAAGGTAAAAGATCAGAATTTTTTTATATAACGTAATTAATGTTATGTAATTATGTGGATATCCTAAAAAAATGTATTTCTTACGTCTTCGTATTCTAAGTTGGTAACAAAAATTAAGTTTATGTTTTGTTGTTATTGTCTGAAATATAACGACGCAATCGTAGTCTTGGGTCGCAAACTTGCGTGTACGTTTTGATTTTCATTTGTTGATAGCATGTTCTCGTGAATTCGTTAATTTATCAAATTCACAAGTATTGTTAGCCTGTTGAACAACAGGCAATGCAGTTCACAGAAAGCACAAAGCAAATGCTCAAATGTTGAGAGTGCTTTAACAACGGGATTCTGATTTTCCATAATTTCCAACAGAACTAATGCACAAAACTAAAAACAATGAAGATATCAATTTTTGAATGAAAAGAAAAATCTTATGTTATATTAAATTATGCCTGTAATTACAGTATACATGAAATTAAATTAAATCAAGTTTTAACACTCGTAAATAACCGATAACACGACAGTTATTTCAAGTAAATCAAAATCAAACCAAGGTAATGCACAACAGAGCAAGTCGGGGAAATCATTTATGTACAGTTACGTTAGTTCTCGGTATGCCAGTTACAGAAAATTAACCTTGCATCTAACAACAAAATTAAACTCCATCCTTTATTACAAAATAATTAGGGGGCTATCAATGCTTTGGTAAAATAAAGAACCCTTCGGTTACCTACACAGTTTTAGATGCGCGTGAGTCTTACGTCAGCCATTTGTGGAACTTAAAAAGGTGGCAGTTGCCGAGTAAACTAAAATTATTTCTCCGCTGTGGGCTCTGAGCATTTGGGTTGTGCTCATTTACCAACAATATGATATGGTTTGGAATGCGCTAAAATTTTAATCTTTTCCAATCTTTATCGTTTCAAGTCGTGTAAGACTTCAAACAATTATCAGTATGTAGGTTCAATACCGCAAACGAAGCATCGCATAAATATAAAATATGCAAAGACTGTGGTTACCTCGCGATCCGGCGACGACGACTGCATAATTTAGACGACACGACACGACAACGCGTCAAACAGATTTACTCGTACATTGTCGCTGACTTGTAATTAACTTTCGTCGAAGTGTTCTTTACAAACTGATTGAAATACACGTTTGTGCGGTGCCGTTTATTTGTGAATGATTAATGCGTTCGATAAATTTGTATGAACTTAGAGCTGTGATTTTTTTTTCTATCTTAAATATCATCTGACATCCGCAATTGCAGATGTGTTGCCAAACTTTTATTGACGGAGAAGGGGACGCACAGAAAGAGAACATTTCCATTTCCTAAGCGTCTCCTCCTCCGCCAAATCCGCTTCCCCTTCATTTCCTTGAAAAGGGTGGGAAGGGAAAGAAGACTAAAGTTAGGCCTCCGACACCGTACTCATGAGACGAAACGCGGAATTGCTACTACTTCACGCCTATATTCTGTGTGGTTGTGGTATTGTACCAGGCGAGCTGACCAATTCGTGCAATAGATGCTGTGCTAGCGTGTACCTCAGTTATCTTAGCCTGGATTATAATATAATAGCGATAATTAGCTTGTTAACCATTTAAACGCTAACACTACACTCTGTACTTTCAGTGGGACAGTAGTGGTGGTGGTAGCGGGGAGGAGCGTGGCATCGGGACAGACGTGGCAGTAGTGAGCAGCTGTGTGTTCGTGGCGCAGCTGTTGGTCAGCTTCATCATGGGTTTCGCTGTAAAGGCGATGGGATCTACAGCAGCTGTAGTCACTGTAGCTGCCGTATTAGCTGGCGCGGCTGCCTTCACTGCCACCAAGATTACTTACCTTGATCTGTAATTGTTACTTTGATCTGTTGATTGTTCAAATATTTTCGTTATTACTTCAAACATTCCAATAAGTTAGGCTTAGCAAATTAATTCGTAATAATTATGTATATGGTATAGACAAGTTTGAGTGTTAGCAATAATTGGATAAGAACTATTGTAGTTAATAACTTGTAACTAATGTTTGTACCAGTAAAGTATTCTGTCATTAACATCAAATTAAAATAATTATTAAAATACGATTTAATTTCAAGTTTTACGAAAACCTGTTAAGCAAAATATTGGAATGGCGGCCACGTACAGGTTGACGCAGCGTGGGCAGGCCTCCCGCAAGATGGACCGATGATCTGGCAAGGTTGCGGGAGTATCCTGGATGCGGGTTGCATAGGACAGATCATCGTGGCGATCTTTGGGGGAGGCCTATGCCCAGCAGTGGGCGTTACGAGTTTGAATAGTAGTAGTAGTAGTAGTAGTAGTAGTAGTAGTAGTGGTGTAGCTTGATTATAGGCATATTGTTATTGTTTTGAACATAACGTAACAAGCGTTAACATGAAAAGATATGGCAGGAGTAAGCACAAAGATCAATCAATTTCAAGTTACAATTAAAAGAAAAAAACCGGCTCTCTTTAGAACTAATATTAAAATTATGTATTTTAGAATAATGTTCAGAGATCATATTAAATATTAATGTGAGATTTTAAAAATGTTGTAATAAAATTTATGTGTTTATAATCTAAACGTGAATTGATCTCAAATTTTTGTGATATTAATATCATATTGTTAAATAAAATTATACTATAACGAACTATATTTATTTAAACAGCACATCCCATACTTAGAATAGTCATAAAAGACCTCAAGTCTTTAAAGTTTTAAGAATATGATAAATTCAAACTTTTAGCAGGTTCATAATAAAACAGGACCAGATATTAGAGAATATAATATTTTATATCGCTGAGTATTTGTATAGATGTTAAGTCTAAATTTCACGGTAAAGATTTGAAGCATATAAAAAACTGAATTTGCAAATTTTTCTGCCTATAAAAGGAAAATACGTGACCATCAGAAAATTTCCAATCGTATACAGTTATGTCAATACAAATATAATCATGAAACATTTGCACTAAAGGTATTTAAATATACATTTGTGTATTTTTAAATTGTGAACAGTTCGTGTGTAGTTTTAGCGACGAACACAAGCAATGGAAATGTTAAAATTTGCTTGGATAAAACTAACACCGCCTCGAGCTTTGGAGTCGTGCGGGACATTGGAAAAAGCATTTTTCGGAACTACATATAGACTTGTCTATATAATAGGTAAATGTAATAATCTAATATAATAAGTTATAAAACAATAAGAAAAAAATTTCGTGTCACAATGTTAGTTACCATATTCCTTTGAAACGGCTTGACCGATTTTTATAAAATTTTATATGTATATTCAGTAGGTGTAATAATCGGCTACTATCTATTTTTCATACCCTCGGACGGAGTCGCGGGCGACCACTAGTCCATTATGTAATTTTAATACAATTTAAATTCTTTTGATGCACCCGTTACAAAAAAAAAATTGAGTAAGTTAATTATATATTTTTGCAGCTTAAGTTTAAATTATATTAATGTTATTAATTCAAAAAAATATTATTTTTTTACTTCTAAATATTGAATGAATCGATGGGAAATTATTAAGTTCATATAAACAACATCCTGTGTTATTTGTATCCATAAAGTACATAAAAGACAAGGTCTCGTATTAACCAATCGATATTTAACTTATACCAAATCAGTCATGTCGTAATTGGCCAACAAGACCGACATGCAAGCAGTAAAAAATATTTGTAGATAAAAAATGCAGGTTGAAAAACAAAAGCAGATTTATAATTTTTGGTCCTTTGCAGGTCTTTCCACAATCGAATGTGGTATATTTTATGCAATTTACAGCACAATTATGAAATCAATAATAGGTTTATTTATTTGCGCCGAACTTTGGAACCTGGTGACCGAAGCTGACAGTCTAGATGGAATCATAGCCAATATAAATGTCACTATTATACACTTAATTGCTGTCTATAGATATAGGAATATGGTAAATATATTACGTTAAACCAATACAAAATTATAAAGATAGGTTTGTTTGTTTATTGCATATTGACGATTTTTAAGGCCTCTAATAAGGTGTTCTACAAGAAACTGGTAGCTTCTACCCAAGTAAGGAATTTCGACATATCAACTAAGCAAAGAAAGAAACTAGTTGACTTTTGGGCATCTGAAAATGAGAAATACTTGAGGTTACTGCTTGCACTAGGAATGTGTACGTTGTCAATATGGTAATGTACTATGATACTAGTATTTGTGTTCTTACTAATATTATAAATGCGAAAGTTTATATGGATGGACGGATCAACGGATCTTGATGCGTAGAACATAGTCTGGAAGAATACATAGCCTACTAATGCAGTTTTTTTTATTCCGTGCAGACGGAGTCGCGGGCGACAATTAGTTTGTTATAAATGTTACAAATGATACGTGATGTCAAAACTGATTAGTAAAATTTTGAAATTCCAATTCCTTCTAAATTATTAAAGCGCGAGATATGAAATAAAAGAAAAGAAAACGTTTAACAACATATTTTATCAGCTTTCATTCGGTTACACTTTTGTTAATGAGTAACGTTTAGCTAGAAAAAACGAGAACGTACGCTATATTAGAAAATCTAGCTTTACATCGTTAGGAGTAATTGTGCTTCTTAGTTTTGACATTGAGTTTATAATACAGGAACTGTATTTCCAGGTATGTCTACCCGTTGGTGGACGATGTGGAGTACAATCTGGTTGTAACATTGCGACTGCCCTATGATTTTCGCAATCCTACGCTATATCCCCCAACTTACCTTGCAACGGTTCTAGCTTTTAATGAAATAGGATTATTCGTAATGGTGAACGATATCATATTACAAGCACATTTGATACATCTTATTTGCCAGTACACTGTCTTAGCGAATTGTTTCGAGAACATTGTCGCTGATTGTTCATACAAAGGTAATGTAGCTTAATGTAAGTCAATTTTATTATATCTTTCTTAAAGGCCGGCGACGCATCTGCAATTCTCTTAGTGTTGCGGATGTCCATGGGCGTCGATGATCACTTCGGTGTTCGCGCCGATCGTCTGCCCCCTTCTCTTATATAAAAAAAATATATAATTTACACACAAAAGAGGTGAAGAAAGGAAACGGTCAACACATACATTTGACGTCATCTAAATTCAGAATTAAACGTTATTTTATTCCAGGTCTTGGGCATACAAAGTTACATTTAAATAACAAATTCAAGATGAAATACTTAAAAAGATTTGATAATCTTATTGACCAGCATAAATTCATTTTGAAGTAAGCTTACGATATACTTTAAATCTATATATATAAAAGAAAGTCGTGTTAGTTACACTATTTATAACTCAAGATCGGTCGAACTCATTTAGCTTAAAATTGATGGGGAGGTAGCTTAGAATTAGGAGACGGACATAGGAACTTTTTTATCTTGTGTGCATTTTTTTATTCCGCGCGGACGGAGTCGCGGGTAAAAGCTAGTTTTACATAACAACAATTTTGTTTTCATTTAAATTTTCTGTACACATTTGTACCAAACAAATATGTGGACATACTTAGATAATAATAATGTTGATAGAGAGAATAATAATAGTTAGGTAATAATAATCTTCGATATTTACAATTTATTATTGAAGGAATTCAATGAAGCTGAGGAACACATTGAGCTTGCCGATGCTGTGTCAGCTTGCCTCTAGCGGTATGCTGATCTGTCTTGCTGGATATCAAGTTGCATTGGTACTATGCTTTAGATTTCAATTTGAGTATAATGTTTTTCAGATATCTTGGCGGCTCTTAAGTTCGAGTCGCTGCGCAGAACACAATTTTAGGTGTAGCGGGGTGCGGGAGGAGGGCACTGCGCAGCTCGCCGATGATTGAGCCGCCAAGATATTTCAAAATATTCATAGGTCCTCCTACTCTTTACTACCGAGATATGGTAGGTTTAGGCACTGGAAGAGTTGGGTCTGGTCTAAAATAATCTTTAGGAAATCCCTGAGTCACTATTATTGCACGACTAGATTTACTTGTGGTTTAAAATTTTGTCAAATAAAGCAGTTTCTTAAATATGAATGAAGTCAGTGATTTTAATTTGATCTTGAAATATGATATGAATCCATAAATATTATTTAAACAAATTTATCCATTAGCGCGAGTACAAAAGCTTTTGTTAATTAATATGTTCTCAATTACAGACCGTGAAAATTAGTATTACAAAATTTTTGGCAAGCCTCCTGTATTTGGGTTACAACGTGTTCGAATTGTTTTTATTCTGCCGATGGTGCGATGAAATTAAGATTCAGGTCAGATGTTTTATTTTGATCGTAACCCTCGCGCCTTTGACCCTTTTTAATTAATACGAAAATTCACATTCAACCCAATTTCCACGACGGATGCTTGTTAATGATGTAATGTTGATTCTGATTGATCTACTTGATAATTTAACATCATTTTGTTTTGATTTTCATTGATCTTGTACACCCGCTGTCCTTCTGTGAATCTTCAATGAAAATTAGGTTACAAATATGTTCATCACTTTACCACTGTCGAAACTACTGTTTGCTTAAATAAATTTAACCTAAAGCTTTAAAATTCTAGAGTGAGAAAATAAGTAATGCAGTATATTGTTCTAACTGGGAGTCCGGCGTCGCGCTCGTGCAGGGAGTACGTCCGAGAATCATGTTCGTTATTGCGCGCGCTCAAAAGTCGCTCGCTTTGACCGCTGGTGGATTCTTTGATCTATCACTTGTCACATTTACTACGGTAAAAACATTATGGTGATGTACATTAAATGTTAAATTGTGACGATAACAAATCCAGTTAACAGAAATGTTTGCAAAATGAGATATTAATTTTAACTGTGAATTTCAATAGCCATTTACACATTTGAGAGCATTAGAACTTTTGAAATAAAAAGGGAAAAGATTTGTTAAATTTCGAATTTGAGGTAGGTATATGATATTAGGTATTTTTAATGTTTTCTTAAAAATGATGGTTATTTATTGTTTTGTTTGCAGTTGATGAAAACATCCTACAGCACGCTGACTGTTTTGCTTCGCTTTCAAGATTAATGCGTCATTACCTTTCTTTACATTTTACCATTTCCCCTTGACGTGTGTGGAAATACTTCAATGATGTAAGAAAACAGTGATTTAAATAAAAATAAAGACATGTTCAAATAATTTAACTTTTTTGTATTTGCCTATTTAATATTAATTATTTAACATTATTAGTGAAGTGACAAGAATTAAAAGTATCTTTACATCGATCTAAATTAGATCATTTTATGGCTATATTCTAGAAAGTCAAAAGCTGCCTTCGTGTTTTATTACAGACTATAAAATTTGGGTTCTTTAATAGCAACGGACTTTATGGCGAGGAAGATATTATGTTAGGGCGCTACTTAAATACATTCATTTACGGACTGTAAAGAGAATTTGATACAAAGTGATAAAGGACCTAGCCTTGATAAAACATCATTAAAATTACATTGTAAAATTAAGAATGTATTCTCTCTAATAGAGTCATAAAAGAATTGTATCGGAAAGGTAACGCATGTACATAGTATTTAGGAATTTTAAACAGTTAGTTATAAGATTGACTGTACATAAAGTAATTTACATTTTAAAAAATAAAGAAATAAAGAGAAAACCCCAGGTCCCTGACCCACACATGTTAGGGGAACGAGAGGGCGGCATAGCGCCGCCCATAAAAAAAAAGATAATGCATTTTTTCATTCATTTTCATTTTTAACATTTATTTTGAATGCTACATTTATCCTTACGATATTTTACATTATTTATGTTAACCTTATTAATATGTAAATAAATATTATCCATTTGATAATTGAATATAAGTTAGTGAAGTATTGTTGTATAACTTTTGCGCTCAACGAAGCAAGTGTAATAAACTTAAAGCACTTAGAGTTTCATATTACCTTACTATGTGCTGGAACTTGTCACTACCGAAGCATTGTGTTCAAGTTGTGTTTCATGAAGTTAATTTTGTCTGTTAAAACCTGTATGAACAAATATATTCCGACTATTATTACATAACATAAGAAGTCACAAATAAATATTATATATCTCGGTTCGATTCAACGCCGTAAACAGAGGACATTTAAATTCCATATATTGTGGCCATTACTATACTTAGTTTCAGTTATTTTGTGTAAATTGTGTAATAAAATGTACACTCAATTTATTCTAGGAATCTGCGTGAGTGTGATAAGGATAGGGTGATGATATATGATGATAGTGATACGTAATGATAGTGAAGCAATGTGAAAAACATTTTTTTTAGAATTTACGAGTTTACGTGTGTATTGTGTAGTCTGTATATTGTTCAAAATATGGATCGGAATTCCGGATAAAAGTATAACACACTGTATATGTTAGTAAGACCATATGTAGCTACTTTTCGTCATAAGGAAACCTTGAATAGACTATGACTGTGACTGGTGTAATGCCCAACATGTGGTAAACGTGACCTTGGCATGATATTCTGAACATTTTCAACAAACCACAATTTATAACTAAGTGCTAAATACGATGTTCATATTGTGACATTTATAAATATTTAATTTTTATATTTCATACATTCCGAACAGAAAGACTTACCAATGCTTAATATAGAGAACACATAGTAAAATCATCGAATAAAATACTTGTAAAACAAATAAGTCGGCTTTCAATGGGAATAATGGATAACATAAAATCATGTGAACCTTTTTCTACAAATTGTTTTAAAATGCTGGCCAGTTTATTAACTTTTTCAACAAGAACGGCAAAAAATATTATTACACCTCTGTAGATCTACTTTTTGATCATGAAAAAAAAAATATATTTTTAATTTAGATTTTTGGTGTACTTTACAAGCGATTGGGGACGCTGCAAATTTTAATATACATTTTGTCGATACGATACTATGGCGATAGTCACAAATATTTGTGGTATTTATCTACATGTGGTATTGGTCGATTATTTAGATCAAGTCTAGAAATCACCTTCAGTTATTTTTTTAATTAGAAGACAAAATAGCGACAACTGTTTGTAATAAGAAAACATCCCGAGTTAATCAAGTGTGTCATTATAAACATCTGTTTCAGATTAAACTGTTAACCATAAGTGTTGAATTGTGTTAAATGCAACGAATTAAGTAATTCCTTGGCAATTTGTCTTCATAAAGCGTAAAAGTTCTGAGGGCAATCAACCTAAGATTAACGTGTTTTTCCAAGTGCCTTAATTATGTTTAAAATTCATTACGTTTTTTGACAAAACTTGTTGCATCGTATTACTATTTAATTCAGATTTAAAACAGTATAATCATAGATTCCATATTTACCTTTTGGGAGACTTACCTAAAATGGTCTTACATTCAAAACCTATGAAAACTATAACTCTAGTTGAAGAGTTGAAGTCAGTTTTCCTGCGTAAATTAATGCATCTGGCGATCTCCAAAGTTCTAGTTTATTGTAACGTGTGTAACGCGAGAATGTTTAATTGAAGTACAGTAAATATAAATTGATCCGGCCACATGTCGGCTAATTACGAAAGGGACTTGTATGACACACGCTCCCTCGCGTTTGACTGTTCTAAGAATAAACAACACTTTCGTAACCGGACGCATTCGTTTTGTGTGCAAATATGAAAGCCGTATAACTACCGTATTCATACTCATAAAGTCTTTATTATGGGTATTCTATCACTAAGGGACGACTTAATTAACCATTCTTTCGGCTTAAATAACCAGACGAAGAGTGTGACCGTAAGGGTGGAATTGCGCTAAATAATAACAATGAATTTGCTTTATCCTTAATCGGGGCATCAGGAATCCTATATAAGAATTTCAAATGTATGTTATATTTATAACTAGCTGGCTAGACTGACATAAACTAGCCCGTGACTCGTAGCACATGTGTTCTTCCATTCTATGTTGTAAATCTATGCCAAATTTCATCGTTATCAGTTGAGCGGTTCTGGAGGTATCTTCTAACAAACACGATATTCGAATTTATAATATTAATAAGATTTAAAAGCCAAAATGAATGAGTACAAAGCATATTTTATTTATTTTTATTTAAGTAAATGTATTAATAGTAATTTGTTTCATCGTTTTATCATCATTTATTTTGAAAGACAAGCGTTGACAAGCATTAAGTCTCTCTTGGTTTTTATAACTAATTCCTTATGTGAATTGATAAGTGATATTTAAATGCTAGTTGAACTGAACAAATAAATTAGATTTTAAACGCTAAACGCTAATGTTAAAATGACAAAGACTGTGATGTTAGGATGTATTTCCATATACTCACGTTACTTATTAAACTACAACCAAGTGTGATTTAAATTAACCGTAAAAGGAGTTGCAGTAACATTTTACATCGAAAACATGATTAGTGTTGCTATTATAAACAAGGTTTTATGCGATAATAAATATAAGTCTATATATATAAAAGAAAGTCGTGTTAGTTACACTATTTATAAGTCAAGATCGGTCGAACTGATTTAGCTGAAAATTGATGGGGACGTAGCTTAGAACTAGGAGACGAACATAGGAACTTTTTTATCTTGTGTGCATTTTTTTTATTCCGCGCGGACGGAGTCGCGGGTAAAAGCTAGTATACACATATACATGCTTACAAGAATAAAACTTTTTTATTTCTATTTTATTTTCTAACAAATAAGTACGATACAGAAATGTTCTGTGCTTGCAATATTATGATATAGAGTTAGTATCCGTTCTTAGAGGATGCAATGGAAACACACACTCCAATTAATCCTCGGATCATTAAAGGCTTTGTATCCAACAATTAATAGGTAGCCGTTCATTAAAGGTTAAGATTGTTAATTAAACATTACAAGTTCCTCCCTCGCGACAAAATGACGTACATCACCCGTCTCTGGAATAAAATGACACAAAATAAAGCTCTAGAAAGTTCTAGCGGCAAATTGGAAACAAGATTTTTTGAAACTATATACAGAGTTATTTATGTAACAGGTAATTTAAGAAGTATATGTTTATCTTCCACATTTTATTGATGTTTTTCATTAAGTATGTTGATAATAAAAAATGTTATTTTGAATAACAAAGTTACAAAAAATAAAGTACTTATTTTTTTTTCCATTGGACAAAAGGTTGTTACCTACTAGAAAATAAATTACAAAAGACACTTAAGGAAGAGTAAAGATTGTTCTTTATTAATTAAGATAAATATAACATAGCACCCTATATCTTTTTAGTACGAGATTCATTACACGGGATTATTCATATGTTAGTCAATAAGAAACTTCATTTCTTTTTCCTTCAAATAATAAAAAAAAAACATTTTCCAGGATTGTCGACCGTCGAAAACAGTGTAGGGTACTTTATATATAGCAGCATAGTTAAGCTGTTTATTATGCTTATAATTATCGGAGAGATATGGTATATGTTCAACATAACATGGAGCGTTGATGTGGCCACTGACAGCATTAATGCTACTTTCATTCAGTTCAGCTCACTCTTTAAATATCGCAACATGGTAAGAATGTTTTTCAATTACGAAAAAAACACTTACAAGTATTTTAAACTACATGTTATTCCTAGAATGACAGTTTTTGTAGATATCGGTACAGTTGTTAAAGCCGTAGGAAGTTACAATTGAATTGAGCGTAATGTTGCTAAGGGATTATTGTGTAGTACAGGTTATCCTAAGGGATAGTTAACTAAGTAATAACTACTCTGAATGTGACCTTTACACCCATTAAAGTACATGAGGATAAATCCATTCATAGTTGACTAAGGAATATGGTCATAACGTTTGCGTGAACGCAATCAAAGGATACCGTTACTCCAATCTTCATACGCTCCGCTCGGACCTCGAACAAAGCAACACAAAGGCCCCTTTCATTGATGTTAATTGCATAATTTATCGAATGGGAATCAACTTAATTTTCGAAGTTCGAATGCCGTTATTCTGATTGGAAATAATGCTGTAAATGTTACGTTTGCCGATTAATCAAATTTTTGTAATAAAATTAAAAGAGGATGTATGTGATTACACGATGGAGTACTTTTTTAATTATTTATGTTCGCTGTTGGTTGAAGGAAATTAAATGATGATTCAATATTTTACGATTTCACACATTCTTTTGATATTTAAAATTCGATTTATGATCTTTATTATGGAAGATTGGTAATTTAAAAAAAATGCGAAAGTTGTTCCCGTGATGTTGAGTTAATACAAGTAACTAGTAAAACAAAAAAAGGAATTATATTAAATTTTTTACAGATTAAGTACCGCAAGATGTTCAGAACTTTAGCATCAGCCATGGAATCTCCCAGCTTTGATATATCTAATGAAGCGAGGAGGAAAATAGTGGATATATGGGTAAAGAGAAATAGGACGTATTTAAAGATTCTACTGAAACTTGGGAGTTGTACTCTAGTTGCTTGGTAACAATATTTCATTTGTAGAAAAAGTTAAATTATGAAAAAAAGCTGTCGGGAATAAATAACATACCTTATATTATGTTGCAGTAAAATATTCAAGTTGTATTCATCAGAACCTGTTCCGACAGTGCCAACTTTATTGTAGGAAAAGTCATATCTACAAGTAACAAGATTGTAACCAATTGCTTATATTAGTTTACTAGCTTTTACCCGCGACTCCGTCCGCGCGGAATAAAAAATACAAAACGGGGTAAAAACTATCCTATGTCCTTTTCCTGGTTCTAAGCTACCCGCCCACCAATTTTCAGTCAAATCGATTCAGCCGTTCTTGCTATTTTAACCTTCTTTATAAATAGTGTAACTAACACGACTTTCTTTTATATATATAGATTAAACTTAGCTATTGGATTTGACTGCAAACAAACGTTTCGATTGTACTTCTAACATTTTTTTTATATCATAAGGTGGTAAACGAGCAAGTGGCCACATGAATTTGCCGCAATAGCGAAGCGACATTTGCCTATAAACCGCATCCGTAATTGCAGATGCGTTACCTACCTTTAATCGACAGAAAGGGATGTTCAGAAAGAGGACATTTCCTACTTCACTGTCAGACCCACTTCCCCTTCCCATGCTTTCCTTATAAGAAGAGGGTGGGAAGGGAAAGGGGACTAAAATTATACATCATATTATTCTGACTTATCTATGATACACGTTGAATATTATTTTCCAGGTATGGATATCCTTTCATGGACGATATTGACTATAATTTAATGGTTCCTGTGTACTTACCATTTGCTTACACCGATCCCTCGACATATTCAATAGTGTACACAACAATTATCGTAATGTTCACTTATGTATCGTATTTCGTCATGGTATATGACATCTTAATCCAGGTGTATTTAATGCAGCTGTTATGTCAATTTGCGGTGCTGCAAGATTGCTTTACGAATATACTAAGCGATTGTGCAGAAGATTTTCAAGGTAATACTTTGATTTGGCAAATATGACGTGGGGGATTTCAAGAGTAGTGAAAATATGCATTTATTAAGCTAGCGCGTACCATATTTCGACCACTCATCAGGTGAAATCGTGAACAAGCGCTGGCATTCATCTAAAAAAACTAATTTAATGAATGCAAAGTTATTGTATCTCATGAAAAAGCTTACCTACTTGAGATTTTTGAATTGTGTACTTATTTATTTTATATTTTTTCTAACTGGACAACAAGACAATTAAACTAGACTAATGTGGTTGAATGTCAGCTAGCAAAATGTGATGAAATTAGAATGTATTTTTTAATTTTAATTCCAATAGTGTAATAGTATGTTAGTGAAAAAATTTCGTTAGTAACATTGCTTGAATGGCATTTATATTTAAATTTAATTAGGCATGTCGTATTTTTCGTAATTCTAGGAATGACGGAAACTCAATTGTTGAATGACGAGCGGTTTCAATATAGAATCACAAAAAGGTTAAGGGATTTAATCAACCAACATAGATTTATTTTAAAGTAAGTTATGAATGTACGTAACATTTTACCTTAACATGAAAAGCGAATATAATTATTATTCGTTGTTTTTTCGTAAATATTTATAATTTATCAACTATTTTAGCAATACTCTGGATCTGCGAGAAATTTTAAGCGGACCAATGCTAGGACACCTGGCAACAAGCACAGTCTTGATTTGTGCTATAGGGTACCAGATTGTCATGGTGAGTCATGGTATTCTTATGAGTTTAGAAGAATCTCAAGTCAACTTATACCTAAAATATCACCCTCAAAACTACAACCAATTCTATTCAGAGTTCGGATCAGGACGATTGACTAAGGCTTAATCACCCCTAGTTTAGAACTTGAGCCTCTGGTTGGAAAGCATATGAACAGAGGAAAAAACCTTTCACGTGCGCACCTAATATTAGGCTTTAGGGATCAATGATTTCTTTGTTTTTTGCAGTCAGTTTCAGTAAATTTAACAAAATCATTGATGGCGTTTTTCTATCTGGGTTACAACATGGTAGTACTTTATATTCTTTGCCGATGGTGCGAAGAATTATCCATACAGGTAATCGTCATGAACCTTTTAAAACGTCAACATTTTCCAACGTCTTATATTGGGTCTCTGAGACGAAAACCTCGGATTAAAACTTATTGCTTTCTTTGTTTTGTCAAAGATAATGAAATGTATCACGATATCTTTAATACAGAGATGAGATTATGGTCTCAGAAACCAACGATTATTGACGCAGATTTGTTAAGTGGCCAATAAATTCCTTGGTGTAATTTTAGTATGTAAAACTAGTGAGAGAACTAAATTGCTATTCAAATAACCATGAAAAGACTCTGAATGCAAAGTTTTGTCAGGTATCCAGAAATAAGTATTCGGTTGATAAAAAATATTGTATATAGTGGGTAGATTATTAAATTCAGTCGATACGTAACTGTTGTTTGATTGAGACATCCCGTACTTAAAATAATATTTAACATGGCGCAGTCGGTAGGATCCGAGAAATTTTAAGTTTAATTAGTGTGTAAACGTTTTCTTATTCTGAAAAAGTGAAAAACAAAAAGTTTTTATGAAGTGCAGTGTTATTATATAAAAATGAATAACGCATTACAGCCGCCACCGCCATTTTGCTTCGACAATGATTTAGCAAACGTTACGACGGGTAATATCAGCCGAGAATGGAGCAGATGGAAAAATAGATTTTTAATATACATGAAGGCGATAAAGTTGGACAAGGAAACAGCGGATGTGCAAATAAATGTGCTGCTTCATGTCATTGGCGAAAAATGTCAAGAGATATTTGAACAATTTAACGAACAATTTAGTACGGCGGAGCGGTTACTGGCAAGGTTCGACAGTTACTTCAGCGGAAAAAAGAATTTAACTATTGAGAGACAAAAATTTTTTGGACGGAGTCAAGTTGATTGTGAATCAATAGAACAATATATAAATGAGTTGAGTAAACTATCATTGTCCTGTGAGTTTCAAGGCTTGCGTGAAGATCTGGTAAAAGACAGACTAATATATGGTATCAAAGACGACGGCCTACGGGAACGGCTGTTGAGGGAGCAGGATCTCACTCTTAAGAAAACCGTGGAGATCTGCAAGTTAACAGAAATGTCGCGGGCCCAGGCTAGCTTTATAAAGCGGGACAATTCATTACGCGAGCAAGTGAACGCCGAAGAAAACGTTCATATAGTGCAGCGGGCCAGCCCTACGAGCGGCTATGTGTGTACGTGTGCGTGCGGCGGCAGAAGATCGGCGCGGCCGGCACACGGCGAGCGCGCCCCCGCGCCCGGCCGGCAGCGCGGCGGCGGCGGCGGCGAGCGCGCGGTGACGTCATCGCGGCGGCCGGTGCGACCGGCGGCGCGACCGGCGCAGTGGCAGCGCGGCGTGTGCAACCGCTGCGGCACTGCGCACTCAAAGTTCGAGTGCCCGGCGTATGGAAAGATATGTAGAAATTGTAATAGATTAAATCATTTTGAAAAAATGTGCCGGGCGGGTCGCGTCCATGCCGTGCAGGAGGACTCTTCGGACCGGGTATGTCAAAATTCCTTATTTTTAAAAAATAGTGATTGGGTGGTGGAAGTATCGATAAATAATTACACTTTAAAAATAAAACTGGACACGGGAGCGGACGTGAATGTTTTGCCTAGCAAGTTTTTACGAAAAATAGGTATAAATAAACAAAATATTATTCCAACTTGTACTAAGTTATTAGGTTACTCGGGCACATCGATAGAAGTTCTAGGGAAATGCAGCTTAAAAGTGAAATATAAAAATAATCATAGGTGGGCACAGTTAATCAAAAAGTTAACTTCGTTAATCGTTAATTCGTTAAATAAAAATTTAACTTCGTTAATCGTTAAAGCGTTTAATTTACGAAAATTTAACGCAAGTTAAAGTTAACAGTTAAAGTTAATTTTTGTTTATATAACGAGTATAAGGCGCAAGCGGGAAGTGGCCATATGAATAATCTCCGAATTGTATGGAACGATTTTGTCGAGACTTTCAATAAAACTTAGGCTATTTTTTTTACTGCGCTTACGAAATCTCGGACGATCGCTAATTCTATCTATAATTTAGTTATATAATATACTAAAATAAAATTTAGACAGTAGGAGCGATGTACTAATGCCTGTACCATAATAATGACATAGCATGCACTAGTTACACACACTTATATACTACACTGACAATGATGGACAATTGACTTTTTTAGTCAATTTTTTTATCGACAATCCGACGTCACGGAATTAGAGAGCTAACTAAATTTAGACAACACAAATTTTCTATTAAACATTAAGACATGTGATAATATTCAAAAGAAAACAATCAAAACTTTTGTGCAGTATTTACATTTATCTGTTACTATTTGCACCAGGATATTCATTTGCTCATACTCCAACAACTGAACATTTAATTTTATGTATAATTTGGTAATACTTTTTTATTTTATTTTAGCTAAGACCCCCGAACAGACTTATCATTTTTTACTTACTTTTTATTTATTAATATAGATTTATTAATAAAACTTCTAACATCAGAGGAAACTTATTATAACATCGATAAATAAACTACATAACCAATCCAGTGATACATCTCAACGCATCAAACCATACAACTGAGATGCCTTCGATAACTTCTATCATCTAATGACCTATCGTCCGATCTATTGTTATATGTTAAATCAAGTTAAATTACTCTCAGTGTATAGAGCATAAGTTACACGACATAACGAAAACAACCGATCGCGGGTGATGTCCTCTCTTTTTCTTATCACCTATAAAATCGTTATAGTATATTAGTAAGAATATGTTTTGAATTATTTTCAACGACATTCGATTAATTTTAAAATAAACTTTCGATATACGTAAAAAAATCGATGTCTTTTTGTAAAGGTCACTTGTGGCGACATTTCACATATTACATTTAAGTAGTATAACATAATTTAACATTATTTCACTTACATAATTATTTCCTCATTTTTTCTCGTTTTGTCGTATACTTTTTTTTGTAAACAAACAAATTATCTTCGCTATTGTCTTTGTGCAGCGCACGTGCATCCCCGACCATTAGAAGGGTTGGGGCCATAAATCCATCGAGTTCGTTATCGCATTCTCTGTGCGGCTGTCCATTTGATCCTTTGTTCATATTTTTGTTGTTGTTAAAATTATTTTTCGTTGACTATGAAGAAGCCCCCAAAAAAACAAACGACGGTAATAAACACCTAAATCCCTTTTGTTTTTGAGGAACGTTTATTGCGTGCACATTTCGTCTTTCGAATTTTTGAATTTATTTTTCATTGTTTGTTTCTTATCTACGCAATGACAAAAAAATCCTATTTGTACGCTTTTTCAAATGAACCATAAACTATTTTTTTTTATATTTTTTGTTGTCTTTAAACTCCAACATTAAAATAAACATTTTTGTCTGCAACAAAGTTTAGTTGTATTTTAGGTACGACGCTGAAGAGTAATGCACACTCGATTATTTTGATTGCAATTCAACGCAGTGTTTATCTTTTTTAATAGATTTTGCGTCTCACGTATAACAATTATTGTATTAAGAATAAAGTGTTTTCGAACCTTATGTAGATTTTATAACAAAGTCTTGTTCTAAAAAAAGTGATGTTAAATAAATGAAAACCAGTTTAAATGTGAATAAAATGTAATAAAGACTCTTCGAGATATTTGTGTAAATGTGAAATAATTAATAAACTTTGAAGGTGTCTAGCGCCTAAACTTCGCAATATTTGATAGAGGTAAGTTTGGTTAAATCGTCACTATTTTCTAACAAGGATTCTGCGGTACTCTTTTGATCACGTCTTTCCCGGCCGCTCGGTATATTGTATGACACGCGTCACACTCGCTCGTTCTCTCTTGTTCTCGGTCACCATTCGACTCGCCGACGGTCCCCGAACATAGCCGAACTTACGAATGTAGCCTGATGCATAATTTAAATAAAATGACAACACGTCAATAAGTGTCTATTGTAACAATTAACGGACTAAATTAACGGAAGTAGAATTTAACGGAAGTTAACAAGAGCGTTATCACTTTTTGAATTTAACTTAAAAGTTAATCCGTTAAGGAAAATGTTAACTTCGTTAATTAACGATTAACGGATTAACGAGTTAATGCCCACCTTTGAAAATAATGAATACATATTGAAGTTTATTGTCGCAAATGTAAACTCCGTGCCTATTTTAGGACGTCAGTCATGTGAAGAGTTAAATGTAGTTCACCGTGTTTTAGCAGTTAATACACAGTTTAATGATAGCATTCTAGACGAGTTTGAGGATGTTTTTCAAGGAATGGGCTGTCTACCAGGAGAATATAGAATACATTTAAAAGATAATATTACTCCTGTTATACACGCACCTCGTAAATTACCAATTGCTTTAAGGGATAGCGTAAAACAAAAGTTGGACGAATTAGTTGATCAAGGTGTTATTGCTAAAGTTGAGGGTCCGACGGATTGGGTTAACAGCATGACCGTTGTCAAAAAGCCGGACGGAGACATACGTATTTGTTTGGATCCAAAAGATTTAAATAAAGCCATAAAACGTGAACATTTTAAATTACCAACGCTAGATGAAATTACATCGAGGCTATCTGGTGCAAATTTTTTTAGTACTCTCGACGCTAAGCAATCATTTTTTCAAGTCAAGTTACACGGTAGTTCAACAAGTTTATGCACTTTTAATACTGCGTTTGGAAGATATAAATTTTTGAGAATGCCGTTTGGAATTTCTTCCGCTTCCGAAATTTTTCATAAGAAACTGTACGAATTCTTCGACGACATAGATGGCGTTATTTTGTTTGTCGACGATCTATTAGTGTTTGGTCCGACGCGGCAAGTGCACGACGACCGACTACGGCGCGTACTTCAGAGGTGTAGGGAAATTAACATAAAATTGAATAAAAAAAAGTGCAAGATAGGGCTGACAGAACTAAAATATTTAGGACACAAAATTTCGCGAAACGGTATTTCACCCGACGACTCCCACACTACGGCTGTACAAAATATGCCCACACCAAAGAATGTTAAAGATTTAGAAAGATTCTTGGGTCTCATAAATTATGTAGGAAATTTCATATCGAATTTGTCGGAAAAAACGCATTTGCTTAGGGAGCTTTTAAAGAAAAATATAGAATGGCATTGGGACGAGCGACATGAGAAATGTTTTAACAATCTAAAAACATGTTTAGTCAGTCCGCCGGTGTTAAGATATTACAGCTTAGAACATCCGGTGACTGTGTCGGTGGACGCCAGTAAACACGGCTTAGGCGCTTGCCTCATGCAGGACGGCGCTCCCGTCTGCTATGCGTCCAAGTCATTGACGGAAACCGAACAGCGATACGCACAAATCGAAAAGGAATTGTACGCTTGCGTATTCGCTTGCGAAAAGTTTTACGCGTATATCTACGGTCGTGACGATGTCGTTATAGAAACGGACCATAAGCCTCTTGTAAGCATAATACAAAAACCGATAGCGGAGGCACCAGCTCGCTTACAGCGAATGTTGTTAAGGTTGCAACCGTTTTCTTTTAAATTAATATATAAGCCAGGTAAGTACTTGTATGTAGCAGACACGCTTTCCCGCGCGGTGGCGTCGACGCCAGCGGTAGCGGGCGAGGGCGCGCGCGAGCACTGGGCGATGCGCGCGCAGGTGTGTGCCGTCGCCGTCAGCAATCCCCTTACGGACTCGCATTTTTTAGAACTTCAGCGTAATACAAAGTTAGATAAAGAAATGCAGTCATTAATTAAGATGATTAGAAAAGGATGGCCGGATCATAAGAGCAAAGTAGAATGTTTGCTGAGACCGTACTGGGATTGTAGGGACGAGCTTACCGTTGCGTTTGACATGGTTTGGAAAGGCGCAAAAATAGTAATACCGAAATGTATGCGTAAAGAAATGCTGCTTAAAATCCATGCGGGGCACCTAGGTGCTGAAAAATGTAAAAATAGGGCTCGTGAGATTATGTATTGGCCCAGCATGAATTCTCAAATTTCAGATATGATTTCGCACAGTCAGGCGTGTCTCACCTACAGGAAACAAAATGTCAAAGAAAGTCTAATTCCTCACGAAATACCCAGCAGAGCATGGTCTAAATTAGGAGTGGATATTTTTCATTTTGCGAATAGGCCATTCTTAATTGTTGTGGATTATTACAGTAAATATATAGAAGTAAATAAGTTGAATACCACGACCTCCTTGGAGGTCATCGATAATTTAAAAAATATTTTTAGTAGGCAGGGCATTCCGGAAATATTAATGTCGGACAATGGCCCTGAATTTAATTCACACCATTTTAAATGTTTTGAGACAGATTGGAAGTTCAGGCATGTCACGTCCTCGCCCCGCTATCCACAGTCTAACGGCCAGGTAGAACGAGCTGTACAGACAGTAAAAAACATACTCAAAAAGACACATTACGACCAAACAGATTTCCGTTTAGCTCTTTTAGAATATTTAAACAGTCCAATTAGTGCTAAATTAGCTTCTCCAGCTCAACTTCTAAACAATCGTAGTTTAAGAGGCATTTTACCGCGAGCCCCGGTATTTTTGGAACCAAAACTTGTTAATAAAAACTTAGTAAAAGAACATTTACATAGCCGGCAAATTTATCAAAAACACTATTACGATAAAAGAAGTAAAAAATTGAAGGAATTAAAGCAAGGAGACAAAGTTAAAGTATTTACAAATGGGATGTGGTCAAATGGCGTAATAATAAAAAATATTAACCCACGATCTTATCAAATTAAAATGTGTACAGGTCGTGTAATTAGAAGAAACCGTAGGCATATTGTAAAAGATAGCGAATATCGCAGTGAGTCATACGCGTCGCCGTACGATGACGATGAATTCAATGTTCGTTGCGAAACACAAGCGGCGCGCGCCCGTGTTCAGGATCCCTCCACCCAATCATTGATGGGTACAAATCGTGAAAGCAACAACTTATATGTTACGAAATTTGGCAGGACAGTGAGGCCTCCTGATCGGTTCGGGTACCCTTGAGGAACTGGTGAGATAAAAAAAAAAAAAAAAAAAAAAAAAAACTGTTCCGAAGGTGAATTATGTATGCTTAGTATTTCTTGTGATTACTATTTTATTTTCTATGTGATTAGTATTTTTAAGACTGTATGTTTTTTTTTGTTCTTTGCATTGTATTAAATTTTTAATGGTGTGAAAATTTTGTTTTACGTTCTCATTATTATACTATATTGTTACAGTTTTCTTTCTCTTTCATTAATATTATATAGCTTATATATCAAGTTAGGTAGAATGTTACAATATTTTAAGAAGGGGGATGGTTGGTTAATTGTAAGTGTTTCTTTTATTTTTATTTTTTTTGTATAAGTTTTTTTTATGTTACGCATACACATGTTTAAAAGAAGGGGGATGTCAGGTATCCAGAAATAAGTATTCGGTTGATAAAAAATATTGTATATAGTGGGTAGATTATTAAATTCAGTCGATACGTAACTGTTGTTTGATTGAGACATCCCGTACTTAAAATAATATTTAACAAGTTTAAAGTAAAATATTCTATTATTTCAGAGTGAGGCTATTGGATTCTCCGTATACTGCTCAGGATGGGAACGTGGCCTCGCCTCTATCCCCGGCGTCCGCTCTACTCTCCTTTTGGTCTTCACCCGAGCAAATAAACCTCTGGTGTTAACAGCCGGAGGAATGTATGATCTGTCTTTGGCATCTTACGCTAACGTATGTTAAATATATACATACTACATATACATACATATACTAATATGTAGTTAATAAAAACGCATACTGTGAGATATAGGAGTAGACCAATATTCAGCGGGCGACTGGTGCAAGTTAGTTAGAGTTTTGATGATGTAATGTAATGATGATGGTGGTGACGATGATGATGAGAATGATGATAATCATCATCATCATCATCAGCTCACTATACGTCCCCACCGAGGGGCTCGGAGCCTCGGTTGACTATACACATATCTTTGAATTTCTTCACATACATGTGCAGGTTGCATCACGATGTTTTCCTTCACCGTAAGAAGGTCGGATGATGATCATAATGAGGAGTACTGATCTAGAATAACAAATTCAAAGCTACTGCTTGAATATAGTTTCAACTTACATTATTTGAATGCAGTGTTACATTTTTATGATCTAAGTAAATAAAATTATAACGATGCTAAGTAGCTGGTGTTAGTAAAGTAATAATATTCAATTTGATTGTATTTGTATAAAAAATAATTTTAAATACATTCTTTGTTAACATTTCGAAGCCTTGAGTCTTGTTTGAATTTTTTTGCAAATATTATGTTTGCGTGCAACACTTTCATTAGCGTACGGATAATAAAATGAGTCGTCGTTAAAAAAACACGTGTTTGAAATGTTAATGATATTATTTCTTTGTAGTTTTTTTCACTAAATCTCTTTATCGCTGGTAGTTATATTGTTGTAAAGATTGTGTTCTTCACTTAAATATCTATAGGATTTGATAGAAGAAATCTTCACTAATAGACTATTAGACCATTTAGGGTTACTCTTTGTAGTTAATAAACTTGAAATTTTTTTTCTCACATTTGTTATTGATCAATAAAATAAATATTAAATTTGTTTCAGTTGGTTAAAACATCGTATAGCGCATTGACTATGTTGCTACGCTTTCGTCAGGATTAATTCTCAACTTTACGCACTTCTCCACTCTAATGTCCAGTTTACATTATACCACTTCAGCGACCGAATCTGGCACTGGATTACCACTGAAAAAATGTACACTCGCATTGAAAAACACTATGTGGGTTCAATATCTGGACTGGAATAATATAAACTAGGCATTAGTTTTAACACATAAGATTTACTGAGAGTTTGCACTGCCTCTGCAAATCAAACACGTTACCTAGTCATGAAGCATACCAAATTAATTAAACAATTGTTTGTAGATTTATAGGCACAATAAATTGTATTTATTTCTAATTCACTGATACGATTTCGATTTCTTTTAATAATTAAATAATGTTGTTTCAAATTCCTTTGTTATTTTTAAATTTATCCTAATTAATTAACTTCTCCAGTTTACTCGTAAATATCCAGAGCAAGGTTTTTGATCCTACAGATGTAAGGAAAATTGTTTTAAACATAGCTCTCGGAAAATTAATATGCAATCGTTAACACTATTTGAGAGACAATACCTCTTTAAACTTAATATATTGTAATACAGAATAATGAATGTCATGAACTGCCCTGATTTAGTCTAAAACCTTTAGTACAATTGTAAGTTGTAATGGGCATGGTATATTTTAACATAAGTGATACGTAAGAAACTATACGTTTGTAATATTTAAAAGGAAAGACATTTTTCTTCGCGAACTTATTGCTCAGCAATGGCCGCCATTAAAGAGTGAACAGGTGTATGGATCATAAAGCAAATCTATAATTTCATAACTTAAGACATTTGAACTTTATGGCTACCCAATAACTTGTGTGTCAAGTTAGAATAACTTAACTTCAGGGTATTAATAGTACAAATTTAAAAACACAGTGTATAAAACGAATGTTAAAAATACGAAGGTAAGTTCAAGTTAACACGCTCCATAAAAATATTACCTTTAAATATGAATTTAAAAAATTTAATAAAATTTTAGAAAAAACTGTTTATTTGAGTAATCAGAGTCTTCATCGAGAGGTGCGATATGTACATACATACTAAGTATTTATCTTGTACGAAACAGAGTCCGCTAAGATTTAAGATAACGGAAATGCCGCAGTCGGCTTTCGTATTGACATGTTAAAACGCCCATTGTCTCGACTTATTTACATTTAAACAAAACATTCGGAGGCTATGACTTTTAGGATTGCTTCTAAGATCGAATACAAATTATTTATTCTAAGAAATCAATGAGAAATATATTCTTTTTAACCTATGGTTATGGTAATAAAATCGTAAGCGAATGACAGGCATAGTGCACGTAGTCTTAAAGTTTATTTTAAAACATGTTACTATTTATTTAAATTACCGTGAAAATAATTTATTTTACTTGAAAAATGTTAGATTTATTTGCTGACCGTATCCTTTTAATCCATCATAAACTTAATCAAACTCTTCTATTTTCTAACACACAATTCAAGCCTAGTTGGATTCGATCCTAGGACTCTAATTATATAGCTGCAATAATCAAAGCCTTAGTCAAAAAGTGATCAAAGTCTTTTCATTCACGAAAATATTTCTATGGAATCTAACACCTAGTAAGTGTTCTACATTTTAAATGCAGAAAACGCGTCATTGCCATTTTTGTTTATACTACAATCATCGTTGCAGTTGCCAAGTTTTAACCAAATATTGTATTATTAATTTTCTTCCTTGAATCTCAGCGTAGTCAAACAAAAGAACTATGTCTGTGCCAAACGGAGTTCTCACTCTTTGTGTGAAATTTAACGTATACGTGATTATTTACTTTTATATAGCTTATCGTCATAATTTAACGTAATCTTTATTTGTATAAAATATTAGATATTAACTATTATAGTGACTATGTAATCGTTATCGTCAGATATGTATATAATATCAGTATATTCTGATCATTAGACTATGTTATACTTAACTTTGTACTACTATTGCTCCTAATGTACGGTTAAAATGCAGCAAATAAGCTCCTTAACTTAACTAACACTTATTTTTCACCGTTATCTATCTAAACATACAAATTAATAAAGGAGTGTTAAATGTATGAAAATAAATATTGGTATTTCGTAATACATGCTTAAAATCGTTTTAATTTAAAAGGACTTGATAACATTAAATACGTTACACTTGAATTACAAACTTAAAGGCCCCCTCCCCACTCCAAGGCGGCCTTTTTGATGACAGGCACGGTGAGTGCCGCCGTTTTCAATTAAATTTACTGCTCACATTATCACGATTTATGCTCTTTTGTACTTCATTCCCACCTTACAACTGTTTTTCCCAAGATATCCTGCACTGAGTCTGACAATGTGACAATGCAAGACAATTTGGATTAAATATGTTAATTTTACTCTAAGGGACTCGCTTAATAACGAATAAGGGGTCTAAGAAAGTCAGTAATATATATCATTATATCTTAATTTATTTCATTGTATTCATATATGAAAACCATACTGGTAATTAATTTAAATAAATTTAAACTTTCACTAATAAATATGATGAATCTAGGAAAAAATATAACTATACTAGCTGTCGCCCGCGACTCCATCCGCGTGCAGTTAAAAAATGGGGGGGGGGGGGGGGTTATGAAAAATAGACCTACTGAATATGCTCACAAAATTTCATTAGAATCGGTCAAGCCGTTTCGGAGGAGTATGGCAACGAAAACTGTGACACGAGAATTTTATATATTAGATTTAAAGTTATTTTCGAATAGATTTAATAAGTAAACATATCTGTACAAATGTATGCTGTATACGTAGATTGAACCTTGATTAAAGAGCCTTGCACTGGAATCTAACAAGGGCCTATTTAAAGGCCGTAGTCTTGACTAATACAAACACGTCATATTATCACTATATCAAAGTACCAAATGTTTACCAATGCTTCTCAAAAAAAAGTTACTTACGATTTATGTTCAGAATAAATAAATCAATAAATCTGACTGACTATTGACTAAAACGAATCTGATGACATCCAAAGATTTAAGAATATAAAGACCGGACGTACATTCATATCTTTTTATTTTGATTACTCCTCGACTACACGCTACTGTCTATTAATTGAAAATAAATCTGCGGAATATTAAACCTTATGTCCTCTCTATAACTACACATTATATTTGAATCTCTTTGATAACACCTCACAATGATACATACATACCTACATAGAGTTACAAAGCAAAAAAACATTACCATCTTGCCAGTAAGGTAATATGAGAGATATCAATTCAGTTACTATGTTTCCTTTCATTTGTGCTATCTAATGAATATGCAAATGTATCGTCATATAAAATAACGTGCATATCTTATTCAAATATTCCACTTGTGTTGATTACTGAGAACTCGCTTTATCAACCAGCGATTAGAGATACAAGTTTCATTCATTGAAACGGTTAAAATGTACATATGAATGTAAATCAAAGTAAGGTTGATTTGAATAATAAATTAAATATTCTTATTTCGCTCATTCAAATATAGTACAAGTTTACTCTGTGTATAATATGTTCCGGTTTAAAGCTAGGCAACCAATAAAGCTATTGCCGTTATTTCGCCGCGCGGTTAAAGCACGCTAGTAAATGCTGTTAATAAAAAAAACCGTAAGTATTAATTCTTATAAATTCGTTGGAATTGATACCAAAATAGTTAGAAATATTATTAATGCGAATGTTTGGATGGATGGATGTTTGTTTGAAGGTATCTCCAGAACGGCGCAACCGATCTCAATGAAAGTTGGCATAGATGTAGATCACAGCGTGGAAGAACACATAGGCTACTTACTATGTTTTTTTTTAATCCCCCCGGACGGAGTCGCAGGCGATAGCTAGTATGATATAAGTAACAAAACGAAGTTGTGATTTATTTAAAGCGATAGAAAACATGTTTCAAATCTGGCGTTATTTCTCCGCTCGAGGAAATAACACAAGTTGACCCTTTGTTTATATACTTCTATTTAAAGGTATTTTGGTGGAACATTGCATTGTATATAAAATGAAGCGAAACGAGATATTACGATAGCGGCAGATGTTCTTGAAAGAGCGTCGCGCTGGGATAAAAATAAAAGTGCATTTTCAAACAGTCACCGATAGAAATTTAAAAATAGAGTCGTAGGCCACAATAAAAACACACGAGCGACAAGATAAGAGCTTTTGTACGCAGATACTTACCAGAGAATAATAAACAAAATGGAATAGTAATTTCTTACTAATATTGTAAATGCGAATATTTGGATGTATGGATAGATGGATCGATGGATGTTTGTTTGAAGGTATCTCCAGAATGGCTGCATGGATCTTGCTGATATTTGACATACATGTTGTTGTTGCATTTGGCATAGTTTGGAAAAAACATAGGCTAATCAACTTTTAATCTGATAAATTTATAACATAAGGAAAATTTCGTTTTATGTTTACGCGACGATAAATTACCAATGTTTAATGAGCGTCCTTTCTATTATTTTGTAATTCTTCTCATCTTAGTCATTATTATGATACATTATAAATTAAATAATGATTGTTTTTGATTTTCTATGATTCATTTCATATTTATGTATTATTAATATTATTTTGTTATTCTCGGCTTTATGCAACAGTACGACATTACATTAATTTATTTTTATGAAATGTTGAGTCACATTGTTTTGTTTTAAAAGTTTGTAATTTTTTGTGATCTAGGAATTGATGACTCCATGGATTTTATTGCTTTTTAAAATTATCTGTTCATCGATAATTTGCCCGGTGGCGGCACGTCACGGCTGCGGTCAGCAGTCAGCAGTCGGCGGTCACTCACCCGCCTCGCGTAGCCTACTTCATGTCGTGCCGCTATCATACCAGTACAAGTTTACTTACTACGATGATATCATAGCTCAGGTTCATTTCGATGTGAAATTTAATATCTATTATTACACGCTCATAATTGCATTCCGAGCGGGCTCTTCCATTCCGCCGGTCGCTCACAATTTTTTTTTCATAGCTCGTAATGAAACAAGAGCAGTATCTGCTGTCCTCCGGCGATATTAATACCATTGTAGACTTTATACGATGTCGCGTTTCTGTCACATTTTTACGGCCGCACATTCCGACTGCTCGAGTTCATTTCGATAAAAAAATGCCCCGACAAAGGCCACCGCCATTCTTCAGAGAATGCGAAACTCTGCTATTCCATCGCTATATATATATAGGAGTCATTAACTTTTTTGAATTGTGATTCTAAAACCAACGATAATTGCGACGAAGAGAAGCATTAGTTATTTTACGTCCAGACGGCGTATTGATTAAGCCATACACGTTAGACGTGTAATACAAATAAATACGTACCTAATTACGCATGTGTAACACGCGCGGCGATTATAAAACAAAACAGGCGCTCGCCCTTTGTTTACTAAGTGACGCATGAGGCGTGGGGCATGAGGCTCGATGCAATCTACGGAGCGCAGAGTCGTTTACCTTCCATGCGACGAGACGGTCGCCATGTGCGTAGATGCGTGAGCGCAGCGGCAACGGCGCGAGGCAACGGGCTCGCGCACGCGCAGGAGCAGAGAGGCGGAGCCGGCGGCGGCGCGCGGACGATGGCGCGCTGGCTGTGGGCGCTGACGCTGCTGGCGGGCGCGCAGGCCTGGCGCCCGCCGGCCCGGCCGCTGCTGCTCTCGCCTGCAGCTCCCGCGCGCGCCACGCGCCACGCGCACTCCATACACCATATGCACCTCTTTGGTTGGCACCTCGAGCTGCAGGAGAACCGCGCCATCCGCTCGCCTTACTACACCGAGTGTCAGTTCTACACAGGCCGCGTGCTGTACGAGGACTCGTCCTCGGTGACGGTGACGGAGTGCGGTGGGCAGCTGTACGGACTGCTGCAGGTGGGAGGCGAGGAGTTCGTGTTGCAGCCGACCCGGCCGCAGGGCAGGCAGTCTCACGTGCTGCGGCGGCGCGACGTCGTGCTGTCGGATCCACCTGCCGCTTACAACCTCACCGGTGACACGGTCGCCGACCTCGAGCTTCACTTCGATGAAGAGCCGCCCTCACCGCCCTCGCCGCACGTGCACGTGCGAAACAGTGACCACTCGGATGCCGTGGAAGACTTTCACGGTTTGCGCGCGGTGACCCGACCAGTGTCAGGTGTGTGCGCTGGTGTGATATACCATTTGATGGTAAAACACAATTGTGAATGGAAATACATTGTATTATTTTATTTCAGGCGTGAAGGGTCTGTGGCTCGAAATGGCTATCGTGGCCGACCATACGATGTTGAAGTTTCACGGTCAAGAGCGAGTGAAGCATTACATTTTAGCTCTAATGAACATTGTAAGTATGGTTGGAGCGTGATGTTTGCGAAGTGTTGCGGCCGATAACTCATATTTATGTAATACTTTAAAGGTCAGTGCCATCTTCAATGACCCGTCGCTCAATTCGAACATAACTCTCGTCATCAATAATTTGTTTATGTACGAAGAAAAGGATCCAATAATAAAATATGGAAACGTGAGAAAGTCATTAGAAGGTGCAAATAAATGGAATTACAGACATCTCATGAAGTTACCTGCAGGTGAGTTATTTCTAGATATATTTGAGTATTTAATTTAAAACAAAGTCAGATAATGTCACATAAAAATTCAAAGACAAGCCTTAACACAAGGCTAACTTAAATACACAAATAGGTTAATATTTCTAAGCTCCTACTCGAAAATCTTGACATGCGAATTGTAAATCTTTTTTTAATTTACTTAAATTGTGTAATATTGTTATTCCTCTCCTGTATATAAAGGTTCCTGTATAAAGTCTGATTAGGAGCCAGTTTCACAATGTCCACGTAAAACGCTGGATAACTAACAAATAAATAAGGTCACTCATAATTCTTACTGTCATAATAGTTTGCGTTTCACAGCTTATTTGGAGATTGTGAAACGTCATCGACTTGTACTTTATTTGACAAGTAAGAACCAAGTAGCTTTTTCAGGACTTGCTTAAATATTGTAAAATGGATCTTGGAAAAATTAAGTAAAATATTTTTTTCCGGCTATTTCGAGTTTACAGAAACACAACCACATCGAATTCCTAAGTAGACAAAGTTGTGTGCTGACCGTGAGTTCACATTGCCGAAACGTTAATATAATACTATAATTCCAAAGAATTTGGCAATTGGAAACTCTTAAAAATTAATTGTAGTTGAAAGTAGACTTAAGCCGGGTTGGCTTAGATAAAATTATTTTTTTATGAAACGGACAATGGTATTCGAATAATTATGAGATTATTTTTTGCAGTCAGTTTGTTAATTTGTTTTATATATAGATAGTACGGGTTGGGACGCGACTGTGTGGCTGACGCGGGCGCCGCTTGGCGGGCCTTCTGGCTTCGCGTCCGTTGGCGGCATTTGCACCCGGACGCGCTCTGCCGCCATCGACAGGGATGAGGGGCTTACCAGTGCTTTTGTAATAGCACACGAACTTGGGCACCTGTAAGTATTTTGAAAATATTCATCCTTCTCTTCTTTAAAAAATTCAACCTACAGAATCTATTCACACTGCCGTTATTGATATAGGATAAAAAAATTTAAACGTCTGGTTTCATAGGTACTTTAGTGGACACGTTTGTCGTTTTCCATGCGTTATTAAGCCCTGAGCTTAATATAAGGTTTTTTGTCAATAGTCGATTACCCTTCTAAAATTTATAAAGCATAATGTGTAAGTCAAACAAGTTTAAAAAAAAAACATTAGCGTATTTTTTTATATAAAAAATATTACGCAATACAATCATTATAAAATAGAGACATATTATGACAAATACATAGGCATATATATAGGCTCATAACTAAAAATGAATGTCAGTAATAATATATGATGTGAACGATTGACAACAAACATATTATATCACTTTGGTCTGGACATACATATAACGATGTGTTAAGAAAATATATAAATATAGAAAATAAATATAAATATATCGAGAAATATATATATCTTTACGTTAGTTTAAAGATTACGCCGGAATTTTCATTCTAAAAAAGTTTAAGAATGAAAATTCCAAATTTTGACAATTGAGGAAAGCATTCTCCAACAACAAAAGTTAAAGATAGGAAACTTATCAATGAATTTAATTCATCATAAAATTATTAAATAAACTACATATCATTAAAATAATAGTAGGCACAACATAAATCAGAGGATAATAAATTTTATTATCATAGCAGTCAATAATATTGTGCAAGGCATAAAATTATTTAATTACATTAATAAATATAAAGAGCTATTGACTTACGATACTGGAGGTACGAATAACTTCGCGTAGTAATGGCGAAATTTATTTAGCATTGTCTTACGTCCGTGATAATCAATTTGTTGGAATGAGTTTTTTTTTTTAATTGAGACAGATTTTTTTTTAATTTTTTGGCACAAAAAATTCATTAAAAAATTAATTTCTTTGTCTATTATGTCTATTTATGGGTAAAAACGAAGAAAATAAAGACATAATTATTCTAACCTAATCCTTACTATCCTCACCAAAATTAAGTATGAATGAATAATTAAAAATGCTAATAGACCTTCACGCACATGAAGTCGCGGGCACAGCTAGTATTAAATACTTTGAATAAGTTAATTAATACCAATTTCGGTGATGATCTCATCACATTTATATTTAAATATATCAAAATAACCAAAAATAAAAACTATTTACATTCTAAAAGCGAATCCCTTTGTTTTCATTTCATGAATAACGACCAAATAACTCACCAAGTATGTGTATTAGCGAAGTTAGAAAAATATATTGAATGCCTTAAAATAACTTTGTAAATTTAAATCAGAGTATCAAAAGTACTAATTTTTATTAAGCACTATTGTGAAATAAGCTCTATCTAATATATAAAATTCTCGTCTAATATATAAAATTCTCGTGTCACAGTTTTCGTTGCCATACTCCTCCGAAACGGCTTGTCCGATTTTGATGAAATTTTTTGTGCTTATCCGGTATCTATGAGAATCGGTCAACATCTATTTTTCATAACCTCCTCCCCCCCCCCATTTAGTTTTTTTTTAACTGCGCGCGGACGGAGTCGCGGGCGACAGCTAGTAGAAAATAAAAAATAAACTAATTATTGTTTTTTCATTTAAAGACTTGCGTGTCAAATACGACTGTAGTTAATTTCTTTAACGAGTGGCTTATTCAAAAAAAAAAAAAAAACAGATTTTCGAACGTCAACGAATTTACGATTATTAAATAAATCAGAAAGACATTATAACGGTACTTTTTTTCTTCGAAAGAACCGAAATTACACGGCTTTGCTTTCACGACGATGACTTTAATACAATTTTTCTCACAAATCTGGTCTGTATTACGAATCGAATTACGAAATCAATAATGCAGTTCACACACGTTAGTTGACATAACAATTTTGACCTTACAAGCATAAATACAGACGAACTATTTCGTATGTGACTAAATTGTACAGAGTTATATTAACTCGGTTATGCCTTCGAGGTTAAAACCCTCATATCAACTAACGTGTGTGGCTTGCATAAGAGGGAAGAAATTACTGGAAGATTGATGGCTGGTGATCAGAGGTAGCAAAAAATATACGTTTCGAGTAACGGCTAGCGTTATTTCTGTGGCGATTGATTCAATGCTGAACGATGTGGACACGCGAGGTTATTTCGTATTGCAGATGCGTTTCTCCGACGCAAGTTTACTATCAGCCACTGTTTTATTGACTTCGATCGAAAGCAATTTATCGGCTCACTGGAAAATTTCTCAACGTTTACTTTTGATATTGGAAAGACCGAAGAGTTGTTTTACTATAGTTACTATTTACCAACAAACATTTCTCTTTTTTTCACTAAGAATTTTAAATGATTACAAAACAAACGCAATGAAATTTGAAACGCAGTTGAAATAGATATTTTAGAACGTCATAAAAGTCATGAAAGAAAGACGTGTAATTTCTTTACTCATTTAGTTGAGCTCTAATAATATTTCAAGTTTACCCCGCGGCGTGACCTTTTGACGAGGATGCTGCGACTCTGAGTAAATATGTTCTTACTGCGGTCATCTGTCATCGGCTTAAACAAGGGTCCCCGGGGACAAAAACGTATTACAGTCCCGCTCCCCGCGCATCTCTCCCAGCTCCTGAGTCGGTAGTAATTACGAGCTTTGTGTTATTTTTAGTTCCACTACATTATTGAGACGTAGATACATTGTCGTCTACCTTTTCATAAATTACCAATATGTTTTTCTTCAATTTAAACACCAAAAACTAACGGCTCTCACATTAAATTTACGTATTATTAAAAATAGTAATAACTAAACCTAATTAATATAGTTCAAAAATTGTTGGCATATATTCGTTCAAATAAGCTACTATAGTTTAAACTCGGTCGTGTTTATTCAAGGACAACATATAGTAGCACCGACCAAGGATAATAAAACTTCAAATGAATTACGATGTTTGTAAAGCTTATCTCAACAGCCTAAATGTAAACTCCAACTAATAATAAACCACTGATAAAATGCCCTCTAGACTCGTACAAACAAATTCTTTGATCACTTCTATTGCTGTGACGTAAATATAAATTGGGTCATGTATTCTAATGAATTATGAAGTTGAAAATTAATTAACACTTCCTCAATTTCATACGACCCATTAGTATACATCAAAGGAATTAATTTTGGAACCTGTTTTCGAAATAAACGCGAAATTAATTAATAGGTACAAATCTGAGTGAAGCTAGCGAAGAACGAAATTAGCAATACCTAATTCCTTTCTGTTACGTGACTCTTCTTAAATATGGAAAATTATTTCACTATCCTCTAAGTATGGAAAATTATTTTCTGACTGACATCACTCTAGCTGCTTCTCATCATGACTGCTTAGTAGACAACGAAAATAAGGCAATATAGATATTGAAGCTTCGCGACCTTTGTGTCATGACACAGAGGTAGAAAAACACTGAGATAAATTCTACCTATGGTCGTAATAACTGGTATTAAACTACAAGTAAATAGTACCCAGCCTAGGTAACTTTTACGGTTTGTTTTAAATAATAGAGCGCAAAAAGTTATATTTATTTCAATTATAGATATCGCAAATGTTCATAATTTTTTATGTCGAGTTAAAAGCTTTTTATCAAATGGATTTTATATGACTCTGTAAAGAGTCTTTGAGTATTTCCGACCTTTGGATGTCTTCCAAGACGTAAGGATTTATCTTGTACGCTTATATGGAATATAAAATAGAATAAGTATATCTTAGGTTTGTTAATCGCCAGTAGGCAAGGATTTGGAATTGTTGAGGGCAATGTCCGACAATGCCCTGACACAGTTTAAGGTCTATGAAGATTTGAAGATAAGCTTTAGATAAACGAATGTGGAATTAGTTTCAGTTGCGCTGGTAAAGTTTTTGAAGACAATTTGCTGCAAGTGAAATAAAATTAAAAAAGTCCAATTTGATTTATTCGCGTAGGTTTAAGAGATTACGATGCATCTTAAAATTTATTTTTTTGATTAATTCCTTTTTAATTAAAGATGTATCGTTGTGTATGAAAATTATAAATTCTCATTCATTCATTTTTTCAGTCGTACCCAAATCAAATTGCAGACACCAATGACATTTTAGAATTTGCTCAACTAAGAAGATGGTATCTATAACTGACGGTTTCTACTGTCCAAAAAATTTTACAGAAATATATCATTATCTCCGTTTCTTCGAAGAGAGTGAGAGGGATATCGATATGTTTTTGTTTGTCTGTTTCGGCAATCGAAACCCTCGGTAATGTAAATTTAAATGCAGCATCAAAGACATTCCATTCGTAACAACCAAGAATTTATATTGGATTATTTTATCCGATTAAGAATCAAACTCTTCATTTATTTTGTACATTTTTTATTTATAAAATATGTTTGCCAAATTTTAAATTAAACTTCATTGATGAGTTTAACGAGTGTATGTGGTTAGTTTATCGATTAAGGAAAACAAAGTATGACGACCTCGCGGTTATAAATGTCTTCTGAGTAATGTTTTACAACTTTATTGAACCTTGTAGATTACTTTTTCAGGCTTATTTGTGTATTTACGCTTTGCCTATAAATAATATTTTTTAGACAATAAAATATAGAAAATATAGTGAATAAATTATAGTCAAGTCCAGAATTTGTCGAGAACAGAGCGAAGTGGAAGTAACTGATTAGGGAAGCCGACCTCACCATGTGGGACACTCGTTTGCCCCTTTTTCTTATAAAAAAAAAATACCCGGTCTACTACTAGCGGCATTTATTTCAATGTAGGTACGGACCTTGAAGTCTTTTCGACGAACTTGAAAATTCAATTTCTAAAATACCGTAATATTTAGTGATTTTACAAATTTTATGTTACAAAGGTAAAGTGATGATGTGGGTGGATTATGAGAAAGAGGATATGCGTAAGAAATAAGTGAATTAAGATCAATAGTAATAATAGTACATACTGTGTATAACCTCCGTAAGGAAAAGGGCAAGAAGATTATGAATTATTCTGCTCTACAATAAAATATGGCGATTATTTTGTTCATTTCTTAAGATTAGAAAATCTTCTGTAATCTATTTTTTCTGAGCTGATCACGGGAATAAATATTTGTTGACTCTAATTAATTTGTAAAACAGAATTTTATTAGAAGGGTTTCGAGAAATTTTGTTCTCTATATTTTAGTTTTAGGATAAAAAAATACGTGTGATTTATTTATATCAAGCAATTTTATTGACAATATTTTTATAAGTTCGTAGTTAATTAAAAAAAAAAACAGTTATTTAATTACATACATGATGAAAAAAGTATAGATAGGTGTTGATGAATAAGGGTTTGGAATTAATTATTCTTGTACCGAGTATCCGAGTTATTGAAAATACTCGTACAAATCGGATTAGACAGATTTGAATTTGACAGAACTTTGTTTCGGAAACGTCCCTCACTTTATGCTGAATGGATTTATTTTAAACTTAATTAAGGCTATTCCCTCGTTTAGTGACGATTCAAATTATATTTGAAAGGATTCCGAAATCCTACTGAGCGTAATTTGATCTGCGTTTAGATTTTAGAATCATTTATTTGTTTAATAGGATGATTTTAATATTATATCAGCTTACATTTGAATTTATATAACAACTTCTTGTTTTACTGATTGCAATTTTAAAACATGCATACGATTTTAAAGATTAAAAATTAAAAATATTTTTTGTTAATCAAACGTAAGTATATTTCTACATTTTGTTTAATAACATCAGCTTGTATATTTAAAGAGATATTTATTTGAGAGGGTGGTACTAATTATTACTACGTTTTCGGTTGTTATGAATTCATATAAGCTAATTTTCAAAGCGACCGCACAGCACCGCATGGACTTTGCGCTCGTCATATTTAGTATGAAAGATAATGGTGTCATGCGTCATGGAGTCAAGATATCACATAGCGAGAATTAATATCTTTAATACCCATGAGAAATTTTGGACGAAACAGCTGATGCTAAATGAAAATGTGTCTTAAATAAGTGCAAAAAAGGTCGAGTATACTAAAATCAAAATTTCAATTATCTTTTAATTTACGTTGGATGTCTTTACGAAGCTTGAAATTAACCTTGTGGTATTAAAGTTTGTCTTTATAAAGTCAAGACTTTGTTTTAAAAGTTTAATTATTTTGTTATGATGTTTAAAAATGACCTTACCTGAGGTTTAATTACTTCTATGGAAGTCATGATTGCGCTAGTGGAAATAGCAGACATGCCTCGTAGATATATGTAGTACCTGCACACTACCAGAGTTGCGAGGCTGGTCGCGTAAGTGGAAATGTCGTTTAAATGTTATTATTGTAGTATCTGTATTCATAAACAAGTGAATGATTTGTTATCTGTGCATTTTTATGTTTATTCAGAGGGTACATTAAAATATCAGTCTTGCTCAACATGGAGTTTTATTACATGGTGACAGCGGTGTTAAATTACGATTTTATTAGAAAAGTGTAGTTTTGCGCTAAAATGGAGCACGCTAGACCTCCAGCAGAATTAATTTTACAAGGTGGGCCGGCGGCGCGCGCAGACGCCTGGCGAAAGTGGTATAAACAGTTTCAAGTCTTTTTGAAAGCGTCGGGAGTACACAAAAGTACAAAAGATGTACAAAGCAGTCTGTTAGTGAATTTAATAGGCCCGGAAGGTTACGATGTGTATACTACGTTTAAATTTACGAAAGATGAGGACGCCGAGGATATCGAGATTTTGGTGAAAAAATTTAATGAACACTTTGGATCGAAGCAAAATACGACGATCACCAGATTTAAATTTTTTACGCGATCTCAAAACCGAGGGGAGTCCATAGACGAATATGTCACTGCACTTAAATTGTTGAGTCAGTCCTGTGAGTTCGAACATTTAGAAGACGGCTTGATACGCGACAGAATAGTTTGTGGAGTAGCGGATGGCGTCGTGAGGGAAAGATTACTCAGGACCGAGGATCTTACGCTGGCTAAGGCAGTAAAAATATGTCAGGCAAATGAAATGTCTAACGAGGAGACTCAGCAGATAGAAGAAACAAAAGGCGGATCGGCGGAGCCGGAGCCGGGAGCGTCGGGCCTCGCGGTGGACGCCGTGGCGGGCGCGTGGGGCAACGGGCGGCGCGGGCGCGGTCGCGGCGGCCAACAGCGCCCCCTGCCGGCGGCGCGTCGGCGCTCCGAAGTTTCGCCGCGAGTTAAATGTCTTTGTTGCGCTAATTACAATTGCAATAGCGATATTACCTGCCCAGCTAAAAAAGCTATTTGTTTTTTATGCAATCAAATAGGACATTTTAAAAAGTGTTGTCGGCAAAAGTTTTATAAAAAAGTAATGCAATTAAACGAAAGTTACGAAAGTGATAGTGATAAGGATCTTTATCATGTTTCGACTCTTCGTGAAAAGTGTAAGGACAACAAGTATGGCGGCAAATGGTATGAATATTTAATTTTAAATTGTAATGGAAATCGCGAGTTATTTAAGTTAGATACGGGTTCAGATCTAAATGTTATTTCTATAGATACGTTTAAAAGACTAGGATGCGACTTTGCTATTTTATATTCAGATAACACAAGAGCGCAGTCATTTTGTGGTAATTACTTAACTGTTGTCGGAGCATGTGATTTGTCATGGACATACAAAAGTCGTACATATAATTTGCATTTCATTGTTACTAAACATAATTGTCAAAGTGTACTCGGTAAAAATGCTTGTGAAGAATTAGGTATGATAAGGCGTATCCATACTATTGACATTACATCTTACGACGATTTGTTCAAGGGGTTGGGCAAGTTACCGGGTAAATATAAAATTGTAATCGATGAGAGTGTACAACCGTCGATATGTCCTGTTAGAAAAATACCTATAGGTGTTAGACAAAAGTTGTTAGTCGAATTGAATCGCATGACGGAGTTAGGCGTGATACGAAAAGTTTCTCATCCGACGGAGTGGGTTAACGCGATAGTGGTGGCCGCCAAGAAGGACGGCGGCATTCGCGTGTGTCTTGATCCGCGTCCGCTCAACAAAGCCGTGCGCCGCGCACACTATCCGTTGCCCACGCTCGCGGAGATAGCTTGCAGGCTGCAAGGGGCCACCGTTTTCAGCAAGCTCGACGCGCGCTCGGGTTTCTGGATGTGTGAGATCGATGATGCGAGCGCCGATTTATGTACCTTCGGGACGCCTTTCGGGCGTTACCAGTTCTTGCGCTTACCGTACGGAATTAATTGTGCACCGGAAGTTTTTCATTCAAAAATTCGACAGATTCTAGAGGATTTAGAAGGCGTTGACTCGTTCGTAGACGATATTGTCGTTTGGGGCGTAAATATCGAAGAACACGATAGGCGCTTAAAGGCCCTTCTCGATAGGGCCAGAGAAGTAGGTATTAAATTTAATCGTAAAAAATGTGAATTCGCCGTAAAACAAATTAATTATCTAGGTCATACTTTCAGCGCTAGCGGCATGCAAATAGATAAGAGTAAATTAAGGGCTATTACGGATATGCCACCACCTAAAGATAGGCCGTCTTTGGAACGTTTTTTGGGCATGGTTAATTATTTATCGAAATATATACCGAATTATTCCGAGGAAGTTTATCCGTTGAGATGTTTGTTAAAAAAGGATAGCGTGTGGTGCTGGGACAGGGTACAGGAGGCGGCGGTGACGCGCGTCAAGCGGCTGCTGAGCGGCGCGCCCGTGTTGGCGTTGTACGAGACGCGCGCGCCAGTACTGGTGTCAGAAGTGGTGCTGCAGCGAGGTCGTCCCGTCGAGTTTGCCTCCATGACGCTTAACGATACGCAATGTCGCTATGCGCAGATTGAAAAGGAATTACTGGCTATCGTTTTTGCGTTGGAGCGGTTCCATCAATATGTTTTCGGTAGGTCGGACGTTACGGTGGAGACAGACCACAAACCATTAGAATCCTTGTTTAAGAAATCTTTGGACTCGGTGCCGGCTCGCCTCCAACGCATGATGTTGAGGGCACAAGCTTATAATTTTAAAGTTGTATACAAGCCCGGAAAGTATATGTATATTGCGGATACACTGTCGAGAGCGCCGCTAGGAGAAATATTGTCGGATAACATTAGTAACGAAGTCGAGGAGCAGACCTGTTTTTTGTTAGAAAATGTCAGATTCAGTAGTGAAAAAACAAAACTTGTTAAGGAATTTACAGCCAAAGATGAAGAGTGTCAACTTTTAATACTCGCACATCCTGCTGCAGCTCTCGTTGAACAAATGTGGCTCGGTTTTAACTCCGCAGGCGTAAGTTTAGCTATTGGTACAGCCTACCGACCTCCATGGCTCAATATTGACAATTTTCTGGACGCTCTAACGGAATCAGTTGTTACTTTTTCAAACTTTGACTATACTATTCTCTTGGGTGACTTTAATGTTAATTTGCAAAATCTTCACGATAGTAACACAAAAAAGCTACTTGACTTCTTTAACTTTTTGAGCTTGAAACAGTACATAGATAAACCGACACATTTTACTGATCATAGTGAAACTTTAATCGATATTGTCTGTTCAAATATGCATGTCCACGATATTACTATAGACCTAATAAAAGACCTTAGTAGTCATGCATTTATTAAAGGGTTCGTAGACGTTAAAAAAGTCAAACCATCACCGCAAATTAAAACGTTCAGGCCACTTAAGGATATTGATGGAGGTAACTTTAGTCTGGACCTAAATTCCATCAGGTGGGACATTGTTCTTAGTGATAATGTAAACGACATGGTCACTGCATTCAATACACTTGTAAATTACTTATTCGATCGGCATGCACCTGTCAGAACCTGTCGTTTAAAGCCAAACTTTCATCCTTGGCTAACCTATACCGTAAAGGAAATGATGAAACTCCGAGACAAAGCTTATATTAAATATCGTCGCACCAACCTAGATATACACAAACAACATTATAAAGAGATGAAACAGGTTGTTAAATCCGCAATTCATAAAGAAAAATGTGGATATTTTCAACATCATGTGAACAATAATTTAAACGACCCACGCAAACTATGGAAAAATTTGTATAGGACGTACAAAACAAGTACGGATTATGATCTCCCACACCATCTTTGCGATCCCGATTTAATAAATGAACAGTTCCTTGACGTTCCCGGCAAATGTATTGCAGATTTATCACATATTTTACATTTTACTTGTAATCGCTTCAGTTCCAACGTTTTTAAGTTTAAATCAATATCCGAAGAAGATGTCATTAGTGTTATTAGAACAATAAAATCAAATTCTATAGGTGTTGATGGCATATCCCTAGACATGATACTGCTGACGTTACCGCAGACATTAAGTGTTATTACATATATAATAAACAAATCCCTACAGACAAGCACATTTCCCGACATCTGGAAAATTGCAATAATTAAGCCGATCCCTAAAAAACCTCATCCCACGGTTATAAAAGATCTGCGGCCGATAAGTATCTTGCCTTTTTTATCAAAAATCCTGGAGAAGATAGTGTGCATACAAATAATAAAATACCTAGAATCTAACGATATTTTGCCAGGATTACAATCGGGATTTAGACAAGCTCGGAGTACAGCAACAGCTTTACTGAATGTTGTGGATGACGTTCTGGCTGCGCAGGACATGGGTAAGGGGACCATCCTTACCTTGCTTGATTATTCCCGTGCATTTGATAGTATTAATATTACTTTACTTTTATCTAAGCTTGCTTACTACGGGTTTGATAGTTCAGTCGTCAGATGGTTTGCCAGCTACCTATCTAAGCGGTCTCAGTTTGTCAAGATAACTCTGGCTGACGGTAATAACCTAGAATCGACTCTAAAATCTGTTAACCGGGGTGTCCCGCAAGGCTCTATACTTGGTCCTATCCTGTTTATAATATACACCGCCGATTTAATTACTAACATAAAATTTTGTAAGTATCATTTGTACGCGGATGATCTTCAACTATACATCTCATTCAAACCGACCGAAAGTCACTCAGCTATATCTCAACTTAATGATGATCTCAACAGCGTAGTTCAATGGTCGGAAGCAAATTGTTTAGTTTTAAACCCGGAGAAGTCTAAATTTTTAGTACTAGGAACGAAATCTCAAATAACTAAAATTGTATCTAGTGGTCCCTCCATATTTGTTCGTGGTAAAAACATTGAGCGGGTAACACAAGCACGCAATCTTGGTTTATTGTTAGATGGGGACCTTCGTTTCCAAGATCACATCTCTAACACCGTACGGAATTGTTTTTTTAGATTAAAGACTTTGTATCACATTCGCAACTATTTAAGCGTAAAACTGCGTATTCGGGTGTGTGATGCATTAGTGCTATCAAAATTACACTACGGTGATGCAGTCTACGGGGAGTGCCTACTAATTCGCACTCAAAAACTCATTCAACGAGTTCAGAATGCCTGTGCACGATTCTGTTTTCAGATTCCTCGAAGATCACACGTAACACCTTACCTGAATAACGCTAACTGGCTTAAAATGAAAGCAGCTCGACAACTTCACTTTGCCACACTTCTCTTCGGTATTATTAGATCACGTAAACCCCTATATTTGTTCGACAAACTTCAGTTCTCCAAACGGCATGAGAGAACCATTTGTGAACGTCTACTCTGTCCTAAGCACCATTCGGCAGCATTCCGAGGCAGTTTTTGTTACAACGCTGCAAAATGTTGGAACAACATACCACCTCCTCTGAGGTGTTTTAAATCTAAATTTACCTTTAAAAAAAGATATAAAAACCTTCTAATTGATAATCAAAAAACCTAGATATTGCTGTGTCAAATTGTTTCGGCATCTCGGAGTTGCCTGTATATTAGTAGTTTTTATACCTTTGTTTGATTTGTGTTGTTTTTTTTCTTTTATTACTATTTTTTTATTATTTTATATAACGATCATAATTGTTGATTTTTTTTTTGTTCTCTTTTAGGTCTGTTTGTTACATTTGTTAGTTGTAATTTTTGTCATAAGTTTAAGTCTCACGGTTGACTGAGCATTTATTCTAAATATTTATTTATAGTTTTTCTTTTATATTGTTTACTGTACTCATTTTTTAGGGTTCATTGAAAATCGGCGCTGCGGTACCCGCCGCAGCACATGTCGAATGAACACCTTTTCTTCTGAATAAATGTATTTCTTTCTTTCTTTCTTTCTTTCTAATATCGTATATAGGTAACGGTTGGCCAGACAATAAATACGAAGTCGATGAACGTGTTCGCGCGCAGTGGTCCTACAGGGAATTATTTGAATACGTCGATGGCATAATTTTTAAGGACAATCTTGTGTATATACCGCGCGGTCTGCGTAAGGAGATGATAGAACGCGTTCACGACGGGCACATGGGCATAGACCGTTGCAAGCGGCACGCGCGCGAAGTCATGTTCTGGCCGGGCATGTCGCGCGATGTCGAGCAGCGCGTGCGGCGCTGCGCAGCGTGTACAGAGCGCGCTCCGCGCCCCCCGCGTGAACCCCTCTTGTTTCATCACATACCTGATATACCCTGGGTCAAGGTAGGTTCAGATATTTTTCAAATAGGAAAAAACTATTATCTTATATTAGTGGATTACTTTTCGAATTTTGTTGAGGTAGTTATGTTAACGAATATTTGTAGCAGATCAGTTATCGGCGCTTTAAAGGAGCAATTTGCTCGACACGGCATTCCGGCCCATCTGGTGACAGACAACGGGCCCGCTTACGCGTCGAAAGAGTTCGCATCGTTTTGTAGGACGTGGGGTTTTGATCATATCACGACGTCGCCCCATTATCCGCAGTCGAATGGACGGAGTGAGAGAACTGTTAGAACCGTAAAAGAAATGTTAAAGAAATCGTATTTGTCGGGCACTGATTTTTATCTAGGATTATTAAATTTTCGAGCGACACCGCGTGACGGCATCGCTTCACCTTCGGAGTTATTGATGGGTCGTAGGATAAATACTCGGCTTCCCATTCATCTGAGCAAACTTAAACCTTCTCGAGACAATAGCGAAGATTATAAAAACATTCGAGAAAAACAATTTAAGTGTAAAACTAGATACGACTGGCACACGAGGGCGCTCCCGGAGCTGCAGGCCGGGCAGGAGGTGATCATCGCGGACGGAGTGAGTCGGCGCAGGCGCGGCCGTGTGCAGGCGCGCGCTGCGCAACCACGATCTTATTTTGTTAGTGATGCCGCGGGCAGATGTTGCAGACGTAATAGGCGGCATTTGATTAATATTGGTCAGCAGGGCAGTGCCTATGGCGCTACTGAACCCACTGAGAGCGGCTGCATCCCGGGAACGTCTAGCGCAGACTCGGCATTACAACGCGACCTAGGTAACGAGGCCACCACAATCGCAACGTCTTCACTCTTACCCAATAATAATGCGAAAAAAATTGATGTTAGGCAGGCGGCTATTTCAGCGAAAAATAAGTTTAAAAATTTGTTTCCGTAATTGAAGTTTAAAATACTTATTTAGTTTTACATTAAGCTAAATGTTAATAGTTTATTTTTTTTTCTCTGTTATTATTAAGGTTAAAAAAAAAAAAGTATTTACTTTATGTTAAGTTTAAGTTTTGCTGTTCTAATTAGTTTGTAAGATTTTTGCATAGTGTTTTGGTTAAAAAAAAAAAAAAAAAAGAAGAAGGAGGATGATGTAGTATCTGTATTCATAAACAAGTGAATGATTTGTTATCTGTGCATTTTTATGTTTATTCAGAGGGTACATTAAAATATCAGTCTTGCTCAACATGGAGTTTTATTACAATTATCACTCCATTTCTTTGGTTCTTAGCTTGGGTTTAACTCACGACGGCGAAGGACAGTGCCAGTCAGATTCGGAGAGGGGTTCAGTGATGGCCCCCACAGTCCTCGCCACGATGCATCACTTTTCATGGTCCTCGTGCTCCAAGGAACAGTTTCATGAGAAGTCAAAGTAAGTATTACAATATTCTAGACTCTAGTGGGTATCTAATGTTAGGGGAAAAAGTGTCCTATATCAGCGAAATTAAGGTATTGTTTACTACAAGTAGCAATTGAACCACGGTTAGGACAAATAAGTTCTAGAAATAGATAATGAACTACTTCAAAATCTATCTTATATAATTAAAGTCCAAACATATCTCCATTAAACATTTACAATTACTTCGGATATGTTTAGATAGTAAAAATTAATGTTTGGTCCAGGAAATGGTGGTGCTTACATGAGCGAAGTCAAGACGAAGGTGTGGAACTCGGAGGTGCCAAAGAACTTGCCAACTTTCACTTCACAATGGACGAGCAGTGCCGGACTGAATTCGGTGAAGGGTAAGTAATCAATAGGCAACCTGTCCAGGCTTGGCTGGGGTAAATAGACAGTTAAAAAAACACATAAAATATAAACATAACACAACGTATTTCTTGTTAAAAGGTGAACTTAAAAACCATAAAAATTGTGGAAGACATTTTAAACTACATAAAATAGTACTCCATATTTCTCAAAGACTTCAAATGTATTCAAGGAATAGGTACAAAGTGTTCATTTTGATTTGTATAGCCAAACATTTAGTGACGTAATAAATAAAACATTAAACTTTGTACATAATTCTAGGATGCGATTTCTAAAATTAGTGCTTCATGCATTTCTCCTGCACAGCGGGCAATGCTTATCATAAATATTGATACGTTGTTTCCTGCTGATGTTATGAAATGAGGTTATTTCCAATTATTTATCATTTTAGCTAGAATTTAGTTCGATTTTGTCTGTTGAAAACGATGATTTTTAAGACAGAAGTTCGAGTAATGTATTTTTTTATCCATAAATGAATCGAAAGATCAATCTGTATCTAGCTAAGTATTTTCAGGTCACTTCCAAATGGATTTACATTAGAACTAACCATAAAACCGACATTATTAATCACATTTTAATCATCGATTAATAACGCGTATTTAATATGTAAAATTTTACAAATTTGTCAGTACCAGAATAAGGGTAAACACACTAGTAATTGGCTGGCTACAACATGTCGACTTGTCCGTCTCAATAAGAGTTGCCAAATACAGGGCTTGTTGCGAAGCGACAGCTGGAGCAGAGATTTCTCCGATAATCCATTTACGTATAATGAAATTCGCGGGCACTCGTCAGCCGAGCGAATACTTCTATTATTGCTAGAGAAAAAAATTATTTTTCACATAAATCCTCACAATGGCAATACCGATATTAAAAGTAAATCCAATGAGTGATATGTGATAAAAGGAGGAAGCCTAGATTAAACATAATATATGATTGCACGAATCAACAATACTTTTAACTAAACTACAAAATTTAGAATTGATCAAATATCTTAATAGTGTCTGTTACGAGGGTGAATCAAAAAATTCTTGGAATCAATATTAAAAAATGCAAAGATTTAAATAATAATATTTTATTTTTCTACATAATCTCCCTCCAATGCAATGCATTTAGAATAACGCGTTTCTAACTTCCTTATTCCTTGTGAAAAAAAATTATTTTCTTGACTCTCGAAAAAGTCCTCTACGGCAGCTATAACCGCGTCATTATCGTGAAATTTTGTTCCACGAATTTCCTCTTTTAATTTTGGAAATAAGTGAAAATCACTTGGGGCTAAGTCCGGAGAATATGGTGGGTGGTCAAGGAGATTGAAGCCAGCACAGCGGATTGCGTTGAGCGCAACTTCCGATCGATGAGCAGGAGCGTTATCTTGAAGGAACAACACGCCCAACGACAGTTTTCCACGACGTTTTTCTTTAATCGCTTCACGCACTTTCGGGATTAAATTTGCATAATAGGGTCCAGTAATCGTCTGGCCTTTTGGCATGTAATCAATAAAAAGGATTCCTTCACTATCCCAGAACACAGAGGCCATAACTTTGCCAGCGGTAGGAGCAACTCGAAATTTCTTGATGGATGGAGAGGATGGTCGTTTCCAAGACATGCTTTGTCTTTTAGTTTCAGGATCAAAATGGTGGACCCACGTTTCATCCATGGTGACAAGACGACGGCAAAAATTATCCGAATCACGCTGGAACATTTCGAGATTACGCTTGGAAATTTCCAAACGTCGCTTTTTGTTTTCGTCGGTTAACATTCGTGGCACCCATCTTGCAGACACTTTTTTGAACCCCAGTGAATCAATTAAAATGGATTGAACGCTACCAAAAGATATCTTTAGGATCTCAGCTATATGTTTTATAGTCATTCTTCTGTCTTCCAAAACCAGATTCTCAACCTTTTTGACATTTTCTTCTGTAACGGAGGTTGAAGGCCGCCCAGAACGCGGGTCATCTTTACAGCTTGATCTACCTCTTTTAAATTCAGCCACCCAGTACGCAACCGTAGAATAGGGTACAGCATCACCCCCTAATGTCTGCTAAATGTCCAAAAAAATTTCCTTCGTAGACATTTTTTTCAAACTAAGGTATTTTATCACCGCACGTAACTCACTTTTATCCATAATTTTGACTTTTTAGCAACTCGTTGCACAAAAAAATTTATTACATGCGAACGAACTGACAAAAACAAGTGACAGTCTGCATAAATATAGTGTGATAGACACTCTTTAATTTGAATATCGAACTTGATCCAAAAAGGTTTCATATATATGCACTTCTAAGAACTTTTTGATTCACCCTGGTAATTGTAACTTCTGTTCACTACTGTAGCCCATATTTAATTTTGGTCTAGCTATGATATTTTCAGTTAGGTTAGGCTTCCCACACTGGAAGCTGGTCATCGAGATGCTTTTGGTATTTCATACTTTTTATCGCCGTAACATTACACAAAATACAAGACTTAGCTGATGAAAAAAATCAGATATGAATTGTGTATCTTAAACTAAATATGAAAATTATTTGATGTCCGTGCGCACATCGCAACTAATTGAGGATAAAGTATACTTTAAGCCAGACGATAAACATATTAGAACAATAGCCTAAATATATATCTAAGGTATACAGTATACAGTATAATATAAATGTGATTTAGCTATTCGGGTGACATCAACAAGGAAATAATAAAGAACTTTAGTGGCACAGATAAGTTGTCAATGAAGTGTGAGAACATGACGCACGTCTTATTTGTTAAATCGAGAGAAGCAAATACATTTGTTGAAACTAATATTAATAAAAACTGACAAATCGCAAGTTATAGCATATTAAATGGCCAATCGTTTTTTGTTATAAGTGTCTGCATCCACTGAGCGCTTTGCTGCGTAACACCGCGCTAAGTACTAAAATTTTATAGATATTTTAGCCAACATATAGCAGTCGTGGTCGCACCAGTGGTAATAAAACACACGTTTCTATGCAAATGGAGGTAGTACGCGGCCGATCGCGCACGTCTGGAAATAAGTGGAAATAGACATTAATGATTAATTCTGACGACAAATGGAGTCTATTAAATAAATTTCTTTCAAGCCATATGACAATATTTTAGTGGTATATCCATAAGACTATATTAAAGATGTTATTTAAATTACTCGAGATCTCTTAGAAAATTTATAGTTATTGACGTTTTCCATCCGAATATTTTACGACGTATTTCACATTGTAAAATGGTGAAATGAAAAACAGTACACTTAAAAGATTTTTGCAAGGAGAACGTAAAGAAGAATTTCGAAAGACGGCAAAATATACTTTAACTGATGATTGTAGACAGAAAAGAATAATAAAATAGAAGATTGTTTAGCCAGATAAACAAAATAAACATTAATATACTATAGATAAAAATACCGCAAGTAAAAATAGGAATACGATGTATCACATGTATAAATTCATGAGTCCTTATTTGTTTCTAACTTTGAATTGTCCAGAAAAGACTTATGAGACCTTGGCCAACTGAGCTCAGCATACCGTATGTGTACATATAAGGAACATCATTAAACACCTATGTACGGATGTCGAGTCAATTGTTTGTAACGCATGAGTCACAGGAATTCGGGCTGCGCCCAACTCGAAACTATAATTTGAGGCTAATTATCTTGAACAAAGGACCTTAGATTGTTATCAGCGGTATGGGAGGCTCCAGTTGAAATAATTGAAGATAAATTGCTTTAACGTTTGCTTAATACTATTGTCTCTCTCATAAAGAATTATTCGTGAATTTCGTAATATGCTTTCTTGTTTAAATAAAAACAAAAGTAAACCGGATAACTTGTATTTACTACAGCATTTTGCATTTGTTTTTCACCACGCTTGAACATTAAACTCATCTATAAACTACAGAAAGAATACTTCCTCGACACATCCAAGCAGTATACCAGATCCAAAACCTAAGATTTGTTATTAACAAATAATGAAACAACAAAGAAATAAGTCCATTTGGGAACAAATTCGAGGAAGCATATTGTGACATTTAAAAGCTTTAAGTTTAACAGTTCTGTTTGTTATCAGGTTCTCGGTGTGCAAGTCTATAAAGATGCGGTCGGTGTGCGCCAAGCTATGGTGTGCGCACCGCACCGTGCCGCACGTCTGCCGCTCCAAGCGCGCGCCGCCGCTAGAGGGCACTAGATGCGGAACTAATAGGGTAAGTGCACCAGTTATGGACCATCATATGAAGAAACATATTTTAAGCAGTAAACCTTGTGCGCCGACCTCACGTTACTAAGTAAGGGCAATTATATTGAAAGTATTTTTTGTAGATGGGACAATAAATGGTATCTTATTATTTTTTTCTTTCTTTCTACTACAGCTGGTCTAACCGGAAGAGCACCTTTTATTTTATTAAAAGATCAGCTCCATCGTTGAATTTTTCTAGGTTTCGACTGACGATTAAGGCGCCGGAAACCTAATCTTCTCAGTAAATAAAATCTTCTCTGTTTTTGTTATAAGCATGTTTTTTATTAATGTTACAATACTTAGAAGTAACAAACACCTTTTCTTTCTCGCACAAATAAAAAACTATTTTGAATAAAAGAAAACTATATCCGTATCAACTGATATATGGCACAAAAATTACAAAGTTAATGCTCCTGTACTGTTATACTATGCATTCTCTTCTCACCGAGATTTGTTCGCGCCCATACGTGCCGTTCATAAATCTAACCACTTAGTTTTGACGTATGAAATGCTGACATTTTTGCGCTCGGATTCAATATGGAGTCAGAGTGCATTGGTATTTTGAAATGTTGCGCGAGAAAAAAAATATTTTATATAAAAACACGTAATTATTTTCAATCTGAGCTAACTTTCTTTTGCGTAGACAATTTTTTAAGGTATATGGAGACAAAGTGTTTGTCCTTCTGCTGCAATATGATATTAAAACTTCATGGTAACTATAAATGGTAGGATATTTTTTATTCTTTGAACCTTAAATCTGTAGTACAACCAGTATTGCAAATCGCTTTATTTCTACGTTTAAGGCATGGTCCAACATTTTCCCAGACAAGTTTAATGTACTATAAAAAAAACAAGTAAGGCTTACTGATTGTTAACTATATACTTAGAACTCTATAACTTGATCAATATAACTTGTATGGTTAGGACTGGTTTTTCTATCTGGTTTAAATGGTTATCACTCCAGTATACTTAGACCTGATATGGCTATCGTTTGGCAAATAACTTGGAGATAATTCGCCTTGGTTTGTTGATTACAAATATTTGCTTTAACCACTTGATAAATCTTGGATCAGAGGCTGAGTGCACTTTGCTATAAGTTATTCACTGTTCAAAACACTTGTACAAAAACAAGTTGTTATCCCTCTTACACCCTTTAAAAATGAGATAATAAGCAGTAAAAACTCACAACAGAGCAAATATTATCGATACACAGAAGCCACAAAATATTATTACCATTTTAATTTCATCTTACTCTTAACTTACTTAAAAACAAACATAATTATTATATATTAGCTGTAGCCCGCGACACCGTCCGCTCGGAATTTAAAAAAAAACTTAATAAGTAGCCTATGTGTTCTTCCAGACTGTTCTACATCTGTGCCAAATTTCATCGAGATCCGTTCAGCCGTCCCGGAGATACCTTTAAACAAAGATCCATCCATCTATCTAAATTTTTGCATTTATAATATTAGTAAGATAGGTTCTTAATTTTAAGGGTGATAATAGGTTCTTAATTTATTAGAGTGATAACAAAAAAAAATTGTAATTATACGTAAACATCTAACGTCGTTTCGTAAACATTATGAAGATTAATTGATTAACAGACTACGTGTTATTAAATGTAATATTATATTTGCCGTTTGAAAGACATTTATTATTGCATGTTACAGACGCCTAAGTGTTGAAAACAGATGTCTAAAAGCTCTCTGTAGTCTTCATAAATCTGGTACAAAGGAATCATGTCGTAAAATTGCATCTGTTGATAACAAGTGTTATAAAACGCAACAGTGATTTAATTTAGCTGACGTACGCGCGTTGTTAGAATAAAATCAACTTAATATTTAGTCTATGTGTTCTTTCAAACTATATTCTACATCTTTGCCAAATTATATAGACATTCGTTGAGCCGTTCTGGAGATACATTCAAACTTTCTCATTTATAAGTAAGATCTAAGATTAGTTGTTTGTTTTTAGCAAATATTGAATTTGAATCCATTCTTTATAGTCTTCTAATAGTGGTACTGTCAAAATTGGTTAACAAGTTTTAAAGAATTGTTAATACAGATAAAAACCAACTAATACGTGAAACATTGTTTTAGTACCTATACTTTGATAACAGTTCTTCTCAGCCACATGACTTTTAACTCATGTTAGTGTGACATGAATAGAATTATTTTAAAATTATAAAAGTACTCGTAACAAAGTACCTTATAACAGATACTGTGGACTTAATTAATGCTTCACGATCAGCGCTTGCATCACGACCCTAGAAAGCGCGTGTATACTAAGTGCCCAGTGCTCAGTGCATTGCAAAAATATATACCAATGTAATAATGCAGATATGACAACCACTTTGGATTCTACCAACGTACCATTCGTACACGCCGCGCGTTCGTGCGTCCGCATAAATTCATTGAAATCCTTTTTGAATGCAGTTCGAGCTTGAAATGAGAATTGATTTGCTTAATACACGTGTGAGATATTTAGGGAACAGAAACATGATTCAGTACAATATTATTAATGCTTACATTATTTTAATTTAGAATAGAAACACTGCACAAAAATGTTTCTTTTTTTAACTTATCAATTGCTAGCTGGATAAATAGTCTATAGCGCACATTTTTTGTTTATATAACTTACTAAATACTAAATAGGATTTAATACAACTATCTATTCAGGTTGAATTGAAAGATATTTACTACTTGTAAAAAATATTATACGTTGAATTGTCATTGTATATGTTGTTGATCGTCATTTTCTTTAAAGCACAGGAAGTCAGGTCTGGAATAATACCAATAAGGCATTTTGTATTACGTGCACATATAAACCGTCCATTGACCAACATCCCGTGGTAGAGGGCGCTGCACTGTAAAGGTGTAGGGTTACCAATTCACTGAGAAATCCAATATCGCTTCGTACGCCTCGCAAAACAACGGACCTCTTTTTATGACCACCCAATGGATATGAATTCGTATTAAATCCATTGATTGATTATGTTTTATACTGGTTGTACGAATTGTGGCAAATAACATGAAGTGGAAATTAAGAAATAAAAATATTTTATGTACCCATTTACAAACTGTGAATTTTAGTCTTAAGATCTGCAAATTTAAAATCCCATCCCATTATACGATAGTTTTGCTTGCCCTGCCACAATTATAATTGATTCATATTGAACATTGGAACTGGTTTTAAAAAAAACTAAATGGAAAGACAATATATCTTGCAGTTAACGTTCTGGAGTCAATTGATATTTATCCCATTCATACGAGAATATTTCAAAATACGTTAAATAAATTTCTTTTTTGCTTTTAAAAATATGGATGGATTTTCTAATTTCTAAAAGATTAAAAAGTCCCAAAAGACGATGGTTACCGGAAATACGAACACATAAACAATTTATTCCATACCGCACTACTTACCTACAATAAAAGATAAATTGTTAAGGATATAAACAAGCTACAAAATCTATATCCATGCAGTTTATGTTCCATTGCAGCAGGGTTAGCCAGAGATAATGGATTTCCATTTAGTGCTAACCGAGAAATGCCAAATTCCCTACATGTTCTACATTACCATATTTCGCTTTTAGTTGTGAAAACTGCAAGATAAAGTGAAGACATCTTGTAAAATAAGCATCAGAATTAGATGACCCGATGATGCATTGACGGCCTTTAGGACTGGTATATGCTCTTTTAAGACATTCATGTATTAAATATTTCTATAGTGGTGCGTGGATCATGTATGCGAGCTGATGCCGGGTCATGGGGACGAAGTCAAGGTGCACAAGGGAGAGGGACCGGGCACCGCGGAGTGGGGAGAGTGGGGGGCGTGGAGCGAATGCGGTGCTGACTGCGGTTACGGCATCCGGACACGCACGCGACGCTGTCGGTACAAAGGGTAAGTAGATAGTAAACAAAAATCAATGTTTGTATGTTTGTTCCCTATATGTTTCTAAACTACTGGACAGATTGTGATGTAACTTTGGTAGGATGTTCTGAGGATAACAAAGACGGTTTGTGTCCTAAGAATATAAGTTTTTTTTAAATAGTTTGTGATCAAATAAGATTGATGACAAATCTCATGTAAAATTAAATGACAAAGATTTTTTGAAACTAAAGTAAGTAAAGCTCAGTAAAGCTCTTACTCGCTCCATCCATCAAATCGGCTTCAATCTGTAAACACGGGCGTACAACAAATAAGCGACATGACTGGATACGGATGGATTGGCGTGTCTTCACAAACGATTACCTCTAAATTACTTTTACAATCCACTGTACACAAGAGGAAAGATCTTGATATTTAACGTAACATTTTATGTGCATTTTCAAGAAGGTTTTTTATTTTTTTAATACTTCTCATGGAGCATCAATTTACCTCTACTAATTTTACAGAACTTTTTTAGTTTCATTAGAAGGTTTAAATAAAATCTTATATAATAAGGTTTATGAGATCTTCGATAACAATATCAAGCAAAATCATTTTAAAGCTTCTTAAATTCAATATTTTTTTTGTTTCTATCAGCAGCATAATGTATAATTTCCACTGGCTCTCCCCAAATCTTGTGGTTAGTTGCTTAGTAGAAGAGGGGTGTAAGTTAGTTTAACTTTCAGGTCTGTCTCTGAGAGCGCTTGCGAAGGCGCCGGGTCCCAAGTGTCGGTGTGCTGGAAAGGAGCCGCGTGCGCGGCCACGCGGGACATCCGCGCTGACATGTGCGTGCGCCAAGCCAGCCACTTCATACCCCACGTGCATCCAGACGGTAACGCATCAATGCATTTGACTCTACCAAGATTTTTAACTACACTGTACCTCATTATCATCAACCTGCCCTTATCCCTATGGAGGGTCGGCACAGTATATACTACTCCTCCATACATCTCTATCAGCCGTCATATCTGAATTTACCCCCTTCTTACGCATATCCTCTTTCACACAATCCATCCATACTTTCTTTGGTCTTCCTCTACCTTTATAGCCATCCACATTCAATCTCATTACTTTTTTGTTTATATGATTATCATCCCTCCGCATAACATGTCCAAACCACGCTAACCTTCTGCTCCTCAATTTCTCGATAACTGGCGCTACTTTCAAACTTCCTCTGATATGCACATTACCTACATTAACTACACTGTACCTACTATTTGTATTTGACCGCATCAACTTGTTGTACTCGAATGTACCAACGATGACAGACAGCTTACTAACATGATACTTTATTGAATAACTAAACCGATTAAGGTTCGAAGAAAAAATTTATGAGCTCGTACTAACATATGATGTGCATTAAAGGTTTGAATTTAAAGGTCAGCGATGATTGAAGAAGTAATTTTGTACGCGTTCAAGTGTACTTTATGTTTGCTGTGCAGTAATGGAATGAAAAATGAAGTTCACACATTGAGATTTTATGTCTGACGAGCCAATAAGTTCAAGGGTTTTGTTCTACATGCGATCGCAAGTTTCTTATCCATTTGTTTTAATCGACAGAGTCAAAAAACTGCGAAGCATGGTGTGTAGATTACGCCGGAGGGAAACCTTCTAAATTTGGACATCTCCCTGATGGTGCACCCTGCAGCTACCAGAGACCGTTTGATCTTTGCTCTCAGGTAGTAAAATTTTGAGTTTTTTTAATAGATAAATATAATAGAACACTTTAAGAGTCAAAGACAGAAAATTAAGTAATCATAATCTACACAGTTTTCTAGAAACTACCCACTTTAAAACTGTTTATTCTATTTAAGGATTAGTTCTTATGAAATCTATTAGTAGCGATGCAACAATTGATGAAGTCTGTACCTATCGCATGAGTTCTAGGAATTGTAAACAGCAACATTCAATAGAATCATCTTACAGATATAAAATATATTGTTTTACGAACTCATAGATAACTGTGTGAATTGTACAAATATTTTTACAATTCACACACTTTGTATATTTTTTTGTGACTGAGTAGTCACTGTTTGTGTTAGTGTTGTGCATTGAAAAGAAGATAACAAACACTATATATTACTTATTTGTATACTTAAATATTAAATTTAATGTGGTTTTAATAACTGAGGTAACCTTCATCACTTTTTGACAGCTCTTAATTTCATGGCATTTAAGATACAGGACTTGCAGTTACATAGAATTAATTTTGGTTTCCGTAACGGATTTCAAAAAGATAAAATCTTGGATTTCATACCCGTGGTATACACCAACATACACCAGAAAAACAGTCATGTGAAGCAACATGTGATGTATCATATTACATCAACAAAATTTCTCTCCCTTAATGACCTCAGTAAAACAACAACACATTTATTATTATTACATTCCATAGCATTATTACGTCTCTCAAATACAACAAAACATTACTAAAAAGCATAGATCAAACGACAATTAGAAATCAAACTATTAGCCAAGCAATAGTCAATTTTGCATACACCTTTAAATAGGAAAAATTTAAAAGTCAATAAGCAAACGCATGAATCAATTTTAATCTTAATATATATTTTCCCATCAATCCGCAAACACAGGAAGTTATTTATTGCATGTACTATATTATCTGTAATATATTCACAGGGAACATGTGTTAAAGGACAATGTAACTCTACGGATCCAACTTGCAACTGGTGCCCAGATGGTTATTGTAACAACAACACACATATTTATACGCGAACACTTGGAAAAGGTAACGTTTAACAGTCTTACTAATATAATAAATGAGAAAGTTTGGATGAATGGATGGGTGGATGTTTGTTAGAAGGTATCTGTGGAACGGCTCAACGAATCATTATGAAATTTGGCGCATATGTAGAACATAGCCTGGAAGAATACATAGGTTACTTGTTAAGTTTTTCTATCGCGTGGACGGAGTCGCGGGCGACATTTATTTTATCAATTATAGTCATTAATGTTAGTTATATGAAACAATTTAAAACCAACAAGAAAGGCTCGCCACAAAAAGAATTAAAAGTCAAAAATGCCACAGTATTGTGTCTAACTTTTATTTTAAACATAAATCACTTTTAAATTAACATTCAATTTAGAATTTTTGGTAAGAAATCCTCATAAACTCTGTACTCTACCATATTTTTATTAGAACCTTATTAATGATTTAGAAATCTGGATGGATAGATTACAAATAAATGATTATGAGTTAAATTTAAACAGCGCATAAAAAGTAATATTTTTTCTTTCTCTTTGATGATCTCACATAGTCTGATAGATGTGGTAAACTGGCGACCTATTCGTGACTAAATATTTGCGTATCTCACAAATATTTATTTTATTATCGCTTGAGTGCTTTGTGTATCTTTCGCCTCCTTGACTTTGCATCATATATACTAAAGTACTCATTAGTTGTGTATAAAGTAAAAAAATGTGAGACTGACGAATAAATGAAGAATATATACCAGTCGAAGCACGACTATCAGAAGTCATAATTTTGTTATAATTAAAATAAATTACGCGGTAGTTACGTTCTTATAATGTGCCGCGATCGAAGAATCCACGAATGGGGATAGCAATTTGAATGTAATGAAAAAGATTTCCAAAAATGATCTTGATACAATTCGTTGGTCATAATTTTTATATCCGCAATTTTTTAAACCACGGGTAACGGAATTGCGAATAAGGAAGCTACTGTACTTGATTATTAATTATTATTAAGTAGAATGGCGGCCACATACAGGTCGACGCAGCGTGGGCAGGCCTCCCGCAAGATGGACCGATGATCTGGCAAGGTTGCGGGAGTATCATGGATGCGGGTTGCACAGGACCGATCATCGTGGCGATCTTTGGGGGAGGCCTATGCCCAGCAGTGGGCGTTACGAGGCTGAACTGATGATGATGATGTTGATTAATTAGATGTTGAAACTATTTGTTTTAGGTTGGACACGTTTAACGGTGATACCCCACGAGGCCCGCTTGCTGTCAGTACACCTATCCACACCAGTAGCACTAAACATCGCGATCCGGGAACGTAAAAAAAACAGACCGATCTTGGAGTTAACGAAACATCATTCCAGACGATTTGAACTGGACAATAAAGAGGATAAGTACCTGAAGTATGATCCCAACGTGCCACAGAACTTGCAGATAATAGAAGTTGATAGCAATGTGATAAATATCAAAGAAGGCGAGAAGTATGGATGGGAAGGGGAAGTTGTGGCGGCAGGGAGCCAGGTGCGGTGGAAGCAAACCGACACCGACATCTTTATAACATCGGATTCTCGACTACAGACCGATTTAATGATTATGGTAAGTGTAATTGGCATTTGGAACGTGAAGACCGATAATAAATCTGTTTTTGTTGCCTGTTTCATTTTAAATGGTGAATAACGTACATATATGTAATTTAGCATGTAATTACATCAATGTTGTACAGATTTCGTACGGATTTTCTTTTATCCAGTCAATTTTTTAAATCAAAAAGTAATATGAAATTAATAAATACACCACAAGAATAAAAGAATAATAATAAAATATAGTACGACGCATATTTAAAAGCATTATATTTTTTCATATATAAATTGTGTTGTAGAATTTCTGTTGTGAAATTATTTGGTTTTTAATTTAAATTAATATTTCTTTCAATTACAAAATCTACATGGATAGATACACATCAAAATAAGATGGTTTCGTTCAAACAATTTCTAAATGGTTGTTAATTAAAAAAACGTTTGCGAATGTTACTGTTTTTAGCCGACTTCAAAAAGAAGGAGGTTATCAATTCGACTGATTTTTTTTTTTTTATGTGTGTTACCGCGATACTCCGCCCCTGGTGGTCCGATTTTGATAAAAATTATTTTAATCGAAAGGAAGTGCTTGCAGGTGGGTCCCATTTTTTTGTTTTTTTTTTTATAAAGTAATAAAAATGTAGACATACATTGTTTAGTAGAAAGATGATTAATAGAAAATTTAACAAATGTATTTAGTTCCATTTATTACTAAACATTTTTTTATTTCGCAAGCAACAGCTACTGTAACTAGCGTAGTTAATTATCGTCAATGTTTGATTGGTTGGTTAACGTTTGTTTAATGTTTCCCTGAAAAAACTTAAGCTTCCCTTAAAAATACTTTCTTGGCTTTTGAAGTTTCAATCTTCTGAAAAATAATCGTCTTATTCCGACAAAGGGATAAAACTACTAAATGCTTAACGAAGCGAATCGTTTCATGACGAGGGTTACAGCGTAGACAGGTTTAATTATTCAAAGATGTTTTCAACTTGGATCGCTTCAACTCTACGATGAAAATCACCGTAACGCCTTTAATATAAAGTTTAAATCGTTTCATTACAATGGTAGTTACTGTAAAAGTTCCGTTTCTAATTCGCATCGATGTTAATTAATTTTATTGTAAAGTAAAATTAAATGTTATAGTCATTTTGCAAGACCTAAAAAAGCTAATCATGAGATTTATGAAGGACATTATTGCTTAATATCTAAAAAAGGTGTTGTGGATTTTATGAGGATTATCCATGAGTTTACATTGTCCAAAAACCGGTCCAAAATCTTTTTTAATCTTAATATTTAAAAGGAGAATAAGTTTCAGTAGAAACCAAACATAATATTGTTTTGTTATTCAGAAAGAGAATGGTTCTGAAGTAATAAATATTTGCTGATTGCCTGGTAAATAATATTTTTAGGCTCTTCCCGAGCGGCCGGTGGAGGAGAAGCTTTCAGTCGAAGTGTCAGTTAACTACAGCACGCCCGCACCTAGAGCGCGACCTATGGAGTACAGGTATGGGCAAAGTATTATATTCTGAGTTATGTCTCATAACTCTCTGTGTGTCACTGCCTCAGTCATAGGCAAATCGTTGAATAATTACGTTTCAGATCAGTTTTATAAAATACGCCAAGTAATTCCCATCGCATTTATATTTAAAACTTTTAATACAAACACCTTTACTCATCCTATGAGTAACGCAAAAATTTATTATTTATTTAAAATAATCTTTAATCACCTATGTTTTCATATTTACTATTTTATTTTAGACAAGATAAACAACTAACTACACGATTATAAAATAGCGTAGCATAATAAACTTTTTACTATGTTCATTTTAAAGAGGTCTAGTAATGCGGTTCAACCCGCTTGTCGTAAAACACACATATCTAAAGCAAATTGGCTTCCTGCCATACCACAGCCCGCATTAAACTGAGACCATGTGGCTAACGTTAAGCTATACTCGGAAATTCATTTTATATTTAACTAGCTATCGCCCGCGACTCCGTTCAAGTAGAATTAAAAAAAGATAAGTAGCCTATATGTTCTTCCAGACTATGAACTACATCTATGACATATTTTATCGAGATCCGTTGGAGGATCCGATCTGGAGATACCTTCAAACAAACATCCATCCATCTAAACATTATAAGGAATCACATAGAAACATAAAAAATATAGAGACAGCGCTAGGAGTGGTGTAACTATTTTTTGTGGAGTTCCCCGTCTTATTTCCACTGCGACTGCTACACAAAATTATACCTAAGTGAAAACAGGCACTAAATGTATACATATATTGTTATATAGATGGTCAGGAGAACGTGGGCCGTGCTCGGCATCGTGCGGCGGCGGTATGCGTTTGGTACGACAGAGGTGTCCACGCGACCAAAACTGCCCGCCAGCGCGCTACGAACGTTGTAACTCTCACAGGTAACTTTGGTCGTTAAATATCATCAAAAAAGCAATGATAAAAAAAATTAGAGACCGATAGATAGAGTTTAGACAAGGATGAGAGAAAATTTAATCAATTAATTCTCAATTATCACTTTCTTATCTTCGATATTGGGTCATAGCATTTCATTAAGAATCCATTCTTTTTTTATTATTATTAATTGTCAACAATAACTTTATAATAAGTTTGTCTGGAAATGTAGTCCGCATTAACATCGTAATTAATGGTCCAATAATAGATGTCATTCGCTACGAAATCTATTTTGTTGGCAGACTTCAACTAATTACTGCGATAATGGGCATTTGTTAGAGTTTACGACTGTTTGCTTAGTTGAGAATTACGTAAATTATAGAGAAACATAAACACAATTTACGCAATTCTAATTTGAAAACTTAGACGTTTTACGGTTTAAAAAGAAGGTCATTAAAAGGGATGGAGAATTCATTCTCACAAAAGTTTAGGATCCCAAAGGTTTTCTCACTGACCTTTTTGTCAAAGACCAAACGAAGAAAGGAAAGATCAGAGAATCTTTAAAACATTTAGCAATAATAACTGAGTTCAAAAATGCAATTTAAAAGCTCTTTTTAAATAACACTTCAAGTCTTTTCATAAGTAACAAAAAAAGTCTGAAGATGCAATAAGTGTACATTTCAATTGAAAAGGCAAGGTAAGGATTCGTAAGACGAGATTTGCAAACAGCTGAGTCAGATTATAAGAAATCTAAATCTCGCCTCAGCTATGTACGTATTCAAAGAATTCGTATCGACAAATAAAACTTGAAACGCTTGTGAAATTGAACAATCTAAAAAAACTCCACGTATTTCACATTTAAAAATTCATTTATATTTGTAACATTAATTATACGACAAAAATAGCACGTGTGTATTTCACTGTAAACAGTTTGCACCTTATAAAGTGAATGAAAGTCAAATAGAATTAAAAATTCTGTGTACTGGACTTCACAATCAAGAAGGTTTAAAAGAAAATTGAGGTTGGTACTTGTAAAAAAGGCTAATTTCAGTACTTTTTACTATTTCTAGTTGTGAATTCATGTGGGCGCCGGGCGACTGGGAGGAATGCAGTGCGACTTGCGGCGCCGAGGGCGTGCAAGAGAGACAACTATTCTGTGTACCTGCTAACATTAGGTACTAAATTATTTTAATAACGTTGTATATATTTCCAACCTATTCTTTCTTAAGTGACCTTCGTTTTTGCAATAAGCTTAAACTTAAGAAAGCTTTAAGATATGGACTAAGTAAGTACTAACATAATAAATAGTCTTAGATGAAATAGACACCTTTCTACTAGTAGTATTATACTACATTCTAGTAATACCACTACTACTCTTAACTATAAGAATAAAACTATTATGTCTCAAATATTTTTCAGTGTATTAACAAAAAAAGAGCTGATACGACGTAGTGTATCGCCGGCGCTGTGCCCGCCGAGCAAGCCGGACAAGCAGCAGCCGTGTAACCGCCTGCCCTGTCCAGCATACTGGCAGGAGATGCCCTGGACTCCGGTATATATACTCTTTGTAGTCTTGTAATATAGTAATTAGTTTAAGCTCAAAATAGATACAAATACAAATACAAATACAAATACAAATACAAATATACTTTATTGTGCACTATCATGGAGTTACAAAAAAGGAAAGTACAATTTAGATGTACTGCTTCTACACCTAGGTATATCACCGTAAACAGAGGTTGTCAATATCAATATATTTTTGTCCTTTCCAGGCGTGTTATTCTCACCTGGAGTGGGATCACTCTAGCTGGGGTCGGCATGCTAAGTTTTCTTGCCAATAGCTCGTTTCGTAATCATGTCACCTTTCACGCAATCCACTCAAAGCTACGTAGTGGCAATCAATTCGCATAAAAAACACGAAAGTTAAATTAAACTATCTATATATCAAAATATCAAATTTCAGTGTTCGGCGACATGTGGGCGAGGTGTCTCCCATCAACCTCTGCGGTGTCCAGCGCCAGATGAGGCGTTGTGTGGACCGAAGCCCCGCGAGCATCGGCGCCGCTGCAGGGTTCGGCACTGCCCGCCCTCGGAGCGGCCGCACGCGCACTGCCCCGCCACCGACGGCACGCAGTACTGTGAGCTCTTCGCACGAGACCAGCTAGAGAGGAACTGTGTTGTACCGCCCTTTAGAAAGTACTGTTGTAACGCCTGTCGTGCTATCGAATCTAACTCGGATAATGGCCATTAGTGTACTGCTTGATGTACTGACATGTTTGTAACCGAGACAAGCTCTTCACGAATTAAAAGTTCGAATCACAGGGGCGATGCACCTGACAGGGACAACGGTTGAAAAATGATATGTCCGACGGCATAGTAAAGTTGTTCGGTTATCTTGGAACTAAGCTGCAGATTGCAAATATACCACGGAATTTCTGATCTTTGAATAGGACTCTTGGAATTAATAGGTAGTAAAAAGTAAGTAAATTTTGACAAAGATTTTTTACCATTCGTAAATAAGAAATAATGAGATTTATTTAGATGATATTTGAGACCTAAATAACTAATGCTTGAAGCATCAACCACTAATTATGATAGCTATCACAATATCATATTGGTGTTATTTTAGCACATAAAATAAAAAACAAAACTAAGGTACAAATCTATGTAATATTTTCGCACACGATTAAATGGTTTAACGCAAAACTAATAAATTTCAATTAAAATATGTAATGTAATTGTAATATAATATGAAATAACATATTATATTTTTGTGAAGATATGTAAATTTACTTTTAGAAGACAAAAACATTAGTAAAACAATATAATAAAGGTAATTTGAAACTTGTTCGTCCCACATTTTATTTAAGTAGATTATACGAATATGAATTGCGTGTACGTAAACGCTTACGAACAAGGTTTTATATTTATTTTGGTTAGAATGTAGAACCTTCAGGAAAGAGTATTTAATATAAAAACGATGTAACCAGTATTTCATTATTTGTGTTATAAATATTTATATAAGTAATTTTAAGTTTTTTTATAATGGTTTTTTAATAAGTTACGGAACGAAGTGCCATATTGTAATGTACACGACTTCCAAATAAAAAAATCTAATAAAAGCGAATTTTTATTTAAACTGTTTCGATGAAATCCTAAAAAAAAAATAATTATAAAATACTAGCCGTCGCACGCGACTCCATCCGCGTGAAATGAAAAAATAACTTAATTAGTAGCCTATGTATTCTTCCAGACTATGTTCTGCATCTGTGCCAAATTTCATCTAGATCCATTGTACCGTTACAGAGATACTTTCTAACAAACATCCATCCATCCATGCATCTAAACTTTCGCATTTATAATATTGGTAAGATATCATAAATAAGCGTATAGGGATTATAATCTATATCTATCTACAGTAATATTCAAATTTTAAAAATAAAGACTCAAATTTTCTGTGCGTAATGTAAAAATAGCTAATTTCGTTTCTGTGCGTATTTCTCGCAAATTTATTTGAAATCGTAATAAAACGCACCGGCGCGTTTACGGAGGCTACGGCCAAACATTTATTAAATTCTCCACCCATGACTTATTTGAAAGAGTATCCTCGAGTTATACTTCGCTAAGAATCTGAAGACGTATCTTCTTATCATTCAAATACAATATAAACCAGACTTAGTTATATTTCGTACATTTTCTTCCATTAACATTGTTTCAAAACCAATTTTAAGATAACCTTACAACTAGCAAAATTTTAAATAAGCCAAATGAAACTTAAACATCTGAGAACTACACGGCTTCATTTGTACTAAAAACTATTCAAAGTAAATATTTAATTATAAGTGAACAAGCCAATCAGGGCGTACTTGTTTAGATCATGTTTGCTTTTAATTAATCTCTGGGTATCAGACGTGAGTCGTCCTCAGTAATAGGGTTTGACAGCTACAATACAAGCTATTCAATTACTAAATTCAGACGCTGCTTCATTTATTTTAATGGCTATCCAATAACAGCAGATCTATTTTTATATGTATTAAATTATGTTTACAAAGTCTAAGGATATATTATGCTAGGAAAGCTATAAAATGTGCGTGATTTTACAAGGTTTTTCTTTCGTCTTTTTCTGTTATTTATGGAAGTTATAAACATCAAAACTACTACTATAGGAATAACAAGTTCAATCGTATTATATACCCGAGGTCTATGGGTCTATGGTATGTCCTAATGGGTCTACTGACCGAGTCATGCATTACGTGCAATTAACAAGGAACAAATTGTTGCAACAGTCATAAAGGCCGTAATAGTATCTAGTCTTTTGTACACAAAAGGGCCTAAGCGATATTTTTATTTCAACCAATTTAAGTCATCTTTCTCTTACCACTTTTTCCTTATAATGGATGGGAAGGGCAAATGGATGTGATGGAGGAGGGGACGCAAAGGAAAAATATTCTCTTTCTGTGAGTGTCTTACTCCGTCGATTAAAGGTAGATAACGCATGGATAATTTAAAAAAAATGCACATGTAAAAAAAATGGAAAACTTTTTCGATATTCTGTAATATTTCATAAACGATTAGAACGATAGATTAAAAAGATTATAACGTTGTAAACAACTTGACTTTATTGAATTTTTCCTAAATTCGTTCAAGGTCGATGCTTAAGACTCAATTTTGTAGAAAATAAGTATCTCATGAAAGCAACTACAATCAAGATCTTACTAATATTATAAATGCGAATGTTTAAATGGATCGATAGATGGATGGATGTTTGTTTGAAGATACCTCTGGAACGGCAGAACGGATCTTGATGAAATTTGGCACAGTTGTAGAACATCAGTCTGGAAGAACACAGGCTACTTATTACGTTTTTTCGTCGCGCGCAACAGCTAGTATTTTTAATAAAGTTGATATACAACGAGCTCGACTTATACATTTTACAGACTCTCAAAAATAAACGACTACATATTTTAGTAAATTAAATACCATTCTAAATTAAAAAATACTATTCTTTAAATTACATAAAAAAAGAATATTAGATAAGTTTTTATCAACTATTAGGTACTGAAAATCTTTGCAGTTGACAGACGGAATTAACAACCTATATTATTATGGTGTAACATTCCATTAAATTAATAAAAGGCAAGGGTGAGAAGGGTCGAAGCATGTGGATTTTAATTTCAGAACGCATATATCATTGTACAATTCAATTTCACCCCCTCTTATGCACAATAGTATGTCTAGACAGACGAATGATAGCATTTTATTTTTTGTGAACTCTCTCTTATACGACGGACATTGGATTTTCACATCATTCATGCCCGGTGAAGAATAGGCAGTGATTATGTATTGAAGTTTGGTATAATCCTAGCACACCTATTCATCTTCTCCACAATATAGATTCATCATCATCATAGTTTGTCACACCATTGGTCCAAATACTATCAGCCGTTTTTTTTTTAATAATAGAACACCGAGGTGATCAACCACACCCATAACCATGACGTTATATCTAACTTCACCTTCTCGCATACATATCTTTCACACAAACCAACCATACCTTATTCGATCGTCCTCTCCATGTAGAGCCATCCATATTCATACTTATGTCGATTGATGTAATTGTTATCAATTTTTATAGTAGATTTATTTACAATAAATGTCCATATTTTTTGGGTATTGAAATAACAATCAGAGAGCACAACAGGGTCCTCATCAGATAAAATGCCACGAGCGAGTTGAAAGTGCTTTTGAATAATTGAAGCTTTGGGATTATCTTTTGCCGCATACCCTTTTTGCTAAATGGCTTAATTATAATTAATTCATAAGTGAAAACTCACAACGACGTAGATCGTTGCTTTTAGTGCGATGACTATGTAGTTTGGATTGATTACGGGATTTACATACGATCAATGGACAATGGTAACTTGAAATAGTTGTCGTGCTGAAGGTAGCATTTTTTATACAAAAAACTTCAGCTACTGCTCATCGCTTCAAATAACCTCTGTTGATTGTTCAAAGCATTAATATGTATGATAGAAGAACAGCAACAGATGGTTATTCTCGAAAATTTTAAGTCAAACATAAATTACATTTTAGGTCGACTTTTGAGTGGTAGTCTTAAGATTTCTATTATTTTCCTTTTTCTTAATATTAATATTCCTTAAGTTTAGTTAATATTGCTCTATTCTTATACTAACACGACAAATATCGGCAATTAAATAATTTAATTAAACTTAATCCGCTGAGGTAATTTTAATAAAGTTTCACATAAATCAATGACAGCTATTATCCGATATGTAACGGCGCAGGTAGCGAGAAACTTGTAGTTCTAATTCCACCCTCAATCGATTGCCCCAGTTACACTGTCCCCGTTCAACATTTGTTACCAATTATTAGTTCGCGAGACATTTTTATAATCCATGAATTATTAATATTAGAACTTTATTATAATTCTAATAATCTTGTAAAAGTACATGCGATACTAACATCTGCAGAAAGGAGGATCCTAAAGGTTATATTTTCGAACAGTGAGACTCCGTTTTGCATTTTACCACCATACCATTTTGTTACCTTATGTAGCAAATTACTAATATTATTACGTTTAGATGGATGTTTGTTATGAGGTAGATGTAGAACATAATCTGGAAGAACACATAGGCTACTCATTAAGTTTTTTTTTAATTTCACACGGACGTAGTCACAGGCTTCAGCTAGTTATTATATAATTCTTTAATGTATATCTACAACACCGCAGTCCACGTAATTTATTTTTAATATAAAAATTACAATTTAATTGTAAAATTGAAAGTGGTACTATCTACAAACCAATTTTAGCGTAACAAAATCGTTCGAAATTAGACACCGACATAAAATATATCTTTTACCTGTCTTCTACCTATAAAATTAACCTTTTCTAGTATGCATATATGATTTGTTACGAAGAAAAAAACATAGTATACCTTCAAAGTTACAAAGAGTATCTCCCGAGTTTGCATGCATGAGATTTACATTCATGGCCATAGGGATATGTCTCGGTACAAAGCTAAAAGAATGTATAAAACATAGGTCTTTTGACTTGTAAATTTCGTAATTTTTAAATTTGCAAACAGATAGTTAAAGACGAAAAATATATTCTTATATAAGCATACATGACGTTGATAATTTTAAATTAGATTAGATTCTTCCTTCTCCTGAATTTTCTATCGGGAATTACAGAGTTTAGCAATCATTTTAATCATCTATGATGTTTAAATCAATACAAAAATACCGAATCGACGGATTCGAAAAAAGCTTATAGTTACATTATCTTCTTTGTTTAAATTTTTATTTAAAAGTTAAATTAGTACTTGAACATATTTCTTGGAAAGTTATTTTAAATTATAATAAACCGCACCTGCTCTCGCTAGACCGTGCATATTAAATTCTACAAGACACGTTTAGGTTATTTCAGCTCCATTTTAACTTATTCCTTTAGAGTTACTGTACTATATTTACGAAATAAAATTTATATTCAATATATTAAAATTCATATACATAAACACAACTAACTTTTGACATTGTAACACCTGTGTTCCACAATTTTTTGACATTGAATAAACCAGCACCTAATCATGATCTTATATGAAATGGTGATATGGTTGCAATATAGGATTCGCTAGCTTAAATAATGCTATTCACCATATTCTTGAAGGCACCAACGTCATACTTGGATTGAAAGACTGACGCTAAAATTACCTTAAATATGAATGAGATGTCAACAAACATTTGATACATACTAGGAATTGTTTCTTTCTCTCCTTAATTTTATTGTCCTGTTAAATATGTTTTATATATTGAAATGGTACTATTATTGAAAAGAGCTGTGTTCCACCGCAGATATTGTTAAATACGTATAATAAAGCTTCTGGACATTAATACAATGAACATGATCTCAGCGAGCGTTCGACTTTACAGAGAATAATGCATTTGCTATCAATTCTGATATAGATTTGAAACGGTTTCAATTTCCGCGAAGTGAGGCCCATATCAAAATGCATGCAGATGACATTTGCTTCATCTAAAAGCCACGATTTATACGACTATAAACTACACAATGAACAAGGCTCTTATGTTTTAATACATTTAACTGAATGCTTAACTTCTGTTATCCTAAAAAAGGCAAAAGGAAGCGCGGGAGACCAGTAAAAAGATGGGTAGACGAAATAAGGGTAGTAGCGGGACATACTTGGACCAGAACGGCATCACAAAGAGAGGAATGGAGGAAGTTGGAAGAGGCCTATGTCCGTAACGGACATACAGATAATACAATAAAAATAAAGAATTGTAACTATTAAACAATATGTCACACTATCTGAATAAAGGCTATTATTATTATTATTAATTGAATACTGAGATTGAGTAATTGGTAGCTGATCCCAACATCATTGGCGAGATAAAAGCGCATCGACTCCGCTGGCTCGGCCACTTAGAAAGAATGGATGATGTTCGTGGTGTCAAACGCGCATACCCAGTAGGCAGTTGGCCGTCTCAGGTATCGCTGGATGGATGAGGTGGATAACGATCTCTGGGAGCTACAGGTCCGGGACTGGGTCGGGACGGCACGGGATCGGAGAAAGTGGAGACTTTTGCTGTCGGCCAAGGCCCACTTCGAGTCACTGCGTCACCCTTGTTAGTTTATTTTTAATTTAATTGGTAAATTATAGCATGGCAACCCCGTAAACTAAATATTGTTTGTGGCAATGTGTGTGAGAGGATGTCTCTCAAGCAATGGAATGGTGTATAGGCCGTTACGCTTCAAAGCTTTTTTTGTAAAAGCCTAATCTTCAATCTCCTAATCTATTTTGTTTAGGAAGATTTTTTTCGACGTTAAAACAGAAATTGCAATAAGAAATACAGTGAGTGGTATTTGTTTTCTAAACTATCTGTACCTACACGTAACGATGGACACACATATAAATTCATCATAACATATTTTTAATATAATTGTGTCAAATGTTTGAGGGATATGTCACCGGCAAATCCCGAATCCAACCTGTTTGTAATCTACCTAGGTAAAATTGCAATATATGATGCAGATAATATGTCCCCGTCTATCATGCTATACGCGCAAATTGCAATCATAAATCGCACACGACAAAAAAAGCAACAAATTTGCATATGCTACCGGAAATACTTTTACCTTCAATTTAACAGATGGACAACGATTGGTTGTTTTTTTTTAATCGAGAGATAAATCTATTCCCTTGAATATTTAAATGAATGATGAAATGATCATAGACAACATCATATCGCTGTAACTAAAGCTCAACTTTTCAAATTTCTTTTGTTTCCAAAAACTTTTGCCTTTTTGGAACGAAGTTCCTTATCGCGCGTTGTGAAAGGGGGCTAGACGGAAAAAATTCTTACGAAAAGTTGTCACGACACTTTTTGCTATAGTAAGTATGTTAACGACGAATGAGCGCTACTTCACCATGGCAACGACGTGACAATATATAACGAAAATTCATAGAAATAAAATGTACTTCTTGTGAAGACTTAAGTTTTTTATTCATAGAATAAACATTGGTTCCTTCACTAATTAATAGAAAGGAACTTCGTTCTATCCGGGTGTCCCTTGACACTTCTCAAGTTTTTTTATTAAAAAGCATTGATCCTTTTCACGTGAATTGAGTTTTTACATTCGATTACGTTCCATCTAGAGGCTTTTATAAAAACGATAACATGAGGCCGTGAACTGATTTCAAAGAATGTAGGTAAGCGTAGACTTTTATATTTAAACTAGGTCACAAAATAAAACGGATTTATTGTTAGATAAAAGTACACTAATAAGCAACATTAAAACAAGATTCTCGTTGGACCATTAGAGCTTGTATATAATATGTACCAACTGCAAAATAATTAATTACGAACATTTAGAACTATTTCAAAATAATTATACCTACGCAGAAGAGGCGAGAGACGTGTGTCAGTACCGTGCCAAAAGAAAGTCTATAATATCTGCCCACGTGGGTACGGGTAACTGGGATACGGACATGATATTACTGTTGTTATATCCATACCCATACACGGATATTCTGAACGTAACTATGGTTATCCATTCGCTTTTTTACTTAACACTTGACATTCTACAAGCGTTTTTAAATGCAATATAAACGGGCATCTATGTGAAGATAAACTACGCAACATTACTCCATCGTTATCGTTAATTTTATACAAATTAATTGAGTTTTAAATCCACTACCGGGAAAATGGCTCGTGAAATATGTTCGTTTGCGATATGCGGCTTATGCAAAATGAAGCTTGCGCGAAAATACGATATTATTCATTGGAATGCAACGTTTTCACATATCGATATCGGCTATTGGTTTCACTGTACATTTTTAAATGTTTTTTTACATTATTTCTAAAAGAGATGTATCACAATACGTTGTTTTCAAACCATATTAGTATTGTTTATACAAGTATGTTGTGTATCCAAAATCGTGCTTTTAACTAGCCAGCATTTTACCTGTTTAATCTTTCTTCGTTTGATCTTAAGGTTGTATTATATAATCTATATTTAACTTAACCTTTATAAAATCAGAAAGAAGTCAACCGCTGTCGTTACCGCCTCGTAAATCCGACCAACTATAAAACCTCTCCGCGAGGAATGGATGGATTTGTAATGACCTTTACAATTTATATCTACATCCCAAGATACATATAATTTTATCTAACATTGAACCTAATAGGAAGAAAAAATCATCTGACAATTTTTCGGTGTTTCTCAAATCATAATGCACAAAAACATTTTAAATCTACTAAAATTAAAGAAAAGAAGTTTTAAGACACATTTAAACAGTTGAATCTTATTTTTTTTAAATTATTAAAATTTTCTTAACTATTCTACAATTATATATGTAATGAGGTTCTTTTTGTTCCTCAAAAAAAGAATGATAAAATTATTAGATGTTACAAAATATATATAGACAAAGTTAGTCAGCTATTCCTATATCGATCGATCGCCCCAGTTGTAAAGTTTTGCCCCGCTATCTATAAATTGCGAATTGAATGTAACCAGACTTCTTTTTATCATCATTTCGTCAAATTACGTGAATACTTTTTCGTCATAAAATAAATTCTATAATCTTATCTATTGATTTTAGGTAAAATATGACATTTACAAAGTTTACTGCACTAACCGTTACAAATTGTCAGAAATATTCCTTACTTAATTTTTATTTTAAACGCAGGATATAGAAATTTTTATTATAACTCTGGTTGTCGCACTTTCACGCCAAAACTACTAAACCGATTTCAATGAAATTTGGTAGAAAGATAATCTAGAGCCTGAGAAAGGACATGGGGTAGTTTTTAATTCAGGGTATGAAAAGTTGTATGAAAGTATCGTCGTTTTTAGAGTTAAAAGTTTAAAACGTATTTTTAAGGCTGTAAATTCGATGTAAATATATACATATGAAGTTCAAAGTTTATAAAAGTTTTACCCTCAAGTGTGAAAAATAACAATAGGGAATGAAAGTTTTTATGGATGTATGTAAAGTTTATATGGATGTTTTTTAAGTTTGCGACAAGAGACAAAATAAAAGAGCTATTTAAGGAGTCCTTACAAAATCCTAACCAAGGATAACACAGGACACTATGCGGATAAACTCGTGGGCACAGCAAGTCTTTTATCAGAAACAATCTTTGTTTCTTCTTTTGCTGAATAAATTATTAAAATACGTAAATAAGCACTATTATAGGCATTTTGTAATCATTAAATTTCATAAATATGCAATTTATTTGTTAATTTGCTGCAGCGATTGCAGATCGAAATCGAGTTTCGTGCGAAATAGATTTTGCGATACTCACATGAAATTGCTTCGTATACTAACGTATAGAAGAACCTATAGAATCTTTAGAAATCTCCTTCTATTATATTTACTTTACGAACGAAAAATCTGGTATACTTTATCCTTTAGCTTATAGATTTTTATTATTATTAGTTATTAGGACGTCCGTAACCGTAAGGAAAAGAGTTATAAATACGTAGACAGCCAAAAATAAAAATAAAAAAACTTGAGAGGTGTCAAGGGACACCCGGATGGAACGAAGTTCCTTTCGATTAATTAGCGAAGGAACCAATGTTTATTCTATGAATAAAAAACTTAAAGTCTTCACAAGAAGTATATTTTATTTCTATGAATTTTCGTTATATATTGTCACGTCGTTGCCATGGTGAAGTAGCGCTCATTCGTCGTTAACATACTTACTATAGCAAAAAGTGTCGTGACAACTTTTCGTAAGAATTTTTTCCGTCTAGCCCCCTTTCACAACGCGCGATAAGGAACTTCGTTCCAAAAACATAATAGAATCGAGGTTCATGACTGGAATTTTTTATAAAGATAAGATCGAACATTTTTTAAAACAGATTATATTCAGACGAAACAAACTTACAAAACAATAACTACGGATTAAGACCTAAATTAAAAGTACGATACCGCTTTAAACAGATCTATTGCATCAATGTAGCAATAGATCTGTTTTCAATGAATGCTTCACTTTTCATTTCATCTCCATTCGAGTGCTTTGCTCTGAGTCTGTGACAGTGACATATTATCTGTATCGACTACGGAAAAAATTCAATTTTTCACAGTAGCCGTTAGACTTTTGCTGCCATCCATACCAATTCATTATACAGAAAAAAAACAATATTTTAGGATTATTAAGCAGGAAAAATAAGACTACAACGACAAATAATTTTTACATTTATATTAAGATTATCATAACAATTGGATGATTTCTCAATGAATAAATGAATGCAAATTGATAGAAAATCAAATTTATTTTAATATTTCTATCAAATAGATTATCCAAAAAAAGTACTATTTTACAAAGAGTTAAAATAATATACGAGTCTTTTTCTTTCTTTTAAATTTCTTATGCATGAGATTTTAATAAATTCATGAACCACAAGGCAGTTTGTGAGCTGAAACAGGTGCAAACGTGGTTGTAAAGTCTTTATTTAAACTTCTTGGGCGCTTTGAGAAATATTTGTGATACTGTTTCGCTAGTTTTTTTTAAATAAAACATAGATGTAACTGATCTTAATCTTACTAATATTAGAAACTAGCTGTCGCCCGCGACTCAGTCCGCGCAGCTTGGAAAAAAAAACTTTACAAGTAGTCTACGTGTTCTTCCAGACTATTACAACCGTGCTAAATTTCATCAAGATCCTTTGAGATGTTCTTGAGATACCTTCAAACAATCATCCATCCATCCATCCATCCATCCAAACTTACGCATTTATTACATTAGTAAAATGTCAATGCTTATATCATAATCTGAAAGAACACATAGGCTACTAAGGTTTTTTAATCACGCGCGGACTGATTCGCTGGCAAGAATGTTTAATATCTTATATTGCCACGTATAGCCACAAAAAGCGCTTGGCCCACGAGTTACTGGATTAAAAATCTAGATAATTTAGACTTGATAATTTACTGATGAATATTAGAAGTCACTCTTTTTCTCTTAAAACTTAATTAACAATAGCAATAATTACAATGCATAATTATAATAAAACTATTCAAAGAATACATATAATTTAAATAAATACACAGCGAATGTGAAACTTCATCGAACATTGTATAATTTAATTAAATATTACAATACAGAAATGTTCTGTCTTGGAGGAGCACTCCCTGAGCGAACATTGATAATAATAACTGGAAAGTTACTGTATCTATGATTTACTATAACATTAACACCGGCTATTGCAATAACAAAGGAAGTTAGGTCTATATTAGTATACAAATCAGACATAAAATACATTGTAAAAAGATATGCAATTGTAAGTACCTTTTTTATTAAGGTTCTACTATTTTGTCACTCCTTGAAATACCAATCAAATAATACCTCACTCGCCACAAAATTGTTAAGAAATCGGATTACATTTTGGGTAAAAATTATTACACCTTTGTCAATCGGGGCAAAAATATTTTTATTATTTAATTTTTTTTTTTGAACTTTTGTTCAAAGTTGAAGTAGATATTTTACATTTCAAATTTTAATAATAATTTTATTTTTTAATTCACTTTTCTAGTTTTAAATAATTCTCGTATTTTTGCATTATTGTTCTCCCCATCCACATAAAATAGGTTAGAATTAATAAATATTTAAATAAAACGTACACAAACAAAAATTTAATCCGCACGATTCACATAAAATTATTCAAAGGCACTTTAACTTTGTAATTGGGATCGATTCCGTTCATAGCCTAAATTAACAAGTTAAATTGCTTTGTGTTTGAATTATTAAATAACTTTATTTGTGAGTTTGGATCGTTGAGATTATGGTTAAAAAATTACCTTCCATTTACAAAACATTAACTAGGTATATAGTTAGATTTTTTGTAAAAAAAAAAACTAAAATATCCCATAATTTTTCTCTGACTGGTACTCAAAATCAATAAACTCCTTCAAATAAAATCCTTTTTTACATCAAATGGTTTTTTCTAATTACAATAATGTATTGTCATCAAAACTTAAAAATTTTACCAAATTTCGGATCAATGTGAATAGATCAGAAATGTAAATTGAAATTTTTACATTTGACCTAAATTAACAGAGAAAGTTAAATAAAACCGTTTATAAATCACATAGACATTGTGTATTTGTTTATTGACTCAATACGCTCAAATCCACTTGTTAACATTTCATGATTACACAATACTTTCCAAGTGTACTGTGGAAATACTACAATAATATACAACCAAATAAAAACTAGAAAGTAAAGAAAACAATGGAAAAGTACATTTAATTTATCTGCAACTCGAAGAATAACAAACGTCAAACGACGTGAAATGTCCCTGTCCAGCTTTGACTCGCTGCAAAGAGAAATGATAAAGATCTTTACTATCTCGTAGCATCGTTGAAAAGAAAATAATGAAAGCTTTACTAGACAAGTCGTTTTAAACATTTGTACCTTCTCGCGATATTTATTTCAGAACTACAAGTGTAAGAAAAGTTTTTACGCAGCCATTACACAAATAAAATGAGTAGATGTACGATCAACTAAATATTTTTTTAAATTGAAAGCAAATAATATCGTCTTTCAACTTTTTATTTATTGTTTAATTTTCTTATCGTATTTATTTGAACATTGTTTATTTTTGAATAAAAAAACACTATATGAATATGTATTAGTAATAAATTGTCTCAAGTATTGTCTGTCTCGATACTTATATTTTAGATTTGAAAGATAAATTAATATTACACGGTTTCATATCGACTTATGGACACGCTCGCTACGTGACTCGAATCAAATCTTTGCCATATTATCCCACATAAAGTATTTTTTGCCTGAAACAAACTCTGTCACTATTGGAAGCTAAATAACAGTATTTTATTTCGTATTTGTAGCATTTTGTACGTATGAATACAAGTTCGGATTGATTATTCTATGTAATGTTTTCACAATACAATAGTAAAAAAAAACTCTAAGAAAGTAAGTAAACATGAGATATTTTTTTTTGTAATTCCTTCCATATTGTAATCTGCTCCACTAATTTAATTCTAAATCTAAACTTGTTTTAATTATGTTAAACAAGACTAGTTATGAAAAAAAAGATAACAGCGAAATATTTTGCAACCAGATTTACCTTTTTTTTAAACTATGAAGTTAATTAAAATTGAAACTATTTTGACAAAATGGGGTTAGTTTAGGTCTGAAACAACGTTGGTAAATGTGTTATTCTAACATTTGGCGGCGGCTGAAATAGCATTGATTAAATTTAAGTGCACCACTTTAATGAATTTGCAGCTATCGTTATCAGCTGCTATTGTATCCAATTAATTAATTTAATGACTCATATTCATGCATATGAAAAATATACTGTCTTAAATTAAATTGCCTAATTTTCATTTATCAACTAAATTCGTTTTAAAAAGTAAAAATACATACAAAAAACCTCAAGGCGGAAGTTTGTCATGAAAACTTTAATATTGTAACATATTAGTTTATTTTTACTTTTTAATTAAAATATTTTACAGGCTATAACGTTAAGCTTACATTGTTAGCTCAGCAACCGTCGACTAAGCAATAGCTTTTAATAAAAAGTTAAAACGAGTTTTACAAGAATTTAATTACTTCAGTGGGAAGCCTGTGTAAAAGATGTTCCGGAAACACTGAAAGCGAAGCTGAACCCACTCTTATGCTAGTTCCACACGAGCTCAGAATATCGTCACTGACTAAAATAACAGCACTTTTTCACAATAAGTGTGTTTAAACAATAGCAGTTCTGAATCACTGTTTCGCCCTCGTGTGAAAAAGCTTTATAGATATTTGAACGTTAATCTAAAATGGTATCTTCAATATATTCTATAAATAAACTATCTCAGAATATTGTACGATACGTAAATATTGTACTATTGTTGTTATGATTTGCTGTTGGCAAAGACTTGAAGACAAATCCGTTAATATTGTGTTTATTTCAGCAAATACGAAAATACGAACAATGAAATGTTAACCGACAATAATAAATAAAATTGCGCGTTAGTGCGCAGTTGTTATGCGCTTTATCGGACCGGACCGAAATCCGTCCAGATTCGATTATCGCCTTGTATACCAATGTATTTTTCTATTTCTGCTATTCAGTAAGTACATTTTTTCGACGTTATGGCGATGCATAACGGCACAGAAATTCAAAGACATTCGGAAGCCAAGCAACCCACACTGAGCCACCGTGTTTGAATATGGCTTAATCACTCTTACTTGTGTAGGTAGACTCCGAGCCCTTTCATGTGATAATGTAATAGCTGACAACGAATAATAAAAAATTAACATAAGTTTACATGTGCTACATTTTTTAAAACTTAATTACTGTTTATTGCTATTATCTTTATTTCAATTATATTTTTTAATTATTAATTATGTTAACATCTTAAATATATTACACAGTTTTCCGCTTGAACATTTCGTAACCCAAATTCTAGCATAACAGGGATAAAGGCAGAAACGGTGTTGTATACTTCAGGTTGACGATAAAATTGGCCTCATTCGGTTTCACACTTGCCAGCTAATGGCCTTTCTGAGTTACTGTGCACATAAAATGTAGCTCACGTTTGATGCCTTTTTATCTTAATTAGCCTACTTTAATATTCCCATAATGTAATGTTATAGTACTATTTCAACTATTATAAATGCGAAAGTTTGTATGGATTTATGAATGTTTGTATCGTAACTCCGAACTCAGAACGGCTGAACGGATTTGGATAAACTTTGAAACCGATATAAATCAGTCAAGAGCAACAAAAAAAAATGTTGCTCAAAAAATCGTAATAGTGGGCATAATTTTACTAAGCACAAATTATCTGCACGAAACTTGTAAATTCGGTACATTTAAAAACTAGTATTCCAAGTTATTTACAAAATAGGATTTAATTTATGTTTTGTAGAGTACAGTTCGCGCCGTGTTCATTTAGTTAACGTCGGAGTTACGAGCTTTATTTTCCGGCGTGTAAACTATCATTTTGTAAAATAGAACTCTAGTGTTGAATAAAATTTAAAAGGGATTTTAAATTAGAATTAACTTGCACAAGGTTTTAATGATAACACCAAGATCAACGTAGTAACTCAAACGAAAGCAATTTGTTGAAACATTTTTAAGACTTCTATAGAAACATATTTTACTTTTATAAAAATAAGAGATATGTTTTAATTAAAAAGGATTTCGGCTGTGAGATTTCAGGGTTATATTTAAAATGCAAAATGACAAGAAATTAATGATATCTTTTGTAGGTGATATCGACCTTTCCCCTGTCATCTTGTTCAATCATTGTTAATAAATTTTCCATGGTTCAAAGTTTGCCAAGAGACTATTAGGATTTGTTACACGACAACGACGCGATGTATGAAAAATCCATTTCACGTTCACTAAACATTTGCATTTAAATCTTACTAATATTATAAATGCGAATGTTTAGATGGATGGATGGATGTTTGTTTGAAAGTATTTCCGGAACGGCTCAACGTTTCTCGATGAAATTTAGCACTGGTGTAGAACATAATCTGGAAGAATACATAGGCTACTTATTTTTATTTTAAATTTTATAGTTAGCCGAGGACGGAGTCTACGGCTAACTATAAACGGCTAGTAATAGAATGAATATAAAATTTAACTGTCAACATTGGCATTTTATAAAGACGAGTTTCTTTTACATGAGGGCAAAAAATATAAAATTATAAACAAAAATACATTTTCGAATGCAACAAGTAAGGTCTATCAGTTTCCTTCGATCGCTAGCTTCGCCCAGGCTGACCTACTTCCCTGGGGCTCAGCGGGCAAACTGAAACAATCTTTGCCCTTGTACTTTAACGTATTTAATTTAAAATACAAATATTCTGGAATGACAAAAACGCATTGGTAAACCCTTTCTCTCGTTATCGATCGAAAGTACTCGATCGTAACTCTATCGAAGATTATGTTTACGAATCCTTTAACCGAAATAAACACTATACACCTTAAATATCTAAAAATTAAATAAAAACATATTTCGCTTTTAGTTTTTGATAGTTTTTAATAAGTCTTTTGCTATCATCATAATGTTAATTGCCGTTATTTTGACTTTGGTATAGCTATAGCAATATGGCATATATAGGTATATATATATATATATATATATATATATATATATATATATATATATATATATAGGTATAGGTACAGCAGTAGTTAAAGTAAGGTATTGAACGTGTTTATATGCTCAATTCGTACAACAATAATATGTTAATACATTTAAATTTACTATATCCGAAAGAATTACTTTAAATTATTAGCCATCACTGGTAAAAATATAACTACAACTTACATTTCCACTTCTACAATTTATCCGTAGAACTTAAAGCAACGCTACACAAAGCTGCTACGGAAAGCTTGCGCGTCTGTTGAATTCCAACTGCTCCAATACTTTTGAGATGTTTCTCAAAGTGCTCAGTAATTGGAGTTACAAAAAATTGTGTAGACAACTTGTAAAAATTAAACATCAGTCCCGCATTTTTTTTCTGCGGACGATAATTAAATAAAGCTTTTTGTATTTGGTATCACTCTGTTATTAGGAATTTGAAAACTATTTGATAAAAATCTTTTTTTTTTAAATCAAGCATACTTTATCTATATATATAAAAGAAAGTTGTGTTAGTTACACCATTTATAACTCAAGAACGGCTGAATCGATTTGACTGAAAATTGGTGGACAAGTAGCTTAGAATCAGGAATAGGACATAGGATAATTTTTACCCCGTTTTCTTTTTCTTTTTTTTTTATTCCGCGCGGACGGAGTCGCGGGTAAAAGCTAGTTTTAAATATAAACGCTTGGCCCAGTTTTTTTCTATCTTTAGCTAAGTTAGAAGCACCTCGAGCAAAATGAAGAGTCTCAAAGTATCGAGTATAAAACATACCTATATTATTTTTAGTAACAAAATAAAGAAAATGTTAAAACATTAAATGCTAGACGTCGCTGGATCAGGGGTTAAGCACTTGACTGGCAATCTGCAGGTCCTGGGTTCGAATCCCACCATGTACCAACGTGTTTTTAGATTTTCGATTTACATACGTACATTTATCCGACATTCGTACAGTGAAGGAAAACATCGTGATGCGACCTGCACATATGTGTGAATTCCCTTAAGAAAAAGACGGCGTCGCGGCTCGTCACCCGCCACGTTTCATCTCCTAAAATGGCGAAAAGTGGATTGTGGAGGTTCATTTGGCCACACCAAAAGGAGGTGCGTGATCTCTGCCTACCCCTCTGGATTACAGACGTGAGTTGTGTAGTTGTGAAGCTAGACATTAAACCAAAAATATTTTAAGTGTATTTAAATAAATAAGATGAGATATTAGCAATGAAATCTTTTGCTACCGCAATCATTTACCGTAACCTTTGGCCCTAAATAAAGATTAAATTCCATTGATACGGCTCTCGATTCCAACACAACGACTACTCAATGGTAAGAATTCTGAGAATGATAATAAAGCTAAGCTCCCTTCATGTCTGTTATTTAGAGGCCGTTAGGCAGCGGACTGTAAGTTTATTCACGTATTTTTTCTCTTACTTTATTATTAGTATTAAATGTTTAATAGTGATTTAAACGAAATTAGTGTTAGTGAATAAGTTAGAGCTTTTATTTGAGATTGTAATGAACTCTTATATGGGAAAGAGAATATATATTATATACCCCAGTATATATGTATATAACCCATAATTATAACCCCAGTTAAGTCTCAAGTTAAGTAAAAGATTTTGTAGCAAGTCCCTGAGCATTGAAAAATGTGACTGTACAAACATTGTAATAAGTTTATTAAAAGATAAATGAATTTAGAAACACTTTTTTTTCTAATTAGCTTCCATTGTTTGAACTCAATTATACGAAAAAATGAAAACAAATTGTAATTGTGTTTTCGCATTTTTTTTCAATTAAAATCTTATTAATATTTTCCTAATATGTCATGTGTAGCAATAAAGAGCATATTAACATTCTTATGCAAAGTATTAATTCTAAAATAATTTGTTATTACTAACATATTATCTATTCCAATCCGACTACCACGAACCCGTTTCAATATCATCCCTGATGTAGAAACTTTGATATGAAGCGTAATTAGATACGAGTACAATGGTAGGATTAGTTATTCGAATGAACCATTTCATAGAACGAGTATAAATGATTTTGATCAGTGATTCCCAAAGTGGTGTGGGTAAACCACCTTATATCCACAGAAGACCGGAGGAGAACGGCGGCGGGAAATAAAGTTAAGGGTTCAATAGGTAGAGAAAATGGATAGGGATCTAATCGCTAAAGAAAACTTGATAATCTCTAATTTATACTATGGTTAAGTCTGAACATCGATCCATTAATATCGTAAATTAACATTTGGTATAATAAATAGCGAACAAAATAATTGTAACACTTTTACGTCGCTAATAAGTTGATATGACAAGTATGTCACGGAAAGTTTGTTAAATTAAAACAACGTATCAAATAAATTATAAAAATATTAGAGATAATAAAAAATAAAAGGGATCCTAGGCTACATTAGTGGGAGCGGGAGTAGGTGCATCGGAAACTTTCAGCATAGTGAAAGCTTTAGATTGGGCGGGCGGCGTCCGGGAGAGGCTGCGAGCCCGCCCCGTAGGCTCAGTGGCACCGCGACCGTCGACTTGAGCGCACGTCTCGCGCACACCGCGCCGCGCACCTCACACCCGCCGGTACGCGCCACACTCACAGGCATACGCATGCAATCCAATACAACCCCCTGACACCCCCCACCCCCTCTATCCCGCCCGACACCCTAAACCCACCGCCGTAAACTCAGGTGGATACTAATTGCGCGGTTCTCGTATATTTAACCTTCAACTTCCAAATTATAAATAATGGAAGTATTTACGCAATCATTATCCACTTTATTTGTTAGTGTATAGTGAGTCTGCATGTATGTATTTAGAAATAGACTTACAGCTGTTTTCAACCTATACTCGTAATAAGAATGAAATTTTAGTAACGATTTTTAAAATATTATTACAACTTTTTAATACAAATAGGTAATTTATTTGAGTAGTTTTTATTCTAGAGTTGGGTTTAAGAGATTTGTATCTACAAGATTTTTTTCAAATTGGATGGATTTTTTGTACTCTAAAATAAAAGTTTGCTGTTTATTAGAGTAACAAGTGGTTGGTTGGCACGCATGATTTCAGTTTCCTCTTCGTTCATTTTAGTATTGGAATTCTTTTATAAATATTATAGATTTTTATAAAAGTTACACGCTAAAAAATATATATGAAAATATAACTTAATTTCTCTTAATTTATAACATCATATTTAAATACTAAACTAACATATTAACATTTACTAAATATAACTAAAGCTTTAGGTATATACACTATTGTTAATATTTAATTTACATTCATCGTGTCATTTATATTTACATATACAATAATAAAAACAACATAATTATATTCATGCTCATATCTTATACGCCTAATTAAATAAATGAAGTTCGGACGGTAGTTTAAAGTCTTAAATCAAAAAGTTATTTATAGTTCTAATGGTCCGTTTCTTAATCAAAGAAGAAAAGGGATCGAGAGAATTCGAATGGCGAATTTCCGACAGATTACCCAGCTATTAGCTTTAGTGGTTGAACTGTTATTCACTGTGTTGAAATGGAAAATCAAAATGGACTGAAGAAAGACTATATATAGCGAAAGCGTATTAATATGTCGACAAATTTATTGATTTTTTATTTATAAATATATAATACACGTAGAGTAGATCATTACACCTGAGTTGTGAATTGCTATTCCTGCATTCAAGGAATTCTGGTATTTGTGTACCTCTCATCTGTCGAACTTATTGTTGGTTTCCACTGCCCGAAAAACACATTTAATAATATACTGTGGTGTCTAAAAATTAAGGTAATTCTTTTTCTTGACATAACAATAATTTACTCACACACTTTTTATGATTTGAAACCTATTAAAAAAAATTCCACGTTGCTTTCTAAATTACAGTATTACAAATGCCGTTCTGATTTCTTTAACTTTCGGACCCTAATAAATTTTTAAATTAAGGTTTGGATTTTTCTTTTTTTCTTTTTTTGACACTTCTATTTCCAATCAAAGTCAAGATATAAAACATGAAGCATCTCTAAAAATTAAAACTGTATTTGTTTTTAGTCCACTGGAATTTATAAAACGTACTTACCTTTTGTTGTTCAATTCTTGTCTCGTTCAAACAATTGAAGGTTTTCGTAGACCGAGGGACGACTGGAGAGGCTCTCTTGGTTAATTAACCGCTTTCCGGATTAGCATTTGAAATAACAAAACATTTCTATTTACTGTTATATTTCTTCTCTAGTTACCTACATGATTTTATTACTATAGTGTGTCTATTTAAGGATGATTACTTTGAAAATTCACTTGACAATTCAATAGTGATGAATTCAGCAAAATCGTTTATGATGGTTGTTCCCATAGAATTTGCAATTGAACATTTCGTGATTATTGTTTTTAAATTACAACATAAATAAATTGATTTTTATACCTAATTTTTTTCAAAACTAAATAAAGAAATTAAAAAAATTAAACCAAAACTTAAGTTTTTGACAAACAAGAAAGACATGTATTTAATGTTTTTTTAAGCAATTGTGTAATACATAGCAAAATAACTGAAATAAGTACAAAATGTAATAAGATACCTAAATGATTACTTGTCCGATTAATTTTAGTACAAGACCGATCCTCGATAGTTCATAGTTGTCCGCCGAAATAATACCAGTCCCACTCACCCTGATGAAGGGCCACCGATGGGCTCGAAACTAGTCGGTGCCTACACCGGATATATATACGTGAGTGTTTTTGCCGTTCTTATATAAGTTAACGATAATGTTTCTCGAAAGTTTGTATAATTTCATAGTTCCTTAGCGCGTTCGGTTTGACACTATGACAACCATCCATTAGGTACAAGATCAATTCAATACTTCATAGGCGTCATTTGTCAAACTAATTACTCTGAAATAGACACACTATAAAGCTTTAGCATAGAAATTTTTAGCTCAAATATCAAAATATTTGAAACTGCTTTAAGCAAATCATGTGAAACAGTCGTTCAAAATATTAGAATTATTAATTATACTCATTTATATATCCATTATATTTTACTAATTATTATATAAATGCGAATAACTATTTGGATGAATGGATGTTTGTTTGGAGGTATCTCCAGAACGGCTGCATGGATCTTGCTGAAAATTTGCACAGATGTAGAACATAGCCTGGAAGAACACATTCGCTACTAATAAAGTTTTTATTTAAATCTTCGCGGACGAAGTCACGGGCGACAGCTAGTAAGAAAATATTTTTCATTCCGATTGTAGTCGTAGGAAGAATTGTCCTACTCATTTGTAATTTATATTCCCTCGAGTGAAACTAATTCCACATATTACAGGATTAAAAGGATCTATTGTAAGTTCATCCTGACAAAGGTCGGATAAACATAAGTACAAAAGGATCCTCAAATCTCTTTGATGTAACTTACTCAATAAACCTAGATTATTTGAGTCCACCAAAAATGTAATGGTCTAAAAATGTACGTTAATTCTAAATTGAGTTGTTAAAGGTATAATTATTTGTTTTAGAAAATACCTTAATGATTAACAATGTTAAAGTTTAAAGGTAAAAAAAACTACTTAATTGAAAGCCGCTTTATTAAAATTTTATCGGGATCAGATTACTTGATCGTTAAAATATTCATTAAAACAGGATCAATTACCTCAAATAGAATGAGAAATAATTGGTTTCATTTTGATTACGAAAATATTTAATACCTATAACTTAATTTTTAATTATACCTTTATGATATTTTTTTTTTGTTGAACAATTATGGTATGTGTTGATACGTTTTTAATACCATCTGTAGCTTTAACATTTAAAGGTCAATCTTTGTACTTTGTTCAATATCTTCTTGCTATTCTAATGTAAATAAATCTTATTCAACTACCGCCTTTAATATGGCATATTAAAAAAAATGTAGTTCTCTAGAAAATCATATTTTAAAAGCACCGCATCGTATATATACTTCATTATAAAAGCTTTATTGAACGTGTTTCAATTCCTTTCTTTTTATTATAAAGATATTTTCCTTTCAGTGGTTTTACTACTTATTTTATGTTTTCAGCGTATTGTAAAGGTTGGTGTTGTAATCTTTTTGATGGACTCTCAGATATTATTTGAAGTTATAAAATTCATATAATATTATGGAGTTTCTTTGTAGGCACAAAAAATGTTATTTGAGTTCGTATTTACCTATTGCTCAAATCAACGAGTGAAATAAAAAAAAATGAGATCAGATGTGATTAGCCAGGACTTAAATTAAGATATATGTAAATTAATAAATTTGCAATGAAATCACAGTCAGGGTTAAAATCACAACAGTGTAGGATAACTTAAATTATTTTTTATGTAAAACCAATATCAGTCACATCTCGTGAGATTTTAACTGGGAATAGGCGGGAATGGTCGGGGTCACGGAAATAGGTCAGTGCCAAAACAGCCTCGTACCTACCGCTCGCCGTCGCCCGCCACCAGGAGACCTGTTGAACAATTGTTTGCTCAACCGTACTCACTAAATTGAGATGTAATCATTCAACATTACATAAATATCTATTCATAACCTATACTGTTTAAACATCTTTATATTTTTCTCTCGTCCAGAAATAATAGAAAATTATAACATTACTTTATTAAAATTAATAAATACAAAAATTATGCCTCTACTTTTTCTCGAGGGCTTCCTGATGGTATCAATTTTTCTAACCTTCATAGTACATGTAAGCCTAATTAAAATAGATACTTGTAATCTGTGACAAATTTGTTATACTTATCTGTCACATAACTTGACTATAAAGTCTAATTCCACTGTTTTAATAAGCTAATTTCCACTCAAATTAGAAAATCCATCTCACAAATTCTGACGTTTACGCGTAGGTGTATACGCGTACGTATATCTGTAGGTGAACAATATAAACCGAACACGGCATCTTGATACATCAACAACGCGCCCGTTAGAGTTTTGACTAATTCCAGTGGGAGTAACCGTAGACCACGCCGCGCCTGCTATGCGTCTATGACTAACTGCATAATAAATAATCCAGATAATTCATCACTAATGTATTCATCTTACTGTAGCCAAAACAATCAATACCCTTGCTCAAAATCCTAGGTCAAACATAATTTCAACCTTCGACACAGCAGTACAAATATATAAAAACATATATGCTCTCTTCAGAACATAAATTATATACAACATAGTGTTTCAATGTGCTATATTATTTGTGACAATATCTTAGTTACCTGCACAATACAATAATTAAAATGTTAACCTCTATTATTATACTTCCCCTCTGTTGACTTTTACATCTTTTCTCAAAAACACAAAATGTAGTATTTAGAAGTAGTTAGTTGAATATTAATGTTAGTAGTTACTAAAGGTAGTTTGTATCATAGGCTATTAAGATTTGTTTATAACAGCCATGATGCGGCGCGGTTCCATGGCAATAATGGGTGGCGGTGAACCACTAATCGTGGTCGAAGAGAGCGGAGTTGAGGACACGGAATGCTCAATGCGTTCGCATGCGCCCACCCGCGATCTCTCTATAGACCAGGAGTCACCACCGGACCCCTACCACTTGTCACCCTGGCGAGAAACCAGGAAACACTCTTTGCCAACACCAGCGTGTACCTCTGGCCCAACGGCTAGCCAGGTCAGTAATGCAATGAACGATACAACGGAAGCGTAGCAGAGTAGTCAAGGAGATATTTTACATTAAAAAGACATCACAGATAATACTAAAAAATATTAAAATACATAATTACTAGAATAATTTTGTACCAATAAATTAAAACAGCTTAGAGGTTTGTAATAATTATAAAGATTGTAAAAATACCTATAATAAATAATAATTAAGATTCTAACAATATGCTTTACTAATACTAGTAAGAAATGTTTGCGAATGTTAACCGTTACTGCTAACTAATTGTAATTAAGTATGCATTAACTGACGATATCTACATTAATATTAAAAAAAATATATATATCAGGTTAGGCGACTGTCAGAAAGAGGAGAGGGCGCCGCCCGGGAAGCTCGAGAAGCGGCGTTTTTAGCAACTCTAAGTCAAGCACCGCCCCAACCGGGAGGAAGAAGGTACAAATATTTTGATTTGCTTATACTACACAAAGTTATTTATATCACTTATCAGGCCTTTACCACTCTCCCTTACCGCATTAAGAACAACCTTGATCAAATTATCCATCTTGTAAGAGTATATGTCGACTAACTCATAATTGTCGTTCATTTAATTCAATCACTGTATGATATTTCTATAAATGAAATCTTTCCAGACATTCCGTGGTGACAATATCGCGCGTACCGCAAGCGCTATTTGGACGAGGTCGCAGGGAGTCGATTGCTGCGTTCCCCGCACTTGGTCGCCGTCGAGATTCTGGAGCTAAAAAATGTAAGTTGAAGTACGATTTAGTTCCTGATTTTTTATCTAATATACAAAACAACTTTGCAAATGATGTACTCTTTACGTAATTCAAACGACACGTCATAATATAGCGTTTTACTTCTAAGGTCCACCTGCTACTGACACGTTAGGCAGCACTCACAACTTGCAACTCGACATCATGGACGACATCGTACAAGCTCGCAAAGTTCGAATGCGCCTGTGGAATACATCCAATGAACGAGTCTGTGAAGTACAGCCACTAGATGAAAGGTCCCCTATAAGTGGATCAATTCGATATACAAATCGAGGTCGCCGACATTCAGACTTCGTCGGTGCACCTCTACCTCCTATACCTGCTAGACGGCGCGCCTCAGAAATGCCGCCGCCTATACCGCCTCGCACCGGAGCCGGCGTCGTCTGCACTGACACCGATCTTCATTTAATGCTGAACGCACTCACATCCTCCGCTACGGAAATAGACCGCTGCGGCAAACCGGAAAAATCTAAGCGACTAGCCGATATGCGATCTAGTAGTTTCGACGCCTCAACTCTCCGGGAAAAATCATCCGAATCAGGAACTACATGGTTTACACGACGCCATCAAACTTTGGCAACGAAGAATAAAGAAAATGAACCTAAAAAACCAAAGGTGACATTCGCCCCCGATGCGAAACAAGCACCCGGAGATGCTGCCGCGGTCGTATGGGATAAACCAACGGGCTCCGTGGTGGATGCAAGCGCTCTCGGAAGTGCCATTGAGGTTTTTCTTAGACGAAGTAGCACGGCAGAGCCTACTCCCTCGACTTCTGGTGTGACTGCACCCAAACCAAATAAAAAAGCCGAAAAAGAAACTAAAAAGGGAACCGATAATAGATTAAAATCTCAAGAAATGCCCAGCACGAGCAGGCAGGGACTGCATGCGGAGGGTGACCACTGGAGCACCAACAGACCGGAGGAAGATGACGCAGCGGAAGGTTGCGATGCTTCTATATGTTCGTCATTAAAAGATCTCTTCGTGTAGGCACATTGCGTGCATTTTGAAATCTTATAAATATTAAATTAGTCGAGTACAGATTTGTCTCCCAGTTGGCGAATGCAATGTAAAACCGCGACCCGTTGTCGTCGGCCGTGTCGTCTTTTATGTGCTCAGTGTACCTTTATATTTTGTAAATCTTTCAATGTGATAGGTAGCGCGCGGGCGCCGACCGCACAGTGCCGACCCGCGACCGACGTCCGCTCGCTGGCAAATTATTTTTAGAGTAAATTCTATTTTCAATGTAAATTTTTTAATATTAGCGATCATAAAATTGACTTATTGTTAGATAGAAAATTGTAAGTACTCTTGAATGTCGGGCGTGTGTTTTCCAAGCCGAGCCACGGCAGGCGATCCCCCATGCGCCCGCCCCTCCCTGCCCCGCTCCGTCTCTTTCCACAATCAGTGTCTCGTAATCTGATGTTACTGTTACTCTAACGATTAAACTTTATCATATAGTAGACGATTACAAAGAGACGTCTGAAGAAATGTACGCTTATTAGACAAAGGCAACTTCGGTCGTCTTTATCAATAAAAATCTTTATCGATGTTATTGTGCGTATTATTGGAAACTTTTATGGATATGTGTATACAGGATATTTAATAAATCAACAATAGTACCAAAATTATGGCGTTTTATTTATATTTTAATTTTTATTTTTAACACGACTGTAGCTATCGACACATGGACTCTTATAGACTACTACAAATTATTGGGTATTATTCTAAGCCATTAATAGTCCTTCAATATTACAGAGTATTTGCGTGCTTTGTCCACTGCGTTGTCTTTCAATGACATGCATGTTAACTTCGAAACGCTACTATAGTGGTCACCATACATTATATGTGTACAATAATCAAAAACAAGATCTAAAATGAATAAAGTAGTTTTTATAATATTATTGTAGAACCCACAGCTAAAAATTTTACAAATAAAAAACTTTAGATTAATGCCGATTTGGAACTTTCTTTCAAGCCAGAAAATAATAAAGTCTCTAACTCCATTTAACTTGTATTCGCAATCAGTTAACTACTTGTAATACATTTTTACAAGAAAATTAAATAACGAGTAAAAGCCGTCAAAGCTTTTGGACATTAATTGATTCAGTCACAAGTGAGATATCACGTGATGCCTCGAAATATTCTAGCCTCACTAAACGAATATCACCCACCAAATATTTACTATCATTACATTTAGTATAATTATTTATAGTTGTTAAGTTAACTTCACTGTGATAATTTTAATAATAATTTTATTTTCAATAGCCAATAAATATAAATATAGTTGGAAAACGTTATTTTAAAAGTAAAATAAATACCTAAATTTAAAAGCATTTGTTGTCTACGTCTATTTTTTATGCTAAAACAAACATAATGCCTTTAGTAATAACAAACTTTAGTATGATATAAGTACATTTTTATTGAAATAATTTTATTTGTTGAAATATGCCGTCTCTATGTATAAAGATGTCAAGAATGAACCAAGGCGTTAACAAAATTTACTTCAACAGCAATTAATATTCATAAGAACCATCATCTCTTTATAGAATAAACCTACTGAATAAGTTCAGTAATAAAAAGGCCCCAAAATATTCAGACGCTAACATGATAACAAAATGGAAAATGTCAATGTCATGTCAAATGAAATCAAAATTATAAAATCTTTAAAAATCACAAAAACCGTTTTAAACTGTATTCGACTGTGTAAAATATTGGAAACAGGTACAACTAATATCGATTAATATTTCTTTGTATTGACTTGCCGTCCCTTTTGGAGCTACAATCAACCTACCTCAACCCAGCCAACGGTCGGTCATTATCCAGGAAACTATTAATTGCATGTGGATGTACTATTACAAAGAATCATAACTACGTTAATAATATCAACGACATTTTCAAATATAATAGTTCTCATTGCTCATTGGACTTGCATACTGCAAAATAATAAACATACAAGGAAGGCAAAAAACGAGAAACATTTAAATATTTATAAGAAGCAACAAAACCGAAGATATTAATAAATAAACGTTAAATACGTAAAAAATTAGAAAAAGAGGGTAAGAGAGACATTCAAAAAGTGACTGATTACAAGCAGCCGTCATGATATTTTGATTTTGTCTTTTAAGTGTTTTCGATGTATATTTTAAGTTATTTTATTGTGTTTTTAAATTTAAGTTATTTTTTTTTGTGAATTTATTTAATTGTTCTGAATGCAGTCTGTGACCCAATCTTGTGATGGCACGTCGAACACGACCTATTCATGTACACAATGCAACAAATCTTTCAAATCTTTGAAAGGCCTCAAAATACACACAACAAAAACACACATAAAATGTATTAGTCAAAACAGTTCACCTTTAGACAGCCATCCTATTATTCCGAGTGCGCCTACTTATGTACCAACTGATGCCAACGATCTAACTCCTTTCCACATACATCTTAGCCATTTGAAAAATAGCATACCAATAGTCAAAAGAATCCCTCGAGGAGCACGAATAACCGTTGCTACACATTTGTCACAACTAATCCAGAAATGTTACTTAAGCAATGCTACTCAAGACTGGCAGAACTTATTTTTATTTTCATACAGCACGCTACATATAATAAATACTGATGAACCAAATCTATCTTTGACACAAAAAATCAAAAATAACTGTACTGTAAGCTCCTCGCCTTCTCCCGCAAATCTAATCAAACATGATGCCCCTCGTAACCGCACCAAACTCATAGAAAACAAAATCAGTGACGGAGATCTCAAAGGTGCCGCTCGCCTTTTGTTCTCCAACGACGTGCTATCACCAGATACCCCTGACACCCTTCAGGCCTTACAAACAAAACATCCTCCAGCTCCAATAAACCCATATTTTCTTGACCCACCAACAGCAGGGCAAGCTTGCCTTCAAATTCAAAACAAAGATGTTACGGATGCCATTTTATCTTTTAAACCAGGTTCGGCTGCAGGTTTGGATGGAATCTCACCCCAACATTTGAAAGACTTAACATCGCGTTCTGTGGGTGATGCAGGCGAGCGACTTGTAAATTCGATCACTAAATTAATCAATTTTATGTATTCCGGTCATGTCAATCCAGAAATTGTTCCCATTCTTTTCGGCGCGAACCTCATTGCCCTCACCAAAAAGGACGGAGGGGTGAGACCAATTGCTGTTGGATCAACACTACGACGTCTGGCCTCCAAAATTGCTGTTCGACATATTTTACCAAAATTAAAACCGGAATTTGAGCCCGTACAGTTAGGCTTTGGTGTAAAAGGAGGGTGTGAGGCAGCCGTCCATGCCCTACGCTCTTTCTTAACTTATGGACAGCCTGATGTCTTGCTCAAAATTGATGTCAAAAATGCTTTCAATTCGGTAAATAGGGATACCTTGTTGACAGAAATAAAACATCATATACCGGAAATATACAATTATCTTCTTCTCAGTTACGCTGACCCAACAAAATTGCTATATCGTTCTAATGAACTGTCCTCGGAAGTAGGTTGTCAACAGGGTGATCCCCTTGGGCCTGCAATTTTTAGTTTGGCTATAAATCCAATAGTCAAAAATTTAAATTCTAAATTCAACGTTTGGTATTTGGACGACGGAACCCTAGGAGGTGATGTGGATACTGTGTTTTCGGACCTTTTTTTAATCAAAAATAATTTTGAAGCCATTGGTTTGGAGCTAAATTTTAGCAAATGCGAACTTTTCATAAATAACTCCAACTTAAATTTAAATGACGTAAAGCAAAAATTTAATATTTTGGCTCCAAATATTAAAATAGTTAACAGTGAATCCCTTCACCTTTTAGGTTCTCCAATTTTTGATGATTCTTTTTCTGAATATATTAATAGTTCAATTGTTAAATTTAAAACAGCCGCTGACCGTCTCCTAGAAATTAGTCCACATTATGCACTTTGCATCTTAAAATTCTGCCTTTTCGTGCCAAAACTTACTTATGTGCTCCGTTGCTGCTCCTTCTGGAATCACCCAGATCTTTTGACACAAGTAGACGACTTAATCAAAATAAGTATAGAATCGATTCTTAATTTACAGCTGAACGAGCAATCTTGGACCCAAGCATCTTTACCCATCCGTTATGGTGGTTTAGGGATTCGCAAAATTTCCAGTGTCGCTTTACCAGCCTTCCTATCTTCTGTCCATAGTTCAACAAATCTCATAAGTAAAATTTTAAGGGCATCCCCTTCAAACTTTGAGATTGCTGGCTTGGAAGAAGCTAGAAACGCTTTCTTAATTGCATGCCCAGGTCAAAATTTTCCAGTTTCTCCAAATTCACAGAGGAGTTGGGACGACATAAATTGCAAATTAACTTATGACAATCTTTTAAGCCGTAGTACAGATTCGGCGCGTGCCAGGCTTTTGGCTGTGGGTACGCATGAGGCCGGCTACTGGCTTCACGCGTACCCTTCGTCAAATACAGGAACTTTTCTTGAGCCTGACACGCTCCGAATCACAACCTGCCTACGGCTTGGGGTTCCGGTCTGCATTCCTCATAAATGTCCCTGTGGCAGTGATGTCGACAGACTAGGACATCACGGACTGTCATGTCAAAAAAGTGCAGGCCGCTTCTCGAGACATGCCGCACTCAACGATATCGTGCGCCGGTCTCTTGCCAACGTCAACGTGCCAAGTCTTCTTGAACCGACTGGTATTGCCAGAGACGATGGCAAGAGGCCGGACGGTATGAGTTTGATTCCATGGAAGATGGGTCGGGTGCTGGTATGGGATGCAACCTGTTCAGACACACTGGCCCCTTCCCATCTACATGGAACAATCAACAGAGCTGGTGCGGCTTGTGAAGCGGCTGAAAAAGCTAAAGCTTGCAAATACAGGGGTCTGGGCACCGAATACGAATTTGTCCCATTCGGTGTCGAGACCCTTGGTCCGTGGGGTCCTAGCGCTAGAAAGCTTTTTAAGGAAGTAGCAAAAAGGTTAGTCGACATCACAGGAGACCGAAGAGCTGGCAGCTACCTCGGACAAAGAATTAGTTTAGCTATTCAAAGGGGGAATGCTGCCAGTATCTTCGGAACCTTGCCTAAAGGGACTCCTTTTAATGATATATTTTAGCTTTTATATTATATTTAAGATAGTTGATTACGTTATTTAATTAAAAGATTTTCAGACGCTTATTGCAAGTACATTTGAAATTGATATGTTCAAAGTTATTCATTTCATACGAGAAAGATCCAAGAGTTCTAAAATACACAAATATGTTAATAATGTTATTTAAAGAGCTAATCTATTCTTCTCAATATTAATTTCAGTCTTAATTGCGTATATGTTGTTACATAACGTGTTTTCATTACAACTTATTCATATTACATTGGAGTATAAATTACATGGAAAATATTTATTTTTAAACTCTATAAAATTTTTATTAACATAAAACAAGAAATTTAACTTTGTCTTTGACTACTAATAATTATTATTAAAAATATTCTTTCATAAAAAGTTTAAAAAAAGTTCGCAATAAAAATAAGAAATTTATGCAAAAGAATGTCCATATAAAATATAATTGAAAACAATTCATTAGTTTTATTGTTCTTTTATATAAAAAATGAATTAGTGAATAAATAAAATGAAGATTCCATGCTGATATAAAAGGGGGTAAGAGGGTTGACTACCCTTAGTTATTGCTAGAATGTGCCAGACGCGATGACATTTCAAATTATGAATAAGCAAGTTGTTAATTGAAAGTCGACCGTGCGAAATGACATTGTATTTAACAATTTATTTTATTTCGCTTGCCTCGAAATAATGTTTCATTTGAATTAAAGCACTTTAGTATTATAGTCTAAGAGCTGATGGAAGAAGAGCAAGTTATCATAGGCACATGCCTAAGATTTGATTGTTTATTTGTATTGAATAGGCTCCGAAGTACTGAACCGATGTGAAAAATGTTTTTACTGTTGAGAAACTACACTATTCTCGGGTGCCACAATCTATATTTATTACTAGAATTTTTTTTGCTAGTATTTGATAAAAAAAAAAAGTTTCATCTGGTTTTCATATGGGTGATAGTTGACCTCCCGTGGTCTCCTGTACTATTAATTGTATTTTTGATTAAAATTAAATCAAAAAAGAGTCTTTACTTCTCGTATATTATAAAGAAGGAAAAATAAAGAATGTGTAAAAGCTTTGTCAAAGCTTTTCTTTAGACTATAAAAAATATATTTAAAGGCACTTTTGTAACTAAATAAAACTTACTAACAACTACAGCGAAAAAACTAAATGAAAAAGATTCTTCACACTCAAAAGAAAATAACTTCTATCAGAGTAATGATTTGGTTAACAATCCAACCATTATCACAGCTCCGGATACTCGATTCACTTTGTGAGCTTTTATGTGTAGTCCTTTACTTTAACCAACTTATTTAATGTAACATTAGGATCGGGATTCTGTACTTATAACATTTTCTACTGTAAGTATTCTTAATATTCTTTAAGAGTAGAAAACAAGGAAACTGAACTGTATTATTTTTACTTTAGATTCTCTTTTTGACATTTAATTTCTGTAATTAAATCTTTATTACCAATTTCCTTTTATTACGACGGCAGCCAACAAGGCTCTTAAACAGGTGTCAATGAATACTAAATTTAAATTTAATCTATAGTAATATTATTAACATTTGACGTTTTGTTTGTTTGTTTGTTTGCATGGAATATGCTCAGAAACTACCGAACTGATTTGAAAAATTCTTTCACTTTTGTATACCTGCGTGTAATAGGCACTATATATATTTTACTAGATTTTTTTATTCCATGCGCATGTAATGATGTTGCATGTAAGTGCTAGTTAATAAATTAGAAAAAGGTCATCAAAATTAGAGTAATCGTTATAGATATGAAGACCGTGTTTGTAATGTCTAAAAATACTCTTATGCTATGCCAAGAAATATATTTTTAATGCTTTATTTTAAAATTAACTTCCTATTTATTATTATTATAATAAATAAATAGCTGTCTGTGGCCAAGCGATTAAACGTTGTTTTATTCCGCCCGAGAAACTCATTATGTAAATTCTCTTCAATTTTAATTCATTGCTTATTAACTTCTCATAGCTTAATCCTGTACTCAAAGTCTTACCGCAACTTTGAATTGTAAATTCCCCTCAATATATGGGATTTCTTCTAACATTTGATATTAGACAAAGTACATACATTTTCATGTGTACATTGAAACTACAAATGATACATCTAAAGCTATTTTCATATTAAAAAAATGTCACAACGAAATGGGTTTAATGTTGGAACGAAGTTCCTTATCGCGCGTTGTGAAAGGGGGCTAGACGGAAAAAATTCTTACGAAAAGTTGTCACGACACTTTTTGCTATATCACCATGGCAACGACGTGACAATATATAACAAAAATTCATAGAAATAAAATGTGCCTCTTGTGAAGACTTAAGTTTTTTTTTGCATAGAATAAACATTGGTTCCTTCACTAATTAATTGAAAGGAACTTCGTTCCATCCGGGTGTCCCTTGACACCTCTCAAGTTTTTTTTTTATATTTTGGGTTACATTGTATGTTATGTCACTTAATCCTGGAATCGCACAAATCCCTTGTCTTCTGTCTCTCAAAAGAATGAGAAATCCAAAGAGGATATTAATTTTTTTTTCTTGAAATACAGTCAAAGTAAATACCACTTAAATATATAACATGTAAATAACAATTAACATTTAAATATGGCATAAAATAACATCATAAAGAAAAAAATAATAGAGCGAGCTGTTTGCAAAGCGCGGGCCGTCTGGCAGAACACAGCTGCCAACAACTGGCAGGTGCGGTAATTAGTGCTTCGCATCTGCACTTACAATTATATGGAAAAAAGCTTCAGTTTACTTTTATTTCTTGCTCACTTCTGTACACTGGCTATATTAAAAACTAACGTTTGTAAAAGGTACTCAGAATTATTTTTAATTTGTTTTCTTACGGTATATATAATAATTAGCATAATATATAAAAAGTAGCTGTCGCCCGCTACTCCGTCCGCGCGCAGTTAAAAAAAACTAAATGGGGGGAGGGGTTATGAAAAATAGATGTTGGCCGATTCTCAGACCTACTGAATATGCTCACAAAATTTCATGAGAATCGGTCAAGCCGTTTCGGAGGAGTATGGCAACGAAAACTGTGACACGAGAATTTTATATATTAGATTTGCATTTCCAACCTAGCAATAGACAGAAAACATTTCGTTTAAATTAAAATACTCAAACATCATGAACATTGTAAGTTCCAAACTAATCAGAAAGTTCGGTATACGGGGCGGGATTCAAGACGCTGACCTTAATTAATTTATCAAAGTTGTACTTACGTTGTCAATGGCCACCGGCAACCATTCCATCCTATTCTTAGCCTTTGACAATTATACCGTAATTTCGCCTTTGATCTCCTATTAGATTGCTTTTAATAAGAAATAAGTTTTTAACAAATCAGTAATAAGAAAGAGTGCAGCATCGCTGATGCAGTGGGTGCGGGGCAGCGCCAACAGCTATCTGCAACTCATTGTTGATAGTTGGCATGGACTGTCCCGTATTAGCCATGTGGACACGTCTACATATGTTGTAACTTTATTATTTTATTTTATTTCTATTGATCTTATATGGACCATGTGTCTGCAATAAAGTTTTATTATTATTATAACAAAAAAAAAACAGAATATCAAAAGACAATATAAATAAATGAAGAAAGTTTCATTTTGTGTAAGCGGATTTATATTTTTAAGAAGTTTAGAAATTTCGTATTCACAACAAGCTCCAGACGAAAACGGCAGAGATTTGTTTAAGATCTAAATCTTAATTGAAAATATTATTATTTAAGTAACCAAGTAGACTTTTAAATTCTTTAAGAAAAATAATTTCTTCCTTTGCCTTTGCTTTTATAATTTTTTTTTATTTATTTTACCACGTAATCCTCGCAAATGCAAAATAAAGTAATTTCTGTATCTAATCGATTGATACATTTTTAAGCATAGATTAAAAAACATCTTATTATACAATTACTGGTCGTCCTTTTTTCTTATTTATTTATTATCTTCATCGCATGTTTCACCTCATAATGTTCATAAGTTTCTTGTGTCACGTTCGAATTCCACTTTATCAAATGTGACGTTCGCCCGAACATAATATCCAAACAAAAGCCATTTCTCAACTACCGCGGTTGTAAGAACTACGCAGTACTTTATCATTTGAAATTTACTACTTGTATATTAATACTTGATAACAAAAACAATATAATTTCGTAAACTTTAGATGTTATTTAACTTGTTCGTGAAATGAATATTCATATCCTTTAATCCTATTCTACGAATTGTTCGTGAAGTTTGCGTGTTTGCGACAGAGTTAAGCTCAACTGATTTCTTGAACAAAATGTTTTAAACTGTGTTCTTGTTCCGTGGCTAATTATCGTATAACTTATATTATTATAATTCATTGAAAATACGAAAAAACTCTTGCTTACTAAAATAAAAGGTTTGAATTTAATACAAAGACTACGGCAAAGGACTTTATTATAAAAAAATGGTCTATTTTTTGGTATGCATTGATGACTATTGAAATTTTTATATTAAGAAATCTATCCTTGTTTTAAAGAAGAAAGATTTGTTTGTATGTTTGCATTGAATAGGCGCCGGAACTACTAAACCGATTAGAAAAATTCTCTCAGTGGTTGGTCGCTACACTATTCCCTGGTGACATAGGCTATATTTATTACTTAATATTTCTCAACATACTTATTTATTCTTTCCTTAGATGCTTGCATATAATAAAGACTATAAAAATACTTGTAACATTTCACGGTACATAAACAAGATTGTGGGAGGAAAATAAAATATGATAACAAGGTCCCCTTAGTGAAAATTAATAATCACTTGAAAGGCTCGCACTTTGTCAGGCCATTACGCTCGGTTGAGGTTTTCCATCGACTTAATGAAATTTGCTTCTCAAAGTTTAATTCATTGTCGTTTACCATCAAGAGCTAATTTAATGATATTTTCATAACATTCTTAAAGATGTAATTAAGAACGAATTATATAAAATTTTTCTACTAGCTATCGCCCGGGGCTCCGTCCGCACAGAATTAAAAAAAACACAATAAGTAGCCTATATGTTCTTCGAGGCTATGATCGTCCGTTGAGCCGTTCTGGAGATACCTTTAAACAAACATCCATCCATCTAAACATTTGCATTTATAATATTAGTAAGATTAACAGTGAACTACTTCTATTTACTTTTTCTTAGTTTGATAGTGAAAATGTTATAAACTACAGTTTTTTGTTAACCTTAAAAGATATTATAGTATTAAGATTATTTTCCCAAGAATAAGGTCATAATTTTAATTAAAGTTTTTAATCAAATTAATTAAGATGTCTTCTGTAATTAAGATTAAATATTTTATAAATTAGAAACAGCTCACCATGTAGCCCGCTTGTTATAATAATAATAAAGCATCTTGTTATAAAAAGATTAATCGTATGTAATAAAATAAGTTAATATGATGTCATGCTACGTAGATTATGTTACAGTTGGTATTTCACCCAAATTAGACTCCCGCGGTTCCCACGCAAAACATTTCCTTATGAGGGAGATATTTGGGACAAACGCTCCTAGAACTTGAATATGTGTCCACAGAGTTATCTTTAAAGTCGATCAGAATTTTTTTTTTCTCTGTATAAAAAATAAAATCGGTTACTTTCTAAACAAATCAGGTTTTTCTCATGCGATTGGTTAAATGTAACACAAATTTGCTTGGATAAGTATAAATGGATCGACACCTAATACTTCGACCGAATGGACGGACATCAGTAACTTAACAAATGGGTCCAAAAAATACTATATAATTTTTGCACTCAAAAATATTGTAAGTATGTCTTTGAATACATTTAAGAAGATTTTCATGAAATAAATTTAACTATATTCCATTTATAGGAAAGTAACAATGTTGCCTCTTCCTATTTACAGCGTTGTCAACATTTTCTGTTACAAGTTAAATAGAATATATTCAGTGTAGCTGTGACAGTCGAGCCGTAACGAACACCACAAACTTTCCTTGTAGCTTCTAAATACGTGCTCTGGATACAAATTTATTAAAACTGTATTCAATTTACGTAGAAAAATATGTTGTATATTTTGTAAAATAAAACTATATTATACTAGCTGCCGTCCGCGCGCAGTTAAAAAATGGGGGGGGGGGTTATGAAAAATAGATGTTGGCCGATTCTCAGACCTACTGAATATGCTCACAAAATATCATAAGAATCGGTCAAGCCGTTTCGGAGGAGTACGGGAACGAAAACTGTGACACGAGAATTTTATATATTAGATTATCACATTCTTACATCACAAAAAGACTTCATTAGATGTTAACATATTATAAAAAAAATTGTCATTTAATGTATTAGAATATTTTATGCATTTAGACAGTGGTAGAACCCGCAACAACAATATTTCTTGGGTTCACGAATGGGTCGGGTCGACCGGTGAAATATCACGACCACACAGAAGACAGGCGTTAAGTGGAAGCAATTCCGTGATTCATCTGATGAGTGTGGTGTCGGAGGCCTAATTTTAGTCCACGTTCTCTTCACACACTTTTTTACAAGGAAAGGATGGTAAGGGGAAGTGGATTTGACGGAGGAGGGGCGCTTAGGAAGAGGATATATCTTTAGTCTGTACGTGGTTTTATATACACATATAGTACAGAATGTCTTTTATCTGATGATAACGATCATGTAGAAATTTTTTCTTTCAAAAATCCACCAGTTCATTTATTGATTATTTTCACTTGAGTAATTTCAAATGTTTTTAAGCAGTGCTAGAGTTCGCTTCACTGACTTTATAACAAAAGTACTTAGCTATGGCCGCTTTTGTTCAGTTAACGGAAGATTGGAGCGAAGTTATCTATGTTACAAAAGAAGTATTTCCTGTTTTCATCTAACAGTTTAAAGCTAAGGAAATAAGTAAACATTTTTAAAGTCTTTAGAACCGGAAGAGTAATTTAAAATAAAAACAAACGGTCAAAATTAAAATAATATTTTGAGAATATTTGTGGTTGTTTATGGTGGTGGTTTATATTTATGGTTGGTTGGTTTATATTTATGACGACATTAAGTTGTGTGTTCTAAAAAGCTTATTTCAATATATGTACTTATAACTAGCAGTTGACCGCGAATACGTCCGCGCAGATTTAAAAAAGAATCTAGTAATAAATATAGAATATGTCAGCACGGGATAGTGTAGCTTCCCAAATGTGAAAGAATATTTCATATGGGTTCAGTAGTTTCGGATCCTATTCAAAACAAACAAACAAATCTATTTTCTTTATAATATTAATATAGATGTGCAATTCTTATATACCAACATATAATAATTCTAGATAATTTACAATATTAAAAAAAGTATGATTAAAAGTAAAGTAATACTGTGAAAATATTATACGAAGCGAACGTTATAGAGAATTATAAAAGCCTTCTCAAAGAACAAAGAAGTCAAATTACGTCTAAAGTGATATTTGATAGCTTCAGGTGCGATTTTTATTTTCATGTATAAAAGCTCCATTTAAAAAAAAACCTACAGACGAATTGCGAACCTGCTCCTTTTTGAAGTCGGTTAATTATCAACCTCTTTTTCCCTCGACATTTCTTCAGAAATATGTACTTGTAATTTATTATTATTTAAAAAAAATGTTTTAAAATAGTAAAAAGTAACACTATATTGGATAGCCTTTTCAAAAGGTTGTTCAGATATTAGAGACAATTATTGATGATAATCTGTATCTTTCGAAAGTTTTGTTAAAAATAAAATGTATTTCTAACTTACAAAAGAAATTAATAAAAGATATCTTTTTTATTTTAATTAAATTTTCGTTTAAGTAAAGCGATAAAAACAAATCTTTTACGACTCGGGGACAAGAGGACGAGCGCCTTGAATATAAAGTACATTTAACTGCTCCGAAATGTATTGAACTGCTAACGGCTGCTGAATACATTAGAACTGAAATGTTATTGTTATTTAGAAAATAACTCGTAGCGAACACGTAGCGAATACGCTACGAGATATGGGTTCTTTTCCCTACAATAATCTGAAATAAATATGTAATTGTAGTTTTCTTTTTTTAACGGAATACAGCATATTGTTACACTTGCGGTTGCCCTTTGGTCAGCGCAGCCCATATGCATCAGCTACTTTCCCATCAAATTCCCTTTAAAATCGGACCAGCCGTTCCGGAGAATAACCGAAACAAACGACGACGGATAATCAAAAATTAAAAAATGGTTTTTCTCTCAGCAAAGCAAATAAGTACGTCACGTGTACGAAATATGACATTATCTTCGATATTACATACAGAAACACAATTTTTTTAATATGCAATTGATAGACAATATAAGTTTACCTCCTCTGAAATGAAATTAAGAACAGGGTGACTATTTTAAGCAAAAGTCTTTTCGATTTAAATTACTTCTCCATACTAACATACTAATAACCTCAAAGTTATTATTTATTTTTACAGTAGTACTAGCTATCGCCCGCGATTCCGTCCGTGTGCAGTTAAAAAAAAAAACTAAATGGGGGGGGGGGGGTATGAAAAATAGATGTTGGCCGATTCTCAGACCTACTGAATATGCTCACAAAATTTCATGAGAATCGGTCAAGCCGTTTCGGAGGAGTACGGAAACGAAAACTGTGACACGAGAATTTTATATATCTACCAGGAAAAGGACATAGGATAATTTTTATTCCGTTTTCTATTTTTTAATCCGCGCGGACGGAGTCGCGGGTAAAAGCTAGTTAGATATATTGTACATTTAATCAAGTCAACTATATCATTTCATATTTTTCATTATAAAAAACTCGATATTAACAAAAAACTTAGCTAGCTTACGAAGCTTGCAAATAAAATATTTCCTCGATATTTAATATCGTTACAAAGCCTCGTAAAACAAACTTCGAAATTTTGTTCTGCGCTCGGGGCAAACAATTTTTATGTCAATAGAAAAGAAACCGTAATAAGTTATAACTATGGCGTATATCCCTAAGGGGACCAAGTATAATTTTCGTATTCAATTTTTCTTATAAACCAAACAAATAATCAGATTTAATTTAGAATTTAACAAAGACTATAGTAGTGTTGTAAAAACGCAGTAATAACAGTAACAATAGTAACAATACATCCTGTATATACACAGTCAGGTCATAAATATTGTCACACAGTAAAAACTTTAGTGTCATTTTTGTTAAGTTCATTTTGGTATATAAATGGTCACATAATGAATAAACTTGTTTCAATTATTTTATATTAAACATGTGACAGAATTTATGACCTGACTAGGTATATACGGAGAAATTCAAAGATGTCTGTGAAGTCTTCAATTGCAATGGACCAGCGTGGTTGATTAAGGCCAATTCACCTCTAACATAAGATAGGCTCCGAACCCCTCGGCGCGGCGGGGACATGTAAGAGCTGAAGAAATAGTGTTTTTTAATACTTAATGAACTAAATACAAATATAGCGAAAAAAAATACTTCAATCCTTCAACAACTAAATTGTCAAATTTATCATTCCCTACCAGACCACCAATGTTAAATGACTAAAAAAAAAACCTTATCAAAAATTATAATCTGCTTAATAATAGTCATGAAATACTTTATTTTAATGTTTCTATTTTATATTAATGAAAATTTTGTTATCTGTAAATTTGTAATATTCTACTTTAAAATATTTTTGTGAATAACTTATACGCCTAAAACTAATCGCGTCTTTACCAATAAAAATCAATTTAGTGAGATCAATGTTTATATTAAATATATATTTAATCGTGAACCAATTTTTCCTCGTACACTCTTTTCAAAAGTGAATTTCAGCCACATAAATGATTTCATAACTCTTTCTGATGTCAAAGAGATAATATCATTGAATTACTCTTTGATCGCATAAAACGAAGTCGACGCGGTGCAAAAGTGAACATCAAATGGATCAGATAAACCCGCACCGGTTTGCAAAGTAATTACAGATAACAGATTTCATATTCAATGAGACTAACTAAAGATATTATGATAATATTAACATAAAGCTACGAGTTTATCATTAAAATTCTATTTGTGAGGACTAGGGTGGCCCAAAAAAATAAAATTTTTGTTTTTTTCGATTCTCTGAAAATTTGACGTCAAAATATTATTTTCTAAAGGTCGCTCCGAATTTTTATAAATTTCTCTTTTAAAAAGATATAAAGTATATATACCTTGGAAATTTATAAAAATTCGGAGGACCTTTAGAAAATAAAATTTTGACGTCAAATTTTCAGAATCCTTATATTATTTTACACTTAAAAAGATGACATGACGAGAAAAAAAAATTAAAACAAAAAAAATCTGATTTTCGGCAATTTTGGAATTTTTCAAAAATTGGGAGCGACCTTTTAAGATTTTTTTTAACCTGTCCTTTGGTGGAGGTTCTTAAAACATAGTAAACTCACATATTTTCACACGAGAATCGAAAAAAACAAAAATTTTATTTTTTTGGGCCACCCTAGTGAGGACCTATTATTGGCTATGTTTGTATTAATTACTGTCTTACCTACTTTGTTAAAATGGCTGTTGGTCTTCCTAGAAATAAATAAATAAATAAATAAACACAACCGCGCCTTTTAACAAACAATAAAATTAAATATATATATATAAAAACAATAAAGGCGCCGTACACGATGGGTTCGGGTCCCGCGGCACAATCTGCCTTAGACTGCGCGTTGCAGTGGATGGCATAATATTGATGAAGTGGCACTTACCAACTTGATGCCCCGATCACCGCCTGCAGGTACCTGGTAACTCTGTCGGTGTCAGTCGTGTCAAATAAGTCATTGTCATACAGTATAAACCCGATGCACCGCTTCCGGTAAGCGCCGAACGCGGAACCGTAAACTTAGCGATCCTGTATGCTAAATAATAGACACGTCCGATGTGCTCTTTTACTAATTCCCGTCGACTTCCGATGCAGACCCTTCGATCTCACTGTCTTCCCCGCACAAGCCCCCGCATGCCCCGCGCCCGTCCATAGCGGAGAGGGATTTCGAAACTACCCGCGGGAGAATTAAAATGAGTCGACCTACCAAAATTAAAACTGTATAAGCCAACTGCGAAATTCAAAAATATAGTTCGTCATTAGAGATGACGAACCACAGTGCTTCTGTACCGAACAATATACTAATAATTCTAAATTCAAAATATCCAGCCATTTAAAAGAACAGAAATAAATATCAGACGATTAACCAGTAATATTTTGTAATACAGCCTTATCATGTTAGTCACATGATGGCCACTGTTGAGCTTAAGCCTCCTGCCACCCAGGACGAGGACGCAAACCCCATTGGCCGTCCGATTTACCAGCAACGTGACCAGCCACATCACTACTTTAGGTTTACAATTCTTCGGACAATGTCTGTTACTTTATACATCCTTCTATTTAAATCTAAAACATTATTAAAAACTAATCATTATTTTTAAAATTGTTATGTAGAAAATGGCTAAAAGAAAAATTCATCTTTCCGTTTAAGAGTACAGTACAGTTCAAGAGTATAGTATGGGGCAATCGCTAAAATAAATATCGTCGAACGTAAACGGACTAGAAACATTAGGAAATTCATTTATATCCTTTGAACAAAAAATACATGGTGCATTTATAAGAATAATTCAAAACTTTTTACCATTGGCCTAATTTTAGTCCTCTTTCCCTTCCCACCCTTTTCTTATTTGGAAAGGATGAGACGAGGAAGTGGATTTGGCGGAAGAGGGGACGCATAGGAAAGGTAAATACAGTCAAAACCGTTTATGGCGACATCGTTTAGAACAACATACCGGTTAAATTGACCAAAATCAAAGGTCCTGGCTGAATGTTATATACATATCTTTCCTATTAATACCTGTCACCGGTTGTTACAACTATCGGTTTTTACGACTCAATATGAGTAGTCCCTTCGATGTCGTTATAACAGATTTTGACTGTATTATTTTTCTGTGCTTTTCCTTCTCCGTTGATTAAAGGTAGGCAACAAATCTGCATTTGCGGATGTCTATGGGCGACGGTTGCCTCGTTATTTCGTTAGGAGGCCGTTTGCTGCGTGCGTTTACCTTTTGATATAAAAAAAAAAATTAATCCAGCAGAAAGGTAATGTGAAATTTTTATTTGGGACAATAATAGTATATGAATAGTTATAAACAAAACAACATAGAAAACTTTCATATTCTATAAATTAGCATTGTTAAAATATGTCAAAAGACTACGCCCCAGAAAGAAATAATGTGATATGGAGCGACGAGAAAAAGACCTTAATCTGTACCTTAAGTCGCTAAACCTTGTAAGCTAATACAATTTCAACGTAATTAATCCTATGAGTGGTGACGTCATCAGTGCCTACGTAGACATGATGCGGCCGGAGCTGACCGTAGCTTATGCTCGTAGCACAACCTCGGGGTAGTAACGCGATTACAAACGCACTCGCTCGTCATTAAATCAATTACTTTATTACGATAAACTCTCTCGGTTGTTATTATTCGTGTATTTCATCACATCTCCTAATACTATTACTCTTGCGGTCATAATTTCAAATTTAACCCATCTAAAGAACGCAATATTAGTCCAAGAATGTGAATATTGCTTAGAGGGCCAAGTAAAGCCAAGGCCAAGGGCCAAGTTTCTGATCCATCTCAAGTGTTATATGAAAAAATAAATTTTAATTATCAGATCATTCAAAGGATTACTTAATTAGGACTTTGAACAATAAAACAGAAACAAAACAAACTCAATACGGAAACCTTTAACAGCAATGGGGCTGATGAGGTTTTGTTTAGACTTCTGAAATTCAAAGAAATTACATTTGAAGTATTTAACGTTGTAAACAGACGAAGATACAATAGACTATTCTAAAAGTTTGAAATTCTTTCTGTCCATAAATGTAATTAAAAAAAAATACCACAACTTCCTATAGCTTCTTGGCTTTTCTTAGAAAACTTTTTTTTTCTGTTCTTTGTCCATCCCTGCTACTAAAAGGGAATTAATATTAGGTAGACAAATAAATTGAATTTCCTCGAGCAAGCAGGGTTAAAACGGGGATCCAATGAAGAGGAAAAGTTAATCGATTTTATTTGCAATCTCGGTGAGGGCGCTGATATCGCCACGATTCTTTACGACAGCAATTAGATAGCTATCTTCTCATTTTTTTATAACTGAGCGTTATTAAAACGTGACATTAATTGCATAAGAATTATTAATACACTAGTTATTTGTTACTTAGTAATTCTATATCCTAATTAGTGATGCAACGGAAGTGTCTTACCGGAACCAGAAACGGAAACAGATGTCAAAAAGAAATTTTAGCAGAAACGGAAACGGAAACGGATGCGGAAACAGAAGTGTAAATAATAAAAAAAAAACATATTTACAAAAAATTTTTTTTTTGGAAAATCAGTTTGTATTCGTTTTTAATTTATTAAGGCATTGGATATCGGTGTCCTTTAGCCTTCAATGTATGTATTTTTACTGTGCTTCAATAAGTTAAAATACGTGTTTTTTTTAAATTTATTTTCAGGAAACAAAATTACACTATTTAAAAATTAATATTCGCCAAACCACTCGTGTTGAAAAACAACAAATATATTTTTTTATTAATACATTCACTGCTGACCACTGTTAAATACCTCCTGAAACCCATTTTGCTCTCCCTTCATTGCCGCCTTCAGAGCTACGTTAGGGATGCGATCCATACCCGGCGCCTTCTTATTCTTTATTGCGTTGTATGCGCCTACGAATTCCTCGTTCGTGATTGCAGGGACTTCGGCGGCGTTTGCGGGTATTTCGTAGTCCAGCTCTTCTTGTTGTGGGAATAATGTAGTGACAATGCTATGACACATGTGTGTATGTGTGGGTGTGTATGAAATGTTACAAGATCTTGAACCGAAGAGATAAAAGCTGGTTTTGATTAGTATCCTTACATGTTTTACTCAATATTCTGGAATTTGATGAAAAACTTGATTTTGTCAAAATCTTGTAACATATTAGTACATAGAAATGCAATAGTGGAACAAATATCTACATATTAGTGAACTAAACCATTGCCATCCCTAGTGCTCAAATGCAAAAAATGTGTTTTTTTTTTAAATAATTATAATAACATTATTAATTTATCTATATGTTCAAACATTCCCAGATACTAAATAAAAATTCACCATAAAAAGTTTTGGCTCCCAGCTGTTACCTTTTTTTATTTTGTAAACAGTGAATGTGCTAAGTATCAAATACACCAAATCTAGATTAGAAAAAGATATAATTATTAGGCGTCGGTGGCTCGTGGCACTTGACTTGCAATCTGCAGGTCCCGGGTTCGAATCCCGCCATGTACCAATGTGTTTTTCGATTTAGATATGTACATTTATCCGACGTTCTTACGATGAAGGAAAACATAGTGATGCTGCCTGCACATATCTGAAAAAAAATTCAATGATATGTGTGAAGTCAACCCGCTCTGGGCCTGTGTAGTTGACTATGGCCTAATCACCCCAAATTTGGGGTAGGCTCCGAGCCCCTCAGTAGGGATGTATAGTGAGCTGATGATAATAATGATGATGATATATTGCATGGTTATCACTTATTCAAAAGCACATTTAATAACTCGTAAGTATGAAATAGTCACATTTTGCCAGTTGTCAAATTTTATATGGACAACAACTAGACAGTCAACTCCAGCAAGAGAAGCTGATTGTTTTAAACAGCAGCAGAAAATATTACGCGCTTAATTTCACGAAAAAGTACGTAAACAAACAAATGCGACAAGTGCCGAAAGGCCGCGCGCGGACTGCGCGTCTCGCGCCGCGCTTTTGGATCTCTCAGGTGTCGTAAAGTTCCGTTTTATCTCCGTTATAAAAGTTGCGGAAACAGAAACAGAAACGGATGTTGAAAAGGGTGCGGAACTTCCGCACTTGCGGAAACGGAAACAGACATCCGTTGCATCACTAATCCTAATAGTCAGTTGGTATTAGAAAATAATTAATAATAAGATACTGGTGACAAAAAAGGTGGAGAGCGGCGGCTTATGAAGGGTCACTGATATTTGACGACCAAGACCAGAGTGACAAGACTGTAACGGCAGAGAAAAGTCATATTAAAAAAACAGGAAGAACGACTGACTGCATCCTTTTTGAAAGTGTTAATACGAATATAATGTATGATGTGATTAAAAATCGTTAAAGCCATTTAAGCTTCAGGCGGTCACAATGGAATATAAATAGTACATATGTATTCACTAACCACAAACCATAATTTTTCTAAAAAAAAATAAGGCAATATCGGTATATGGTGTAGACTGTTAAAGAAAGTATTACGCAGATCTGGTTAAATACTCAGTAGGTATTCACTTAAATTGAATCCCATATAACGTTGAACAGATTTATCTTAATTGAATAACAGTACACAATCATGACTATTTCATCTATTTCAACAAGACCTCTACATTGAATAATAGAAGTTTCCAGATTACGTCGGTCTAATAGTCAGCGATGGATAATAGTTACCGTTGCGATATTAAATGGATTGTATCCTTCATAACATTCGATACTCTGAATATAGATACATAAATATCTTATTTTTAAAACATGCATATATGTAAAACAAAATAATAAAAACTATACTATATAAAAAACATAATAATCTATATATATAAAAGAAAGTAGTGTTAGTTACACTATTTATAACTCAAGAACGGCTGAATCGATTTGACTGAAAATTGGTGGGTGAAGCTTAGAACCAGGAAACGGACATAGGATAATTTTTACCCCGTTTTCTATTTTTTATTCCGCGCGGACGGAGTCGCGGGTAAAACCTAGTATGGTATAAATATTATATTTAACTAATTCAGAAGTACGAATACATAAAATGGAGGAAAATGAATTTACAAGAGTAACAGAAGAAAAAATTTATTCTTTAATACAAACCAAGTTAATTATTTAATCTTGATAGAGTTCGCAGTTAGTTAACAATGTTCGAAGTAATATCCGATAGCCACTGAACCGAGTACAATAACATCCTTTGAGGAACTCGTTAATGCAAATGAAGTGTTCAGGTGCGTGTTATTACTTCACAGCCATCGATAATCTATATCGACTCTACATCACTATATCTACGTATAGTTACAAAGTATAGTAATGTACGATTTTGTATTTAGGGTAAGTCATACAATTATTGGCCTACCTCTCATAAAAAAATACACGTTCTATTATAATTATTTAATTAAAATAAGAAGGTAAGTTAAGTAGAATTAAATATAATCTGTATTCATAGATTAAAATGAATAATATTTCTAAATTTAATTGTAAGTTCATTGTGGTACATTAAATTAATGTTGCTGAACAGCCATTATTTTCTTTATGACAGTTTCACTAAGATTAAAAAAAAAACTAATTTTGCAAGTTGTATAAAAATTATATCTTGCTAACAAATTATGTGCTGTGAGGTTTTGATAAATTTTAGTAGCGTCCGAGACTCTCTTGCGGTAAGAAACTTGTGGCTAACTTTGCTGAACTAATTAAGGTTAGGTTTAAACTATAACGAAGCAAGTTTAAGACAGTTTTAAAGTACTGAAAATGTTCACGATCATTAACTGTTAAGATATTGTTTTTCTTTAACGAACTAATAGTTACATCGTTCGATCGTATACTGATAATATCATCAACCCTCAATTTGTTCAAATAACCGTTATTCGAACTCTTTTATTTTTAAATAATAATAGTCTCAACAAGCTATAGAGGGAGTATAAATAAATATTTCAATAAGTTACAATATATCTTCCTTAGATGTCACTTACAAAGAATGACTCGGAAAAAGCAAGAATAAGGGTCAAATATCATGACGCACTATTTTATTTTAATAGAAAATCGAAAGAAGAGTTTCTAAATGTCTAAGCATCAGTAAAACTTATTTATAATTTTACACAAACTGTTTGTAAATGTTTCGTTTCCAAACTGATGTTTGTGTAAAACAAAAGACAAACTAAATTTAAAACAAATGTATGCGCTTACTTCATATTGCAGACGACATATTTAATACAATCTGTGGAATACAATCCGACTTTTAGTTTACAAGCTTTAATAAATTAGAGATTTAATATCCTTAGGGAACAATAAACTTGGTCTCCACTTCTATAATACTTGTATGAATTCTATAGAATTCAGAAATGATATTTAAACATGTTACTGGCTGAAAATTTTATTTATTGTCTATAGATTTATTTTGGAACGTTCCAGTGTTTAAATTAATGATAAAAACATATCAGTTTTAATAAGTCTGTGATTGCAACCTTGTAAAGGTAAAATTATTTCGACAAGTTTATTATAATTTCTTCTTTCTATTAAACTCGACAATAGTAAACTTTATACTTATTTAATTCCAACTTTATATTTGTCAAACCTTACTTATTCATGGAAAAACGTTGTAAAATGATATAATGCATTAAAACTTTTCTTGGAACAACTTAGAACGCCTCATCTGTTCAACTCACGATGAGGTGTAATGGAAAAGTTCTTTGTAACTTTTTACATCCATTTCGTTATATGTAGATCTTTATTGAAGTACCGCGTGTTAAACCGTGATAGTTACAATTTTAATAATAGTAGTTATTATTTAGTTATTAGTTATTTTTATAATAGTAGTTAGTTATTCCCTTATATTAATACTAGCTGTCGCCCGTGACTCCGTCCACGCGGACTAATAAAAACGTAATAACTAGCCTATGTGTTCTACATCTGTGCAAAATTTCGTCAAGATCCATTGAGCTGTTTCGGAGATACCTTCAAACAAACATCCATCCATCTAAACATTCGCATTTATAAATATTGGTATGATATGTAACAACTGTTTTGGATCTAATTTCCAAGTGAATAATATTTTATAACATAATCGCGTATGTAGTAAACTTTTATATCATTTTCTATGACTTTATGGCAGAGAGCAGCCGAAGTGTCAAACAAATTAATAACTAGCGCGTTGTGCTTCATGAAACATTCGCAAAATGCCATCTCCTGTTGCATTTTAACTTTCAATTCACGCCTCACTATTTTATAAAGCGCCTAATAAACGATTAAATTAAAAACATAGACAATTTTAACGTCAAAATTATTTGACAGGCTGTATTTTACACTTCTGTCCTGTATTAAAGTGTTTCACCAAACATGTCTCATCATCAAAGATAAGACAAAAAATATGATCGTATCTCAAGCACCTCACTTTAATTCCTCTCAATTTTAAGGACAGGCAAAATACACTCTAGTCGTGGAGTTGTGAAAATCGAACATTACACAAAGCGTTAAAGTCAAATACTCAGTTGCTTTTGACATCCAAATTTAATCAAATTAGATGTAAAAAAAAAATTTCTCCCCCAGTATTAACACAAATGTTTATTTAACAAACTCCGTCATGAGCGGGTTTAACTTTATATTTTGATCCAAATAATCGCCTTGATAGCTGTTGTTTATTTTATATGAATCTATTTCGCAATTAAAAATTTTTCTATCCAAAGCCGTCTTAAGCATAAATTAGTGTGGCGCCCTTAAAAGGAGTACTTACATTGGCTGAAGCCACCCAAGGCTCAGAGCTAAGGCGCCCAGCACTCTTTGCACAACTGCGATAAAACGGCTCTGAGTAACCCAAAGTGGAAACCCGTGGCCACATTGCTAAAAACAAAGGTATTTGATTGTGTGCTCAAAGTAAAATCAATGTTAGAAAAGCGTCTATCATTTGAAGAGCATTTATCATGTAAATTACATCTACATTCGTAACAGCAAACGAGTCAAATTCTGATATGAACGACACATTCGTTGTGGAACAATCGCAACATTACGAGCGACCGCAAGGGAATTCAATACACGCACGCATTGTTTCTTTATGTCCCGTCATTCGCATCGAATATGTGAATACAGTATTTTCCCTTTTTTATGGTAATCTGATTGTTGGACCTTTTCTTGCTTACTACATTCTGGTTTTATTAAATCTACGCAATTTAAGACATTCAAAGATTTTTTACATAATCTAGTTTTTAGTCTTAGTTTGGTATAAATATATAGTTTAGTTTAGTAGTTTTAACATATTATTCAGACAGTCAAATTTCATTTCTATTGACAAAATAAGATTTATAATATTTATTTTATTTCTCATAACATGTTAATAACGGTTAAAAAATTATAAATTGTTTTTGATTTTAGTGAAATTAAATACATCGTTGGCTAAACTTCAGTATTAAGTCTACAGAAAAGGAGCTATCTATATATTATGTTTGTATTTAAGCAGTTTTGCTAGAGTTGACAATATGTATTATGAAAATATGCACCAACATGAGTTAATATGCAACAAAAAATAACAATTTGAGAGAGTTTCATAAAACACAACGCGCGAGTTACGAAATTGTTTGACACTTTGTCTGCTCTCTGCCATCATCACATAATAGATAAAAGCTTCCCTACAAATGTGTTTTTTTAATGTTATACAGTCGGAAATGAGAAACATTTTTTTTTATTTCTATAACACTTCGAACTACAGTCTCTGTGCTGTAGGCCTAACATGAATATTGGTAACAATTGCCATCGTATCGTATATTTAAATACACCAAAAATCTCATACTTATTGTGACGTAATTAAAAATGACGATACGAAGGTGAACATCAAAAATATTCGTACTAGCCTAATTTATTCATTATTCGAATAACAAAAATATTAAATAGCTATAAATGCTTACATCTTTGTTCCGAAATCAAATATTCCATTATTATTAAGTCACAATCCTCCGTCGGTTAGTAAATTGAATCCACTTTGTAACATCGTCAGGCGATCTGATTGAACCTAATGGCCATTTTATGAACTATTTTTTTATCTACTTAATTCAAGTTTCTTACGTCTTTATTCAAATTAAATTTATTCTATTACAGAAACAAAAACAGTTTTATTTAAAGATACTTTCACTTTGAAAGAAGAGAAATAAATTGTAAACATATAATGTACATGATTTGTAATAACACTATCAAGTAATTAAAATTGCAAAGTACTAGCTAATATGAAAAATTATCAAACAATTCCTCGACGAGAGTTAGTTAACCTAATATGTCTTCGACTAACATATTCAAATTGAAGTACAGCAGCGGTATATTCTATGAAAGGAAATGTACTTCTATAAAAATATAGTGCGATTAAATAATGATATCAAATACATTTATTGACAAATAAATATAAAAGTTGAGTGGCTTAATAATCTATCAATGCTTTCACGTTCTTTCACAAAAGTCGTAAAGCCTCTATTATCTGTGCGCATCAACAATCAGACTGGAGAGCTAAGAAGTTTTACGACGGGGTCGGGGTGGTTGGAGGACATTTTACGCCGAACGCACTTTTCTCTACCACGATAACAGCGCTACTTAAAGCGTTACTTTCGTTCAGATAATTCTTCTATACTTTTTACATCATTATCATCTTCCTGGCCTTTTCCCACTCACGTGGGGCCGCACACGAGGTTTTGTAAACCGTAAAGTTTTGGCTTAAGTTTTTACGGCCGCCTTACTGTTGCCAACCCTACTTGGGAAGGTCTAATTCTTCTATACTTTTTACGTTGCTAATAATTATTTCTTGAAATTGATGTAGTGTGTTTAAGTCAATCGGTTATGTTATTAGGATAATTTTTTTCTTAACCTTTTTGTCCCTTTTATTGATTTAAATTATTCCTAGGGCCAAATGAAATAGCTTCCGTTATAAAGTAATATTGAAAGGTCTCGGATGATTTTTTTACTATTACGAGCTTTTCTCTTGTAATCTCGTAGCTTTTTATGGTGCTTTTATATCTCATTTTATATTAAATAGTTTTATGAAGTAGGTAATATAATCTTTAAAGGATATACTGCGGTAGATGGATGATGCGTATCCGGTTGTAATGTTAAGGATATTCGGTTATATTTAGGTTGAATTAAAGTGTAGTCAATATAATAAACTAGCTATTACACGCGACTCCGTCCGCGCGGAATAAAAAATAGAAAACGGGGTAAAAATTATCCTATGTCCGTTTCCTGGTTCTAAGCTACCTGCCCATCAATTTTCAGTCAAATCGATTCAGCCGTTCTTGAGTTAAAATAGTGTAACTAACACGACTTTCTTTTATATATATAGATATTACTGCGACAAATATTATTCGTCGCAGTAATATTTATTATATATATTCGTCGGTGCACCAGGTTTTCGTCCCCTGCCAGGATAACGTTTTAAGTAAGAAAAGTATCTCTAAAATTAAAAAAAATTACAATAAATATCCAAATAACAGTTCTGAAGTATTTATCTCGTAACCGAAAGCGTAATTTAATTTAGATATTCGTTAATTTTGCAAATTTTCTGTATTCAGAATGAATTTAATTTCAATCTATAATAGCTCGTGGCTGGCAACGAAGTTAGCAAGTTTCGCAAACTTGTTGGTCAAAAGTTTTAACAAATGTAATTGATAAGTATACCTACAACCCAATGGAAAAATACGGTATTAATAATCTGCTCAATTTAATTTCGAATCGATTTTGAAAACAAATTACTTAAAAAGTGAGTCATGGTTGGTTCAGGTTAGAATTCCCAATGCTTTTTTTTATAATAAAACCCTTTCAAAATATTACTGGTTATGGTAACTATTTCTCGTACATTCCTGACTTGTCGCCCATGGGATCCACCAACGCCACTTAGAAAATTACTGGTTTAGATTTACAATTAAATTTCTACACGCTTTTTCCTTCATAAAATAATATGTATGAAGTAATATTTTAAGTTAGCATCCCCTTCTTCACTAATCAAATTATCAATTTATTCTTAGTACGTGTGTATAAGTAGGCAGGTTATAAATTTCACGGTCGAGTGCCTCATCCACTCCGGCGGGCCCTAACTCCGGATTTTCCGGCGCACGTGCCGATAAATAAAGCTAATGTTTCGTAAAAATATTTTCGCTGAAGTCTTACTTTTTCTCTGCCAGGCAAAATTTTAGGTTAACGATATTACCAAATTAGCAGAAATATGTCTTATACCTTTCATTTCCTTTCTTATGTACCGTAGTATATTGTGTTCACTTTTTAACGAAGTTTAAGAGGTGGGTTATGATAATGAATGAAAACTAAATTTTACTTGGGTTCAAAGCAAATGAAACATTTTCATTTATATTAATTCTAAAATTTTCATTAAAACTTCAACTAGTTTTAAATAAACAAATATTAAAACGCATACATAATAACGGCATTACGGATTTCAAGGCTTTGGCTTAATCCAATTGACCTGAAATAATTCGATACAGCAGTTATCCTGTTGTTGCGACGCAAGGAAAATGACACATAACTTGAACATTGTTCAGTATTATTATTTTGACTTATAAAATAATATGTATAAAACAAAATTAAACTGTACCTAACTAGTACATACATGAAATAATTTAGTATGAACTTAAAGTCATCAATTAAATACAGAATAAACTTAATTACTATAAAAAATAAAATTGGATATGACTTATGAAGTCAGTACTTAACCAGCATAAAATGAACGTTTATTTCGCTAAAACTATGTACAACAGCGACAAAGGAAAAACTTTTTAATTTTCTTTAGAATTCGAAAAGTTGTGATTGTTTTCTACGGTTAGAGTGCTCCGTAGGACCTTGAAGAATGAGTTGTGTAGATGTAGAGGTTAAGAGATGGGGAAAAAGGGCGCGGGGGTGCGGGGGTCTGTGGGCGGGGCCAGCCGGGAGCAGCAACAGGTCGTAGCGAGGTCCAATCGATACAGATGCTGGATCATGCGCCTTGTACATTGCAAACATCATGCGCTGTGTGCTACTGCTCTTGGTGTCAATTTTCCTTCCAGGTATGTCAAATTAATGTTTATAAACGCTTAACATTACCAATAACATCCTATTGCATCATAATCATAGACACACAAAAGCATTTGCTAGTAGAACGCATGAACGCTCGTCATTCTTTAGTAATTCGCAAACGTCAAACGCTTGTCTATGGTCACGGCCTTTGTAAAGCACAGTGAACAAACAATGGCCTGAATAAATTTACATAGACCTATGTGTATGCGTTTTTTAATAAATCTAGTGTTAGTTCATTTCTATTTATACACATTACGTCTAGGTAGTTGTTAAGATCCGCACTGTCTAACTTTTTTAATACAGGCTACAAGTAATAACTATATCGATAGCCAGATATGTTTAATACTTTTCATTGCTTTTTGGTTTTATAGTCTTTTTTATACAACTTATGCTGATATTATTATTTATCCTTTATTTCGTTCATACTTTGAACTTAAAATTTTAATTTTAAAACCATTATAGGTGGCATATTATGATTATTAAATTTAACAAAAATTAAATTAAAATAATGTTTGACATTTGCTACTAATACAATGTAATTAAGTATCAAAAACTGTATTTTCCAGGACTTCAAGGCGATTTACTTCGGGACAGTGTTCACGTGACATCGGCAGCGGCTCGACCCAATAATGAGCTATGGTGCTACAAATGCCTCGCCGAGGTGCCAGAGGACAAATGTGCGGACCTACGACACAACAACTCCGCGCTCATACACAAATGTCAAAATGACCGAAGAATGTGCATGGTAAATGTCTTTAGTACTTTAGTAGCTTAAAAAAAAACAAAAATAATGTCAATTGACTTCGATTAAATTAGAAATTCAACAACTCTGTGTGATAGATTTAGTATGAGAAATCTACACTAAGCACCTTCCTTAGTGTGTAATTAAAGACTGTGTCGGTGCAGTTCATATTATCTCTACTATCTTTTTATATCTTGTCTAAAAATATAATTTTATCGATCCTCTGTATGAGTTATTCGAACCTTAGTACTAATTCGATTCACATTTATTTATCTAATTATCATATGTTCAGGTAAAGCGATTCTCATTTACGACTTCAACGGAAAATTCCACGACCGCACTCAAGATGTGGGCACTCGAACGCAATTGTACGAAACACTGCGAGCCGGGCTGCATCGTTATCGGAGAGCGTACGAAACTATACGCTTGCACTTCATGCTGTACAACCTCGCTTTGTAACTACGGATCTGGCGCAGACGGAATTTCTTTAAATCCTTTCTTATTTCTTATTTTCATTCTTAATATTTTCACTGTATATTCTAAGACATTTGTATAAAAAAATAATTTTTAGTAAATTCTAAACCAAATTGAGGGAGACTGTTGTATGTACATATTGTTTTTCGAATAAAGATACGAATCATGTATAGCACTATTTCGTTTCTAAGCTTTGAAGTTGCAAAACTGTTTATTTTCTTAGATAGTTTAATTTAAAAAATGTAAGTAATAAAGATCTCAATTCTATATGACTAATAAAATTCTAATAAAAACATTCTGCTTAGTTCAATGAATTATTTCCATTTAAAAATTCCTTGAATTTTTTTTTTAATTTTATAAAACATGCAATGATCTGACATTGCGTATATTTGAAAATTCTTAAACACCCATTCTTTTCAATGTTATTAAATGTAAGAAATTAAACCATGACTTTATAAGCCTTTTGTGTTATCTTTGTATTTACCACAGTAATATTCCTTCACTTCTATAATGTTTAAATAGGATGTTAGCGTTAATTTTTCCAAACATTATCAATTTTTGTGGTTACATCTCTATAAAACTTTTTTGGACTGTGGTTTTTCACTATCAAAATATACTGCCATGCTTGTAATGTTTTAATACAAATACAGCAGGGTACTTTTACGGTAACAATGAATTTGGTCCATCTATCATATACAGTCTGCCAAAAAGTATGGTAAAGGTACAAAGGGAAGAAAAAGGAGCAAAGTTTATGAAGAACTACCTTTATTTCAATAAATGTGAGTACTTTTATTATGTTTGCTCTACTTCTAGTATTACATGCCAATTGAGAGTAACAAGTACAAAACACAAGCATTTAGCAATAATAGGCAGTCTCATAACTTAGGAAACAATTTCCCATTAAATTGCATGGTAATTACACACATTGAAGAGAAATTGCAAACAAATATATAAGTTAATTTATTATGAATATACAATGCAGAAATAAATGCAATTACTAGTTTGCGTTCTAAAAAAAATAGTTATAAATTTATAACATTATTGGAATGACCCATTTTTAAACGTAAAATCTTCATGAATGGAAAGGTAGTTGAGTGACATTATGTTAGAACTTAAAATATTGCATTTTTTTAAATATTACATTCAATTAGCTTAGGAAAGCTGGCCACAGTCAGCAATGACAACTTTCTTCGAGGGTTTGCCAGATTGAGAGCCGAGGGCCTCAACTTGCTTGACAACATCCATGCCCTCAACTACATTTCCAAAGACAACGTGTCGCCCATCCAGCCACGATGTCTTCACAGTAGTAATGAAGAACTGAGACCCATTGGTGTTGGGGCCGGCATTAGCCATTGAGAGGACGCCAGGGCCGGTGTGCTTCAGGACGAAGTTCTCGTCGGCGAACTTCTCACCGTAGATGGACTTTCCACCAGTGCCATTGTGGTTTGTAAAGTCACCACCTTGCAACATGAAGTTGGGGATCACTCGGTGGAAAGTGGATCCCTTGTAACCGAAGCCCTTTTCGCCAGTACAAAGAGCGCGGAAGTTTTCACATGTCTTAGGAGTAACATCTGTCCTTAGCTGTAATAACAAAAAAACATCAATGTTATTTTCTGAGATTTGAAGTGCATCATATATCTATATGTATAATTATAATAAAGTAAATTGCTTTCCACAAAACAACTTTTGGCATTCCAAAAAATAAAATGTCAGTCTTATAATATTGCAGACAAAAAGTTTGTATAAGAATGTATATTGTACTTAGACGCGAAGCATCGCCCTAAAAATGGGTGTAAAAGGTAATAAAAATAATTATGAGACAATCATTGTTAATCCTCCGCCATAAACTATTAGCTGTCAAGGTCTTTGGAGAATTTGACCTTCACAAAGTAATCTCGGTCAGAGCGAGGAGTGCCTATTATACATATCTATATATCTATATATAGCTATACAGAACAGCCATGTCCTTTACATATTTTATGAACTTCAAGTAATAACAGCGATTTTGTTTGCATACTAAGACTTTAGTAACGTCATAAGCATTATACTAGTACAGTAAAATGAATGAATAAATCCAATAAATTTTTCGATAGCGTGGTCGGGTGTATCACGCCGGCCGGAATCAGCAGCAGCAGGAATAAAACAATCAGCTTACCTCTACAACAATTCTTCCTAAAACAGCACCATCGGCTACTACATCAAAGTAAACACGTGGTAAGGACATTTTGCTAAACTTTGCAAATTGATTGAAAAACTTCTAGAATCAAAGCGCAATGACGAAGCTTCTCTCGACAATGCCGGGCGGAAATTAAAACGTTCATAGACAAATTTGATATTTCCATTTCCTGTCAACGTTTTGTCTATAGTCAGACCAGGCGTGTTCTTTTAAAATGGTCACACCACTGACCTCTATATATATGAAATCTATGGGTAGCACTCATACTGTGGACTTGTCATGCTGTCAATTGTCAATGTCAACTGGTAACAATTTCGAACGAACTATACGATCCATTTTTTATCCAAAGTCTTTTAACTTTAACCTTAACGCTTGACCGCAAACTCCAGCAAATCTAAATTTATATCATTGTTGACTATTGTGTGTCGAATTGATTTAATTTGGTATACTTCGATTAGTGCCAAGTGCCGGTTCAGAGGTCCAGAACCTCTTGATATTCCAAAACACAAAATGAGTTTAGAATCTATTAAGTATCAAAGAGGAAGTTTAGAAGTCCTCGACCAATTGTTACTTCCATTGCAAACGATTTATATTAAAGTTGAGGGTGTTGAAGATGGATGGAAAGTAATAAATAAAATGCAAGTAAGAGACATATTCATGTTTTAGACTATGAGAACTTTGTCCGTAATTATAGAGAAATATTAATTTGTTTTGTTACATTTATTTCAGCTACTGTTGTAAAACGAATTTTATGATGATAATACTATAAAGAGTATAACTTTTCATTTTTATTTTCTACCAATATAAATTATATTTTTCTTTTTTCTAATTTTGTCTTTATGTTATTGTAATCATAAGTAGTGTATTCAAATGTTTTATGTGTTTCTTATCACTTCCAGGTCAGGGGGGCACCGGCTATAGCCATAGTTGGCTGCTTATCACTTGCGGTTGAGTTGCTTAAGGATGAAACTTCTGACAAAAAGGTTATGAGGCAAGAGGTCAGGGTTTAAATTGTATTTCATTCTATTTTTTTTTATAACAAACCATACTTCTAATATTATAAATGTGAAAGCTTGGATATTTTTTAGAAGTTATCTAGAAGAAGATTATTATTTAGAAGTTAGGAATTTTACAATTTCATATGCATTAGTCACTTATTTCTACAGATTGAAGGTAAATTGAACTACTTAGTATCAGCCAGGCCAACAGCTGTGAACATCAAGCTAGCAGCAGAGGAACTTATAAATTTAGCTAACACTCTCAGCGCTGATGAAAATGTTTCAGCCAAAAGTTTTAAAGAAAGGTAAAATCATATAATACATGATCATTATAGACAAAATATTCATGCAATAGTAATTTTATAATTTTTTGCTCATTAGAAAAGCTTTTCATAAGATATTACCATGTGCAATCTATTCATTTAACTAAAAAAAGACAAATGAAAATCAATAATAAACAATCATTCAAACAATGTTGAATTACAAACAATCTTCACTTAACATTATTGGTCCCCAATTACTGTGATCCCCTGTCATCTGGACCCAGTCCCGGACTTGTAGTTTCTGAAGCTCGGAGAAAGTGGAGACTTGTTGTCGGAGGCCAAGGCTCACTTCCGATCACTGCTGCACCCTAGTTAGTTAGTTTGTTACCATTATTGTTGGGTTTTAGAAGTTATCCTTGAATCTGATCACTTACTTTATACAAAGGTTTCTCTAAGTTGTCTCTTAGAACAAGTGGATAAAACCTACTCTACTAAGAGACAATAACTACAGGATGGGTAAGAGTTTTATTAATAAAATGAACATATTGTGCATATATATATTATTGTAACATTCCAGAATTTTGAAACTGAAAATACAGTACAAGTGACTTTACATATTGTATTTTTAGATTCATCACTTGCATTGAAAATATGCTCGTTAAAGATATAGAAGACAATAAAGCAATAGGCAAGTTTGGTTGTGAGGCTATACTAAAACAGTTGGAAGGTGACAGTCAAGTGAGAGTGCTCACTCATTGCAACACTGGTTCCTTAGCAACCGCTGGTTATGGAACTGCTTTAGGAGTCATCAGATCCCTGCATAAAACTAGTAGACTAGGTACTTGACTATAAGATAATACAAAAAAAATGTACATTTTGTATGTCCTGTTGTATAGAGAGCTAAATATTGTAAGATAATGTCATCATCTTTACATTACTTAAAATTTTCATTTTTTACTGAGGTACTAGTTACTATGATAAAGTAACGGCAGTTAGAAGAGTAATTGTATAACACAAAAAGCTAATATTATATTTATATTATAAGAAAAACTTTCTATATTTACAGTCTCTATGTATTAATTTTGAACACAGTATCTTATTTAAATTCAAATTTGTAACTTGAATGATAATAATAATCAACATTTTTTATTTTAATTCCAGAGCATGTTTATTGTACCGAAACTCGTCCGTATAATCAAGGAGCGAGACTCACTGCATATGAATTGGTCCATGAGAAAATTCCTGCCACACTGATTGTTGACAGCATGGTCGCTGCGCTGATGCATGCAAGAAAGATAACTGCTGTAGTTGTTGGTGCCGATAGGGTATGTCATATCTGCTATATATTTTTCAACCAAGTTGAACCTTATTATATATTAAATTAGTCTATCATAGCTTTTAGTGTTTGGTTTCGTGTATAAATCTTTTATAAATTTTTTTAATTATTTTATACCAGGTAGCTGCTAATGGAGATACTGCCAACAAAATTGGTACCTACCAAATAGCTATAGTTGCTAAACACCATAATGTGCCTTTTTATGTTGCTGCACCTTTAACATCTATAGACATGTCCTTGAAATCAGGAGACAGTATAAAAATTGAAGAACGACCGGATAAAGAAATGACGCATATTGGCGATTTTAGAATTGCAGCGCCAGGTAATATATTTAAAAAAAAAAATTAAGACAACTTTGTTACACTGTGGCTACTAAACTGTATAGACTATCCAAAATACATGTTTTATGCAGAACCGCTACAGAGATTTATTAATTAATTAAAATTTGTTTTGGAAGGAATAAAGCATTAAACCGATTTGAATGGTCTCGTAGTTTGAACTTATGCATATATAATGTTAACTAAAGAGTTTGTTTCAGGAATTAAGTGTTGGAATCCATCATTTGATGTTACCCCAGCATCTTTGATAACAGGAATAATAACAGAGAAAGGTGTTTATGCACCGAACAATCTGCAAGAAATATTACCTCCGTGATATGTTTACATTTCGCAAGATAACGCTCGAATTATTGTGATTACTTGATGATAAGGATGTGATGTTCCACTAATAGACTTTATTGTTTTCATACTCAGTAAACTTTATTATATCATAAATATATTGTTACATTTGTTACAAAATCGTATCATAAAATGTTACACAGTAAATTGTTATAATATACATGTAACAGAATACACTACTTTTATTTGCCCTATTTACAGAAATGAATAATTACAAAAATTCAACCAGGTGAATTTTTGTTGCGATGTGTTCACACTTTATATTGTTAAAATATGTGAGTCCCATAAAATAAGTCCTACGGCAAATAGAGAAAGTAATTTGGTAGCTCTACATCCAGATACAGAGCCACGTTAAATTGTGGTTTGTGCAAATGTAGAGCTCGGATTTAAGTGTTGTTGCGAAACTTTGTTACCATTTTATTGTTTTGCGGTTACAACCTTCTTACGAAAACGTTATATAAGACTTAAAGAGCTTATTAAAGCGAAACAATGGAATTTAATAAAATAAATCCACATTAAAAGTGATAGAAATTGGAGTATTTAATTTTAAAAATAAGAACATTCCACACTGTGACGCCGCTTTTACCCGTTATATATTCTATGTCAACTCGTATTACAGATTAGAAATATAGTTGTTTTTTTGGATTCTACCAGATCCTACCCATATCCGCTTTTAAAAACTCTATGGTAACTGGCTACCTACTCTTGGAATCATACAACACCAACTGGTATTTTTCTGTATTTGACCAATCTCCTGCAATCTCAAATTTTGACAATGACCGCTCATTGGTCAGATCCTAACTAATCAACATGTATCGAGAGTGAGTCTTTGAATGATAAAAATCATTCCGCGACATGTCAGTCAGGAAAGCAACGATTATAAATTTCCGAATTCACTTCGACATTATTTTATAGTTAAGTTAATAGTGTATTTTTGACAAAAACATGGAACAGTAACACAGTGTTAAACAATTTTAATTTGTTGTTATAGTTACATTTTATGTTAGCAAATTCATCGCGGGTGTTATCAATCATCGTTTTTGTTGTTATTTATCATTTCGTTCAACGTTTATGAGTCGAAGGCTTTTTGAGGTCTTTTTGTTTAAATTAGTTTCAAATGTGATCAGTGAATATTAGGAATTGTTGTAATGTAAATAAAAAAAATTGTTTGTACGCGCATGCGTTTTTGTCTAAAACAGACAAAGGTTTTGTGTGATTTAAAAATCAGCTGTGTGTGCAATGACTTAGTGATACAAAAAGAGTGTGTTTGTAAGCAACAATGATTAGTGAAATTGGATATGTAGTGTTTTTGCTGTTAGCTCTTCCTTACATTGAAAGTGGTAAGTACACAAGAATAGGAGATATTAATTTATTAAGACAAAATTTCATTGACTTATCTTGAATATAGCTTCAGTCATTGTCATCTTTGGTCGTGCAAATCTCGTTAATAGCATTTACCGTTAAGATATAATCTTTTTTATGACCAAAATCGACAATTCACTGAATAATAAAAACCAATAAAAATTTCGTATTTTCAAAGAATTTTCAAAATAAAATGAATCGCCTACCTCTAGCATTACCAGATAATTTTATAAGGATCCTAAATTTGCATCTTTTTTAAAAATACGTAACAAAATATCAACAAGTATCTATATGTTGATAAACATGCAATATTTTTAAATCATTTATAAATAATTAACTTTAATAAACATGCCTTAACAATATTTCTTTAGTGCTATGTTATACATAAAATTCGATGACGATATTAATATAGATAATGTAATTTTACTGCCAATTAACTGCATACTTTTTGTTATTGAGACATAATTATTTAATTTTGCATATAAATGCTGTCATAAAAACTAAAAGGTTGCACATTAAGTTAAAATACACATTTCACTGGCAATGTACTTATTTTATTTAAATACTTTTAAACCTTCATTTCAGTGTGAAATCATGTCCTTCCTCCACATGTTGTTTTTTACTGTGTGTTACAATACATAAAAACTAAAATATATTATATATTTAAAAGCTAGGCATATGTCTTTCATATTATTTGCTTTATTGTGGATATTTTTTGGATTAGTTATCTATGTAACAAAATTATTTCTACCACTAATCCTGTGAGTTTTGTATGTTAAAATCATAATGTTATTAAACATCATAGTCACATCATTTGATTTCACAAAGAGAAAAAAGAGCAAGTCTTTTTGCCTCATTATATGGATGAAAAAGTAAGAAAACGGACAAGATAGAACTTAAAAATTAATTTTTGGAAAGTATGAAATAACTAGCTGTTGCCTGTGACTCCATCCACCCTGTAAAAACACTTAATAAGTAGCCTATGTGCCTTTCATTACCATATGTTGAGCCGTCCCGGAAATACCTTCTAGCAAACATCTATTCACCTATCTATCCATCTAAATATTCGTATTTATAATTTTAGTAAGATTAAAATATAAGGAGCAAATAAAACAAACTAACAAACATCAAGAAAAGAAAGTATATTTAAATAAACTAATTTTGTATAGTAAAGGATACAAAAATTTGAATATATTGTAATTATAAAAATATAATAATTATATAATTATAAGTAGTATATAAGTATAAGTAAAAACATATGTACCACGAGGTTTGTTTGTATTGGTAACAGTGGGTAAATGATAAATTATGATTTTGTTTTTCATTATAGTTTTGACTCATAATGTAGTAGTACTTAATGAGTGCATTCTTAAGAGTTCATTATATTATCTTCACTATTGTTTTCTAATGGTGACTTACTCATCCATTAATGGGAATTCTCCTTAACTTCCCATTTATCAATGACCTGTCTGATGTAAGAATTAATTCATGAATAATTATTGTTCAGAGCTATAATTTTATAGTAAGATCTTTAGAAATTATTTAGATAAATTGACTGCATATTCCTTAAAGGTAATTACTTAAGATTTATTTATATTGAACAATTTCACTATATCTTTTACTAGCTTTCGACCGCGACTCTATCCACACGGAATGAAATAGAACTTAATAAGTTGGCTATGTGTTCTTCCAGGCTATGTTCTACATCTATGGCAAATTTCGCCAAGATCCATTGGACCGTTTTGGAGATACCTTCCAATAAACACCCATTCACCCATCCATCCAAACATTCACACTTTTAATATTAGTAAGATAATGAGTGATGTTGTTTGTTTTTTAGGATATTGATATTGTGAAATTATAAAGTTGTCTTTCGATTTCTTCCTTTTATGTTGGCATGTTTATTAGCAATACTATATAAACATGAGGTAATTGAGCATTTTACCGACTAACAGAAAGATAAATCTATAAAACAGAGGAAAGACTTAATTGCTTTTTTGTTTGTTTGCTTTAAATAGGCTCCTTGAAATTCCAAGCAACTGCCAGTGTTTAAGTTAACAAGGTAAATAAGACTGTTTTTGTTCTAAAATATTTCTAATATTATAAATGCGAATGTTTAGATCTATGGATGGATGGATTGATTGATTGATGTTTGCTTGAAGGTATCTCCGGAACGAAATCCTGAACAGATCTTGTTGAAATTTGGTACAGATATCGTACATGGTCTGGAAGAACACATAGGCTACTTATTAAGTTTTTTTTTTTTATTTGGCGCTGGCGTCAGCTAGTGTAATATCAATTTTGAATAATGCCATCTATCCTATACTTTGTATTAGCTGTTCTACTTTCACTTTAACATCTATATAGACAGTGTTCAATAAACAGCATTACAATGCATGATACAAACTGGTTTACAATTGATTCACTTTTTCGATCACTCACTGTAAAGCAACATAGTGTCTTGTTCTACTTATGACTGAAAATATTTTGTTTTTAATATTCAAAATAATTAAAATCTTAAAATTAAGAAGAAAAAAAGAAGTTGAATGTATATGCCGACCCTCCAGATGGAAAAGGGCATGTCAGGTATGAAAGTAGAAAAACCCTACGTGAGTATAGGTGGTGTGAACGAGAATGTGTAAGATGGGAGTGAATTCAGATATGATGGCTGATAGAATTTAATGTTAGTTGATAACCTTGCATTAATTAAAAGCTATACTTTTATGATACAATATTCTAATTTGTAATCTTATATATGAAATTCTCGTGTCACAGTTTTCGTTGCCATACTCCTCCGAAACGGCTTGATCGATTCTCATAAAATTTTGTGAGCATATTGAGTAGGTCTGAGAATCGGCCAACATCTATTTTTCATACCCCCCCCCCCCCATTTTTTAACTGCGCGCGGACGGAGTCGCGGGCGACAGCTAGTCTTATATATAAAATTCTCGTGTCACAATGTTAGTTACCATACTCCTCCGGCTTGACCGATATTTATGAAATTTTATATGCATATTCAGTAGCTCTGAGAATCGGCTACTATCTATTTTTCGTACCCTTAATAAGATTTTTTCAAATGCGAGCGAACGGAGTCGCGGGCGACAGCTATTTGTAGATAAATTACAATAAAACATTACTTAAAAAATGTAACATAATTTTAATTTGCAAGTAATCATTGTAATTGTCAGTCAACAACCCAGTCCTCTCGGTGTTCAGCGACAAATGTTAATTTATGCCACTTGTATAATTGCTATCTAATTTTGTTAGAGCTGCTGAACAATCTCATTAAGAAATCATCTAAGCTGCCTTTGTTTGTTGCCTTTACTTTGCAGACTGTAAATAACTCTTGTAAAACATTTGAGCGTTTTTAATGGAGATACATCTTACTTATAATAATATATACAAGTTTGTCTGAATGGATGGTTAGATGGACATTTTCTCAAAGTTATCCAAACAGCTGCATGGATTTTTGATGAAATTCTGTATATATGTAGAACAGTCTTGAAAAAAAAAGAGGCTAACAATGATCTCGGGAATGTGGATGGTTCCCATGGGATAAGTTTGATAATTCTGCAATGGTTCAACACATCTTTTTAAATATGGCACAAATATAGAATATAGTCAATATAGCATACAAATCTTTGAAACATGTATGAAAATAATGTAACATTTCAATATATTGCCTAAACATTTACATTTATTTGATTAACTAACAATAGCTCAAGACAGTTTATTCCTAGTGTTGTTGCTAAGGCCTCAGATTTCCGTTATGAGTGTGCTTAACCCCCCATTGGCTTACGACGGCTATTATATAATAAAACTGGTTACTCAAACAGTTCACAATACAACAATTCCTTATGTATTTTATACATCTATTATATGTGCTTTATGACTCGATAGATTCAATTTTGAATCTACTACTGTTAGTAAGAAATTATAAGATTACAAAAAGTTAATAGCTTTTGATGTTTAAATAATAATTATTGAACGGCTAGAGTTGTTACGGTTACAGAATTTAGATCTTTTTGTTGCAATCGCGTTTTTTGTTTAACTAAAGGAGACAATCTTAAATTTCATTTAAGTGTATTTCAAAATAGGTGTGACATTGCATTAAATGTTTTTAAATATTTTATCTTAGACACACATGATACATTATATAATTGTGTTTTACCAGAAAATATAGTATCTCATGTGATTGCTTTTATCATTTTAAGATATCGCATTGTACGCCATAGCATAGAAAGAGTCGGAAGTCCTCTGAATAAATAAACACTGATAAGGAACCAGAAAATTTAAGTCAGAATACATAATGCATTTTTTTTGTATTGTATATTAAATATTTATGTTTAAAATCGAAATTATTGCACATTAAACAATTCTGTGTCATTCACATCTCATTATCGGTTTATCAATAGTGACGGTATGTTATTACTTAACGATAATTATCAGTTTTGTTTACAACATGTTTATGTTATGTATGTTACACGCTGGCATTATTAATTAATATAGCAACATAATTATAAATGCGTATTAGGTAAAACAATGGCTCAAAGCCTGGAAGAACACATAGACTACTAATTGAGTTACAGAGAACGACAGCTAGTAGTAACATAGTAAATCTAATATATAAAATTCTCGTGTCGCGGTGTTTGTGGTTAAACTCCTCCGAAACGGCTTTCCCGATTCTCATGAAATTTTGTGAGCATATTGAGTAGGTCTGAGAATCGGCCAACATCTATTTTTCATACCCCTATTAAGTTTTTTTTAACTGCGCGCGGACGGAGTCGCGGGCGACAGCTAGTAATATATAATACAGTGCTAAAGTAAACAAAACACCAACTACAGTTTAATAATAACCATTCGAGCATATTAAACATCTTCATTGTTTATTTTATCTTCCTAAACAATAGATACGAAAAATTATACTAATATTTATGTTTTATTACTACGTATGTTGAGTTTTTCGAAGCGTGGTACTTATTTTATTGATTTTAGCTAACGTACTTGGAAAACTGCATTCAACTGTTTTGCCTCCAAGCTTGAATGAATGTAAAGAGCTCTCGAATCGGTAAAAAATATGAAAATGAAAGCTCATTAGTACGAGCTTTTTGAAATTTAAACTCCAGGCCCTCGTCATTACACCAATCTATAAGGATGTAAGTTGTAAGAATAATATAAAGTTGTCTCGCTTATTTATGTTTGTTTGTCAGCTTCTGTCGGATTGACCGATACTCAGTGATTATCGTTAGATTTATTATGAACTAGCTTTTACCCGCGACTCCGTCCGCGCGGAATAAAAAATAGAAAACGGGGTAAAAATTATCCTATGTCCGTTTCCTGGTTCTAAGCTACCTGCCCACCAATTTTCAGTCAAATCGATTCAGCCGTTCTTGAGTTATAAATAGTGTAACTAACACAACTTTCTTTTATATATATATAGATTACAAAGTCATATTTTGGTGTGGTTACAAATACCTAATAGCTTAGGTTTTCTACTCTACTCGTGTTTCCATTTGATAACCTGTCCTTTGTACTATTTACACGTAGAACGTTATAAAAATCTTGGTTGTAAAAATTTTATGGTCGACGGAAATCTTTTAATATGGTAGTGACTTATAGTATCGGACAACAAAAGCCATTCGACATAACAATTGTCACAACATCGTCCAACTTAAACAATTATCAGATGCAGGCAAGCGCCAACGCTACGAGCTGCAATTGTTTGTGTGTCTGTATGTCTAATAGGGCAGAATTAGCTCTATTGTTACTGACTGGGTGACGGTTACATATATCAATTGTACTCCACTCATATATGATTGATAAATAATGTCAATTGAAAAAAATCTTTTATGGTATTTTGAAATTTCGTATTTTAAGATAATAGTTTTGTATAGGTATTTAATATTGGATCCTGTGTGCTGGCATTTATTAAGCACAAATGTTATGATGTTTTTGATTATTTTTTCTGAAGAAATAAAGTTTTGTTACGATGAATCACGTAGGAAATTGATCTTTTAGGAAAATGACATCACTTTGGCTACGACAAATTGAAATTGGTTTAAATTATTGTGCAATAATAATCTCTCGTTTCTACATATATTCTGTCGCATTTAAACATTGACAAATAGACGTATATATTAAGGATATAAGTTGAAAATATACATCCATACTTATTAATTCTTATACATTTTTAATATGAAAAGAAAACTTCACCACAAGTAAAACCGTTATAACACCCGCCATCAAAACGGAATGGTTGTGTTTGAATTTGTATGAGATATTAAATATTCATGTAATTACTGTATGAAATAAACCATTTTGCGGGTTGATGTCCTTTGAAAGATTTTACTCATGCGAACACAGACACTTTGAAGTGTTTTGCTTTTACTTAAAAGACGAACCTATTACATAAAGAACACAAGTAAACTGTTAGAATTTTCCTTTATAATTACTCCATCTTAATCTCCTCTTAGATACTTGATATATAAAGAATTTACTATTGAATATTGTGCTTGTTGTCCATCGATTTCATGAATTAGTGTCGTTGCTATTCTTTTTTTAAAATTAATTACAGAGGTAAAGGATTTCATTTCGTTTACGATATTACTATGTTTCGAATATAATATGCGTGTAATAAATTACCTGGTAGTGGTTAACTGTAAATATTAAAAACTGGTTTCGCGCTTTCCAGTTTGAATCCCGATCCGATATAAGTCGGAAAGACGCATGAGGTGCTTGCCAATATGTTTTAACGGTTTAATTTGAATAATTCCGAACAATGCTGTATTTATTATATTCATGGAAACCTTAGGGTCTTGGATTATTCTGTCATGAAAAAATGTAACGACCGTGTGAAGGGAGTTTTTTCATGGTTGTTATTATTCGGAGCTCCGCTCCTGATTCACCTATTTTTTTTTATAAATGTGGAGGTGTGTCTGAGTAGTGTTTTTTTTACAAGAAAGCGTAAATGAATCCATAATGGAGTGTATTGTTTTATTTATATAAATAGTAGCTACCGCCCGCGACTCCTTCCTCGTAGAACTAAAAAAAATCTTAATTAGTAGCGTATGTGTTCTTCCAGACTATGTTCTATATCTATGCCAAATTTCATCAAGATCCGTTCAGTCGTTCCGGAGATACTAAAACAAACATCCATCCATCCGTCCATTCATCCATCTTAACATTCGCATTTATAATATTAATAAGATTATCAATGATTTAAAAGGATTCAATCAAATAATTGTAACGATATATTGTTTTGCACAGGAAATTATTATAGGCATACGTTTAGCATATAATGGTGTGCATTGAATGACACGCGAACATGACACGCCGCTGATTTATTGACGCGCATCCTGTAGCGTGCCGCAGGCGAGCCTGAAGGATTTTGTATCTACCTGTATACATACAATTATACATCGACCTATCTGACCTGATTTCCCATTAATATTAAGAATTATTTCACGATTTGATTAACACGGGTTAATGGAAAAACTTACAGCTTATAAGTGTTAAATGATTATCTATTTGAAATGATAACGACGGTATTAAAAGTTGACTTCGCAGTGATTGTGTTAATTTTACCTAAGTTTCTTAAATTATTTTTATAACGTCTTTTACAAAGTACAATCAGTATGTACTGCATGCAACGATACCAGTACCAGATACCAGAACTGATTCATTTATTCGATCTGGAACATATTAAAAGCTCGAACGTCAATAGCGATTGAGATGGGATTGGTATTATTTCGCGGACGCGGCCCGTCGCTCACTGCTCGAAACTAGTCGGTGACGACACCGGATATATATACGTGAGTGTTTTAGCCGTTTCTATATAAGTTAGTGATAATGTCTCACGAAAGTTTGAATAATTTAATAGCGATTGAGATGTTAATGCATTTATTTATAACTAGAATTAGTGGCACAAAGGCAGATCGTGGTACATTAGTTAACTATGGCATGAGCATGTCCACGTCATGATCGTGACCTCGCTCGCGGCAGTTCAACGAACGCGCTGCCACTCACCGTCGTCACATCGCACTCGCGATGCGTGATGCGTCAGCTCACACTTCTATCTCACTCGATGAGCGATATTTTTAAACTACCCGTGTTATAATCGGAAGTTAAATACGGACATTCGCGCGTACAACCGAAACAAAAATAAGGAACTTTAAAAAAAAATATATTTTGTCCGTACGTGTCTATTTGAGTAATGTATATAATATGCTGTTAAATGCATATATATGCATTACTCAAATAGAAATGGTATTTTCGGTACATATTTTATGTAGAGAATTAGCGAACTAGTTTGGTTTTTCTTGATTTTCATATGTCGCACTGCATGTGCCTTATAAAAACGCTTTCCTGTGCTCCGCACACTCGAGGGCGGGCCGCGAGCGGAGCGCCCTCTGCGATCACGATGCGAATCCGCTCGAGTGTCATTATCATATTACATTATTTCTTTTAAAAATACGCCACGAACATCGCGGAATATTTTTTTTAGTTTAGTAGCGACGTAAACTGTAATTACTTAGTACTAATGAGACGTTCGACGACCCTAGATGAACAATTGAGTTTTTTGCTTTGTTTGTAAATGAGAATTTTACTTCTTAAAATAAAATCTAGTAAATGTAACTTGGTACTTACGTAATGTACTGTACTAATAGGGTTATGATAATAAATGTCAAGTTGAATTTATTGTCCTAATGGATTTTTGTTTTCAACAATCAATAAATAATAATAAAACCATAAAGCTTTGTTTAATTTTCCAAAAAATATTTTCTATGTGCAACAGTTTATTTCCGCGATACCCGTTGCATCATTGAGGTCGGTCGAAGTAAACCCAGCGATACGTACAAAGAGCCATCGTAAAATCTTTATTGCACAACTAACCCAATAACCGCCATAACTTTTTACCCTCGATCAAAAAAGGGATAAGAACGAGAGAGTGCTTTGTCCGGTAAGCTAATGGCCGATCCCGTAGTGACCGCATTACGTATTTCACTTCCTTACCGCTTAGTTCATTTTATGAAATCACTCCACTCTTACTTTTTGGTCCCTTTTATTAATATACTAATGGTAGCTACTAAGCTATATGAATTCTATATTAATTTGCCACTTTATATGCGTTCGAAAGTAGTATTTGTCCGATTGAAGATTTTTAATATGTTGAGAAAAGTAATCAGAACTTAATTCATGTCTTTTTATCTTAATACATTATTTTTTCATTTTCAGTTAATAATTGTTTTTTAATTAACGACAAAACTCCTTATATACCCGATAAAGAAAACAAAGATCTCATATTCGACCAAGCGTATCAAATATAGTTTAAAACGATCAACGATTGGCTTGCTTGGTCTATTATGCTTTATACTATTATACATGTCTGAGAATTCTAACGAGTAAATTAATTCGAGTAATATAATATTAATTATGCTAAAATAATTAAATAGATAATTCTAATTTTATACACAGCCTTTAACAATCCATTGGACTCGACCTACATCACGTTCCGTCTTTGCGGAAGTGTCATATCTCGTTTCAAGGACTACGTTCGTTGCTAATACTTCAAATAATTTCCGAACATCGTTATTATTTAATTTAAAAACGGTTTTAACTAATTTTGATACGAAAATATCCGGGCTTAATGTTAATTAGAAAGAAATATGGTCTATTATTGATACTACTATCTATCTACTCTGTTTACCCCAAAGAGATTACAAAACTGGAGGGGCGGACCTTTAAGACACATAGTATGTTCTACTGGTATCAAAAGATATATCGTCACGATCAAATATATCCGTTCCCGTTAGCCTTGTAGGATCATTTATATCTTATCTACATGATAATAAAGATATATGTAAATCAGCAAAGGGTCCTTATTTGAAACTGTTCGTTATAGACTGGAATAATATATTATGTCGTCGAGCCGTGTCATGGTGTGGTCGAGGCACGAACCTTTTGACCATGTAGCCATAATTAAACGCTTCGAGATCTTTTGTTGCGTAAATCGGAGGAGATTATGCTTTGATAATATTATGCGAGAATAAGCAATTTATTTTACCTAACTTTCAAAATGTCATTATAAAATTGGATAAAAGATTCAAAAAATAACATAAAAAATCTGCATTGTAAGTCATAAGTGGTATTTATACAAAACTAGCTGTCCCCCACGACTCCATTCGCGCGGAATAAAAAAAAGGAAATCAGAAGCCTATGTGTTCTTCCAGACTATGTTCTACATCTGTGCCAAATTTCATCGAGAACCGTTGAAACATCTATCCATCCATCTAAACATTCACATTTGTAATATTAATAACATTATAACTTATTACTGTTTAGCGACCGCACTGCGGACTTTTTAACCATAATATAATTGGTTGTGAAGTATGTCTGGATTGCGATAAGATAACATTTAATGATATACGTATTATGATATTGAGTCGTTCTCGGGCGCAGTGTCATTATCTCGCTTGCATCACGTTACACTTGCAGTGGCACAAACAATGATATCTCACAACGCTCTGTTCGTATTCGCATGTCGGTCCTTTTGACGGTCAATGTTGTTTTGACATCCATTTCTAAAAGTGTGAAGTTTTGGAATAAATAAAGGGTTGCATATGAGATCTATCAAAAGCTATGCTAATTTGTATTTGTTACTTACAAATATGTATCTAGTAATTCTTAGAACTGACACGAAATACATATACGTCATTAGTTACAAAATGAAAGTTTATGTTCCTAAATTTTTAACATATTTGCCAAACAGTCGACGTGGTTTTCTACATAATGAAATTCATTACAGCTATCTTGCTAACATCACGATTTTAGGCGGATGTTAAAAAAATATAGTGTCAGTGAACTTGAGCGTAGTGTCGCATCGCATCCCGTATTCTCTTTGTATATTAAAAAGGTCATTTGTTGTATGGAAAATAGCGTTATATCGAGAGCATAACCGAAATAGTTTGCTTATCTTAACGTCAACATCAACTTTTAGTACCTCGGCGGGATGGTAAATAATGTTTATGCGGGCCCGGCGCCTATAGACGTTCCAGGTCGCTTTAGCGTATGAATAGTCGAGCGAAATCTTCGAAATGGCCTGTCGTGAAGCTAAACCGTCCCTCTGCGACACCTCTACTTGGTAATCACCGAGCTGCGTCCGCATAATGTATACCATAGCCCTGTCGAACACAGCTAAAACACTTTTTTTAACGTTAGACTCACAATCATATTAACTGGCCTATGAATGTAGAGTCAAATTAAATCGTAAAGAGATTATTCTAGTTTCAGTGCCAGGTGAAGGCCCAAACCTCACCTTCTTTTCTTCATCGAGTACATCTCTTCTTTGTACTACAAAAACAAAGCTTGAAAACCTTTTCACATCGTTTTGAAGTCTTAGGACTATTGTTTTTGATGAAATTTGTCAAAAATTCTAACAGGAAATTTGATGCCTTCAACAGGTTAAGTAATGAGAAAGAATTTTAAATTAAATAGCATCATATAAACACTTTATATTCTACTTTGTTATATTAACTGAACGTACTGTGCACAATGTTTTGTAGGGAAAAGCACAAATTCAGCAAAATTCCCTGGCGTATTGTGTTAACCCAGTTTCCGAATCGACCTTGAATGGTTCGTATTACGATATCTCTGATTTTGTTCTCGTTAAAAATTGTGTTATTGGGTCGGCTTCGTGTTTAAACCCTGAATACGGAAAATTTTTAAATACAACAATATAAAAATGAAATCAGCAGAAATTTTGTTAAGTCGCCATTGTTCAAACAAACAATACTTTTAATTAAAGTGGAACCTATTATAAAAAAAATAACCGTTTAATATACTAATAGAAGTTTCGATCGTGAATTGTACGATATAAAATTTTATTATTAAAATTTATTTACAAAATTTGTAATCTGTCATATCTTTTTACACCAATAGTGCGTTGGCGTGAATGTTTTTTCATTTTACTTAGAATATACATATGTCTGAGATTCTGTACCATAGTGCTCACTTGTTCATATTATTGTTTGTTATATCTCTGCCGCAAATAAATAAAAAAATACAAAAACAATAACATAACTCACGCCCGTAACCCAGAGATACTTGATAGAGATAGGCAGAGACCACAGCCATCCATTTGACGCGGTCATTACACACCTCTCTTGCTTCTTCTACATTCATACATACATATTCTTGAGTATTCCATAAATAAAAAAACATTTCGAATGCAATAAATATAGTTATTAGCTTTTAAAATGATATATTTTGCTGCAGATATTTTGAAAACATTAGAATTAACCTGTGGAAGTGGTGCGGATGAGTACTTCCCGCGCCTGCAGGAAGTTAGCGACGTGATTGAAATAAGTGACTATGATTACTGTTTACATTGCGATTATTTAAATTTGTATGATTATGTAAATGACAATGTTTTTGTAGTGATTCTCGATGTCAAGTATTATCAATTACTCGTACAGCTAAGATCCGTAAAGAGGGTTAATAAATCCGATTCCGATCCGAAAATCAAGACCTTACCCAAAATTATTTATCGTATCAACAGACCGAACAGTACCAAAAAATTTCATTTAATATGAATGGTTTTAGTAAATAATGGTACATTTTTGTACATTTGGAACTTTTAATAAAATATATTTCTTTAACCCGATTGAAAGCAATTTATAAATATTATGTTTATGTATTTATTATTGTAATAAAGGCGAAGCGGCCCAGACATTGCGCCTTCCTTCCGATACAAGGTTAATTTATGTGCATCGTGTTTTACTCTGTAACGTTCGTTTGTCTTACTTATTATTACGCCGTCACTTTGTATTCACAAGTTGTGCGCTACAGATTTATTTTACTTTAGGCAGTCTGTTACTTGCTTTTTATATATCTCGGGATTTACTCCAAGTCTATGTTTGATTTCTATAAAAATGTTTCTGACTCCGGTTAATATTATTTGCGCTATTAAAGCAAATGTATATTTTTTTTCTAAAATATTAACTTTTTGGGCAGTATATAATTTTGTAGATGTCTAACAACAAATTGCAAACTTGAGTAATAACAGCGGTGAATCAATAATCACCCCGGGTCGAGGTAATCGCAGGTAGTGGTGTAAAATGGAATAAGTTAAGCGTTTCTGGTAGCTGCAGGCAAGGTGGTGTTAGCCTTGGAGGACACGCTCCGCCTAGCGTGACTGCGTGACGTAGCCCGGCCCCGCCGATGACTGTTGTACCTCTAGATAGTTCCTGATACTATATTATTTTATTGTTGTTCCAAACCAAAGCTGAATCATTTTCACCATAGCCGATTTATACTTTTTTTTAAATATGGTTTTAAGCAGGAGCTAGATGTATCATCTGCCATGAGAATGATATTATTCTTGGGTAAATGGATATTAAAAAAAGTGAGACGAGTTTTGCTAGATTTTTTTACTTTCACGTGATTTATTTTCGCCGAATACTTTGTTGAATTTCGGAAGTTGTTTATGATCTAAATACAGGTGGCTTTTATTTTGCTTGTATTGAACGCTATAAAGACTAATGGAGTGAAAAATTTCAGCCGCGCGAGGCTTCTGCCAAACATCATAAAATATTTTCGCTGACAATGTATTGCCGACAGCGCGCGCCTCTGATATTTACGATATAGAAATATTATTGCTTATTATAATTTAAGAGATAGTAAATTTTACGGGATGTTACAAAATCTACTGAAGCTTGTAAGCCTGTTAAATAGTTTATATAATTTTACTTTTATTCACCCTGATTTTAACAAGTGGTAAAAAAAACAACTCGTTACGTAAGAAATACCGTTTAATACAGCTCACCTTAGTTCACCATACACTTGCCCGGTATATATTTTCTACCTTTCTCTGTCCTCATTTAATCCGTTGTATCCTCTTTTATCTTACCATTTTAGTTGCGATTCATTTAATTTCTTCTGGTTTTCGAAAGACATTGGAGAACTTATTACTGGTAACAAAGTAATCAACGTAATTCAATGTTTAGTATTGGAAACGTTTAAAAATTACTGGCTGCAAGTATTATAAAGTTGAAATAGTCTAAAAATAGAAGAAGCATGACGAGGTCTTTCCCAATTCGTACATTAAAAGCAAAAAGTTCTAAGCTAGTTCTTGGATAGAGCTATAATGTTTCAAAAGGTCAATTAACCTATTAAAAACCAAGGCACAAAGGCCATGGATCATTTACTGCATGAAAATTGCAACTAATTATAAAGTTATGAAGCAGCTGGCAGTTGATGGCTTGGCTTAAAACGGATACAAGACGCAGCGTAGGGTTGACGATCCTATTAAAAATAGGAAAAGTAACTAAAATTATTTTTCTCTCGTTGAATGCTCATCCTTATTATTAACGATGAGAAATATGTACTTGTGTTATAAAATTACAATGAAAAGGAAATCGAACTGCGGCACCTTCGAGTTGGACATCTTATCTTACTCTTCCTAATGGATGGGTGTTTGTTTAAAGGTATCTCCGGAACGGCTGAACGGATCTTGATGAAATTTGGCACAGATGTAGAACATAGTCTGGAATAATATATAGGCTATTTTTAACGTTTTTTTTTTTAAAAACCCCGGGTACGGAATAACGAGCGTCAGCTATTTATAATAAGTAATTATCATATAATATATCTTTTTTTTTCAATTATTGCCATGTCATAACGGTAGTGCAGTCGACCCTACTGCCGTGTAGACGGATGTCAGATTAAATGAGATGAATCAGCCGAGACGCGTCGTCTCAATACTATGCCTATTGACTCTCGTTGCCTTTTTACAAATATAAAGAGGCACTGTTATTGCTTGGGGACAGTCGCCGATCGCGTTTAAGTACCGTTGCCTGGTCTGGTTTGGAACGTTAACTTGCTATAATAGGCGGCATTTCATTTACCAGTTTAAATTAAGATTATATTTTGTTTTGAGACTAATGGATATCAACTATAAAGTATACTTAACTCTCGAATATAATTCTTTAAAATAATGAGCACTAAAAGCTAAATTCGTCAAAGAATTTGCAATCGTATAAGACAGTAGTATGACTAAGATACAGTTTCCACGCTTGTTTTTAGTAGCCTCTTGTGACGTCATCTCCCAGCATGATTCACGATCCATTAAAATAATTTAGAGTGCAATACGTGCCGGTATCTCCCCAGACATTAGCGATTATTATACAGGTGCTTTGTCATCTCTGCCTTTATTATTTGAATTTTCATGAAAACTCTCCTGTTTTGCGTACATTTAAATAATATATTAGTACCTTAACTGAAGGAGATTCTTTTATGTTACCATTTTAGTTATTACACTGGCTTGCTTGTGTATAAAACTTATTTTACCTGATGGAACTTTTATTCACATAATAATGTTGAATAGGTATACCTTTGGTTCTTGAGGTTTACAGTTAATGTCTTACTAATATTATAAATGCAAAAGTTTAGATGGATAGACGGATGGATGGATCTTTGTTATTTCTTATCTCCAGAAAGGCTAAAAGGTTCTCGCTGAAAATAGATATATATGTAGACAAAAGTCTGGCAAAAAACATTGGCTACTAATCATGGTATTGTTTTAATTTCGTGCGAACGAAGTTGCCGGCGACAGCTAGTTTTATTATAATAACTTAGTTTTGCTAAGCAGACAGGTAAATTGTTATTGGAAAGAGGATTGTGCTTCAGTAAAAATCACAAGTTCAATCGGAATATTTATGTGAATGTGTCAGAAATGCTGGCAGTTAACATTTACGTAATGTGAGTAAAATGATGAACCAATGATTGGTGAAATTTCATTTAAAACGTAACGAAATGCAATGTTCATTGTACGTAATGTTTACATCGCCAGTGCACGACTATTGTACAATAATATTTATCGCCGCTTTCAAATCCCACATACATAGAGTAATGTTTATGATGCGGAAGACCTTGCACTCGTATTGGCCAGAGCAGACATGAAGAGCGTCTCGACAACATAAATATCGTATAATTTGTCTATTAAACGACGCAATTCTAGCGGTCTTTTGGCAAATCTTATCTACCCGACTTTTTTCATTGCCTTTCACGCTGATGCAGCTTTTAGTACGTTTTTTTACATTTATAGATATAGACTCAGAATTTACTAGAATAGAGTTTTCTGCTCATTTGTTTAAAGATTTTATTTTTTACTTCACCACTAACGAGTAAACTTAAATATGAAACGTTTCGATATTAATCGCCATCGCAATTTTACGCGCCATTGCCGTTACTCAATAACTATTAAGTACTTTTCATTTTAATATTAAATAGACTGTAACTGTAATAGGTTTATACTCGGTAATTGAATATGACATTCTTACTCATAAGGTTTAATTGCTCGAAAAAAATATCACCTAAACCTAAATAGTATAATGTAGTGGGTTAGAACAGATGGTGAAATATATTCGTCTACTAGCTGTCGCCCGCGACTTCGTCCGCGCGCAGTTAAAAAAAAATGAAAAATAGATGTTGGCCGATTCTCAGACCTACTGAATATGCTCACAAAATTTCATGAGAATCGGTCAAGCCGTTTCGGAGGAGTACGGTGACGAAAACTGTGACACGAGAATTTTATATATTAGATTAGACTGCTAAATTGTTTGTAAATCTGTCAAGACGACATAATTACAAACCCGAATTGATTTTTGTATAGGTACGGATATGCTCATACAAATAGAGATAGTTATATCTCCTAGTTATAAATAAATGACTCCATATTTTTCGGAAACTGATGGTAATGTTTACTTTGATATTAGGTCCTTACATATGAAATTGGCGTTTTTCGTACTGGCCACTTTAATCACGAATTTCTCCTCTTTGGTAAGGAATTCCAAATTCAAATTTGTACAGCTATAGACTCATGTATTTGTGGTTCGATGACCGTCATTCATTTGTTATTTTTCTTCTGTTTTTTTCTGTTTGCGTCACTCACTTTACAAAATGGAAAACTTAAAATATCGCATTATTTACGAGTACGAGTTTCGCCGTGGCACTAGTGCTGCGGAAACGACTCGAAGGGTGAATGATGTGTATGGCGGTCGTGTTGCAAAAGAAAACACAGTTCGTTTTTGGTTCCAACGTTTTCGTTCTGGAAATTTCGATCTGCAGAACAAGCCCCGTGGACGGCCTGAGACTCAAGTTGATAATGAAGAGTTGAAGGCTATTGTGGAAGCGGATCCATGGCAAACCACGTCCGAGTTAGCTGCAGGCTGTGATGTTAGTGATAAAACTGTTTTAATTCACTTGAAGCAAATTGGGAAGATTAAAAAGCTTGAAAGGTGGGTACCTCACGAATTGACTGAAGCAAACCGGCAAACGCGCGTCGACTGTTGCGTTACATTACTAAACCGGCACAATAATGAAGGTATTTTAAACCGAATCATTACCTGTGATGAAAAATGGGTTCTTTACGATAATCGGAAGCGCTCAGCGCAATGGTTGGATCCTGGCCAGCCAGCCAAATCCTACCCCAAGCGAAAATTAACCGCAAAAAAGTTACTTGTAAGCGTTTGGTGGACTAGTGGCGGTATTGTTCATTACAGTTTTCTCAAATCTGGCCAGACTATTACGGCTGATGTCTATTGTCAGCAATTGCAAACCATGATGGAAAAGCTAGCGGCTAAACAACCTAGGCTGATCAATCGCTCCACGCCACTGCTGCTTCACGACAACGCTAGACCACACACTGCGCAACAGACGGCTACTAAATTAGAAGAGCTTCAATTGGAAAGTCTAAGACATCCTCCGTACTCCCCGGACCTTGCTCCAACAGATTACCATTTTTTTCGAAATTTGGATAACTTCTTGCAAGGGAAAAAATTCAACTCCGATGGGGCAGTCCAAATCGCCTTCAAAGATTTTATTGATTCCCGTCCGACTGGTTTTTTTAGTAAAGGGATCAATGAACTACCTATGAGATGGCAAAAGTGCATAGAAAATAATGGTTCATACTTTGATTAATTAAATATATTATATTAAAAAATATTCGACTTTTTGTTCCTCCCATACAAAACGCCAATTTCATATGTAAGGACCTATTAGAATAATGTTGAATAGATCACATTGTATTTGATCGGCGCGGTCATTGACTTCGCTTTAACGAGCATTTCAGGGTGGGCGTGTTTTGGCGCTTCCCACATAAACAAACCATTTCGATACTCTACGGATTTAGTTAATTCAATGTCGGATAATAAATTATTTCCGTTGTTTCGTATACATATATAAGTTATTTTTATGACAATTTTCTTTGTTTTGTTCAAAGCTATCGTAGATATGTATTACTAGCTGTCGACCGCGGTTATGTCGGCGCGGCATTAAAAAAAACTTAATAAGTAGCCTATGTGTTCTTCCAGATTATGTTCTACATCTGTGCCAAATTTCATTAAGATCCGTTGAGCCGATCCAGAGATACCTTCAAACATTCACCCATCCATCTAATATCGCAATTATTATATTAGTAAGAAAGATTCAATTTTTATACTACATATAACGTTGAGGTAACATTTAATATATTCAAAATCTGTTCACATTTTATTGCGAAATGAGGTAAATAAGATTTTTTTTTTACATTTGTATTTGTTAAATACGTGATCGCAGTAATAACTGGGTCACTAGAACTCACACCGAATGGGTTGCATATGAAATGTTTACATAACTTCTACAAGTTCTACGCGTTTCCTCTAACAATAGAAATAAACGTCGAGCGGACCAAATGTCTTGTAAATAGAAGATTGTCTAGCAAAACTTATCGACTTCTATCTTTCACATTTAACACGTTCACTGCCATTACGATATTAAAGGGAACTTGCAAAGCTTTTTGGTGGCACTGAACGTGTTAATGTTAACATTAATGTTATGGGACTTATTTCGGTTGAAATTTAACGAGTGTTTCCCGTTGGGCCGACCTGTCTACCGATCAATCGGGCCTCTGTTTTTTTCAAAGAAAATTTGTGTGATTACAGTATGTGGCAATCTTTATCACTGTATTAGGTTATCATTATTATTTTTATCGTTTTATGTAGTCAGTTGTAATAACAAACGTAAACACTACTAAGTTTTAGTTGAATCTAATCGCCTCTGGGAGTGGTCGGTCAGTAAAGTCGCTGTGGGACATACCGAGGTCAAACAAAAGCTTCCCAGTACCTACACAACTAATTAGCGACACGTGTACTCATTCATCTCTTTTGCAGCTTAATATTTCCCTTCCCGCTATTTTTTTTTATGCAAGGCTTTTGACACGACCTGATTTTAACATCGGTGACATTCTTGGAATCTTCTAAAAAAGATGCAATTGTTTTTTAACTATTTTTAGGCTAAGTAACTATGATTGTTTGATTTTTATGTTCTAAAATACTTCGTTACTTTTATTTTTCCTTTCTAGTGTTCCTTCGGGCACATGACATACGTATTGTAAAGCTATCACTGGTAACAACAGCTATTATTCTGTCTACGGAGACTGTCTTAATGCTTTCACACGAAGGCAGGACTGTGAGTCAGTGCAGAAGGACAGTACAATACTGCTTTTGTTTGAACGCACAACACCGACACAGAAAAAGTATATCTTTGGCAGTGTGTGTGCATTCAAGCAATTGCAGTACTGCACTGTAAACAGCCTTGCTTTTCTGTCCTGTTGTGAAACAATCAGCTACATCTACGGGTAGACGTTGAAGGATAGCTTCCAGAGAGTTTAATTGGCACGACAGTCGCGATACGAATTTGTTACGTTCCGTACACAGTTTATCAATTAGCCCACATTGCTGTGTCGTGTCCCATCGATGTTCGTACCGCTCCTTTATTGAATAATGTCCCTGTTCATGTGACCCGCTTTGTGCTTTAATTCCATACTCTACAATTCATGCGTACTTATTATTTTGTTTAAATAAATATCATATATGCAATTTCGATAATTTAATTTTTTGTTAGCAATCGACTTTAGTTACAGAAATCTAATTAATTACGTAATGAATAAAGCAAAAAAAAAAATTACAGCATATTTCACTTATGACGCAATCGTGAAATCTTATTTGTCTAAAACAAAAACAACGATGATTAACAATTTTAGTTTTCTAATTTATAGAAAGTTTTCAACCTTTATACAAATACAAAAAAGTTCTTACCTGCAAAATCTCGGCATAAATGTTTGTGAATCCCTAGGAGATTGTCCTTCAATTTTCATCGTTCTGTCTCTTCTAAGCTGACATACAATCACAGTAAGCTCTACATTGTGTTGAAAATGTTCTCAGGATTTTATTGGCAATACAATGTCTTTGTAACTATCAGTAAAGTAACCTCTTAAACAACAATGTACTAGAATGAAGATAAACTCCTTAAACTTTACGCGGAGATCTATTGATTGTATAAGTATAGCGCTATAATTTAATAGACTGGTGAACTCTATCGACTTACCAAAGTAATTGTTCTTTATTTCTAAGCTCCAGCTGGTTTGTGCTATTAGCGAAAGAAAGCGCTTGTAGCTTTAAGTGCTTAATTAAATTTCTTTGTTGGTTGTGAAGCGCGTGTTCCTCCGGCTTCAATTAATCGAATATCCATCCATCGAGGTATACAACAGGTTCGTTAGTTGCATTCGTGTTGACTTAATTGCACTACAATTGCTTTTCAAATTTCGTATTGATTCGCGTTCACGGTAATACGTTCGTTTGCAGACTTCGTATTGAATCGTTGGAATTGGTACATTCATAATTAATATGCAAATCGTATTCAACTGTGTATCAATAGATGGATCGATAAGAGATAGTTTAACAAAGTTGGAATAAATGATATTCTTTAGCTTAGTTCTTTACTGCCTACACGTCGATTCTTAATACCTTGTAGGATTACCAACTCGTCGATAGGTCAGCGTCCATTTGGTTACATTACAATTTATAATGGATTAAATATTATTAGAGAATACATACCTGTATAGTTTCATATGTAACTATAGTTTTAATACGAGAAGCTCTCCTTCTGATCCTATTTACATGATTATGAACGCTTTACGAGCAATATAAGTTAATGCAGAGCTGTGCGGAAAGTTCTAAACCTCGAGGGACAAACAAATAATCCTTAAATCCTTCGAGACTTCCCTCCTTACCCGTGGGGTCGTGATGTTGTTCAACAAATACATAAAATCCATTACGGTATTCTCTTTGGATCGACTGTTTTACGAGTTTTTTTTTTTTACTTTAAATTTGTACTCTTATAATGATCTTTTGTCTAATTTTTTTAAAGAGTTATTAGTCTTCTTGAACAATTTAAATATTTTATGGTTTTATAATTCAATTTTATATAATTATTCCCGAAAAAATATGCAAAACAATCCAAATGGAATATTACCATTTAGCATTTTCAGATTCAAATTAAAATCCGATAAATTTCCCGTTCCAAAAGGAAAAGTAGGCGTTGTTGTCAGGGCGTTGAAGTGGCAAGATAACTTTACGAATCAGTGGTAGGCGTGAACGTTTCGAAAGTCGAAACAATGAAGCAGTTGGCGCACTGTATGAAATGCTCTTGTCTAGGGCTGCCAACGTACAATAAGTGTGAACACGAAGACTGGCAGCAAAAAAAAAAACAAATGCCACCCTTGATCCTTAGCGGACTATGAAAAAAATGACCTTCATGAAGTCATTTATGCCAAACTTTTAGCCCAAATATATTCGGGTCAAATACGAAGCCGTTGCAGCCCTACTCGTGACTAGTGACTAATAAAGCCACGTACACATTCATATTCCATTGATGCAATTGTAAATTATGTTCCTCTCTGTGTCTCTAATTAAAAAATCCTTGCAGAACTGTTATTCTTTTGTTCAGTGTGTGCTACACACTATTTCTTTCGAATTGACATTTTAATATTGCGAAATTTATTCTTACAGCCAGCTATTGATTTGTTTTTATGCATAATGTAATAGAAGTTAATTGTCTTATTGTATCAGGTCGTAACTTAATCAATGGCTTGTTTTTTGATGTAATTTAATGTTCTGGATCCTTCCAAGCATAAGTCGAAGTTTGCTTACTTTATATATGTACACACCACTTTACGGGATATACTTATCTGTTTTATGTTAATGAAGCGCGAAGCCGAACTTCCGAATATCTTGATAAAATAATGGAGTTCCCGCTCCAATGGAAGGGCTTTCTATTCATTTCCTTTTCTTACATTGTGTCCGGAATTCAATTCGTAGAATTGATTTGTAGCACAAAAGTTACTTAAACGACCACATTTAATGTTTAGTAAACGAATCATCTTAATAAATTATTTTTGTCTTACAAAATGTACATAATTATAAACGTTGTTTATCACAAGAATTATTTAATATCGATGGATTTATTTAATGCAGAAACTACGATCACATGCTTAAATTGTTACTAACCATGCGTCTCTACCTATTCGCACGGCATTAAAAAATACTTAATAAGTAGCCTTAATAACTGTGCCAAATTTAATCAAGATTCGTTGAGCGGTTCCGGAGATACCTTCAAATAAACATCCATCCATTCATCTGAACTTTAATATTAATAATATTAGTAAGATTATAGTTAGATTGTTACCATTACCGTCCGTTTAAATATTTTTAGCAAATGTCAGCAGTGAAATGTGCATGTAATCAGAAAATGCCATGATCATTAAACGAACACAGACTGGTAATGATCGCCAGTGACGCTTAAAATTGGCCTTTATTTAACTGCCGTTTTAGCCATTTGATGCAATTGTTTTAGGCAGCGGGAAACAATCGACAATTAAAATACCTATATGTGTGTGTAACGCCAATTGGTCTATCATCCTTGTGTGTGTAAGTACTATTATTATTGTGTACAGTAAAGTTCAAGAAAGAATCAAATTTTGTAAACAAACATCACTTACTAAGACAATCTGTAACTTGATTATGTTTGTAGCTAATTTTATAAAAATTGTGAGATGAAATATAACGCATTGTTTAAGCAGTCTATGTCATAATGTGAGAAATATTTGTTTATCGCAGATAAATAGTTTTACGTAAAAAATAGTTTTTTTTTAATTAATTCAAATGAGACAGTTGCCTTGTTAAAGACATTAATTTAATTTGTTATTAACTTAACCGTAGTCACTTAGTATTAAATTTAAGATTTTCGCGGTCCACCACAAGAATTGCTTAACGATTTCGGTTGCGTAACGGTATTTTGCTTTTAGAATTAAGCAATTCATTTGGAAAAGTCTATTAAGAAGTTACAAATCATTTTATTTTTAGGGTTAAAAATCTATAGCTAGAAGGTTACTCCTGCCACACTTAAAAAATAATATTCGGTAGCCATAAATTGGAGGTAAACGAAAGAGTAATGTAACATAATTGCACAAAGGAACACTGCTTATGTTATTAGTAATTTAAAGTTGATGTTATATTTAGTGGCTCTTTTAGGTGAAGCATTAAGTTTTGTTCTGGTGTAACAAAAGCTATTTTAGTGTCGTAACATTATTATCACATTCAAATATCAAACATATAATCAAAGGCCTTTCCTGAACTTGTAAGCTCACATAAGTTGGCTATTTCTTCGTTATAATGCTAGATAACGTCGTGTTGTAAGTTATTATGTTACTCCAAGTCTTTTATGGCCGAACTTTCTCATCCTACTAAGCTGCCACCTAACACACGATGACATATTTGCCCAACTCCGACTTAACTGTTATAATTCCTTCATACATATGAAATACCTATAGAAGTATATCACGCAAAGACGACTAGAGAATAAACATAGATTATTTATAATTATAAATTTAAATATATTTTCACGTTTATTCCCAAGTAGGGTTGGCGACAGGCAGGCGGCCGGCCTTAAAAAATTAAGCCAAAACTTTAAGGTTCATAAAACCTTGTGTGCCGACCCCACACTTGGGAAAAGGCCAGATAGATGATAATATTTACAAGTTTATTATAAATTTACATACCTAAATAATTCATGTACGAGTAGTGTTGTATTTATGCGTTAAATTTCGATAAGTGTGTGCATGTTCAATGCATGATTAAAATAGGAGTGCCAATACATTTTTTTTGCTGTGAAAGCTACTGGCAGTGTTGATAAGAGACATTTCTTAATAGGATCCCTTATACCGCCCATATTAGTCGCATTTTAAGCAAAGACGATGTTTAAAGTTAACCAACGTGCTTTGTAGTAGTGTAGTAGTAGATAGATGAAGAAATTACGAATTACTGAAGCCTTGTCATTAGCATCATTTGCATATCTTCTGTAATTTTCTCTTACTTCAGTATAAGGCAGGCTTTCTTGCATCTTTTTACTCGTTTGGCTCGTACTGCTAAAAAAAAAAAGTGATGCATAAAATTACAATTTTTACTCCGGAATATTCATAAATGCATATAAAGTGTAGCATATAAATTACCTTTTTTTCTGTCATATTTGCTGAAATTTTTATTAAATATTTTTTCCACGTAAAGCAACTCAAATACACGCATCCTGTCCTATTTTTTGTACTATGTTTCATATTAAAGTGGGCCAAGTGTTCAATACTTCAATTAATTTAGTTTTTAAAGCATCATGAAATACACGTAATTTTTTCACTAGAGGATTTTACGTGGATTTAAAAAAAAACTCAGTTTCAAGAAATTGTAATGTTTCAAATGTTTGTGAATATTTTTCAAAATAAGTATTTTAAAAAAACATTTATTTTTGGAAACTTTAAAAAAATTCTACACACTACATAGAAGCAAATGTGAGGAAAAGCAGAATAACTATAGTTATATTTATTAGAGCATTTATCAAAAAAGTTCTTATAGCGACGATTTAAACAACGAACACTATAATCAAATAGATATTATCCGTAGAGCAATAGCGGTACTCAAAACATTTATATCTTAAAGGCGTCCATCATTGTCGGACGATGGTCCGGCTTGTATAAATCAAAACTTATCATGTTAGAGCCATAATGACTTTTAAATACCGGCCCACAACGCAGCAAGACTTGGCCGATTATACTTTGAATGGAGTTATACCAGAGGGGAAGGGGAGAGAGGGACTCCTGGCCCACTGACCTAGTGACACGACGCTAAAGGCAAAATAGCTCTGCTGATTCGCCGTACAAGTAAACGTGAATGCAAATATGTAAATGACTTTTTTAATTGTCAGCGTAACTAATTTGAACATTGAAGCCTTACTTTTAACACATTTTGCAATACAAAATTATCGTTGTTTGGGAAGTTGAAACCATCGGGCAGGTATTAAAGAAAAAAGAGAGAAGGAAAAGAATTTTTTTTTTCTCACTTAAGTAACAATTTAATGACTGAGTGTTATTATACTTACAGAGTATTTATAGTAACGCTCTGTGTGGCGTGGTGCATTGTCTTGTGTTACAACTGTCTCGACCTTATTACAAGCCATAAACGGTATTTGCGTTTGAATGTGTTTATACGGCTTGCACGGAACTATTTTCATCCTTGTAATAGTCGGAGAATTTGAGGTGTCTATAGATTAGATACTAGTTACATTACATGCTTTCCTATAAATTGAATTAATCAATCGAATAACACAGGTTTCTTACGTTCGTTTTCGATTTTTTAACAATCTATTTTATAAAATAACCGTTGTACTAAAAGAAAAATAAATAGATTTACTTATACATTTGAATACGAGTACTGGAATCCACCTCTAATATAATACAGAATTTTTGTTCGCAACAAATGTAACCAAGATAAAAATGGTTTTACTTTTTTATACAGCGCGCGACATCCGGGAATCTATTTGAACGGGATCTCTAAATAAATCGGGCACGTCCCCGCCCGGCTTGCATTCAGATTTCACTCGGCAGCAGCGCTTTAACTTATGCTCCCCCTGTCGGAGCTCGCACTCAACTACGACCCGCCTTATCTGACATCCTTTTATCATCGTCTGTTATCGACTTTGATGTTCTATTATATTTGTCTTTAAAACAATATATTCGCTTATTTACTTAGTATTCATTCTCTAATCTCTCTGTACATCTTAGAGTTATATGCCAAAATTATACATTTATAATAAATGTATAATTTCACGCTTTGTAATATAAGCGGCTAGCAATTGCGATTTCATCGCCACTAGTACTGGTTTGCTGTGAACTTTGTAATAAGGAAGTCGCTTTATTAATATTACGTGGTGAGAATGAAAACCACGATTGCTTGTTGCTTAGGCGACTTCAAGAGGGAATAGTAAAGTAAATTACGAATAGAGATAGGAATAGTATCCAACGGCTGTTAACTTTTGTACCTAGATTATAAACGTTGTTAAGCTGTTCTGTTTGGTTCATTTTCTATAGTCATTAAACTTCAAAGGTAGTATGACTAAGTGCTTTGCTAAAACGTTTGACTGATCAATTTAATTTGACCAAAGAATTTAACTTCTTTTCCTGCAACGCTGAAATCTTTAAAGGTTTTGTAAGCTTATAAAATTGTATTTATATGTGCATATATTTATGTAGGTTTTTCTATATCCGCTTTAGAATTTGTTTCTTACTTTTATATGTACCAAGCGATCCATGCTAACTTTGTATGGGTGGGTTCACTTTCTAAATGGATTTCATTTGTAACAATTGTTTATTCGTGGCCGCCCGAAGCTAGCTTTCAGTTACATAGAAACTTTAATTCGGTACCGTCGATACGAAATAAATTAATAATTACAAATATTAATTTGCTAAACATTAGATTAAATGTAAAAAGATTTTGATTAAAAAATACGTAAAAATTAAGTAACTGTCAGCAAGAATTCACCGCAAAGTAATGCCGTAACAAAGGATTTCTCAAGATATTCCAAGTTTTAATTTTCCAATAGGGATTTTAACGCTAAGCCCATTTTTTAACTGTTGTCAGCATTTTATGCAGAATTTATTGCAAGTCACCTCGTTTTACATAAACCATTTTTTAAATCATACTTTCAAATTTAAAAAGTATGTGTATGTATTGCCACTGGAGCTTTCGTTAATACATACAAATATATATATGATAAAATATATCTAAGGACTAAGTTTTTTTTTTATATTATCTATGATAGATATCTAACTAGTTGAGATTTTTTAAATGAAACAGAAACATGGATAGATCAATATAAGTTAGCTAGGAGATGCATTGTGTTGTGAAATGTATTTATAGAACGGTAGCGGACATGTGGTGCACACTTGCATAGTTACAAGACTGCATATGGTCCATTTCCCTTCTAGACGACAACGCTATTATTAGTCGTTGACCGTACATGTACCACACGTCTTGAAGACTATGACAATAATTTTTATGTTATTTTTTATTTTACAAAATTAGAAAACAAATAGAATTTCGATTAGACAGCAGTACAAAAAACCACAGGGTTTAAGTGTACTCTGTTCTGAGTAATTTGTATTTCGCTGTTCATTTAAAATGATTAAAATATAATTTCCAAGTTTCTTTCCCTTCTCACAGAAAACATTTTGTCAGTAATTTAATCACGGATCTTGTTCGATTTTTATTCTTCGAAAATTATACAGGAAATCTCTGCTAGTAAATTGAAATGGACCTGTTTCTTAGTTGCAATAAGCGAATAGGTTACATTATCGTCGGGCAAACCAAAATAAATACAGCAACTAGAATTAACCGTAATTCATTGTACTTAGGATCCAGGAATTATTGGAAATATATTAATTGGATCAACGCAGGGTTGCGTCTTAAATTAATTCATTACATTATACTGATTCAAATTACATACTGGGCTATAGTGCTATTGTGTATAGTCTGAGTCGCACTCAAATCTTATAAAAGCAATAAAACCATATGATAAAACTGACTCTATTTGCCAGTCTTTGTAAAGTATCTACGTTTTAAAATTACTAAGGTTTGAAAATCGGACTAAAAGTTAGAGCCCTTTGTGCACGCACAACTTTAGCTCTTAGCAGGTTTATAATTAATGTTAAAGAATAATTTGATCGTGGAAAATCGAATGGTTAAACAAAGTTGTTGAACGGGCGCGGTTAATGAGGAGCATGGATCGTGTGGTCGGCACGCTTAAGGACCACTGCCCCGCACACGTCCCGTATCCGCACCGCGACCGTACAATAACCATGAATTGATTGTAAGTCTACAAAAGATATAAAGATTATGGTTATTATCAAAGTTTTAAATTAATTCGTATATCTTATGCATACAAGTGTACTTTTTAATGCAACAGTATGCATTTAAAAAATGCTAGTTTGACATGGCGGGAATTTATAGTGGCATGCTAACTGTATGTGAAATCTCTCATCAATTTGAAGGTCACTCTTAACAACGGGGTCAAAGACCATTTAAAAATTGAAGTAATTTTGTTTTTACTTTTGTTTTAATGGTAGTAAAAAGTGTGAAAATGTCCATTAATCGAGGGCAGCAAAAAGGCGTTCGCGCGGCTCGGCCGCCGTACTGGAATTGAGATTTAGTGCCTCTCCAATTGGCCTACTTGAATAGAAAATACGATCCGATTCAATTCCTAAATCTATTTTTTATCGCACTACATCCAATTGCACTTCGTCAATTGTTCGACAGTTTTTCATTGTATTCAACACGGTAGCGGCAGCGAGAACGAAGTTACATTTACGAGTACATTGTTAAAATATCGTTGCTTTTGTTATTAGTTGAATCAAAATGTTTACGGTAGCCCGGTGAAGTTTAGTTATATTTTTAATAATGATCCCAATGTTTACAAGTACTTTACCTTTAACTGTAGCGACAAGAGGTTTTATATTGAAATTAATTATGTAACCTAAAGAATGTGTTGACAGTAGAATAGTAGTATTAATCTTAGAATCCGGAAGACCGTCCTCTGAGTACAATACTAAGTTGAGACAAATTTTATTCGAATTTCTAGAAGTGTTATTTGTATGATGGTTTTTCATATATACTAAAAAGCCTTTTGAATGCCCATAATTCAACGATGACACAACAGAAAATGTCTCTGTAATGGTGTGTCGCGTCGCTTGTAATGTACTGTAAGTACTATGACGAAAGAGAATTGATAAAATTGATCGCAAAATCCGGAATCCCGGTTAATGCAAGCTTCAAAGACAGCTGTCAATATTCATTAGTATTATTGAATTTCCTTTCTATTTCATAAAATCCGATGCGGGTTCAATTAGATGTTAAGAATACTGAATTTTCAATGTATTCCGTTTTAAATCAATGACTGAAATCAATAATAAATATACGTCATCATGAATTCCATTTTGGGGAACCGTGCTTTTATAAGAACTTTTATAAGAATACGAACATTATATGAAATTTAGTTAGAACATTAATCAAACATATTTATGTAATTTTATTAAACTAGGAGTGTTTTTTTACAATGAAATATTTCGCAATAATTTTCTCGTAAAAAGAGATTTTTATAGTGTTTCAAAGACTATCATCCTATTTTCAATGTATAGGGAAAATAGAGTAGGTAACATTAGATAAATCTCGTTATTAAACCCAGGTGCTACGTGCTACTTAACATTCTTTCATCTGGTATGTGCCAGTGAAGCCATTCTCAGCGTCAGGTCTCATATTTGGATCATAGGTGGATTTACTAAGCACATAATTATCAGGTCTAATATTATAGAGGCAGCTAGTTCATAAAAAGGGCTAACGTTACACACAAACATTAAAAAGTTAATTTTATTTAAAGAAAATGCATCTTAAATAGACTATGTCTTTTTGTTGCAGCGTCACGACGCCTGAGCGACTACGTGGAGCACTACGAGCCGCTGCAGTACGACTCGCGTGCGGTACACGCTCAGCACGCGCGCACACGCCGCTCGCTCGACGCGCCGGATCTGCGCATCGCCTTCCACGCACACAACCGCCGCTTCAATCTCCGACTTAGGAGAGACCTCTCCGCCTTTAGTAAGGATTTTAAGGTAATGCTGTTCATAAATAAGCATCAAATAATATTTTTACACAACATTCATTAACATTTTTTTCTCTACTTACTACACTCGGAATCCTTAAGTCCAAGGAAAGTCCCGTAGTAAACCTAAGTTCACATATTAAACCTACATTAAGATTTAAGTGAGACGATTCTGATTGCCGGATTAAATAAATAATCAGACGACCGTAGTCTTCAAGTCTCATCTTCTTAAAATATACAATCTGTTGATATTATTCAAATCATCAAAATAATTATTTTTTACCATTAGGTATTGTTTTTAGATTTTCCATAGACAAATGTTGTAGCTAGATGCTCAAAGCAGCTGCGCCGCCGGCGGTCACTGACACGCGATTAATTTCTGCCGGCGCTACATAAATCCTCTCCTAATATCCTTCACGGCCGCAAATGTATCCCCAGGGGTACATAATAACCCTTACATGCTTGGAACAAAAACACAATCTTTTATTTTAATGGATTACGCCGAGATGTTTTCATTGTCTAAGGGAATATTCCCTATAAGTACATATGTACTTAAAACGGTAAGATTTTTTAAACTTTATTATAAATGTAGATTTGAATCGATAAGTCGTTGTTATCTATGACATTTAATGTCAATTTTCTACCTACTTAGGTATTTCAAAAAACGCTATACGCATGTGGAAATATTGCTGCATAAAAATTCATTTAAATTTTTATACTATTGTTATTTCATTTGTCCATTCATTAATCACTAGCTGTAAAAGGTTTGCAAGGCTCGGCTAGCCACCCTAGTATCGTAACAAAACCTAGCATCCGCCTCCGTTTAATAAAAGCACGTCTAAGGAAAAATGGCAAAACAATGGCCGGAGCCCCGACTCCACCAAAGCCCCGACTCCACCAAAGCCCCGAAATAAAGAGTCCGTTGCACCGTCCTTGTAAAAATCAAAGGCTATACCAGACTCATTGTTTTATGTTTTAACAATGCTATTTACCTACAGCCAGACGAAGTCTAAAGGATTATTTTGTTGCAATTTTGTATCTATACAATATTTCCAACTTCTATTTTTTATGTGTTTATGTTTTAATCATAGAAATTAACATTAAATATTTGATTGTTGAACAGGTTGAAGGTTCCAATGGCGAAATCCACGATGTGGACACGTCACATATATACCGCGGCGACTTGGTCGGTAAGTACCTATCACACATTTTGATATACACGAATTGAGAAAAACACTCTTCGATAACATATGTTTTATTTTAAAATATTACAACATTACGAATTCTCAAAGGACGGTAAAATCTATTTAGAGATGACCCTTAAAGCTGAAGTGTGTCGTGTAGTTTAGTTGAAGTCGGTTTGCGGGTGACGGCTTGTGGACTGACTGCAACCCTCTGCAGCCAGACTACCATTGTGCGGGCGACGACGTTATCTACGCCACGTCCAAGATAAAAGCCCCTATTGTTTGCAATCGCGCTCCCGGAATAAATTTAATAAGTCTCCGCACTGATGTCTCCGCAAAGTACTTGTAAAGCGTCCGTGAAAGTGTTAGAAGAAGCTTAAACAAAATAAGTCTTAATTATTTTGTTTAAGCTTCTAGTAATGTTGTTTAAATTAAATTGTCCAGCTTAATATTTAAGTATCAGTAGGGCTGTAGCTTTAATTTGTTTGGTTATTTTTAGGTGGTGATAATAAGACGCACATTAACATAAAGTTTTGTCATTAATAATATCAAATTATATGGTAATTTAAATTAGAGCTTTTTCAATAAAATTTAGTATTAGAGGCAACAGCACAAAACTCCAAATTTTATAGTCGATATGTTAAACCCGCTGCACACCTTCAATTTTGAATGCTCAGTATTAACTGATGAGTCGGATTCTTCAGATAAAACGGAAGTGTGTAGACAAAATTTGAACTGTCAGAACCTGTACAGTTCTCAGTTTGGCCTTCACACATAAGTTTTTAACTGTGCAGGTAAAACTGTAGGTGTGTAGCGGGCTTTACTCGTTTAATGTTCCACTTACTCATATTTGGCGTACCAAGTTAGCACAACTGTCCAGGTCAACACGTAATTTGCGATCGTGCCAAGTAAACCCACAGATCTAAATTTAGCCATTAATCATTCAGAGAATTTAACCGTATAATTATTATTTTTTAATCATGCAGTGAAAAATATAGTAATAGTAATGAAAGCGTCTTACAAGAATATGAGCAAAAAATTATCCTTCGATTGAGTATCCAAAAACGTCGGTTGGAAAAAATATAGGCCTTCACAATTCATTTTTTCTTCATAAAATCGAATCGTTGAAGGCAAACTCCCTCGAAAGGTCTCGATAGATCTTCATTAATAATTCTAAGGGAGCAGTAAAACATATTTCTTTTCGCAATTACCGTCGGGACGGCGTCAAAGTCCTGGCTAATTGAGAGCTTTCGGCCACTCGACTTTTAAAGTCGGTTGCCGAGCTCCGTACCGATGCCAACGACCCGACCATTATATCTATGCGAATAAATACTTTCATACATACTTTATATTTTGCTCAGGAATAAATAGCTTTCTGTAAATTTCATTCTGAATACCTCATCGTCTGGTTGGATCCACTTGAGAATTATTCGGATATTTTCGGTAGCGGTAAATACAGTCTGTATTTATTTCAATGCAAACGAGATTTTTATGACGGTTTTTACCTCTGGTTTTTAATTACGGTAGTCAATATCTACCAAATCGAAAACAAATAAAATTGATACAAAGATGATGTTTAATATTGATCAAATAGGCACCAACTCGGAGAACTTCTGTTCTACGAACTAGGTCGTCGTCTGTGTACCAGGAAACAGCGTCTTCTCTTTATCTTAGTTTGCATATTCGTGTTTGTACGCAGATATATGTATTTATATACATACATAGCAATGCGTATATGCACATACACGCAGTTTGCTTTCGTTAAGAAACAACGTAACTTATAAAACTTTTGATCTAGGATATTTTTTGTCAAGCTTCTATATTCCGATCACAATATTCGAAACTGTAAAGTTACACAAAAGCTTTATACTTGAACACTTACTGCAAAATGCGCGTCGCTCGTTAAAAGTTCGGTAACGGAAGCTTTTACGTGAGCGTTTACAGAGTGCGTGTACAGGTAGGTAGAAAGTTGTTGGGAATGGCAATGGTCGCGGTCCGCGGGTGCACCGCTGTGCCATCGATCCGCAGTTCGTCGCCCTACTTACCTCACTGACTCCCTGCAATTGCTCGCAGTCGCACCAACCCGTCCTACGTCCGTCTATTAATCGAATCACTCGACTGTTCAAGATTTGTTTTCTGTTTCTCATTGTGTTGATAACACAATATATTTATAAACAACGCGAATTTAGTGTTGCAATTTTGTATCAACGAGGATTTTTTTTTTCAATGTATGACATATTACATAAATGAAGTAATTTTCGCGCTTGATTAGTAAACAGAAAATTGTGATGTACTCGTATTTTAAACTAAAATTCGATTGTCAAATAATAATTTTTATTGGATTGATTTTCGTGTTTCGTAGTTAAAATTTCTAAAATGTAAACTAATAAATTTTCTTTAGTACATTTTATCGTATTCAATATTATTTCATCGTACATTTGTGAAAAAAATCAAATGTGTTGAAACTTTTATGCATACGTTGCCCTACAAACGTCTGTAATCTTTTGTATTGCGAAATACAATTCTTTGTTGATTTTATCTCTGCATATTATAACATAAGAATATAAGAACAAAGAAAGAGAACAAAGACATTTGTAATTAGTTAATGAGGGCTTTGTTTAAAGCATAAAATTAAATCTCACAAGTTTGTGTCTGTCCTTACTTTAGACAGAGATAGCGATTTCTTATGATATTTTAAAGTCCGACATTTTACTGAGGGAGTATGTATAGAATGTTTTTAAAGGTTTTTATCACGTAAAAAAGTTAAATAATACTATATTAAAGCTAAAATTAGTTCAAATTAACTAAAAATCAAATTCCTAACTGTTACACTAATTTCCTAATAACCTGTCTTTGTTTGCTAGAAGAAATAATTTCCTATGTAATTTTGTTAATCATGTTTTCCGACTAATAAATTTGCATGGAGTTTTACGAATACGCATTAAATGACGAAGCGAAAAGCTTTGCGTTACTGTTGTTATATTCATATGTTCAGAACCGATAGTATACAATATTACAAAGTCTGTAGAATGTAACTTATCGCCCAGGCTATTCTGTGGGTGTATGAATAGATGAATAAGGGATATTTAATGTTATATTTATGCATAACCAATTTATTGCCAAAACCCAAATCGCTTAGGTCACCTTATCAAATGTGGAATGGGCACTGATCAGTCTCATTTAGTTTTCATTTGTCTCTACTCTGTTTTTAGACTCATTTTTGGGACGCCTTCTCATAAAAATAGAGTGGTTATTTGCTATATTTTCTCCCCTCATTTATATTTTGAATTCAAACTGTAATGAAAGACTATAAAACCCGTACTTCAAGAGTCCTTAAAATCGGAAAATTTACGGCCGCCCGGTACGCTGCCGTCGCAAACTTTTATCCGGTAGTTAATAAACTTAACACAGTACTGGTTAGATATAAATATATACTATTTTGTCTAAACTTGAAAAATGTACATGAAAATTTTAGTCCAAACTCTTTTAAAATTAAAAGAACAAATTTTTGCAGACCCCAGGCTTTACCGGGAAGCATTTCTTCATTTTCTTAAAGCTATCCCTCAGTTAATCTAACTCTAAAGTTTTTTTTTTCACGTTTCAAGATAGGAACATCAATACCTACTTTATATTACTTTGAGGTTTTAAAATAACTTAAATCTTCATAAGCCTCAATAAACATAAAATGAAGAATTTAATGTTAGTTTTATTGAACAAAGTGAGCTAACTTAAATTTTAGATTGGAATTTGCAATTCAAGTGAAGAGATACTTGACCCCTTAGCTCAGACCGCGCAGGCTCCCTCGTCATCATGCAACTTTTTGAAAAAAAAAAAACGACAACTACTACTTTTATAAACTACGACCCACGTAAAACATTTTGTACCTTCAAGAATATAATTTCGCTACAATACTATATTGCATCCTGACTTCAAACCAGTCACGATAAAACATACTTGGAAAGTTTCACTCATGGCAGAGAGAGTTTTCTTCTAAACAATTTTATGCACTCTTATTTCACTTGATTAGTTTTTATATAAACGACGATAAAAAAACATTCACAAATTCCTTGTCAATTAACAAGCCAGTTGTCAATAAACATGTTTTATATTACATTGCAAACATTCAGAACAATAAAGTTAAATTTAAACAGTCTCAAATACGATAGTAACTGACGTTGGTTGCGATAAGGTACTGATATGAATACCAAGTTGTCGGACCCTTTGCCATTGTTGAGGTATGATGCGCGGCGACGGCTTCCGAGAAATGATATCGTATCAAAATACCTATGTAATGAATACCCGACTCAAATCAACTGATTGTATAATGTGACATCGGCATGCACTTGAAATAAACTTCAATGAACTTTAAAGAAAAAGTGGCATATCACGTTTCTTCTACCTTACGATTTAGGATTTAATCATTACCATTTAAATTGTTGAAGTTTGATGAGAAACTGGTAGAAGTATTTCGATTGCTCCTACGCCATTTCAGAAAGCCATTTTTGTGTTCGTCATGAATGTATTCTTATCTTAAGATTATTTTATTCAAAGTTTGATACTCTAAACAAGATATTTAAATTATTATTTCAAATAATAAAGATCTTGTTTAGCAGAGTTCGAAAATGGAAAAGTCATTTTGCTAAAAAAATGAGACGAACCTTATGCCCATACTCATCGATTTAAGTCAATTAATGTTGACATATTATATCTGAAAGAAAATGAACTATTAAATTGGATATACAGGTAATATGTTGCGAATCTTCGACATAATTAATATATGTTTTTCTATATTACGAATTATTGGACTGTATAAGTATCAGTCTGGCCTTGTTTTTTCGCATTAGCTTTAATGAAACAATATCATACGAGGAATCGGCAGTGAGCAATTGTCTCGTCTCAATTGCTTCACATTCAATCTTATTGTTTAGTTGTAAATAAAACTCTGCAGAGTTGTAGTCCTGTTACACGGAGCTAAAGCCCCTTTTAATATTTAACAACGTTGGGAACAGTACGGACCGTTTATGCGAATTTAATTTACACATACCAGTATTCGCTCTCTTGTAAAGATATAATTTCATTTTGAACAAAGAAAATATTCTTTGTTTAATACTTTCGAGTTGGCTAGATTAATACAATGTACTCGTTGTAAAAAAAATAGCTCCATATTGTTGAACTTCCAAGGAATGATAATATTCGTCTTTGTTAACAATGTCTTACATTTTCAGCAGATCATCTTAAATTAAATGTTTATTTTCCTTCTTTTAGTTCTTTTCAATATTTAATTTCTTTAGAGTTCATTTGTTTTTCATTGTATATGAAAGGTAGGTAACAAGGCTTCAATATAGTTCCATGCACTCTCAAATGGTCGACGCTTACAATCCAACATCAATGGCTTTAACAATGGGTTCGTCTAACCACATTAACGATTGCGCCGCTCACGCAAGCGTGGTAGTTCGCCTGCTGGCTCGGTCCGCAGATACGCTTTTATACGCTGCTCTGACATACGTTATACGGACTTAACTCTCATGCTTCCTTTGTTACCTTACAGCTAATTAATGTCTAGCTAGCTACCATAGAAATGGAATTTTACATTGCTTTTATTGAAAGCTCAGATTTTATTGTCTTAGCGAATCTTATTTATATTGTAAAATATGTAACTTATATATAACTTATATGTAATATGTAACTACCTATATAACTGCCTCTTTATGAACGAAAAGTACCATCGTAAGGCATTTTGGTACCGATAAAGAGAAAAGATTATAATAGCAATTGTGTGAACCTGATAATTGAACACATTGAGCAGGCGAAAGAAATAAGTCAATATTTGTCAATTGGCAAAAGGTCTGCGGGCAATTGTTTGACATGTTAGAAGTCTCAGTCGGGTGGCGAGTGTTGAAACGCCGGCGAGCCTTGCCAAAAAAGCTATTTTCCTAATGGACGCGACAAGGTTTTTTCTGGTCGCATTAGCACATTTAACGTTTAAAGTTACATTCGGTTGGAGCTTATCGTGATTTATGTCTCTGAATTCGCAAAGCTCATGTTTGGTGAGCTTTTCATAACTTAACTCGCACCACAAAAGATCTGGAGCGAGAAACGCATTTGCAAACGGACGCGCCATTTACTACTGCCACTTTGAACTGCCTTAATGCAAGATAATATCATATTTCAATTTCGAAAAAAAGATTGAGACAGTCTCCATCTCACCTAGTTCTTCTGAGCGGTCCTTCAATATGGATTATCGATAAATCTTCAAAGCATCTCTGTATGAGGTCAACAACCTTCAACAGGAATTCGTCGAATCCATTGATTGAAATGAAAATTTTATTATTATTTTTGATGTACAGCTCAATTCAGTTACAATGGATTCAATTTTTCACGCTTTCGAACATGGAATTCGACTGATGCATAGTAACTGAAAAATTTGTGGACGTATTTTTAATTTTTTTTTAATATTGAAAAAGTTAGCGCTTGACCACGATCCCACCCGATGAGGTGATGATGTGGTCTAAAGATGGTACGCGCTAGCTTTGTAGATGCCTATTCACTGTACTCTTGAAGGCCCCCACATCGTACTTGGACGAAAAAACGCGCAAGGAACGATGATTCAAACTTTTAATTTTCGAAGTCAAAAAAGCGCGAATTTTTTAAGTAAAAATACGTTTTATTTATTATATGTATTCTTTTCTTAATTATTAGTAGTTTCACGTTACTTAGATTGCTCAATATTATATATAAAGTATTTTTAACTGCAAACTTAAATTGATAATAAGACAGCACAAAGAAATTTCCTGAACTTTTCAGCCAACGAAGTTGACATCGCAGCATTAGAAATATTTAGCGAGCAAGAATATTTGTTTGAGAAAATCTAATTTGGTTTCAATTTGATCGAAATTGGCAGAGGACGGGCGTTGAACTTCCAGATAAAGCTTGCTTATTGTTTCTTTAATGTTCAATTTTCATGTTTCAAAGCACTTGTATTTCTCTTTGTCTCGTTTTCGAACGCTCGACTTTTTATTAGTATTTCTCATTCCAATTTCATTTCACATTTCTATCACCTCCTGTTATTACCTGCCCTTGGTTTTGCGAACTTTAATTTATATTAATTGATTGATGTTTTATTTTTAAAATTATTAATATTTTCTTTGTATGTCCATTTTAATTTTAATTCCTTAACAAAAGACAAAATCAATCAAGCATTAATTTCTAATTGAACTTCTTTTAAATTACACTTAACAGTTTAGTATTTTCTTACTTATAATTGTTATAAATGTTTACACGAGGTAGGAAGCATATTTAAATACATATATACAAAGTTGGTAGCCGTAACCGGTGTCTAACCCTTTGTCACCTGGTTGCTAACGATGTGACTCACCGCGGCATTATTCATTTACTCTGTAATGTTGTTTGGACACGGCATCCGAAACATTTGTTTGATGCTAAAACGAAAGGGTTAAATAGAATACCTAATGACGTAACTAACAATTCCTGTGTGTGGTAGTTTATTATTTTCTGTTTGTGTAAACAAAGTAGTTGAACATTTAAGTATTCGAAGATCGAAATGGCAAAGAAAAATCTGATCGTAGTTTCTAAGAATAAAATCTATAAAATAAAACATTCGTCATCCCTGTCATGATCTTTGACAAAATAGAGATAACAATATGTTTTAAACGGAGATTTTGGTCTCAGAAACCCTCAGTTAATCAAACAATTCAAACATGAAAGTTAAAATAAATTTTTAACACCTAAATTAATAATAAATATATTTATTTTAAATGGCCAAATCCAGTAACCTATCCAGTCAATTATATTTGGATTTTATAAATTTAGTAGAATGAGAGTAAAAGTAAAATCTTACGTCCCTTATCAATAATTAATTATAAAGGAAAAAAAATAAAAGATTGAGTTGAAATATTATAATAAAAAAACTTTATTGCTTAATCTTGATGTCATCAAATTGTGGTATGTAAGGCACCATATGTCAATTATCTTTTGGGAATAAAAGCAGTGACTCGAAAATCTTTCTGCATGTTGGTTCTGTAGGCTTGCAAGCTGTTATCCACGCATCATAACTATTTTATAATGCAAACTGTGCAAAAAAAAAAATAGTTTCACGGGAAGCATACTTTAAACTCACGATTTATTTAAAGCGTTACTACAATAAAAGAAAGTTATATTATTCATTGTTATGGAAGCATATTACTTACATGAAAAAAATAACGTATAAATGAAATAGTTTTGTTGAATATGTCTGCTTAGTTAATGTAATACGTTCTATCTTTATATTTGATCGCAGTTTCATATCTCGGATCTTCAGTTTGAGTTATACGTCACGTAACGTTTGAAGTGTTTTTGAGATGAGTTTTGTTGTTTTGTTTTCGAAATATTTTTCTATTTGCTTTGTAGTATTTTTTCATATTTCTTTTTTGTTGTTTAGATTTTTAATTATGAAACTTTTCAATGTTATCTTCTCAAATATGCTATAGTGAAATTGTATTTGTTACATCGTTTAGCTAAAAGGACACATACACATCACATCATTATCTACCTACTAATACACATTATAAGAATATTTAATGACTTTTTTATTGTTAGGTATATTTCATAGAAATGATTTTTGAGTAATAAAAAGTTTATGATTGCTTATAATTTTCCGTAACGCAGGTGCTTGTGGTCTTTGTAAAAGCTGCCCGGATAACTAAGGGCCTAATTAACTTACCGCGTAACAACGTACGTTACAGGCCTCGTTAAGTTAGTTTCAATGTAAACGTATTGTTTATAAAACAAATAGCAATGTATGAATTCTTGCTTGTTTAAGGACTCCGGTTTGTTTATGTTGGCTCTCATTGCGAAAATATTACCGCTGTTTAATGTTTTTGTTCTAACTTTATATAATTAGCGTCGTAAAGTTATATTTTACGATTTCAGTTTGAACATTTTGTGTAAAAAAAATTTAAAAATCATTTTACAACTGTGTCGATTTTGCTGACTTTGTTTTATGTAACTGTAATATTCTGTCCAGTTATTGGAAAATTCATTTTTAAATTTAAAAACTCATCACACTGTCGGGGAATGATGTTCGTATGTATTGCATGAACATATCCACAATGATTAAACGGTACTCGTACGGCTATTTACGCATTCGCTCAGAAGCATACGAGGGATACGTTGGTGCGTTTTAATGCGGCTTTTACAATTCACGACTGCTTTTCAAAAATTTCATAAGGCATTACATTTCAAGTGGCCTCGACTTTTAATCACAGAAATTATTTTTGTTTCCATATTTTTCCTATCAAACAACCAATACGGCATGTATTTTACAAGTTTTCACTGCGATACATTCAAACGAGTGTTTTTATTTTAAACTAGCTGTTAATGAAAGCCGTTATATGCTTATCAATATAATATCAAAATTATTTTACAAAAGTTTACAAAAATTATAACGTGTAAAAAAAAATATATACGACGATGTGCAACTAATTCTGCCGGCTCAATGCGCGGGCGTCGCGGCGGCCAGCTCGATCTTCCGGTGCATTTCCCCCGCTCGCCGCGCCTCCCGCCACCGCTGTTCACGCGCTCGATGCGTGAACATCCTCCGGCACGTTGAAAGCCTTAGCTTTCAAGAAGTAGAAGAGGTCGACGACACGGCTCTCTCTGGTTCGTTGTCATCTTTAGATTCTGAAGTGGGGAGAAGACATAGTTTATTTATAGCCCTTCGTATAATGCCCCTCGAAGTAGTGACGTCAGCCACCCTACTGACGCCATCAGCCCCTGGGTAGAGGCGGCACACGCGCCCCATCCGCCATTGTAATGGCGGTAAGTTCTCTTCCTTTAGTACCACCACGTCCCCGCAGGAGAGTCCTTGTTGCCCGATGCGCCATTTAGTGCGCTGCTGCAACTCGGAGATGTACTCCCGGCGCCATCGCTCCCAGAAGTGCTGCCTTATTTTCTCAATGAGCTCGTATCTGTTTGGTCTAGTAGCAGTGATGGGCTTCGTTGGAATAGACGTAAGTGGTCTCCCAATTAAGAAGTGGCCTGGGGTTAGAGGAGAAGGATCAGTACAATTGGACGAGAGAGGAGTCAGCGGACGTGAATTAAGTATAGCTTCAATTTGCGTAAACAACGTTGCTAGCTCCTCAAACGTCAAAGCAGCATTTCCAGCTACACGTTTTAGGTGAAATTTTGCTGATTTAATTCCGGCTTCAAATATACCACCGAAGTGGGGGGAATATGCGGGACTAAATACAAAATTAATTCCTTCAGAAGTAGCATAATCACTAACAGACTGACGGCTGGATCTAAGCAACCTACCTAGTTCATTTTTTGCACCCACAAAATTCCTGCCGTTGTCGCAAAAAATCTCATGACATTTACCTCTACGTGATATGAAACGCCTTAGGCATAAAATAAAAGCTTGAGTACTTAGTTCACTCACAAGTTCTAAATGTATTGCCTTTGTACTGAGGCAAACAAATAGACATAAATAACATTTAGTGATACGGTTACCACGACCTTTCCGGTTACTAATCATGAAAGGTCCAGCAAAGTCAACTCCACACGAGTAGAACGGAAAACAAGCATTCGTACGCGCTTCAGGTAAATGACCCATTATTGGCTGCATTGTATTCGCTCGTAGGCGAACGCAAACAATACATTGTCTAACTACTTGCCGCGCTAAACATCTTCCGCCAATAGGCCAGTACTTATCACGCACTGACGCTAACAGCAGCTGCTGACCTGCGTGGAACAAACGTATATGTTCATTAATCATTAATAACTTGGTAAAATGATGTTTTGAATCTAATATTATAGGATGTTTCTTATCGAAATTATAATTTGAGTTTCCTAAACGACCACCCACACGAACTATATCGTTTGAATCTATAAATGGAGTCAACTGCAGCAATTTATTTTTTGGTGGTAATTGCTTTTCTTGCTTGAGTAACCCAATTTCAAATGAAAACGATTGTAATTGGCATTTTTTTATAAGTAGCATCACTGAATCATTTATTTCATCTGAGCTTATAGGACCTGAATATTTATGTTTGTTTTTATTACAATTGTTAACAAAACGTAACACATACGCAAATGTTCTGCTTAATTTATTGAAACTGGAGTACCTTTTGAAATCTATAAATAAACTACTGTTATCCGAATTGTCTACTGCAGTTATCAACGAATGCACCTTTAACTCAGGTAAGTTTTGAACCACAAAAGAATTCTGTGGCCATTCAAAACGTTCCTTCTTTAGGAAAGAAGGACCCTCCCACCACAAAGAAGAAGGCAAAAGGTCTTGGGGTTCGATCCCTCTTGAGGCCATGTCAGCTGGGTTCATATTCGTAGGTACATGTCTGTGTTCAAAACCACTTGTTAGCTCGTTAATTTCATTAACCCTATTGCAAACAAACATTTTTAGATTTCTTACATCAGTTCTTAACCATCCTAAGACAACTGTCGAATCTGTCCAAATAGTTTTATAAGTTATGTTAAATCGTAATGACTGTATAATTTTATCACATAATCTAGCTCCCAGCAAAGTACCGAGTAATTCCAATTTTGGTATAGTAATAGGTTTTAGGGGTGCAACTCGTGCCTTTGCGCATAAAAGTCTAACCGTAACCTTATTTTCGTCGTTTATTGACCGTAAGTATACACATGCGGCATATGCTTTCTGTGACGCATCCACGAAACAATGCAATTCTATTGACATGGGGTTATCGCAAAGAACATTTCTGCTAATTTTAATATTAGAAATGTAGTGCAAATTAGAAATAAATTTTAACCACGTATCTAAAAGGTTTTGTGGTATGGGGTCGTCCCAATTTAATTTAATGACCCATAATTGCTGTAAAAAGATTTTAGTTTTAATAATACATGCACAAATTAATCCCAACGGATCAAATATTTTACAAATAGTAGCTATTACAATTTTCTTTGTGACAATTTGCGGTGGCGATTCCACCTTCGAGGGAAATTGAATAATGTCTAGTTTTGGAGAATAATTTAAACCTAGCACGCTGGATTCTTTAGTCAAATCTACCGGGTCGAATACGCTATCATCACAATCAAGCGCCTGCAAACAGTTAGTACGAATCTTTCTTAAAGGGAAACATGCTGAATCCAAAATTCTTTTGACATTTATGTAAATGTGTCGTAATTCACTTTCACTATTCGCACCTGTATTCAGGTCGTCAATATAAAAATCATTTTTTATTATGTTCGCGATAGTGGCGTCATTACACTCCTTAGCTAATTGCAATAAACATCTGGTGCTCAAAAACGGAGCGCTGGCCAACCCGTACGTTACTGTATTTAATTGTAGAATCTTTAAATTATCGCTATTTGGTTCCGTACTAACCGATGCATCCCTCCACAAAATTAACTGTAGGTGACGTTGAGATTCATGCAAGGCCGTTTGTCGGTACATTTTCTCAATATCTCCTAAGAGAACAAATTTGTGACCGCGAAAACGCAACAAAATTGAGAATAGATCAGACTGTACTACTGGACCTACAGCCTGTATGTCATTTAATGACTTCCCCGAAGAAGTTTTGGCTGAGGCGTCAAACACTACTCTTAATTTCGTCGTTTCAGAGTTCTCGCGAAGTACACAGTGATGCGGTAGGTAATTGCCAAACCGTGGGCGATCTACTTCATTTAAATGACCTAATTCCCTATATTCATCTATAAATCTAGTGTATGACTCCTTAAGTTTCGAATTTTTATTTAATTTTAATTCTAAATTTAAGAAACGTTTTTTAGCCATAAAATATGAATCACCAAGACTACTTTCGGGTTCCTTTAAGGGCATACGGACACAAAACCGACCGTCGGATAAGCGGGTCGTGTTTTCTATAAAATCAATTTCACAAAACTGTTCCTCTAAAGAGTATGTTTTTGTCTCTGTAGGTAGTTCTTCAATCTCCCAAAACTTCTTCAGGGAATTATCCATATACGAAAACTGATTGAAATAACAATAGACCTCAGAGTTGGATTGACTCATACCGAGTGGGCCAGCTATCAACCACCCTAATTGTGATTCTTGTAAAGTAGGTTTATTAGACCCTAACTTAATTTGATTTGTACCAATAATGTTCCAAAATACGTCAGCCCCTAACAGCATATCTATAGTGGAAGGCTGGAAAAATCTTGGATCTGCTAGTTGTATACCACACGGAATATCTAATTCGCTAACGTCTATTTCGACGCTGGGTAAAATACCTGTTATCGTTGGCACTAGTAAACAAGAGACTGGAGTACTAAATGTCGATGAACAAGATTGAATCTGGACTACACACTTTCCTGAAATGTTAGTTTTAATATTATTAAGACCGCAAACCATTAATGTTTCACTAGAATTCTTACTGAACCCTAATTTCTCTCTCATAGTTTCGGTTAGAAATGACGATTGACTACCGGTGTCCAATAACGCTCGCGCCTTAACTTTTTTATTGTTCAACTCATTTACGATTTCAACCTGCGCCGTACACAACAACGTATGAGTCATCGTCGTTGCCGATAACGTAACCGATTCATTTTGTTGACTGTTTGCATTTTGTTCTGAACAAGTATTTATGTTATCTTTATGAACCAAAGTATTGTGTTTACCTTTACATATTTTACAAGAACCCTTTAAACGGCACTGATAATTATTATGTCCACTACGTAAGCACTTAATGCACAATTTTAAACGTTTTACTTCGCACATTCTATCGTCATAGTTCATTTGTTTGAACTTCGGACATTCATAAACAAAATGGTTCTGGCTACAAACTACACATTGATATTTTCCCGTAATCGCATCCGAAGCAGCCAAAAAAGATTTCACCTGTCTTTTATTTTGAGAGTGCATAAAATTATTATGTTCCTGTTTATCGGATCTATTGTAATGTGTTGTTTCCAAAATATCTGCTCTATTACGTAAGAACGAGTAAAATTGATCTAACGAAGGTAAATCCGATAGACTATTTTTATATTCTTCCCATTTTATACTAGTGGTGGAGTCCAACTTTGCTGAAACTATGAATATCAACAAGACATCCCACTGATCAGTAGGAAGCCCTAGAGTGTGCAAAGAACTCAAGTTTTTAGATAAGTGATCAATTAAATATCGCAACGCTTTAAACGATTCTTTTACAATTGGTTCAATACTAAGTAACGACTTAATGTGGTTATTAATTAAGATATTTTTACTATTATAACGGTTACATAAAATTTGCCATGCCTTTTCATAATTGTCAGCGGTAAACTCAATTGATCTAATGACGACAGCGGCACTATTTTCTAAGCTTGATCTGAGGTAGTGATATTTATTAATTAATGGAATCGAGTCGTTTTTATTAACGAGGGAATCGAAAGTGTCCCTGAACTCGAGCCATTTCAAATAGTTCCCGTCAAATTTTGGCAAATTGATAGTGGGTAACTTTATAGAATTCATGGAATGTGAACATTGATTGGACATACTTTCGTCATGTAATGATCTCCTTTCTAAATTCACACATTCAATCAATTCTTTAGCCGTGGAAAGAAGAGAAAAGAATTGTGATTCAATAAAATCCCGCTCAGTTAACTGTTCATCGTCATTTGAAGAGAGTAACTCAATATCTGATTGTATAACGTTAAAATCCGACATTAATTCCTGAAATTTGTCAACCCTCAGAGATATTTCTTTGAGTTGAATATTGGTAATCTTTTTTGCACCCGCCTGGGTTAAACTATTAACATAATCTTTAAATTTTGTTAGCCTACCTTTGATAATGCTACGCCTTTTGACGAGCTCCTTTAAAGTTTCCTTTCCTTCCATGGCTAATTAAAGAAATTAAACAATTAAGCAATGAACTAGGCAAGATAACGAAATAGTCAAACCAGTTATACTCGTAAAGGTTCCGTCGCAGTGATCCAGCCGCCTTTCCGTAGCCAATAGTGTTAGCACTCGGATGCTTTATGGGTTCGCCGACCACAAGCCAAGCATGAGAATATCTGTAATTTACATAAATGGGTGACGTTAATTTTAGTTGTGAGAATTTGGTAAAAAATAATTGTTTTAATTTTACATTTAATTTACTGTTTATTTTTGGTATCTTATATTTATTCTAAATATATATTGAATTATTAGTATTTATGGTAAGTATGTTAAACATATACGGTAGGTGTTAATAAAATTTTATTCTTGAAAAGAAAAATAGAAATGCGAGTGTACTTTTAGGCAAGCTTTCGCAATAGCCGAAGCGTAAATTACAAAGAATAATAATAGTGCACTTGAAATACTGCTTTGTAACGCTTTCGGAGCGGCAAGCCGTACGCAAATCGAATTAGGAAAAAAAGTGAGAAATAGTGGGTAGGAATAAAATGCCAACTTCCCTTGGGTATCCCGCCAGACGTCCAGCAGTTCTCAGCAAAGTTTTCACTCCACCAGGGCAGAAGGCAGCATAAGCAGCAACCCAATCTCCTTCCGTAAATTCCAGTAACGGTTATCCGTTATTCTTCGATGTTTATCCGAAGATATATTACAGAATTGAGTCGCGATTGTACACGGTCGCCACTAATGTTAATGAAAGCCGTTATATGCTTATCAATATAATATCAAAATTATTTTACAAAAGTTTACAAAAATTATAACGTGTAAAAAAAAATATATACGACGATGTGCAACTAATTCTGCCGGCTCAATGCGCGGGCGTCGCGGCGGCCAGCTCGATCTTCCGGTGCATTTCCCCCGCTCGCCGCGCCTCCCGCCACCGCTGTTCACGCGCTCGATGCGTGAACACTAGCTTTTACCCGCGACTCCCTTCGCGCTGAATAAGAAAAATGCACACAAGATAAAAAAGTTCCTATGTCCGTCTCCTAGTTCTAAGCTACCACCCCATCAATTTTCAGCTAAATCAGTTCGACCGATCTTGAGTTATAAATAGTATAACACGACTTTCTTTTATATATATATATATATATATATATAGATAAAGGCGCCATATTAATGTGTGTATTTAAGTAATTAGTAGATTTAATATTTAATGTGAATACTTAACAATATTATACATATTTAATTCATCAACTTTGTAAGAGCTTTAATACTTAATAATGCAACTTTTCGCTTCATTAGTAAATAGACGTATAATTTTCCGTTGATGGTTTGAATTTCAGTGAAAGTGCTTGTGCACTTTCTTTGTAGAAAGTAGGCGGTGTTGTATTCCTGTATTGCTTAGATCAAGCGATTCGTGTTAACTCTGGTCTAGACTTTATATTATATTTAAGCTAGTATAAAATGTTATTTATTATGTTCATTACCTTAGTATTAAAAATGTTTCGGCATTAGAAGACAACTATTATTTTTTTAATGAAAATCTTACTTGTATTTTCGACATGTTTTGCTTATACGTGTTTCTAAAAGATAATTATAAGTAAAAAGTTCTTTTACTTTTAAATACATGTGTGAAAAGAATTTGTTTTTATTTTTTTTAATATTTTCAATTAGATTACAAGTTATGTCTTTAAAACCTCATTTCAATAAGACTCGTGTATTATATTCGCCTCCTATTTAAATATGCTTATAGTACCGAACTACTTTAGAAATTTTGTCAACCATGTTTTACCTATTTAAAAAGAAAAGACAGACTAAAATAGGGGATAAATTTAGCAGGGTATTACAGAAATCATTAATATGATTACTATCATACTAAATATCATTATTTTGTTCACAGACGACCCACACTCTACGGTGTTCGGTTCGGTGACAGAAGGTGTGTTCGAGGGGAAGATGATCACAAGCGACGGCACGTATTACGTAGAGCACGCCCGCCGATACTTCCCTCCCAACGGGACTCGAACCCGGGTCCACTCAGTTATCTACAAAGATAGTGACGTCAGTGATCCCTACTCCCACAGACGACATGGTAAGTTATGATACTACTAAATGTCGCGTACTTCATCCGCGTACAATAAAAAAAACTTAGTAAGTAGCCTATAAGCTCTTCCAGACAATTTTTTCTGTGCCATATTTCACCCAGACTATTTTAACCGTTCTAAAGTTACGTGGTAACAAATGTCCATACATTCAAATTTGTATTTATTACACACAATATAGGTACAATCTTTATCTGGCTTGATTATTACTAACTGGATAATAATTAACCATAGTAAATCATAATTTTAATTTGACTCCACGAATGTACTAACAACAGTGAGTAATCGTCAATGACGTTAAAATTAAACAAGGAAAAGCTTATACCATCATTCTTTACTTACTATGGCCCTAATTAAACTACATTAATATGGGAAGGCCAGTGTGTATTTACGGATCATTGCAAATTATACGGACCGGAACACCAACAATTTGTATGGCTCGTTGATAAAGGCTAAATAAAGGCTGGTAAATGAATCTGACATATAAAGTTAACTATCATATTTCAATGAAAATATTATAATGCAAAAATACTTATAGAGTCTGAAATATAAAATTAGTCACGAATACATAGAGTGGGTTTTAAATCGTTTTATACTTACTGGTAGATCTTACTAACATTATTAATGCGAAATTTTAGATGTATGTGTGGATGTTTGTTAGAAGGTATCTTCAGAACGGATAGCTGTAGTCTGAAAGAAAACATAGGTTACTAGTTAATATTTTTTTTTATTCCGCGCGTACTGAGTCGCGGGCGACAGCTAGTTTCCCTAGTTTTAATAAACGAAAAGTAACAACGGAAACATCGGGTTATCGCCTAAAATTGTGAATGTACCTAATAGTCAAGCAAAAGTACGCTACAATAGTTTTTTATAACCACATCCCACTGAGCTATTATAAAGCGCTGACATATAATCACTTCCCGAGCGTTATCTTGCTGCGGTCACCGCAAGGGGAGGGGACACAACACGATGTGAACTTCCTCTAACATTGACTCTACCTCGATATTTTCAGAGATAATAAATAGTTTAACATTTTTAATTATTTACACACAAGACTGTGTCTGCTTATTTTGTAAAAAATAATAATATTTGATAATGTGTGTTACGACTTCGTATTTATTAATTAAATGAAAACGTACAAAGGTAAAATAACATAAAAATTCAGATGAATATTTTAAATTAAAAAGTATATTTTGGAGAATGCTTAAGTCCTTTTTCCAATAATTTAATCTTTGGTTTCCCTGAAAACAAAATTCTCGCTACGTACAAAATCTTACATCATTTTAACTATCAAATAATAACACTTATAAAACGTACATTCGTTACTGTACAAACATTTTTTCACAGAAAAACTTTACGTCGGTTAAGTAAGAATAAACGTAAATAGGTACGAGAAAAAGAAAAATATATCGAGTTCTTAGTTCACGTTTTCGCACACAGGAAAAAAATACGTCTTTCATCTTGATTTAGTATAGTGATTATTTGTCAGGATTTCGCTTTTCGTGTCAGTAGGATGAAATCGGATTCAGTAAACTACATAATCCTTGTTCACGTTGGCGGCTACGCACGTAGCGTACGCGGGCCGCATACAGTTCATACGCAATCGATTAATCTATGTATGTACGTATGTACAAACATTAGTGATAAAATCTATATATATAAAAGAAAGTCGTGTTAGTTACACTATTTATAACTAAAGAACGGCTGAATCGATTTGACTGAAAATTGGTGGGCAGGTAGCTTAGAACCAGGAAACGGACATAGGATAATTTTACCCCGTTCTCTATTTTTTTTTCCCCGCGGACGGAGTCGCGGGTTTTTACCCGCTTTTTTACTAACTAGCTTTTGCTAGTTAGTAATAAATTACGTTGTCTTATTTATTCGTATGTGCTCTATGTGTAAATCATTATGTATTTCTAAATTAATGGAAAAGATATGGTGACTTTTGTCGTCACTTTCCTAACAAGGTTTTATTACTACTACACCGTTATTAGCTTAGTTTAATGCTCTCTCAAATAATATTTTGATTTAAATATTAAGTTTTCGAGTAAAGATAAGTACCAGCGTATTTATAGAATATTTCCGAGTTGGTTCAGAAGAGGGCGTCGTTATTCATAGAATTGATAAACAACAATCAAAGTTCGATTCATTCGTTATTATGTAATGGGAACAACGTTCCCTCTAAAACAACCTTGAAGTAATTTTGATGATGCGAAAATGCACTCTATGTATCAGACTATAATATATATTATAGCAGTAACTATTGACGAAGTATTGCGCATACATAACAAATTCAGTGATTAACAGAAATGAATTATATTGCATTTTAAGGTATAATGTATTTCAAATTTCTGTAGGTACTCAATTAGTAACAGAGATAGTGGTAGTGAAATATATGTACAACTTTAGAGTCGTATTTTAACGGTGATCATTACACAATAATTTATAAGGTTCAATAAAAATGTAGAATCTGCCAAAACAAATGAACTCGAGCATGATTTCTACAAATAAATAAATAAACAGATAAGTAGTTAGACTAGGTATCGCCCGCGACGCCGTACGCGCGAACCCAATTAGTAGCCTATGTGTTCTTCCAGACTATGTTGTACACCTATGCCAAATATCAGCGAAATCCCTTAAGCCTTTCTGCAGATATCTTCTAACAAACATCCATCCATCTAAACTTTCGCATTTATAATATTAATAAGATGTAAACTATGTTAGTTAATACACATGTTCGACATTGAAATGAATTACTCTGATGGGACTTTGAGAAGCATTAGTTTGTGTGATACTGTTTAATAGTTTCATGTCTGTACGTCTCTGGCTGCAATCGGGGCGCATAGTGTTTTAATCACATTAAATCAGGCGCCGAATACACGGACGAGAACAGTAACAACATTAACCGTCAGAATCGGGTACTGTGCGCTAGTTTGTTGAGGTTGGGAGCGTGAAAGTTTGGCCGCAGAGTGTCGCGCGAATAATGGATAGCAACGCAACGTTTAACTAACTTTAATTCTATTTGCTACATTCTCTGTCAGATGATTGTAAATGCTTTACGAAATGTTTTATAGCCATTAAAGTTAGACTTCCTATTTTATAAATTTAATGCACGATAATCTACTCTTACTACCAAGGTAATGCATAACTCAACGCATATCAATCGTGAGCGGAGTGTATACAAATCGAAATATTTAAATGTATTTTCGGCATTGCTAACAAAATTGCCATCAAACCGGCAGCCACATTCCGAGCCGGTCTCGATACATATTCATTCGTCCGTAGGCTGCACTGAAATGGTAATTTCGCGTCGACAACACGCCCGAGCGTCGGGCTTTGCATTTTTGCCAACTTAACGGGCGCAATTTCAGTGCGGTATGTACACGAGTAAATACCCACCTGAATGCTCCTTTACATAAACAGTTTCTATTTACTGAAGGCCCTTATCTTGTACCCATTTACTACAGGCAACATGGAATGAAGAATGAAGAAATAATTAAAGAATATTATTACATTCCATTTTGCATAAGTATTGTTTGCTTTGTGACCATTTATTGTACTAGAGTTTTAAATAGTTGTGTCTTGGAGAAGAAATACGATACAGTATTTTACGACATTGAATTGTGTTCATCTCAGGTGGGTTTGTGTAACATGTGTCCTTTAGTGGATGATGTGTAGTAAACAGCGATTAGTGCAAATTCGTGCAGCGTTGCATGCAATATTTTTTGGCACGCATACTCGCGTTTTGCACTTGACCTCTTTTATATCTAAACAAAGATTATTATTGAATTGTTTGCTTAGCACTGTTACGAAATTAACATTCAGAATAAAATTACTTGTTAATGGTAAAATTTATGTTGAGTAAAGATGGCTTGAAGTGTTAACAATATTTTAATAGTTTAGTCAGAGATCTATGTGTCTGGGATGACGTTTGAGGATGCGGTTGCGGATTGCGAAAACGAAGGCATATTTGTCGTCATTGGAAGTTCCTCTTCCCGTGAAGTAAAAATAAACAAAAATAAGTAAACGTCGGCAACATTATTTTGTTCGCCAATAAAACATTCATTTGATCGGAAAGAAATAAATAGGTATATGGGGAGTAAACAGGGGTCGCGTTTGTAGCTACGTTTGTTTTCATTACGACTTATTGGACAGTTGTATCTGGCACTGGGGGGTCCCTCCCTTTTTATTCATTCAGTATCAGCTTGTTATTTGAATATGAAAGACACGATTTGTTCAATAAATAATGAATGCTATTTATTATAACGTAAAGCTTATTATTGTGTGGCCGCTGGTTTATTTTAAATTTATTGGAATGTATCTTTAGTGAATAGGTAGCGAGAATATTTAATAGTTGCAGATTTTATTACAAAAGTATTTGGTAAAACATATCTCAAAGAGTAAAGTAGTAATACCTATTACAATAATTTATAGCTTTTTTAATTAAAAAAACACAAATAAATGTAAGCAATGAGATTGAAGTGTCAGTTCAAAGCGTATATAATTATTTTCGCCTAACAATATTGGACAAAAATCTAAAAGAGGATCTGGTAAAAGAAATTGCATTATGCACGAAAAGTTGTAAGCTTAAGTGCACATTTAGCCATACTAAAGGAGCTCTCAGTCTTCAAACTGTTCAAGCACAAACACATAAGGTAAAGACAGCTTTTGAATTTTAATTAAGACACGTGAAGTTGTACTTAAACATGTTAAGACTATGGTCGTCTTCAGTATGAAGAAATTAAAATAGGGTACTCTTTTTAATAACTAAAACGTTTGAACGTCGTCGACTCTTACAATATGAATAATTTTTAATTGAAGTTTTCCTGTAGATTTTATCCTTTCCTAGAATGGCTTAGTTTTGCGTCATAATAAAACAGTATTGATAAAACTGAACGTTAATTCAATGAATCATGTACCGAAACTTAGTACTCTTACATTTATCAGTCGAAGTGTGATAATAAAGTAAAATTGCAGATCTAATTTCACTTTTCCTCATAGTTTTCTATTTGTCTATTTTAATGCGTTAATTCTTAACAAGTATCCTGGATGCGAGTAGCACAGGACCGATCATCGTGGCCATCTTTGGGGGAGGCCAATGCCCAGCTGTGGGCATCATATGGCTGGTAAAGAAGAAATAAGAAAGAAAGAATTTTTAACACGAGGCCCAATACTGTATAGGGAAGAATCATGGTACGAAATACATAATAGTAATTTGAAAATATAGAGCGTCATTTTGATATTAAAATTATTTTCAATAGTGTTTATATTTTAGTTAAGCTCCAAATTAGACAAAAATGTACAATTATACACATTCGTGAAACATTAAATCGTTACGTTGGATTTTGATAGTGAGCAAATTAAGCGTCACTGGCCACTATATAATTCGAGATAGTACCGGGAACGATCTGCATTGTTAACAATCAACTTCGTGTGAGGACTGCGGTCAAAATGTTCTAGTTTAATGCACGGATACACAACTGTAGTGCCGGTTTGTTAGCGCCCGGCAATCATTTGACGATCTATTGTTCTGAACTGTCTCACTGGAGTTAACGTATGTTGAGTAACATAATTTCTACATTTATAATACTTCTAAATTATTCATATTTCTCTGTTATACAGTTATGCGATAGTAGCAAATAAATATCGCAAGAAATTAAGGGACATGTAAATTATAATTCAGAAATTAAATTTTAATCCACCGTTATAAAATACGAACACTGAGGTTTTGTTTTATAGCGTAATTCTGCAAGTAATCCATTCCTTATTCACGAGCTGGCAAAAATAAACAAACTTCTTAAACGGCACGTGTAAACGTTACCTCTATAAAACGTTTACCTACTTTATTTGTGTATTTGGGCAAAGCCTCGGTACACAATGGAACTCTTAAGCGTCCCCGGGCTCTGCTAGCTTTGCGATTCCACACGTCGCGTCTCGTGCCGTACCAACTTCCCTTACAAATTGCTCGCCCAGCTTACCGGCTTTAACCGGCAAACTGCTCATGATATTTCATTTGTCGCAAAAACAATTCCGACCGAATCTGGCAATTTAATACTTACCGAGCTCCGTGAGTATTAATCGCGGAAGTTGATTCGAATAAGCCTTATCTTCACGCTCCGAGACGTGAACGTAATGGAAGTTTGATTAAATAAACTCCATCCTTTCTAAGCGTGTCTAAATCTCGTTATACATGCGTGAATAGACACAATATCATATGAAAAAGTTTAAACCCACTACATCCTTGACTTACATTAGAGATAAAGGATGATCATTTACATATTCCTTTTTTACACATTAGGTTTTGGTGGGGTTGTAATAATTTTGTACCAATATAATCCATTACACCAAAGCACTATCCAACTACTACGGTAAACAAGACCGTACATTCTTCATTTATATGTTTCTATGTAATAGATAGAGTAGAATTTACATAAACTATTTACTCTTTGTGAGTAGTAGTATTAGTACGACTGAATGCATTTTAAAGTTACCACAAAGCTTTCAACTTGCCTTAAAGATTACTAAAGTAAAGGTAGTACGTTTTGTTAACTATGAAAGGCAACTGTTAACCAAATTTAATTAATTAAGTTTTTATTTTTTTGTAATAACAAACATGTATATTTGTCTTCGTGCAACAATATACTATTACGGTGAATCTCCACTGTCGTAACACATGTTTAACAACAATATTATCATCATTTTCATTCTATTTGAAAAAGAAGGAATTGATAACAGTTGATAATCACGGTAATATAGTCAGGTACTTGGTCGAAGTATAAAGTTTTAAACCAATCAATTTATCAATCAAATTGCGTTCACTAAATGCACTAGTTCCTAGACATAAAATAGAACATTATGTAGGCTTATTAAATGTATTATGATGTTGATTTAAATATTACATTCAATATTGGGTCAGTTTAGTTCAGTTTCAATTTAAAGGTTTCCTATGACAAAAGTGTAAATATTTGATACATCCAATCAAAAAGACCTTCAAGTAGGAGCACTTACACAAATTGAAACCTGTGAGTAGATAATTCATTTGAGCGGAATACATAAGTTTCGCGATTCGTTCGCAGCTCAGAGCTCGTGAACAAACTCATCTAATCGTATTGCGACGCGACAATATTGCTCTTTTTTCATTATATTCGTCAATATCTATGAATTGCACGGAATATTACTAAAGGAATTTTTATATCTCTCTGTCCTTATATTCCTATTATTATATCTTTCTTGATAATCCTTTTTGCAAAATGTTCATGTGCAGGTAGGCCTAAACCTACCGATTTACCTCCATATTTATACTTAAAATTCTCCTTGTCACATGCGAGTCTTACCTCATTATTACATGCCCATACCATTATAGATGTGAATGTTTGATGGATGTTTTTTAGAAAATTTCTTCAGAACGACTCAACGTATCACAATAAAATTTGGCATAGATGTAGATCATAGTCTGGAAGAACACATAGGGTACTAATTAAGTTTTTTTTTTAAATTACGGGCAGACGGAGTCCCGGGCGACAGTTAAATTCTCTATTTATATGACTAAATTAAATTATTTTAATAAAATGCATTGTGTAATGTAAAAAGTTTAACAAATGTTGCTTGCCAAGAAATGGGGGCTTATCTACGATTGCATATTTTGAAAATGCTTTCGTATTTATCATACTTAATGTTTTATTTATAACTGTTAACGATCGTTACGGAGTTTTAAAATGTAACATAATTTTTTTAATGTTTATTCATATGTTTATGTAAGTTATGAAGTCGATGAATAATAAATGAATCATGTACTCACAGAAAGATTACTTTATATACCTAAGTAAAGATCGAAGTAGTAGTGGCGACAAATTAGTATACAGTTTACAAAAAAATCTTATTTTTTTTAAATTTAGAGGTTTTTTAACTTAATCTTTGGGCAATTAGTCTGTTATAGGATATTTAAAATTGTGTAAGTTAAATATTTAATTTTTGTTTCCACAACGAAAACATTAAATAGTCATTACAGATGTATATCTCTGTGTATAAAAACTTTTAGTTAATGACCACGCTTGGTGTTTAATGTCGCTATTTAAACGCTCCAGTTGAAACTTGTTTGTATCACTGAATCATGCGGATATTCCAACCTCAAATGGGTATTACCAGTTAAATTTATTTAGAGTACATTATATATTTGAATACCTCGAACAAAGGAAAGCTATAAGTACATATATTCATGTCCTAATTCTGAATGCTAATTAAAATTGAATATAGTTTTCAATGAATTTGATACTAGCTGTCGCCCGCGACTCCGTACTCGCTTATAAAACGTAATACGTAGCTTATATGTTCTTCCCTACTATATTCTACTTCTGTGCCAAATTACATTAAGATCCGTTAAGCCGTTCCGGAAATACCTTCAAACAAACATCCATCTATCCATCTAAACATTATTTATATAATACAGTTTGTATACTACAGTTATACTTAAGTCGAAGCACGTAAGAACAGCTTTGAAAGCTTCAAACATTTTATACTCATTAAAGTGATATTTTATCGTGATCTTTATTAAAAGTTGTAGGACACAGTCAGCGAGTAAGGTGCCTTAATATTAGACAATTTTTGTAAATAAAGCGTAGTTCGTGGCGACACATTTGGCTGGATATTGTCGCGTATATTTCATCTCAATGTTGCCAACACAGATGAGTGTATTTAGAGAAAAAATAATATTAATATGAGCTTTGTTAATGAAAATCTTATTTATTTACAAAAGTAGAGCTAAATAGCGATAATAATGATAGTCTAAGTAATTCCTGTAACGTTTAATCATTTCAATATTTTTTTTTCTTTTTTTAAAAAACAAAACCACAGACCCTCTTCTGACTTTAAGCGCCTAAACAGACCTCTGCCAAAGCTAGTGTTGTTAGTAGGGGAACAGGACTGATAGTAGCTTCTTGACAACTTCATACGGTTATCATGCTAGAAAAATTCGATTTATTTATCTAAAATTACATCATAACTATAAGGTAACTTTACCCTGACATGAGCAACAACGAGCAAAAGTAAATATAATGAATGTAATTATATGCAAAATGCAGCGAGTAAATATGAGATTTGTATGAAGCGTAGGCATTAACGGCGCGTGCCGGCAGCGAGTAATTTCCGCTATCTGGGGGTCGCGCAGGAGCTTCGTTAAAATGCAGCGCGCCGGATGTAAACGCCAATGCGCCCTAACACGACACATGAGCGAAAAAATACTCCGCCATTCAGCGCATTTTAATTTTAAAACCCCGTTGCTTCGTTTGCGCTCTGATTTTTTTACTCTCTTCTCCCACTCACTCTGTCACTATATTCTCTTTGCATTCACGTGCCTCAGCGGCGCGAGCGGGACTAAACTAATATGCCGTTATTTAATTTTTTAAAAAGGATCTCTGTTATTTCGTGTGCACTTTTTGGATGTTAACATATTTTTTGGAGCGTTTTGTTTTGTTTACGGAGAAGTTGTTATAAAATTTTAATTGCACTAAAATGTTTTCGACGTAGGTAAATATGAAGCTGCAACTATTGATGCCTTGTTTCACACAATGATAAAAATATGTTGCTCGTTAGTTTTTACATCGCTTGTACTAAACTAAACATTTTTATATATATCATATAGCATTTTCATTTATGTGATCTTTTCTCATTCAAGCTTTCCAAGCATGGAGTCTCTTACTTGATCATGAGGACTAATAACTGTTTCAAATATTTTAAAAATACTAACATTAAAAGTAGATCTAGATCGATGAGATCAGAAACACCATAACAGAACTTGTGTTGCGGCAACACCGGCCCCGGCGGTTGAGTGGCCAGTGCGCACCGGGCAACCTTCTTTGCACATATTTTTTTTCTTCTTGTCATTATTCTTTTTTTTTTTGTCAATTACAAAAAGCTATTGTCATTGTAAGTTTTTCTCGTCACCAAAAACAGCTTTTTTTCACACTTATCAACACAAATCTTGGGTGTACCTACACATCTTTTACAAAATTGATATGTAATATTTTCCTGTATATGTTGATCTTACCCTAAGACTAGTAAGAGCACTCGTTTAAATTAATTAATCCTTTTTCCACTTGCATTCATTGCACCCCCTTAGTTTTACGATTATGTACTTATGTAACCGCTCAACCTTGCCTTTAAGTCTTTGTCCTTAACTCCCTAAAACTAGGTAGTTGAAGTATTTATAGCATAGATTTTTTAACAGCAACACGTATATTAAGTAAATAAGTAACGTACTATAAGTAAATAAAAAAATCACGAATAATCTAGTCGAATTACATCACGTTCCATTAAATCGGACATTCACCTCCGCGAAAAACATCACCCCGAGATTTTCAGTGACACTGAAAAAACGTTACAATTTGTTAAATAATAGTTGTAATAAATTTTCAAACTTCACCCGTCCTCTTGTGGTATCCTCGAAGAAGCGCCTGTCCTCTATTATTTTTCTTTTCCCATCCCGCTAACTCGAGCAGCAAACTTGGACTTTGTCATGAATAATTTAAACCGTCCGCTATATTATGCGAAATATCACAACTCTCCAACGCCTGGTTCATAGTCAACTAGGAAAAACGTACGTCATTTGTTTAATAACGGTACATCTTGTATACAGTTAGGACTAATAGCCTATTTGCAAAGACAGTTACAAACTTGATGTTATTTTTGATAAAAATACTGAATTAAAAATTAACGATGTCGCGTTTTGTCACAATTTTTTATCCAACTTATGTTTTAACATTGACTACCTACTTCTATATAAACTTTAAGTTTCAATAACAATTATTCAAATAAACTCCCAGTGTCATTTAATATCTATATTAACAAACAAAATATAGACTATGTTTTCGATATAACTACGATTGTTTAGAGGAACCAACCAAACTTCTGAAAACGTAATACGACTAACACTCTTCGCAGAACATCTTGTCTTTGCTTTCATAAAGGGATAACAAAAAAACTGGTCTTTGTAAAATGTGTGAATTATTGGCCAGCTGGACGTTAGAACCCCAATTGTAAAACATCTGGTAGATTACAAAAGGTACAGCAAACATTAATCCCATATCTACAATAAATGTCTGTGTTTTGCCTTTGTAAAAGGACTAAACCAAAAAGATGGTGCGTGAGATTTTGTGTATAATTTAAGTTATATTGTTAGTAGATACATTGTTTCCGTTAGTTATAATACCACTATTTTATTAGAGATCCAAATTACCAGAATCTACAGCAAGTTAACTTTTTATTTGTTAGGACATTTTTTATTCGTATCGATTTGTATGGTCTGTTTTTTAGGAATAAATTATTAATCAATCTAATTAATGTACAACGCGCAAACGTTAATTATATGCTTGTTATTTTAAAACTTTGAGGTAAAACAACGAGGGAGGAAACAAAAAACAAAACAAATAAATTGTTATAGGCTTTGTAGGAAAATTGACATGATTTTAATTATAATATTATAGCACAAAATACTTTTGTAATATTTATCAATTTTTTTTTTGTTTTCAGGTCACGTGGGCGGTTGCGGTATCACGGACGAAGTGGTGCAGTGGATGGACCGCATACAGAATTCAGGGGTCGATGACGATCCACCGACATCGCCCGCGCCCTCGCAGCCACAACCGTCGCACACACCACCACATCCCAACAGTCTACGAGACGATCCGCCTAGGTATGTCATCAGATTTACTACGATAGATGGTTGGTACAGTATATAATACTCTTCCAAACATCTTTATCAGCTGTCAAGTCAGACTGCTGAGTTCTCTCCTCGCGCAAATTCTCTTTCACAAATGTCTTCTTCAAACAAAATACTTTCTTCAGCTGCCTTGTACCTTTATAGTCATTCATAGTTAATCTCATTGGATATGTCTTGAACGGCTATTTCGTGATTAAACTATGTCGCTGGTTAACAGTTCTATTGTATATATTTTGTGCATATTATGTAGTAAAGGCGACTTATGACTAAATTTAAAACAAGTTAAAATAGTTAATACATTCGACAGATGCGACTTTATACGTATTGGCTGGTAACTCGTTATCCGTAATTGGATCTGGAGCTGTGAAATAGAGACACAGCAGTGTTGCTCTAATAAGATTTTTCAAACATGAACACCCATTCCAGCCTTTGCGTGGCTTCATTATACATCAGTTTGGTAGATAAAAACATACCCAACTACATAGTACCAGGACTTCATAAGGACCAGTGGTTTTGCTGAGATGCCCCATCACACCTTCCTTACTTTGTACTCTTCCTTCCTTGCCTATTGAGTATGTTAATAGCTAGCGGTAGACACTTCTGCTTCCCTAGTTATTTTGTTTCCTACTATAAGCAGTATTATTTTTGTTTTTAGATATTGGGAGCATCATAACAAATATTCGAGAGCGGCGAACACAGGCGAGCACACACGTAAGCGGCGAGCTGCGAACGATAACAGAAACACGTGTTCGCTCTTCATAGAGACAGATCCGCTCATCTGGCGGCACGTCAGGGAAGGATTCCCCGATGTGAGTCTATTTTAATACCCGTATTATCTTTGATTTTTAATGTGTAATTGGAACTGGGCTGTGTAATGAAATCTTGGGATACGATTTTACTTTCGTTAAGACATTAGATTAACATTTTGCACACTTATTAAGAACCGATGACGCAACACAATCTTGGCCTAGAACACTAAGATAACAAAAGGAATAAAAAGAAATGCTTAATGTCTAAGTAGGCTTTTAACTATTATAATTTGTAAAGATAGTTTACGGACGCGATGAAATATTTCGTATAACATCGAGCTCAGCTTGTGTTAAATGTAGACACGTTTTATGAACGTGAAAGTTATTACTCGATGAGCTAAGTTGTGACGTTGTTGCCAACTAGCTTACAAAGACTGCACGCTTACACTTCGAAAGTACGCCTTCTATTTTGTTAACTATTTTAGTTAAAGCTTATGTACTATATAAGCTGGAAACTTTAATCTTCTTTATAGTATTCAATTCTCGTTCTCATTTCGAGTTCATACTGTTCATTAGGACTGTCTTTTTAAATTAGCCAAAAAAAATGAAGCTTTAAAGTTTTTTTATCAATGTCGTAACTTTAATGCAACACTAGACTTGTTTAAAAATGCACTGTCCATCTAGAATAATTCAAGTAATAAACATATACTATTTTAAAGAAAGTATTCTTAATTCTTCTGTAAAATCCATGTAAGTCCATAAATGAATCAGAAATGAGAATTATACGACTCGCAAACATCGAGCTTGTAAAATCAAATTAGTCTTGCAATGTTATAATGTGATCAAGGTTGGGAGAAATCGATTAACTTTATCTAGCTTCATAATGCGTAACAATTGTTATATTCGACAATAAATTAAAATAAACTATTTTTAAAATGAAATTCAAATACATATTGTTTTCCAAATATACGAGGGGAGGTCCAAAAGTTCGCGGAATGAAAGGGTTGTCAATGAAATATAACAATAAATTTATTTTTCCTTTTCAATATAATCACCCTTAAGTCTAATACATTTATTCGATCTATGAATTAATTTTTCTAAACCATCGAAAAAATATTTTTTGTCTTTGGCCTCAAAATGGGCCGAAATTGCCTCCTTCACTTCATTATCGTCGGAAAATTTCCTTCCCCTTAGCTCTTTTTTTAAATTTGGAAATAAATAAAAATCGCTAGGAGCCAGGTCTGGACTGTAGGGTGGGTGAACAAGTGGTTCGAACCCATGTGTGTGCAGAGCAGCCATGGCAACTCGGCTCTTGTGAACCGGCGCGTTGTCTTGCAAAAGCAACACACCCTTGGCCAATTTTCCTCGACGTTTTTCTTTAATTGACTCCTTTAACTTTTCTAATATGAGTGCGTAGTATTCTCCGGTTATAGTGGTACCTTTTTCTTTATAATCAATGAGTAATATTCCCTTACAATCCCAAAAAACAGTGGCCATCAACTTTCCCGCCGATTCTGACACCTTGAATTTTTTGGGAGGTGGTGTACCCTTTTTGTGCCATTGCATGGACTCCTGTTTGGACTCAGGTTCAAAGTGATGAACCCATGTTTCATCTCCAGTAACAATCCGCTCCAAAATCTGCACGGGCTCGTCTCCACACAACTCCAAAAAGTGCTTAGACGCGTCGACGCGCTGCTGTTTTTGAAGCGGCGTGAGCATTCTCGGCACCCATCTTGCACTGACTTTTGTCATGCCCAGGTGGTCGTGCAGGATACGCAAAATAGTTGTATCTGATACTCCAACAAATGCAGATAATTGTTTCTTCTTCAAACGTGTGTCTTCGAGTACAAGTTTTTCGACTTTTTCGACGATGTCTGATGTGGTGGCGTCAGCTGGCCGCCCAGAGCGAGAGTCGTCTTCAATTGAATCTCGACCATGTTTAAAAAGACCATGCCACTTATAAACCATTGTTTTACCAGGGCACTGATCTCCATAAACGGCTTCCATTTCATTTAAAATGGTTTGAACGTTTTTTCCTTGCTTGGTAAGGAATTTTATCACAGCGCGATGTTCAATTTTCTCCATAGTTGCAGTTTGCTTCCGGATTGACTTGTTCAGCAGGCGAGTACTCGTAAACGAATGGCACTATAGGGTTGAAATGTTATATATATACTAATTATGAGTGCCCAATTAGTATGACACTAAGCGAGCTACCCTATCCCCACTCCATCCCCTCCATTCCGCGAACTTTTGGACCTCCCCTCGTAATGAAAGCGATGTCACTTTTCATTTCTTTTAGTAAACCCACGGTAATTTTTTTGCTTCTTATATGCGTTATAAATCCCCCTGTCCAATAATCCCTCATACCAAAATAGTCCACATATTGTAAAACGATAGAAGTTATTTATAGTAATATAAATTTGAAAATGTTTAAAACTTGAATAATGCTGCACTTACTGTATTAAATATTTGAATATAAAACTCGAGGCGTATGCTATGTCACTTTAAGTCTAAAGTTCTTAGCTCTCTCGGTATATATATATATATCATCTCGCTTCATGAAATTATTTAACTTCTCGCTTTATGCTTGCATTTCTCTTGGAACTTGCTTCTTTATAAAGTAAAATACCGTAGAATTTAATTCAACTGCAAATCGAATAATCATGTCGCAATTTTCTCTAAACTGTGACGAGATGAAGGCGCTGGTAATTTCTCAATATTATGCAATATTTGTGATGAAATTTTCTTTCTATAATTTCAATTTAGTTTAAAATGGATAATTACTGTTTGTTAATGAAAAAAGAATAAATCTATTTTAACTATATATCAATACTATAGACAAGATTATTTCTTAGTATGTTTACGACAACTTGAGCCAATGAATCTACCGATACCGACTGGAATGTGGATCTGGGCCGGACAATATTATGTTCATTTTGGTTATGATTCGGAATTAGCAGTAATTGCTTTGTAACTATGAAGCCCTATTTCTTGGTTACAAAGCATGTCCTTAATAAAGATTTCACTTTATAACATTATGTTCTAATTTGTTTTTTACCCTTCATTAATTTTCGCTCAGCTCTTTAATAATTAAATACTTTGCAACAACAATGATAAAATTGCAACAATGTGTGCAAACTCTTTAAAACTATGTTACATTATTTCTTTAGAAAATTCCGCGTAAACATAAAACGCGCGCATAAACAGCGCAGGTAACGAGCAGTTGAACGTTCTTTATGTAAACGTTGGTAACAACATTTTGTGTTTTTTTCGAAAAAAAAAAAGAATTGGCATTTTTAAGAAACGTAAGACCTTTTGTTTAAATCGAAGAAATAGAAAAAAAAAATGATAATTGACAATAGTTATGGTAGTACGATTATCACCTCCCTGGCTTTTTTCCCACTCACGTGGGGTCGGCACACAAGATTTTATGAACCTTAAAGTTTTGGCCTAAATTTTTACGGCCGACCGCCTGCCTGTCGCAAACCCTACGTGGATATACCCTTGAGTTATTGAAGTAAGATATTCAAAAATTTAAACAGATTTAATATAATATTTCTGCCTATTTTTTGCAGTATACAGTTGGCATTAAATATATATTTTCTTGTTTCAGCATCGAGATAGAAGTAAAAAGAGTGAAGTGGATATGAAGACACGGGAAGAGATCCTGTCGCTGATATCACATCACGTGGAGGCCGTCAACTACATATACAGAGATACGAAGTTTGACGGCCGCTTGCAGCATAGGAATATTAAGTTTGAAGTACAACGAATTAAGGTAAGGAATCTTAAAACGATAGCAGGATACTAGAGAGATTTACGAAAATGTTTTTGACCACCTTCTATATAAATGTAACATAACACTAATGTAAGGGTAATTAACACAGTTATAAGTCTATTTTTTATGAATAACTACCATTTAGTCGCTTCCCAACGTTCACGAAGAATCATTGAACCTTATCTCGTACATGCTTTGAAAAGAAATGGTCTACAACGAAAGATTGTCGTCTATATTTCCCAATGTCAATATGATTATTATCTTATATTCTTTAAGCTATAACATTGGTGTATGGGTTGTCTATTTGCAGATCGACGACGACTCTTTGTGCAGCTCGCACCACTTCGGCGCGGAGAACAACCAATTCTGTCAGGAGAACATCGACGTCTCCAACTTCCTCAACCTGCACTCGCTCGGTAACCATGAGGACTTCTGCCTCGCCTACGTCTTCACATACAGAGACTTCACCGGCGGCACGCTAGGTATGTGTACAAATGCTACTATATCATCGTCATCTCCCTGTGCTAATAACATACGATAGTTTACATAGGAGCCATCGATATTAAATTTGATAACTGTTAGGACTTGCCTGGGTGGCGAGCGCCAGTGGGGCTTCTGGTGGTATCTGCGAGAAGTACAAGACGTACACGGAGACTAATGGCGGCATGTACCAAAGCACCAAGCGTTCGCTCAACACCGGCATCATCACCTTCGTCAACTACAACAGTCGTGTGCCGCCCAAAGTCAGCCAGCTCACGCTCGCGCATGAGATCGGACACAACTTTGGATCACCGGTATGTACGCACATGTTATCATCATCTCTCTGTTCCTATCCAACTTACATACGGTTTCCGTCCTCCAAATCAGTCTTTCTACCGCTGTCTAAATCGTCACTCGCTTAATCATGTCACCTTTCATGCAATCCATCCATCGCTTCCTACACCTAACTTGACCGAGTACAAAATGACATTCAAGACAATGACCTAGCTACAATTCGATAATGATTTTGTGGCACTTTTTTGGATATCTGGTTTTAGTTTATCTTATCCAGATTAAGTTAGATATATTATATATTGTTCTAATTACCGACCTTGGTAAAGCAGAGCTTGTGCGGGATTTTAGAAGATAAAATAATATTTTCGAGTTTGCCAGTTCAAATGTTGTTAATATCCGAATTGTAATTTCTATCTATGATGATTGTTTGTGTCGCATAAAATCTAAATGCTAGTGTGTTTGTTGCAGCACGACTACCCATCAGAGTGTCGTCCGGGGGGTCAGCAGGGTAATTACATAATGTTCGCGTCGGCGACGTCTGGTGACCGACCCAACAACGGCCGCTTCAGCGCCTGCTCCATCGGCAACATCAGCGCAGTACTGGATGCCGTGCGAGAGGAGCGCAAGCGCAACTGTCTCACTGCCAGCGAGGGCGCCTTCTGCGGCAACAAGATCGTTGAGGCCGGCGAGGAGTGTGACTGCGGTAAATTGCTGTTAACATCGTTTAAAACGACATCCTTAGCAATATTCAGTCGTTATAACCAAAGTTCGATATTTTTTAACCAATGTATTAAACTGTGTATACTATATGTATGGGAGGATACAGTCATTCAGTTTTCACTTCATTGCTAGCATTAATATGAGGCAAACACAGACCTCTATAAATAGACAGGCTATAAAACGTGGTATTTTGTGGTTATTTGACTTTCGCCATTTTGATACTGACGATAGCGGTTGGCAGCGGTGATGAAAATTTCAACTAATAATAAAGATAGAATTAATTGTCATGTAACATCAACCGTCACGATTAAGTTGAAAACGAACCCAAAGCTGTCATTTCCAAACAATAAGCCTATCCATTTATAGATATCAGTGCAGGTAGACTAAGAAAAAAAATTGTTAAAAGGGAAAATTAAAAAAAAGATATATTTTTTAGGTTACGATGAGAACGAATGCAAGGACAGGTGTTGTTACCCGCGACAACTCAGCGCCTACGACAGGGAGCGGAACAGTACGGCCAAGGGCTGCACAAGGAAGGCGAATACACAATGCAGGTTAATATTTTCAACATTATTTTAACTTTGATATCATGGAAGTAGTATGTTTATATTATAATTGAAATTAAGTGTGTAAGCGTAATTATATTGCAGAAAAATGTGATAAAATTGTTTTAGAATGTCACCTAATTAAAGTCCTTATTATTCGTCTGTTCCTCTGGAGTATGAATGATCATAATTGGCAGTGCTTTCAGCATATATCCTTATACAAACTTACTAATATTACAAATGTGAAAGTTTGAATGGATGGATGGATGATTTGCACACATGTAGAACATAGTCTGGAAGAACACATAGGCTACTTTTTAATTCCGTCGTGGACGACAGCTACTTTTGTATATTTCTAAATGTAATGTGTTATGTTTGTGTGTCAGTCCATCACAAGGACCGTGCTGCAACTCTGACACATGTCAGTTTGTGGGCGCGGCTCGCAACCAGACCTGCCGCGAGGCCAGCGAGTGCAGCCACGCCTCGTACTGCTCCGGCCGCTCCGCAGAGTGCCCCACACCGCGCGCCATGCCCAACCACACCAAGTGCAACAATGGTATACCTTCCTTATAATTTATACAAACATCATCAACCTGCCCTTATCCCTATAAAGGGTCGGCACAGTACATCTCTATCAGTCGACATAGATGAATTTACCCCCTTCTTACGCATATCCTCTTTCACACAATCTATCTATACTCTCTTTGGTCTTCCAATTTACACAATTTTATTCTGAATTTGTAACTAGTAATTATCTTATCTATCTATATATATATATATATATATATATATATATATATAAAAGAAAGTCGTGTTAGCTACACTATTTATAACTCAAGTCAACTGATTTAGCTAAAAATTGATGGGGAGGTAGTTTAGAACTAGGAGACGGACATAGGAACTTTTTTTATCTTGTGTGCATTTTTTTTATTCCGCGCGGACGGAGTCGCGGGTATAAGCTAGTGCATAATAATTTTTAATTTTATCTTAAATGTTGATATAATTGTGTACAGATACTCAGCTGTGCATCAGCGGCGAGTGTCGCGGCTCTATCTGCCTGGCGTGGAACATGACGGAGTGCTTCCTGTCGTCGAGCCCGGCTGCTGCAGGTGACGGTGTCACGGCGGTGGTGGACAGGCGCGCGCTGTGCCAGCTGGCCTGCCAGACTGGACCCTCGCCCTCCACCTGCCGCAGCACGGCCACCTTCGCCAGCCGGGTCGGACTGCCCAAGGGAGGGATCAGTTTGCGACCTGGTTCGCCTTGTGATAATTTTCAGGTACGGTAGATGAATTTTAAAACATTTTTTCCAGTAGTTTTAGAAACAACTCGGAAACAAACAAATATTATTTTTATTTATAGAGAAAAATATGAGGACATAGTATAACTGATTGTGTTGTACAGGGTTATTGCGACGTGTTCCTGAAGTGTCGCGCTGTGGACGCGGAAGGTCCGCTGGCGCGGCTGAAGAACCTGCTGCTGAACCGCGCCACGCTGCAGAGCCTGCAGGCCTGGGTCACGGAGAAGTGGTGGCTGGTGCTGCTGGGCGGCGTCGCGCTCGTCGTCTGCATGGGCGCCTTCGTCAAGTGCTGCGCCGTACACACACCATCCTCCAACCCCAAGCGACCACCAGCCAGGTCATCTTACGCTCTATTACATATATAAAACACAACGGCCCTACAAAGAATGGGTCAGCTTGCCTGGTGCAATACCACGACCACACAGTAGACAGCCGTGAAGTGGAAGTAATTCCACGTACAGTCTGATGAGTGTGGTGCCGGAGGACTAATTTTAGTCCTATTTCCCTTCCCAACCTTTCTTATAAGGAAAGAATGGGAAGAGGAGGTGGATTTGATGAAGGAGATGCATAGGAAGGTTAAATATTCTCTTTTTGTATGTCTCCTTCGTTGATTGAGGATAGGCAACGCATCTGCAATTGCGAATGTCTATGGGCACCGATCGCTTCGTCATTTCGGCGAATTCATTTTGGCGCTTGCTCGTTTGTCACCTTGTAATATAAAAAAAGCCTTAACGTTATTGATACTCGAATCCAAGGTACTACTGTTCGCATCTTATTTTGTTGTCTAACATCTTTATCTATTTATTTATTTTAAAAGATTATTTATATTGTTTAGACGGTTATCGGAGACTCTCCGTCGTCCTATGAACACGCTGCGTCGTATGCGGGGGCCGGGGGAAGCGCGGCGCGAGGGCGCAGGGCGCGCCCCGCCCAGGCCCGGCCACCGCCGCGCGCGCACACACAAGGGCTACGCGCCGCCCCTCGCCTACGCGCCCAGGGACCTCGGTCAGAAATCATTGCTCTAATTTTCCTTCTAGCATCCATTTTCCATGTTCAAGTTTTCGATTTCTGATGTGTCTTCTCCGGATTGAAATCTAGCGATATCTTCATAATTTATTTAACATTTCAAAAATGATTTAAAATACTTTCGCTCGTATGTTATTGATAGAGATGGGACAACTTCAAACAACAATTATTCTATTCTCTGCAGCATCAGCGCCTCCTGGGCCGAGTGGTCGGAGACACGATCCTTATGCGAATGCGTATCCACAATCCTACGAAATGAGACCACCACAAAAGGTAATATTTGTAACCCAATTATACTTATTTCGTGCAAAATATTTATTTAAGCAAGATAGAAATCTCCAAAATGACCAAGACACTAAGCCGTATTGCTGTTATGTACAAAAAACTTAAATATCAAAGTTGAAAGTTTTATTTCTCTAAATAGGTCTGACAGTACGAGCAATGCCCATCAGGGGTTGTAGATGAGTGTGTGGGCGGGGCCGGGGGCGTTGTGGGCGGGGCGAGCGCGGCTGTGGGCGGGGGCGGGGGCGGGGCTCAGCTGGAGCTGGTAGCGCTGGCACCAGGTGTGCCGCTGCTGCTGGGCTACGTGTACCGAGCACCTGATCACAAGGTGACTGTGGCTTCACAGACCACCATCACTCTGCACTCACCAGATACTCTGCAGGTCACAAGTCCGCAACGCTCACAAACTGAGATTTGAGACTCGGTACATTTGGACGGCGACGAATAATTGTACGTTTGTTTTTAATAATTTAATATGTTGCGTAGTTGTGTCAGTTTGTGTTAGTCTGTGCTAGTCAGTTGAAGTGCATTTAAAAAACCTTCCTATCATTGCTCTTTATCTTTACTAATCGAATGTTGACGGATTAAAAAACAGTTTATATAATACTTTATATGTAAACAGTGACCTAATAAAACAATAATTACAGTCGAACCTAGATAAACTAGAATCTAAGGGACTGTGTAATTTTTTTCGATGATAGAGGTATCTCTCTAACCTGAAGTTCTCGATTATGGAAGTCCTGTGTTAGAACCTGAATGACTCTAGCATTTAGAGGTTTCTCCCTTATCCTGGTTCGACTGTAGGACTGACACAGCTAGCTATTTTATTATAATATATAAATAATTATTTTGTCCGTAGTTACGTATAGTATTTCTTTAAGCTGTTCATTTTAGTATTGATATATGTAAGATATTAAAATATTATCTAAAAATATATTTTTAAGTAAACTATTATATGACGCTTATTACTAAGGAACAATTGCTCTATTTTTTAATTGTAAAAACTTATTTTTCTTTCCATTTTACATTTAATTTCTGTTTCTAGTTTCTTTTCTGACTATTTTATTTAAGTTCGTGATGTTTCAATCTAATATAACTGTGTTATAAGTTTAAAAAAAAAACAAAGATAACTATATTAATGAAAGTATTTCGTCAGTTTAAATTAACTATGTTTTATATCTCAATGCAAAGATACGTTTGTGTTCGTCGCCGGCCATCTTTGTCGTGTTTAGTTAATGCAAGAAATTGTAACTTATATATTTGAAAGTAATTATAAATATTACAAATGGACCTGAAAATATCACAAGTAAATACATAATTGCAATAAGTATTCCTTTAGTTTAATATTCTATAAGTTAATAAGTTGCTCAAGAAAACAGTTAAAAATATACGAGTTCGGTTAATTTGTTGATACTTCGAAATTTTCGCTAAGTATTTCTATGGTTCCGACGTATATAATCATAACTCACAATTTAATCATTTATCTGTGGTAATTTGTTAAAAAAAAAAATCGACTTTTTTTTTTTTTGACTATATTAAATTTAAATTTAATTCCTGTAATTAGTATATATAATTATATATGTAGGAACCATCGATTCATTTAAGATTTAAAAATGTTTCTTCGGTTAAATCAATATCTCGGTGACAGCATAGTCTGTCATGTCACTCCAAAAGCTGTCATGAATGTGGGTACAGACAAATTTACCTGTCATTAATTAGTGCCCATTTTCTTTTTTAGCCGAATTCAAAAAGGAGGTTATCAATTCGACTGTATTTTTTTTTATTATTTGCTGAACTCAATTGTTCTTAACAAAATTAAGTATTTTTTTTTTTTATAAAACCCGAGTTATATAGCATTCTCTTGAACCGGTGACACTAAAGTAATAAAATCACACATTTATGTATATTTTTGTATATAAATGAAGGAGATTATACAAAGGCTTGTAAAAAATATCAATCGAGTATTCAATGTAAGGAAAAGTTCGATTTGAATCTCTGTAAGTGTAATTTTTATATAAAAGTTATTTTTTAATATATTTAATGTAAATTTAAGCGGAGAGTTGTGGTGCCATGAAAACAATTTGATTCTTTATCTTTTCTAACTTAATTACTTTACTTGACTATCATTCCTATAGCATGTTAACTTGAAACTTTTAACTCACTGCCAGGGAGGAATTACCTTTGGGACTTTAGCTATATATTTTTTTTTTTTTGAAGAAAAACGTATTATTTTATCGTATTAATACATATTAGGATAATTCTAATTATAATTGATGAAGGACTCAAATTTCTCCCTTAAATTGGCGGACACTATTAGTCTTCCTATGGCAAAAATTATTATAGAAATTTGTACTCGTTTAATTTAATTTGTAGGTGTAATGTAGAAATTGAACAGTATTGCCAAATGATCAAAATGTTATTAGACTGAGAATTCTGTCTCAATGTCAGAGATGTTTGTATTTTTTGTTTGAGAGGACGCGCATCAAAATTAATTATTTATAAATAACATTTAGATTCTTTGAAGTAACAAAATGTTTCGACCATTTCTATAATAAATTTCTTTATTTCTAACGTGTTATGTATAAATTCCCATATTGTGTCAAAATTGCATTTTTTTTTTCTTGTAATTTTTAGGTTATAATGTCAACTTTTGCGTTATGGCGGCAAATTTACGTCACAACTGTTTTTGATGTGTGTCATCTCTAATTAATTAGCGCGTTGCGCGTCGCGGTGGCTCAAATTATTATTATAAAAAATTTAATTTCGGTGCATACAAAATTGCATATCACATTCTTTTTTACTTTATTATATCCGAAGTAAATACTAATTAAAGAAAACCGTTGTATATTTCAGTTCAATTGATCTCTACTAGATGGTATGTTTATTTTCAAATTTATTATAGTAACCTGTTCGTTCTAACATGAGATTTATTGTTAGCAAAAAAGGTGCTTATTTGTCAATAAATATGTACGTACATAGGAAAAGAAAATAAACTGTTTTTATTTGATATTGTAAAGTATAAGATGTACACGACAATTGTGAACAATTTGTGACAACGACGTTTGTGAACAATTGCTTTTTTTGTCAAAACTTTTCCATTTTAAATTGTTGGTTCTGTCACAAAAATTAAATAAGCGTACGAAAAATCTAAACTACTTAAAAAATGTCGTTTAGTTGACATAAAACTCAGTTTAGAACGAACAGGTCGTGCGTAGAATTACTCCGTCGTGCAAGCCAAAGAGCATGATGTATTTTTTTGATTTTTTCTATACATTAATATTAAGGTACAGTCTTATTAGTATACCAATATTGCCATTTAATTAGTGAATGTCGACGACACACGCAATGTTCAGTAAGTGTATAAAAGTTGTATATTTGTATGTAAGCGCGAGGTGATGTTTCAGACGTAGCGTGACTCGACCAAACGTAACGATGGCTTGTATTTTGTCCATCAAGTAGTACTCAATGGCATTATTTCTCCTAATCGTAAGCTAGACTACATTTATGGATTATTTAATTGACAATGTGAATATTTTTAATTAACAAGATGAATGTTACAACATGTGATTTCAAAATAACAAAAAAATACAATAAATTTTACATGATATGTTGGATTTTATTTTTTCTCAGTTAAAGTAGCGTCTGATCGTAACATAATTATGCTAGTTAGTCACGCTAATAGCGATAATGAAAGATGAAAACGCTTCTTGGAGATTGAAACTTTCTGGCTGTCTGTGTGTGATTAGTATGATTCTAAAACCAGCCATATTTTACCATTTACTTGGATAGATATATGAATGTTATGATCCCTATACAAGTTCTTCACCCAGTAGAATCGAGAGATGTTTCAGGATTTCCTCGAAACCGTAATTTCTTCTAGTGTTCCGAGTGTTATCATGATTATCATAACATTGTTGCCTAAGTATAGTTCATAAAGCTCTCTACTAATGTCCGGTATGACTTCACCGGATTTAACACGATTTAATCTCATATAAGTGCTTCGTGCGTGATAATCTGTTGGGATGTTGAATAAAACTATGTTATATGACGTAATATTTATTTAATATAGATAAAGGTACAATATTTGGGTGACCTATAAATAAAAATATACAAAAAAATTGTAACAAAAACACTTTCCGAGTCCTATAAGACTTCTAGCAAGAATATATAATAAAATAAAAAAACTACGGAAGATTTAATACGGATTTGTTTAGTCATGACGTCAGTTATTAAACTTAACAAATCTTAAATTGCATTAGAAATCGGATAATGTGTAATCTAACTTTCCAATTGTCTACGCTCTAATTAATATGTTATTAATTATCTAATAGCCTTAATAATGTTAATACGTAAATTAATATAAAGTAAATTGTAATACAACGCAATTATACTTAAAAGCCTATAAAATGAAATGCAGATGAAGAATGTTCCAACTCTAAAGTAGGTATAATTTTTGTAGTCTAATACTATAACAATACATATTGACCTCAATTAAATAAATAGCCTTGATAAAAATAAAACACGCAGTGTGAGGAATTTTCAAACAGTCTCATTAAACCTAATGTTCTCTTTCTATGGAATCAAACGTCCAGTTGCTTCTTAATTAATAAACTCATTGTCATCCTACTTCTATTGGAAATAATAATAACGGAAAATTATCGTAATACTAATAATGCCTATATTTTACTTTATTTAAATTGCTAAAACATTGTCTTTCGTTTGTCGACATTAAAATTACGAATGCAAAAGCATTTGTTCTTGTTTATAAACTTCATGATAAGCATTACGTATTAACACATACGGGAAACAGGATTCGAGTAAATCCATTGTAAGGAATGGCGATTCTTGAACAATTAAATCCAACAACAAATAGACAGACTCCCGGTTTCTTATTGCTTCTTTCTCGGTCTCCTGTCCGAGGCGAAGTAAAGACGAGGACGCGAGGGCTAAGAACTCCTTCATTCTGTCTTCTATGTCGCCTTGTCCGCAAATTGTGAAAAGCGCGCCGAAAATATGGTTTATAGCTGGTGCCATGCAATGAATGTTGTTCGCGTGCCCTTCCAATGAAGGTCTGTAGAAGGAACCTTCACTGCGAGCGAGTCTCGGAAGCGAGACCGCAACGAACACCATCAGCAAACAAACTACTAAATGCTCTTCATCTTCTAATTCGGCTTTGTGCTGCCTCAGCGCTGACGCCAGAGTAGGGTCCACCTTACAGGGCAGACCAGCCGCAGAACACATCTCGGATATAACTCTCGGGTCACCGCTCGGCAACTGCTGCTGGAAATCTTTAATTGAGCTTATTAAGAATGGTATTCGCCGCTCTAGAACGTCGAGTAATGATTCTTGTGCAATTTGACGGAAGCTCAAAATAACACCAATAATCGTCATCCTTTGTAATACATTGTCCACATGTTGCAGCCTTTTAAATTGTTCCCTCATTATGTCGGGTTTATCAAAGTTTGTTCTAAGCATTTGGAGAACTTCTTTGTTTTGTACGACCAATTTCTTTAACTCTTGAACTTGACTTGCAATGTGCCACATTAGTGTTTCACTCAATAACTTCATGCCGTAAGGCCCAATAAGTTCAGCTAAAGATCTTAGCTCATTAATATCGGAATACTCTTCAGCATTGAAAGGTATGGCACCTTCAGCTGATAGGCTGACGAATGCTTTCTGATTCATTGAGAAACAAATGCTTCCAGCACTCACTCTTCTGAGTAATATTTCAGAGTACCACTGAGTGTACAATGATGCTATAGTCTTTTCTCCATGGCTGTCCATATTCTGAGTTTGTTGTAAAAGGCAATTATTAAAAACTCTCGTGATATCGATGTGCACGTAATTTTCAACAGTTTGTAGCACATTCATGTATGCCCGTACACTCACTAGCAACTCTGAAGGTTTAGCTATTTCACTTGTATCTTGATTGAACATTACCATTCCTACTAAAGCCTTAGAGAATCTGGTCTCCAAATGTTGATGTAAATATTCTCGCGGTGCAAAAGTGTACTCCCAAACATTCACTTTTGAACAATAATTTATGGCAAAGCAAAGCTCAGTCAAAGCCATGTGCAATTTGTCCATTGTGGTTAGTTCTTCTCTAGTCTTCCTGTAACTTTCTGCACCCGGTTTCACTATTTCAATAGGATTCTTTTTATTCTTATCTTTTTTCTTCCTATTTGCCAACTGGGCAATAGTTTGTGCGCAATGTTTTGGAAGCAACTTATCACTCATTGTGCATTGTTCATCACAGATTGTTGTAATTATGTTCTTTGCTTCTTTTGCCATTTCATCTAAGAAAATGTTGACTACAGATAGACTTCTTTCTCTGATGTGATGTCTTTCTTCGGGGCATAATTCATGAGTGCAGTTTTGAAAGTGACTGCAGATTAGTGGGAAAGCGATAATGTATCGATTTTGAGCCGGAAACTCTAAACACATATGAAATTGACTTTCAAATATCTTACTGTAAAAACAAAACAGAGACAAATCTGAAGTCTCAACCATAATTTCGTCTAAATTGTCAACCATTTTAGTATGGAAAACCATTTTGTCAATAAATTGTGCTAATTCTCTTTGATCCACAAGATTAAGTGGAGTTTTAGCAACAGAAGTGTATGCTTGTAATCTAAACCAATCAAGACGGAATGCACGGAAATCAAAGAGCTCATTGTCCTCAACTTGCTTCACACTCAAAGATGCTGCAGTATTGCAGAGGGAAGAAAGAATAACACTCTCATCTTCTGGACAAACTTGCAAATTTTGCATCATTAGATTGAGAGCCACAGCATCAAAACCTGATAGATACTGTACATAATACCTTTGCATGACCTGACTGTACTTGCGCACCAGTGCTCTTAACTCCTCCATATGGAAGAGGAGCTCTGGAAGCTGACGGTCCACCAAATCTTCTGTAGCTTTACCCTTGACTTTTTGCGGAGGATTATCGTTGTGGCGCAATAGCCAAAATACTTCATCTCTTGCATAACAAAGGCCAATAAAAATAAGCAAAGCTTTAGGGCCGAGAAGACCAGGTTGGTCAGTCAAGATAAGACCCAATTCTTTCAATGCAGTTCTTAGAAACTTTCGCCTCTCTCTATGTTTATAACCTGCTCTTTGTACAGCATGGTGATAACAATCTTTTACCTCAGAAATTCTCTTACCATATCCTTTTATACCATCAAAAAAGTTCTGGATGTAGGAATGGATGTAAATTACCTCATCTCTAAAGAGTGCCAAAACCCAACCAGACTCTAAAGCACTCACCCACATTTTGTTGGCATGATCCTGTTGCAGCATGTGATGACAGATTGCAAAGCCAAATATGACCCATCTCTCCAAGGATTCTAATGAAAGATATTCACATGACATTGTGTTTGTTTCAGATGGCTTCAGAAGTAAAGTTGGATTGCTTACAAGGCTCAATTTCTGCTCAGATCGCCAATGTTCAGCTGTTAAATTTCTAGCTGGATACACATGCCATAGAGAATTCAAAGCATTCAACAATACTTTTTGATGTGGCACGAATTCCTCTGACAGTTTTTTCAATGGTACATCATAGTCCACAATTAATTGACCAAGACGTGGAAAGCTTTGATCAATTTGGTTATGAACCATTTCATGAGCAGCATTAAAAAGACCCAATACAGCTTTCCTATCTTCAACTCTTGACAGTAACACCATCAGTGATATGTAAGTTGTTACCAAATCTAGATAGTTCTTTGTTAATTCAAAATTTAGGGTTAAATCTAATGTAACTTGGCAAGCATCCATTATATTCAAAAGCTCACATACATTGTCTTTAAAATCAAGTAGATCAACAAATGTGTAGTAATACAAAGAAAGAGATTTAATAATTTCATTCCTTATGTTAGATATAGCTTGTAATCCTTTCACATCTATGTTGGGAAATCTTCTTACAATATGTTTAATTGAAGACTCCAATGTCTTATCAGAAAGAAAAGCTGGTTTTGATTTAGCATCTCCACATGCCTTTTTAATATTATAAATTCTTGTTAACATTCCAATACCGCGATCATTTAGGATAATGAGTTTTTCAGCCAGCTTTTGCTGGCTGATGTTCAGAGATCTGGACATAGTGGACATTCTGTAACAAATAATTAATTATATTAATTGCCTGGATAAAGTGAGTAAATAAATCTCGAGTATTTATGTTAATAGAGGTCCTTGATAAGCGCTTTTCGCTATTGGACAAACGGATATAAGGTACGAGTAGTTCACGACGATCTATTTCCGACGCCGATCAATATGAATCATTGTGAAGTTTAGTAAGAGTACTTTACTACTGAATGTTCAGTTTAACTGTGTTATGCTACTATTGAAACCAAATCATAAGAAATTATAAAGTAATATGAACAATGTTTCCGCTGTTCTATTTGACTCATACCTGTTCGGAAACGGTTTAAACTGTAAATCTCACTAGGGAAACATGATATAGAACTTTTTACAGCCACCTATTTAAACCCACTAATTAAACTTGCTTATAAAATACACGACACTACTAAATCAGGAAAAGGGAGTGCCTTATTTATCGAACGCGTACAAGCAATTCTTTTCGTTTATTGGTATTTGACATTGGCATTTAGCGTATTCGGATTTGACATTTATAGTCACACTCGTACCAACCACAAGCACCGACCATTACTATTTCCGTAAATTCTGTGATTTAAGTTTTAGGGATCCTTGTTTTAAATAGGACTATAATACATATATCTTAATGTGTAAGCTAATTTATAAATAAAACAAAGAATATTTTGGAGATATTAATTGCAATTTTTCAGTTCTTAAAGATACCATGCTATCTTTGTACTTTTTACTTTTTACTCTTTGTCTTCGGCATTCGGACACAATTCCAAAAAAACTCAATTTTATGTCAATTTCTTGGTTAAAGTTATAATATAAAGTTATTGATTAAATGTAAGCTTATAATAAAACTTCCTTTATATTAAGTGTATCTTTAAATAAACTTTGATTTTGTATCCAAATAGACTCAGTAAAAACATATCAAGATGCCGCGGATTATGATAAAAGGCGGTGTTTGGCGTAACACAGAGGTTTGTCATCTAAATTTCTATTCTTTTCTGAACAAATTTGAATTTTCCCATTTAAGATGAGTTCCTGAGGTGTTCTTATTCTCAAACTTTGTCTCTAGGATGAAATTCTCAAGGCGGCTGTTATGAAATATGGAAAAAATCAATGGTCTCGAATAGCTTCCTTGTTGCATAGAAAATCGGCCAAACAATGCAAAGCTCGGTGGTACGAATGGTTGGATCCAAGTATAAAAAAGACAGAATGGTCAAGGGAAGAAGACGAGAAGCTCCTGCATTTGGCAAAGTTGATGCCAACTCAGTGGAGGACAATAGCACCAATTATTGGACGTACAGCTGCACAATGTTTAGAGAGATACGAATACTTACTGTAAGTGTTCTTACTCATATAAACATCAAATATTATAATTATAATTTACAATCAAAAAAACTAATTTACCTACTACCATGGTTTAACATCTTAGGCATATTTACAATTCTTATTACTGATAAATTGAATTACTAACATAAGTTTTGCCTATACAATTGTTTTAAGCATTGTTCTAGACACATCTATTTCTACCTGGATATATAAAAAACCTATATATATATATATGAAAATATCTTATGTATATTATGTTTGATTATCATGTTTATTTAATTTTTAGAGACCAAGCTCAGAAGAAAGAGGAGGGAGAGGACATGGGGGATGACCCAAGAAAGTTAAAGCCCGGAGAAATTGATCCTAATCCTGAAACTAAACCAGCCAGACCTGATCCCAAGGATATGGATGAAGATGGTTAATTTTAAATTCTATAAATATATAGTGTTATATGTAAAGTGCATGTTTACTGTTTATATCAACATGATTTGATCTAAATTGTATCCTTAACATGCCTATGTTAATTTTATAAGAACTAGATCTGTTTCCTTTGAAAACAATAACGAGGACATATTTTGAGTTATAGTCAATATTAGTCAATCTTTGAAAAAAAAATTATTATGCAGATCTAAATTTATCCCATTTAATATTTTTTTAAACTAAACTGACCATTCACTATAATGTTTTAGAACTTGAAATGCTGTCAGAGGCTCGTGCGCGTTTGGCTAACACACAGGGTAAGAAGGCCAAAAGGAAGGCTAGAGAGAAGCAGTTAGAAGAAGCAAGAAGACTTGCCGCATTGCAGAAGAGAAGAGAGCTTAGTGCTGCTGGTATCTCTGTGCCTTTGAGGTATGATGTCATAAGCTATTCACATTTGTATAACTGTGAAACTCTGTCCGCATGCAACTGCTATCTATTTCTATGGAAGTAATAGTAAGCGCCAATAGAAATCAAAAAGAAAATACATTGTATACAGAACATAGTCATGCTTGTGGAAAATAGTCTAATTTGGTATATAATGTTACAGTGATTTTCAATCATTATCAACATCTAGTACTTATCTCATGTACATAGGGTGGGCTAAACAGGTTTTAATCCTACAAACAATATATTTTAATGCAAATGCCTCATTTGTTCTAATCCTTCATCATCTTCGGCTCACTATATGTCCCCACTGAGGGGCACGAGAGCCTTACCCAAGATAGGAGTGACTAGACCATACCCAACCGTTCTGGCCCAATGCGGGTTTATTGACTTCACACATATCTCTGAATTTCTTATCAGATATGTGCATTACGGATAAATCAAAATATGTAAATGGAGAATCGAAAAACATGGTAGGATTCAAACCCAGGTCCTGCGGATTACTGGTCAAGTTCTTAACTCCTGAGCCACTGACGCTTTTAATTAATGCAACACTTAATAATTCTATTCCTTATGTAATTTGAATTAATATAATTTATAGACGTAAGAAGAAACGTGGAGTGGATTACAATTCAGAGATACCATTTGAGAAGAAGCCCGCTGCTGGTTTTTACGACACGTCTACTGAGGAGGTGGACCCCATGGCACCGGACTTCTCGCGGCTACGGCAACAGCATCTAGACGGAGAGTTACATTCAGAGAAGGAAGAGGTAATATCTTTATTATGTTCATATAATAATATATTTTTTTATTTACTTTCACATTTCAGCTTTAATTAATAATTAGTATTTATTTTACTATAATTTGGCTCTTAATATTGTTTTTTTCTTGTACAGAAAGAGCGTCGTAAAGACAAGCAGAAGTTGAAGCAGCGCAAAGAGAACGATGTACCGCAAGCCATGTTGCAGGGAGACCAGCCCGCACGCAAGCGCAGCAAGCTGGTACTGCCCGAGCCACAGGTCTCCGACCAGGTAACGACCACAGTAACACACCTAGGTGCTATTCCCGTTGGGCCGATCGAATTAGTGGGAAAAAATCCTCAACTGCCAATATGTTGGGATGTAACTAGTAATCTTTTACAGCTAAACTTGTAGACATGCAACTTTTATGTTTTATATTCGATACTTAGGGGTCATTTTCGACAGCCTTTAATTAATTAACATCATTGTAACCTTTAAATTTGACTCGACTTGCTGATCTGAAAAATGTAACTGACTTAAAATACATGATAACCAAAAGAGGATCAATTTTTAGGATGACAAAGTATGTTAAATATACAATATGTATGTAGAGTGAGTAGATAATTGGCATTTGAAATACATCAACAGACATAAACTAGTAAAGTTACCGGTATTATGCTACTTTTATTCATCCTTTAATCCAGTGTTTCCCAAAGTGGGCGATAACGCCCCCTTGGGGGCGTTTGAAACCTAGGAGGGGGCGATAAGGGGTCCAAAAAAATGGGGGGCATTGAAATTAATTAAAGTAATGAAATTGTGGTTTTTAAGTTTTAGGGCTGAATAAAAATTAGGGGGCTCTGAAATATAATTGATTTTCAAAGGGGGCGTTGAAAGAAATAAGTTTGACAATCACTGCTTTAATCTTTGAGTGAGAAAAAAATAGAAAAAAAAAGAGGAGATTGGGACGGTAAGTTTTTTATTTCAAAGCCACGGCCACATTGATCAATTAATAATGTATTGCAGGAGTTGCAGCAGGTGGTGAAGCTGGGTCGGGCTTCGGAGGCGGCGCGTGAGTCCGCGGGGGCTGCGGGCGCTCCCACAGACGCGCTGCTCGCTGCCTACGCCCTCACACCCGCGCCAGCCACAGCACTACGCACACCCGCCAACCAGGACCGGTATTTATGTCTATTTTTATCTTTGTTTACTACAATTGTAACTTGTATATTATATACATACCACAAATCTTACTTCTTACTAATATTATAAATGCGAAAATTTGGATGGATGGATGTTTGTTAGAAAGTAACTGTGTAACGGCTCTGTGTGGAAGGATGCATTTTTTTTTTAATTCCGCGCTGACGGAGTCGCGGTCAAAAGCTAGTATGTAAATAAAATATATATCGATATGAAATAAGCACAACATCTAAAAAACTGAAAAAACGGAAAAATGTGTTAGTCATAGCTTCATATATATTATTTAGTATATCTTATGAATATATTGTATGTTACATAGCATCCTTATGGAGGCCCAGAATGTGATGGCGCTGACACACGTTGACACACCTCTGAAGGGCGGACTGAACACGCCACTGCACGCTCCAGACTTCTCCGGTGCGTTGCCGCAGCCACACGCGCAGGCCACGCCCAACACGCTACTTGTCACGCCCTTCAGGTACGTACACGCCCCTAATATACACGTACACAAATACAAAGATTTTCACAAAAGGCGGTCTTATTGCTAAGTAACGATCTCTGCCAGACAACCTTTGGATAGAAATTATGCTAAGTAAACGAACTCATGAACAGTGAGAATAAATAAAAATAAAAACGATAGAAATATTAATAAAAATAGAAAAAAATAATACAATATTTCAGCAATTCTAATATATATATAAAATCTTCATAAGAATGTTGATTATTTTATAGCTGCAGAGCTGCAGATAGTGATCTTTGACATGTTTTTTAAACAATTTGTAAATGGTAAAACGATTGAAATGTTTTCAGATCGTCCCGCAGTGAAGTGTCAACTCCGGGCAGCTTTAACACGCCCGGTCAAGGACAGACAGGACAACCTGGAATAACTGTTAGTAATTTTACGAAAGATTAATTAGGCTTTATTTTTTTAATCGCAGGCTTGGGTTTAAAATTAATGTTAAAATGTTTTCAGACTCCAGCGCTGAGAGATAAGTTGAGTATAAATCCTGAAGATCGTATCGGTACCGGAGATACACCGCAAATGGCGAATCAAATACAAAAACAGGTAAATGAAAACTTGTATAAGTTATTTTGTTTTGGTAAATAAAAAAAAATTTAAATTATCTAAATTTTACTATAATTAATTTTGGAAACTTAAAAAAAATAGACGCAACTCTTTTAAAACTCGATTCTTCTCTCGAGTGATAGTAAAATATAGTATATATTACAGTTGAAGGCGTCAGTGCGAAGTGCGCTGCAGTCTCTGCCGGCGCCGCGCAATGACTACGAGATCGTGGTGCCGGAGGATGCAGCCGAGCCCCAACAGGCTCACCCGGAGCACCCAGCACTCGCACTAGAGGACCAGGCCGACGCAGACGCCAGGGTACTTAAGGAACAGGAGGAGAAACGTAAGAACACATCATAATAATATAATATGATTAAGCAGGATAATATGTATTAAGCAGAAACAAACAATGTAGCGCAGGGATGATATTAATAAAAAAAAAAAAGATAACTAAAACCTGTGCAGAAAAGAGTACGGACCAAGCGTCTGTAGATGTGATTTTATAAAAAAAAAAACATTGTATATTGTATAAGTTTATTGAACAACTAAACAAAGTGTTTTTTTGTCCATTATTATCTTATCTATATATATAAAAGAAAGTGGTGTTAGTTACAATATTTATAACTCAAGAACGGTCGAACTGATTTAGCTGAAAATTGATGGGCAGGTAGCTTAGAACTAGGAGACGGACATAGGAACTTTTTTATCTTGTGTGCATTTTTTTTTATTCCTTGCGGACGAAGTCGCGGGTAAAAGCTAGTGTGAGTATATTGTGCGGTGTGCTGCAGGTGCTGCGGCGCTGGCGTTGCGGTCTGCGGCGGTGCAGCGCGGCTGTGTGCGGCCAGGGGAGGTGAACGCGGCAGTGCTGCGCGGTGCTGCTGCAGGCGGTGGCCAGCTCAGCGCTCTCCAGCATGCCGAGGAGCTCCTCAAGGCGGAGATGCTCACCATGCTGCACTATGATGCCCTACACGACCCTCCACCAAGTATACCAGAAATCAATCATCAGCTTTTGTCTGCCCACTACTGGACATAAGCCGTCCCCAATCCCTTCCACAGTATACGGTCCTCCGGATACCAATGGAAATGCTTCATTATGGACTTATTACTCCACACATCTCTTACATAGCCATATAACATTAGTCACCCTTATTGTAATTTAGTTCCCACAATTTTCACAAAATAATTAAAAAAAAAAAAACAAATAATGGCCGCTATGTGCGAAATTTGACATTCGTCCGTTTACTTAATTTAAACGGTTACCGAAAGGAGGTAGAGGAGACATTGGACGAAAACTTTGGTGACGTCATAAGTAGTAAATATATTTTCAGATGTAGACAAGAAGCGCGTGGTGCAGGCGCAGGCGTCACATCTGGCGTACCTGGAGCAGCATCCGTATGAAGAGTTCAGCGCGGGGGAGCTGGATGAGGCGCGCGAGCTGCTGCGCCAGGAGATGGAGGTGGTGCGCCAGGGTATGGGACACGGAGACCTTAGCATTGACGCCTACACACAAGTCTGGGAGGAGTGTCTCGCGCAGGTAAATACCATTAGCTATTTTTTTTACTTTGTAGATCCGAAAAAAGACATGCCACAGTTGCAATGGCCAGGGATAAAAATCTAATTTATTAATGGGAGTTATTTGATTATTATTATTTAAAATTTTTATTATAAAAAGATTATTTGTGAAACAGAAGTGATTATTCAATAAATGATTTTTTTAGAACAGTGACAAATTAAAAAATATTTAATTTATATTAAAATTCTCTTCTTAACATACGTAATTTTTCAGGTACTCTTCCTACCAGGTCAGAACAGATACACCCGTGCCAATCTAGCCAGCAAGAAAGACAGACTGGAATCAGCTGAGAAAAGACTGGAACAGAATAGAAATCACATGGCAAAGGAGGCTAAGAAATGTTCCAAAATGGAGAAAAAGTTACGAGTATTGACAGGTAACATTTACATTCAAATTTATTTATAACATATTTTTACAAAAATAGTACAATTTTCACAAAAATAATACAATTTTCACAAAAATAATACAATTTTCACAAAAATATATACAGAAACATATAGATTTAACATAAGTCAACTACACAAAAATTCCTCTATACTATAAACACCACTTCCAAGCAATAAATTATACAATCCCCGTTTAAATTATCTGGCATTCAACATCTTCAGGTCATTTGGTACCTTGTTATAAATTTGTATACACATAAACAAACAGCTAATATTATACAGTCAAAAACTGTTATAACGACATCGAAGGGACTACTCATATTGAGTCGTAAAAACCGATAGTTGTAACAACAGGTGACAGGTATTAATAGGAAAGATATGTAATAACATTCAGCCAGGACCTTTGATTTTGGTCAATTTAACCGGTATGGTGTTCTAAACGATGTCGCTATAAACGGTTTTGACTGTATTTAGTAAGTCTCGGATTATCTTGTCTATTTTTTTTTGTATTTTATTGTATTTCTATAAAATATATATGTATATATATATATATATTTATATTGTTTTTCGGAATATTAGGTTTATTGTTTGTACAAAACCATATCTATAAGTTTTGTACAATCTCTTCGTAAAAAAAAAAAGAAAACTATATTATCTTTTTTACCCGTTTACATTGTTTTAATACATTTTGTCAGTGAATAAGTTTAGAAATATAATATTCGCAGGTGGGTATCAGAGCCGTGCTGCGTCACTCATCAAGCAGTTTGGAGAACTCCAGGAACAGATAGAGCAGGCCAACCTTGAGCTCTCCACATTCCGCTTCCTCGCTGAACAGGAAAAAGCTGCCATACCGAGACGGATAGAGGTAACTACTTTTTACTTATCATCATCAACCTACCCTTATCCCTATGGGGGGTCGGCATAGTATGTACTCCTCCATACATCTCTATCAGCCGTCATATCTGAATTCACCCCCTTCTTACGCATATACTCTTTCACACAATCCATCCATACGTTCTTTGGTCTTCCTCTACCTTTATAGTAGTGATGCAACAGAAGTGTCTTAGCGGAACCAGAAACGGAAACAGATGGCAAATGTAAATTTTAGCAGAAACGGAAACTGAAACGACAGCAGAAACAGAAGTGTAAATAACGTGAAAAAAACATATTTACTAATATATTTCTTTATTAAGTATCAAATACACCAAATCTAGATTAGAAATATATTTAATTATTAAGCGTCGGTGGCTCGTGGCCCTTGACCTGCAATCTGCAGGTCTTGGGTTCGAATCCCGCCATGTACCAATGTGTTTTTCGATTTACATATGTACCTTTATCCGACTTTCTTACGGTGAAGGAAAACATCGTGATGCTGCACATATCTGAGAAGAAATTCAATGATATGTGTGAAGTCAACCCGCACTTGGCCAGCGTGGTTGACTATGGCCTAGTCACCCCTAACTTAGGGTAGGCTCCGAGGCTCCGAGTTGATTAAAAACTTTATGCACTTTCTACAATAAACTTAACCGTGTCAAATATCATGTGGACTCAATTATATGAAATTGTAATAATATACACTTGATTTACTTAAATACCTATTATTATAATAATCTTTTATCTTAATTACAGTCACTAACAGAAGACGTGAACAGACAAACGGACCGCGAGAAACAACTGCAGAAGAGATACGCTGAACTTCAGACAGAACTAGAAGACATTCACAAAGGCAAACAAATAAAAGAGACTGAACCTAAGCCCATTGAAGAATAACATAAAATTATTTCTAATAATATTGTATCTCTGCCTACCCCTCATGGTTACAGACTCGAGTGTTATCGTGGATTTTCACTGGAGAATAATCTGCATAAAAACATTGTTTTTTTCATAAACATTGAGATTGATGACTATGTTTTGGTGCAGATGTCTCGCCAGTGGAAATCCACGGTTATCTTTTTTGTATAGAAGTTATTTAACATAATAATGATTATTGAATAAGCGATTTACGACGATTATATTGTATTTTATATAGCTTACTGATAATTTTTTACTAAGTTTTAGATTATTTGCAGTACACAAAATTAGATTAAAATAATAATTACAAATTCCTTGTTTTCTTATTTACTCAAAACCTTTACCCTTGACTCTATCCTAAGTTGGCTGACTTTAGCCTTATTAGGTTCAATTTAGCCTAGCTAGGTTAATTTTAGCATAATTATGTTGAATTTAGTCTATGTTGACTTTAGCCTAATTATGTTGAATTTAGTCTAACTAGGTTAACTTTAGCCTAATTATGTTGTATTTAGCCTAACTAGGTTGACTTTAGCCTTATTAGCTAAGCAAGTTAATGTTGAATAATAATAAAAGAGTACAATGGATTCTGAACGAACATAATATGAATTTTGCATTAAAAATCAAAGATTTTTATGTAAATTTTATAATAGATGTGCGTATTATTTATAATTCCTGTAAACGTTAAAAGTTCGCTGGTTTTGTGAAATTTGAATTAATTAAATGAAAGACAAGTAAAGTAATAACTAGTTTTATTTTATATATTTCTTATATGATTTAGTTAACAAAAATTTCCTTTTAAATAATGTGGCTATTTACATTTTTCCTGAGCTGCAAACTGAGCGATGGCCGCACCAGTGGAAATAGAAAACGCGACTCCGTGATGAGATGGTCGCCGACTAGACACATAGTGGAAATTGAGTTTTTACCCTATATGTTTCACATTCAATTAACTAGATCAGGTACACTAAAATGCAATCGTTATCCGCATCTCATTGAAGATTTTTAGCTTCAATCGCCAAAAGGGATCACGAATTTACCACCAATTATGTACTTTTGTTTTATTGTTCTTTTACTTTTTTTTATCTTAGCTACAAACTAGTGCTAGCTACATAGCTTAATATTTTTTGGATACAATCTTTATATTTATAACTTGTCTTGTGAATGCTGTGTACGCATGTCATCTGTATGTTCCTCTGTTTTATTGTCTGTGTGTTATTTGTACCTGTTCGTGATTGTTGAACATGTAATTGGTGTACCTCTTTAATCTATATATATAAAAGAAAGTCGTGTTAGTTACACCATTTATAACTCAAGAACGGCTGAATCGATTTGACTGAAAATTGATGGGCAGGTAGCTTAGAACCAGGAAAAGGACATAGGATAATTTTTACCCCGTTTTCTATTTTTTTATTCCGCGCGGACGGAGTCGCGGGTAAAAGCTAGTAAATAAATAAATAAAGTTTTTAATGTTTTGAGTATGTAACTAAAAATGTTAGAAAATCGAAATGGAAATTTCGATTCCATATCAGAATTTAATGGCTACAATATTTCATACCAAATGCAATATCACAGATATAATAAATTAACATTTGCACTGGTTTAGAAAATTATAAAAGCAATTATTCATTCTACATCAAAATACTATATCGCATATATGCTTTCTTACTAAATTTTGTAAAAAGCACAAAATATGTTACGATTTAATTTTTAGAAGTGTATTCTTGTTATGATTTAAAAATTTATTCTGTGGAACAATCAAAGCGGACAAAAAATCATAAATATTTCAAAAAATTTATTGCATCGATTAAAGCCACTCCATATTTATGGTATTAATAAGACTACAAAAATCGACACAAAAAAAATTGTTGGAATAACTTATCACAAATTTTAAATAAAGGTTACTAGAAAAAAATGATATCGTTACAATTCCAATATAACAGAGAGCTTAATAAAATGAAAACTAACCGAAGGTTTCTGAGACAAGAATCTCAGTTAACCACATATTGTTAACTCTATTTTGTCAAAGATAATGGCAGAGATTTTTTTTCTTTATATCATAAGGTGGCAAACGACAATCTGAATTCGCCGAAATAGCAAGGCCACCGTTGCCCATAGACATCCGCAAATGCAGATGCGTTGCCTACCATTAATCAACGGAGAAGGGGACGCACAGAAAGAGGATATTTCTCCTTCCTATACGTCCTCTCTTCCGCCAAATCTATTTCCCCTTCCCATCCTTTCCTAATAAGAAAAGAGTGGGAAGGGAAAGAGGACTAAAATTAGGATGAATATACAGATATTTTGGTCTCAGAAACCCACTTTAAATCCGGTATTTATGACGTATTTCAATCAAATCGCTACTTCTTTTGATGACATGACAATTTTTTCCATAGCTCATGTAATTTATATGAAAATAAATAGAAATTTTAAGTGAATAAATAATTTAAACTTTCACAGGAGCCTGCCTATAGTTATATTTAAAACAAATGGCTCATTGGGTAGATGTTATTTGGTATAATTTGGCAAAATAAAACCATTATTCTAGAGTGTACCTAAAATTTTAAATTAAATAAAGAAAAAAAAAATTAAAAAAGAGAGATTCAAAATATTTGAGGAGTAAATGTAGGCACCAATGTATCTAAATGTGAAATAAACTAACGGTTCTAATTTTCACGTGGTAATAATATTGGTGTCTCACTTTTTACTAAGTAATAGAGAGAGAAAACAATATTTTTCGATTATATGAACTTACGATTAACTTGCCTTTAGCACATTTTTGAATTAGCTGCTATCATCAGAATCGCTTTGTATTCGTCTAACATTTTTATTTTTTCTCTTGATAACAGGACTGTCTGTGTTATCTAACTCTATCTTTGCCTTCTTCTTTTCCGGTTTCTTACGGGAGCCATTTCTCTTCTTTCTCCTTCTTTCTTCTAAAAGTCTTTCCGCTATTTCTAATTCAGTTTCCACAGTGGTTTGCGTTAATCCAACTTGTGAACTAACACAAAAACTATCCTAAAATGTACAAGATATTAAAATTTTTCACATAGCTAATGTATACTCAATTTTTTTCAGGTTTAAAATTTAGTAAATAATTATTTACCACTTCGTATGTATCTTGTTCTTCATCAAATTGTGATAATATTTCATCTTTATCATATTGTTTAGGTAATTGTGGTATTTTAAATGTACCCGGTTTTATTGGACTTCTGGAATATCAAAGATAGGTAAAGATTTTTGAACTTATTCAAAATATTTATCAATATATAATTGGAGTTTTCAAGTTATCAAGTGTAACAAAACTTCAATAAAAGAGCATGAAAAATAAAGTTGACAAGTCAGAACCTAAAAAAAAAAACAATTAAAAAAATGTTTAAAGTACACAAAGATAAAAAAAACAGCTTCACCAAGTACTGCATATAAAAAATATACTATGCTTTACGATTTTATTTCTTAAAAAATATATAATATACGAAGGAGTACAACTTTATAACTCGTTACCTTCATACATTAAAAAATTAAGTTCATATAATCAATTTAAATCAAAGCTAGCTCAATACATTTTTGATTGTTGTAAAAAAGTAAATTGACAACTAAAACGGCGACCATATTGTATTATGTATAGTGTGCGTTATTGTTCTCATGTAAGTGACTTTTTCTGTCATTTTGAGAATAAATTATTTAAACCTAAGACATTTCATTCTATCTATTTATTATATGTCTATTTCATTATATGACAGTATAAATAATGGAATAAAATATTTAGACTAAAGGTTACAATGGAATAAGACAAAAAAATACTCATATCACCTTCGATAAACATTACATTTCTGACGGAAAAATTTTAATTTATAAAAACTTAACTTTACACTATGGCCTCTAGAAACCGAACAAAAAAAAAACAATGACGTGTAGTCAAAGAATTATATTTCTTTCCCACTTAGGATCGATTGTATAGAAAACCATAAGAGTTATAATTTATATGTTTGTATGTGATTATTTCAACGAATATGGGTACTACTTACTTGAGTGACTTGAGATAGAAAGCGTGTAAGTCTGCGTCATTCTGTGTCGTGGTTTCGTCACAAATAAAATCAACAATACTTCCAACACTATCGTCTGTCAGTTCATCACCACTGTCCTGTCTACTATCTGATAATTCTGCTTCTTCATCTAAAAACTCATTCTTTCTTCTTTTCTTCTGAAAATAATCAAAGACTTTCAAATTAATCAGTTATAGAGCGGACATTAGATATTTACAATACACTTTGACAACTCTACGACGATCAACAATATTAATACAATGGCAACTATTTTTTTTAAATTACTCTTGCCAATGTGAGTAATGAGTTTCTAATAGAAACTTTCTAAAACATGTCAAGGTTTTCTATTTTACAAATCAGACTATAACAACTGTGAGTAGCCAAACAATAGAGTCTGGTCTAACTAGACTTGTTAGTACTAGATAATAAGTTAAAAAGATGTTAGATTTGTATTCTATGAATAGATATGTTGAATATCTTTGTCTGAAATGAAGTTAGGAATTTTTTAAATAATAACTAGCTGTCGCCCGCGACTCCATCCGCGCGCAGTTAAAAAAAAACTAAATGGGGGGAGGGTTATGAAAAATAGATGTTGGCCGATTCTCAGACCTACTGAATATGCTCACAAAATTTCATGAGAATCGGTCGAGCCGTTTCGGAGGAGTACGGGAACGAAAACTGTGACACGAGAATTTTATATATTAGATTGAATTATAAATGGTGTGCTTACTTTGCGAGCTTTATGATTCGTTATGGTACTAGTTGTTGTATTATTTAATTTGCTTGTTTTTGATTTATTTATATAATCGATTGGATCTACAAAATCATCATCACTGTCACTAAATGTTAGTTTTCTTTTAGAACTTAGTCTTGATTTATGACTGTTGTTTAAATCGTTAACTAACTTAAAGATTTTGTTGTCGTGTCTAAACTTTTGTAACTCTTCTATACTTTTAATTTTTAAATCTTTTTCATCTTTTTCTTCATCACTACTATTCTTATTGGGTGAAAATATTCTGACATTTTCCTTCCCCGGTGATGGAAATGAAACAGCGCAATATATGTTGTTGCAATTATTCGGTTTAGGGAAATTAATTTTATTCGATGTCAATGCTGCTAGCACCTTTTCTTGTAAAGTTAATTGGCTTACTACGGGTTTGCCCGATTTTGGTTTCTTATTGAAATATGGTGATGAACTTATAGAATCGTTTTCGAATAGTTTTATATCAGTTTCATTATTTATTAAGTTATTTTCTTTAATTTCTTTGCTATCAGTTTTGATGAAATCTTTTAAAATATTATTATTTATATATTCTTGCATATTATCATCCGATTCACTGTCACTATCAAGAATTATAAGAGAATGTGTTTTATTTTCATTTGTATTATTTAATTTCTTTTCATTATCTACAGAGGTTTTTGATAATCTACTTTTATCTTGTTGTGTTAGTAATATAGGTGAAGAGTTTCTTCTATTTCTGTTATTATTTGATTCGTTATTAGTTACTTCTTTATTTGTTGATTTTGATGCATCGCAATCAGTTTTGTTAATCATTTCTACGAGTTGTGTTATAGTAAACATACTTTTATTGGTAACATTTGATAAATAATTTGGTGTTATTCCGATATCTACTTCATGATTACTTGCATCTATAACTGAATCATTGGTACTTATTTTTCGTGTTTTTTTAGCAATGATAGGAGTAGAATTATCTCGTGATGTTTTCTTTGCATTCAAATGAGTTTTAAGAAATTGACTGCATAATATTGGAGATGTCGGTCTTTCTGTCCTTTGTTGTCCAGACAGAATTGATGGACTAGTTGGATGGATAGACTGTGGTAGTAAAATAGGAGACAGTCTATGTTCATTATCAACTTTTTCAATGTTCTCTTGTTGTAACTTTTCTGAACTATTTTCATCATAATCAGCGAATATGTCTTCTATACTATCTAAACCAAAGAATTCTAAAGTTTCTTTTGGATTAGTTGATTGGTTTTCAGTTACATTATGGTTTTGTTTATTGATTTCTCCCAATATTTCAGGACTACTGTCAGCAAAAATATCTTCTATATTACCGATGTCGAAATTTTCTTCTGTAACTATTTTTTTATTATCTTTGTTTTCAAAAACACTTTCCGTAAGTGAATCATTTAAAAAATCTACGTAATTTTGTTCATCATCTATAATTTCGAGATTATTGTTGTTTTTTTGACTGGCAACTAATGCAGATTTTTTACATTTTGAGATCGCATCTGCATCGATGAGTTCTAATAGTTTAAGATCCGGTAATTTGAAATTTGCTAGATCAAATATTGTTTTAGATTGTTTTCTAGTTTTTCTTATATCTTTTAATACAGAACATTTACATATGTTGAGACAAATGTGACATTTCTTTATAAAATTTTTACTCTCTAAATTAAGATCAACGAGTAAGTTCATTAGATTCATAGGCAGGTTACCGCCATCTTGGAGACCTAGGTCTTTTAATAACTTTGTATAACTTGTTGTTGATTTAGTAGAGCCACTAAACAATGCTCTGATATCGCCATATTTTTTATTTGGTGATTTTGTAGGTGTTTTCTTGGTTTTCCTCTTAACATTTTTGTCTTTTGACGGAGTCTGTGGATTTTTTGTTTTGAATTCCAATGAAAATGCTGTAAAAAATATTATATTTATTAATATGATATAAATGAACAAGTAAATCAAGAAAATAAATCTCTAAATTATGAGATATGTCCAAATACTTTTGTTGTCACCTGTATATTGTGTTGGTTGTTCAGATTTCTTAGCGTCGCAGAACTGTAAAAGATCTACAAATGCCTCCGTATCTCTCGAGTGACCAATTTTGACAGTTTCTTGTAAAGATCGCTGACAATCCAGCCTAGACGTCAAGCTGTCAGTATCTTTTGAGGTTATATTTGTAAATAAGGATTCTAAAGTAGAAAAGGTACAATTTAAATAAAAAAAACTGCAACTGAGTTTAACTTAAAAGTAAATTTTATTTTAACAATTTTACGTTAACTTTTCATAAGATTTATTTATTATTTTGTATTAAATAATACCTTTTTTTAAACACCATAGTTCTGTTGGTTTATGTACGTAATCTTGAAACGTAAAACCAGTTGGGAATATTTCTTGAAATTCCGTATCTTTTATTAATCCTATTTCATTATCTATTGAATTAGAAGTACTTGTACATTGTTTTCCAAAGAGCATGTTTCTTAAATCTTTTTGACCCTAAATGGTAAGAAAAAGAAAGAGTTACAAAAAAATAGACAGGGTGCATTTTAAATATCACTGTAGTAATAAAAATATACCTTTTTATTCTTTCCCTTTGTTTTAACTTTATCTTTTGTATCTTTCTGTGTAACTGTTATGTACATTTTCTGACACTCCGGTGTGAACCCGTGAGGTAACATTCGTGGGTTCAACTTATATAAATTATTTTCCACTTCTTTTGATTGTAAAATTTTCTTGTTGAGTCCATCTCTTTGACGCATACAATCTATTAACGTCTAGAATAATACAAACCTAAATTTACAATATTTAAAGTTCTCGGTTATGAAAAAAAAAATTATGGGATGGTAACAACTTGTTTCAACTTTCCATAGATTTTTTCATTAGTAAATAAAGCTTAAGTTATTTAATACATAAAACATTTAGTATTTAATTTAAATAAATATGTATATTGAATTACCTGATGTTCTCTTCCTTCAGTGACCAAGATGAATACTTGTCCGCCGCGTTCACGACCAGTGCGACCACATCTGAACAAATATATTTAAACTTTAAATTATATAAAAAATCAAATAAATCAAGTTAAGAAAGTGTGGCATTAAAAGCACCGGAAATTGACGTGTATGTATGTATAGATGTAGGAGTGAGAGAGGTTTGTCAGGACCGCGCCAAATTAAGGTCCGTGGTCTCTGCCTACCCCTATGGGTTATGGGTGTGAGTTATTAAATGAGCAATCAAAGTATAGTTTTAATAATTAAGACCTAAGTTCCCAAAATGAATAACCTTTGCACGAGTCGTATTGGTGATCGCGTGGAGATATCAAAGCATAGTATGAGGTCAACGCTGCCTACATCAAGGCCCTCCTCAGCGACGCAGGTGGCCACCAGCGTGTTACTCTCGCCTGAGCGGAAGCCTCTCATTGCCCGCAGCTGCTGCTTCTGAGATACCACCGTCTTACCATCCTTACCTGTATATAATTACCTATTTAATATATCTCTAAGAGGAAAGATATGTTTGTTTGTTTACATTGAATAAGCTCCGAAACTACTGAACCGATATGAAACTTTCAGTGTTGAGAAGCTACACTATCCCAGGATGATATAGGCTATATTTATTACTAGATTCTTTCTTAATTCAGCGTGGACGAAGTAGCGGGCGACTGTTATCTATTAGAAATTGCTAGAATTTGTGTGTTCCAGACACAGGTGGGCACAGTTAATCGAAAAGTTAACTTCGTTAATCGTTAATTCGTTAATTAAAAAATTAACTTCGTTAATCGTTAAAGCGTTAAATTCTCGAAAATTTAACGCAAGTTAAAGTTAATCGTTAACAGTTAACCATACCAAAATTATACATACTACTTTCACACTTATGGTGGCGACACTTGTTTAAAATATTAATTTGATTATTTTAATTATGAAAATTAATTTTTATTAATAAAAAATTATTCTTAATTCTATAAAACATTAGTATTAGAGACAAGTATTAATGCATTATATAGTATATTTCATTACGAGTGCGGAAAGCCTGTCATTGCAAAGTGTTCCGACAAATGTCTACCAGACTCGAGGCGCAGCCGAAGGTGAGGGTTGACAGTTGGCACAAGTTGTAATGACAGTTCCGCCCGTGTACTAAACAACTATTTTTAATACAGTTGCGAAAAATGAAGCAATTTAATATAATAATAAAAACACAATAAACTCAACTAACTAAAATGTTTGGAAAATGGCGCCAACCGTAAAAGAATACAAACAGAGATTTTTTTTTGTTTTCTTCACCCATTCTGGGTAGGCAAAGGGAACTATGCCCAAACAACCAAGTCTTCGGTAGATTATTTTTATTGATATGAAATGAAAATTAAATTTAATGAGATGAAATAAAATGAAACTTAACCTAATTCATTGAGTCAAATCATTAAATTTGATATTAAAACAAATTAGGAGCTTCTTTTTAGAAATATTTGCATGAATCATAAAAACTTCAATGATTATTTTTTGTAAAAACTTCGTGATTGGTTTTTCTTTTTAATAGACATTATTTTGACAGTTGGAAAAGAGTTTGGAAAAGCTATATATCACGAGTAAAAAAGTGTTTTTAATACAGTTGCTCTAAAAGTGGCGTATTGCAGGGACGAAGAGCGTTCGGAATGTGGGCTATTACATACTCGTGCTTTTATAGACTCGTTATGAAATATACTATTTCGAACCTTCTTTTGATTTTGTCCTGTTGGTCACGTCTTTCCCGGACGCTCTGATGCATCACACTTGCACGCGAACTTCACATACATCAATTATCAACTCGTTCGTTCACCATTCGAGTCGCTGACAGTCGCCCAACATAGTTGAACTTACGAGCGTGGCGTGGCGCGTAATTTAAACAAAAAGATAGCACGTCTCCAAGTTTCTAATTTAACGATTAACGGACTTTTATTAACGGAAGTTGAGTTTAACGGAAGTTAACAAAAGCGTTAACACTTTTTGAAGTTAACTTAAAAGTTAATCCGTTAAGCAAAATGTTAACTTCGTTAATTAACGATTAACGGATTAACGAGTTAATGCCCAGCTCTGGTTCCAGAGATATTTTTATCTTTTTTCCCATCCCAGGATGGGAAGGGAAAGTAGATTTATCGGAAGAGGGAACTATAAGAAGGTGAAGTATTCTCTTTCTGTGCGTCCTCTGTCGATTAAAGGTAGGCAACGCATCTGTAATTGCGAATGTCTATGAGTAGCGGTCGCTTCGCTATTTTGGCGAATTAAGGTGGCCACATGCTCGTTTGCCACCTTGTAATATATTACCAAAATTGAATAGAACAGATTCCACCAAAAAAAAAAAATTGCGTAAATATTTTATTTTCAGTCTTTGAAAAAGAGCTTCTAAATTTATTTCTTATATTATTCTAACTTTCGCCCGCGACTCCGTCCGCATGGATTTAAAAATAAATGTAAAAAGCCTGGCCTACGTGTTCTTCCAGACTATATTTGTGCCAAATTTCATCAAGATCCGTTCACCCGTTTTACATACCTTCAAACATCCATCCATCCATCTAAACATTCTCATTTATAATATTAGTAAGATTTAAAAAAAATGAATAAGTAATATAGTTCTAACCCGAGGCGCCTTGTCCAACGAACATCTGCGGCAGTATGAGTGGCCGACATTGAAGTAGTAGACAATGCACCAGACTTACACTCTCACGGTACTCACAGAACACTGACAATAAAAAAAAGTAACGATAAACGTATATTCAAGGTGTATCTTGATGCCTAGTAATTTAAACCCTTTTAGTTTATCTACATCAATTGCTTGGCTAGGCTAAGCGCGTGCGGTTGTATGAAAACCTGTTCTATTTCCACTAGCGAGACCATGATTGTTATACAAAAAGACAACTCGGCTAAGCGACTAGTGGAAATAGGGTTATACTATGAAAAAAATTTAGGCTAAATATCAAATACTCATTAAGCTCATTAAGCTTGATAAAATTTATATTAAAAAATTGAAGAGCGTCGCACTGTGGTCTCAAATCGGATTTGAGGGACTTAGGGTCAAAGTGTTCGTAACCAGTTTTTTCTTTATGCCAATGAGTAGAGGACATCAACCCAAATAATAGTTGTCATGAACGTTTTTTCCCTAAAGGTTATAGTTTGGACAGAAAAAAATAATCATCGTTTTTTTTGTATGAAACGCATCAAAAAAAATGTTAAATTGTAGCTAAGCCCTGTTTGATCCCGCCTTCAAACCTTTTTTTTCTTAATACGAATACGTTACGAACACTCTGACCCTAAGTCCCTCAAATCCGATTTGAGACCACAGTGCGTCGGTTGCTCAGGGATTAAGCCCTTGACTGGCAAACTGCAGGTCCTGGGTTCGAATCCCGCTATGTACCAATGTGTTTTTCGATTTACATATATACATTTATCCGACATTCTTACGGTGAAGGAAAACATCGTGATGCTGCACATATCTGAGAAGAAATTCAATGATATCTGTGAAGTCAAACCGCATTTGGCCAGCGAGCTTGACCTTCTAGTCACCTAGTACATCTAGAAACCTAGTCATCTCTAACTTGGGGTAGACTCTGAGCCCCTCAGTGGGGATGTAAAATGCGTTGTTTCAATTCTTTTTAGACATAAAATAGTCCATAAGACGGTTTTTATGAACAGCTTAAATTTATTTATTTATATATTTAAATACTAACCTATTGCTTTCGTGTCTTTCCCCTCTCGCTTTGCTCTTTGGAAATGTTCCAGCATTATTTCTTTTAGCTTATAAAATTTTGGATGACCAAAACACAAATCTTTTGGCATCTAGAACAATACAAAAAGCAGTTACAATAAAACGAAATTATATAATTATATAATAATTTCAATAGAAATAAAAAAAAAATTAAACAAATATTTTGACACACATGAAGTTGACGAAAATCCTAAATCTGAAAACATAATTAATAGATTTTGGGAATTACATTTGTGCATATATACATCTCTGTTTTATTCAAAGGGAATGTACGAGACAACGTATACAATTGTTTGTTACCTCAGGTATAGTACCATCAGGTAACACACTTCGATCCAGCGACAATGGATTGATGCCGAGGTCATCTCGCAGTCTTTCCAGAAGTACTGTCAGACGATCATCAGATTGTATCCATGACTTCTCCGGATGCTCGTCGAAGAAGTTGAGGAAGACACGAGAGCCGTGCTTCACCAGTAACTCCAAGCCATGGTAAAGAGCTATCAGTATAGTGAAGTCTTTCATTATGTAGTTGTGTTGTGGATGTCTGAAAAATAATATATATTTTTATTAACTAACGCATTAGATTGATCACAAGTCAATTGGAATAATTCAAAGTGAATTCATTAAAAAAATTCAAAAATAAGTAAATTAAGATAGTAAGTACATTATTTATAACAAAAAAGGACATTAATAAAAAAATGCAACAATGACGTATAAGAATTTTGACAGATGACAGTTCACTCTTGCACCTACTTAGGGAACGTACCCATACTACGTGACCCGTTTAGGGGGGGGGGGAGTCTTTAAAATACTACGGTCAGTCATGGGAGGGGGGGGGGTGGTTCAACTTTTTGTCACGTAGTCGATTTTAATGAGAGAAATCTCGTATTTTTTCGAGCTATATTCGAATATAGCGCGGTGTTTAGCGCTTTGTAAACTCACAGTTGGTGCATGGTGGTGCAGTGGACAACCTGTCTCGCGTGCGACCTCTGCGGATTCTATCCAGGAGGCTACAAGAAGTTTTATGTGTTTTGGAAGTCGTCTTTATTGCAGTCTTATGCAATAAAGACGAGTATGAGTCAAATTTTTTTTTTTTCAATTTTTGCCTGTGAAATGATTAAAAATCATAATTATGAATTACTACGTGAAAAATAAAGGGGGAGGGTCTTGGCATATACTACGAATGGTCACCGAGGGGAGGGAGGGGTCGAAAAATCTTAAAAAATAGGTCACGTAGTATGGGTATGTTCCCTTAGAGTGACACTACTACTTTTTCAATTCTCCTTTTTTTATATTACAAGTTGGCAAACGAGCAAGCGGCCACATGAATTCGCCGAAATGGCGAAGCGACCGCTACCCGTAGACATTCGCAATTGCTGATGCGTTGCCTACCCTCAATCGACGAAGGAGGTGACGCACAAAAAGAGAATATTTAACCTTCCTATGCATTTCCTCCTCCATTGAATCCACCTCCCCTACCTATCCTTTCCATATAAGAAAAGGAGTGGGAAGGGAAAGATGACTAAAATTAGTTCACCAGCACCACACTCATCAGACTGTACGCGGAATTACTTCCACTTGACGTCTGTCTTCTGTGTGGTCGTGGTATTGGAGCGTGCGAGGCCAATTCGTGTAACTGATATTGTTGCTGTTGGCGTCAACCACTGTTAAAATGTAGTTTTATGTAAATAATTGTTACTAACCGCGCGCCTCTTTCTTTACACTGGTACTCTTTGTACAACATTACAATGCGACCTTTTGATAAATTGCCAATATTTTGTTGCAAAATATTTAATTGTTTCAATCTCCTCGCATATCCATCAAGTATCTAGAAATATTTTTTTAAATAAAAATCTTGTAGAAATTGATTTAAAAAATATGACAAATCTTATATTTAGCATTTACTTGTAACAAAACAAGCCGCTCTATGATATGTTCTAGTTTATCACACTTTCACGAACCAGACGTGCTTTGGAAACTATGCTTTTACTTATATTATAACATTCGTATGAACGTTACATTACATAGAAATGCTTCAGAAAATGCTCTAGTGTATATTCACCTTAACTAATATTATAAATGCGAATGTTTAGATGGATGGATTGATGGATGTTTGTTTGAAGGTATCTCTGGAACGATTGAACGGATCTTAATTAAATTTGGCACAGATGTAGTATACAATCTGGAAGAACACATAGGTTACTTATTAAGGTTTTTTTTTAATTCCTCGCGGACAGAGACGTGGGCAAAAGCTAGTGTTTTTATATTTTACTTTAGCACTAAGCCCATTTAATATTTAGTAATATGCTATGATGATGATGATTATATGTGATGAAAAACAAACTTACATCAACATACTGCTGTCGTAACTGTGTAAGTTCCGGACCTAACTGTACTACCACAGTACTGATCTTTCTAGAATGGCTGTACGGTGCGACGTCTATACAGTTCTCTGTACGTAATTCCAAATGAGCTATGTGTAGGTTTTTAACTACCTGTAATAATACAATTTTTTGTTTTACAAAATGTTCATTGCTAAGCTTACAAAACTATTCAATACTATAAATTATATGAACAAAAATATATAAATAATTGGTTCTATTGGAAGGTTGGAATTTTAGAAGATTGGTAGAGTGGAATGTTGGTAAATTTGGATTGTTGGAAAGTTGGAAGTAGTTGGTTGAGTAGTTGGTAGGATAGTTAGTCAATTACTTGAAAGAGAGGTTTACAATTGTTGAGGTAGGAAAATATGAGTCATAGTGTGGTTTTAAATTATATTAATATTAAATTAGATAAGGGAATATAAAAACTTACAGTAATGACATCCTCGACTTTGCTACCCGGAGTGGCTGACAGTGCTAAAATTCTATAAGTCTTATGTCCCATATCAGTCAAGGTGGACACTATCTGGCAGTAAGCGTAGTTGCCACGCGCTCTATGCGCCTCGTCTATGACCAGACAACGTATCTGATCACCAGGACATATACCAGATTTAATGTCATTATAAATAACTTGCGGTGTTGCAAAGAATACTCTTTTCGTCATCCAGTGTGCTTTACGTGTATTAACTTGCATGTGGCCTGCAGCGGGTATTATAAACATGTATTAATAAGTTCTTTACATAATATATAGTTAAAAGTGTTATCATCAGTGATGATTTTAATTCATCATCAGCTCACTATACAGGGGCTTAGAGCCTACCCTAAGTTAGCGGTGACTAGGCCATAGTCAACCACCCTGGCCCAGTGCGGGTTGGTTGACTTCACACATATCTTTCTTTTCAGATATGTGCAGGTTGCATCACAATGTTTTCTTAAACCAGATAAATATATGAAAATCACATTGGTACATGGCGGGATTCGAACCCAGGACCTGCAGATTGCAAGTCAAGTGTTTAACCCCGGAGCCACAGATGCTCCGATGATTTAAATTGTTACAAAGAAAATAATTCATAGAAAAAAAATTAAAAAATAATATACAGACCAGTCATTTCAATAGTGTCTTTTGGAGGTATGGCAATAATGTTATAACAAGCTTCAATCTGTTGAGCAACAAGTGGACGAGTAGGTGCAGTAAATACAACCTTCCCGAGAGGATACCAGCGGTAAAAGTTATACATAATAACTGCTGCTATAAATGTCTTTCCAAGACCAGTTGGAAGACTTACCTGAAAAACAGTAATAAGTCCAGACAATAAAATCAATGTTCCCCACGTAATGAGGTACATCTTTAAAGAGGTCACATATTAGGTGTTACTTTTTTGTTGTGTATAACTCAATGTTTACGTAATATGTGAAGGTGTAAAGTTTTGATGATATCATTGATTTATTTCTATAGATGTCTTACTAATATTATACATGTGAAAGTTTAGAAGAATGGATGGATGTTTACTACAAGGTATCTCCGTAATGGCTCAACGGATCCTAGTGAAATTTGGCACAGATGTAGAACATAGGCTAGAAGAACACGTAGGATACTTATGCTAGAACCTAAAACTAAAACCTTTTTGTTGTTGTTATCGGTTTAAATATTACAGTTATATGTTTGTTTAATTCGGAGAGCGGGACCACAAAAATAAAACTCTTGATAGAACTTCACTACTATATTTAAATTTTATTCTAAACATCTAATCAGTGACATTTTCAAATAAAACACCACCGTGATTTAAAAGATTAGTAACTCCATCTATTGATTAGCTTTAACATAAACCGCCCACCAAGGACACACTTTGTCCTTCATTTTATTTTAACTAAACATCAAATTAAAATAACACTAACATAACATAAACAAAAATATAAACATTAAAGATAAACCGCCCACCATGCCACAAGCTATTTGGTCAGGACACAAACTTTACTCATTGGTCTTTTTTTTATACCATTGATTGTCCTGATCGAAACTACTCTGGTGATATTATCTTTTCCAGTATATTTTTCTACTATAGTGCCTAGCTGCCACTTGGCTGGTGGTACGTTGTCATCTTTGATTAACACTACTTCGCCAAGTTCAGGTTCTTTACCTTTGTGATACCATTTGTATCTTTGGCTTATATTTGAAAGGTACTCCCTACTCCATCTTTTCCAAAAAATGGAGACCATTTTTTGTATCATTCTCCATCTATCAATTCCTACGACCTCACTTTGATCTTGATCTGGATCAGAAATATTGATCAAGGGTTCGCCAACCAAAAAATGGCCGGGTGTCAGTGGGAGTGGATCATTCGGATCACTACTAAGCACTGAAAGTGGCCGCGAGTTCAAACATGCTTCGATTTGAGTCAAAACCGTACTTAGCTCCTCAAATGTCAGCGCACTGTCACCAATCGTTTTTCGTAAATGATTTTTAACACTACGCACGCCAGCCTCCCACAATCCACCAAAATTAGGTGCGTGTGGAGGGTTAAAATGCCAAGTAGTTGATTCTGATGTTAACAATTGGGCAATTTCTTCTGGCCAAGACCTTTGGGCCACCTTAAGCATATCGAATAACAACTTATTTGATCCTACAAAGTTGGTGGCATTATCACTATATAGATCCTTGCAATGGCCTCTTCTAGCTATGAATCGTCTAAACGCAGCGATAAACCCTTTAGCCGTTAAATCCGAGACAACTTCAAGATGCACTGCGCGTGTGACCATACATACAAATAAACATATGTAGCCTTTGTACGCTTTAGATCCTCTTCCAGGTGAGAAACGAACATTTATAGGACCGGCATAATCAACGCCCGATGATTTAAATGGTTTACTTGGCTTGAGTCTTACATGTGGAATTTGTCCCATCAATTGAGATCTGTTAGCGGATGTATATCTTCGACACTTGACACAGTTTCGATAATACTTTTTGACTTGAACTCGAGCATTGATGATGAAGTACGTATACCTAATGTAATTTAGCATAAGCTGTGGTCCGCCGTGGAGAGTCTTAAAATGAGCATCTTGAATAACCAACCATGTAAGATGATTCTTAGCAGGCAGTATGATTGGATGTTTTCTCTCATACGTAAGTTCAGATCTCTCCAATCTTCCACCGACTCTTAACGTCCCCTTAGAATCTAATATCGGACAAAGAGTATGTAATGTACTCCGTTTTAGAACACAACCACGTGATTTGATAGAATCGATCTCTTCTTTAAAAGATATAGCTTGTACTACACCCACCAATGTCAACAATGTGTCGTTCATCTCTTGAACTGATATGGAACCTGTATTTGTCATTTGATTACCTTGAGGCGTTCTATAATGTGACCAACGTCTACAATATGATAAAACCCTAAGCATTCTTGTTAGAGATGAAAATCTTCCTATCAATCCTTCTGAATCATTTTCTTCCATTACATTCGCTAATAGACACATCTTCTTACTCGCTTTTTCTTCTAAACTTGTGTTCTTAAAAATTCCTTTATTGTATTTGATTTCTTGGTCACTTAACCACTTTGGACCTTTTTTCCATAGTTCTAAACCTATTAACTCCTTTGCTTTAATACCTTTCGATGCACAATCAGCAGGATTCTCTTCGGATGACACATGTGACCACTGATTACTATCCATCTTCGTGAGTATCTCTGACACACGGTTGGCGACGAAAGTCTTCCATTTACTTGGATGGCTGCTTAACCAAGCAATGACAACCGATGAGTCCGTCCACGCGTGCATATTCTCTTTTGGTACCTGTAACACCTGTGATACATCAGATAGAAGTTTGGCCAGTAATACGGCACCACATAGCTCCAGACGGGGAATCGATACCTGCTTAACAGGCGCAACCTTTGTTCTGGAACGGAGAAGGTTGACAATTACCTCTCCTTGATGATCGATTACTCGCGCATACACAACTGCAGCATAAGCAATATTAGAAGCGTCGCAGAAGCCTTGAAGCTCCAGTCGTTTGTTGTTTATGCTACTACCAATCCACCGAGGAATGCGAAATTCTGCAAGTGTATAAAGATCTTGACGATATGTGATCCATTCCTTCAGCATGTTTTCTGGCAGTTCTTGATCCCATTCGATTCCAGCCAGCCACAATTTCTGTATGAAAGCCTTGGCTGTGATGATTGTAGGAGCCACCCACCCTAACGGATCAAACAGCATTGCAATGTCCGAAAGCACCTTGCGTTTGGTAACCGGAGTGGATAATGGAGGTAACTTGACAACATATTCAAACCTGTCCTCACATCTATTCCAAGTCATTCCTAATATTTTTAGCGTCTCATCCAATTTGATAGGTATAGATTGTTTATCTGTCATTCCGTCTTGTCCAATGAGTTCCAACAATGTATTAGAATTACTGCTCCACTTTTGAAATTGAAACCCTCCTAACTTCATAAGATTGCTCAACTCTTCAAAAATACTAACTGCTTCAGACTCAGTCTCACAACCTGTCATTAAGTCATCCATATACAGATCGTTTTTAGTGATTTCTGCTCCAATTGGATATAACAGTTTCTCATCTTCTGCAAGTTGATGTAATGCTTTTACTGCTAGATACGGTGCACAAGCTGTCCCAAATGTCAATGTTAACAACTGATAATGTTCAATTGATTCTGTCCTATTAGGTCTCCATAAAATCCGTTGATAATTCACATCTTCTTCATGAACACGAACCTGTCTATACATTTTGATCAGATCGGCTATAATAGCGATTCTGTGAATACGCCATCGTAACAGGAGATGTTGTAAATCTTGCTGTAACTTGGGCCCAACAAGAAGGTTGTCGTTGAGCGACACATCATTTACGCCTTTGCAGGAAGCATCAAATACTACACGGACCTTTGTCGTGTCTCTATCTTCTTTTACCACTGCATGATGTGGAAGGTATACAGCCTTGGGATTGTCGATGTCGTCTTTAGGAACAGGTTTCATGTGATTTAATGTCTTATATTCTTCTATAACTTTAGCATATTCTTCACTTAATTTTGGATTTCTGGCGAGTTTATTCTCTAAAGACATAAATCTGTCCTGTGCTATCTTCATCATGTTACCATATTGACATTCTGGGTCAACCGAGTTGAAGGGTAGTCTGACGATGTATCTACCATCTTCATTTCTGGTTGTTGTCGAAGCAAATATCTCTTCACATTTCTTCTCCTCTTCTGTCAATATCTTCTGATTTGTTTCTGTTTCTTGCTCCAACTCCCAAAACCTTTTTAATAAATCCTCTGCTCGGATTTGTGTGTGCATACTTATGACTCTTTCTGGTGAGCCTGATTCTGACATCTTTCCTGAAACAATCCAACCAAGAATTGTGTCCTGTGCGATTAATCTTCTTGTTGGATTCTTGATTACGTCGCCTTTTAAAATCTCACAGTAGACTTCAGCTCCGAGTAAAACGTCGATCTTACTCGGTGATAAATATGATGGGTCAGCTAGAGGTAACATTTCTAGCTCGAGCCAGTCAGGTGAATGAATAACCTTTGAAGGAAGCATAGTTGTTAGGGAACTTAATACATAAGCGTTAACTTTGATAGAATTGTAAGGAGGATGGCGTGATGTGATATGCAATGATACCATATATTTTACTCTAGTATGACCATCTCCCACTCCAGACACCAAACCATTGATTGGCTGGCGTTTGAGCCCTAACAACTGGACAGTTTCTTCCGTGATAAAAGACGCTTGCGACCCTTGATCAATAAGCGCTCTGATTACATGACTAACACCATTAACTGACATAGCCCTAACGATTGCGGTTGCTAATAATACTTCACAGGGTGATGATTGTTTCGCAAACGTTGATATGATAGTAGTGCTCTCCTTAGATTGAGTTTTTATATTTTCTGTAGTTTCCTGCGCTTTCTCCTTCTCTTGTTCTCGTTCTAGATGTAGTAAAGAGTGATGACGTCGGCCGCATCTACGACAGCTGGTTGATTGGTGACATTTATTTACAGAATGATTTGGTGCCAGACAGTTAAAACAAAGACCTTTTTCTTTGACAAGCTCCGATCTTTCTTTAGGTGTTAAGTTTGAAAACTTCTTGCATTGATATAAGTAATGTTCACTGTGGCACATCCCGCAATTTATTGTTTTCTTATTTTCTATTGCGTGAAATGTCTTTGCTTTCCATGTCGTCGGCGTTTGTTTTACTCCTTCTAACATCTCCATTGTTCTATATCTTGTCTCCAAAAAGTCCTTTAGTTGGTTCCATGATGGTAGCTCATCCATACTAATCTGGCTTAAATGAAGTTCCCACTGCTTACGGCTTTCCTGATCTAACTTAGTAACAACAACATAGTTGATAATAGTATCCCACGATGTAATATCTATTTTCAAATTATTTAACGACTTCAGACAAGCTGATGTTGTATCCAATAATCGTTTGACAGCCGTAGATGACTCTGTGATAGTTTTTTGTGAAAACAGTGTCTTTAGCACCTCATTCGTATTGAAGCGTCTATTATTATATCTTCGTGTTAACTGAAGCCAGGCTTCATGGTAGTTGGCTTCGGTGATCGTAAGATTTTTTAATACTTGCTCAGCTTCTCCACGAAGGCAGCTCTTAAGATAATGCATCTTCTGAACCGATGTTAGTTTTTCATTATTGTGGATTAATGATACAAACAAATCATGAAAAGACTGCCACTCCTCGTATCCAGACGTAAATGTCGGCAAATTTATTTGCGGTAGCCTTACATCACAACTGGGTGAACTTGCAATGACATTTGTGCTAGTGGCTGATGTTGATGACTGAGAGAAACTCTTTAAATCTTCCTTCATTTTCGAATGATAGTCTGTATATAATTCTTCCACTTGATCGTATAAGTCTTCCGTAAAATACTCCAATTTCGCTTGTTCACTTTTATCTATGCTTCTTGTAATATTGTCGTGATTATCTTGAAATTTTGCCCAATATGTTTTTAAAGATTCTAAACGTGTTTCAATGTATGATGAAGTTATTCGCGCCTTCGGAGACTTAGAATAGTTGTTGATTGCTTTCTTTATTAATTTTGATAGCTCTTCTTGATTACTAATAAGTGGCTTTGCCATTTTTAATTTTTTTTTTTTTTTTTTTTTTTTTTTTTTTTTTTTTTTAAGTTACAGTAAATTCTAAATTATTTTAAGTATTTTATGTATGGCAAATTCCACAAACTACACGTAACACATGAAATTGTCCAAATTCCAACACTTACTGCAACATATTCTAAGTCTATGACCACTCACGTGAAATAGTCCGGAGTCCAGATATAAACACACTGTTTTTCAGAGTCACAATCACTCACTGAAACTGTTTCTAAGCAACTGTTCACTTCACTGTTCACATTTCACTTGGAACTAACTGAAGCACTGCACTGATTCACTCAATCGTCCCTGGTTTCGGCACCATGTTTAATTCGGAGAGCGGGACCACAAAAATAAAACTCTTGATAGAACTTCACTACTATATTTAAATTTTATTCTAAACATCTAATCAGTGACATTTTCAAATAAAACACCACCGTGATTTAAAAGATTAGTAACTCCATCTATTGATTAGCTTTAACAATGTTAGTACTATGTTAGTGTAAATATATTTAATATTTAAGTTTCATGGTTATGTCATTGTAATAAATTTTAGTAGTATTTTAAAATAATTGGGTCTTATCAGTTTTAACATTTTATGTAAGTACTAACAATATGACAATCTATAATTTCAAGGGTAGTCAGTTAAGAGATGAAATAATTAATAACTTTCAATTTGATACTATATTGGATTTATTTAATAAACATAGATAGGTACAAATAACTCTATTTACTGCTTAATAGCTGATTGTGGATAAAAAAACACTGTTGCTTAATTTAAAAATGTTTGTATACTTTAGCAATAAAAAAAATATATTGAGTGTACTTACAAGTGTATTTTTTAATATTGAAGCTTTTATAATATTGAATTGATAATCTCTGACTGGATAATTGGTAGGATAAATCCATGTTCTACCAGTTATTTTGTCATACCCACTTATCTCTTCATCACAACATAATGCACTGTAAACACAAAAATGGAAGTAGTCTATACTAAGCCACTAGGAGACTAAACAAAGTTCACAGTAGTGTAAATTTGTCTAATATGCATTTCTAAAAGTTTTTTAAATTGTAAATTTTTCTAAATTGATGATTAAATCTGTTAAACTTACCTTACATTTAAGTCGTTGTTAATACTTGGTTTAGCATTTACCCCAATGTCTTCACACACAGAATAATCTTTAAAAGTAGTGTTTTCGAAATTCTCCAATAGGGAGGTAGTGTCAAATGTATCATCTTCAAAAACATCATTGAGATTTATATCTCCGCCAAAATTACCCATATTAAAATCTTCATTTACGTTTAATAAAAAATACGTAATTAATTAATAAATAACAATTACTTAGAAAAAAAATCATATTATTGTTGGTGATTTCGTATTTTGAAAATTTCAAATATTTCGGCTACTTAGTACATTTTAAGTACAGACGGACAAATTTATAAGCATACACTATAACTTAAAAGAACAATCGACTGTTTTAAAAGCAATGTACTTTAGTTAATTTAGTTTCCTGTGTTTACTTACTATCCGATTGACAATTGATTGCACTTGACACTTGGCAGTCACTTGACATTAACAATGACAGTCTTGAAAACTACAATGAAATCATAGAATAAATTGCATATTCTATGATTTCATCACAGTTCGGTGGACCTGTCTATAGTCATATCAAATTCCAATTGAATTATTCAATTTGCATTATAACAGCTGTTCTTTAATACGACAAGATGTGTATGGGTTTAGTGAAACCACCATTTTGTTAAATGTTTACTTCAGAAAAGTTGAATGAATGTTTTTCCAGCACATTTTCAAAACTTAATTTTGGTATATCAACATCGCCAATGTCTTTTTGAATTATAATTATTATGCCTGATATGGTCTGTGGGTCTAGCACAATTATTTGCGACAAGCGCTTTCGTATCGTGGTGGTCAATTATTTAAGAATTAGTATGTGATATTTTTTGATGTACTTTACGCCCGATATTCAGTATAGGTGCTACACAAGTAAAGTTGGCAACACGCAGGCGGCCGGCTGTAAAAAATAAGCCAAAACATTGAGAGCATTACCATAAAAAAGCTAGACCGTGTATGAAATACATTTTAGTTAACTTTATACTGTGACTCTAGCGCGCATTTTCGACAAATCATGGTTACTGAAACAGAACTAAAAAACAGAACCACGTTAACGTCAATAATATCAATCAGCGACAGCCAAACGGTTAAACCAAACTAAACAATGTTTAACAGTATTTTTGGAGTAATACAGTGAGGTTTTTTAAATTTAGTGCGCCGACCCCACGTGAGTAGGATAAAGTAAGGAAGATGATGATGATTTGCGCTACACAAATTTACTTAGAAAATTTGTCGATAACTAGACGACGGTGCTTGTCGAATTATTCGTGCTAGGCCATTGAAACAAGTCTATGACACGGTAATAATAATACTGTGAGTGAGAGAGATACAGTTATGCCCAATTCCTGTGACGTGACAAAGACAGGGATAACTATCTTCTGTCCCTTTCTGCGTACCAGGCTTTGGGGTTTGTTTGGAACAAAGGTTGTCCCCAACAAGCAACCTAGGTTGTCCCTAACAAAGTTTGACATTCGTGTTATTTTTCGAAAATTGTGAGTACTTAGTCGCTGTAATTGTGTAAAAATATTTTGATATTTCAGTTTTAGTTAGGTAAAGTTTATAAAACATGGTATACTGCTGTATTGTTGGATGTAAAAGCCGTAGTGAGCGAAAAGAGGAAAACATAACCTTTCACTCGTAAGTACTGTAACTACGCACCTATTCAAATGTATTCATACAAAATAAGGAAGAAAATACAAAATAGTTGTTCTTTACAGTCTTTGTAATAACTAATATGTTAAAATACGTGTAAAATCAGCTAAAATAAAATCGTATTTTTCGAACATTATGCGCCCAAACGCAGATGTCATTTGTGTCAAATAATATACTGTGGATCTGGGAAACAAGCGGCCATATTAAACTTCTTTTCAAATTGGTTGGTTATTACCCGTAAAAATAATACCACCATTTTGTTGTAAAAATTACCCTGAATTTAGGGGAAATAAAGTATAGTATTTGTAATGTATATAAATGAAACAATTCACATTTTTTATACTATTTTCAACAGATTTCAAAATGAGTAGTTTTTAATTCTGGTATATGCTGTGTTTTTTATTGATACTTTCTTATCCCGTTGATTTTAAAGAGTATATTTTTTAATTTGTCCCATGTAAATTTTATCGAAATCGGTTACTTAATTTCTTAGAAAGTACAATCAAAATAGTTAAATATTAAGTAGTTTTACATATAGTGTTCACTGTAATGATATACAGAATAATTTAAAATTATATGACTTTAATATTGGTATGTTTTTTGTAGCTATTTAAGAAGACTTAGGGCTTCGTGCATATCGAAGAAAAACAGGACATCGTTTGAATGCTGGTTTAATGGACCTAAGACTGAAGAGATGCCGCACTTTGTTGAAGCGGTACGCGGGAAAAAAATATCGGGAAATTCTTTTTTTGGAGTCACTCAAGACATCCTAGATTAAGGCAGCCGCCGATATTGACATGGACCTCGTTCGTGCTGCGATAGACAACTGGCCGCGCAGATTGAAGGCCTGTATTCAAAATCACGGAGGTCATTTTGAATAAACTTTAGTGTCATAAGAATCTATGTTTTGTTAAGTTCATTTTGGTATATAAATGGTCACATAATGAATAAACTTGTTTCAATTATTTTATATTAAACATGTGATAGAATTTATGACCTGACTAAGTATTACTAAAAAAATCTGTTTACCTAATCTTAGTGACATAAACAAAAATTACGCATTGTTTTTTATATTCATTACATTTCTTAATTACAATATAATTGGGAATATATTAATTGGTATATATTAAATTATATCGTAATGTAAATGCCGCCAGTCTCTTGGGCACCTTACCCTGCGAGCGCAGCGATTTGGGGTCGATTTTTTACATAATCTAGTTTTATTTTTAGTTTGGTATAAGTATATGGTTTAGTTTAGTAGTTTTAACATATTATTCATAGTTTTTACATAATAATGTTATGTAATTTAATGATAAATTATATCGTTAAATTACATAACATTATAAATTATATCGTAATTATTCATTTTCGGGACAAAACAAATAACTGGTAACCCCAATCCTTTTACTTATATATAGGTATAGTCTATAGTACTCTCTATCTGTCCCTTACGGGTGAACGCGCATGCCATATCTATATAATTCTTCATCTGAGCATTGAAATGTCTAACTTATCAGTAATTGTCAGCTGTCAGCTGTCTGCTAAATGTCAATGTCTAAAGCGCGTGTCCGGTTTGGTTTTGTATTTTATAGAGTTTTTTTCTTACCGTTTACCGATAACAAATAAATAAGTAAATACTCACCCCGAAATTGACTCTATTCAAATGGAATTAGAAGATGGTTTTGATGACTTGCTAGCAGAAATTGATGAGCCTACCGTTTCTAAAAAACCTAAAACAGAACAAGATGATTTACCGGGTAATTCGAACGTATTCAATAATGCTTATAATATTACTCCATCAACTTGTAGTAAATATATTTCACATAACTTAACTAAACACGTTTTGCTATTTTATTCCAGGACCTTCAAAACCGAGTTCATCTAAAACACATTGTGTCTTAGTAAATCAAAAGCAAGTATGTTTATAAAAATATTAAATTAAATGAATATTGTAAAATATAATTACACTGTTGTGTTTCTTTCCTTTTAGCGTGGAAATCCCTTACTCAAGTTTATCACAAGTGTGGCATGGGAATATGATGAAATAATTCCAGATTATGAGATAGGCAAAACAATATGTATTCTTTTTCTCTCTACAGCCTATCACAACTTAAATCCTGATTATCTTAACAACAGGATAAAGGAATTGGGAAAGAAATATGAGCTTAGAGTTCTTTTAGTACAGGTAATATTGAAATATTTATTTTGGTTTTGCTAGATGTTAGACAAAGGTCTTCACCAATGCTTTCCATGGTATATGTTTCTCTGTTTTATAAAGTTTGTCAAATTCACAGAAGAAACAAAATTTATTTTTATCTGGTAGTGTTTGATTTGTTTACTTTTCATTGCAATAGGTAGATTTAAAAGATCCACACAGTGCTTTGAAGAACCTAACAAGGATATGTCTTTTAACTGACCTTACGCTGATGTTGGCTTGGAGTCCGGAAGAAGCTGCAAAAATTATAGAGAACTATAAAATATTTGAAAATAAACCACCAGATCGAATTATGGAAAAAACTGAAAATGATCCACAACAAAAGGTAAAAATGTTTCTGTTTTCATTTTATACAACAAATAGTAATGTTGTTTGCGAATAATTTAATAGATGGCGTTGATATCTATAATCTATGGTTTAACAAGTATTAGCTTGATTAGTCACGTTAACACTTTACAAGCCACAATTTTTTCGTATGTACTCAGTAGTAAATTAGTTCAGTACTTGCTAAGTGAGTCAATACCATTGAATGAGTTAATTTAATCTCATGTGTTACTCAATTGATTAATATTTTCTTATTCCAGATAATAAATGCATTATCGAACATTAAGCCAGTTAATAAAACTGATGCTATGACGTTATTAACTAATTTTGGAACATTGGCCAATATAATAAAAGCAAATGAAAGCCGACTTGCCGACTGTCCGGGTTTTGGGCCCACGAAGGCGAAAAAATTATATAAGGCGCTACATGAACCGTTCTTAAAGCGAGGTAATATCATAGACAAGGAAGTTGAGAAGTCGGAAGACTTTGGTGAAGATTTAAATATGGATGAAATAGAAAAAGCGGAAAATGAAATCAAAAATTAATAGCACATTTTAATTTTAAATCAGTTTTACCTGAAGTTTTAGTAATAAGTAGTCATAAGATGCATTATTTTTAACATTTATAAAACACAAATAAATGATCTGTGATAAATTCTTGATATTTTATTGCTACGTTATCATCAGTAGCTAGATCAGTAAACAATGAATCAAAAATTGTGGGTAAGAAATCGCCAAAATCGCCTTTTGTCTTTGGTTTCGAACTCGAAATGAAATTGTACTCAAGCTATACTCTTTACTTTTTAATACAACGATTGTAAAACATTGTGAAGAGATAAAAATATAAAAACATAGCCTTGATACAGATTTGTTTATACATTTCTGAAAATTACTAGTAAATGAAATGCCATACAAACGGCGGTCTGTATTATATTATAATAAATAGCTGTCGCCCATAACTCCGTCCGTCCGTCAAAAAAAAATAGTAGCGTACGTGTTCTTCCAGACTATGTTCTACATCTGTACTAAATTTCATCAAGATCCGTTGAGGCCTTCTGAAGATACCTTATAATAAATATCCATCCATCCAAACATTCGTATTCATAATATTAGTAAGATAAAGCATATTTAACCAGTAACTTTCTATTCAACATATACAACAAGATTTGTTTTTATTTTTTTGTTTCAACGGAGCATTTTTCAAACACGCGAAGGCTCATGCGTCTTGCAGTGAGGCGGCCGCTCGCGGGTTCAAAATAAAACAATCGACACGACAGCGTCGAACCGGCTTCCCTCGCGGCTGGACGCGCGTCGTGCCTTTGCTGCAATAACAAAAAAGCGGGAAAAATTTAATTTAGTTTATTGTATTTTTTATCTATGGTTTTAATTATATTTTTAATTAGTGATAACTTGGAACAATTAAGTTGACAGTATTTTAATTTTCGTTACTAACAAATGTTTGAGTTATTTTTTCAAAAATTTACGACCGATCAAATATTAACTTTGCGTTACGTTTAATTTGACTTTGGTGTTTACTTGAAATTGAATGTGTTAAAACAGAAAATGTATAATAATTGTGACTCATTAGAAAAACTGTTTTGTCGAAGAAGTTTATAAGTGTTAAGGTGTGAAGTCAAGAAAGTCTTAGGTAAGAATCTATTTTTATTTAAGATAATGAATAAATTGAAACATTTAAACTACTTTGTACTAACATTTGTACTTACACAAAACTACTGGCCGTTTGCATTCAAACTACAAGAAGAATATGAAATTCAAACAAAAGAGCTTTTTTCGAAGAACAACTTACAAAACGGGGATTTTGTTATCTCTTTAAAATTGTTTTTACCAGAAAAAAATGGTTTAATAACTTAACACCGATAAAAAAATAATTTGAATATAAGTTATTAGTACCCTTGATCATAAATTTTATAGTATGTATATCCAATAGAGTTTTTAATCCTCTCGTTCCGTAAAGGCTTTTTCATAGTATTGATTAAATCTGCGATAACAATCCATAATGACATAGACTTAAAATTTTTCTGTAAAACCAACAATCCCTTCTCACTAACTTTTTTCTTCCAAATACTCGTAATCTGAAACCTTCCTTAGTACCAACCAATGGAGAATTCATTACTAAATTAATTGTTTCAGTTCTTTTAGGAAATTAAAATGAAACTACATTTTCGTGTATAAACATCCTATGAAGTTAAATGTGGATTACCTCTTTTGCTTAATTTAATAATAATGGAAGGTAATAAGGTAGGCTGCATGTTTGTAGTGTAGCAAAAAGTTATAGTATTTTTCTTTAGCCAATTATCGACAGTATTTCTAAGACGATGCTCGTTTAACCTGCGAATGAACAGGTGATAGAGGCACGTGCCCGATGCCAGGTGAAATAATATAACTTTTTTAACCAGTGTTGAATACAAGGCATAAATAAATGATACCATAATTCTTGTTTGGCTTTGCAAGATATTGAAATGGGAGATATAAAAGAAATACTAGATATTTAAAATTGACATTACGCATTGATAGTTTCGCTTCACTTTTTATGAATGGTTTAATTTTTTATTTAGTATTCAAATTTGGAGACGCTGAATTGAGAGACGAACTTCAAGTAAATTTATTTGTCTTAAAACTTAAGAATATTGTAGATTGAATTATACAGAGAAAAGTATTATTACTGCGTACAAGTTATACATTAAATAAACACACTACATTTTAAAATTCTTAAATAAAGGTACAACTTGTAAGTACCAACGTCATGTCATGTTTTTTCAACGTCGACCATTTCACGACTATCCTATACTTTGTTACAGTTACTTTGATCAATCTGTGTAATTATCCCATACCTTCAAACAAGACACTGGCACATTTGCATGCTCAATTAAATGGAACTTGAAAAGCGTTTCACTAAGTACCTACACGCTTCGCTTTTTTTCCTGTCTTAATAAATGATTATTGGATAGTAAATAAAGAGCTAAATTTTCTTTTGTTTCTTAAGATTCTTTTGTTATATAACTTGTACGATTGAGAGGTAAGTGTATGTCATATATGGCGCAAAATGAAATATATATGCTATTAAAATTATTCTTCTCTCAGGATTTAGATTTTGAGATTTCCACGATAGTCAAGTATAATACAAGACAGACGATGTCTGAGTAGAAACATCCTTAAGCTTTTTCTACGCTTGGACAATTCTGTTGGTCAGCGGACGCACTTTGTCGACTTCGACAGTGACTGATGATGTTCATTAACGTCTCTACTTCGTCGTTGTTACAGCGTCTTTTAAAATTTATCGGGATTTTCTCTGTCGTCTGATATGCACCAAACTAATTATATTTGTCACACTTGTTGACTATGTTCACGCCACATTAATTACCTTGGTAACAGTTGTAGCTACGTCGGTGGTCATCATTTAATATATCATGAACAGTAGTGCCGTGTATTCCTAAAATTATAGTACCTAGACTAACAGTTACCCGCGACTTCGTTCGCGCGGAATTAAAATAAAACCTAGCCTATGACACTCGAGGATGGTGTAGTTTGCTAACAGACAGTGATAGTAGTTTAAGAGCCTATTCAATTCAAATAAACAAACAAACAATAAAAAAAAATCTTTCCTTATATTAGTATGGATTACGAATATGAAATTAGTTTAGCGATTAACATTTTTCTATACGTACAAAAATACCTACTGAATCTCTAATAATAGAAGAAAGAATATACTCTATAATATAATAGTAGAGTCTTCGCAATGTTTTTGTAAAATATATAAAATAGAAACAAATAGATGATTCATTAAAATATTTATTATTATTGAATAAAAACAAAATACGCTAGCACAATAACATTATACTATTGTGTTTGTTAGTTATTTTAAAACTATTTTATTGATGTTTTTAAGGTTTAATGAAATTTGTTACTTTTAAGTACTATTGACATATGGATTTTTATCTTATATGGTAAATATAAAGAAAACGATGCAATAATAATAACATAATTTGTTGGTCGCAATGGCGGTTTGACTCGTGCCTTGTCGTGGGTCGGCGCACGCGCAGCCGCCAACCGACTTGCTCCTTTTGTGTCACGTATCAAGCTTTACTTATTTATGTGTGGGTGTGTTTGTATTCTTATTTATGTGTGAGTATTATTTATCGAAGCTGTAAAATTCTCGGTCTTGGTATGATGAAGATTACGGTTTTTTAATTAGCTATTTCGAATCAGTAATATCATGTTAGATTATTTAAAAACAATAATCTAACTTAGGTTGTAAATAACATATACTTAATACGAGGTTATATATTGATTACCTTTTGGAACCATGCATATATATTACTATTAGAGACTCTAAAACAGAAAAACTCACTATAATAATGCAAGAAAAGTTACTTTAAGTACATGGGTACTTTTTAGGTATGGACCTAAATTATAGAACTTCATGTTAAAAGCATGTAGAGTATCTAATTTTTATGTTTATATTACCTAAGGTAAAAACCTTGAACTTTAATTTCAAACTACTTGAACCCATGCGACGAGAAAGCTTTTAAGGTTATCACTTAAAATTATTTATTACTAATGGAGCGCTCGAGTTGTTTGACCTTTTAGCTTTATTGAATCTCACACTTAACTTTTTTGTTCTAAATGTTTTATAGAATTAGTCCTTGAAAAGCTTTTTTTGCAACACTCATCTTTTATTTAGGTAAATTCACTTTAAATATTGAAACAAAAGAGTGTAGTGTACATTTAAAGGCAATCTGTACTTGAAAGCATTTTTGATAGAACTGTAACACAAAATATTTTTCTATTATAAAATTACCACTAAAGCTTTTAGGTTTTAATATTACGATTATTTATGTTAAATGTTCGATGAATTATTAATATTTCTAATATAATTACCATATAAATAACTTATTCATGAATGAGAAACAAATTATTTGGTTATATGTACTCGACTTCAAAGATAACAAAAACCTTGAGCGTTTAATATCATTTTTATAAATTGAATTCCTAAAAGTTTTCTCAGAACCTCACGTTCCAGATATTGGTGTATCGGATTCAAAAATACATAAACGTTGCAAATTGGCTATGATTATCCTATACTCTAATTCGGGGTTATGTTTTACGCAGCAAAAGAAACCTTAACATTATATTATTAGATATAAATTAATTAGATTATCTTTTAAAATAGAATTATCGGTTCAATAAACTACATAAAAGTATAGAGTGCTGTTTTAAAACGATCTCAAAGAACAGGTCGGGGAACACTCAAGGGGTAATTTCAGTTACCTCTTTCAATGGCTATGAGATTTTTAACCCTACTCAAGTATACATGACTTTGATCCCTTGTTGCTCTTATAATATGACCAGAACGATTTGAATATTTTGTTAGTTTTATGAGTAAGATAAATAATAAAGACATAGTTATGTTGGACAGTACTTAATAAAATATTAATAGAGAAATCGATGTCTAAAAGATCTATTAAAGCATAGAGTGCTTGGTGAATGGCTTGAACCGAAATCACGACATTAGGTCAAGACCAGACGAGTCTAAATTAGATTCAGATCTGTTGGTTAGGTCTTTGGCCTGAACAAATAAGAACAATGAGCTTGAAGCAATAAGTCTGTAGATTTTTATCTTGTACGGTTGTTTCGTCAATCTTGTGTTACTTAATCTACCTACAATCTTACGGTTTAATTATTTACATTACGTTTCTCAAATTTTTACTTTTCTAAATATTATATTATTATATTTACGTAAAATAAATATTATTACAATTGTAGAAACGTTTACATCTTTGCTGCAACTTTTGTAAACATACACAACCTTAATACGTCAGTTTACGCAAATGATATCCAGGAATTAACCTAGTTTTATTTTTTAGTTTAAATCGATGGCTCGGATTTGATAGGCCTGAAATCTCGACTACTTGTGAAGAAACCGAAATAACCCCGCTTTGCTTTGCTTTGTATTATGTTCACAAATACCCAAGTGTAAACTTGTTCGATGTTTCTAAATACGTAGAGTCTTTAAGTGTTTTTACTTATGCAAGATTGTCTTTAATTAATATCAGTTTAAAGGGGGTTATTTTTTACACGAATCGACATATGTTAAGGAAAGCACCTAGTAGTCAAAGGAAATTGGTAATGTGATTTGTTTTAGTGCCACAATCATAACAAAATTAAACTAGTAAGACAACTGCCAGTCTAGACAATGAGACTATTGCATGGACTTTGCAAACAATGTTTTAGTAACTAACTATTGATAAATCAGTAGTTATTTCAAAGGACCGTAGTTATAAGGTCAAGAAAATTGTTGAGATCAAATCATGTGATACGTAATTCAAGCAGTTTGAAATAAACCGTTGAACAACTGGTTTCGCGGAAGCCGGCGCCGGCCGCGCACGTGCAGAGACTGCATTCACACAACCACGGACGCATTTACTTTATTACTTGCTCTAAAGGTCAATATTAACACACATTTTGAAAGTAATTTATATAGAGTATAAGAGAAGAACTAAAATTGCAAATAACAATGCTTCCGTCCAATTTAGTTGATTATTTCGGATATTGTTTGCACTTCAGAATACAAAGGATTCATTTATCTTTTAAACAACAAACCTTTGTGATAATTTGCAACAATTCTATTTGGACTACAGAAATATAACAATTTTTAACTCGATTATATGTAAATTGATAAACGAATTTACACTTACATTTTATGTAATTAGTATATTATAAATATGTTTTTGATATTTTTGAATTATATTTAAAGAAAATTATTGTCAGTTGTGCATTATACAAAGTATTCACACGTCGGCATTCTTTAGTTGAGGATGTTTTTGAGGTCGCGATGAGACAAGGCCACGATTTTGCACGAGCGAAAACCGGATACTGCGACACCGTCACCGAATATTGTAAAATTTTTAAACATTCCTAATAACTTCCTACGTGTTTATATGAAAATAAAACCAGTATACGGCACACCCAGTTAAAGACTAGATTTAAAACACATTTCATTTTATTTTCATTTTTATTAAATAAATTATGATAATTTTGCTTCATGCTAAACAGGCGCTAAATGATATGTAAAAATATTTGCAAGACATACTTAATAAGTAATTGGAACATTCAAGCACTTTTTCTTGACAAATTACGGTTTATCGGAAGAACGAGGCTTAAAAAAGAAATATTGGTCTCCTTTGGTTAAAGCTTAAATGATTGTTTACTTTAATTACGTTAACCGGTTTGATTTTTCACAATTTATAAATATGTCTATATAAAATCATGTTGATACATCGTTATTTTGAAAACGAATCAAAAATAATAACTTTTAAATCATCACTCTTACACCAACTCGTACAAACATTCGTATTACAAATAAACATTTGTTCAAGTTCACGTCCAACTACTGTGGTTGTATGCACACGTGTTGGGTACAAATGATCAACAAACGTCACAGGAATGCGCCCGACTTCTCCCATGACATCATTAGTGGACCACGACGCTCCCTTGCCTACCTATCCGATACCTTAGTTAGCTAACGGCTAATGAGGGATCTTATTTCTAATGCATTTACTTCCGCGTGCATTTTTTTCTTATTTAATACTTTTACTGAGTTGTTAATTTAATTTACTTTATTAAGTGACTGTTTTACTAATGATTAAAAGCTTCTAACTATTGGATTCTGAGACCATAACCTCTGTATGAATAACATGGCCATCTCTGTCATAATCTTTGACAAAACAGGGATAACGATATATTTTAAATGGGAGTTATGGTCTCAGAAACCCACGGTTAGTGTGGTAGTTATACTTAAAGTTTATAAAGAGTGTTAAGGTAAGCTCGATGAAAACGGTATTGGCTATGTTTCAATAATGAGGTATTAACGCTTAAGGAGATCAATAGAAGATATTCTTGTAATTATTTTAGTATAATGCGTAAATAATAATGGTTTATTGATGATTTTATGCAATGCGTCTTTATATTGCATCTAGCAAGATAAATGGACGTTTTACCTAATCAATATACAACTGACTGAACAGCTTATTAATGTTTTTATGGAGACTATTATCTAAGACGTTGACAAAACAATACTTGTAGCGTTGTTCTCTTAAAAGTAAACATATATGTGGATGGTAGGGTTAAACATACGAACATAGTATGGTTCAAATAGACAAAAATACCCTTATGTATCAATAGAGATCCATTGTGATGAGGGTAAGTCGCTATTTAAAGAGCTTTCTACGGATGTTTATGTTATCAAAACATTACTGTACGATGAAAAATTACCATAACAATAATAAATTAAGGAAAATAAGGTAAATATGAACTTGATAACTGATGAACAGATGGCGTACTTCAGCAGGCGGATGCGATTAGAGATTAACTTTATTACGGGGTCATCTCTATTGATGTGACCCCATTCCGCATCATCGTGCTATTGGCTCACATTATAATGTAAACTGATTGCACACAGCCGACAAAACTTGTGAGAATTATTACTTTAAACATTTTTTATGCTTCTATTCATTATTCATTAATATTATAATGTGATAAAGTGCAATATGATGAAGCTTCATAACCCGAATTTTATTTATTAAAAGTTAAGTAGATGAAGAAGTTTTTAAAGCTATCATAAAAACGCAGTACAACTAAAAAATAATTATCATTTGTTCATAGAAGAGAAGAAAAAAAAACCATAAAGTGGCACTTAAATGTAAAAAAATCTTACGTCTAAAAATAGCGATGTGTTAACATTAAGGTGATAAAATTATGATACAATATTAAGTAAACAAACTACTTTAAAATTGGTCAGCTTAATTTACAAAGTATATTTCATTTTTTTCCAGATAAAATGAATGCTTTCGTAAAGTATGTGGAAATGGCGTCGCAGTAGCCACAACAAACATGGCGGCTCCAGTGCACGAACCTTACCGGCGGGAAGCTGAACTTAGACCGCAGCACTCAAGAGATGGTTCAAGAGATTCTGGTATCTTTCACACCACTAAAGGCCTTTGGAACGCCCCTGGATTGAACAATTGCTTCTTGAATAGCGCTGTACAGGTAAGTTGTAGATTTAGTTGGTTCTTTATTAGATTAACTGGCCACAAAGTCTTTAAAAATTCACTAAACGACTTTGAAGGCTTTAGTAAAATTCTGCAATTACCGCGGTTATGTAAAAAAAGAATTAGGGAGGTAATTTGGCTGTTTAAGTTTTCAAATCTCTAAATGTGCATATCCCACGTTCCATCTCCAATGATGAAAGTAAGTATTCAGGGCCTTGATCTCAATTGATTTATAAACGAACATTATGAAGTATAGAATAACGGACGGGAGTAAAAAACCTATTAGTGGCAGCAATTTACTTGTGTCGAAGGTAAACATTAGGAGGCAAAAGCTATGACAATATTGGCTGGCACACGTATCTAACGGTGAGCAGAGGCCGGTTCATCTTTAAATATTGGTCTTTCAAAATTGAAACTTATGGCGATGAAATAAGAGTCTTAAAAAATCTGTCATGGTCAATGTTGTTGCCAAGAATCAGGGGTCGTCACTGACGTGACTTATGAGTTAAGAAATAGACTTATTATAACTTGAATTATCATAAACTGTTTTTCAAACCTTATTTGTTATTTATGCTTAATCAAGTTTTCATAACCTCCTTTGCAATGGGCAAAAATTTAGAGAAAGCATAAGTTAAAGTTCAGACGTTGTTGAAATAATAAAAAAAATGTATGTTCTAAATTTTTCAATCTCATCTAATTATAGGATTCAGACAAGAATTTATTAAAAAAGCAACATTAAATTTGAACATTAATCTTTCTATCTCCAATTTTAAACAATTTAATGTCACAAATTCTTTAGCATTCGAATACAACCCAAATTTACTAGATAGTGACGCTTTCAGTTAATCTTATTTCTAACAACCTTGTAGTCAGTAGGCTTTTACTGCACTAGACTAATCAGTAAATCTATGTTGCCATTAAGGAGATAGTTACGGTTGCCAGTGACGTACATTGGTTTGATACGCCAGCCGTTTAACTACTTGTATCAACGTACGTAGCAAAGGCGGTTCATTCCGCACTTACTCACGGTCTCGTTTCGATGATAAAATCACACGTAAATTGCATTTCTGTTTTGATCATGTCTTAGAAAGCGTTTCGCCTCTCATACTAGTCTACTGTTACCCTATTACTTCAATGTCAAAGCGGTCGTCGGTCTATGATTTAAATCATTCAAATGTTTTTGAAGTTGATAAATTCATGTCCAGTTTACATAATTGTAATTACTACACGGAAGAGGCGAGTGTGTACATAAAGAAAATAAATACATTGCTTCTGGTGCACGCAAAAATACCGTAATTTAAATTAATTGGTTAAAATTAAAGAAGAAAAGGACTGATGGAAGATATGTTGCTTTTTTCCACCAATAACATGAAGCAAACATGAATATAACAGCAAAAATACAGACTACCTGACTATACTGGATGCTTTTATTATTAGAGTTTCACTTTTTCCATGCCTATGTAACTTCGTGAAATATACAAGTACTTGTAGAGATTTTGACAAACATATGTAGAGATTTCAAGAGAGCTCGCTCACCTGCAACATTGTATGAAAATAGAAGAAAAAAGTAAACGTTAATCTCTACACATCTGTGAGTCTGTATCAAATGTAATAATCAGTCATACTTTCATTTTGCTCACGTTTACATTCTTTGTCCATTGAGCGTTAATAAAATTGTCTTCATACCTTTTTCAAACAAGTAAATTCCTTACGAAAGTGTGGAGAAAGATTTAAAGGAGCGTGAACTGTTGGCACGAGCGAGGAATGTAAGAAAAAAAGCAAAATCTGTATCGCGAAAGGGATTACATTAGCAAAGTTGACGCTCCAACGAAACGATTGCATTTGATGGATTACCACGCTTAAATGTGCGCACGCTCTAAGTGCGAAATGATGGCAACATTGAAAGGATTCTTCGATCGTTAACATACGAGCGGACTTTGTGAATAATATTTATCGCTTTTTAAATACATGTTACATTTCATTCGCAGAATTGTATTCTTTAAAGCTTTTAAAATATACTCATATAAGAGTAATGATATTCAATGAAAGTATATGTGATTCGTGCCTCTTATTGTTTAATTCTTATCCTAGCCACCGAAAAACGCTGCTTTCTAATTATAACTTTACCACGGGCACAATACTTTTATACAAATTTCACTTCCACTATAACTGTTTATACTAAATTACTAGGAGTGGTCCGAACAACGGCAACTACGCAATCCTATATACATATATATTCAACATCTCGTAGACAATAACATCTAGCGTGTGAATTTAATAACCTTAAAAGTTACACTTCTGAGATTCAAAATAACCCACCGCCCACGCACACAAAGGCATCGTTACAAAGAACTGGAACACGCGATACTTCTATAAAACTTATATTTTGCTTCTTTTTTCAATAATTTGTGTTACTGGACCGCACACAGCGGCTCGTATAAGTTCGATGTAAGGTCATTGAACTATAACAATGACGTAACCCATGTCTAATTATCCTGATAACACTTCCCTGCTATCTTACAACGGGTTCTTCAGCATTGTTCACACCTGTGTTCGTGTGATGTTGCCTCATACATCCTTTTCGTTGTTTACATTATGCTTAAATATCTGATAAGGTAATGCAATTTTAAAACATTTAAACCTTTACGACAAGTAGTTTGCAGGATATAATCTTAATACATAACGTAATATTTGACTTCATCTTTGTATAACGCGCAAAAAAAAAAACAAATTAGTAGCCTATGTGTTCTTCCAGACTATGTCCTATCTATGCCAAATCGTGATTCGTTGAGCTAAACTGGAGTTACCTTCTAAAAACATCCATCAATCAATCGCATTTATAACATCTATCTATATATATAAAAGAAAGTCGTGTTAGTTACACTATTTATAACTCAAGAACGGCTGAATCGATTTGACTGAAAATTGGTGGGCAGGTAGCTTAGAACCAGGAAACGGACATAGGATAATTTTTACCCCGTTTTCTATTTTTTATTCCGCGCGGACGGAGTCGCGGGTAAAAGCTAGTTAATAATAAATGAATTATTAATTTTATTCATCTTATTAATTAATAACAATTACCTTCGAGCTCCACAATTTACGTACATTTAACGAACAAAGAATGTAATATCCACGTTAATATTGTGTGATATAATTCTTAGCTATTCTTGCAACAGATCGTACTAATGTAATACATATCTTATTCATATTGTAAATCAATACTGTTTATTGTCTTTATTTCGTAAGTACTTCATTGTGTATAATAAAATTCCAGCGATCGCAAGTTGTAAACATCACCTAAATTCTTCTCACCTAAAAGTTACAGCATCAAAGAGATTCGTTTCGTATAACAGAACGGTACTGAGTTTGATTTCAAAGAAAGTTTTATTTGTACGTACTCGTAATTTCCGAACTCGCGACTTCTGTTTCCCCATATAAACAATTGTTATGACTGCGGCCCCGTTGAGCATTTCACACGAACAAGCAGACGCTTTAGCTAAGGAATGGCGTAATATTGCCAACAGTACGCATGTCTTTCCACATCACGTAAAGGGAACAGAAACATGTATTCGTTGTAAAAAGAAAACAAACAGAAATACTCCTGAAGTATACCACTCTAGCAATGATCGTGCTTAGACGGTTTTTATACAATCCTCTTTTAACAGGTGCGCATGCGCTTACGCAAGTTATTTTACTATCATTCGCCTCACGTTCTATTACTATTGCTTTGTTTACATACTCTTTAGAAGGTATATTATTATTAAAACTTAGGCAATGAGATCGTTCCTACTGTCTGTATAAAAGAGCTGCTTGAAAAATGAGATGGTCAAAACAACAATTTGTATTGTTAGATAAATGTAAACTCGTTATTAGTAAGGCGTTGTTCTCGCTTAAAACATTCCATCTCTTTTGATTAATGTCATCAGAACCATCAAGGGTTGTATACATCTTGTATTCATTGAACATTCTTTGTTCTTTATCTGCAGTTAAAATAAAGCATTTACTGTTATCAGTCTTCCGTGTTTCACAAGTATTCTGTCGTTTATAGATTTTTTAATCCTCGTTTTGTATTGTTGTTAAAGCCTTGTTGTTCTTAAATTGCACATTTTGTTTACTTATTTATGAAGTTGTTTTTACCGTAGTCTAAGGCAACACATTCCTGGCAGTACTGATTGCAAGAGCCTGTAAATATTCATAATTATAGACTCACCGATATAAACACAGCAAGAGCGGTGGCGTAACATTGAAGTGGTTAGTGACATCAAAAATCAATACATAGTATAAAACAAAGTCGCTTTCGCTGTATGTCCGTATGTATAGATCATTAAAACTACGCAACGGATTTTGACGCGGTTTTTTTTAATAGATAGAGTGATTCTTAAGGAAGGTTTGTATGTATAATAAATGCATAATATAGTAGAGAAACACTGATAAATTTAAAGGTTTCTAATGTGAACGCTGTGAACGTTGTGTATAAGGACATTCTGTAGTAGGTATATTTTGCATTGCACCCGTGCGAAGCCGGGGCGGGTCGCTAGTACTATATAATAAGTATAGTCAAAAATACTAAGTATACGCAGAACTATTTTGTGGTATATGGGGGCACGGCCTAGCAGTACCCACAAAAATATCGAAAAATTGTCATATAATTGAAAAAAAAAATTTTAAACGTCAAAATTACACTTTTACATACGTACATTAACAAAAAAATTATAGAACTATAACTTACGAGAAATAGTGTGTTCATAAAGAGAAGTAGCAAAAAAGGCATTCATCTATAAAAATGTACATTACATAATAACATGTTAAATAAAGTAGATATTTGTATATAGTAAAGATAGCAATTCATAGCATAAATGTCAGCGTATGCATCCATAGCTTATTTTACGGTTGCAACTTATGTCTTAAACAAATAAGTATATAGGAACGTTGGTTTTACATGTTACAAAGTTGCCAAAGGTTACTTACTACTTAAGAATAATTGCTACATCGTTGTGAAAATTTATTGTCACAGAATACAAAACGTCGGGCCGTTCTGCTATTAAAAATACTTAAGCTCAAATTAAAATTTTGACTATTAAATTCGTGATTGAAAAATATACAACTCTTATATTTGTGTTCGCCATTTGCTATTTTAAATAATATTTTATCATATCAACCTATAGTTAAAGACGTATCCTTTTCTTACGCAGTCCTGTTTATGACATTAAAACAAACCGAAGCTTCATTGAATGTTAATAACACGACCATTCGGCATTTTGTGTATTATGAGAGATTTTATAATCCATATTTATGTTGTGTTGTTTAATTTTGGGCACGTAACCTGTATCCAATAACACAGAGCATCAATAAACTTCGTGACACGCTCCACGGCTCGCCGACAACAGAGAATATGAAATTAACTTGTAGTCAAGTGGAGCCAGACGTTATATGTAATTTATTCATGCAAATCGTCTTCTGTGGGAACGAAGCAAACATCTTGATCAGCTCTTACTATGCGTCCCTGCATTAGACTATATTTAAAGCGTGTCTTATAAATATTGATTGCACGATTCAAATAATTAAATAGTATAATTAATTTAATTAAATTCATTGGCCAGTTTACAATAAGTACTAACGGCTTTGGCAGCCGTCAAGCCTTTGTGTCTTTCAATATTGCTAAATCAATAAAAGTCTATGTTGTGTTTTGCTAATTGATTAACCTGAACAGACCAGATCACAATATTTTTTTAATTTTCATAATTAATATTATCTTTTACTATCTATCTGCAATCTATACTTATTTATTAATATGTGAATTATTTTAAAATGTTATTTCAGCGTGAATGAAAAGAAGGAAAATCTTTTGCTAAAATCGTGCTCTGTATAAAGGTTTTATTGTATTGGCAATTTATTTATCAATAGTGATTTATTACGCAAAGTTTTTTTATGGCTCATTCTATCTAAGAATTGAGATTCCATCTTGCGCTTCTTAGTTTATTCCCGTCATATCCGTCGCTCGATAGTTTTTGTAGCAAATGTTAGAGATGTTTGAGCGTACTCGTATATTTAATTGATTTAAACCGAATAGCGGATTTTTTATGGTATCAAATTCATGGTATCATTTAAAAAAAATTGCATTAGTCGGGTTGAACTTCTGAGGTGGGGCTAAGACGGTAGGGTCACGGGTCGGCGCCTCCGGAAGGAACAATCGTGGGAACCTCACACGATGCCCTTCTTTAATTTAATTTCTTGATGCATCCATGTTGTAATTACTTTATCTACTTGCATAGGGAAGAATGTATCTTATCGAGTTTTGGAACTAGCTAATTAACGCAGGTGTTACGGTCGTTTTTGTATGGAATTTTAGTCCTTAACATTTTCTGTAGATAATTTTTTGGAACGAAGTTCCTTATCGCGCGTTGTGAAAGGGGGCTAGACGGAAAAAATTCTTACGAAAAGTTGTCACGACACTTTTTGCTATAGTAAGTATGTTAACGACGAATGAGCGCTACTTCACCATGGCAACGACGTGACAATATATAACGAAAATTCATAGAAATAAATTGTACTTCTTGTGAAGACTTAAGTTTTTTATTCATAGAATAAACATTGGTTCCTTCACTAATTAATCGAAAGTAACTTCGTTCCATCCGGGTGTCCCTTGACACGTCAAGATGGGTCCAGAAGTTCCGGAGATTACCCGGAACAAACGCAGCCTTGCTGACAAAAATGTACAGATAGACAGACACACAGGCAACAATTTTTTTTTTTTTTGTTACCAGCATCGCAAATCGCAATAGTAAGAAATATGCCTTTTTCTCTATAATACATACGGACATTTCAATTTTATTAATATGAAAAGATTATGTTTGTCTAAAAGTGAAAATAAATGTTAGGTATGCTATTTTTATTGTAGATACAGTTTTTCGTCTGACTAAAAATAGTTAAACAATGTTCCTTAAAGTTCCCTTGAGACCAACGGAGACGGAACACAAATTGACAAATTATGTCATCTTAATTTTTTCATAGCGTGTAATTTTGAGACAATTCCGTTTTGGACCACCGTGATACCTCCGGAAATGGGTAAAGGCGATCCGCTGAAATAATTTAGCTCTTCCTACTATCTATAATGATTTGTGTTCTAATGTTAAAATAATTAGAATATCAACATTTGTTTGTTACGTTCTAATCATGTTTTATAAATGAATTGTGAGAAAGTTTCGTTGGGTTTGCATGTGTTAATGTTCCATTGTGGGTCGGCGGTGCATACAGTGCGGCGGGGAAATGTGTGAGAATTGAGATCTGGATCGGTGCGGTGTAAATAAATGCTAATGTACCCGCGCTACCTTCTACAGATTTGTCAGTAGACATTATCTAACGATTGCTTGTTACAAGAGGTTACGAAATCGATGAATGTGTCGTTGTTATGCGTAACGATTAGCACGTTTGAAAATAGACTATTGGGTGCAGATACAATGTACGCTATGTGAAGAGCATCCATATACTTTCTTTTCATATAGTTTTATTAATTGGAAATTTAATTTTTTCTTACTTCTAATACGCCAAGAAAAGTTTTAGGAAAGAGGATGTGATAACCGTATGAAATTGATTTTTAACAAAAGCAGGGTTTCGCGTCATTGGGTCGACGTCGCGGAAGGCTTATTGTTTAGTTTAATCATCCCCTTTAAACATTTAACGCTCTATTGGACCTTTTGATACACTTGACTTTCAACGGGCTATAACTTGGAGGTACTTATGTATTTCAAACTTATGTATTACTTGATAAATCTTTTCTATGAAGTCTTAATCAAACTGAGTTTTCAATTTACTTTTTGCAATTTTTGTCAATAAAAAAGCTGCTTTCTTACTTATTTTCTTAATCTTTTGCACTGTGACTTCTTTCTCCTGGCACACTCGGTGCTCGTTGAACCGTATCTCCTCGACCCCCGACTTGTGATGACTCAGCAGTATCGTTGGATTCGGTGCGGCGTGTGACTAACCGCGGAAAAAACCACCATTGTTCGTAAAACATTGCTCGTGAAGCGACCGTTGTACGTTATTCCTGACAAACTTTATAGCTTCTAATTTCCACGTAGCCTTTAAAAAAATGAGGTTTATTACTAGAAGACTTAGAGATTATAAATAACAAGTTCTTATTGTTGGTCAGTCTTCAAATAGATTTACTTTAAGTACAGGGACAATATTGTTCTTTCAAAGAAACTTTGTTACTTATTTATTACAAGTAACATTAATTTTATATGTTTGAGTGACTTCTTAAAGTTATGAAAGAACGTGGGAGAGAAATAAACAGCTAGTTACGGTAGCGTAACCAATTCTAATCTCAGCGTCGGAGTCATATCGGGGCGCGGTCTCAGGAGTGAAGACGTGTGGGAAGGGCAGCCAAGCAAGACTCCGGCCATGGCTGGGTAGCGATCTAATTACTGGACAGGTGGCCGGTCAAAGGTTGTCCGTAACTTGCATACGATTCCTATTCTAATGCACTGAGAATGTTAACTTTTATTCTCTAATACTGGCACAGAAAAATTACTGTAATTTTATAGTTCAGGTGCGTGTTAAAGTTTGCTATATGTGGTCAGTGTTTGCAAAGTTCACATAATTATTTCCAGCAACTTGTGTTTGTGGTTTTGTTTTGGTTTTTTTTTAATAAAAACAAGCCACAAGGATAGTCGAAGGAAGAAATTTTATGCAACTCGACTTAACTTTTATTGCACTTACACAGTAAGCTCTGAGCAACTCTGCGCTGCTCTGAGCATGCTCCAACCGAATCATTCACAATTTATTGGATGTGATATACATAAACGCAATTGTATAGTTTTATGATAGAGGGTGACTGTGGGATCGCGGTCACTTCATTCTTCTCGCTCGAACCTAAAACTACTACATTTATTGTGGTTACTGAGTAGAGTACTATTGGTATTTTTTTTAGTTTTGTAGAACTTTTTTTTTTTTTAAATATTTTAAACGTTTTATTAAATTTATACGTGTATAAGCAAAATAGTAAGTTAACCTATAAAGCTGCAACCTAACAACCGAATCAATCAAAAAAGAGTGCGTTTTAATGTCACCAGAGACAGTATTAACAATGTCTAGATTAGCTAGTAGTTATTTCTTGTATTATAGTAGTTCTATTTTAAAAGTCCATCGAAATATATTTCAATCTATTTTACGAAGAATATACTCGTATGGACAACAGTTGAGTAGGTGTGATTCTCCCACGAGTCGGCGCCTGCGCAGCTCAGCCAGTGCGAGTCGAGATCGCCGTGAGAAGTCATACCACTGGTTGCGCTTCATAGATTCCTTATTACATCGCTGTAATATACGATGTTATAAAAACTTACGCCTACGTCACTTATTTTGACGTTTGATGCACAAATAAAATCCATTTTATTATGATTATTAAAGTGATTACTATTGAAACGCTATTTCTATTAGTATAACAATTCAATTGTTTGTAACGCGAATAAAAACAGTATTGTGTTTATTTAATTGCTCGTTAGTACGTGCTAATTGGTCCTTTAACTTATACTGCAATCTTATACATAATAAAAACATAATGTATTAGATGTTATAGATTAATTTAAGCATTCCTTCACGCTCGCTTTCTACGTGACGTATTAGTAGACAGCGAAATTTCTTTTTCGTCGCCAACAACACCTATCTAATTTCAATGTGGGTGAAAATCCTTTCTGTGCAACTCATTACTGAACAAAACCAATCTTGAAAGAATTGGTTTAGTGTAGAGATTTAACAAATTGTTCTCTGTTATATGCATGAATGAAAGTACCGTGAGAATAACGTAGAGTTATTATGGATCTTAATACAATAAGGTGTTTGTTTGTAATACCATGCCTGGAAAGTTTATCAATCTGGGAAATACTAACGAACAAAACAATAGCTTCTCGGCAACGATGCGCCTCCTTCGCCAACTGAGCTCAACGAAAACAAATCACATACGTGAGTAAATCGTGCAAGATCAAATCAATCAAAACGTATTGTATATTGCGATATTTTAGGGCTTTTGAACCCATGGCAACGTAAAGAGAAGAATATACCATAAACAGTGTGTCTGTGTGACAGATTTGAGAGTACATTTTTTACAAAAATTTCTAATTTACCAAGTTTTTTTGCGAATTATTTAAATCTTTTCTTTCGACTAGGTAACGGCAAAATACGTTAACACTATTATTGCAGATTTTGATTTGACAGGCGCTACGTTGATTTACTGCAGACGCGGTGATCCAGTAAGAATAATCTAAAGATTATGATAACTTTTAAAATATGGATAAAAATTACTTGTAAAACCAATCCTAGTTACATTTTTAAAATAAGTATATTCAACTATAATATGCCAGTTTGATTAGATTTAAGACAATATCAAGACATAAGCAAATCTATTTAAATACCTACCTGAGACTAATGCAATATGTAACGACGTAGAATCATAACTAGACGAACAGTGTGTCTTTTTGTATTGTTTATCGGTTTTCTTTATAGGCTTTCTCCTATATTTAGACGATTCTTTAACGGTAAACAACTTTTGTGTTAAGTTTGAGCTTCCACTTAGCACAAAACTTGTTTTGGTTTACTATGACTTACTACAGACTCGTACGGTATAGTGTATAATGTAATTTTCATTCAATAATAGTCCTTATGCAAATTAGTTTAGGTTTGTTTTAGAATAACGTAAGTAGCGACTTCAAATCATCAAAATACGCCGTGAACATGAGATAGCAGCTTTAAAGACAAGAACAAAGTATAGAAACCGGTCAAAATTCGTGTTGAAATTGTAAGCACGTGTGTTTCTGGCGTATGGGCAGAGTTTGTGAGTGCGTTGTATTCAACATGGTCAGTTAAATATAATTGGGAGAGATTTTTTTTTTATTAATGGATGTCTAGCTACGTTGATTAACAGATAGTTTTTTTTTCTCTCTAATAAAGTAAATGTACTCTTTTTAAGGCTACGATGTGGCTTCCAGGACCTACCTAGGAATTACCTGGTATTTACTCAGTACTTTCATGGTTAGAGTAATAATAATAATAGGTAACTCTGCGTACGGCTAAAATAATTTGCCTTTCTTTTTTTTTCCTTTATCCGTGACAAAGATCAATTCATGACAGTGGTCTATCCTTTAGATGATCCTGTTCGGGATTATGAAAAAACATCTCTGACTCTATGTAAAATGCCTGTGGAAATGAGAGGCAATATTGTTACTTTCTTATTATATTGCCGACGTTAATGTGTTTTCAATTTCCATAAACACACTTTTATCTAATCGATTTGCCGTTAACTGTCTTAGTTGAAAGCATCGCCCAGGGTCGCCTTAGAACCGGTTGTTAAGAAATAAAAGAAGACTGTAATTGGTTTTGGTCCATTACGAGAGATGCAGAGGGAAGCGTGAAACGTCAGATTGTATTATAGTTAAGAGAATATTACAGGATTATGGATCATTATAAAAAAAGGTTACGTTGTACCATTTCGGTGCTCGAGATTAATTTTGGACCATAGTTAAAAACAGGAAAAAATTATAATGTATAGATAATTGGTTTGAAGCAGTTAATAATACATTTTCATAGCTTAAAACAAGATGCTAAATCGTAGAATAATTTTCTTCAGGTGATCAATCTGTACAAAAGGCTTGTAAATTTCCTACCACTAATATAGGAGAGTATTGTGTAACAAACGTTGAAAACATTTTAGGCGTACGTATATTTTGGTTTTAACTTTTACTTTCAGTGAAAGTTTGAACACTCTGTATGTAGGTACAGACTAATACTTGCGATGCCATTTCCATGTGTTGGAATCACATCACACGTTTCTTAATTCATATCTTTACTATACCGCGCTATGAAATAACTCAGATTATTTTATCGCATACATTCCTAAAGTGGGCCTAAAATTAGTTCATTTCTAAATTACACAATCTCAAAACAAAAGTATAATCGTAGTTTTTCATTAATACTATTGTGACTTTAAACATATACAATCGACAGCAAGTCACGTACATAATTTCTAAGAATGTTAGTATAAATTCTAAAGAAATATCGAAGTATTTATTATAATTTACGCATTATGAGTAATAACATAATTGTGAAAGTAATGTGTAATGAGTTTGACAGACGTTGATTATCACAATTTGTGTAATGTCGACGCGCCTGCCGTGCCGTTGCACCTATAGTTCCTTTGACTATAGAGAAACGGACTTGGCTAAGAGCCATCGTTGTACTAGTTCAATTTTGTCAATTTTCGGGTGAGGTACAGACGATAATCACACAGGTACACTCATGCACTTACGTAAAATTGCAACGTCTCTATGATTTTTTTTTTATTTGGTATCAAGTTGACTCAAAAAGTTTTGTTCGATTTTTGCCAAAGGGAATGTTCGTGCGTGACAGGTCCAGTCTCTAAACAGTCAAAGGCTGTAGTTAGTAGTAATGACATGGCTTCGCACTCGCTCACGGCCCTGGATTTTTTATTAATGTAATTCTTTCTACATTCTTTACCGCGAGGAATGTTGCGACAGGCCCTAAACATAAGGCTTCTATGTCTCTGACTCAATAATGATTTGTAAGGACCGGACAATTTGCTATACGTTTCATTTGTGAAACACAAACAATTAAATTCAAACTAAGGCAAGTTTAAAATAAGATATTTTAAGTACATTAGTAAGTCTGGGTGGTACTTTCAGCCTTCAATTTTAATACATAATTACTACTAATAAACTTGTGTTCCTGGTTTGAAATTAAAGGTGAATTGAAATTCTTGTAGGCATGTTATTATGACCAGACGGCCTAACAAGAACATTTGCGCGAAAGTATTCATAACGTCATCGACAAAGCCTTTTACAAATTTTGACATATGTTTTGTCGATGACGTTACGTGAAAGCATATCGCAAATATTTGTTATAGACCCTCAGAAACATGCGGTTTGCTCACTGTACGTATATTATTACAAAAGGACGAGACAAGTAGGTTTATGAAACAAAATCTTGCCCAGCACAGTTTTGTTTGTCGTCTAATGATATAAATGGCACGCATTGTTTTAAGTCATATGCGGAACACAAGAATGCTTTGTAATAAACTGCAACCTATTTATAAAAATATATATTTCTATCTATCCTTTAATCATAGATATATGATGGATTAAAATCTATGTCAACCAAGAATTGTTATACTAAAATAATTTAGGAACAATATTGTAAATTATGTCATACTCATTAATAAATTAGATTAAAATAGCTTATTTATTGGAATGTAATCTACAAAAAACGCAAATGAACTGGTAAATTGCATACTTAGAATAAATAATAATGAGCCTTATTTTATATGACTTTGTTTTAGTAGGTACAAGACAGTTAAATATATAATTAACTTACACCCTGTAGAAGAATCAAAGAAGGTATGTGTTAGATGTCTTACTCTCTTTTTCTCTATCTTAATGCCGCCCTCACAGTCGTAAATTGGTCATAAAGGGAGATCCATAGTGTAGATTTCTTCTACTTAATCTACATTTACAAAGCCACTTAAAATCGCGTTTGTCAACTAATTTTAAACATTCACACTTAACGAATTATAATAATCATGTTTTTCATAATAAGTTACGTAACTTAAGATAATTATTAAGGTGTCAGTAGTAATGTTTCAAAGTTAACAAGGCGCAAGCACGTAATTAAGGCGTCGACGCAATTACATAGGAATTGAAACGAGCGTACAACTATCTTACCATATACAAACTCTTTGAACCTAAACATAGTTAACCTTAATTGTTAGTATAGTATTTATATTATCTGCGCATTAAGTGAACATTGTACCATGTTTGGAAATAACTTTAAAAAAATATATATTTCGATTTCGAATGTAGAAGAATAAGACCAGAAACAGATTTTTATTTGCTTTTGATGGGCAGTTATTTTTTATTTTACATAAAAATTACGTACATAACCGAATTGTATTTATAAAAATTCATGAGCAAAAAGTGCGCTTGAAAAGATTTTCTGCTTTGTTTAGGGTTCATCTTACAATAATCCCTGTTGTACATTCGCTCTTTTCTTTGATGCACCTGCCACAGCTTACTGAAAAGGTATATTCAAACTCCCTCAGGTATAAATAGATATATGTATACCCGTCGTATACGCTTTATTATATCTCGATGTCTAGAGACTTCATTACAAAAAGTATTCATCATCTTTTTCATTACGTTGCATTTTTTATTTAGTCCAATCGTATGCTCTATCAAATACATCCTAAATTCAGTAAAATAACCATTAATTAACAAAAAGGAAAATTTAAAAAAGCATACGTATCATATCAAATTATATAAAATGAATAACAGGTTTAAGATGTCTTTGTTTTATTTTTCGACACAAGCAGGATAAGTTGTATTCCCGTGTCCCAAAACAAAATGGCCGCTAAAGCCTTCGCCCGGGACCGTAGACGGAGTTGAATCCGTAGCGGTCGGCGGCTGTACCGGACTGGTGTTTCGCCGTTACACCGCACCGCGCCGCGGCGCTGTGATCGCCGGCGTCGTACGCGCATCGTTACACTCCCACGTACGATCTCTTATTGTAAACACTGTTCCGATGTAGAGTTTCCGTTTCGTAGTGTTATTAAAGATTATTGACAATATGGAAGTACTGATCGTGAAGTGTATTGTGTTGTGACATTTGATCGGATTATTTACGAGGGTCGAGTAAAATGACGAAAGCTAAAATGAACAAAAGCAGCGCGCTCTTTCATAGCGCGAAGGTAAGATTTAATATAGAAAACAATAAATAAAATAATCACAAACATAAATGAAATTACTTGTTAAATAGTTAACTATTTATAGTGCTATTGCTGTATAAATTAATACTTTATATGTCCGTATGTTGATGGCATTGTAATACGTAAACAATTAACTTTCATTTATCTTAAAGCAGTTTTGTGCACGTGTGTCAATCTTTCTTAAGTTCCGAAAATAGCACGGTGTATAATAATTGAATCCTGGCCGGTTTTGTGTCGATGCCTCGGCCGTGCATCCCGAATCGTCTCCTTATTCCCCTAAATTTAAATTAAACGATGTTCAACGAATAATGATATAAGAAAGCTAAACTTGTACTCATTACATTCTATTAGCCAATTTCACTTTCTTTTTGTGGTAAAAAAGTTATTAGTTCATTTTAACTATTTAGTAACGTGGTATTATTATTATTTTCATGTAATATACTAATATTAAAATTACTCGAATCCTATATCATAATAACGTTCTATACAGACATTTAAATCCTTCAAAAACCTACCTGGACCTCATATTTTCCATTATCCCTTCGCCTTAAAACGCCCTGTAAAAGACATCAACGGACGCGAGCGAAAGAGAAGGTATATCTGAATCCAGTTTTCACGTTTGCGGAAGTGAGACAAATGCCGACTGTAGTAATTTTACTCGTAGTAGTTTGTTTGTAATTATACGGACTGGGATTTCGTGTATAGGTATACATTTAAGTACAGGTAGGGTCCGTTTCGGATGGCCGATCCCCCCATTTCAAACAAAAAAGGGATGCACCACTTAGGGAAGTTTTGTCGAAATGCATTTAAAATTTACGATGAGTAACTTTTAAAGTTTCATGTTTTTGTCTCGTTTCGGAACAGTGAGCGTCAATTAAGCGTAAATGAAGTAACCTTAATCTCTTCATTTCAAATAGAGTTCAACATAAAAATAAGATACTGAAGCCACTAATAACTTTACAATACATATCCACGAATATGAAGCATTTCACAGAAAGATAAAACAATGACCGTTCAAAGTAAATGAATTTAATTCTGCAAAGTTGGCAAATTTGCAATAAGCTACATTTTATTGAGTCGGCGTCATTATATTAGTCGTGGGCGTAAAAAGCGAATTGCTTGAGATATGATTATTTCTGGGAAATCGAGACCGCGTGTTGACCGGTTCTTCAATGGCGGCAACCAATGTCTCGTATGACCTGACTCTGGTCAAGCGTATAAAATTACTTACATATTATATTATATTATAGAACATAACTTGCTTTGACAAATTGACTTGTTTAAAATTATTATTTAATTCGCGTAAAACATTTCTTTAATACATAAAACTTAATACCATTAAATTATTAAAGTAGAACTTTAAAGTTCAATCGTATCGACCCAAATTTACTTTATAATTATTTTTACGACTGACCCATTTTCTTATAGAATACTAGACCATTATAGTAAGATTTTTCCATATCTTTTACAATTGAATATACTCGTATAATTTTTACTTAAAGCCACATTCTTAACCGGTAACTAGTGACCAGTTTATTTTACCGCATTTTATATAACTTAAAAGAAAATTAATACTCAAAACGACATCGAAACAGACTTAAAATTATTGTAGAAAATTACCACTTACAGTCACCTTAATACACGCTTATTATGTATTTAAAAAATTCTTTTAGTGTTAGTTGCAAAAATCTTGGCTTCCTGTTTAATAAGTCGTACTTCAAGTCTTCAGCCTTTAAAAACTTGTTCAATACCTCAACTTTATGTTTTTGCTTCATTTTAACAGTGGAAAAAAGGTTAAGTTTTGTTTAAAAAGGTTACATTACATCTCATTCCGATATTACATTTAACGAAAAAGAGAAAACCAAACAAAGTAGTTATTATGTGATAATCTTTACTTAATATAAACATAATAAATATATCATTGGCGTATTATATAAAATCAATTTCCAACTATTACCTCACGTTATATTGGTAATATGTCGCAGAAAGTGTGAGAAGTGTACGATATTGCATAGGCGGGCGGATGTTTGTATCAAAAGAGCTTCCTTTATTTTGTTAGTCAAACATTATAGATTATGTCATATGTAGGCATATACTATAAACCACTGCCAATCAAATTTTAAGTTAAAGAGTAACAAAACGGAAAAACAACATTTTTGGTACCCAACTTCTTTAAATTTTAAAATCAAGAATTACTACTACTGCTATAATAAAAAATAAATTACGATTTCTATCATCAAATACCTAAATTAAAAAATATATAAAATATGCTTTTAAAAATAGCGCACAAAAATGATTAATAACCGGTCTTTTTTTCTTTTTTTTCATTCATCAATGAACTTTAAAGATATTGATCTGTGTACAACTTGTATTTCTTACTGTTAAACGATATTTATTCAAAGCGTAGCTAACAAAAGCAAAAAGTGTTGCTGCGTTTGATACACGAACTCGCAATGTTTTCTTTGGCTACTTTAACAAAGCGTGACCAATGTTACGGTACAGTTGCGTCACAGATTCGCAGACAGTTGGTATAATTCGTGAAATTACTTATCCTAACAAATTGCCTTACTTTTCTAATTAAAAAGTAGCAAACGCACTTTACTTGATGGTAAGTAATCTTATTATTTAATACATATATAAAAAACGTTAATCGTTATTCATACTAAATCGTTAAATTACGAGGAATTGGTTTGTAACGATCAATTTTAACCTTATATTTAACAAATATTAGTCATCAATTTATTTCAAAATCTTACAAGAAATAACTGCTAAAGCGATACCAAAAAACTTCGTTCCAAAAAGTTTTTAATAAACAAACAACAAGCGTTCGATTCCTTGTGAAATAGACATAGCTTAAGCAGGTGCAAATTTTGCTCTAAAGGTTGCATTGTGTCATCAAGTCATGCAGCGAAGTTATGAACAGGTAAAAAGTTTAGGAGCGTCACTTCCGGAGGGGAAGTGCACTAGCTATTTTTTGATTCAAATTCACTTCCGTCGCCACTCGCTCAATTGTGGCAAACTGCGAAATGGGGTCATTTATCATAATATCATTATACTTCGTGCTTAAAATCTTTGTATGGTTGTCTTATTATATTTTTACTGCATTCTCATAAGCAACAAGTTCAAACATAAAATTCTACCAATCCCAATAAAATGTACGGAAACTGCTTACCTTGTATGTTAATCTATTAGGAATAATCGTGCATCTATTAGAATAATGTACAGTTGTGTGAAAAATGTTAATAGTTGAATTTTAGAATGATATTTTTATCGTCATTGTACTTATATAATATTTATCAGACCAAAGAAAGTATGGATGGATTGTGTGAAAGAGGATATGCGTAAGAAGGGGGTAAATTCAGATATGACGGCTGATAGAGATGTATGGAGGAGTAGTACATACTGTGCCGACCCTCCATAGGGATAAGGGCAGGTTGATGATGACTTATATAATATTTATCCTTAACAATTAAACAATATTGTGTCCTTTGTAAAAAATAGATCATACTAGTATTTATGTATACTAGCTTTTATCCGCTACTTGGTCTGCGCAGAATAAAAAAACGGTGAAATGTATGTATTTCACACATGTATATTTCCAGGGTAATAGGTAGTTTATGTGTTCTTCCAGACCGTATTTTACACCTATACCAAGATCTACTAAGCCGTTAGTACCTTCTAACTAACATCCATCCATCTAAGCATTCGCATTTATAATATACTAGCTTTTACCCGCGACTCCGTCCGCGCGGAATAAAAAATAGAAAACGAGGTAAAAATTATCCTATGTCCGGTTCCTGGTTTTAAGCTACCTGCCCACCAATTTTCAGTCAAATTGATTCAGCCGTTCTTGAGTTATAAATAGTGTAACTAACACGACTTTCTTTCATATATATAAGATAGATATACAGAAGTTAGTTTATTTATTAGTAATATTTAGGTTATGTACATTATATTTCGATTAAGATGAAAGATATCACTATTCCCACGCGAGTCACAAGCCATCAAATTGTGGTTTTCATTCGTTGATAATAAATTCAGTATGCACCGCATCAGTGAGTTCCTCGTGTAAAGATACTTTTCCCCTCTGTTCTACTGCTTTTCTTATAATGGGAACTACGTTAATGAAGCAATATCTCTACACAAAAAACATGTAGTTAATACACGACCGAGAATTGATCATGTTCTTGTTAAGTACTATGTTGTAATGCAGTTTCAAGATCCCTGCGTCGTCGTGTCTAATCTAAGCTGTGTAAGATTATCTGTATTTTTGCTCATTTTGATTTAAAATATTTTTATAGTGGTTGTGTGTGATTTTTTAATGTGTTTTCAGACTAAAATTAAAGTACCTATATAGTTTTAACTAAGCAAAGTAAAATGTTTAATGCTGGTTGAAAATAATTATAGAAAGGTTTAAATGTTTTTTTTCATATTAAGAAAATAATTAAACTTGAGAAAAACTGTTTTATTTTATTATTTCAGAGAGCTTATATTTAACTATATTATACTTAGTATTAGAATTGCCATATGAACTGTTATTTAGTGGCTAAGTCCCGTTATAACACGCGCCACGCTCGCCGACATAACTCGTTAAAAGCTAGAGTACGACAGTGGTTCTTAAGCTGTTCAGAATGTTAAAACCGGATTTATAGGAGTTATTTCATATTTTAAGATTAACACTTAGTAGACAATATTTGAGAAACGCTGGCTTAAATAAATTAAAAATTACATCCATATATAGTTTGTGAAGTATCGGGCATAAAAAGTATCTTATCAGTGCAAACATTACTTAGTCCTGTTCTCGAAATCATCAAGTTTCGTTATCTATTTCTCCTCATGCGTGTATTAGCAACTCAGCTAGTCTTCACGAGTCAAGAAAAAAAAAGCCCCTTACACAAAAGACAGTTCGCCGTATAGATAACATAATTTAAATAAACCTTAAATATTATTTTTAAAGACACATCTGTATTTACTTGAAGAATCTCCAAATGTACTTATGATGTACTGTGACATTAACACTGTACTTTTAAATATAGAAATTAAAATACAATTTCATAGCTAGCAAAGCAGCCATGTTCAGTACGCTTTCATAGTTACGAGTATTATCAAGTAGTGTTTAAACATTTAGAATTTTTTGAAAGTGATAAGCCAATATAAAATTTCCGCCGTATTAAAAATATAACTTGGTGTAATTTGATTATTTCACCGCCAAAGACACAGGTAACAATCGGTGGAAGTTTAACGAGTATTCCGGGTAGGTACGTGACTTATAAAAATCAGCATTAATACACTGTACGATACTTGATGCCGTTTCTCAGAAGTCACCATAATGCCATCAAGGCGGTGCAGTAGAGCTTACAAAGTGTAGCCTTGCCTCTTGGACTCTATCATAAATTATGTAATTTTATCTATTGTTAGAGACAAAAATCAACACTGTGCCGGTGTATCGGCGCAGCACTAGACATGTCAAATATCAACGCTTACGTCGCCTCACTACAGCTATCTGACACTTGGTTTTTGGTAACTTTAGCGCGCAATTCGCTCGAGATGATCTTGACTAATAATTCTCTAAAACTATAGAACACTTTACAAACAGTTCTTTTGAAAAAAAAATCTTCCTTGCAATTTAAAAATAACAACAAGGTACTTTAATAAAACAAAAGCATCATAACTTCTGTGCGGTTCACTCTGCACAAAAATAAAAACAAACGTGAGATAATTTGGAGAGAAACATCAGTGTCTAAGTCCCGACATCTGCTCAAACGGGTTGGTAGCACCTGCTCGCCAGACGCCCGAAACAATCGCAAACACCACGCATCGCTCACATAGCAGGTGATCCGCCGTTCAACTATCCAGAGATACCTCAAGATAGATAAAATTAAACTTATGATGAACTTTAATATATATAGTTTACTGAATCGAAAGATTTATATCTCAATTCAAATGCGTTTTGTAGTTTAAATAAACCGCTTCAATTTAATAAAAAAATAAACGTATTAATAAAATAAATAATAATATTTAAACTACTAGCTCTGTGATATACAAAAGTAAAAATTATGCACGTTAGCGTTAACGTGTAAAAGTAGATTTAATTTAGAAATTTTGAAGAGTTTTGAAAAGAAGTTTAGAAGTTAGATGTATTGTTAAGTTCAAAAACATAACGTCTTCACAGATACCAAGAACCTGAGAAGTTTTATAAAGTTTTTAGCCGACTTCAAAAAGAAGGAGGTTATCAATTCGACTGAATTTTTTTTTTTTTTTTTTATGTGTGTTACCGCGAATCTCCGTCCCTGGTGGTCCGATTTTGATAAAAATTATTTTAATCGAAAGGAAGTGCTTGCAGGTGGGTCCCATTTTTTTGTTTTTTTTTTTAAATAACTAGAAGACTAGTAGATTTTGAATATAGCTTCAAAATTTGTTGCGAAAATTAGGGACATTTTTGCTTTCAGCGCTTACGTAGGCTAAACTATAAGACCTACATCAAAATGACGTATGGCGAATTGTAGCTCTTTAAATGTGCTAAATAAAAGTCCGCGATAGCATATATCTATCTTTTATAGTTTTCTCACAATAACCATTCTTTTCTTTACGAAACATTAATTAAATTCTTGCCCTATTTCCGACGCTATTATTCAAGTTCAGTATTAACCCTTATGTAAATAAATATGTTCATTATCAAGAGAATTTAATGTAGATTATATTTGCAATTGAAACTATATCATTCTGTCTAATAGTTTAGGAGATATCGTAAGAATAAAATTACGCGGAAACGAAAAATGCTACATCGCGTTACAATGAATAGCACAAATTTGCTTTCTGGGCTTACGTAGGTCAAACTATATGACCTACATTAAAATGATGTATCGAGTAATTATAGATCCTTAAATTTGCTAAATAAAAGTCTCAGGTGGCATATATCTATCATCTATGGATGTCTCACAAAAACCATGTTATTATGAACAAACTTCGATTAAATTGCACACGAAAAACAGCGTCGTAAGCTTACGGCGCTATTATATTATATTCGATATGAATCCTTATCCAAATAAATATGTTTGATGGCTAGAGTATTAAATGCAGATTACATTAGCCTTTAAACTATGTAATTCTGATCAATAGTTTGGAAGATATTAAATTATTAAATACTACGCGCATTCGAAAAATGCTACTGCGGCGCGCGGCTGGACAAAATTAAAAGCACGCTACGATGTATTAGTTCGTTAATTTTCAATTTGTATACCGATTTTGATAATTATTTCATTGTTTAAAGGATAAGTGGTTATCTGGTGTACTCTAAATTAGTTTTTGAATTGAAGTACACACATATTAAATAGGAAAGTCCTTTTCTTTATTTGTCTTATTTATGTCCTTATACGTATTAAGGAAATTTGTAATTAAACTTCAAATTCACTAAAAATTGAGAAATAAAACAAACATTTTAAGAAAAAAAAATAGCCGACTTCAAAACAAAAAAAACTATCTCAAACAAAATGCGCTCAAAAGTAACTTAAAAAAAAAACAATTTCAAACAAAATGCACTCAAAAGTAACGTAAAAAAACAATTTCAAACAAAATGCACTCAAAAGTAACGTAAAAAAAACAATTTCAAACAAAAGTAACATAAAAAAACAATTTCAAACAAAATGCATTCAAAAGTACCATAAAAAACAATCTCAAACAAAATACACTAAAAAGAAACAAAATAATGTCATGAAAACTTCTTTCTTTCTTTCTTCTCTCTTCTGTCGGCCGAAGTAAATAGGTGACATTTTATATTTGAGATGTATTAGACATACTTACGTTTATGTCCCTACTTAGGCCGAAACCGACTGCGAAATAACAATAATTATACAATATAGACATGTTACAAGAAAGAAGAGAACTTTCTTTAGAGTTTAGAGGGTTTTTGAAAGAGAGAAGAAAGAAAGAAAGAAGTTTTCATGACATTATTTTGTTTCTTTTTAGTGTATTTTGTTTGAGATTGTTTTTTATGGTACTTTTGAATGCATTTTGTTTGAAATTGTTTTTTTATGTTACTTTTGAGTGAATTTTGTTTGAAATTGTTTTTTTTACGTTACTTTTGAGTGCATTTTGTTTGAAATTGTTTTTTTACGTTACTTTTGAGTGCATTTTGTTTGAAATTGTTTTTTTTTTAAGTTACTTTTGAGCGCATTTTTCATAATGTGATAAGAACAAAGTTGCTTTATGATAATATTTCGATTGTATTGTAACACCTTTTACAAACCAGTTACAATTAAACGGTGCATATGGTTATAGGCAACAGACGCATCATAAATTTTAAATACACACGTGTCTCAGCCACGTACTAAGGAATAGGTGGCATGTATACGAGACCGTTTTCGTCGCCTTGCAGTTTTTGCGAACCCACCTGGCGTTGCACCTGACGCGAATGTCGAGTCGCGTGCATACAACGACATAATCCTTAAGACTTCCAGCGTATTATTAAAATAGTAACAAAATAAACATGGTACGTTTGTTAAATTTCTTCATTCAATGAAAAATCTGTCAAATTCAATGTATAAATATTAATCTGGTAAAACCTGGTTTTCTAGAATTTTGGTTGGCGAATACCATAAAGAAAAAGGTAAATTTTTATGTAGGCGCTTATTAAATATTATTAATTTATACATTGTGTGCTTCCGATCATAAACCTATCTTACAATTATAATTGAATGTTTGGAATAAAAATAACGTCAATTTATTGCACATGTGGATATAATTAAAAGTCATTATAAGTTTTTAACAGATGTCCTAATAAGGGTACGTGCACACAACACACGAACGGATAGAAAAATAGACAATAAAGTATTCACCTGCTAGAGCATGGGGTAATTCTATAAGTCACGAAAGCTTTTAATGTTCTTTTAATTGTTGTTTTGCTATTCATTTGATATTTACATATTCTTAATAAATTGCTTATCGTTTAACTCAGTTGGATAACTGTATCAAAATTATTAGGCGTTTGCAAACCTGAAATAATGGCAAATAACTGATGTAACACATCTTTTACATAAATACTAGCTGTTGTCCAAAACTTCGTGTGCGCGCTTAAAAATCTTAAGAAGGGTATAAAAAAAATAGATAGCCGATTCTCAGACCTACTGAATATGCATATAAAAATCGGTCACGCCGTTTCAGAAGACTATGGTAACTAGCATTGTGATACGAGAATTTTATATTAAGACTAGCTGTCGCCCGCGACTCCGTCCGCGCGCAGTAAAAAAATGGGGGGGGGGTATGAAAAATAGATTTTGGCCGATTCTCAGACCTACTCAATATGCTCACAAAATTTCATGAGAATCGGTCAAGCCGTTTCGGAGGAGTATTGCAACGAAATCTGTCACACGAGAATTTTATATATTAGATAAGATATAATTGGACGATAAGATTCAATGTGTAAATGTAAGAACATTTTCTAATAACATGGAAAAGTATAACTATAGGATAATTGTTTTTGTTAATTTTTAATTCAAATTCCTGTCAATTAAATGACATTTAGGTATAAGTACTACTTTGTGTAATTAAATCATTGTAAATTTACAGGTTCTGTGGCATCTGGACATTTTCCGGCGCAGTTTCCGCGAGCTCACCGGCCACGCTTGTCTTGGTCCTTCCTGTATTTTTTGCGCATTAAAGGTAAGTGCATGTTTTTATCACAGCAAAGTCACAAAATTTATCCATAAAAGGTTTCAATAAACCATAACTTATGGGTCCAAGATTAGACAAAAATATGTGATAAGTAATAACTAAATTCCTGTACAAGATAATATTTTTTTTAAATATGATATTGTTTCTTTGTTATTCACTCAAAAATGAGAGAATAATAACTGATAACTGAATTTAATTATTGTAGAGCTTATCTGTTAGGATGTAATCTAGGTCTGAATAATGCTAAAGCGTGTTAATAGTTAATAATCTAGTTGAAAGTGCATTTCAATTGATATTTTATATGATCATGAATGACAATGAAAGTTATGCTTAAGGGGTCCAAATCGTTCTAAATAATAATAGAATTGCTGCATCATGACTAGATTTAAAAAGAACAATCATCTCCGCTTGTTGGTCTGAGATTGTTCGATTAGACGTGACCTTTTCTATACAAAGAACCGCATCGTATTCGTTGCCTCCTTCAAAAGTAAATTCGTCAAAATAATATTTAAGCACGTTTTGATCATGTCTTATTTTTGTGACTGTTTTTGAACATTAAGAGTTGAAGCTATCCGTACGATTATTACATCATTTATTGTGTTTGCCATTTATGCTCTTTGTACATAAATAACGTTAACTTTTGAAACTAATATTGTACACTTGCATCGCAAGTATCAACACATACACTCAACGTTAATTCGTCGACGCGAGCCGCGTCTATTCGGTCAGTACAGGCAGAGGACTTGCCAAATGTCAACTGTATAGATATGCTTGGCCATCTTGAAAATCGTAGCGACTTTACGACGATCTTGAAAAAACAAGTAGCGGACGACTAGCTCGTTAACGAACTTTGGAGACGCGAGCCTGTGTATGAACCTTTATGACATTGTTGTACTTAGCTTAGCGATTAAAATCGGTATCGTAGATTTACATAGCCTTTTATACGAAAGGTCTCACATAACACTTTGCTTACTTTACTTAAGTTATATGAAAGTTACTTAATAATTAAATGTTATTTATGTACAAACATAAAAGTGTACTTAAGACCTTTTAATACATAAAGCGTTAGGGAATCTTAAAATAGCTACTTCACTACTTGAGCCTGGATTCGCTGGGATTTAATGTTCAGTCCAGTCTACTGGTCTAACTGGTTCTATAGAATGGCATGATTTAGCTACCTCTACTCTCCTATCTATTTTATGGACTTTCCTCTTCGCCTTTGCCATTGTCTGTGTTTTGTTCGTTTCTTTATCACATATTGTTTATTTTTAGTACCTATAGTTATTGTTTACTTTATTATACAAGACATACGTAAATTGTTTTTAGGATAGAAAATGCATATATTTTTTCATTTACCTTTAACGGATTTATAAATGTATGTTATCAAAAATGGTGTATATGTAAAGGAAAGAAGTTTAACTTTAAATTATTTAATACAACTTTAAAAATAATTTCGATTATTTTCATTATTTAAATAACGGATTAATAATAGAAACACGATCAGATTGTAACTGCATTGTTCTATTTTAGATTTAGCTCTAGATTGCTCGGTGGCGCCACTGTCACGTGCGGGCACTATTTCAGTTTAGTTTAAACTTAGCGCTCCTCGCAAACGACAGAGACCGTGAACGAGTTCGTAGAACTTTGACCTCGAATATTATAAGATATTGCCACCTAAATATCATTTGAATGTAATTAATTATAATTAATTTTTGTATGTAATATTTTCTGTGGGCTAATGTGGACATATTTTCTGGTTGAGTATAGTGAGATTTACAACAAACATTAAAGATATCAGACAATGCCATCGCTTTCTGTGCAGATAACATCCGCTAATTAAACATTTTACTACAAAGCTTGCAACTTTCTTATAACGGTATACAACATAATAAACTTTTGTTTAATTTAACGACTAACTTTTTATTACTAGTTTAATTGTAAAATGTTTAATATACAATTTTGAAATTTACTAGTAGGATATAACTTTAATATTTTATATTCAAATTTAATTAATATTTTTAGAACGTCAGGTCATGACGTCAGTTTACACGTCACTTAAAGGACTAATCATATAATCTAGTGATTACTTAATGCTTAAATAGTCGAATTAAATCCGAATGATAAAATATAACAAATCTATCTCAACAATTTTAACTTTATAAGGCTGTATTCACAAACTTATTTAACACCGACATTTGTGTATAATTAATTTAAATTTAAATTTTTAAACACATTAAAATTCCAAAATAAATCCATAAACAATTAGGTAATCGGTATCTTTTTTTATAATTTCGTTGTTAATAAACTCGCACACAAACACTTTTACACATTTCTTGTTAATGCGAAATGTACTTTTCTTTTTAAAACCGTTCAATATCTTTATTATAAATTCACGTTGCCAGTATTATGATAATCATCGCATATTATTAAAACAAATGTATCATTCCTTAACATAAAACAATGTCATTATATAATTTAAGTGAATAAGATAGATAATTAAATGTACCAATTGCATTTGTCCATGGTTTAGGCACGTTTACAGAAGTGTGTCGTGGCGCTACGTGCCCTCAGTCCGGCACAATCTGGGCCAACCAATTACCGAACTGATTACTACATCGACCCGTTGTTCTAATCTTTGACTGTTACAACAGTCTATTTTTTTAAGTCTATGCATATTGTCATATGGCGATTAAGCACTTAGTGACCATCGCAATTCTCTACATTTCAGAGAAATCTTTACTTTTTAATACAGTCGCAACTTACAGAACCGCGACTCATCAAGTAGGCTATAATATTTCCCCATGCATCAGTAACCTTCTAGTCCAAGTCCAAACCAAAATCGGTCATTTCGAATATTACCCGGAACAAATGCGGATTTGCGGACAGATAGACAACAATTAAAAAAATGGTTTTTCGTTATAAGCAACGGAAAAACATTAGTTTCACGAAATACGAGTTTTTTTCGATGTTACATACAGACAGTCCAATTTTATTAAATACTAGCTGTCACCCGCGACTCCGTCCGCGTGGAATTAAAAAAAACTTAATAAGTAGCTCATGTGTTCTTCCAGATTATCTTTTACATCTGTGCCAAATTTCATCAAGATCCGTTCAGCCGTTCTGGAGATACCTTCAATCAAACATACATCGAAACTTTCGCATTTATAATATTAGTAAAATATGAATTTTTTTATTCGTTCTTAAAATTTATTCGTTTTACTATTTGAATTCATTCAAAATAGGAAGATATGTACACAAGTGATTGTAAGTTATATAGATGGCGCGCGCAGCTGCAGGACCGGTTCTGCTTCTCGTATATACCAAGCACCTCTTCTTACATATTCATATATCTATGCTATGTCCGTTTTCAGTTTGTCATTCGTAGCTACGTCATTTCTGTTTATGATGCCCTATGTGATCTAAGCGCAGGAAAACTTGACTGTTTTGTTAAAGCATATTTAGTACATAATATGTAGAATATTATATAAACTGTTAAAAATCAATATCTTAATAGATAACGATAACATACATTTTGCATAATGTTCTTATTCACTCATTATTTACAATATTTTTAGTTAATTCTAAGAAAATCCAAAGATTATCCAAACCAAATTCTCATGCACCTAAACTTTACTAGTTTACTAAAAAAAAAAATTGTAAAATGATACAAAATTTAATGCAACTTTAAGAAAAAACCTTTCCTTAAAATTTAAACATTCAGTCTCAATCAGGACAACCGTTAAAAATAAATAATTTAAAATAAGTAGTTGTGTCGTTCTGAGTCGGAGCACGACTGGCGTTGGCGCCAAGTCGCTTGCCTCTCTCCTACATAGCGCATTGCTCGCGTAAGCTCACTCACGACATTACCACGAAGTCATGAAGTAAGCTTATTTACAAGAACATTAGCCGGTACAAGGAAAAGATTACTTACTTTATGATAAAATAATTAGGTTGACTCCGTTATTAGTATTTGATTTATTATCTAATTACAATGTAAACTGTGGAAATATTTTAGCATGAATCGACGCTTAATTAAAATTTATTTCTATGTTGAAAAGTCTATTCCTTTACAAAGACAGAGGAATTCGTAACTTTAGCCCACTTAACACCTACTACGAGGCGGTCAAGGTCCTCGCTTTCCCGCCTACTAAAATAAATTTTGCGACACTGTCACAGTATTATGATATTCACCTTTTGGAACTTTTTATTTGTACAATGACAAAAAAAAATATGCACATTTTCGTGGTTTGTTTTGTCATAATGAATTTAAAGAAAACATTCAAAATGTTTTTGACTTCGACTGTACATTTCCTTCACGTAACTACTACTTACTTAGAAAAATGTGCACCTTCGCAATCCGGTTCTAATGAAAACAAAAACCTTGAAAGTTTAAATCCACGAAGAAATCTTAACGATACCGGCGCTTATTCGCCCCCGCTCTCTCCGCTCTATTCGGTCTTCGGTTTTACTCTCAGACCATAAAGGGCAAGATATCATTACATGTTACAACGTAACATAAATTTTACATGATTTATAAATAATTAAACGGTTGTAACAAATGTGGGCAGAATGTGGGCGATGACAACAGTCTAATCTCTTTATTATTTTTATGCAACTTGACCTATGCTTCTGGTTATGATCAAATATGGTTATCAACCGCAGACATGTAACATAATAGTGTCATTAAGGTTCGGATGATACACAGATTTATCATTTATTATATTTACAAGTGAGTAAATTAGGACTGTTAATGTTTATTCTTACAATGGATATATCTCAACAGTTCTATTATTACTTGTAGACATATGACATTTAGAATATAAAAATGATACCTAATATGTGCGCAACATGAGTTTTCATTTCATCAACGGGAGTATTTGCTAAACGAAATTGTTGGAATTTAATAAAACTCCTCGGAAGATTCGATGACGACGTTTTATTGAACAGATTAACCGAATGAAAAAACAGACAGGAAATGTCACAAAAAAAAGCAAAGAGTAAACATAGAATAAAATCATAGAGTAAATAGAGAAACAAACACAATTTATGTTTATTCCATCAGAAATCAAGGTTAACCAAAAATTAATTCCAGTCGTCTGTGCTTTAATTACATTTTAGCTTTACATTGATCACTAAATAATTTTTCATTCGAACATTTTAATTTTATTTAGTAAAAAGTAATCAATGACTAATTTTTTATCTTCTTAAGATCATTGATCATTGCAGGATCCATACTATAGTCACATTTTATCAAAATGTTACAATATAAATCTATATAGTAATCCATAACCGCATGTGAGTCTTGATGAAACATTACCTAAATTGAAACGTGTTATACCGTTATATTTGACAAACGATAACGCTGTTCATGGATTTTATAACTTGAGAAACAAAGAAAAATTGGCCGCTGATTGAACGAGCCTGGGAACAATGAAACAGCACTGCAACCTTCGACGGACTTAAACTTTGAGTTTAGAGAAACGGACTAGACGAAGGTCAGTCGTTGTGGTCATCGTCATTGGTGATGTAAAAATGACAATCAAAACATGATGTGTGATATCGCACTCACACTTAGGTCTTTATGAACGCATTCAGCGAACAAGTTTAGGACTTAATGTTCATTTTTATTTGACACAGGCATTGCATGAGTTTGACAAGTCCTGACTTTTAAAAGTCAAAGTTACTAAAACAACAGTTTGTCTGTGGTATGCGAAATCGCTGCAGTCATTACGCCGCCTAAGTGTTATCTGCTATAATTACAATTTGATTCGCGATTATGAAACGATCGGAAACGGCTGCCTGATCTAACATTAACAACTCTATATTGATTCTGTTAAAATGTTAACAGTTACAAAAGTAGAGGAACTCACATCGCATACCGACAGAAATATTGCCGTTGCTAAATTGTATAGGTTATATTATACTTAAATAACAAGATAATGGCATTCCATGGCAAGTACCATGGCAAGTAATTAGAATTATATAAGGTTTAGAAGTGTCTGCAATACGTGGAGTTTAATTTGGATGCCCGCTATAAGCCCTAACCTATAGGGTCAATATTTAAACCAAATTTTTATACCGTATTCTTAAACTTAATTGAAGGTTAGGTCGCATTATTTTCTAAAACCGTAGTCACATCCTCACTTATGTCTTAAAAAAAGATGTCGACAAAAACTTGAAGGTTAACTACATATTCGAAGAATTCGGAACACTTTGTGATTCAAAGTAACAAGTGGATTGGTGAAGTGGGTCGGTGACACACATGCATCGCCAATGAAGCGAGATTCGGCGCACCGTTCTACGTTATTTACTTACCTTAAAAGTAGATTTATTCCGTGTTTATTGCTTCAATGAAATTACTTTTAAATTCGATTTTATAACATACTTCAATAGAACTTACTAGTAATAGTACTTTGTGAATTACAATTAAAATACAAAAGGTGTATTATTTAGTATTGTTCAAATTAGTAACATGTAGTTTAGTAAAATGAATTACCTTGTATTTGAAATAGTTCAGATTAAAATCAGAAGTTTAAAAAAAAACATGTTCTTGGTTTTTTTAACTGTAGATTTGGGGTAACACAATTTTCTGATGGGAAAGTTACGAGTGGCTTTAACGATGGGTTCAGAAACCATCATAATCTAATGATCTGTGAACATTGGCACAGACACAGGCGATGCTTTTGTTAAATCAGGTTAACCGTTTTTCTATAAAAAGCCCAACATTTTCAGCGAACAATAACTTATTCTTCTTTACGAATTTTTACTGCACAATTTGTAAAACTTTTTTACAATTGCTTACCCTTTAAAAAGTAAACACACTGGTTTCTGGTCACACAACTAAGCAAGAGTTGTTTCTTACGTTTCATTGAGTCTTCTTCCACGGTTCACACTAATTTTGACAAGAGATCGGACTCGCAAATCTTGTTTTGTATTAAATCTCTTTAAGGGATCACTTTATTAATGAGTATCTTACAAATGGTAAATGTATGGTATATAGAGCTGTTATGTTCTATACTGAATACAACAACACAAGTAAACTTTTGACATTTAGCGCGGTTGCCTCATCGCCTTCGACTGCAATCATCTTTATAAAGACGTTCCTTGCTTTGATTGGGTATAAATAAGCAGATAATCTTACAATAAATTAAAAATAGGGAAGGTTCGATTATTTTTTTGCATTGAATAGACTCCGAAACTCCTGGACCGATATCCGTGGTTCATTCCACGAGGACGAAATCGCGTGCAACTGCTAGTTATTTAATAAAGGCAAACAATGTGAAAATTTTGTCATGCAATTGCATGTTGGCTCCAGAAGAAATGTTATTCGTACGTGCGTAATGCTTTGCTGCTTGGCCATTGCAACAAGCAATGCATAGTAGTGCTCTAGTGCCGACTATCCATGCTATCATGATTATGTGTGGAAGTTACGTGCTGTCGTGCTGCGGCACGGCGTCAGCTTACACAAACCGGTAAAACGCTGCTTGACCCCTCGCGCGTACGAGATTTATCGAAGTACGAGATTTGTGTTGCATTCGTGAAACCAATCTTGAATTTGCAAACTACTGAACTCGAGAATCGAGGTTTCAAGACCATTCAATTATTATGCAGAAAATAGCCACAAAGTGTGTAGAGTTTGAATCCAATCAAGTATCCTGGTTATTTGGACTCGATTACCATTTAGCCTGTAGAAAATTTAAACGCACAATAGTAAAAGCTCAATATAAATCCACCGATGACGTATCGGTAAGAGGAAAAAGTACCAAGTTATAAAGCTTCTCTGTAGATAGGTACAAAGACTTCATCTCTGCCATATCAAGTCCGAGACGTAACCGGACTCCCGCTAAAGCCTCTCTTCCGTCTCGCTCGCACCTCTGTAGATGCACACCCGCGCCGCTGCCTGCGCCAGCCGTCTTTGTCGCGCGCGCGTAGCCTGCGCCTGCGCAGCCTGTCACCGCGCGCTCGCCGCTGTTACACGCCGCCACTCGACCGCCGCGCATAGACGTTCGCTATCTATTACTCGATAGGATGATAGGAGTAATAAAATTGTAACTAATATCGTGTGCTATGCAACTTAGTGTCGTGTATAAGGTATAAGTTAGCACCGAATTTCGTACTGCGCGCTCGCGAGTGTCCGTTGTTTACGTGAAGTGTTGCAAGTGTCAGAGTTCATTAACGCTAAACAGTGTACAAATCAAGTGAGTGGATATGCGTGAATTAGAAGTGACTTCATATGAATATGGTGCTCACCGGTTAGCCTTGTGTCTGACGGCACAACGCTAATGTTGCGCACCCAATATGCATTTATACATTTAAATGTGTCCGCCACAACTTAATATTGGCATACGTAGACCACTTATTGGAAGGTTGAATTCCACATCGTATTAGAGTTCAGATGTTTCGAAACTATTTTACGTTTTTATATCAAAACTTTATCAAATCTCAATTCCAATTCTGTTCAATCAAATAAGCATTCAAAATAAGTTACTAATTGTTATACTTCATAGACATCCTTGTCTCCCACTTGTCGCGTGACATTTGTTAACTTATGCCCGAGTCAACGAAGGATGTCTGCCAAACTGTTGGCCCACGCATGTAAATCTTGTCACCCATGATCTTGTTGTCCTTGCTTTAATTCGTTTTGTCCACATTGAACACATTTCGTTAGGTTTAAAACCGTTTCATATTAGAATCTGATTCATTTGGTAACTGTAAAACTAAGAGTAAAATCATATATATATCAGTTAAAATCCGCGAAAATATAATGGTTAGGCAGGTATCCCACGTTTTATCCTCGATTTTATGGCAAATATAGCAAAACTAGGAGAGTTTATTAATTTTGCGTAACATGGACATCGTTTGGTTTCCTTTTACGTCAGTTTACAAGGTACGCTATAAAGTTTATTGAAGGATGGAATAATATAAATTTGAAATGGCTCATGTGGTTTCTTATACAATGGTCTATCGCTGCGACGTAATTGAATAAGTGGTTACGTGTGTAACAAATCGGTTGCTGGAGCGATAATGGCCCCTAGAACAAATCGATATAAACGTACTAAAGTTCATCGTAACATCGATACCACTCGTTCTCCATTCATTTACCTATTTTTGTAATACACTAGCTTTCGCCCGCGACTCCGTCCGTGCGGAATTAAACAAAAATTAATAAGTAGCACATGTGTTATTCCAGACTATGTTCTACATCTATGTCAAGATCCGTTCAGCCGTTCTTAAGATACCTTCCATCCAACCATCCATCCATCTAAACTTTCGAATTCATAATATTAGTAAGATACATTTTAGATGTAGTTACTCTGTAGTAGTATCTAGTAATGTATAACGGCACATACTATTGACATCTTCTAAAGTAGTGGAGGGAAAACGTGACTGGTAAAATTACAAATAAGCACGTATAGATAAAAAAAACTCCTTTGCTAATATAATCTGAATCTAACACTAACCCCGTATCAGCAAAAATAATTTTTATTGTTCTTACCAAAGATACATTTTTGGTATTACATAGAATGGCTATTTATATAAAAAAATAGTTCCATTAATTCTTGTTAGGTAATGATGATAATGCTAATACCGGCTATGTTAAAGATCTTACCTTTGAATTAAACGTATTGGTACCAATATTATATTTTAATATACGTACCAATACGTTTTTTTATAAAAAGCATAAGAGTTTAAGTATAATGTATCATTTACATTGAAAAATTACAATTAGTAAATATTTTTCCGTCGATTGTTTTGACTTATACTCGTACAATTCTCTGTAACATCGTTTGAACTTAAAATTCTCGAGAATCTGCCTTCCCGCTTATTGATTGTGCAATGGATTTCATTGTTCAGATCTTTTGTGTAATAAACAATCCTATAGATGGCAATATTAGACCCGAGCAGATCTTTGCTTTACCTTCTTTATCTTTATCTATGAAATCGAAATTTCACAATACATCTCCCTCTACACAAATTACCTTTGGTCCGAAGTGATTACATAATGAATTAAAAAAAATGTATGGAACTGACACAGAACAGTCACGTCGCTTAACATAAGTTATAGTCAATTGAATGCGCGTTTATTAAATTAATAACAATGTAATAAATATATGAACACTTGGAAACTATTCCAACAAATCGGGCTTATTTTTAGACGACTTCATTTCTTTTCCATACGTTGCGTAGGCGTGTATAGTTTTTTTAACATTTCAAACAATACAAATAAGGTTACGTTGATGTCGCAAGAGTATGAGTAACGTTCTCAAAAAGATCCGCCTCTTGAATAACCTTTTTCAGAGAACTAGTGACGAAAGAACTGCGAAAAGTAAAGCACGCTAACTGTTAACAGGATAAAGTTAGAACATATATTTAGACCCAGAAACAATATATTTAGACATTACAAAACAGAAAATTAGTAACTATACATTTATAGGTTTATGATTTTATCCGCCATTTTTATACGTTGTGAGCCTTAAAAATAACGCCAACTCTATTTGGGCGCGTGAAACTATATGTATAGTACATAAGCTATTTTAGAATTAATTCATATAAAAAACAGTGTTTGTTGTACGTGTTATTTAAGAGCACGGTACACTTCTGTAAATAAATTGTTATTGATCAATTGTTTCTCACAGTACGTAGGCTCAGTACGCACTGTGTAATTAGATCACAGGTTTATATGTGAGAATCGTCTCACGGTCGTCACTAACGCTCGATCGCATTTAAAAGTGATATGAAATTAATAAAAGAGATCATTAGGAATCTGAAATGTATTTAAAAACTATGGATTTATATGGATATATCATGTAGAAATCCTAGAAAGGCATAATATACGGAAAAAAGACAGGTAAGAAAAAGTTTTAAATAATCTTAAATACTTATCGTAATATTTTAGTAATAAGCTCTAATTATAATTACTTAACGTTAACAATATTTTAAAAGAATGAACAAAAAACGTATGAACCATTACAAATTTTCGATGTAAAAGAATCCGATTGTCCCGAACGGTAACAAGTCTTATAATTATTTAACGTGACGTTTCCGGTTCGGTTATCTAAAAAAGTCGAACAACCACTTGTTAAGCAGTGGGAAAGGAATAATTAGCTTTCTTCGCATACAGTAATATACTGTTTTAACTTGTAATGTTCTCAAAGTAACATATCTATTAGCGTTATTACAGACGATAAACATAAAATAGATATGGTAGGAGCGTTGTGGCTTAGAGGTTAAGCACTTGACTTGCAATCTGCAGGTCCTGGGTTCGAATCCCGACATGTACCAATGTGTTTTTCGAGTTTCGATTTAGATATGTACATTTATCCGACGTTCTTAAGGTAAAGGAAAACATCGTTATGCAACCTGCACATATCTGAGAAGGAAATTCAAAGATATGTGTAGTAAGTCAACCAACCCGCACTTGGCCAGCGTGGTTGACTATGGTCTATTCACCCCTAAATTAAGGTAGGCTCCGAGCTCCTCGGTGGGGACGTATAGTGAGCTGATGAAGATGATACGTAGAGAGTTTATGCAAACCCCAATTACACTTTCGTCCGCACTCTAAAACAATTTTTTACTAAAAATGAAATTATAACTTAGATTCTAATAAAAAAATGGTGGTATTTTTTTTCTCTAAACGACACATATATTATTTTCCGAGTAAACTGTTACTGAAAAGATCAAGATTTTTCGTAATAATAACTAGGTTACCTATGTTCTCCATTTAGCCTTGCCTATGCATCGACAACTTAATGATTAAAATTAATATAAAACTAAGCGATAAAGTAGTCATGGAAACTTTTGTGTCTAACTGACGTGTTTCAAAGTGGAGTCACCCGCCGCTCGCCGGCCACGGGGAAGCTGACCACATATTTTACAACATCGACATACTTCACAACTGACTCATGCTGTGAAAGTGTGCCTTGTTATGATAAATGCCCTACCATTATTAGGGAATACGACGTATTGTAGGGTTTTGTTTCGACGACCCGTCAACAGTGTTGTGTGAAGGGTTATTTTTTTTGTACATGCCTTTGAATAACGTTAGTATGATTCATAGAAATAACTTTAAAATAAATCATAACATGTTTATAATATAATCATGCATCACTAGTCGTTTATTGTTATTGAACATCTAACACTATTAAATTAAAAATGAACTTGAAAGATATTAGGCTCTGGACTACATCTAAAAACTTCATAGCAAATTCAACACAGCCAATTTTGTAAGTTGAATGCAATAGGTTGACCGTGTAAATAATAATAGCTGTCTACTTTAACTAATAATTGTACTTTACAAATGAAGGGTTACGAAATTAATACCTATATAGAATTAAGTATCTTCATATGACAACGGTTCATTCACCCTGCTATTTAAATAAGGTCTTTGGCAATGTAGACACACTTAACTCGTCTCTATCTTTTTATCTCCGGAAAGATAACCCTGTTGAGAATAAAACAACCAAGTTGTTTTCGTGCGATGTATAAAATCTGGAAATTCATTTTTCGTACCTAGATCCCTGCCTCGTTAGTAAAATATAACATCTGCTATACACATTTTCTGCACTTCCACGCGCGCTATAATACGCTCTTTTCAACATTTTCTAGTTCGGCTTGGCGGGTTTTACTTACCGCCATTGAAATATAAACAAAGCATGGCGTAGCCGTAAACGAGAGAGATGAAAATACGTATACGCATAAGGTAGAAAGGGAAGACATCGTGCCCACGTGAGTTTGTTAACAATAGATAACAAAAAAAAACTATACCTACCTGGAAGGTAGAGGCGCCCGCGTTTCCCGCCCCCACCGCACGCCATTCGTCTCACGTCAGTCTGCTCGAAAGCCTCCTCGGCGACGTTCGTTAACTATTAGAGCTTTTTAAGAAGTTTTTTACTTTCCGTTTAATTAATAAATAACAATTCGTCATTAGAAGTTAATTAGTGTAATTACAGCGATGGTTTAATTTGTGCGTGACACAACCTGCCAGTTGTTTTGTGATAAACTTTAAACATTAGCAACCACCTGTCGATCGTCCCTACCTGCTCAAAGTTATCGCAACTATTATTCCCGCGCTAGCTTAGACCACGAAGTAGAAAAGTTTTATAACAAAAAATTTTATTTATATTAAACGGACATTGTTCAGTGTACTGAGACGAGTGGGATTCAAATGAAAAGTTTCTTAATCGTACGTGGTTCGTATACTTATTGCCTTTTAAGTTGTTTGCGGACACGATCACTGATAGATATGTATATTTAGTGCGCGGCCATTGTCTTCGATCACGACCAGTATGAAGATTGAATTCGAATGAGAAGCCGAAGCGAATTCGTTTAATTCGCTTCGCCGATCGCGTGATCACCCTGAACTATGTGGACTAGTCGGTGAGATGATTAAGTTTCGGTACAAGAAGAAAGAGGCAAGTGATGGCGGAAAGAGCGGGACGGCGATACAGAAGCAGAAGATCGAGGGTCTGAGGGACCGCGAGCTACTGCCGCCCAAGGACATGATGCTGGTGGGATCCCTGGCGGGCGTGCGCCACAACACGCTGCCGAGGTCAAGACCACCCTCCGCCGCTCGCAGGGATCCGCCTGAACAACTCTTGAATCCAACCACTATTTCCCTATTCAGAGTAAGTCGTATTATAATAGAGTAGGTAAAATAGTTTTTTTTTTAAATCTTGTAACAATTTGTTTTAAAACTTAATGTAGATAGCGATATTTTTATATAAGCTCAAATTTACAATAAGGATTTTTTCGAATAAAATTGATTTGAAACCGCAGAACGCGGCACAAATATAATACACAATGTTGACTACAATCGCTCGTTGAAATCAAAGGAAACAATAAACTTTTCCAAGCAGGTAACTGTTATTTTCCAAGCGAGGAAATGACTTGTTATTCAATAGTAGTTTCTGGCCCTCAAAGGCCATTGTATTGAAGCCTTCAAAGGCAATTTGCCATCAGAATATTTAACAGGAGTGCGTAAGTGGTAGTGTCTGTGTAGTTAAAAGTGTGATAAGGTAGATGATACATACAATGTCAAAGCCTTCAGCCAAAGATCATAATATAAAGATATAAAAGATATGGCTACGGCTAAGATTTTTTTTAATGGATATGTATATTTTCATATGCGATATGAATGTAAAAACAACACTGAGATAATCGTTTCCTTATGGGCTTGTTTGTATTGATTAAACTTTAAGTTTATTAATGGCCAAGAATGGAATGTTTATTTGTCCAGTATTTTAATGAAACATTATGTTCCATTACGCGAATACATTTTTACTAGAAATATATCATTTATTATAAATCATTAACTTGTTACCATAGCATTGTATATATTGATACAATTTTGTCGTAATTGTAAAGGTATCTTTTTTCGTCGACATAATTATAAAAAAAAATCTTCAGTAGTTTCTTATGACTTACACGATGGCGCCAGTAAGTACCAGGCTATCAGAAATCTCAAGTAGCAGGGTTATGGCACGGTGCTCTGACAGACATAATTCGCACGCAACAATTGTGGCGGTAGACTAGCCGCGTTCTCACAGCAAATGTAGTAGCTGTGTCTGATTTATAAATTTATATGTGCCTGCAACGTTATTGCTATTTATGTATTAGTTCCGTAATACTTATTTTATCTTCTTAACGATGCTTCGATGATAAGCCCATTTACTTTGCCTCCAAGTTTTGTCAAAGATAATGACACCCTTGGTCACAGACACCCACGGTAAGAAATTTAAGGTTGGAATACGCTCGAAATAAAAAGATTGAATCCCCAAAGTAAAAGGCACAATATAGAGATGTACGCAGGCGCGCTTCGATCAAACAATACCCTTGCGCTTTCAAGATAACTTCTTGAAAAATGTAAAAAAGATGTTCGGGAAACGAGGCAATAAAATGGATGGAGACTGAATACGCATTTGAAATGTGATTTACGATTTTTTCTTACGTATCTTTGACTTATCTTTATGACCTTTTTTTGATAGTAGTATGAAATTGAAAACATATTAACTAAAATTAAACGATGGTTTAAATTGAACAATCTGTTGAATCAAGTAAGATTTATCATAGTTTTAAGCAGTTATTTCACAGGAAAAAAAACAAATAAAGTATTGCAATACGTTAAGGAAAAGTTTATCAACCTACAATATATAACGTGTTGTGTACGAGGTGCATAACGGAAGGCACGGCGCAAGCTGCGTCCGTCATAGCGCCTGCGCCGGATAAACACGCCGCTTGAATTACAACCATTCCGACGTAATCTTGTAAAGGATATTACAATATTTCATCCTCTATGTACACTTTGACACAATTCAATTAAATATTTGTCTGTTGGAAACTTCGATTACTTAAATGCTTCACAATGTAAGACATTATCATAAACTCTCTGTACATTTATCTGATGAAAATGTCATATAAAGCCATTTGGACGCAAAAATATGAGACAAAAAGAATCATATGTAAACATTTGCATATATTTCTTCGCATTGAAAAATAATTGCAAACTGTGCGTTTATTTTGTTTACTGGTAACACATAGAATAAAGATCACAAGTCCATAAACGTCGTATCCAAAAGCAAACATTACGAAACTCACGAAAAGTGTCGTACGAGACCCGTTTTTATATACTACGTCGCATGATCTCGGCCGGGTCATGTCTTGTTTCTGACCTATAATATTCGTGCCATACTGGTTTTTTCTGTAGCCTTAGCACCCTAGTTGTAAGAAATTCATCTTTTATGTTTTGAAAATAAGGTATGAATTTGTATAACTACAGTGAAACAAGGCTTTCTTCACGAATTTGATTACCTCGCCATAGTACGTTCCTTCGCAGGCCTTTCTCCGAATCAATGTGAACACTCTGCTGTATTGTTTTTTATTTGTTTTTACCACTTTTCCTTGCACAAAAATTATTTATTGAAATGTTTTACATGGAGTATTGTAATAGTAATGAAAATGGAGAGGACATACAAACAAATTACGTCCTTATTGGATTTTAATTACAGGTAGACTCAAATATTTCACTTACTGCCCCACTCGTAGTCATTAATCGGTCACTAAAGGAGTTCCTTAGCGTAGATTTCTTATACTCAAACTAGACAAAGAAAAACCAGTTAACAACTCTGAATGCGGCAGTTTTTATTCTTGCACAGACGGTCCGCTGTTCACTTTGTTCGTTACTGTAATAACGATAAAAATTGTTTGTTGATAATAATTAATTCCTTGGTCATTGTCTACAGGAGCTGTTCGCTCAGTTGCAATGGTCTGCGGAGCGTGCGCCGGCCGCGGACAGCTTGAGGCGCGCGCTGGGCGGCGGATCGCGCTTCCAACTGGGCTGCATGGCGGATGCAAGCGAGTGCTTCGAGCATTTGCTGCTGCGGGTGCACGCTCACGTCGCCGCTGCTGGCGACAAGCGGGATGACGACGCCTGCAGGGCGCCCCATTGCGTGCCCCACCGCAAGTTCGCTATGATGCTAGTCGAACAGTCCGTCTGTGGTGCATGTCAGGCTACTTCCGAGCCTCTACCTTTTACGCAGGTAAGGGATTTTTAGCTTTTTAATATTTATTTTATCAATCGACTATTATCCTACCTATGAACTTACAAGTACCTATGAACTTGAATCCATTAGTTCGTTCTCAAGAACGTTCGTCTTCAACAGTACGATCTTTGTTTTCCTTTACGTTTTTCAAAATTAATACGTACTAAGTCATAATTTATATCTGTATTTTTATGTGTGATTATCTTATATTTAAATTGACTGTTTATACTTCCAGATGGTACATTACGTGTCTGCCACCGCTTTAACAACTCAAGCTGCGTTTGGTGACCATGGTGACAGTTTCGGCACATTACTGAGGAAAGCTGGGGGCATGGGCGATATTAGAGATTGTCCGGTAAGTAACATTATATCTTATTCAATTTATGAAAACACTTCAATTGCAAAAAGTATAACTAACTTATAGATTTTTTTAATAAAAACTGAAAGAAATAAAGACATTTTACCATAAAATGTGTTTTTCTTATTTTCAGAATGCATGTGGTGCGAAAATCCAAATTTGCCGGACACTTATGAATAGACCCGAAGTTGTATCGATCGGCATGGTGTGGGACTCCGAGCGACCGTCCGCCGACCACGTGGCCGCAGTGTACGCCGCGCTGGGCACCGAGCTGCGCCCCACAGACGCCTTCCACGCCTGCGTCGACTGCGCATGGGCAGCTAGGGCCACTCACAGGCTCGTCGGTCTCGTCACGTACTACGGAAAACATTATTCCACCTTCTTCTTTCATAGTAAACTTCGTCTTTGGATATATTTCGACGACGCTGACGTTAAAGAGATTGGGCCTGAATGGTCACAAGTTGTCGAAAAATGTCGAAGAGGTAGATTTCAACCGCTGCTCTTATTATATGCTGCTGTTGACGGAACGCCGTGTGATACCCGTCATGCGCCGAAAGAGGTTGTGCCATTTCCTGCCCCGGAACCCCGACGAGCAATCACGCCGGCTCCGGAGAGACCGAATGCAGGTTTCGCAAGAAGAGCTGTTACTCCAGGGCCCGAAAATGACAGTGAATACGTAAGTAGGAAAGCAGTGGAGAATATGCTGGATGTGCAAGCTAGTCGACGGGCACAATTAGCGCGGAGCTTAAGTGCTAGTTCTGCATCAGACACTCAAGAAAGGCCGAGATCGAGAAGAGATTCTGGAAATTGGAGTGGAGATCGTAATAGTGCATCATCGGCGTCATCAACAGCCGATAGTCCCTATATGTATCCAAGAGGACGCGGGCCAGGAAGTATTCCCAGCAGTCCGACTCGTAAAGGAGAATTATCTAGTGGTGGTTCTTGTGATACGGGATATGATTCATACTCTCTATCTTCGACTGACAGCCTCCCGCAGCAACAAAATCACAGGCCTCCAAATTTACAACTTGCGCAAATACCAGAATTAACTACTCGTGGTGATTGTGATGCTTTGTGCTCTGAAGCCGATTCATTGCTAGATAAATCTCGTCATGCCGAAGATGCGGCTGACTACGAAACTGCTTTAATTCTTTGTGATAATGCCGCAGCAAAGGCACGAGCGGCAATGGACGCACCGTACAATAATCAACACACGATGACTGTTGCGAGAATGAAACATAACACTTGTGTGATGCGAGCTAGAAGTCTACAGAGAAAAATGGCTGGCATGACTAGGCCGCCGGAGGTTACACTCGCCGCACCCGTAAGAAATACAAAGGGAGGTCTTGAAAATTCACCTACAATTGAAATTTATGCCACATTGCCGAAAAAGAAAAGTTCATCGAAAAAATCCTCAAAAAATGTAGAAGACGACATTGATAATACCACAAAAGAGCGTTCTTCTAGACATAAATCTCGAGACGAAGAAAAAAGAGAAAAGAGGTCAAGAAGTGAAGATCGCGGTCGAGCGAGAAAAGAAGTTGCTGTTGCTACAGAAAAAAAGGAGGAACCAGTAGAAGATAAAAAAGGTAAAAAGCAACATAAAATTCGAAGAAAACTATTAATGGGTGGCTTAATCAGGAGAAAAAATCGATCAATGCCAGACTTAACCGAAGGGGCAGATGGAAAAACGGAATCTAATAATAAAGATAAACGAGTCACTTCCATCGATGATGCCGAGGTGGGTAGAAGAAAGGATGAGGAGAAATCAAACTTAAGTGGGTATCTTTCAGAGGGCCATTTAGAATATTCCGCTGCGAGTGGAACAAATCCGAATCTGGAAAGAAGCAAGCTAATGCGAAAGAGCTTCCACGGTAGCGCTGGAAAAATCCTCACTGCAGCCAAAGTACCACCGCCACCGCCACTGCGAACCACTTCTCAGCTTAGCGGGACTAAGTTCGAAGCAGAAGTAATCGAGCATAGTATGCAAACTCGTCCGCCGCAACCTCTACCGATTGTCAATCAAAATGAATATTCTTACATCCAAAATAACGAAGACAATGGTGGCTTTGTAGAGCAATACGGCGATGAACCGCAATCACTACCGTTCCTACCGTCGTACGACGGTCAACCGGTCAACCATTACAACCGACTCGATGATTCACCGTCACAAAACTTTCTCACTGTTGTAACAAAAGCGATGGTGCATCAAGAGCAAAGCCCCGTTAAAAGGGACAATGTACCGAACATACAGCCATCGCAAAATAATATTCAAAATTTAAGTAGTGCTTTTGATAATGGAGTAGATGTTGTCGACTTCGCATTGCCAATGAGAAGATCGCCACCAATGTTTGAACTGCCGCCATATCCCAGCCCGATGAATTCGGTCAACCATTCCCGACAGCCCAGCGAAGAGTTTCCACCGCCCCCTCCACCGATTGATTTAACACCGCTACAGGATGAATTAAATAAAATTCAAAACGTGAACTCCGTTCAACACTACAATGAGGAAGATAAAGAAATTCCTAAGGGATCGCTATTAGCACAGTTACAAGAAAAAAGAAGTCAAATATTGCGAAGCGAGGAATGTGCCATGAAAACATCACACGTACAAACGGATACTTGGCTTAGAGAACTCCAAGCTAAACAAGCAAGCTTAAAACTTAGAAGATCGGGCTCCCTAGAGGGACAACTTTCTAGCCCAGGTGAGAATACCGCCCACAGAACATTTGAAAATGATAATAACAATGTTAGAAACATAGCGTCAAGGTTCGAATGTAATACGCAAAACGTTTCGGAACAAGATAGGTCTCATGTAGGTTTTATCGGCATGAGCGGTAACAGAGACGTCATTAACTGCTCGAATCAATCAAACACAGGTATCTACAGCCGGCGCGCCTCGTCATCTTCGATCGACCCCAAGCAAATGATCGATGAATATAGCGATCAAAAGTTAAGCAATAATAATAATATCGCGTCATACGGAGATCGATCAAAACCTAAGAAGAAATCTGTATCGTTTTGCGATCAAGTAATATTGGTTGCGACAGCCGAGGACCAGGAAGACGACAGTTACATTCCGAATCCTATATTAGAACGCGTTTTAAAGTCAGCCATGAATAAGCCCGAGTTGACAACGATGCCTTTGCAGAACGAGAAGCCATCGCTGCAGAGACAAGACTCCTTTGACAGTCAATCGTCGCGTTCTACGATATCGTCTTTGTCACAAACGTCATATGTTCCCAACGAAACGGCACACGCCGAATATTATCGGGTTCAAAATTATCCGACGTACCAACTTGTACAAACGCGCCATCAACAACCTTCTAATCAGTCAAAAATTGGCCTTCAAGGGACCAGTTCATCAGTTCATTCACAAAATCAAAGCGCCGTGAACAATAGTAATCAAATATATCAGACGGTTCCCGTAAATCCGCCGAACACTTCAAATCCAATCCCATACAATCAACCGCCGGCAGCTTACCAGAATCACAACAACGCGAGCCCACCGAGCTTCAGCCAGAACCCCGCAAATAGATTAACGCCTACAGCTACTCAGTTCATGTCTAAGCACGTGCCTACTCTGCAGAGGTCTGTTCCTAATACGTTCCCCCACCCACCGAGCCAGCTTCACCCAGCCAACCAAACGCCAAATAATGCTTACTATCATAGACTGCCTCAGCAAACACAATCTACGCTTCCCACCAATTATCCAACAAATCGACAATATAATCAAAACTTACCGAGTAATAATTCCACTTACCAAAGCGTGCCCACCAATTCACCGGCTTATCAGAGCTATCACAACCCACCGACAAGCTACGCTAGCTCCGATTATTCTAGTCGATATCCCCAAGTGAATAGTACAAACCATTATAGCGCTGCGCATTCTCCCTACCAGCGAGTTCCACCTCCGCATGGCGACGTGCCCCTCGACAACTACAACAATAACTACCAGAAACCACAAAACAACTACTACCTAGACAACAACAATACCCAGGGCCGAGTCCAAGATGCGAGGCACTACGCTAACTCTCAACAACAGCGACCCAATTACAATCAGAACACGATCAATGACAGCAATGTGCCGAACAATGAGCAGATATCTCAATATCAGTACCAAAACTCGTACAACCCGTACCAACATTTACCACCGCCTAAACAAATTCAAAAGAAATCAGTTTCATTTGAGCCGGGAACGAAAGGCGGCACAGAATCTCCTATACCACCGCAAATGAACACGAATAATTATAACGGCGATACGCAAACGCTTACATCTGCCCAAAAATCTGTTTGCAGTTTGTGTCGTAAAAAGAGTGTTAGCCCTCCAGCCATGTACTGTCCCGACTGCGACTTTTACATGTCAAGGTTTAAACCTCGCTCATAGCATTGCGATCAAATTGTATCGAAGCACAAAAAATGTTCTCTATCAAGTTAGATTTTAAGAAACAGAATGATATTGTAGTTTTAGAATCATAAATTGACTGATCTCGTGAGTATTAGGTTTGTAATGCATGGAGGATAAATTAAATTGAGTACTTAATCATGTATTTTAAGATTTTTTACCTGAGAAATAAAATATACGTAGTTGTATGATAACATATGAAATATACACAACTGAACCGAAATAAAGATAGTGTATAAACAAATGTGTTTTTTCTTCTTTTATAACCCATACTTACCTATCTAAAAGGTACCGTCATCCTGTTTAAAAAAATTAGAGCAGGTCCACAGCACGTAAAGTGCAACTTAATTTACTAAACAAGTCTGAATTTTTAAACAAGAAGGTTGAAAGTAAACACAGAATATAGGTATGCTATATTTTATGTAAGACGAATTAATTACTGTTTTCTAAAGAGTAACAATCCGACAAGGATCTTATGTCAGTTTTTTGACATTGACAGGTGGAGCCTACAAGCTACTAGCTTTTAGGCCTATCAACTACCAATGAAATACTTACGAAATTTGCCAATGTTAAATACAAAAACAAACTGTGAGGAATGTTTTGGAGCTTATAACTGTAACGAAAGCCTTTATTAATTGCTTCCTTTTAAAATTGATAATCCAAATTATTACAGCTTTAGAATTACTCAAGAAAAAAAGACATATTGATATATTTTAGTTTCTTATTTTTAGAATTAATACTAATCATTCTCTATGGTCCTAATATTTACAATGAAAACTATACGTTAAATCGTCATTCATTATATTTTTCTGGAATTTCGAAAATATAAAAATAGCAACATTATCCCGTGCAGCTTCCGCTCCCTCATTAGCTCAGATGAAGAATTATATAGATATGGCATGCGCGTTCACCCGTAAGGGACAGATAGAGAGTACTATAGACTATACCTATATATATGTAAAAGGATTGGGGTTACCAGTTATTTGTTTTGTCCCGAAAATGAATAATTACGATATAATTTAATATAGACCAATTTATATATTCCCAATTAAATTGTAATTAATAAACGTAATAAATATAAAAAACAATGCGTAATTTTTGTTTATATGACTAAGATTACGTAAACAGATTTTTTTAGTAATACTTAGTCAGGTCATAAATTCTGTCACATGTTTAATATAAAATAATTGAAACAAGTTTATTCATTATGTGACCATTTATATACCAAATTGAACTTAACAAAACATAGATTCTTATGACACTAAAGTTTATTCAAAATGACATCCGTGATTTTGAATACAGGCCTTCAATCTGCTCGGCCAGTCGTCTATCACAGCACGAACGAGGTCCATGTCAATATCGGCGGCTGCCTTAATCAAGGATGTCTTGAGTGACTCCAAAAAAAGAATTTCCCGATATTTTTTTCCCGCGTACCGCTTCAACAAAGCGCGGCATCTCTTCAGTCTTAGGTCCATTAGACGAGCATTCACACGATGTCCTATTTTTCTTCGATATGCACGAAGCCCTAAGTCTTCATAAAAAGCTACAAAAAACATACCAATATTATAGTCATATAATTTTAAATTACTTTGTATATCATTACAGTGAACACTACATGTAAAACTACTTAATATTAAACTATTTTGATTGTAATTTCTAAGAAACAAAATTTACATGGGACAAATTAAAAAGCATACTCTTTAAAATCAACGGGATAAGAAAGTATCAAATATTTAAAAACACAGCATATACCAGAATTAAAAACTCCTTTTGAAATCTGTTGAAAATAGTATAAAAAATGTGAATTGTTTCATTTATATACATTATACATACTATAATTTATTTCCCCTAAATTCAGGGTAATTTTTACAACAAGATGGTGGTATTATTTTTACGGGTAATAACCAACCAATTTGAAAAGAAGTTTAATATGGCCGCTTGTTTCCCAGATCTACAGTATATTATTTGACACAAATGACATCTGCGTTTGGGCGCATAATGTTCGAAAAATACTATTTTATTTTAGCTAATTTTACCCGTATTTTAACATATTAGTTATTACAAAGACTGTAAAAAACAACTAGTTTGTATTTTCTTCCTTATTTTGTATGAATACATGTGAATAAGTGCGTAGTTTCAGTACTTACGATTGAAAGGTTATGTTTTTCTCTTTTCGCTGACTACGGCTTTTACAACCAACAATAAAGCAGTATACCATGTTTTATACACTTGATCTCACTAAAACTGTAATATCAAAATATTTTTGCACAATTACAGCCACTAAGTACTCACAATTTTCGAAAAATAGCACGAATGTCAAACTTTGTTAGGGACAACCTAGGTTGTTTGTAGGGGACAACCTTTGTTCCAAACAAACTCCAAAGCCTGGTACGCAGAAAGGGACAGAAGATAGTTATCCCTGTCTTTGTCACGTCACAGGAATTGGGTATAACTGTATCTCTCTCACTCACGGTATTATTATTACCGTGTCATAGACTTGCTCATTAGTCAAAATGATGCTGTCAAAATGACATCTGACAATGTCAAAATACATGAGGTAATCATATATTTTCAGACTACCAAAAGATCCTTGTTCTACTTGTTCTATATGGGATTGACTTTGTTTGGCGCGCTTGTCGATATCTAAAATGTTTAAAAAATCACAAAAATTTAGAGCGAAAAGCAAAAACGCACAAACAAAACGCACATGCATGACAATTTCTAAAGACTTAAATAACTTTTAGAATGTGCTGCTACTGCTATAGTAAATTTTTTTAGGTCTGCAACTTAATATCTTACGTATGACATACTCAAGAGAATATATTATTCCATTTATTCGGTATCGTTTACTGTTTTACTAGATATAAACAAACAATTTCTTTATTTATTGATATTGTCTAAATTATGCCACTTCAAAAAAATTACTGGTTTTGGTAGGAAATGACGGAAAATGTATATTTGCAGCTTGCAATACCAAAGTAAGAAATGACAAAAACACGAAGTTGGCAGTTCTTTAATGGCGATCGCGAGTGACGGTCTGTGAGGGGAAATTGACATTAAATTTATTATTTAGAACTTGTAGTTACCGTGTTTACATAAACATGACCGGAATTTTACCCACATACCAACGTTTTGTAAATGGAGTCCCCGTGCCGTCCATTTCTCGACGGTCTTTTCGACTTCGAGAGAAATATTTAATCGTTTCTGTACTTTTGACATTCGCAATTGTATGGTTAGGCGCACTTTTCTATTTGCCAGAGTTTAAAAACTCGAGTAGTGTCAACGACAGTGTGTATAATGTGTACAAACGTATTCAGAAAGCCGGTCCTGAGCTACTTATGCCGCCGCCTGTTATGCATAACGAAGTGGGAGAGTTTGCTGCCGTGGGAATAGTTCGTCACGGCGAAGAAGGTGATGATCCTCATATAATTGAAGACAGAAATCGTCTTCGTGCTAAAATTGAAGAGGACATGGGTATGAAAGTGTTGGAAAGGCCACAATTTGATGTAGCACCGTCAGCATCGTCCTCTCGAGGTCCCAGCAAAGCCCCAGTGGATGCTATAGAAGAGCCTGCTGTAGATAAAAATGCTGCCAATAAAAACGCATCCCCTGAAGGTCTTAAGGAACTGGAAGGTGCAGAAAATAAGTATGTTCCTGTTCCCCTGAAACCGAATGCAGATCCTGAGCTGAAGAAAAAAGTGGACACTGTGAGAGAGGTAAGCTTTTGATGTATAATTGAAATATGATAGAAATGTAATAATCATACTTTTTAGTTCATGTATCATAATGGAACATGTCATGGTACAAGTATTGGCTACTCACTTTGCGATCAACTACTTCAATGTTTTTAATCCTCTCTGTGGCACACAAGTAGCATTTGCACATTGTGATTGGCATGGTTTTAGCTATGAGTAAAGTGTCATATGGCACAGATATCATGTCCATATTCTCGGAATAGCCATCATAATTTTCTGAATATCAAAGATTTTAAAATTCATTTGCAATCAATAATAATAATACACAATACAAATAATAGTACATATAACAGACTAATTAGTAAAGATACAACTAGCATATTGTCTTACAGGTTTTGTATAGTTGTATTCACAATTATAACTCATGGGAACAATCTCACTCTAATTTATGGGGATATATAATAATGGTATAAAATATATAAAATAGTATATTACATGAAAAATTTATCCATATAATAAGTTTTGTATGTAGAACGCAAGGACATTTAGATGTTTATTTCCAGTAAGACTTATTATGTTGTGTGCTGTGGTGTACTAATATTGTTCAGCTCTACAGAGCATGACTGCTCTATGCAACTGCATCATATGTTAACAGTTCACATGTCATTAAATAGCTTTTATGATAGGTTCTTTGGCTTATGCACTAATTTCTCATCATGTTTCTTTGACCAAGCAATTTACATGTTCCTTTTAGCTAAGTACATATGTACAGTATATTTAAGTATGTATATACTGTGGCACTAGGTTTTATATGCCATATAATTAATTTTTTGGTGAAGATTATTCCCTAAAAAAATTGATGTCTAATACATTTCTTATAATCCTATTAGTAGTTTATGATAATAACTTGTTCAAACTTCATCTTTATTTATGTTGATAAGATAATCGGTGTGATAATTAGATAAAAAAAAATTTAATTAAAAGTTATTGACCCATATTAAAAGACTTTCTTAAATTGCTTGTGTGAATTATTGATGTAATGAAAATGCCACAGACTGATTCCTATGGCAATACTTGCATAACCCCTTGACAGTAGACGTCAGAGAGTAACAATTGGAAATAAAGGTATCAAGTATCATTAAATAGCTGTGGCCAGAATATGAGAAATGCAGTTTCATTACTTTACAGGAAAAGCAATTAAATTATTTAGTAATCTTGAAGGCATCTATTAAAATATGAAACACTTGATATATGAAAAAAAAATTACGGAAATGTAATGACTAAATGAAAGAGCATTTTTTAGCAATTATATTGTCTGATCTATCACCACAGATATTTATATTTTATGGTCCATTAATTTCATAAAATCTATAGCCAGTTGCCAATAATTTCATCTGTGTGGAATAAAAAAAATCTAGAAATAAGAATAGCCTTTTATCACCAAACAAATCTTTTGTTTTTATAATATTAGCAAAGGTTAAATTTTAGTCGCAATCTGCTCTTCCATTTGCAAAATTGTCATAAAAGTCTGATAATTACTAAATAAAAGCTGAAAAGTCTATAAAATATATAGATATTTATTATGTAGTATGTTAGTAAGGTTTTGATTTAATAGGTTGTCTTATAGTGACACTGTTTCGTCGGTGGTCGATGACCGCGCGGCGCCGGCGCACGGCAACGCAAGGTGCTTCAGACATGCGCCTGTCATACACCACTCCTTACCAAACACTTACACTTGAACGTTAATTAGTCTGAAATACCTTTCCTATATCTACAGACTAGACTCAAATTTTATTTAGATTGTATCAAAGGTTTTTAAAGGCGTAATTTAAGAGAATTTTTATATTGCATAACAGTAGAAATATAACTTATGCTATTTTTAAAATGGCTAATGTGTAATTTAAAAAAATCTTTCCTCTTCATAATGCAAGTTATATTTACGTAACTTACATGAATTTATCATGCGTATGTGTAATTTTTTTAAATACATATTATATGAACAAGTGGTCGTAGTCTCAAGTAAGTTATGTGGCGACATAATTAAGATAATCACCTAGCAATAGAAATATCCTTCTTTCTAATTACACCTTAATAATTGTGGTACATACCACATGAAGTAACGTAGCATAAAAATGCGCTCACATCGGGTACAATTGATACAATATTGATAATTTGTTTTCCTTTTTAACTAGTTTTTGACCGCGAATTCGTCCTTGCGGAATTAAAAAAAAACTTAATACGGAGCCTATGTATTTTTCAGACTATGTTCTATATCTATATTAAGTTTTGTCTAGATCCGTTAAGACGATCTGGTGATATACCTTCTTAAAAACATCCATCTATCTAAACATTCGCATTTATAATATAAGTGAGATATTAAGGTATGTTTTTATGTTTTGTTTGTTTCAACAATGACGTCAGCATACTTAAATACTAAAACAAGTTAATCTATAGGACAAGTAACCAGACCAGACGCATTTTATTGCGATAGCTCGATAGCGTTCGACATGCGAGTACTTAAATGAATTCTGTAAACGTGTTTGAAACAACTTGTAGATACCAATGTGTCTGAATTAAAAGTATTAAAAATGTTTAAGGCTTCCACATCCTTTAAAAGCAGCTTGGCAGTTATAGTCAATATAAATCACTGAAATTTGTTAATCTGTTTTGTATGTTATTTTAAACCTAAATTTAAGTTAAATACAGATTATTCCTGATGATGAAAAGTTCATATCTCTCATGCGACATTTATTCACTGGGTACTGCAGTTTTGTCTTTGTGTTTTTGTTCAACGAGTTGGCAAATAACTAACACCTTTTTTGTTTCACAATACTTTTTAATCCATACCGTAACATACTCATATAAATATTGTTTTTTTCACTCATTATTTTCTAGAAAAAAAAGATAGCAATATGTTTTATACTACAGTGGAAACTCACGTTAAAATTTATAAAATATGTTCTGTTATTAAAAAAGAAATCGTTAACCGAAATATTTACACCAATGCGTGATTAAGTTTATTTGAGAGTTACTTAAGTGTTTATATCTAAAGCATATGAAAGGTGCTTCGGACTGTAATAAAATAATTTTTAATTGTCTTTTTATCAAATATTTGTACATGTGTTATTGTAACCTTAACATATTTTACTTCGTATTAGGGGGCGTCCATAAATTACGTGAGGTGTTTTTTTTAATTTTCTGCCTCTCCCTCCCCCCCTGGTGAGATGTCGTGAGATTTTATTCAACCCCCTCCCCCATCTCCCAATCTCACGTGAGATTTTTCAAAATGTGAGTTTCTTACGTAAACGCGTTGGATTGTCATTGTAAAAAGAAAAAAACAAATTTGCTTCGTGCTTTTATTTACGACTAGTTATGACTAGTAATCAATGTTGCTGAGAGTTTAATTATAAGTGTAATAAAAATTTAACAATAGAATACTTAAATCGTAACTACTTAGATTAAAAAAGAGTATCTACTCTAATTCAGTCCATGGAGAATCATGCACGGTCTCAAGAGAGACTATTGGGACTAACATGTCCATATGATTTTCAGTAAAATCATCTGATCCTTCAACTTCGTTCTGATCTAGCCACTCTAAGCCATTGGCACTTGCACAAAGTAATTCATTAGCTCATCTTGTGACAATCCGTGAGGGTCGCACTTTTCGGAACATACGCGCTTGCTTAGCTGGTACAATGTGGGCTGATCGCCTGTGCTCTGCAGCTCTTGTGCTAGATGCAAAGTAAATACCGCATGTACTGCAGCATCTTTTCTCTAAATCATCACGTACACTTGGGCAATAGAGATCATAAGGCGTGCTGATGAAGGCATTCAGCGGTTGGATCGGTAGGCAGTGGCGTATTAGAAATGGAGCAAATGACTTTCCGTCATGCTCTTTAAAGTCCGGAATTGGTGGTGGAACAAATATGGTGGTTTGACAGTAAGTAAATGTATAACGTCGAAGTATGAATGAAATTATTTTCTATTGAACGAATTAGTGAATGATCTTTATCGTATTACGATTACGCTTAAGATTAAATCTTATGCATGTACAATCTGGATTAAATGGACCAAAATAGTATAATTTTTTTTGTTTCAATCAGAAAAAAATATGCGTGATATTTACCGAGACCCCCCCTCCCTCCAACGTAAGATTAGATGAGATTTGACTCGACCCCCTCCCCCCCTTAAACACCTCACGTAATTTATGGACGCCCCCTTATCTGGTATTGTTCATAACAAACATATTGATGTTATAAAGTGAAAAACAATAAAGTATAATTAATATTAAGAAACGAGATGAGACCTCTTCTGTTACCGCATTACAAAGTCGTAAACAATTAGAAGGATTTTTTTTTTTACTTGGAATAGATTATAAATATATTTATTTTTGTAACGAGGTCGCGTTACTCGCAGTATTTTAATTGTTATACCGTTTAGTGAACTGAGCGGCATATGATTGTGCAACGAAATGCAAACGAGATACTATATACATAAGTATGTTGCCCTGGTAATTACAAATAATAATGTATGAATAACCTATCATACGTTATCTAACCTTTTTGGGTAAATAAATATGATATGAATGCTTGTTATTGTCAATTTTAATAATTATTTTTTATGCGTTTGTAGATAAAGAACTAGAGGATGTTGGGAAGTTTTTCGCGTGGTTTTACCCACTTCAACATGTAAAAAACTATAGATAAAATAACAGACAATATTAGCATTTGTTCTTATCGTCTAGTCTAAAATTTGAATATTTCCGCCGATATCTAATACTAGCTGTTGCCCGCGACTCCGTCCGTGCGGAAATTAAAAAACATAATTAGTAGCCTATGTGTTCTTTCAGACTGTGGTCTATATCTGTGTCAAATTTCAGCGAGATCCATTGAATCCAAACATTCGCATTTTTAATATTAGTGTAATATTAATTAAGTCGAACATAATTAAGTGTTAATTGGTTGTTCGACTATGTTAATTAGTACGCACGATTGTTTTACAGTTTAAAATCTTTATCTAATTAAGTATCCTTTGAAATTAAAAAAAATAATAGAATTTGGCAAGTTTTATCCGACGCGTGCGTTGTATTTAAATTGATCTCTTTTATTTTTGTGCGCTTGTTTGTTGCTGCAGGATATCTTATATTCTATAATTACCCTGACGCTGTACAAATACTTAGTCACTGTACAATATTTGTCGATGTACGGACGCAAAATTTAACATTACAAGATTTAATACGTACTTAACAAAATTAAGTACAATACTTGATTTACTTATAAATCGTACGGAACTTTATTTGAAACATGAATTTCTTTATTGTTTCTATTTTTTGTTACTCTATGTATCTTGTGACGTATTTATAATATTGGTAAAGTGCCGTAAGAGCATTTATCGGACACCTACTCCGCCCCGGGCCCGGCTAACGGCACTCGCTTCGGTCGCCTCCAAGTCGACACACTTTCGGCAAAAAACGACCAAACTACCGCCATAAAGTTCGCGCACGAACAGGGCTGCTGGGTTTCTAGAACGTATTTACATTCCATTGACTGTCTCTTTTATTTTTACTTGCAATTGACCGATTTTACTGAACTCAAATTAAATACGAAGTAATTAGTAATACGTGTAAAAACGAACGATTAATTCTAACAAGATTTAAGATGCTAATGATGTTTTGGGTAATTATGATTTTCAGTGTTTTCTTTTGTTTTTAGACGCAGATGAACTTGTTTTTAAAAGTAATAAAATAAAATTGGAAATTATCTTCTTATTGAAGAAGATATGGTAGTTGTGGACCGGTTTCTGTTGACCAATCGTGCGTAAACGTTTAGTTCCGGCGCACCAAAAGGATAATCATCAAAGTGTCTATTGCCAGCGTAAAAAAACGTTTAAGGTTAAGTTTAATTGATTATCTGTATCTGGCAACCCTGTGCGTGTACCCAGGTATGGTACTTTGATAGACGTAATAAATTTCTTGTTATTAGGCTTTTACGACGTCTCTTTGCGATGTTGATGTTGGTAATTCAACATTTTGTTTCTGGTTAATAAGGTTAAAAGGTTAAACTATAATTTTTCCATAAAGATATAGATTCATCACGGTTTAAACACTTTTGCTAAATATTGTCATCCCGCTAATTCTCTTTTAAAAAACAGAGACAACTATATGTTTTTATACATGTGTAAAGATAGTGAAAACATACTCTTAAATACATACGTTTGCTTTGTGTGTTGTCGGTGCGTAATATATTTGTGCTGTTCACGATGAGAACCGGTTTCCATCGCGATATAAAATTACGGTTCTTAATAGTTAAAACGATTTCAATGTTATTATTTTGTAATTCTGTGTCATTCCAATGATTTTAACTTTTTTTTTAGTTTGTAATTTTCTGATTTATATGTATTTTTTTATTTATCCGTCTTGTATACATAAATACATCAAGATTATGTCTAGCTTTGTAAATAGGATATGTATAAATCCTCTTTATTTCTCTTTATATAATTTATTAATGTGTATTTAAGAATTCAGCGTAATAAAATGTTTTAGATTAATAAAAGAGAGATAATCATTACTATTCCTTGCGGAGTCTAAGTAACTGACCTTTTAACGTAGGCTTCCATTAACGAAACATTCGTACAAATACATCCATCATCGTGACATCCTTCTATTTTATTAAAAGCAGAGAAAATTATATTTAGTTTTCCTTTTTGCGGCAGAAACTAAAGTTAAAGAATTGAAATTTTATTTGAAGTAATTTTAGTAAAGCATTTCTAAGATTAACTTTGTTTATATGTGGTAGGTATATTTAGTTGATGGATAACCGCATCCTCGGTAGTGTTTTAACGGAAGGGAAAGTAACTCGAGTCGGTTCGATGCCGCTTCATTCATCACTTTCCATTACGCCTTCTTTTGCGCCGCACTACATTGATTTTGATTCGATTTTATTTTATATAGCTTTTACCCGCGACTCCGTCCGCGCGGAATAAGAAATAGAAAACGGGGTAAAAATTATCCTATGTCCGTTTCCTGGTTCTAAGCTACCTGCCCACCAATTTTCAGTCAAATCGATTCAGCCGTTCTTGACTAATAAATAGTGTAACTAACACGACTTTCTTTTATATATATTAAGATTGTACATGTAGGTGTTTACTTAAGTAAAGAAAATAGAATAGACTTACTTTTTAATCGTTTAGACTCTTTTTAGTATCCCTCTTGAACTTGTATTAGTTAAAAAATAACCCGTGAAACTGTCTTCTTATACACGAAAATAATATAAAATTTTACTTTTATTTCAGCCACTAATTTCAATTAATTACGAGTTACTTTTATTTATCACTGTGAAATACTTTTTAGCTGTGTTTTTAGTTATTCTAGCTAAGACAACATTAGTCGTTGCAAACTCGCTAAAACTAATTTCCTGCTCTTTGTATAGAGTATAGACCTTTACTATTGTGTGCGACGTCATTCATTAGCTAGAGTAGAGAAGGTTTTCCTTTGCTTGTTCTTTTAAGCCTGTAAGCTGCTATAGGTAGTAATTAAATTAATTGTATACTAGTAAAGAAATTGTTTTTTACACATTTATTTATTTAAAATTACATACAAAATAAGAAAATCAAATGACATCTTATTCGACAAAATCGGACCAATCGTTTATTCTACAAGCAGTCACAATGGATACATACATGGATGGATGGATATAGACATACATAGAAACCCACATTCATAAAAACTTCTACGGGTGAAATTATCCTCCTTAGTCGAGTAAAAATTTGCCCAAATTCATTATACCTTGTAATAACTTTTAAAAGGAGTGAGAATTTGAAAGGCTATCTTGTTAATTATGTTAAATTAGTTATCGCAGTCTTTAATCAGCTTGTAACCAACTTAATTGTACAACAGTAGTGTATTAAGAGATAAGAAGAAAGGTTTTCCTTCATACTTTAATCAAATATCTATTAAAGTCGCTATGAAATATTTATGCTAAACAAAACCACAAATTAAACTTTATTTCAGGTGATAGGGATAGTTTTATATTTAACTAGTTGTCGTACGCGACTTCGTCTAGTTTTTACAACACTGATGTTGTTTTTTTTATTATTATGGTTTTGTGTTGTGAAAACGAAAAGCTAAAGCTAATCTAAAAAGCAAAAGCTTCACAATATTTTAGAATGATTTATGCAAGTCGTATTTCGTTTTTATTACTTAATTTTTATTATTTTATTCTTAGAAACTTTATTCTAAGCAATTGTTTGCAGTTAAATATATAATATGTTGTAGCATAAAATACGTATAACCTCGAAGAGTTATTTCATATGCTGTCATAGTCATTCACCGTTAAATTATATGCCGCACTCGTGACCTGTAGAGTCTCATTTCTTTGAATATTTGCATGCATTGTTAGCCTACGTGTTGTAGACAAGATTTACTATTAGGAATGCACTACATAGGATAAAGAAAACTAAGTGACATACGACTACTCCTGTAGATTATAAAAGTATGAACTACTCGACTATTAGTAAGTAGTAAAGCACATCAATCCAAGTAAGCGCTTATATCCACTTAGGTCCGAGAATTCTGCCGCGCGCAGTCGTCCTTTTTTATAGTAGTGGCGTACGCGTTAGTGGAAATAGGATACGTGACTATACAAAACCTGCTAAGTGTAAATTGCATCTTAATGTTATTGCAGTGGCCAAATGAATGTTTTGGAATTTAGCATTGGTCCGTCATATTGAAGTGGGCAATTAGTGCTCGGTGGCGGCATCCTGTGTGCGCCAATTTTATTACTCTTAATGCGCGACTGAAGGTCTTTGTTATCTAAAGATATGCAATGTTTAATTTACCACTTGTAACTTTTTAATTACTTTTATATTTTAAAAGGGAAACAATTTATGTTTGCACATGTTTGAACAAGGACAAAAAGACATCAGTTTTTGTTGTCCTTGTTCGTTTTCCTATTTGTTCATATGGTCTTCGGTAAATTAAAACCATTTACCGAATAAAGGAAATGTTGTTTGTCGTTTAAAATATAATAATATTTTTTCTCTCACTTTGTTTTTTTTATTATTATACTTCTTTTTAACTATAAAATTACATAATATATGTGCAGGTATAAATCTCGTTGCTTATGGATGAAAATAACTTTTCTATAATGCTAGGATGTAATACGATATGACGTCACTAATCCAATTATAATCTAGGGGCTGCGTCTATTGATTTAAAAGTTTTATTACCTGAAAATTAAAAAGCTTATGTTAATCGTTAATAGTTTAAGGAGAAAAACATCACTAACAAATTATTTTGATATAAAGATTATTTTTTTTTATACCAAAGTCTATTCAAATTTTTTAGCAATCAATAATTGAAATAAATTTACGTTTGTGCAAATAAAGGAGCAGTCCGCTTCGACGTACTCCATTTAGAAATGAAGCCCCGTTACTTAATACCTTCGACTATTTTACAAATGGAGTAAATAACTCGGTGCTTTGCTATAACCAATTACCACCCCTCTTACCCCCCTTTTTTGGTATCGGAGAATGGAAGGCACCGGAACATCTATTTGCAAGTAACGAAAAATAAACAGTATTCTGTAATATATATGTAGTTTATTTAGTTTTTGATACAATACTCTTATGAAAAATCAAACGATTTTAGCAAATAAAACTAAACTGAAATCATCATCATCAGCTCACTATACGTCCCCACCGAGGGGCTCGGAGCCTACCCCAAGTTAGGGGTGACTAGGCCATAGTCAACCACGCTGGCCAAGTGCGGGTTGGTTGACTTCACACATATCATTGAATTTCTTCTCAGATATGTGCAGGTTGCATCACGATGTTTTCCTTCACCGTAAGAACTGAAATATTTAAAACTAAACGCAAATAAAAACAAAAAAATAAACCTATAGACTTATGGGCTAACAAAGTATCTAACACAGACAGAAAGTAATTTTTTTTTGTGTAAAACATAATTCTATATCAAATTCGAGTAGCACTTAGTGCGGTAAAAATATGAGCTTGTCCTTAAATGTCCTCCTGGTCCATTCATGAATGCCCTGTCTCACTACAATACATGATTAATGCCCCACGGGAATGTTGGGTATGATTTATTTTGGACAAAATGAAAAATTACAACTTTCAAAAATAACACGCGACAAAAATCTGCATCAATTTGTATGGTTATTTTATGTACAAAGAAATTAGCGACAGTTGACTCTTGTTATATTTTTGGGAATGATTCGGTAAACAAAAACTGCTTATCTACTGCGCTGCGTAAATTTCCTTGCGACATTGTACATCATAAATTGGGTAGTGGCGTCGCATTTCAGGAGCGGTACTGTCCGCTATCTGTGACACATACATCACGCTAACGATCACCTCACGTTGTAAATCAAAAGACAAAAGAGAAGGTAAAATCAATACACGTGTCTTGTTAGCGGTACTGTATCTAGTTGGACACAATTTTTTTGTTGCTGTAACTTAGAGTCCCTTAGTGTATCACCGAAAAAAAAATTAGTTTAATTATTATTCCTGTCTATATATTATAGTGTTTTTTACATAGAAATTTTATTGGCGTAAAAAGCGCAATGTAATGCGGACCAAATGAATTATTAAGTTGATAATTATTTTAATCAAAATATCAAGTCGAATGAGGACGAGTAATTATTTCATCATAATTATTACAATGGAGTACTGACAAGACAATGATAGTGACAAAAAGTTAGCGCGTGCAGTCAGAGTTAAGAGCGCGACGAAATGCCAGCGAAATAAAAATGTCTGAATCATTGTGCGAGAACCTTCCGTTCATTTAGAGACATAAAAATACATTCGCAAATTACCATACGACAAACTTGATGCATTATAGCAAGTAAAATGAAATCAGTAAAGCGTGAGCTATAAAAGATGCTTAAAGATGACTCGATAATCAAAGCTGACACTTTTATTTTTAATTTTATGGTGCGGAATTAATGTTAAATGGATTTGTCGTATCAAAAAATGTAATTTTGATTTATCTACATAATGTATAGGAAGGAAATTCAAACTCTAAGTAATATGCGTCTCTGTATGCAAAATATTATTTGATAAATCTGTGTTAGTACATTTCATATTTGTGTTATTTTTTCTCGTTGGTACTTATTAATAACTTGTTTTTTTTTAATGTCCCTATTACAACAAACTTAATTTATATAATAGGAGTACACGACTAATGTTAGGAGATAAGGTCGCAGTAGTATGTACAAATCGTACATTGTTATAAATATGATAGACTTTATTAATGACTTTTTATCAACACCAATAAAAGTACTACATATAATATCAAGATAAGTAAAATATTACCCTTTTTAACACTTAATAATCTTTAATATAACAAATCTTAGGTAGCGTACAATAAACCTTATCTTAATGCAAAATGTTCCATATAATGTTGCAAAAACACATAATATTATGATATGGTAACGCACTAGCAGTTAGAGTATATACTTTTGTAGCTTTTACCCTATGGGTAAAAGTGATTATTAAATAAATAGATGAAAAATAATGCTTATTAGCAACATTTATTAATATTTATAATAGTTAATTGTTTTAACAATAAATAAACATTTGGTATTTTTTTTTAGTTTACTTTTTTCTAATTTTCCTTTACTTTTAATTCAATCGTGTATTGTTACAGGTAATTAAGACGAGTTAAATAGAACGGTACATTCGTATTTGGCAATTGCTTCATCAAACATTAACAAACGCCATTGTTCTACCTCACATGCCCTTAATTAACAACATTGCCATTGACTTATTAAGACAAAGTATGCAGTATACTTCTCTTGTGTTACTTATTTCATCTTTTAATATTTACCAATGCCATTTATCAAAGTGTTTTTCTATTTTCGATTTATATATGTACACTTATACGTTCTTACGTTGCAGAAAAACGTTGATATGTGTGAATTGGACTAACCCGCACTGTACCATCGTGTTTGGCAATGGCCTATTCATCACTGACTTAGGGTAATCTCCGAGTAACTCAGTGGGGACGTATAGTGGGCTGATGATGATGACGTACGGAATATTCGATAAGTTCAGTAAATTTTTGTCAGGCTTACGATAAGTGCTTATTTCCATTTAGCAGCTAGACTTAAAAGACAACCACTATTTTTATAGAATAACGTTTCTTATTTTCACTGCAATGACCACGACTACTACAACCATGCGCGAACAGAGTCGTTCGGTTAGCAACTATGGAAATTGGTACTAACATAATCAGGCTGACGTTACAAGAAAAGAGATTATACGAGTATAATTTTGTATTGCAAATAGAATTGTCCTTGTTTACGACATCGCAACATCTGGACCGTGATATTAACTGGGTCCAGATGTGCCACTATAATTATCGTTGGCTCTGTACTGAATTATTGAGATAGCTTTTTGCGTGGCGTATTCTTTCATTGACACATACCTTACTGCCAATAACACAAATTAAATATGTTCAGTCATAGTATATTGTTTCTGGACTTTGGGTTAGGCATCGGATCATAGATGTGGAAATTATACTATACTAGCTGTCGCCAGCGACGTTCGCGCGGTGTTATAAAAACTTTGTAAGTAGCCTGTATGTTCTTCCAGACTATGTTCTACAACCGTTCCAAATTTCATCAAGATCCGTTCAGTTGTTCTGGAGATACATTCAAACATTCATCCACCAAAATTAAAAATCGAACCCTTGCTGATATTTCACCGTTTTTAAAATCTCTAAACGACTCCAAACTAAGATCACGAAACGTAGTGAATTGTGTAAAAAATATTAATTTATTTAATTTTGATACTTAAAAATCACTCTTATTGTTGATGAGTTACTTTAATTGTACCGAATATTTTAGTTAAAAAACAAACGGAATAAAGCTGAATAGGAATGCCTCGGTGCGCTTCTTACATTAAACATGGCCCCCTGTCGCGACATGTCGTGTATCCTTTCTCGTATTATCTTCATCGCACACTTTTATTTTCTACTTAATTTTCATGATCCTTCGGCTTAAATGTTTTACAGGTGAAATTTTCTCACCGCATTAATCACGTATTGTGTGGTCCTCAAAAGTTATATCATTACGTGAACGCTCTCTTTTTGTTCTTTGTCCTGTTTCATGTCACTATTCGTATTTATCAATTAAACCATAATTGGTATAATTGTACATTAGAGGTTCCGTGTTTTATACTCCGAATATTTTTATGACCTTCATTAGGAGACGATTTTGTAGTTTTGTTGTGTTTTTTGATTGTTTTTCTTGACTGTTCAGTGTAATCATATAATTTAATTCTCTAATAACAAGCCATCGAGTGGAAGTGCCATTCTTTTGGGTCTTACTAGGAATACATGTTAACTTCGAAGTGGATTTTTTATTGTTTATACGATTTATAAGCATTTATCACTAATGTAGTGTTTTTCAACCACGTCTTACATCTGTGCTAAGATTATTGAAATGAACTGTTTAATAGACTATCGGAATGCTACAAAGGGTTTACTTACCTTGTATTTATAAAAATTGCATCGAGCTAAATAAATTTAGCAAGAAATATGTTGTGCTAAGGGCCTTCGTACACAATACGATGTAAATTTTTGAAATGATTGCGATTTTAGTCGCTAAGCTACTTACGCCATACATAATGTCATGGAGGTTCGTACACAAGCACATTTCTAACTGTCATCTCCAAAGCCAGTCGATTGCTATCCTATCTTTCAAGATGGCGAAGCAAATCTGTGCAGTAACATGTAGTCGCTACGCATGTATCGCCTCGTATATTCCACGATTATACGAAGCGCGCGCAACGCGATTTGCGACGCAAGGATATGATTTACGTTGCCTTGTGTACAAAGGGCCTAAGTCTACTTTGTTGCTTACTATCTGAGTTTTTATAAAACATACCTCGGTTTTATTTCACAGTCAACTTTAAAATGTTGGTAATTTTAATTCCTCTTTACTTTGTAAGTTTTCACAAGCAGAGGTTTGTTATTTTTAACTGTCTAACCGTAGGTTTCTGAGACCAAAATCTCGGTATAAAACATATCGTCTTTCCTGACATTATCTTTGTCAAAACAGGGTGGAAATTAGGTTTAATTCAATAAATTTTATTGCACATGTTGTCGAAGAAATAATGATCTTCGGTATAAGAATTATAAGGCATAATAAATCCATCTCTAACTACTATGCCTTGGTTGAAACTAATTAAATGTTATGTCATAGCCAAGTCCTGGCGGCAGTTGGCACGTTGCCTTACTGCAGCCAGTCCCTGCTTGCTTGCGTAATTTGTTAACTGCTAGTACTTTATACTCTTCAAAAGATCTATACAAATTTTGTTAATCAAGTAAACATTAAAAAAAGTATTTTAAGATAAAATAAGATAAAATAATGAGCAATGTCAGAAAATAATGAGTATGTTCAGTTTAAAATGTTTAAATCGTGCAATTTCCTTCTTCAGTAGGAAGGCATTGAAAGGCTACAAGAAGCTATTTTTCACAGTACATCAAGGGATCGCTGACTGAGACACGTTCTGATAGAAAATTTTCATATTCATAAGGACGTGGATCATTTGCATACAAAACGAGCAACTTGCACCCCCTCGCCACACCCTGCCCCAGGACTCCGAACGTCGCAAGCACCTTGTTCTTGTAGTAAACTCTCAGCCTTTACAAGAATTACATCATATTTAATATCTTTAAATTTTATTTATGAACTTGATTAATAAAACTTATAAATGAGTTTCATCAATTAACTTAAGTTGAATTTAATTGTGAAATAAAACTCATGAAAACCAACACTAATTTATAAACTAGCAGTAGTTGTTTCCCTACAAATTTGTTATGTATTTCCTCTGTAAATTCAGCTTCACTCAAGAAAGATTTCGATAACCCAATTTAAACTTTGATTTCTTTGCAAAAGTTTATAATTGAATAACTTCACAACTTTTGCTTCACTTTTGTGTACAGGTAACAGTTATTATTATTATATTATCTAAATATATAAAAGAAAGTTGTGTTAGTTACACCATTTATAACTCAAGAACGGCTGAATCGATTTGACTGAAAATTGGTGGGCAGGTAGCTTAGAACCAGGAAACGGACATAGGATAATTTTTACCCCGTTTTCTATTTTTTTTTTTATTCCGCGCGGACGGAGTCGCGGGTAAAAGCTAGTAATAAATAAATTGGTGTTTAAACACAAAATGTATTAAATACTGATGTATAAAAACAGCTTAAATAATAGCGTCTTATTATTCAACTGAACAATGCGATTCTGAACGATGCAAATACTGTTTTCATCTAGACTTAATTTTAATTTAATTATATTAATACAGGAGCATTATAATAATAATAACAGTGAAAATGAGTTTTCCATTAAAATATCAGCTATATGAGTTAGTTTCAAAATCCACCGCAAAAACTTTTACGTTGATATTCCTTACACGTAGAGAGTGAAGGAAATGAGGCACATTATCTTATACCTACCTTACGCTACAGATAAAAGTCATCGAGCGTTAAATGAGAACTAGCATCGTCTCGAGTCTGGCGTTAGCGCTCTTATCTACCTCGTTAGTACTTCAGGAAGACACGTAAAGATGCTAGCACTAAGTACTCAAGAGTATGTGAAAAAAAGACTTAGTTGACTAGAAACATAATTTTGAGATTGGTGCGCTTTTTTCAATCATTATGTTAAGTAAAAAGCTATGATAATTTTTTTATGATTTACATATTTAATATCGTGGTATTTACACAGTTACAAGTGTATAATATTTAACCAAGACTTAAGACCAACGTAGTAGTCGAGTGCCGAGTTATTTTTTCTCTAAAGAGATGCGACGAGTTGAGAATTGGGATCATATAATATGAAGTGCAAACGATTTTTGTCCCATTTCTCGTGTTATCTGAATTTGTCAGTTGATGTCTGAACCGGCGCACGGTGGTCTCAAATCGAATTTGAGGGACTTAGGGTCAAAGTGTTCGTTACCAGTTTTTTCTTTATGGAAATGAGTAGAGGACATCAACCCAAATAATAGTTGTCATGTACATTTTTTGCCTAAAGGTTGTAGTTTGGACAGAAAAAAATAATCATCGTTTTTTTTGTATGAAACGCATCAAAAAATGTTAAATTGTAGCTAAGCCCTGTTTGATCCCGCCTTCAAACCTTTTTTTTCTTAATCCCTGTCTAGTCTACTATCGTTACACATAGTAAACTTGCGCAACTAGCTGCTACTCTTCGAGATTAAACGATTTAAAAATTTGCAAAATCAGGATTATTTTTAAAATATTTATTTTGTATTTACATATTTTATTTGCACCTACTTTATAAAGAACTGAATAAAAATGTATTTAAACTATGATTATAATGTCAATATCAAACATAATATCAAAAACTAGTGTCTAAACTTACTCACTATTGCTATCACCATGTTGCAATTGCAATGTATCTACATCTTGAAATTTGATTTCTGACTCTGTCGAAAAAGGTAGCAGCTCTTTGGCTCTTGGCGATAGAACCATTGCATTTTGATTTCTCATACGAGGTCTTAGCGCTGAAATCTTCGGATCAGACGACAACCTTTATTTACTTCAACCTTTTTGAATTTTGATGGCTCCGAGTGTTTCTATTTCACCTCTTATACTAGTTCTTATAGCTGCCACTGTTGATTTTGTTTCTTTTGTAAATTTAAAAAAAAAATAGGACGACAATAGAATGTTGAAGACGGTCGGTCATTTTCCCAAACAATACTTCCATCAGATTTCTGCAGCCTTATTGGAACTAGACTAGCCATAAAAATACTAGTCATCAAATTCTTCATCTGACTTCTGTTTGTAGTTACTTTGACGGGAAGCTCCATCTAAGCCCCATTTACTAATAAGCTGTAATTCTGCAGTAGAGTCCAAGTCAAAAGCAAGTACATCCAGAAGTCATGATACTGTCAAGTTCAGCAGGGGCTTGAAGTTTAATGGATGCTCCTTCATTAGTAATTGTCTTGTCTTCTTTGTCTGGATAACACTGTAATTTGGCTTGCTTAAGCTTAATAATATGACGGATACAGCTCAGAGCCAGTTTCGCCCACTGCCTCTCTAAAATTGATGTATTGCCACTTCGATAGTTTTAGGGAAACAAACAATGCTTAGATGGAGCTTCCCGTCAAAGTAACAGGAAACAGGAGTCAGATGAAGAATTTGATGACTAGTATTTTTATGGCTAGTCTAGTTCCAATAAGGCTGCAGAAACCTGATGGAACTATTGTTTGGGAAAATGACGGACCGTCTTCAACGTTCTATTGTCGTCCTATTTTTTTTTTTAATTAACAAAAGAAACAAAATCAACAGTGGCAGCTATAAGAACTAGTATAAGAGGTGAAATAGAAACACTCGGAGCCATCAAAATTCAAAAAGGTTGAAGTAAATAAAGGTTGTCGTCTGATCCGAAGATTTCAGCGCTAAGACCTCGTATGAGAAATCAAAATGCAATGGTTCTATCGCCAAGAGCCAAAGAGCTGCTACCTTTTTCGACAGAGTCAGAAATCAAATTTGGCAGCTATAAGAACTAGTATAAGAGGTGAAATAGAAACACTCGGAGCCATCAAAATTCAAAAAGGTTGAAGTAAATAAAGGTTGTCGTCTGATCCGAAGATTTCAGCGCTAAGACCTCGTATGAGAAATCAAAATGCAATGGTTCTATCGCCAAGAGCCAAAGAGCTGCTACCTTTTTCGAGAGAGTCAGAAATCAAATTTCAAGATGTAGATACATTGCAATTGCAACATGGTGATAGCAATAGTGAGTAAGTTTAGACACTAGTTTTTGATATTATGTTTGATATTGACATTATAATCATAGTTTAAATACATTTTTATTCAGTTCTTTATAAAGTAGGTGCAAATAAAATATGTAAATACAAAATAAATATTTTAAAAATAATCCTGATTTTGCAAATTTTTAAATCGTTTAATCTCGAAGAGTAGCAGCTAGTTGCGCAAGTTTACTATGTGTAACGATAGTAGACTAGACAGGGATTAAGAAAAAAAAGGTTTGAAGGCGGGATCAAACAGGGCTTAGCTACAATTTAAAATTTTTTGATGCGTTTCATACAAAAAAAACGATGATTATTTTTTTCTGTCCAAACTATAACCTTTAGGGAAAAAACGTACATGACAACTATTATTTGGGTTGATGTCCTCTACTCATTGGCATAAAGAAAAAACTGGTTACGAACACTTTGACCCTAAGTCCCTCAAATCCGATTTGAGACCACAGTGCGGCGTCGCATTCCAATCGTAAAAGTTGATGCTCCACCGAGAGATTCGCACAGAAATCTTTCTACCAATACTTTTCTTATTTTTTTTTTGAGTATGGCAACACCCACATTACATTTATTTATAATCTTGAATTTGTGACGTCACGTATAACATTTAATGCTGGAAGATGTGAACTATCTTTGAAGTTTATCGCTTTAAATCGGATCATTTACATTTTTTTTCATGTAATGAACTAAAATTTATTTTCGCAGGAATATTTATTTTCCGAGGATGACAATTTATAGAATATACAACTATTTATTATTATTCTGAGGGAAAATACTTATGAATTTTTTTTTTTAAATAAAAATCCAAAAGCGCCTAAAGACAAAGTTTTCGAAAGTCTTTAAAATGCGCACGGAATCTCATTTAATAGCTTAAGATAGTTGATAAACCACGATAAATAAATCGCAAGCGCATTCAGAGATAACATTAGCGTAGTACTTGTATCCTTTTATGGAATACCGATTGGGTTTTAATGCAATTATATGGTACATACGTGGTGTGCTCTTTGAGGACCACCCACCTTGAAAGACCAGGTGATTATTTAGACCCTTGTTAGTAAAGAACGATAAAATTGGCTAGGTTACTTATGAAAGACGATCGTAAATTCAAATCTATGTAGTTTGGTGTATGTTCAAGATTTTCTTTGTTACCGAAGTACAATAAAGTTTTAATAAAAGATTAAATTTACTACTAATTGATTTGTTAGTAATTCAACATTAATATTCAAAGGTTAATTGCTTACTTAACATTAGCTAGCTAGCTTAGCATGCTTTTGATATTAGCCGAATGTCAAATTATGTCTCGAAGAGGCTAAAAATGGGCAACAGTGGTCTTTTTCGCAGACTTTAAAAGAAGACTGTTCGTTACGAATTTTTAAAATTTTTCTTTTCTATATTTTTATAACTAATACATGTTTGAATCGTGAATCCAAAAGCGTCGACTTTGTGATACGATAAATTCATGTCTCGTTGCGATAGTTCATCTCGGTCTGAACGCCCCCAGGCAGCGGCGGGCACCTTATTGCGAATTATGTAGCTTACCGCGCGACTCCGTGCACTGAATTTCTTTATCTACAATCATAGACTAACGTGGTTCTAGAATGTTTAATGCCAGTACCAAAGCCATGAACTTATATTTTAAAAAAGAAAAAATATTAATATGTATTTCTGTAATAAATCACAAATCAGATAGATTTTCGTCTTAGACTAACATATCCTTTTTATTGTAGAACTAACTGTCTCCCGCAACTTCGTCCGCGCGGAATTATAAAAAAAAAAAGGAATAAGCATCCTATGTGTTTACAGACGATGTTCTACGTCTGTGCCTAAATTCACCAAGATCTGCAAAGCCGTTCCGGAGAAACGGAGATACCTTCAAACAAACATCCATCCATCTAAACATTTGCATTTATAACATTAGTAAGATTACGTATTATTCAATCCTAATTTAAAAGAAGCTTGAACCCTTCGGTGCGGAGGTCCATATATAAACTGACGACGATGTGAAATTAAGAACATTTTGTAACAGGTTTTGAAGATTTTCAATGAAATTAAAAACTCTATTGCCTGAAGTCCGTGTATCTTCAACGTGGTAATGTTATTGCAAATTTAATTTCGTGAATAAACACTTTAACATCGCCCACACAAATGTCTGGAGAGTTCCACAGACATAATCGTGAATCACGTTCATAAGCGACCGGGATATATGTTTAGTCAACACTATATCAAAGATACAGTGGCAAAATAATATATAAATCCCCTTTCAAGACAAATGTAAATCCGTATGTTGTGGAATGTCTTGTTGATTAACTAGTGCTAACGCAGCTGTGAACATTACATGAGTGTTAATGGTTTCAATGGTATTTTGCAAAAATGTCTCATATATTTAAAACTGGCAGTCGCCCGCGACTCCGCAGAATTAAAAAAAGACGTAATAAATTGCCTATGTGTTCTTCCAGGCTATGTTCCACATCTTTGCCAAATTTCATCAACATCCGTTGCGCCGTTCCGGAGATACCTTCAAACAAACATCCATCCATCTAAACATTCGCATTTATAATAATAGTAAGATGTATATTTTGTAGGAATAATACTAATGATATGCTCTGACACTATCAACCAAAGCAACTGTTAATAGTGCGAAGACCAAGATTCACATGCATAGATCAACTTATCTTAGTTATACCCACATTAGAGGCGTAGCGGGAAACTTATCTTGTACCATAACGCACCCTTTACGCCATCCTCCCTTGAATTATGTGACTTTATCACCCGTTATTACATGGACAAGATCGCAATAAAGATATCTCTGTTCTACCCTTGATGATTCGAGGTGTCTCTATTGACACCTAAGAGATATTTTAGTTTAAATTAATTTAAAAAGTTTAATGAAGACAGAATACAAAACAGATCGTGAAGTCGTCGTAAGTAACAACTACATTGAAAATATACGAGTATACATTGCTATGTAAGAGTAATTTTTTGTGTAATTTGCAAAATATGAAATCGTTAGTATATAAAAGTGGGCAACTGTAAGAGTAATTTTGTACCAAATATGGAACAATAAGCAATATGTATTATAAAATCTATGTTCGTTAGGATACGGTACGAGGCGCCGCCTTTGATCTGACGGTCGATAGAACCGTAAAATGTGGCGTGCTACGAACAATTTAACGCGTACGATGTAAAAAAATTTGTACCAAAAACGTAAATCACCTAAAAAGGTTATTTATTCCTTGCATTGAGATATTTATAAAAATGTTGATGTGAATGATTTCATTATGTTTTACGTTGCTTTGTTTATGAATGTCGTTGTCTGAAAACAAAACTTTCTCTCTCCTGAATATTTTTAAAGGACATAATATATACCATTACAATAAATCAAAGATGCCATTCAGGTGAGTCTGTAAGGAGAGCTTAATTAAATCGTGGAGAATCGGCGCCTTACATTAAACATCGGCTCCCTGCGGCGATGTGTCCTGACTCGTTTATCTTCATCGCTTGCAATTATATTGTTGTCTGTTTTGTACCTTTTTGTTGCTACTACATTTTCGCGTTTGTTACAAATTTAATTTGTCTCGTTACATTAGCTTCTTATGTGAGTTTTCATCGCCGATACAACCGTATAAAATATATAAAGATATTGCGTATTTAGGAAAAGAGACAATATGTTTTTCATACAATTGCTTTAACCGTGGAAGACCAGAGTTGTGTTTTTTCAGTGTTATTAAAACTTTAGTAATAAATACGCTTCACGCGTAGTTGTCACACTTAAGGTCTACCTTTAATTTCATGTTATCGTGATTGACCATTTAATGATGAAGCTTCTGCATGCAGCCAGCTTGATTTTTTAACAAGACAAGTTATAACGCGCCTTTTTGATATAAATTTAGTGCATTTCAATCACATCTATTAAATAAGTCCGTATTCACACGCCCCTGTATGAGTAAAAAGATCAATGATCGCTACTCTCATTAGTAGATTGTAGACATAACAAATTACAAAGTGTTTAGGAAGAATCGTAATGTGTTGAGTCTGACAATAGAAGTGTTTATCATAACATCATGTAGCTATTGTAAGAATGATCTAGATTTTTTCTAACATACTTCACCATCAAATTAAAAAAAATTGCGCATATTATAGTATAATATTATAGATGCGAAAGTTTGAATGTATAACTGAATGCATGGATGTTTGTTAGAAGGTATCACCAGAACGGTTCAACGGATCCAGATGCAATTTGGCATAGATTTAGAAAATAGTCTGGAAGAACACATAGGTCAACTTTTATTTTTATTACCGCGCGAACGGAGTCACATGCGCTAGCTAGTTATACATACAAACATTAGTATTTTCACGTATCTTTAGCGGTATGAATGTCCCGGGTACACAAATTGTTGGCAACAACCGCAACGGAAATGCGCCATTGTTGAAAATCCCTGTTTGTTTTTGAAACATTTGAATCCCTGTGTTGTGGTTAAACCCTTATAACCGCCTAATATTAAAAGTCTTCAACGACACTTTCTGCTCTTTGTAGAAACCGTTTTTAACTTTGATTTATTTTTTACTAATATGTACATTTTTTGTTACAGGTAAGACTATTCTGCCAAGATCTATCCATATTGGTAATGTTTCATTTTTTTATGTTTGCTAGGAACTTTTAAAATGGATAAATATTTCATTTAACACTAATTTATTATTGAAATTAGATTTGCCCTTGAACCAAGCTGTAATTTTTCCAAGCAACGTAAACATTTTTTCCACATTACAATAGCAAATTAAGCGTGTTAAAGCATAAAACACTTATTGTGCACAACTTTACTAATTAATATTAATTAAAAGCTTTAAAATTAGTTCATTTATTTGGGCCAACAAGGCCACAAGGAGTTCGAGCGCTCCTCTTTTATGCAAATCTTGCACGTCCTAATGAATATGAAAGCTTCTTTATAAAGTTAAGTTGGCGAATTTCTATAATACTGCCGTCTCGACATCTTAATACTTTACAATATGTAATACTGTTGTTTATTGTAGAGTATGCATTGAAATATGAATATGAACAATGGATCCTTATTAAACAAAAAAAAAAATAAGCATACAAATTTGTAACTATTTTAAATACTGCGAGATGAGCTTAGTATACTTACTTCATTAGTTCTCTAACAAATGTTACATACTTTACTTTTAAGGTTTTTACTGAACTTCTAAATTTATTATAAGTAAGTAAAACGATACATTTAACTTAGTTCATCCCTCGTTCATCAATTTAGTCTGTCTCTTCCAAAGCAAGGATCTGTCGCCTTCGGTCCGCGGACTCCATCTTGCCCTCTTTGACATGTCACCGATCAAGATAAATCGTAATGTAGTTTCTTATACCGGGAACCATTTTGTTTTTATAACAATTGTTATTAAATTCTTCTAATATGTACATATATACATACCTTACACCTATAACATTAGCCTAATATAAGAGACATAGAATACGTAATTGCAGACAATTGTCATTATTTGGATAAAAAACAAAATGGCTGTTTCTCACACATGGATAAACGTAAAAAAAACATACAGCACATGAATGACGCTAGTTACATAACATAAATTCTCAGTAGCATTGCGAATAATTTAAAATACTGCAGGTGTAGTGTTCAGTATTTACTGCATAGTATTTTTCAAAGCGACCGATGTAAATGGAATAGCAAATAAGAAATTCCAGCGAGCTATTACTTGTGATGCACTAAAGCTTCGTCTGGAGCCACTTTTAACAAGTCTAGTCTCGAGACTTCAATAATAAGTAATGTATAAAAACTGAACAGCTTGAAAATTGCACACATTAACTCTACTATATTTATAAAAACTTTTTTCTTTAACCTTTTAGTTCAGTTTGTCTAGTCTTCTTAGAATATGGAGTAAATAGTAACATGTCGTGTACAACGAAATTTTTTGTAACGTATCTTACTTTCTTGGGACAATCTAAAGGAATGTTGGCATCGACCCAATATGAATCCACATGCAAAATTAAATAATCTACATTATTCAACAATGATGCATATTAAAATCGCATTTAAACACTTTTTTTATTTGAAATAATTTTTCTATGATGCTTTTTAGATCCTGGTCATTGTTACATGCGCCCTATTTCATACAATAGAGGAATTTTCCTTTTAATGTATTGGAATAAACTAGGTTACGCGAATTAATTGTATTCAGCGACGAACGGAAATTCATATGTAGGCTGGTGTGTTAAACTCTGAAACATCCTTCGTCCAATAATAGTCTAAGATCCCGCTGCAGGATTGGTGCGCTCATCGACTTTTTGTTTAAAACCAAATTTTTATGTTTATTTATAGTTAAGAGAATATATATTTACTAGGGTGCCTATCAAAATTTGGCCGCCATTATTTTTAAAAAAATTATTTTTAATAGATTTTTGGTAAAAAATTTCGTTTATTTATTTTTTAAATAAAATAACGTCTACATAACGGTAATTAATATCAAGATTCTAAAAAATCACGGTTGCCGTTGCGCACCTGGCCGCACCTCTTTGCAGCCAGGTGTAAACAGGTATGATTTCGATAAATTTATACGTTTATAACCTATTTTTATTAATTATATGTCAAATTAAAGCTAATTTTTTTCTATTAATTATCATATAAAGTTGCTCAATTAAATCTGGCCGCAAATAAGGGTTGCTGGCTGTTAAAGATAATAAATATTTAAGGTAGAGTGAAAGAGAGTTAGCGCGTAACATCATTTGTCAGACGAGGACAGCGATTGCCGGCTGTGCGACGCTTTTAAGCCATTGCGCATGCGTCGAACGTTAGTGTTCTCAACCACCGGGGAGTAATAGAGACGACTTATAATAAATACTCCAAAAAATATGTAATTTTTTTCAAAATGACAAATTTAAAAATTGCAACAAAAAATTAATATTGATTTGATATATCGACGGTCTAGTTAGGAATTTGTCTAACTCTGAATTTTTAGAGGGTGATTTTTTTAACATTTTGATGAAGCAATAATCCAATTACAAATTATTTGAATGATTCAAACTTAAATATTATATCTCTATTAGATATAAATAATTTTAAATGGTTTTTTTAAATGATAATAAATTTTGAAGTAATTGTTTTTTTTCGTACAAATAGAAGATTCTCTAAAAAGGAGTTAGATAATTTGCTAATTAGAACGTCGATATTTAATATTAAATAAAAAAAAAAAAAACCAAGGTGACTTAAGTAAAAGAAAAATAACAATGTAAATATAAAACGTTGTTTATTACGAACTCCAAAACAGCGTGGTTTTTATGTTAGAATAAAAATGCCGCATCTGTTCAGTTGAGAACACTAACGTTCGACGCATGCGCAATGGCTTAAAAGCGTCGCACAGCCGGCAATCGCTGTCCTCGTCTGACAAATGATGTTACGCGCTAACTCTCTTTCACTCTACCTTAAATATTTATTATCTTTAACAGCCAGCAACCCTTATTTGCGGCCAGATTTAATTGAGCAACTTTATATGATAATTAATAGAAAAAAATTAGCTTTAATTTGACATATAATTAATAAAAATAGGTTATAAACGTATAAATTTATCGAAATCATACCTGTTTACACCTGGCTGCAAAGAGGTGCGGCCAGGTGCGCAACGGCAACCGTGATTTTTTAGAATCTTGATATTAATTACCGTTATGTAGACGTTATTTTATTTAAAAAATAAATAAACGAAATTTTTTACCAAAAATCTATTAAAAATAATTTTTTTAAAAATAATGGCGGCCAAATTTTGATAGGCACCCTAGTAAATATATATTCTCTTAACTATAAATAAACATAAAAATTTGGTTTTAAACAAAAAGTCGATGAGCGCACCAATCCTGCAGCGGGATCTTAGACTATAATATGAAAAGAGAATAACTCCATTGCGCACTAGTTATTAAAAGGAAAAACGTTTTTCCTTACATGCGCTTTCTCTAAATATTACATCTACTTCATTATCATTAAATATGCATTAAATTTCACAACCAATAGTTCTATGTGTTTAATATAAGATGTTAACTGGGACAATTGCTATGTACAATTATTCGCGCTACTATCATTTGCACGACGGACAGCCAAGGAATGGTCGGATGCTTTCGATATTTTGGCACGCTGTCGGAATGAGGTCGTTACATTGATTGCTTGTCAATTATAGATACGGGATGAAATTTTAATGTTAACTAAATCTTTAGGTATACTGCAAACAAAACTGTATAAAGCAAATTGTGTTAAAAAAACATTTGCTATTGGTTTTAACACTGACACAATATGTGTGAAGTGAATGATTTGTAGATAGTTTGTTTTAAAATAATTAATTCCCTTCGAAAAGCAGGTTGTTTTTATGCTGTACTGTTCACGCATGTCTGATATTAAACGAGCAGGTGGGACCTCCAAAATTTATGACCGCATATTGAATCCTTTTGTGGCGGTTTCCGTTCTGTAAGTATTTTGTTTCATAGTACATAGTACTCGCTGCGTTGTTTGTTTCTTTTTTTTACGAAGCGAATTCTTTTACTGCTGTCTTTTTTATATTCGGATTTTCTTTATAGATATATATTATGTTGGAAGGAAATCAAAGGGATAATGTAATGTACTCATATTCCATCTTATATTCCCACAATACGCCCATATTTACTTAAATTACTTACTTCTTCCAGTGCCTCTTCAGTTCCTAGTTGGCCGCTAACTTGAAATTTTTTTAAATGACTTTAGCAAATGTTTAATATCAGATGATGCGTAGATCTTGTATTATATTTTGTCTATCCTAATTAAAACCTATGTTGTTAACTATTAATATTAGGGCTTGCAAGTTTGCATCATAAATTTACTGTCCCATTGTCATCGTTTTATTTTGTTTTGTATTGTATTTTAATAAATAAAGACAGACAAAAGATGTTTTGAGACCGTTGCCAGTTTTCTCTCTCATTATAGTCTAAGAGGTACTTTATAATAAATTCTTGGGAATCTGAAGTGGTAATTAAAGCTTCAACTTGATCTCACAGAATTAATTTCAAATAGAGAATATCGTTTAAAGTTTAATTTAAGAGGTTTACGATTTCAATTAATTAATTTCAATATGAATTAAATAAATGTCCGAGTATCTACTAAATAATTTCAAAACAATTTCTTTTATAATTCTGGAAAATATAAGGCAATTCAATCAAGTCAAGTTAGAATTTATTGTTTACCTCTTATCAGGTCAGGGCTAATGAAATAACTATTCATGTTTTAAAAAGGTTTCGCTTTTCACATGTTATAATGTAATTTCACTTATCAAGTGAATTGCATTTTCCGTGGCTTCAGATTTTTAATTATTTTATTTATAGTAGTCGTAAAGTGACTTAATCAATTAGTTTTCTTCTAGTTATCCACATTTAGGTATATGATAGTTTCAATACTATCGTTTTCATCATAATGATATCTAGCTTTGTTAAAAAATATTGATCGTAAGTTCAAAGATAAGTCTGACTGTCAAGTTATTCTGACCTTGTCTGCCCCGAATTAATATGTTTTGGACGATTTGTGTTAAAGTTATTTTTGTGAAAACGTTTATTTTTCTGTTACAAGTACATTTTATATTTTTAAAATGTATCTATTACTTGCGGTCAACCTAATTATGTACATTTAAAGTTTTTAAGACAGAGAATGACTAATAAAAATCCGATATGTAACATAAAGTAAAGTATAGTGCATTTTTTTTTGTTTTTATATTGTACAATAAGCATATATGTCATGTAAGCGCGACAAGAGAAACTATTGCGTTACGAATACAATGTAAGCGCGTCAGTACTGGAATCCGCGCCGGCCGGACGTCCGACAGCAATGTATTGTCCACAACGACATTGCGACACCGCAATGTCCGCGCGCTCCCCTGAGCCTTTGCGGAATAAATGGAACGTTGGAAGCTAAAAAATAGCTAGTAATTAATTAAAAAAACTAATGTATCTCGACTAACTCTACCCTTCTAAAGATTTGGACTCAGACTTCAAATTCCTTCAACTTGTTTAGGCTACAGAAAATCACAATGGGAGTGGATTCCCGAGAAAAGAATTACTTTCTACAGTTGTATATTAGTCTATACTTTTCACTAAGTTTTATAGTTGATGCTGTAGACACCAACACCATCTCAGAATTATTAGTTGCAATCAACGTCGTTACTACAAAGTACGTAAGCAGGCACTCTAAAAGACACATAGTGTAGTCAGCTAATACATAATGATGTCGCGTAACTTGTGTCACAAAAAAGTACAATGTGCAGACGACAAAGTCAGGAAAACAAGCAACTTTAATAAGCCTTTTCCTTAATACTTACGTCATAAATTATTATCATTAAAGGCTAGATTTATTTGTGATATTTTACATATGGTACGCCAAACAAATATTTAAATGCAACCACGATGCATAAAAGTTGATCCTCACAACAAAGTTACAGTACAAGTTACACTGCGTCGGTTCTAAACATAAGCCGCGCGTTATCCAACAAAGAAAATGTGCATTTACGCAGAGCTTTTCATGTTTAAGTAAAATCTTACTTAAGCTTTATTAACATGCTTTGGTAAGATAAAGTTACGTACCAAAGAAACTTAAATATTGCTTCTCATGTATTTTTGTACTGTTAAAATAACAGAACGTGCTTAAAACAAAATTATGCACGATTTCCTATAAATATGATCTACATCAGTAAGTTTCAAATGTGTTTAATAAGAAAAAGATTGCTTCAAGCTAACATTCCCTTTTCAGTTTTTTTCTTTAATTCCATGTAAAACAGAAAAATCTTTACGTGACTTCGATATATTAATGAATGTTCCTAATTTCCGATAAAAGGGTATCATTTTACCTTTATTGGTAAACAGAACGCGGGGAACGTTTGCAAATAATAAATAACCGTTAATTCTATCGCGTCGGTACCCCATCTCTTATTCAAATTGCCAATTCTGAAAATGGATCAATTTCGACGAATCTAATTAATTGGTAATCCTTGACACAATGTGACTCCGGCTCTTGACAAAATATTGTCAATAATTGACATTTATTTTCTTTTGTTTTCTCTTGTCACTAATTGGAGAGGTTAGGAAGGTGAGTTAGGAGTCATGTACCAGTGAGTTGTAATGTTCTTGATTACTAGTATGCTGTCAAGTGCCAATTTTATATCGGTTTAGTAAAGATTTCTAATTTTATAACAATCTATAGAATACTTAAAATATAAAACAAAACTATTTCTTTCTTTTACAACATTTTTCACAACTTTTTATTATTCAACTGTTTTATTTCTTCTTCCATTACGCACGGCTTCGTGTTACCGGCCAGTACGACCTCCTAGGCAGCTTACATCCTCTACCGTGCTACCAAAGAGGTTTTATGAACTTCAATACGCGTTATACACTAATAGTAAAGCACATCCAGTACTTGTAATATGTTGTATTCATTTTAATGGACACTTTAACCTTATCAAATCAATCAACAAGCAGAACGTGATTCAAACCAACGTTCTGCTTGTTGATAGTGATATGACTATTACCCACTGGTCTGTCACAAATTACTGTGTTCCGGTCTTATTGTAGCTGCAAATAATAAATGCATTGACATTTATTTACATCAACAATCCAATCGGGACATTGAAACAATCATCATCAGCTCACTATACGTCCCCATTGACATCAAGGAAAAATACAAATTCATAAAGTGGTTAAATACCTCAAGGTTTCTTAAATAGATTATTGAGACAAGAATGTAAAAAATTCTTTATCAGACTACAATTGTAACTCCGCAGCTTATTTAATCTTACTCTAACTAATATTATAAATGCGAATGTTTAGATGGATGGATGTTTGTTTGAAGGTATCTCCGGAACGGCTCATCGGATCTTGATGAAATTTGGCACATATATAGAACATAGTCTGAAAGAAAACATAGGCTACTTTTTTTTAATTCCGCACGGACGGAGTCCAGGGCGACAGCTATAGTATATAAGTAAGTCTGGAGCACGCTTGGATATTCGCCAGCCGTAAATGGCCGAAGTCTTGTGCAGTCTACGTGACATGAGTGTGGCACACTCGCACGTCATAATTATTCCCTGGGGTTCTTTGGACGACTTCTTGTATTTATTTAAAAAGAAACCAGCCGTTCGACTCTTCAAATTGAATAATTGCATACTAATATCCTGGCATTTTAATGTTTAATACGTTCGTTACCAAAAATTGGGAATAAAAAAACTTTCTAGAATGTATTAACTTCTTATGAATTTCAATTACCATAAAATTAAGGTCTTATCTCTTCGTAAAAAATCTAATCTATATTATATATATGTCTAGATATGTTTAGTTCTTTTAATTTTCACAATGTAAATATTCTTGTATCATATACACAGGAATAAACTAAAGTGTTAACTTCTATAATAACATAATATAGGTATATGAAAAAAAAATGAAATGAGATATCACTGCAGTTGGAATTACCTACAGTTTGTTTTCACAGTTCATTCTCGGAGAGTTCTCAAGAACTCGTGAACTTTTCTTTAAAAATACAAGCTCTGAATAAAATATTATACTGTCAAGATTGCATAACATACCTTGTTTTCTTTCCTTATGCTTTTTCACACGAGGGTGGTAGCACAATGCCGAGATAGAACAGTACTGGTTTCACAGGAAGTGTGTTCAGTAATAGTATCACTGCACTGTCTCTTGCTCAGTCTCCATGTGGAATCAAAATAAGATATATTGTGAAAATAGTACTGTCCTGTTTCAGCTTGTGTATTCAAACAATAGCAGTACTGAGCTGTCTTACTGTTCTGTGTTTTGCCCTCGTGTGAAAGCGGCATTACGTTTGTTGTGGCAGTAACATGATATCCAGTGCGGGAGTCGATGTTTATATTAAATTCCTCTACGGGTAATACGTAAGGGAATTATGCATGCCAGCGTGCTGTCCCCCCCACCCGCCTCCCCTTCCCGTTTCTAATGTCGAAATGCTTTCATATAACCTTCAGAATTGATGGTTCATTTGTAAACACCGTAAGAATATCAAATAATGCAATGTTATTAAACTGTCACCGTTTAATTAATGATGACATCATTAAATAAATTATATTGTTATTCTAAGTAATAAAGAATGATTGTTTTGTTGACCTTACCCATGGAAAGCAATTAGTTCTAAGATGAATATAATTGGAAATAATAATCCGTGAAAGTAATGGTACTGATATATACAATGATATTTGTTTTGTATATTAATCAAATTGTTAAAATGAAGTTTATCAAAGTTGTGATCGATGTGCGCATGTACCACACAAACGGATGACCGCGCGTGTAATCCTACACTAAAAACTACTGCAGCTTATGTTTTCCTAGTACTTTTTTTAAGAATTAAAATTATAGTTAACAGTGAGTTTCCTCTGCTGAAATTATCGCACGTGAGGTCGGCGCACAAGGTTTTATAAATTTTGCCAACCCTACTTCTGCCGAAATATATTTATAAAAACATGTTGATAATCATAGATAATATGTTTTTGTACATGTTTTGTGGCAGTGGAAACTGATGGTATAATACATAAATTTTACCGATATGTGGTGAGAATGGTGCAGTTGGCATATTCGGGGAATAAAATTGAAATGAATTGTTCGTGTCGTAGTGTGCGACCACTTGATTATATGCGGTACCCCTTGCACGTGGAAATTGAATCTGGAATGAGATGTCGTTTGTACTATAGTACATTTTGTCTCGGGAGCAAGTTAATCTGGAGACCGAGTCCCTAACTATTTCAATTATAAACGTTGATTGGATAACGATGTATTTGGATTGTTTTTTTTATGAAATATACAATTTTGCAATAATAATATAATTAAAACAGTTATAGTATTTGACTAGCAAAAGATATTTAAATTTATATGGAAGCACTTAAATTATTAACAAGTTAAAAAAATTTTTTCGAGACTTGTAGAGTAAAAAAGATTTAAAATTTGCAATTTACTGTCTCAAATTGTCTATCGGTGTCCACAATTTAGACATAGACATCTGTGGTTTAGAATGCAGTGTCCGTCGAGAAAATAAATTTAGCAGTTACCGGACACTTGCAGCGAATTTATTCCGCCTTTTTCGTGTTGCGAACTCCCACCGGGCAGGTACTCACTCCCTCAGTCTGGTCGGGATCCGGGATTATTATACCTAGTAGTGTTTATTTAACGGAATAAATTCGTCGTATTATCCGTCATTGTTGTTACAAATAAATCGTATGTGAGTAACTAAAATTTGTGTACCTTTTTGTAACTATATGCAGTCATAACTTATATCATTAGTAACGTAGTTATTTTATCCATTTTTAAATTGAAATATATTTTAATTATAGAGAGACTCCTGTCATAACTTTATTTGTAAAACTCGATATGATATAAAAAACGTATATGCATTTGGGTTCCACAATCGATCAAAGTATTGACGTTGATTGTGGCCGGCGGCCGACCCCACCCCTCTCCCTCTTCTCCCCCCTCTCCCCCCTTGCCCCCGCCGCCTACCACCAGACTGACGCGATGCTCAATTATTTTACGAGTGAAAAGACATCCCTGTCGCCATTCATCAAATTCTAGCAGCTACAGTTTTATTTCACAAAATATGCTAAATAAAAGGACACGATAATTTCACTTTATGAAACAGATTTATATCTTGAATGCAAAAAACTCCAATTCCATTTTGATATACAAATCCGCTCTTACAATGTTAATATTCAATGATGTATATTTTTTGGTCGTCAACTCCTATACGCCCCCACAAATAATTAAAGACGACGGTCTCTGTCTACCCCTCTGAGTTACGGATGTTGAGTTATTTTATTGTTTGTTGTAAGTGTACGTAGAAGTCAGGAGTAGTGTTGGGTATCAGTTGCTGAAGGCCTTGCACACCTGATTCAAATAAATCATTACTAACTGCATAAAAATGAAAAGGTACAAAAGGATGCTCTGCTCCCGAGAATTTAGTGCTCTGAAAACAAAGTCCGAGTAATTGCACAAACGACAGAAGTGCTGGTGCCCAAGTCCCATTTACAGGACTGCAACGTGCTGCCAACTAACTCTGCCAATTTACTACCGCTTTTAATTCATGTTTTACTATTATTTATGCATAATTTTAAGTACCTTTTACCGACAAAGTTACGCTTTTTTGTAATTTTCACCATGTTTTTAATTCACGAGCAAGCACAATGAAAATAGTAATCTCCGATTGCTATGGTCTTTGAATGATGAATTATTTGCCAACAAATAGACAAGTGATCAGTAACAATATTAAAAACATTTGCCGACATGTCGTTAACTGTGATTCTTTACCTACTTTTATATAACCAACGTCAATAAATACGACACTAATATATTCAATTGACAATTATTGTGTGAAGGCGTTGAATTGGCTATTTATACAATGCGTGCGTTCTGACCGCAGCAGTTAAATGCACTCTTACATGTGCCAATTTTAAATGGACTGGTGAATGTGTTACAGTTATGTCGCCTATAAAAAGAGAAAGGATCTATTCTTTAAAAATTTAAGTTTTCCGGTAGTTCTACTATGTACTCTGTGCTGTTGTCTCTATTGGAACGAAGTTCCTTATCGCGCGTTGTGAAAGGGGGCTAGACGGAAAAAATTCTTACGAAAAGTTGTCACGACACTTTTTGCTATAGTAAGTATGTTAACGACGAATGAGCGCTACTTCACCATGGCAACGACGTGACAATATATAACCAAAATTCATAGAAATAAAATGTACTTCTTGTGAAGACTTAAGTTTTTTATTCATAGAATAAACATCGGTTCCTTCACTAATTAATCGAAAGGAACTTCGTTCCATCCGGGTGTCCCTTGACACCTCTCAAGTTTTTTTTTACTAAGAGAATGATAAGGATAACACAATGTTTCGTATAAGTGTTTCCACCATGGAAACTCACAGAAATGTTTAAGCAGGAATTCAAAACTTGGAAGCTACATAGCTGCACGATGTTCAGAGCAGGTTACTTCAGATTCCATGTTACAATCTTGCCGAGACTTCAAGTTATCGTAGTTCATATCATACATCTTGATGCATGCCCTGAATTCAATACCTACTATCGTCGTTAGAATGTACATGCTAGATAATGTATAATGAAGGTTTTCTTATCAGATGTTTTCTGGTATAGATAATTGAAGACATTTTCACTATTATCTACCGTGTCGTGTCTACCAGTTAACATTAACCTGGATAATCCTGTGAACTCTATTATTTTTCATTTTGTTTGTGGTTGCAATTTGTTATCTTTGACAATCTCTAACCAATATTTGTGTGTTTATGAACTGAGTCCAGTTTAATTCAACGACTACGAATGCAGGTAATAACGAAAACGGTAACAGATGGCCCGATGAAACAGAACTACTAGTAATTAGCTATACCATAGACAATTGTGTGTATTTTGTGGCTTGCATTTAATAATACTAAAATATTAGTAATTTTATCATATCTAGTTTTGGTAATTTCACTATAATGTAGAACGAGGTAATAAGTCTTGATTCAAAATTATTTTACCGTTTGCTCTGAAGCAGTTTAAACCATGTTAATGTGTGTCATACGTCACATGCAAGGGTTTTGTTTGCAAACACGAGGGCCGTTTGCCAGGACGAATGGCTGTCGTAAAGTTTTGACCTAAAACTCGACACAACACGTGTCGCTGCGGGAACACGTCTTGTTATGTGCAACCTTGTTCGGTATCGTATCTGTACTGTAAGACATATACAATAAAGTATTATATTATTCCAGGTTTGTTGTGAGGTGCAGAGCAGTTAGCAGAGCTTGAATAAAAGCTATATGTAATTCCTGTTACTAAGGATAACTTATAGGTCGTTAGTTATTTTTTTTTTTGATCAATATCAACGACAGTTTTATCTCGTCGGTATGTCCGTCGGTTTATACATGCACTGTATTATATGTCGGTTAATGTTTTTGATTACTCTTTTTATAGGTACTGTAGCTACTTAGAAGAAGTCCATTAATGTCCGAAGAAAAAGAAAACTTGATATTTCACGAGATGTGCACACTCGCACTTTTAGTCCGCCTTTTTCATGTATCTCTGTGGACATGATCCCGCGGGAGCGCACTTAGTCTAGGGACCTAGTCGGGGCATTGACTCGAGTAATTCTATTTTATCCTCCATTTGGTTCAATCATCGTCGCGAGATGTATTTTCTTTTTAAATTCACAATTCAATATTTTATTTACTTAGGAGACAAAATTTAGTTTTCATGTCTCATCCACAAACGATACCGAAATAATCGAACTCTAACGTCATTAAAAACAATGTCCAATTTGGTATTAAATTTATAACTTATACTAAAATGGCAATAAAAACAAATAAAAATAGCAATTTTAGCACGTTTACAAACCACTATTATTATGAAATTGTTCCTTTTATTATTTGTTGAATGTGTACTTTTGTAATGTAAAGCAATAGCCGATCCATGCCCGCATCCCTGTTCCGAACGAATATATTCAAATGAACATTGCACACTATGTAAATGTAAGTGCAAAATATAACAGGAACTCGCAGGTGCATGTATTTCGAAACGTAAATGCTTTCGTTTAGCATTTCAACATTTAAACAGTGCGCAGAGTTTCCTCATGAATGGAAATCGACTGGGCCACGGCACGCTTGCAGGCGAATCGTGAATGTCGTTTTGAACACGACTTATCGCAACTGAGACTAGATTCTGAATAATATTTTAATTCAACAGCTTTAACTGGTGGTACCTAACTTAAATAAGTTTCTCTCTTATGTTAATTAAGTGATGATTTTTTTTACATAATTATGCAAAACCTAGAGTTTATTAAGTACGAAGGACGATTTTAAAAGTTGAAAAATGTTAATTAAATTTTGTACATGGGTTATAGTAATTTGAACAGAGGCGACATTGCCGCACCGTGGTCGAAATCTGCGAAGTTGACGTGATTATGATAAATTGTGGTCCCGCTGACTTTTGCCCTAAATGGAGAAAATCACATCGCAACTGAATATCATTCAACATAAAAACGCATCATAACTTTAGTAAAAGACGTTCGCAAATATTTCATTATATTACGAATACAGTGTTTAACAAAGAAGTTTTGTATAAATATTTTACAGAACTTTACATGACAGGCTATAAACGTAAAAAATCATATGGAACTGTAATATGTTCCTTTCGTAGTATTCCGATTATGCGAAATCGTTGGATTGAATATGAAAAAAATTTACTCTGTACAATTAATACTAGATATGTATGAAATGTGTACATACACAATACGGAATTCTTTTGACATTTCCAAATCAGATGTTTGCGTCAAAGCAAGTTGTCAACGAATCTAATTCCCCCTTATTTTTCTCGTTTCTTTTTTCGTTTTCCTTATTTTCTCGACTTTAATTTAACGCTAACGCACAATTGTTATCTGCGACGGTTTTTAGTTAGATAGCCTTTTAGAGGTAATTGCCTTGTCATGAGTTAATTTAGTTTACGCAATATGAGTTCGTTCACTGAAAATCTGTACCGGAAAATTACTTTTATCGTTAAAGCTTTTTCGTAAAAAAATGCGATTTTAATAAATTATAGTATTAGTGTTATCCTGTATAAAAAAATTTGATGTGCATTTTAAAAACTAAATGTCACTGCTTAATTTATTGGTTTTTTCTTTTTGTTATTGAGATAGTAGAAAACTTAATCTTCTTTGATTCAATTTTTATATTATTAAAATAATAATTAATTTTTATAGGAATATTACAAGTACGCGGTATGCAAATTAATACTTTAGTAAAATTAAATATAACACTAGAAAGAAATGAAAAGGAAACATTTTCGTAGTCTAATAACGTTAAAATATAATATTAAAATGAGCCGATCATCTAATAGTATTTTCTTATTAAACAGTAGTGCTTTTCGGTCTTTTATTTATATTTAATCGACGCGGGGAGTTTTTATCAGAGGTTGATAATCACAAGATAAATGACAGTGGCCGACACATTTCCTTTTATCCTGATTCCTTTAAAAGGAAATCTAATGCTTCTGTAATAAATAACTGTCTTGCAATTATTGTTTTAAATGTAAATTTTAATTTAAATTACGCGTATCTCTAATCAAATCAGTAATTCTCAGTTCAATGACTTTTTAGGGTGATAAAAGAAAAAAACGTGTTAAATCCTTATTTAACAATTAACAGCCAGTAATATTGCAGCGTAAAATTAACAATGTGTTTTAATTACTAAAACTGATAACATCTTTCGAATATAAACGATTCCATTAAGACGAAAGTGTTTTTCCTTCTATATGTGTACGATTCGTTGGTAAAAACGACATCGAAATTTGGCGCGCTCCTGACGTGTTTTCGCGTACTCACAAAACGCAACGTATTCCGATTTCACACGAAGAACAGTGAGGCAGAGCAGTTGACAGTGTACTATGCTTGCTGTCAAAAAGTACTGTTATATCTTGGCGTATGCCCTCAAAGAATAGCATTTGGTACTGTACTGTACACTACTCTACCTCAATGTTCTGGTCTCATGTGAATCCAGGGGTACATTAGTTTGGCGAAGAATTCGTCCGTCAAACTCTTGTTTTTACACTCTGCACCTTTAATGTCCTGTCAGTTGGTTTCTTGTTCTTTATCAAAGTTTCTAGATAATTAAGTTAAATTTTAATTAGTTCGTTGGAAACGCGGTTTACTTATAAGTAAATATATATAGAACCGACAGAGGCAATGTAATACTGGGAGTTATGTTACTGTATGTTTCCACTGCCGAATATATTCAGAAACATACAATTTCTTAGTTTAATAATTAATTAGGAATAATAAGTTGCAAATAAAGAATAAATGTACATTTTTGTTAGACTGAGTTAAGGCCTAAATGTAAATAGTCCAGAGGTCGTATGGTTTCCGCCTTTCTCATGTAATTCAGCCAGTGCGATCACTATTTCGTCGACAACATTTCACAAATATATAATATACGTACATAAAAGACGCTCTATAAAATATATCATATTTACTAACTTATATAGAAACGGCTAAAACACTCACGTATATATATCCGGTGTCGTCACCGACTAGTTTCGAGCCCTACGGGGGCTCTTCATCAGGGTGAGTGGGATTGGTATTATTTCGCGGACGCGGCCCGTCGCTCACTGAATATATCATATTTATAAATAAATCTGCTATTTTATTGTTTTCTTTAAACATGTGTTGATTATGACTCAATAAAAGTATGCTATTCACACTTCTGCAATTGGTTTAATATCACGCACGTGTATCCCTGACGTAATATACCATATACCAATATAAATACCGTACAATCAAAAATGTAATTATTTATTTCTTGTCTACTTTGTTTTAAAGCCTAACGTTTAAAAATATATCGACGCTGGAAAGCGTAAACGCTGTAACCCCGAAAGTATGAACTTTACAGGAGAGCCAAAAAATGATAATTCGTGAGCTGATACACCTACAAGCATGCGGTATTTAGCAATGTTGTGTAGTTTGTGCTAACCTATAATAAAATCATTATCGTTTGATAATGGTTGAAATTATTAACGTGTGAAAAACATATTCGCGATTTCAAGGGTTACAGCGTTTATGCTTTCCAGTGTCGATATATAGGTATAAAGGAGGACGCATAATGTTGTGCATTAATGTAAACATCATGATATAGTATCATCTGGTTAGGAAGCGGAATATTGGAATTATTCCAACTGAAATATCACATAAACTGTATTTGGTAAAAAGACTATTAGGGAAATGGAATTCCGTATTAATAGTCTTATAGTGACGTAATAACGCGTTCAAATAGATTCACCCACCAACATTCATATTCAACAGTTGGCTTCTATTATTGGAGAAATGTTACACATATTTGATGGGTTATGCACAAATAAACGGTTGATGCACTTGAGTTAATTAGATTTATTAAGCAAGAACAAAAAATACATAAGCTAGCCACAGTTACCAAAAACGGAAGAGAAGGTTACAGTGTTGCAAGTATTTTTTTAAAATATTGCATAGACATTGTTGACACATAATAATTGCCAGTTGCAAGTCACAAATCATAAATGTCAAACACGAATATTTTATTGTTTGTTTACATTTCTAACACTGGCCCTTAAACTTAACAATAAAATGAAAAAGTGTAAATTACTGGCCCTCAATCCTAATATCCATACAAACAAGAGGATCTAAATTATATACTGTGACAAACAATAGCCATACATTGAGTGAAAACAAATATGACACAAACTTATATCAACAAACCAAACATGTTTTCTGTTATGTATTGAAAAAGAAAAATTACATTTTAAAAGAACTTTACAACCATTACACTGTGCAGAATATGAGAAAATCAACACTTGGTTACATAAACGGAATTACAACAATATGAATAGGTACATAAATAACTCAATTTAAATAGATATTAAATTGAAACATAACCTTATCCAAAAGGAACATGAAACACATTTATGTACTTCTTCAAAAGTTACACAATACATAGACTCAAATCTTTAACAAAATTATCATGTTTCTCTTTAGTCAGAGGTTTAGTTAATACATCTGCGACCATCAAGTTTGTTGACAAGTATTTAACTTCTATTAAATTTTTACTAATAATATCTCTAATGAAATGATGTCTTACATCTATGTGCTTAGTTCTACTGTGATACATAGAATTAACAGTCAGTTTTTGTGCCGACTGATTATCATTATACAAGCAAACTTTTACATCTTTATCTAACACTTCTTTTATGAAATTACGAACAAATAATGCTTCTTTGGATGCATCAGATAAAGCCATATACTCAGCCTCCGTGCTGGAAAGGGCAACCGTTTTCTGTTTCCTGCTTTCCCATGAAATAGGAGATTTACCGATCATGAAAACAAAACCAGTGTATGACCTGCGATCTACTTCATCCCCAGCCCAGTCAGCATCAACATAGGCTGTGACATTTAAACCTCCTTTCTGAAACACTAAATAATAATTTAAAGTACCTTTCAGATAGCGTAGGACACGTTTTGCAGCTTTCCAGTGACTTTCCGAATAAGATTCATTGAATTGACTGAGTACACTTACTGCATGAGCAATGTCAGGCCTACTGCACACCGCCACATACATAAGACAACCAACAAGATTCCTATAATAATACTTATCATCCTTTTTATCACATTTTTGAAGTTTCAAACCTGTTTCCATGGGAGTTTTTGATGGTTTACAATCAGTCATCTGAAATTTTTCTAAAACTTTTAATATGTAACTAGATTGATCAAGAGTAATTTTATCTTTACTTTTACAAACTCTCATGCCTAAAATGTGATGAACAGGACCAAGATCTCTCATTTCAAACTCACTCATTAATTCTGTTTTTACTTTATTCTTTAAAGTTGAATTTCTGGTAGAAAATAACAAGATATCGTCAACATACAAAGCAATAATTAACATTTCACTTTCTGTTTTCTTGAAATAAACACAGGGCTCTGAGGATGTTTTTCTGAAAAACAATTTCTTTAATAAGACCTCATTAATCCTATCATACCACATTTTAGATGCCTGTTTCAGCCCGTAGATGGCTTTGTTTAATTTATAAACCATTTGTTCTTTCCCTTTTACTTTAAAATTGTCCGGCTGTTCCATATAAACATTTTCCTCAAGATTACCATTTAAAAATGCAGTTTTCACATCTAGATGATCAATGCTCATATCATATTCTGCAGCAACAGCAAGTAGAGTTCTAATGGTGGAATGCCTCACTACTGGAGAGAATGTTTCCTCATAGTCTACTCCATATTTTTGAGTGTACCCTTTTGCTACAAGTCGAGCCTTGTATTTTAATAATTCCCCATTAAGCCCAGTCTTTCTTTTAAAAACCCACCTACACTTTATAGGTTTTTGACTTATAGGCCTTTCTACAAGTGTCCAACATTTATTTTTATTAAAAGATTCATACTCATCTGACATGGCTTTTCTCCAGTCAGCTGCCTCGGGACTGGATAGTGCTTCATCTGCAGTCTCTGGTTCATCATTGCTGCATAATTTCTTCACCAACAATGCAGAATGTTGCAATGTTTCAGTGTCTTCGTATGAAGAGTCTGTAGATAACTCCTCCAAGGTAGATTCACCTGGCAGATATGAGGGATCATCGGGAATATTTGACTCACATGAGTCATCTTGACTGTCCGAGTCATCAACTGTAATTGTGCTAATTCTGTTTCTTATCGTCTGGTCATCAGATGTCTCAGCAATCACAGTAGATGGCTCTGACGGTCTATTCGACAGCATTTGTTGTTCATTTTCATCCATTGATTGGGGAAAATGAACCACATCTACATCAACCTCAACATCACTATTGGGGTTATTAAATGAGACTATATTTAAATTATCATCATGTGACCTATACATATCCTTGTAAAAACGATTTTCCAAGAATAACACATCTCTAGCTTTAATATACTTGAATGAATTTGAAGGATCCAGCAGCCTGTAACCCTTCGTATTTTCACAGTAGCCGACAAAAATATATGGTTTAGATTTTGATTCTAACTTATTTTTGCGGTTATGTGAAACAGCATAACATAAACAACCAAAAATTCTTAAATGGCTTACGTTCACCTTTTTATTACTCCATTTCTCATCAGGGACGAGTCCAGCTACAGCCTTGGTTGGTGTTCTGTTCTTCAAGTATACAGCAGTGTTGACTGCCTCTGCCCAGAATTTGTTATCCAGCCCAGCATCGCGTAACATGCATCTTGTCTTCTCTACAATAGTCCTGTTAGCTCTTTCTGCCACACCATTTTGCTGTGGAGAATGTGGAACTGTTGTGTGATGCTTAATACCATCCTCTTTCAGGAACTTCTCTAATTTGGAATTAACAAATTCACCACCATTATCACTCCTAAGAATTTTTATTTTATGGTTAGTTTCCTTTTCAACCAACGCTTTAAAATCTCTGAAATGATAAAAAACCTCATCTTTTGTCTTTAGAAAATACACAAATGTTTTCCTAGTGTAATCGTCTATAAAAGTGAGAAAATATTTCGCTCCACCAAAAGAAGTACACGGCATAGGACCACACAAGTCTGTGTGTATCAGACCTAGGATTTCAGTAGCCCTACTATAAGACCTTTTAGGAAAAGATTGCCTAACCTGCTTACCTTCAATACAAGTTAAACAAGGAACGAAGCTATCAGAATTATATTTGATACCTGCGACCATACCTTTATTTAATAGTGCCATACTTCTTGAATTTAAGTGACCCAACCGTCTATGCCATGTTTCCTGGGATGCTTCCTTATTTACTACATCATTCTGAGGCTCTGATGTATGTACCTGATTATCTACAGTACTACAAAAAACAATATTATCACCCATTTCCTTACACAGAGACTGAACAATGACATCAAGTTGATACATGCCATTAATCAACGATGCAGTTGCCAAAACTTCATCATTATCAAATATTAAACATTTATTTTCATCAAAGACTACTTTATAACCTTTAGCGACTAAGGTGCTTACAGATAGTAAATTAGTTGTAAGATTAGGTACATGGTACACATTTTTAATTGTTCTAACACAATCTTTTAAATTTACTTTGACATTACCTTGACCTGACGCCCACAATTTCTCACCATTTGCAACAGTTACTTGTGATTGTTTGCTATTAACTAAATCAAACATAATACCTTTGTTGTTGCACATGTGAACCGTTGCACCACTGTCCACATACCATACATCACTCTGGATACATGCTGACAGTGCGGTCAACAGAGTTTTGTCATCCTTCTCCACCTTGTCCTTTGTCCCCGCTTTCTGGTCATCTTTGTTTTTCTTCTTCTTAGAATATTTTTTGCAATCTTTAATGAAATGTCCAGGCTTATTGCATCTGAAGCACTTGGGTAGCTTCTTGTTAGCTGTGGCCAAAGCCGTTACTTCCTCAGTCTTGTGGCCACGCCGCTCATACTCTTGTAGTAACTTGGCCTTAACATCATCGCTGCTCAACTTGGTACTTGAGTTCTCGAGGGCCATTATCAAGGGATCATAATCATCTGGTAGTCCACTTAGCATAACAATGGCCAAGAACTCATCGTCGAGTGGCTCTCCGATGTCTGTCAATTGTTGCGATAAATCCGTAAGTTTCAGTATGTAACCGTCCATACTGTCACTTCCACTGTATTTAGTGTTAAACAGTGATCGCATCAGGCCCAGCCTGCGAGATAAACCTTTACTCTCGTAGGTTTTGCTCAAGTTCGTCCACGCCTCTTTTGCATCTTTTGCGTTTCTTACGTGTGCAAACGCAGTAGAATTTACCGTTAAACTTATTCTGGCTAAAGCTTTGAGTGACTTTTTTGCATAGTCCGGGGCCTTTGAGTCTGCTTCTCCTTCGACGTATTCCCATAAGTCCTCTTGTATGAGAATCATTTTCATCAGAAATTTCCACGTTGAGTAATTTTCTGCTCCACGCAATTTCTCGATTGGTGTAGAAGTTACGCCGGCCGACATGATGGACGCCGCCAACACACAAAGCAATGGCGAACGGCGTTAACACAATTGCGTCACTCACGCAATATGTTTTATTGCACCAAAATATGTATTTAATCACGATGACTTTTTGCCCTGGGCCCATAACCTGATGGGTTATGCACAAATAAACGGTTGATGCACTTGAGTTAATTAGATTTATTAAGCAAGAACAAAAAATACATAAGCTAGCCACAGTTACCAAAAACGGAAGAGAAGGTTACAGTGTTGCAAGTATTTTTTTAAAATATTGCATAGACATTGTTGACACATAATAATTGCCAGTTGCAAGTCACAAATCATAAATGTCAAACACGAATATTTTATTGTTTGTTTACATTTCTAACAATATTACATTATAACTATAAATATAAGATTTACATTATATCTATAGCCAAAGAATTAAATTTCCTTCCCATTTATAATCGAATTTCGTATATCAAATTGTTACTATTAGAGCTATAATTTAGCACGCATTTAGGTTACTATGACAAGTTTTCGATTTAATTGCATTATGAGCGTAAAATGACATTTTATCAAAACAGGTAGGAAATAAACGTCCCCGACTATATTTATTCTGATTGTTATTATGAAAGTTCCCTTTAGCTCTGTAATATTAGTGGCACTATTTCTTCTCAAGGTCACAAAGAACTTTATTATTCAAGAAATTTATTTGTTCCAATGTATCAAAAGAAATGTTCAAAGCGCGTACAAATAGTTTACGATGTTTGCAGACGGAGAGTCCAATAAGAAGCGGCAGTAAATATGTGCGCAGTCAGCTTTTTATAACCCAACTGACAAGAGGGTAATGTTTTACGCGCTAAGATTGTTTTTATTTATGTGGGTTTGTATGTAAATTTTTGGTGACGTCAACATGGACTTAAATCTGAACAGAAAACTTAATTTCAGTAAAACTTAAACTAAACAAACTCATACATATATTGCACAGACATGCAGAATAACAGCTTCATGAATATGCGTCTGGCAGCCAACTCGTTCAATTATTTCACACTCAGCTGTGTTTAATTAAATAAGCTACATCTATATATTGTATTTTCAATTACATTGCACTAGTAGCTTCCACAATTCGATTGCCTGAGATTTAATTACGAGCATATAAATACTGGCAATGCAGACAAAAATGTCTTCTTGAAGGCCACAAGTGAAGTGACACTCTTTTATTTTTTAGTTTTTAATGTTCGTGAGACATGTTATAAGTAAAATGAAAGCGATGACATTTTTTGTACTTCGGCAGTGGAAAAATCCACGGTTACTTATAATTGCTAATATATTTATTAGTATTTCATTTATTTAATATATTGTTAGTATTTCATGATGAAAAAGATTTATATATTTGTTATTTTTAGTAACAGTATCTAAAATTCGTAATAAATTTCGTTCAAAAACTTTAAAAGCTTAGCATGTGACAGCGACTAGGAAGAAAATCCAATTACATTGAATCGTGCAATTCTTATTCCGCCTTTTCGTTGTGACTGCGGTCGCGTGGGGGCAGGACGGAGTCGGGAGCGAGCTGTCGTTAGGGTTCACCCATTGTAATTTGATTTTATTGTATCTTTTGACGACGAACAGGGAACACGATAATCTACGATCCTACGTGCTACATATTTTATAAGTGAACTAATGTATTTTGACGATTTACCTCCAGTTTTATTTCAGTTAGACATGAAACTGACAAAATGCAAAATGTACCTTGAAATAACTTTAAATGTGTGGAGTTTTAAAATGTAAAGATATAAGAAGAGAGACAGCTGGTGCACAAATCACCAGCTGTCTCTCTCCTTATTTTGTATTTAATTGAAAAATTTCTAAGTAAATATGCTTTATTAAATACCTTATTAATATGTTATCCTAGTTATATTAATCTAAATAAAAGAAAGTAAGTTCCACGTAGGGTAGTCTGTAATAACTTTTCTTTAATCAAGGCTCGTAAATAGGGCATCATGATCTGAGGGAGGCTTAGAAGTGTCAAGGATACAGGATAGTGCACAATTCAATCAAATCCGTGGCTCAGAAGCCTTATATTTCCACAAGTGGGCTACGCGGCCACCGCTTGTTAATACGCACTACATAAATCTATTAAACGCCATATATAATCTATACTAGATTTTCTAAATGGTTGTAAAATACACATTGACTATATCCGAATATTACAGTTGATTGACCTATACTACAATAGGTCAACTATATAAAGTACGAAGGAATATCAAATGAGATTTTTAATGTCTTTTTAACTTTACTAAAAGTTGAAGGGTAAGTACATTGTTCTGTTAAACAGAAAATTTCAACGGATCATATGGAAAACTTAAAATTTGTTTAAACTAAATGTTTATTGTAGGTTTATTACTTTATTGTTCAAAGTGATTTTCTTTTACAACAATAGCAAGTAATTATTTGATTTCAAAGTAGTCAAAAACCAAATAACGCCTCAATAGAATCATGCGGCATTTGGCAAATAAGACGTGGTTTCCTCAGCGTAGGCCTCGTTCTAGAGATAAATCACCGCGTAATCTAATATTTGTAACATTTTCCAAATGGAAGAGCTCAGGCAGAGCAGCCGCGGGCGATTATTTTTCTTCCCGTAGGGATTTGCAGGCAGAGAAAGATTTTCGGGCAGCGGGTGGTGGCAACGTAAATAATCGGCACCTAAAGAATTCAGATGTTGAGCCTCTTAATATATTACAAGGTCTTGGAAAATATATCGTCAGGACAGGAGGGTTTTAAGTGTGAGTTCTTTGAACTTAAGATATAGAGATCTTAAAAGTTTTAAGGTGAAAAAAGATTGCAATTGGTAGAGAAAATAGTAAATAGTCAACTTACAATTTACAAATACATAGCCAAAAACAACCGTACGAAAGTTGTTCAAATTATTACAGTTTAGTGTCGTTTTTATTTTTAATGACAATAAATGTAGTAGTTTTCTTCGAATTTTGTCAGTAACATTGAATACCCAAATCTTAATATAGCCATCTTGTCTTCTAAACTTAGTAGATTTTCTTTATTTATAATCAAAAATAAATTGAAAACCATAAATAAAGCTCTATAAACTTTAAAAATACTGAGTTTGGCGAGCGGAGAAATAAGCGTTCTGTAAATAGAAGCCTTAGTAGAGTTGAGCTGCGAGATTAAAGAGGTCTGAAAGCACCGGCGCGGCTCAGAAATGCGCCAGCGGGCTTAGACGCGCCTCAGTCCGCCTTCAATGCAAGTTTACACATAAGATAAACTACAGCTCACCATTTTTTATACCTCAACTGTCTTCAACTATATACAATGTAACTGCTGAACTAAGAATTTAATAATTTACTATTAGTGTTCTTATATATTTCAGCTTATAGGAATCTCTGATCAAAATATTCTCTCGAAACTTGGCGTTTCAAGGAAATTGCTTATCCAATTAAAATTTGTTTAATTTCATCCAAAATGTTATTGGTTGCGGTTGTCATTTGTCAAAGGTTGTTAAGGTGTGGTTCTTGTCACAGTTCTGACGTGATTATGATAAATGCACGATCACACTGCTCCACGGTTAAGCTGGCTTTATAAAAAAATATTTTACTTTAGTTCCATCAAATATCTAATAAAATCGAATGTTTTTTTTGAACTTTAGAAAACCGCGTATTAATTATTTTATCCTAATTAATTTAATTAAAAAGTTGTCACTCTTTTTTTTTTCAGGTAATTACCGATGTTATCAAACGATTGAAAAATATTCTGAAATTAAATGGTAACAATTATTTTTTCAATAATCGTATGTATATAGTGTTTATAAATAAATTAGATAACATTTTTGAAAGTAATAATACATCAATAAATTAACTCAATATAGTTTATAACAGTTCGTATATCAATCAATATGTAGTCAAGATTAATGTGGCGCCGTACAAGATTAATGACATGCATTACAAAACAATTGTTTACCAGAACTTATGAGAAGTTATCCCGTACTATATTACGATGACAAGATGCATACATACTATGGAGTTCCATTGTCACAACAAGTTTAAAATATTATTGTTCTTAATTTACGAAGGAAACTAAAATATAAATATGTTTTAAACATTCCAAATGATTCCGTTTCTATAAAAGTACAATAGTATTTTTTATAAAAGATTTTTCTTATTCCGAATGAACTAAAGAGTATCTTGTACAAACAAATAACGATAGAGAAAAGAGTCGGACGCAATTTACTAAATGAACCACAGCTTTATTTGTGGTCCAATAGTTTTTAAAAATCAAACCGGGATTGAGTACACTTTGACGGTTGATATTGCACTTTGTAGCTACCAGTCTAGAAGTGTACTTGTGTTTGAGGAGAGGCGACGCAATTATATTTCTATTTTATATTTTATGATTTTGTTTTAACTGATTTGCGATACGAATAAAACAACAGTGCCATCTAAAAGATGCTCGAAAGAAATAAAGGTAGAATAAAGCGTAAAATAGTACAAGTATCAAAATAATGTTTTTGCATATACATATTTATTTGCCTCACCCTGCATCCCTTAAAGACTCCCACACCTTATATATCGTATTATAGTACGGGTAACCAGTAACGGTAGTAAATCTGACGTTTTTAAGGATTGAATGACCGCGCATCGAGCGTCCTGAATGTCCGTATAAAAGCTTTGCTTCAAAATGTAAATTGAGAGTGGACTCCATCCGTCACGTCCCGGACATTTGCTATTTTGATTGTAAATGTTGTGTTTGTATGAATATCGGTGGAATGGACTAAAAAAACAATGTTTTATTTTTATTTGTTGAATAAAAAAATGAATAGATAAATGTATGGTACAATTTGGTAGAAATCATCAGGAGAGGACTGCCAAAACCGCTTGTTACAGTATTTTGATCAGAAGTCCCAAAATTTTTATAGTAATGAAATCATGTCCCTACAAGATGGCAAAAAAGTTATCGAAAAAAACATACTTTAGTTAAATGTAAATAAACTATATTAAAACCTTTTCTCCAATCTAATATGTATAGCAGATCAGAATAGTACATTAGGAAAAAATTGACCACGCCTTGTAAAATTATCTGGTGAGCATGGTCGCGGGATCGTGTGAGAACTATAATTCTGTCTTGGAGTAACCACACGACCGCGGCGTGCCCCAAGTAAGATTTCGTTGTATGATTAATGTTAGGAAATAAATTGTAACATTGTTTGAGATCGCGATACGAGCTGGAAATATAGCTGCTAACTTGTGATTTGTGTGGAATTGTAGTCGTAGTAAACATCCCATTTAGTATCTTTCGAACAAAGCGCAAGGAATGTTCCTAAGAGATTTCAGTAAAGATGTTACGAGTACTATAGCGCAAAACTACTTATTACGTTATATATATGTATATATATCTACAGTTTTTAATTCATATATCACAAGCTCTATTAAATAGGCTTTTCTGTGATTGAAATTTCCTAAAGATAAACTTTGTGTGCTTTCTGAATGAAAGCTCCTCAACTGTTAATATTAATCTCTCTTAAACGCTTCATATGATGAACCAATATAAATAAAGAAATTGTACGTAATTAAATTCCTTGGACACATAATAACAGTGATAGAGATATGAGAACTTTATGCATTTAGTGATTACTGTTATGAACTAACTGGACAGTTTGCGTAATGCCTATATTTGTATTCTAACGTCTACTTCAGTAGCGCCCAGTTAAGTTCTATCGCAACGTCTCGCCGTCGGCCGGCACGTTACTTTGTAAAACTTGGGCCGTTTAAAGCCCGCCTTACAAAAGTTTCCGCTCACGTTTTATTGCTAAAGTTGTCTAGGGGGTATAACGCGCACACACTGAACTTGACAAAAGGCCTTTGTCACATTTTTAGATTTAGATGTTGGAACTTTGACAATTTTTTCTCTGCACTTATAGTTGAAAGTCCTACGTTACGTTTCTTACATCCCAGATAGGTCAATACGATGTTCTGACATCTCTTGCTCTACCCCTAACAACTAGCAACTAAGAGAAAATTGATGTCGAGCACCATTGATTTACGTTTTCTCAGTGTATGATTCTGTTTGGCGCATCAATCGATCTTCTACCAATCTTATGAATTCATAAGCAATACGCAAAATAACAAAGCAGCTTCCAAATCAGATTTAACATAGTTAGGTCAGGAAAACAGGTGAACAAAGAGGCAGGATTCTTATTATTTTACTAGTTGCATTATCGTCCACATAGCTACTGTTAATTTACTCGAATAGAGATGTCACTATAAATATTGAGGCAAGAAACGTTCTCGCGAGGTCTACTCGGGCAATAACAGTAAATCTATTTGAAACTCGGATTTAGGTGCTCGCAAATTGCTGCAACCGGCTTAATTACTTGCCGAGATTAGTTTTAACATTAAAAACATGTTTCTTGGTTTACCAACATAAATTTAGTCGTGGTGAGGCTTTTGTATTTTTTTGAACTCTTAAACTCTCGGAATTTATATTTGATATCAAAATCACTAGACGTATAATGAGGTCTACATAGCTTTGCCTCCTTGAAAAGTCCTACATAAATAAAAGTAAGGAATAGTTATATAATACGTAGTATATACAACATAGTTTAAGTTAAAAAGAAATGCTTAATAGCAGACAACATATGCGCCATTGCTGACAAGTCTAGACTCATTAGGCTCTAAAAATATGCGCACATTATTTTTGTACCTTTTTAGCGTCTAGTTTTTTTACTACATGCGGTAAGGCTAGTAGTTTTGGAGGCAAATTAGATTTTTTTTTCAAATATCTTCCTTGCGAAAACCTGAGTACTAGGAATACATAACGACAAAGAGAGCCAATAATGCATCTGATCAGGATCTGATAGCGTATCTCTTTTCAATTATTTGCTTTGATTTTCTCGTTGTGATATCATATTGCACATTGTCGTCTGGCCGCCGCATCTGTCCGCTCGGAATTCAAGATTAAATAACTGTTTGCGGAGAGAAGCTTCACGTGCACACTGCGTCTTTGTAGGCCAAGTTAATTGCGTTTCAATCCAAACTTTTTAATGTCCGCTTTTATACGGAGATAGATTTTAGATCTTTAAACATAAATTTTTAACATCCCATCTTTATTAAGAATATTGGTTTCGATTTTATCCCAATGCAAATCTATCTTTTCTTAACTCTACGAAAATGAAAAAAGTCTGACGTGATATTTTTATTAGGAATTGGTTTAAATTATAATTAGCTAAAGTTATACGTTAGTCTCAGAACTTCATTAGGGAATTATACCAAAGTAACAAACAAAAATCCTTTGATGAACTTACTGGATATAGTCTCAATAGTATATTATAAAAGTCTTTCAAACATTATGAAAGGCTTTTACAAACTTTCATAAAATTTACAGTTAAAGGTAGGTTTTATTGCGTCGCAATCAGGAGTGGGTTTTGAGTGTTGTTTTGAACGATTTCCGACGCCCGCCGTCTACAAAAATAAAAATTACAAAAGTGAGTGCTATTTCAAGTTTCCTGACTGTTTCAACCTGAATATTTTACGGGCTTTGTTTTTTTTTATTTTGGAAATTTATATTTACTGCTTTAAGCCTTGATATTGCCGCAATAATTTAATTTGAATCCAATTTTTTTAAAACTACTCGGATTATTTACTAGTTACAACTTTAACTATTTTAAAGTACTGTACTACGCATGTTATACGTAAAATACAAATTCCATGTACATATGTGCATGTATATATGTGTATAAAGTATATAAAGGCAGTACGCTGTAACATTCGGGCGACGCCCGGGGACATCTGAGAATAGTTCGCCTGTAATAGTTTGTTTAATATTTCCTCTGTATCGAAGCACGAGCGTATTCAAAGGC